>NW_027167472.1:0-1200000 GCF_013368605.1 Nyctibius grandis
CCTATTGCTAGTTGCCTGGGAGAAGAGGCCGACTCCCACTTCACTACAACCTCCCTTCAGGTAGTTGTAGACTGCAATAAGGTCACCTCTGAGCCTCCTCTTCTCCAGGCTAAACAACCCCAGCTCCCTCAGCCGTTCCTCGTAGGTCAGAAAAGCAGAACAGCACCTTTGGTAACAACCCCATGGTGAGCTAGGGCAGAAGGCTTCTGCCTTTCTGTGCAGCAGCAGGTTGCTTCGTCGGTACTGCACCTGCAGCAGGTCCTGCAGGGATCTTGTGTTACCATGTGGAGTGACTGAGAGTTTCAGTCCTGGCTGTATCTGCTTATCCTGCTTGCTGCAACAGCTCTGATTCCAGGGAGATCAGGCCCTGGGTTTCAGAAAGCCTGTTTCCCATGACTTCCAGGTAAGATAAAGCAGTGATGAGTTTTCACCTCCTGAATACATCACGTCCATACCTATGTATCTGAGCCTTAACTATGAGCATACCCATAATATGCTCCCACTTGAAATTTATGCAGGCTTATAAATCACATAATCTGGAACCGAGATGGCTTGAGTACAAAATATGTCTTAGATTTTTTTAAAGGACCTCAGAGAAGTTGTACTGAATTGCTTTCTACCTACTGCTGCTCTGTCCTCTTCACCACTGCAATTCCTTTCCTCACAACCTCCCTAATGTTTAAAGAGATAGTTTGGTAGTTATAATTCCAATAGTCTTAAAAAATGTCATTGAAAAACATACCTCTGGGAAAAGAAAATACAGGTAGCTGATAGCCTGATCTGATAGCTCTTCTTTTAAGATTATGTAATACTTTGTGCATAACAATATGAGTCATCGGGGCGGCAGAGGCAGCGGCAGAGGCGGCGGCGGCAGCAGCAGCAGCGACGACGACTGAGATGAGTCCGGGGGTGAGTGTTAGATCGGGCTGTACAGGGGGTTCCCGAGCTCAGGGACACCCGAGCAGCAGCCCCGAACCCCGTCAGCACCCAGAAGCCCTCGCCAGCCAATCAGGCGAGGAGGGGGCGTTTCCAGGAGCAACCGCGGGAGATTTAAACGCGGTGACGACAGAGGGAGTGTGAGTGACCAGGCCAGGCCAGGCCAGGCCAGGCCGCAGCCGCAGCCCTCCCGATTTCTGGGGTGAGCACACTTGGTGGCTGTGCTTCCCCGGCCTCTTTCCTGCCCCGGGTTGGGCTGTGGAGCAGGGGAAACTCCGCCCGCGTCCCACTTGGGACCACTGCGTTGCAGGTGGATAGGGGACAAGAGGACACCCCGGGACTCACCGCCCCTGGCCCCGCCACCCTCCAGCGGGGACGGCTTTAGTCTTGAGTGCGTAAAGGGGCATGTGGAGGGGAAGCGGTTTTAAGTCTTCCTGCGCAAACTGTTTCGTTCAGGGGTAGGTTTCCTCCCCCGCCATCAGGCTGAGGTTTGGGGGCACCCACACCCCCCCCCGCCCCATTGTGCCTGGCCTCGTCGCCGTCAGTGCGCCCGGGGAAGGGGGGCTCCTACAGGTAGGAGTAGTAGTCTTTGGCAGGTGTAGTAGTCCCTTGGCTCTTGGTCAAACCTCCGTACCAGTTCTCGCTGGGTTTTGCACAACTGTAATGTTCTGTACCATTCTAAGGATACGCTTAGGTAGTTAATGTAGCATTAGGTTGATAAGATAAAGAATTTAAAGAATTTCTCAATCCCCACGACAGTTTACAGGCAAATCAAATAGCAAGTAAAAGAGAAGGAAAAAGGCAGAATACAGCATCCCTTCCCCATTATACCTAACCTACTAAACCTATCATTTTGTGATTAAACTGAATTCCATTTAATTTTGAATATTTGTAACATAACCAGCTCCCTGCCGGGCCTCCTCTTTGCGAGACCAGTGGGGGAAAGTTTTGCCGGGTTTGGCTTGGGTTTTCCAGTGAGGCTGGTAAAAGAAAGAGACGGAGAGAAAGAAATAAGACTCGAGCCGCCCTGCTGCCGAGAGCTTTAACACTCCCGACAGATGTGCGAGGACTTCGGTCACCCTGGCCACCTTTCCCCTCTCCTCCCTCTGCTCCTCTGAAAAACGCATGAATAACCATAAATAAGTAGAAACAGATATTTTAAAATGAAAGAAAGGGGAGAAGAAAGCGAGCAGGTGAGCAGGAAAAGGCCACCAAGAACTTCTTCGTAAATGCCATCAAGCTCATCTGTCCTAAAATAATTAATAATAATAATAATAATGATGATGATGATGATGTCATAGTGATAAGGAACATAACTCCTTTTTCTTTTTTTACTTGCTATTTGATCTGGGTGTGAGCTATCATAGGGGCTGAGAAATTCTTTGCCTGATAGCTGTCCTAGGGGTCGAGAAATTCTTTAAATTCTTTATCTTATCAGCCTGATGCGTAAATTAACTGCCTAAGCATATCTCAATAGAACAAGTTGCAGAACATTAAGGTTGTGCAAAACCCAGCGAGAACTGGTCTTGCGGTTTGAGCCCCTGCAAGAAGAAAAGGTGAGAAGTGCACAGCGAGGAAGACATACGGCCTTCATCCCTGAGACCCCGGCCCACAACCACCAGGAGGAACTTATTATAATAAAGACCGCCTTCTCGGGGAAAGTCATGAATATGTATAGGCGTCCTTGAAATTATGATGAATATGTAACACACTGCCACATAAATACAAGATGAATTACCGCGCACGACTTTGGTGGGACTACCCCCCGTGCTGCCCAGCGCTGAATAAACATACCTACTTTACAACCCTGCCAGTTGTGGAGTCTGTTTTCCGCACGTCAATAGTACTAATGTGTAGGTATATATATATATAAAAACAGGGGAGAGAGAAATTAAATGATCCACAACTCACTGTAGATCTACATACTCTGTAGGTTGCCCTTGAGGAGAAGAAACAGGACTCCACACAATCCAATGTGAATCAAAGTGAAGACGCTTTATTAAGCAGAGGCTGTCCCTTTTATACATTTGTACTTTCCCTGGCTGTAAGCATGTGCATTGCTATTGGTTAATATTACTGTCCACACTTCAAGCACACTCTTCTTTGATGTGTTGATTAGTTACTGCTCTGCCACTGGTCCTTTCTTAATTGGCTCCATCAGTTCCTGCTTCTTCTCCTCCGTGTTCTGCTCCCCTCGGCTACTCCCTCAATTCTTGTTTGCTCAACTGCTGTTTTTCCTCATCTCTTCTCTCCAAGGTCAGCTTGTTGACACTAACTACATGACTCTTGTCACGCAGCTAGGCCCTCACTCCATACTCTCATACTTCTGGCTCATTACATGACCATTCTCCTCCAGAAACCACTCTACATGCCCTCTCTCTTTTTTTTTAAGACGATGTTAAATCAAACTTAACTTTATTACAGTACAATTACTTTTAAAGGAATTAGCCCATTTAGATCGCATTAAGGTAAAATAAGGAAGAAATTGTCAATTTCCTGCCCCGGGTTCCTACCCGCTTGCAGCCGCCGGCGCAGCCGCCGCGGGGCGGGGGGGTGCTGGGGGAAACTCACCGAGACGGGCGTCCAGGAGGTCGGCATGAGACAGCATCGCGCACCGCTCCAGGGCGAAGGCTGTTCCCCCCCAAATTTTAGCGGCCTTAAGTTATTTAAAATAGATATAAGAAATAGATATATTGCGTAAATGAAAGAAAATTCGGTGTGTGGATAAAAAAGGGGGTCTCTTGCATTATAGTGTCCTTTAGAGAGACAGGAAGGTGCTTAACACTTCAGTGAACCCGTGAGCAGCTCGGCTTAGGGACCAATCAGGAGGGCAGCCTGCAAATGTCAGCGCCCGGAGCGTCCCGCTCCGCCCGCCGCCTCCCCGGCCTCCCGCCGCCCCGGCCCGGCCCGCACCGCCGCTCCTTTCCCCTGCTCCGCTTGCCTTCCCCGCCCTCCTTCCCCCTCTCCCCTGCGCTCTTCTCTTCCAAATGCACATTTGACACTCTCCTCTGTGTCAGGGTCACCTCTGATTTATTGCTTTGTCTTCTTTTTTTTCTTTTTGTTTGCTTTTTTTTTTAATGCCTCCTCGGAGTGCACCTTCGGACACGACCTAGTCTGGCTCCCGGGGGTGGCTTGCAAGCCCAGCGCCCACCGGGGTGGGGGAATCTAAGTGGGTGAACGCGGGCGGCTGCGCGGAGCGGGGGGGGCGGAAGGGGGCGGTGGAGACCACAGTCCGACTCTCGCCCACCCGCCGCCGCCTGGATCCGATGGCTGCGGGGAGGCGAGGAAAGAGAAACTTCCGCGAGTTCCCCCAGCGGGCCGGGACGCACAGGCTCCCCTGGCCCTCCGGGGCTCCCCGCCACCCCTTTCCCGGCCCCACTTGATACACAAGCACACCGCAACTCGGGGAAAAGTGAACCAAACACCGCATGTCCCGGCCGCCCAGAGAGCGCTTTCTCTCTGCCCGGGATTTAAAAGCCCGTAAACCCTATTTTTTCGGGTAAAGTTTCCAAGTTCGGCTCGCCTACAAACTCAGTTTAAAGCAGTAAAGTTAAATGCTTTTTATTTTCCTCTTGAATATGTTAAACTACTTGAACAATTTAAAGTGCTTTGCACAAGTGAAGCGAACCATTCCTAATTTCCTGATTTTTCAAAGCCAGACAACAACAGTTTAGATTAGTAATATATTTCTAACCAGAGTAATTTTCAAGATCATTAGGCATTTATGTAATTAGTGCCAAATCTATAAGCTTTTATTACTATTATTAGAGTAAAATCAGTATAAATTTGTACTAATTTACTACTATTTAGACTTAGCTGTCAAGCCAAGAGGTTCTCTATTGTAAACGATAACTGAGGAAATTAAGTGCAAAATTCTGTACTATTTCTGATCCGCTCCTAAACAATCCGTTTCAATTGTGTTTGTAGCAGAACGTAATGCCCATTTAAAGTGATTTGACTTGTATTTTTATTTGAAAAAAAAAAAAAAAAGAAAAGAAAAATACCCACTACCCGGGCGCAATGAAAACTGATATTTACTACTTCCAACATGATTAACATTGATTTTTAATTCAAAAGTGATGCAATTAAGATTATTCATTTAGTGCAAATAAAGCTTCCACCAAAAAGGGAGCCCGGTGAAGTCTGTGTTTAATACAGCGCCAATGGCTTTCTTTTTTCCTGCCATCCGATTTGATACTAGACGGTTCAGTTCAACAATGGTTTAGCAAGAGTAGGCCTCAGAGTAGGCTCTAAAAAGCCTGCTCTGTGTTACCTTTACACAGAACAAGCTTTTCTGTCAATAATTTTCCTTTTAGCTAGAATAGTAGAAAATAACAATAGGTCCTGAAGCAAACTACATGTTTTGTAGATAGAGTTTGTTTATGGGATTGAAAACAAGGTTCTAGTAAACAATGATTCATGCTGTTTACGCTTAGTCCCAGAAAAACAAAGGTCTCTGCTAATTATATAAGGCCAAAGGACAAAACAAAACTGTAAAGAACAACTTTGTGATGTCTAAATTAACTTGATTCATAAACTCTTGTGTCAGAGGAGAGATAAGTTCAAAACGATATCTTCTTCTTGGGAACACATGTACTTGTAAACAAGAAGGCCTCGACCACGCTTGCGCACAAGCACGATTAAAGGGGGATTGCGACCACCAGCGACCCCCAGAGACCACCCAAGACCCCTTCCCCAATTTAGTACGCATGCGTAAAGACATTACGTAATGCATTACATAACATATTATGCATAAGGTTTTTTTTGGAATGCGTGGGCTTTGCTTGAAATTATGTACATAAGGAGCAAGCTTTTGTTCTTAGGTGTGCATGCTAGGAGGAGAGATCCCCCATGCACCCAGCGCTGCAATAAACCAATGTCGGCTTTCTAAACTATCATTTGGTTTGGAGAGTTTTCTTGGTTACTATTTTCCGGTAACAGATTGACTTACACAAAACATTGTAAATACTGCATGCAAAGAGATGCAAGAGTGGTTTTGTTTGGAGCTCAGCTCTTGGTTTCGGCAGAAAGAGGTGGAGGTGGGGTGGGAGTTTCGAGTTGTTTTTTTATTTTCCGGTTGGATGGGGAACGGCGAGAATGGCTCATTTGCTTTGCTTTTTTTCCTTTGAAAATTATTATCTATGTATAGCTCCAGAGCAGCAGGTAAAAATTCCCGAGAGGCATCCCCCGGCCCGCTGCCGGGCACCGGGACACGCGGAGCGGAGCTTGTGGAGCCGCCGGCGGCGCGGTGCGCGGCTGGGCCGGGCGCCCACCGGCGGGGAGGCAGGCAGGGGCCGGCGGGAGACGCGGGGCGCGCAGCCTTTCGCGGCTGTGACGGGTTTGGCCCTACCTGGACGCGTCCTCCGCAGCTCCGCGCCGGAGTTACAGGAGTGGTCTGGGGTTGGCCGGGGGCTTTTGGGGTTCAGTTTTAGCTGTAGACACTGGGCTATCCAGACTCTGCAGGTGCCTGCAGCCGGCTTCTGCCGAGCGTGCTGCGGGAAGAGTCACACGGCGTGCACGTGTATCTATTCCGTGGTTTTGTATGTTTCAGGTCGATAAATAAATGTATAACAATCAACGTGCAGACACATCAGAGTAACAATGGGATGAAATCAAAGGATTATCAGTCTCTGTTAGTAACTGCTGAATAAGTGTGTTGCGGTGTTATTGATAGCGCGCTTCATTTTATGACTTTTCTAATGCTATTGATTTTTATAGCAGTATAAACAAACTAAATTATTTCTTCCAAAACTTCAGAGCACAATCGTCTTAAGGGAAGGGGGAAAATCAGAGTAGGAAGTCCGCGGGAGAGAAAAGAGTGAGCAGGGCTGACATTTAAGCGTGTCAAAAAGAAAATGACAATGGGGTCTATACTCTAATCACATTCCGCTTCCGCATGCTCTTGTTTTGTCAAGTGTATGAATTCATCTGGACAGTGTTGGAGATGTATTTACAAGGATTTTATTCCCTGTCATCTTTCCATTTTCCCAGTGTAGACAGAAAACTGCCAGTCAAGTCCATTCCCTCTTATAATTTACGGTATTCCCCACATGATCGTAGGAACTGAAGTTCCTAACAAGGAAAGACTTTAGCACAATGGCCCAAAGTCTTCAGAGTGACAAGGGTGTCTTCTGAAATCACTTCAGAGCAAAGTAAAAGGATTTTCTATGACAGATCCAGTGATTTTTCCTCAATAAATAAGTTTTAGATTGTTACACACACGTAGAACTGGAATAAAGGGACCTACCAGAAAATATATTGTTTGCCCTTAATAAAATTTATTTAGACAGCTTACTTCTCATAAAAAATATAGATTGAATTTCGTACAGGAGCGCCTGCCAAGCGGCTAGGCATTGGGAGATAATCTCCCCCCACCCTTTCCCTTGGGCCCGATCCTGGGATCCTAGCTGGGGCCGGCTCTCCCCTCCGCTCCCCACGTCCTGCCCACGCTGGCCGATCTGCCTGAGTAAGGACCGCGGGATCGGGCGTGTCGCGTTTGGAAGCACTATAAACCAATGCCGTGGCTCTGGGAAAAAGTGGTAGGGAACTTTCCAACCTCTCAGCTAAACTCAAGCCTTGATTGAATGAGACTGTAATATAAACAAATGTATTTAACCAATTCTGTTCTGATTTAGGAACAGAACCTTCTTTTATCAGAATAATTATATTTGGAGCGAGCAACACGAAAAAATAAGGTTAAACTGCTAAAGTCAGCAGGGTGGCTTGGCGCAAATGGCTGATAAGGTTTGTAATTTGATATTTCTGTATTTATTGAACATCCATCCAGTTAAGGGGGCTGCTGTATGCAGAGCACCGTAATTACTTTTTGCACTTAGCACACGCTCCCAGCGTTTATCAGATGTAACTTTTATTTGCCTAGCTTGTTCGCGCTGCCTTTTTTTTTTTGTATTTCCAAGCAGTAGTCCTGAAATATCGGATATTATTATTCACATTCCCGCTCCTCAGTGCTGTATTGTAACATTGTTCGCTTTAATGAAAAGCGCCTCCCTCAGTAATTAACGACCTCACATTCAATCAGGCAAGAAAATGGGAAAAAGAATCAATTTTAATTCATTGTAAATTACAGCTATGCTTCTGAGTGTTATTTGCTTACAGAAAACAAATCAAGTGACTTAGGCTACTGTTTACTTCTCCACATCGGCATAGCCTAAACACAAACGACAAATCAAACTATAGCAATGGAAAAACATAAACACGTGTTTTTGTTTTAATCAACCTATTCAAAAATATGACTTCTTTGGAAATGAAGGACAAGGCTGCTACCAGCTACAGATCCCCATTTATTCATTCTAGTCAGAGCTAAGTATGATGATCATCGTTGTTTTACGACATTAGGCTGCATGCAGCGTTTTGTAGCTGTAATAAATATATTTCTTTGAAAGCAACTTTATGAAGTTTAAATGCATCCGAGGCAAGAACGATCGCAGCTGATCAGAAACGCAGCCGTCAGATGTTCTGAAAATAGCCTTTCTGAGCGCGGCAGAAAAAGCTCGAGTTTCTTGTCATCTATTCTCAAATACATTTAAGAACATAGTTTTCCTATTTGCTTATTTATCTAAATATCTGTATCTCACTGCGGCTAAGTCAAAGGCAGCATTGTCTCCTCGCTGGTAGACTGCAGGGAATATCTCGACAGCGAAGCAGTTGCTTTAGATTGAAAGGATGGCTTCTATCAATTAATTTTCATCAGAACTATGACAACCAGTCTTTTATGGGGAAAAAGCTATTTTAATATAAGGTATGCCTTAACCCCCCCCCCCCGCTCTCCCCCGTCCAAATGCAAACTTTTTATATGCAAAAGTCACCCCCCCCCCCTTCAGCTTGGTGTGTATGTATGTATAGTCTTTTGGCATAATATTAAGTTCATAAACTTAAAAATGCGGGGCCCAAGCATAACGCACTGTATTGTAACTTAACTTATGCAGTCAGACAGGAATTATCGGGGCTACCCCGAATGCGAAGGGAATGCCAGTATAAAGCATTTTTTAGATACATTTCTGTTTAGGGAAAGAGCACAGTTCCAGGAAGACTATTCCTACTGAGACTTGAGGAATTTATTTAACACATACCCATATTTTAAAATGTGAAATCTCCCCAACCGGATGAATAAATAAACCGCCAGGCATGGCAATGAAAGAATATACATCGGGGACTGATGTGGAGTATTTAATGTTCTCCTTCTTAACACCGTAGTTTTAATATCTTCAATTACATAGGTGCTATATAGTAATAAGGAACATATTTTGTTTGTATGGGTTAAGTTCACTGCTTTTCTGATTTCTATTTACTCAAGATAAATATATTAGTTATTCAGTTAGGTGACAAGTCTAGTAATTGGAATAAAAAGAAAACATCCTTATCTCTTCCTATAACTAGATATACTGATAATAAGACTGCATCTGGCAAATAAATAGACAAAAAAAAACCAAATTCACCTACAACAAGTTAATGTGGTGTATCTGAGTATAAAGTAGATATTTTCACGCGTTCTGGAGATGAGGAGTAACTTTTAATAAAATCACAAGAAAAACAAATATAATTCTATAAGCAATTTCAGAGCTCAGCCATCTCTCACCTGTGCCATTACTTAGCATTCTCCAGCTGTCTTAACCTTTTCTGTTAAAAACCAGTTAGTTCCAGAAATATGTCTGTCACTCAATCTGGGACCTTTAGATCCACTTTCCTTTATTATTGGGGGGGGGGGGCGATTCTAGAGGTAATATGGCTTATTTTACAAGGATTATTTTTGTTTACTTTTTTTTCCCCCCTCCCTCTCCCCTTCCCCTCTTGCCTGAGTGCGGCTAATTCGGGCCGTCTATATTCACTCAGAGAAATCTAAAGAGAAAATCGACCTTCCATCTGCAGAAATGCCAGCCTAACAAACTAGATTCTTGTTTCATGCAAGTGATTTGGTGACAGTCGGAGAATTAGAAGTAATAAGTTGTTGTGTTTAAGAGCACCGCCCTATCCCTAGCCGGGCCCTGAGAGGAGAGCACCGCGCCTGCCTCGATACCTCTTCCTCCAACCGGGCAGGCAAAAAGCCACTGCCTCTCCCTCTGTAATTAGTGCTGCTGCTGCCCTCCATGTGAGCTCGATTAAACCGTGATTTAGACGAAAGAAATATAATTATGGCTGCAAATAAAATAATCAGGATTGAAGAGCGATTTCCTTAATGAGATGGAGCGGTTGCACGTCACAGGGTAAAGGGGTCTCATTAAGAGGTGATAACGAGGCTTGGGTGAATAGTGGGAGTTGCACAAAGTATCTAAACTGGTGAGAAAACCCAGCGCCGGGCTCCCACTTCTGAGGCTGGGCGGGCTGCAGGACTGGGCGCGGACCTGGGCCAGAGTCCCCGGTGCTGTGTGCGGAGAGCAGCGGTGCAGCGCCCTGTGCCAGGCTGAGATGCCTCTAACCGACAGCAGCTCTACCTCCAGTTCCCCGCCGCCACACCCAGCCCGCCCAGCAAGTGTGCTTGCTGGAGGACGGACACCTACGTGCCTGCGAACGCCCAGTTGCGCTCTCCTCGACCACGGGCGCAACCTGGAGGTAGGTATTTTGATTCTGGCTAATTTTAAAGCTATTAGCGCGGCCGTTTTTAACGAGGAACAGGAACGCTTAACAACTCTCTCCTCCTGCACATCCGCCTGGTACACCCGGCACTCTCAACAGCCTTTCCGCATAAAGCCTCGACTATTGCTATTCCTGTTGTCACCGAAATCGGGAATAAAACCTCTTAACACCAATGTAGCATTAAGAAGCAGGCACACCTTTATTGCAGCTGGGCGGCACGGGAGGTAACCCTCCAAAACGCACGCGCGCCGCGTCAGTAGTTCATTTCGTATTTATATGGCAAGTTAATTACACATTCATCATGTATCCAAGGACGCCTATACATATTCATAACCTATCCCGAAAAAGGTGGTCTTTATTATAATGAGTTCCGGGAATTCATTTCCATAGTCTCTGCCTTTAACTCCTCCCGGTTGCGCACGCGTAGTTTTCTCTGGTGGTTGTGGGCCGGGGTCTGTGAGATGAAGGCCGTATGTCTTCCTCGCAGTGCACTTTTCACCTTTCCTTCTTGCGCAGGCGTGGTAGCATCTTGGCTCTCTAACATGTTGTAACTCGTTTGTCTAGTAAGTAACTCTGTTGTATTAAACTAGTGTCCATGACGGTCTCTAACAACACAAAAAGCCCAGTATCTTACCTAGTGGGGTTTCTATGGCTACCTACTTCAAACCTAACAGTGCCTATGGTTACTTGTTTCAAACTTAACAATCCTTTAACTAGGTTACAAACCTAATACAGAACACAAACTTATCGTTTTGTGATTAAATTTTCATTTTATTTTTAAGTATTGGTAACATTTCCCCCCTTTGAAAGTTTTGAAAATCACTTCAAGACTTTCACCTCTATTTCTGAAATTTATCTATTAATACAACTTATTTCATGTTGTTGGTGGGAGCCTTAGAACATACTTTCATAATTTTCATCTTGTGGATTTTGTGGTCTGGTTACTGCCTGAATGATCATCTGGTTGAAAGCAGTTCTGCTGTTTATTTGTCTCTTCAGACAATAATAGACCAGAAAAATAGTCATAAAGACTATTAGCAAAACTAATGCTGTGTTTATCAGCGATTTGACCCATGAACTCAGGTTCCATCCTAATCCACTGAAAATTTTGTCCAACCAACTTTCTTTCATGTCGTCTTGAAGTTCATGAGTATCAGTTTTTATTTTCTCCAGTAAATCTAAATCATGCTCCACATCCTGAGTTACGTTAGGAATATGTATGCAGCAATGATCCACTCTGTCTTTCAGGAATCCACAGACCCCATGTTCTTTAAGTAAAATCATATCTAATGCCAGCCTATTCTGCAAAGTCATTCTAGATGTTGCCTGTAGTTGAAGATTCAAGTCTCTGAACCCTTTCCTGGTCACATTTGCCAACCTCTCAACTTGCCCTGTTAATCGATATATCCAATCTCTATTCCTGTAGGATGATAGAGGAGTTAACAAGGATTCTAAGAACCAGCTCACTCGTACTCCGGCTGAGGGTTCGTTCCATTCATCATCATCTTCTGATCTTTTTACACGTTTTAGCTTCAGAGTTTCAAATTTTCCTCTAAAAGGAGATTTTTTCCAAATTGGGCATAATGTTGGCATACCTAATGTTATCTGTTTCACTTTTCCATCCATAGGTAAGTGAGTGGTCCAAGTTCCATCGCTCATTGCCCAGACTAAATGTCCTGGACTTTGAATTGTCTCTTTTCCACAATTGAATCGTTTGCCCCTTGGTATAGTATATTTGTCAGTCAGTGGGAGGTCATTCTTAAGGCCTCGACACAGACATCCATATTTTAAGGCTGCTGCCAACGGGGGAACTTTCTGGATTGCCCAATCTATCGTGTTACAATTGTAAATCTTTTTGCAGTTCCACCAGGGTACTGAATTTTCCTTTTCCCAAATTGAGCTTCCCTTATTATCTATTGAGGGCCATGCTGTAAAAATTGTTCTGTCCCAGACAAAACACCAGGAGGTATTTGCCATATATTGGAATTGGGATAGTACGGTCATGGACCAGACTGAATCCCAAATCATTCCGTTCCCTTGTTGTGTTTGTGTTTGGTTAATCTTTTCACATTTTGTTTTTGTTATCCATGTGGTGGTGTTTTTCTGTTCTATTTTAGGGTAATAACACCATCCCTTATGTCCTGGACCTTCATATAATCCAGGTTGGGCCACGAATCGTCCCTTACATTCACAACTGGTTGTATATACTGGCATTCCTTCCCCAGTTTTAACATTCTCCAATTCCCATGACTCTTTAAGTTCCTGTTTACACCTCATTGTCCCATTATTGTATTCCAAGTTAGTCAAATTCAAGGTTAAGATTCCCCATGGAATTGGCTCACCCACTGCCCTTGGTATTGGTAAACAAGCTGTAATCTGTGACACATTTTGCAAATTGGCAAATTCCTTGATCAATCCTATCATTAAATTCTCTTCTGGAGTTTTTCTTGGAAGATAAATCACCTGATCTGTTCCTGTTTGAGGGTCTGTGTTTCCATATCCCTTTGTCACACCATTTTCAATTTTTGTCCCTAACCCGGCTCCCACTAACAAAAATTCCTGAATCAATATTATTAAAAACTAATATTGGAAATTAGACATGTTTCAGAATCAATTTTGATGTTTTATCATCCCTGTTAACAATTTTCCAGACTGGTGGGGCTTTCTTCACTCTGGTATAATGTATCCACACATCTGCTTCTGCAATCTTTATAGCAGTAAATGTGGTCAGCAACACCTGGAAAGGTCCTTTCCAATGTTCCTTCAGAGGTTCAGAGGTCCAGGTCTTTACGTATACGTAATCTCCTGGTTGGAAATCATGAACAGGATTTTCCAAAGACAATGGTCTGTTCCACACTATTACGCTCCGAAGCGCGGTTAGAGTTTTTCCTAGAGAAAGCAGATAATTACATACATCCTGTTTTCCTTTTAAATGCATGTTTACGTTTGGTTCAGGGGATTCATAAGGTTTCCCATACAACAGTTCATATGGACTGATTAATGTTTCACCTTTTGGTTGAACCCGTATCCGTAACAAGGCTAACGGGAGTGCCTGAGGCCATTTCAGATTGGTTTCCTGACATATTTTACTGATTTATCTTTTTATTGTCTGATTCATTCTTTCTACTTTTCCACTAGATTGTGGTCTCCAGGGTGTGTGTAAATCCCAAGTGATTCCTAACACCTTACTGACATTTTGCACTACCTCTGCAATAAAATGTGGACCTCTGTCTGAAGAAATTCCAATCGGTACCCCAAATCTTGGAATAATTTCCTGTAACAGCCATTTAATTACCTCTTTGGCTTGATTAGTCCGACAGGGAAAGGCTTCTGGCCATCCTGAAAAAGTATCAACCCCTACCAGAATGTACTGATACCCATTTTGTCTAGGTAATTCTGAAAAATCAATTTGCCAATAGTCTCCTGTTTCCATTCCCAATTTTAATATCCCCATTGGAAGTTTCTTTTTTATCAATGGATTGTTCTTCAGACAGATTTCACATTTAGCGATCACCATTTTTGCCATTTCTAGCATTTTTACTGATACTAGGTGTCTCTTTAAGTAAGTTACTAAGGCTTCTGCTCCCCAATGAGATTCCTTGTGTTTCATCTCTATTATTTCCCTCATTAAAAGTGGAGGAATCACTATTTGACCTGTTGTGGTTACCCACCATCCAGCTAAATTTTTCTTTGCCTTCAGTAAATTTGCTAACTTTTCATCCTCCTGTGAATACCTAGGTTTTTCTCTGGGTAAGGTAATAGTTTTAGTGGGAACTATTGCCATCAGAAAGGCATCTTTCTTTGCTACTCTTTTAGCCATTCTGTCAGCCAATTTATTTCCTGTTATTTCTTTTGAATTTCCGGTTTGGTGGGCTTTACAGTGCATGATTGCAACCTTAGTTGGTTTCTGGACTGCTTGTATTAGTTTCAAAATTTCTTCTTTGTATTTTATGTTTGTTCCCTGGGAGGATAGTAATCCTCTTTCTTTCCACAGAATTCCATGAACATGTACTACACCAA
This sequence comes from Nyctibius grandis, assembly GCF_013368605.1. Classification (NCBI taxonomy): domain Eukaryota; kingdom Metazoa; phylum Chordata; class Aves; order Nyctibiiformes; family Nyctibiidae; genus Nyctibius; species Nyctibius grandis. Next base: position 14,548 of record NW_027167472.1, read on the forward strand.
AAGCATACTTTGAATCAGTCCAGATATTTACTTTCTTTTCTTTGCTCAATTCCAGTGCTCTTGTTAGAGCTATTAATTCTGCCTTTTGAGCAGAGGTTGTGCAAGGTAAGGAATCTGCTTCTATAACAGTGTTTTCAGTTGTCACCGCATATCCTGCGTATCGAATTCCACTCTCCACGAAGCTGCTGCCATCTGTATACAGTTCCCAGTCAGGATCCTCCAATGGTGTATCCTGTAAATCTTCCTGACTGGAGTATACATACTCGATGGTGGTCAGACAGTCATGTTCCAGTTGTCCTTCTTCCTGTACAGAACTCAAAAAGACTGCAGGATTGGTAAGGTTAGTGGTTTTTAGAATTACATCATCCTGTTCGGTTAAGGTCACTTGATATTTCATCATTCTGCTAGGGGATAACCAATGACCCCCCTTTTGTTCCAAAATGGTAATTACCATATGTGGTACATATACCGTTATCATTCTCCCCAAAGTCAATTTTCGGGCTTCTTGTATGAGCAGTACTGTGGCTGCAACTGCTCGAAGGCAACTTGGCCATCCTTTACTTACAGTGTCCAGTTGTCTGGAGAAGTATCCTACCGGTCTCTTCCAGCTTCCCATCCTCTGAGTTAACACTCCTAGTGCAAGGTGTTGTCTCTCATGCACAAACAGTTGGAAGTCCTTAGTCAAATCTGGAAGTCCTAGTGCTGGTGCAGTCATCAGGGCTCGTTTCAAATCCTGAAAGGCTTTCTGTTGTTCTGGGCCCCAGACAAACGGTGTGACTTTCTGGGCTTCATACAACGGCTTTGCTATCAGTCTGTAGTTCAGTATCCAGAGGCGGCACCACCTGGTCATTCCTAGAAAAGCTCTCAGTTCATGCACATTTTTAGGTTCAGGTATACCACAGATTGCCTCTTTACGCCCCGTTCCTAATTGTCTCTGTCCTTGTGTAATCTCAAATCCCAAGTAGATTACAGTCTGTTTCGCTATTTGAGCTTTATTTCTAGATGCTTTGTACCCGCTTAGTCCCAGAAAATTTAAAAGGTCAATGGTTACCTTTACACAGGCAGGTCTTGTCTCTGTAGCAATCAGAATGTCATCCACATACTGTAGAAGTAAATGTCCAGGCTTCAATTCTGGATATCTTTGTTTCCATTGTTCAAGTTCTTTTGCCAGCTGGTTACCGAAGATTGACGGGCTATTTTTAAATCCTTGTGGTAACCTTGTCCATGTCAGTTGTATCTTTCGTCCTGTCTGCGGATTTTCCCATTCAAAAGCAAACAGCTTTCAACTCTCTTTCTCCAGGGGTATGTAAAAGAAAGCATCTTTCAAATCAAGCACTGTAAACCACCGGTAATTTTCTCTTAATGCAGTTAAGAGTGTGTATGGATTTGCCACAACAGGATGTATATCCTTAGTCAATTGGTTTATTGCCCTTAAATCCTGAACTAATCTATATTCACCTGAAGGTTTCTTTACTGGTAGAATTGGGGTGTTATATTCTGACTCACATTCTTCTAAAATTCCATACTTCAAGAATTTGTCAATTATTCCTTTAATTCCCTGTCTTACCTCTGGTTTAATTGGATATTGTTTAATCCTTACCGGTTTCATCTGATCCTTTAATTCAATTTTTACAGGTTGTGCTACTTTAGATTTCCCAGGTATGTCTGTATTCCAGACTATTGGTACAACAGCATCATCTACTTCTTTGGGTATTTCTGATTCTTTTATTCTTTCTTGTATCATCAGTATTTCCCCTGTCTTTGATTCCGGAATTTTCAGAAAAACTTCACCTTTCTCAAAAGCAATTTGTGCATTTAATTTAGATAGCAAATCTCTTCCTAACAACGGTATCGGACAGTCTGGTATATACAAAAATTCGTGTGTGATTACCTTGTTACCAAATTTTAAGTCTAAGGGTTGTAGGAATGGCCTGTTTTCCTCTTTCCCTGTGGCACCAATTATTTTTGCAGATTTATTTCCCAGTTTTCCTTTACAGACATTTAGAACAGAATATGTTGCTCCAGTATCCACCAGGAATTTAACTCCTTCATTTCCCAGCTTAATTATAACCAGAGGTTCAGCTGGGTTCCCCTCCAGTCCTCCTCAGTCATCTAAAGTCATCATTCTTCTCGCCTCTTTTTGATCTGCCTCCTGTCTTTTATAGGGACACTCTCTTTTCCAGTGTCCCTCCTCCTTACAATACGCACATTGATTGATCCCCAGAGTATTTGTTCCTCGTTCTCCAAAATTTCTAAAGCCTCCTCTTCCCCTCGCCCAACCTCTGCCTCTAGTAACATTTCCTGTCAAGGCAGCTATAAGTCTGCTTTCCTTAATTCTCTCTCTTTTCTTTTCTCTGTTCTTCCTCCTTTTCTCGGTTGTTATATACCTTCCAGGCTGTTTCAAGCATTTTATTTAAATTCCTGGAATCCTCCCCCTCCAATTTTTGCAGTTTTCTTTTTATATATGGGGCTGATTGCCCCATAAATATTAAAGCCAATTGTTGTTGTTCTGCTTCTGTTTCCAATTTCAAATCCATATACTTTCTGGCTGATTCTTTTAGTCTCTCTAGGAACACTGAAGGTGATTCATTTTTGTCTTGTTTTACCTCATATAATTTAGACCAATTTAATGCTCTTGGCATTGCATGTTTCACTCCGTACAGCACCCATTTCTGGTACTGGGTTAATTTTCTTCTATGCTCTCTTATATTTGGGTCCCATTGAGGGTCCCCTGTAGGAAAATTTTGTTCCAGTGTTCCAGTAAGCATATCGTTTATGAGTGCAGCTTCTGCTTGTGCTTTTCCAGTTTTTAACACCATCTGCTTTTCCGTACTATCCAGTAAATTATCCAATATCACTTGTATATCATTCCAATCAGGATCCTGTGTTCTAATAATTGTTTCAACTACCCTTCCTACCCTCTCCGGATCCTCCCTATATGTTCCTGCTGCCTGTTTCCATGCCATCAAATCCGTTACAGAAAATGGCACTTTTACATATACTGGCCCTTGCGGTCCCACTCCTTGTCTCAAAGGAGCTACTATCTGGGTTGGTTTCACTGTCCTCTCTCTAGGATTTTTCATTACTACAGGAGCCATTAATCTAGATTGTTGTCTAGTTCTCTGGGCAACTGGTGAATAAACTCCTGACAAACCTTCTCCAGGATCTTCTTCCTCTCTCTCTGTACTATCAGGTTCGACTACCCTTGGTATAAATCCATCTACTCTCCTCTCCGGGGGTGCTATTTCTAAATCTAATTCCATTTCATCTTCCCTAGGTGCAATACATCTAATACATCTATCAATGTCACAAGCGGAACAACAACTCTTTTTCTTATTTTCTTCTGAGGCAAGTGTCATTACCAAATTGTTGAGACTAATCAATTTACATTCATCTTGTCAATCAGTTCGTTGTCTCAGATAAAAGAACAAATCCACATATGGTACTTCATTCCACTTTCCTTCCCTTCGGCAGAACAACATTAATTGTAGTATAGTATTATATTTCAGTGTTCCATTTCTTGGCCACCTTTCCTGATCTTCTAAAACATACAATGGCCACCAATTATTACAATACTCTATCATTTGATTTTTACGCAAATCCTCATGTATTTCCCCCCAATGTGACAACAAACATCCTAACGGCGAAGTTTTTGGTACCTTTTCCTCTCCTGTTAAGCTTCCCACACTTTTGCTCTTAAACAGCTTTAACTTTGCAAGTCCTGATGCCATTTTACAGATCTTTTTATTTATTTAAAACTCAAACCAAACGCTTCGTCCGTCTCCGACCAAGCCCCTTGCGGGACGTTGGAACTGCGGATTGGGACTCCGCACTCGCTTCGTGCTTAAGTGCACGTCTCAGACACACACCGATCACACACTTATACACCTGATAGAAACCAACAATTGTATATCACAGATTTCAAATATCAGATTTCAAATGTTTAAGCAATCAGATACCAAAGGGTCTAATTCAACAACAGTTAAACAGACTCAAAACGTGTAACCAGAACCAGATGTCCAACCCTGCAATAACTTTTGTTTATTACTGACGGGCAGACTACCAGCTGTCTAATTCAGCAGTAGCTGAATAGACCCAGGACGGGCACCCTATACCCCAACCCTGCGAAGCTTTTGCTGCGTCTTACGGGCAGGTTATCCAGAACCAGACCAGGATTTTTAAGGATGTGCCTTACCTCTCCAGGGGACGTTGCGAGGAGCTGTTGTGAGTCGAGGGTGATGCTTCCCCTCCGAGAATCCCTCGGCGCCGGCTGGAGTTGGATCAACACTCGATCTCCTTCAGTCTCGCTCGCAAGGTCCCATCTGGGTCGCCAAAACTGTCACCGAAATTGGGAATAAAACCTCTTAACACCAATGTAGCATTAAGAAGCAGGCACACCTTTATTGCAGCTGGGCGGCACGGGAGGTAGCCCTCCAAAATGCACGCGCGCCGCGTCAGTAGTTCATTTCGTATTTATATGGCAAGTTAATTACACATTCATCATGTATCCAAGGACGCCTATACATATTCATAACCTATCCCGAAAAAGGTGGTCTTTATTATAACGAGTTCCGGGAATTCATTTCCATAGTCTCTGCCTTTAACTCCTCCCGGTTGCGCACGCGTAGTTTCCTCTGGTGGTTGTGGGCCGGGGTCTGTGAGATGAAGGCCGTATGTCTTCCTCGCAGTGCACTTTTCACCTTTCCTTCTTGCGCAGGCGTGGTAGCATCTTGGCTCTCTAACATGTTGTAACTCGTTTGTCTAGTAAGTAACTCTGTTGTATTAAACTAGTGTCCATGACGGTCTCTAACAACACAAAAAGCCCAGTATCTTACCTAGTGGGGTTTCTATGGCTACCTACTTCAAACCTAACAGTGCCTATGGTTACTTGTTTCAAACTTAACAATCCTTTAACTAGGTTACAAACCTAATACAGAACACAAACTTATCGTTTTGTGATTAAATTTTCATTTTATTTTTAAGTATTGGTAACACTGACTGTGCCGTGTACCCCCGGCAGTCCCCAGAGATGATTCCTCAGGGAGCTGCCCACAGCGGATGGGGCCGTGTGAGGCCGCGGGCAGGGCCTGGCCTTAGGCTCGACCCGGTGCAGCTCCTTCAGCAAGGTGGAAAACAAAAAGCAAAAGCTGTCAGAATAGAAGTTGACCCCCCCAGGCAACAAAACAGAGGTGAACGGCTGAGTCAGGGAACACAGATTAGAAACAAAATGGCTGTCCTGGTTTCATTGGGATTTTGTTTAAGTTTGTGGCCAGCCATGGTGATTAAGGCCATTAGCAGTTAAATGCAGAGCAGCTGACCCAGGCTGGCCCCCAGGTGTATTCTATATCATTAACAATCAAGTTTACTACAAAAGGCAAAGCTTGCTAGGGAGGAGGGGGGCTCTCCTCCTCCCCCCTCTTCCTCCTTGCCTTTCCTCTTTCTTCTTCCCAATGATTGGTATTCCTGGACAACTTGCTGCAACCTGTAGATAAATATGCTTTCATGTGTTAGCATTTATATTGGTTTCTTTATTTTATTAAATCTGTTTAATTTTAACCCAGGAGTCTCCCTCTTTTTCCCAATCCCCTTCCTCAGTTGGGAAAGGGACATTGGGTGAGAGAAAAACTTGTTTAGCCCTGGGTGTGGGCTAAATGAAGACAGTTTATTTGGCGCCCAATGTAAATAGATCACCTAGGAGAACCGCAGACTTTTTGCTCTAAGAGTCTTAGAGGGTTGAAGTTTTCAGAGATCTGACTGTTTTTGTTACGAGCATTCATTATGTTGGTATCGGTAGCAGGGTCACTGGGTGGAATTCTCTGGGGTTTGGTTTTACAGTCGCTTTTGTGGCGGCTAATCAAATGTGTGGGTTTGCTGTTTGTTACCACTTTTGTGTGGTTTATCACTTCTGGGCATGGACTTAGAGGTATCACTCTGCTATGTTGTTTCGCATTGATTTATGGTATTATAAATTCTTTTGGAACTGTGACCATCTCTGATTTCTATAGAATGGGAGTGGGCGGTGTACTTTCCTTTTCCCTTGAGGCTGATCTCAATGGCTTCTGAGAATTTTGAATACCCGTGGGATGTTTCAACCACCATGCTCATATTGTTAGGCCTTTTGAATGTCTTTCAGTTCTTGCTCTTGCTTAAACATGGGTATAAGGGTGGATACAGCACAGCTGCTGCAACCACTGTAACAAGCACCACTGCATCTGCCCTAGCACCCACAGATACTCAGACCCTGCCATTCCCTACAGCAGGCACCCTGGCTACCCCAGAGGCTATTCAGATCTCTGCACTGGGTACTGTGATTGCTCAACTCACAGAATCACAGAATCAACCAGGTTGGAAGAGACCTCGGGGATCATAGAGTCCAACCGCTGCCCTAACACCACCCTGTCAACTAGATCATGGCACTAAGTGTCATGTCCAGTCTTTTCTTAAACATATCCAGAGATGGTGACTCCACCACCTCCCTGGGCAGCCCATTCCAATGTCTAATAACCCTTTCTGAAAAGAAATTCTTCCCAATGTCCAACCTGAACCTCCCCTGGTGAAGCTTGAGGCTGTGCCCTCTTGTCCTATTGCTAGTTGCCTGGGAGAAGAGGTGGACTCCCACTTCACTACAACCTCCCTTCAGGTAGTTGTAGACTGCAATAAGGTCACCTCTGAGCCTCCTCTTCTCCAGGCTAAACAACCCCAGCTCCTTCAGCCGTTCCTCGTAGGTCAGACCCTCCAGACCCTTCACCAGCTTGGTCGCCCTCCTCTGGACTCGCTCCAACACCTCAACATCTTTCTTGAAGTGCGGGGCCCAGAACTGGACACAGTATTCCAGGTGCGGCCTCACCAGTGCCGAGTACAGAGGGACGATTACTTCCCTAGACCGGCTGGCTACACTATTCCTAATAGAGGCCAGGATGCCATTGGCCTTCTTGGCCACCTGGGCACACTGCTGGCTCACGTTTAGCCGGCTGTCGATCAGCACCCCCAGGTCTCTTTCCGCCAGGCCGCTTTCTAACCACTCTTCCCCCAGCCTGTAGCGCTGCATGGGGTTGTTGTGGCCAAAGTGTAAGACCTGGCACTTGTTCTTGTTGAACCTCATGCCGTTGGTCTCAGCCCATCTATCTAACCTGTCCAAATCCCTCTGTAGGGCCTTCCTACCCTCCAGCAGATCGACACTCCCACCCAGCTTGGTGTCATCTGCAAATTTACTGAGGGTACACTCAATCCCTACGTCTAGATCATCTATAAAGATGTTGAACAGAACTGAGCCCTGGGGAACACCGCTAGTGACCAGCCGCCAGTTGGACTTTGCCCCATTTACCACCACTCTCTGGGCTTGGCCATCCAGCTAGTTTTTAACCCATTGAAGAGTCCACCCATCCAAGCCCCAGGCAGCCAGTTTGTCTAGGAGGATGCTGTGGGAGACAGTGTCGAATGCCTTACTGAAGTCTAGATAGACTACATCCATAGCCCTGCCCTCATCTACTAAGCGGGTCAGGAACTCCAGGAAGCACTTGCCAAAGTCTGGGTCATCACAGCAACAAGGGCTGCAGCTAATCAGCCCCCAGTGATGGGTAATGCAGCTAACCTAGGGACTAAACCAGTGCTGGTATCAGTCGCCCCTGGACAGAAGACGAAAACCACAAAAAGGACAAGTTGTGATGGCCAACCAGGGACATCACAGGAGGCCGAGCCAGAGGTAACCTCTTAATCCCTATCCCTGGGTGAGCTGCGAGATATATGTAAAGATTACAGCTGTCATGAAGGCGAGCAACCAATGGCTAGAGAAGTGGGTATTGATAGGGGTCTTGCAAGTGGTGCACAGCCCCTCACTCTCTGGAGGCGATTCCCACAAAGCATAAAGAACAGGTATCCCTTTAGGGATGATGTCATATACCACCCAGGCAACCAGAGAGAGAGAGGGGTTAAGAATCTAAGGGAAATAGCTGTGCGGGAGCTGATTTTTGAGGACCTGGATGACCTGCAGACACCAGTAGATCCAGATGCACTCAAAGTTTCCGGACCCATGTGGCACAAGCGGGTACTGAGTGCGCCACCATCGTATGGCAACACATTAGCATTATTTAGCTGGGCAGATGCCGAGGCACCAACAGTGGGCGACATAGATAACTGGATGTGGCAGTATGCAGACAATTTCTTCTCCTCCCCACGGGCCAATAACTCAGCTGTGGAAAAACTGTCTAACAAATCTACAGAAATGCTCAGTGCGGTGTTGGTAAAATTGTCCCAGATGGAGGACAGACCCCGCTCCCCACATGCACCGAAGAATGTCTCAGCTATCAGGAGACAGTGTTCCCCTGCAAGACCTGCTCAGGAGAGACAGTATACATAACAAGGCACCCCGTAGTTTTTCCTGTGTGACCATGGAGAAGACATGAGGAAATGGGATGGAAAACCTACCTCGGCTTTATGGACATGTGTACATGAGTTGCAAGGTGAACCGATTAGGAGTGGGGCTTCTTCCAGGAGATTTGTTGCTCCAGCTTCCAATGGGAAGCTCTCCAAACAGCGTGGATGGGCTTCGGATCCCTATTTACCAGATGTGAATAATGGGGATCAAATCTACATAAGCTGCTCGAAGTTAGATGTCAATAACGAACACTATGTTCAGGATTAGAGGGGCCCTGCTTCCATCCAGGTGGAGGATAGGGACAACTGTGGTTTTTGGACTGCGTGGATTTGATGGCCTGGCACATCAGAGATAGAGCAGTATAAGGCTCTAGTGGACACTGGTGCACAAGGCACTTCAATGCCATCAAACTATAACCGGACAGAATCGTTTTGTATATCTGGAGTGACAAGGGGCTCCCAAGAGCTGACTGTCTTGGAAGCTGAAGTGAGTCTGACTGGGACTGAGTGGCAGATGCACCCTATTGTGCCTGGCCCAGATGCCCCATGTATTCTTGGCATAGATTACCCGAGAAGAGGGTATTTCAAGGACTGAGGAGGTACTGGTGGGTGTTTGATGTAGCGGCCATGGAGATAGAAGAAATTAGACAGCTGTCTACCCTGCCTGGTCTATCAGAGGACCCTTCTATTGTGGGGCTGCTGAGGGTCGAGGACCAAAAGGTGCCTATTGCCACTACAACGGTCCACCAGTGACAATATCGGACTAATAGAGACTCCCTGATCCCCATCCATGAGCTGATCTGTCAATTGGAGAACCGAGGAGTGATCACCAAAACGTGCTCCCCCTTCAACAGTCCCATATGGCCAGTTTGAAAGTCTAATGGGGAATGGAGACTAACTGTGGATTATCGTTATGGGGAATAAACAGGAGGAGTTAGAAATACGTGTTTGCTCGGGGGGTTATGATCTAGTGGCAATTACAGAGACTTGGTGGGACAACTCGCATGACTGGAATGTGGTCATGGATGGCTATGTCCTTTTCAGGAAAGACAAGCCAGTAAGGAGAGGTGGTGGAGTTGCTCTTTATGTGAGTGAGCAACTAGAATGTATTGAGTTCTATCCAGGGGCGGATCAGGAGCGAGTTGAGAGTTTGTGGGTACGAATTAAGGGGTAGGCTGGCATGGGTGATACTGTTGTGGGTGTCTATTACAGGCCACCAGATCAGGATGAGGAGGTTGATGAGGCCTTCTATAGGCAGCTGATAGCAGTCTCGCAATTACAGGCCCTGGTTGTCATGGGGGATTTCAACTACCCTGATATTTGCTGGAAGGCCTGTTCAGCCAGCCATCCTTAGTCCAGGAGGTTCCTCCGGTGCATTGATGATAACTTTCTGATGCAAATGGTGGATGAGCCAACTAGGAGAGGAGCGCTGCTGGATCTTATCCTCACTAACAAGGAGGGTCTGGTTGAAGAGGTGAAGGTTGAGGGTAGCCTTGGTTGTAGTGACCATGAGATGCTGGAGTTCGGGATCTCATGTGGCAGGAACAGAATAGCTAGCAGAATCACAACCCTGGACTTCAGTAGGGCCAACTTTGGCCTTTTCAAGCAATTGCTAGGGGAAATCCCATGGGACAGGGTACTAGAAGGTAAGGGGGCCCAAGATAGTTGGTTAGCATTCAAGGACTGCTTCTTCCGAGCTCAAGATCAGAGCATGCCAGCAGGTAGGAAGTCAAGAAAGGGTACCAGGAGACCTGCATGGTTAAGCAGGGAACTGCTGGGCAAATTCAAGTGGAAGAAGAGAGTGCACAGATCATGGAAGGAGGGGCTGGCCACTTGGGAGGAATATAAGTCTGTTGTCAGAGGATGTAGGGAGGCAACTAGGAAAGCTAAGGCCTCCTTGGAATTAAACCTTGCAAGAGAGGTCAAGGACAACAGAAAGGGCTTCTTCAAATACATTGCAGATAAAACCAACACTAGAGGCAATGTAGGCCCACTGATGAATGAGGTGGGGGCCCTGGAGACAGAGGATAAAAAGAAGGCGGAGTTACTGAATGCCTTCTTTGCCTCTGTCTATACTGCTGGAGGCTGTCCTGAGGAGCCCTGGACCCCTGAGGCCCCAGAGGAAGTCAGGATAGAGGAAGAGTTTGTCTTGGTTGGTGAGGGCTGGGTCAGGGACCAATTAAGCAACCTGGACATCCATAAATCCATGGGCCCTGATGGGATGCACCCGCGGGTGCTGAGGGAGCTGGCGGAAGTCATTGCTAGGCCACTCTCCATCATCTTTGCTAAGTCGTGGGCAACGGGAGAGGTGCCTGAGGACTGGAGGAAAGCGAATGTCACTCCAGTCTTCAAAAAGGGCAAGAAGGAGGACCCGGGTAACTATAGACCGGTCAGCCTCACCTCCATCCCCGGAAAGGTGATGGAATAACTTGTCCTTGGTGCTGTCTCTAGGCACATCAAGGATAGGAGGATCATTAGGGGCAGTCAACATGGCTTCACCAAGGGGAAGTCATGCTTAACCAACTTGATAGCCTTTTATGAGGATGTTACCCGGTGGATAGATGATGGTAAAGCTGTGGATGTGGTCTATCTTGATTTCAGTAAAGCGTTTGACACAGTCTCCCACAGCATCCTCGCAGCTAAACTGAGGAAGTGTGGTCTGGATGATCGGGTAGTGAGGTGGATTGTGAACTGGCTGAAGGAAAGAAGCCAGAGAGTGGTGGTCAATGGGACAGAGTCCAGTTGGAGGCCTGTGTCTAGCGGAGTCCCTCAAGGGTCGGTACTGGGACCAGTTCTATTCAATATATTCATTAATGACTTGGATGAGGGAATAGAGTGCACTGTCAGCAAGTTCGCTGATGACACCAAACTGGGAGGAGTGGCTGACATACCAGAAGGCTGTGCTGCCATTCAGAGAGACCTAGACAGGCTGGAGAGTTGGGCGGGGAGAAATTTAATGAAATATAACAAGGGCAAGTGTAGAGTCCTGCATCTGGGCAAGAACAACCCCATATATGAGTACAAGCTGGGGACAGACCTGTTGGAGAGCAGCGTAGGGGAAAGGGACATGGGTGTCCTAGTGGACAGCAGGATGACCATGAGCCAGTGTCACAGTTTAAAGCTGGGCTGGCTATTAAACCTGCAGCAGACGCTCTCTGTTAACCCTCCCCCCCCCACCCGAAGGGAAAGGGAAAAGGGAGAGAGACTTATGGGTTGGAAAGTTAAAACAGTTTTAATAAACCTATAATAATGAAAAAGAGTATAATAATAATATTGGAATAATCAAATATATACAAATATATATACAAAACCAAGATCGAGCTCCCCCGATGTCGGCAATGTCACCACCGGTACTGCAGGGCAGGCTCCGGGAAGGCCCAGGCTGGGCCTAGTGACGGTAGAGAGCTGGATTCAGGGATGCACAGATCGGGATCGGGGGCAGCAGGAAAACAGTCGGAGTCCTCCTTGGACACCGGCCATAGTAGAAAAGAGCAAGAGCGAGACCCTCGTGATCCCCCCGCTTTATACCGAGAATGACGTGTATGGGATGGAATACACTCGTTGGTCAATTTTGGGTCACCTGCCCTGTCTGCTCCCCCCTGCAGCTGCGACCCCCCTTCGGCTCTTCACTCGTAAGCAGTGAGGAATTCAGCAGTGACCTTGGTTTCTCTAAGACTAAGTACAGCAAGAGCCTTACTGCACAACATCCCTACCGGTGCCTCAGCGATAACTACAAACTTAGAGCGTTATCAATCCTGGAAGCAGACACTGTCTGCAAAACATGCAGTTAGTTTCAGAAAGTGCAGTTACTTAGAGGAGACTTAGCTGAAAGTAAAAATCACTGAAAGGAAAATCGGCCTGGTTTAGGCCAAACCAGGACAGCCAGCAATGTGCCCTTGTGGCCAAGAAGGCCAATGGCATCCTGGGGTGTATTAGAAGGGGTGTGGTTAGCAGGTCAAGAGATGTTCTCCTCCCCCTCTACTCTGCCCTGGTGAGGCCGCATCTGGAATATTGTGTCCAGTTCTGGGCCCTTCAGTTCAAGAAGGACAGGGAACTGCTAGAGAGAGTCCAGCGCAGAGCCACGAAGATGATTAAGGGGGTGGAACATCTCCCTTATGAGGAGAGGCTGAGGGAGCTGGGTCTCTTTAGCTTGGAGAAGAGGAGACTGAGGGGTGACCTCATTCATGTTTATAAATATGTAAAGGGCAAGTGTCAAGAGGATGGAGCCAGGCTCTTCTCAGTGACATCCCTTGACAGGACAAGTGGCAATGGGTGCAAGCTGGAACACAGGAGGTTCCACATAAATATGAGGAAAAACTTCTTTACGGTGAGGGTAACCAAACACTGGAACAGGCTGCCCAGAGAGGTTGTGGAGTCTCCTTCTCTGGAGACGTTCAAAACCCGCCTGGACGCGTTCCTGTGTGATATGATCTAGGCAATCCTGCCCCGGCAGGGGGATTGGACTAGATGATCTTTCGAGGTCCCTTCCAATCCCTAACATTCTGTGATTCTGGTCTGAATGAAGTCCCACCAGCACCGAGTGCTGCCATATCAGACATGTTAGAACTCCATTATGAACTGGAGTCAAAGGCAGCGAAGTGGTATGCCACGATTGGCAAATGTGTTTTTCTCCATTCCTTTGTCAGCAGAGTGTAGGCAACAGTTTCCTTTTACCTGGAGGGGCATCCAGTACACCTGGAATCGATTGCCCCAGGGGTGGAAACATAGCCCCACCATTTGCCATGGACTGGTCCAGACTGCACTGGAGAAGGGTGGAGCTCCAGTACACCTGCAATACATTGATGACATAGTTCTATGGGGTGATACAGCAGGAGAAGTTTTTGAGAAAGGGGCAAAAATAATTTGGATCCTTCTAGAAGCTGGTTTTGCCATCAAATGTGCTAAGGTCAAGGGGCCTGCAAAAGAGATCCAGTTTTTAGGGATCAAGTGGCAAGATGGCTTCCATCAGATCCCAATGGATGTGATCAACAAAATCACAGCCATGTCTCCACCAACTAACAAAAAGGAGACACAAGCTTTCCTAGGTGTAGTAGGCTTCTGGAGGATGCACGTTCCCCAAGACAGTCAAATTGTGAGCCCTCTCTATGAAGCATCTCAGAAGAAGAATGACTTTAAATGGGGCCCTGAGCAACAACAGGCTTTTGAGTAAATTTAGCAAGACAGAGTTCGTGCAGTGGCCCTTGGACCAGTCCGGATGGGACCAGAAGTAAAGAATGTCCTCTATACCACAGCTGGGGAGAATGGTCCTACCTGGAGCCTCTGGCAAAAGGCAGCAGGGGGGACTTGAGGTCGACCCCTGGGGTTTTGGAGCTGGGGATATAGAGGATCAGAGGACTGTTATATTCCAACTGAAGAAGAGATACTGGCAGCCTATGAAGGAGTTTGAGCTGCCTCAGAAGTAATTGATACTGAGGCACAGCTCCTCCTGGCACCCATATTGCCAGTGTTGAACTGGATGTTTAAAGGACAGACCCCCTCTACACACCATGCAACTGATGCCACATGGAGTAAGTGGGTTGCATTGATTACTCAGCGGGCCCGAATAGGGAACCTTAATCACCCAGGGATTTTGGAAGTAATCATGGACTAGCTGGAAATCAAAGATGTTGGAATGTTGCCAGAGGAGTAGGTCATGAGCGCTGAAGAGGCCCTGCCATACAATAAACTATCAGACAATGAGAAGCATCATGCCTTGTTCACCTATGGATCTTGTTGTATTATAGGCAAGCAGCGAAAGTGGAAAGCTGCTGTGTGGAGTCCCACGTGATGAGTGGCAGAAGCGGCTGAGGGAGAAGGCGAATGGAGTCAGTTTGCAGAGGTAAAAGTGATCCAGCTGGCTCTAGACACTGCTGAGCAAGAAAAATGGCCAGTAGTCTACCTGTATACTGACTCAGGGATGGTAGCAAATGCCCTGTGGGGATGGCTGAAGCACTGGAAGAAAAACAACTGGCAGCTCAGAGGCAAACCCATCTGCGCAGCTCAATTATGGCAGGATATTGCTACCCAATTAGAGAAGCTGGTTGTGAAGGTATGTTACGTAGATGCTCATGCACCCAAGAGCAGAGCGCCTGAGGAACATCAAAACAACCAGCAGGTGGATCAAGCTGCTAAGATTCAAGTGTCCCAAGTAGACCTGGACTGGCAGCATAAAGGTGAATTATTTTTAGCGCGGTGGGCCCATAATACATCAAGACATCAAGGCAGAGATGGGCCTGTGACTGAGGGGTGGATTTGACCATGGACACCATCGCACAGGTCATCCACAAATGTGAAGCATGTGCTGCAATTAAACAAGCCAAATGGCTGAAACCCCTGTGGTATGGAGGATGATGGCTGAAATATAAGTATGGAGGGGCCTGGCAGACTGATTGCATCTCGCTTTCATGAACCCAACAAGGCAAGCGCTATGTGCTCATGATGGTGGAAGCAAGTACTGGCTGGTTAGAAATACACCCCTGTGTCTCATGCCACTGCCTGTTGTGGGCCTTGAAAAGCAGATTTTTTTTTGGCGACATGGTACTCCGGAAAGAATAGAGTCAGATAATGGGACTCATTTTGAAATAGCCTCATAGACACCTGGCCTAAAGAGCATGGTATCAAGGGGATATATCGCATCCCCTGTCATGCATCAACCACTGTGAAAGTTGAATGATGCAATGGACTGTTGAAGACAACACTGAAAGCAATGGGTGTTGGGACATTCAAAAACTGGAATGAACACTGAAAAAGAGCCACCTGGTTAGTTAATACCAGGGGATCTCTCAACCAGGCTGGTCCTGCTCAATCCAAGCTGTTGCGCACTGTAGAGGGGGATAAAGTCCCTGTGGTTCATGCAAGAAATATGTTGGGGAAAACATTTTGGATTACTCCTGCCTCGAGCAAAGGCAAACCCACTTATGGAATTGCTTTTGCTTAAGGACCTGGGTGCACCTGGTGGATGATGCAGGAGGAGGGGGAGGTTAAATGTGTACCCCAAGGACATTTAATTCTGGGTGAGAATAGCCAATAACTGTATGATGCTAAGTGTCATTTCTTATAGTAAGAATCACCCCAGATCCTAAACATGGGCTGCAGCAGATACATGCACTGCAAGATCAAGATGCAATGCACCATCCTGCTGTGCCCAACTTCAACAGTCCATAACACCATATGGAGGCCTGGTCCTGAGCTCCTAACTGAGTGGATCCCACACCAATGGTTTTCCTGCCCTGAGAGACTGATGAGGAATGGAACCCACAGATTTGGACTGAATTGGTTCAATGGACTTCTTGGAGAGGTGGCCCATGGACTGGAGAGAGTGTCTATGTGTATTTGTGGATGTGAATGTATGTTGAGGGATGGGGAAAATAGTAGTGACTTGATGTAAGTGATATAGAATAAGGGGTGGAATCCTGTCCTGGTTTCACTGGAATTTGGTTTCAGTTTGTGGCCAGCCATGGTGATCAAGGCCCTTGGCAGTTAAATGCAGGGCAGCTGACTCTGGCTGGTGCACAGGTGTATTCTATATCATTAACAATCAAGTCCACTACAAAAGGAAGGGCTTGCTAGGGAAAGGTGAAGCTGTTTTTGCTCTCCTTTCTTCTTGCCTCCTTTTTTTTTTCTCCGCATTGCTGATGATTGCTATTCCTGGTGTCCTGGTTTGGCCTAAACCAGGCCAATTTTCCTTTCAGTGATTTTTACTTTCAGCTAAGTCTCTTCTAAGTAACTGCACTTTCTGAAAGTAACTGCATGTTTTGCAGACAGTGTCTGCTTCTAGGACTGATAATGCTCGGAGTTTGTAGTTATCACTGAGGCAATGGTAGGAATGTTATGCAGTAAGGCTCTTGCTGTACTTAGAGAAACCAAGGTCACTGCTAAATTCCTCACTGCTTACGAGTGAAGAGCTGAAGGGGGGGGTCGCAGCTGCAGGGGGGAGCGGACAGGGCAGGTGACCCAAAATTGACCAACGAAGGTATTCCATCCCATACATGTCCTTCTCAGTATAAAGTGGGGGGATCACGGGAGTCTCGGACTTCTGCTTGAGGCTTGGGCTGCTTCTGCTGCTTGAGCGTTTGGCCCTTTCTTCTCCCTTCTCACCCTTCTGCTATGGCCAGTGTCCAAAGAGGACTCTGTTTTCCTGCTGCCCCTGATCCCGATCCGTGCATCCCTGAATCCAGTTCTCGACCATCGCTAGGCCCAGCCTGGGCCTTCCCAGAGCCTGCCCTGCAGTGCTGGTGGTGATGTGGCCGACATCGGGGGAGCTCGATCTTGGTTTTGCATATATTTGATTATTCCAATATTATTATTATACTCTTTTTCATTATTATAGTTCATTAAAACTGTTTTAACTTTCCAACCCATAAGTCTCTCTCCCTTTTCCCTTTCCCTTCTGGGGGTGGGGGGGAGGGTTAACAAAGAGCATCTGCCACAGGTTTAATAGTTGGTCCAGTTTTAAACTGTGACACCTGGACAACTTGCTGCAACCTGTAGCTAAGTATACTTTTGTGTGTTTTGTGTTAGCATTACATTGGTTTCTTTATTTTATTACATCTGTTTAATTTTAACCCACGAGTCTCCCTCTTTTTCCCAATTTCCTTCCTCAGTTGGGAAGGGGATATGGGTGAGAGAAAAACTGTTATTGTTTAGCCCTGGGTGGGGGCTAAATGAAGACAGTGGCTAATTAAGAAAATCAATTACAGAACACCCACAGAGGAGTGCTAGTATGGCTGTTCCATCCTTTGCCCACCAAGATGGCCACCTGCTGCACATGCTCCAGGCTCCACTAGGTGGGAAGCGGTGGTGGTCCTGGACAGGGATAGTGAAGAAACAGACTCAGCGGGGGGTTTCAAGACACTGGAGGAGGAGAGGCCTGAGAGAAACTACTGCAGGTAGCAGTGCTGCTTCAGCTTGGGGCTGTGTGAGGGGGGCTGACTCTAATGGTTGGGCTGAGGCTCCTGGGGGGCCGTGAGGCCAGGTGGGATGGGGTGTCTGTGGCCACCTCTGAGGGGACAGGCCTGTTTGAGAGCCAAGTATTATATTTACATAAAATAAAAGGAAAGCAAATGGCATAATAGGCAGCCTAATGTTCCCTGGGAAAACTATCTGCTGGCTCTGCTGCATGGCAGAGGGAAAAGCATTGTTTTGCTTTCACCCCCCAGCTTTTTGTTTTGTTTTTAGGAGTGTAAAATTGGGTGCAACTTGGTATTTTATCATCTAATCAAGAAAAACAGCTTGAATAAGAAATACTAAAATAAAGTCAAAGCCAGGGTACGCTTCTCTTTTTGCTTATGCTCTCAGTAAATTAAAGAGGAGATGGCAATAAGAACAAAATGTAGATTCCAAAAACATTTCACTTTTCAGCCTGATACCTGCAATATGTGATAAAGGTCAAGTTTCTTGATTAGGAAAAAAGGTTTGTGTGACATTAGCAAAAAATATGGGAAGGCTGTGCTTGGCAGTTGTCTTCATTTAGCTCACACCCAGGGCTAAAAAATAAGAGTTTTTCTCTCACCCAATGTCCCTTCCCCAACTCAGGAAAGAAGAGGAGGAGGAAGAAGAGAGGAGAACAGAGCAAAAACAGCCTCAGCTCTCTCTAGCAAGCCCTTCCTTTTATAGTGAACTTGATTGTTAATGATATAGAATACACCTGTGGGCCAGCCTGTGTCAGCTGCCATGGATTTAACTGCTAATGGCCCTGATCACCGTGGCTGGCCACAAACTAAAAACAAAATCCCAATGAAACCAGGACAGCAGTGAAGGAGCAAAGAGTCATAGGAGCACTGGTGGCCCATGGGTTGAAGACCTGCTCTTCTGTCATGGTGAGATGATTTTTTTTTATTACACTGAAAACACAGAGGTAGTCAGTTACTTGTGTGTGTAGAGGGTTTTGTAGTCTTAATCTATTTACAGCTTATATATACACATCCCACTGACATTTGTCTCCCATTTTGGTACTTTGTAAAACAATGGGGATGTGCCAGGGCCAGCCAGATTCTAATTCAGGATATATCATTGGTAGTACTTACTTTTATGATCATAAACATGCTAGAAATGCCAAAGTAGCCCTAAGGGACAGCTCTCTTAAGACTGAGTTTTGTTTTTTTTTTTTCTTTTAGGAAAAAACATTTTTGAGTTTTTGGATGATTGGTTCTGTTGGAAGAAATTCTAAATCATGTTTAGAGAAAAATAATCAGGAGTCTCAGGAGACTCTGCTACTGGTTGGAAAGAGGTAAATAAATGTTTTCTCAAAAAACACTTTTCTGCTTTCTGTTAGGGTTTCATTTTCAGACCTTCTACCACTGTTTGCTTAACCTGTGTGCTCCTCTCTGTGTAGTCACAAACTCTTCTGCCTTTAGGTTTCTCTCTTCCTGATTAGTCTGGCCGCCAGTGGCTGATATTTCGATCATGGCTTACAATGTTTGAATTGACATCCTCCAAAAAGAAGTATCTCTGTCTCCTAAATTTGTCACGAACCTGGGACAGTTTTCTTGTGTTACAGCTCTGGTGAGGAATTGAGGAGAAGAAACTGGACTCCACACAACCCAATGTGAATCAAAGTGAAGACGCTTTATTAAGCTTAGGCTGTCCCTTTTATACATTTGTACTTTCCCTAGCTGCAAGCATGTGCATTGCTATTGGTTAATATTACTGTCCACGCTTCAAGCACACTCTTCTTTGATGTGTTGATTGGTTACTGCTCTGCCACTGGTCCTTTCTTAATTGGCTCCATCAGTTCTTGTTTCTTCTCCTCTGTGTTCGGCTCCCCTCGGCTACTCCCTCAATTCTTGTTTGCTTAACTGCTGTTTTTCCTCATCTCTTCTTTTCAAGGTCAGTTCAGTGACACTAACTACATGACTCTATGATAATTCCCATTCTTCAATGGGAATTATCAGTCGACCAGGGTCTCGGCCCGTGAGTTGAACGCATCGTGTGCGTCCTTTCGTGATTGTTTTCGATATCAGCTCAATCTGAGTGCTCACTGTTTTTCATGGTTGAAGGGATAAAAACAGCCACTCTAGAACGTGTAGCGGATCCTGCCAGCGCTCATTCTACTGGCCCAGTAATCCCCTGGGATGATAGCTGGCAATGGCTACATATAAACTTACTGGCGTCTCTAAATCCACACGATGTACCTTTTTCTGCCGCATATCATTGACATATTGTGGGACTGTTTTTCATGCCTTGCGGTAATACCGTCCACTGATATCGTTGACAAGGCGCCATGTTGTTCCTACTAGGTATTGAAAAAGCAAATTTGCATTTGTCAGTTTCTTGTAAAGGGTGGTGAAAAAACAATCATCTTTCAGATCAATAACCAAAATGTATAGTCTGCATCAATAACTCCTGGTAAAACAAATAGACCTTGCAAGGTTACACTAGGCCGTCCGAGTAATAGTGCACTCAACCCATTTCCAATGGGTCCCACGGCATTCATTGGTACCTTATGCACTCTGCTATTCTCTATTGTGATTGCGGTTGCTGTGGTAACATCCAGTCTGGCACTCCCTGCGGTTTGGGCTGCGAGTTGACTGCTTAGGCCTGGAACTGGTTGGGAAGATTCATTTGTGTCAGCACAGGGTTCCCCCCTGCCTTCTTTCTCCAGTTTCCCTGCACTCTGCAGCTGCTTGTTATTAGCTGACCTTGAGCATTATACTGAGACCTGCACTGCTTCACTAAATGCCCCAGCTTCCCACAGCAATGACACATCAAAACAGTTACCTCTCCCACTCAGCTTCGACTTCTTAAGGCAGTTTTTCTTAAAGTGACCTTCTTGCCCGCATGTATAACAACCATGAACTACCTTAACTGCTGCCGCAAATGTTTTTGCTAAATGCTCCATCTGAAACGTGGTGGTTCCTACTTTCCCGCAAGCATCCATTAGTTCGGTTAAGGTGGGGTTACGATTTGCCATCCCTGCAATAACTTTCCTGCAGTCCTTGTTTGCATTGTCCTTCGCTAACTGTAACAACAACGCTTCTTTAGCAGCCCCGTTTTGTATTTGTTTGTCTAAGGCAAATCACTCCCCAATTGAATGGCTCCCATTCGGGTGGGCCGCTTCCATCCCCTCGATATACCGAGCAAGCCAATACCCCGCCACCCATAGCAGCCACGGCCCCGAAATCACCGTTCGCAAGTGCGTGCTCTCTTAATTTTCACCAGAACCTGGCCAGGTCCGGGCCAGACACAGTAACCTGGACTGGCTGCAATGTGAATAACTCCTCCATGCTACCGCCTGTCTTTCCCGACCCTCGGGCTCTGCAGCAATTATGTCCCGCTTCCACCTCTTCAGAAAGGTCTATTAAGGGTGGCTCAGTCTCACATTCGGGTAACGGGACGGTAGAAGGATCAATGTTCTGCTGTTCCCTGGGCGGTGGGGGAGGCTCTGGCGGTGCAGAGGGTGGTGGTGGGGGGGAGCTCTGGCGGCGCGGAGGGTGAAGTCACTGTGAAAGGAGCTGTAGCCGCCTCATCTGTTGCCTTTGCCTCTCTGTCCGCCTTCATTTGCTCCAGTGAGTCTATAACTAATCTCCATGTCGTCAACAATGCAGTGGCGATCTTGTCCCTCCTTGAGGCAGCCTCAAAGAGAGAAGTTCCAGCGCTTTGCCACGTACTAACTTCGAAAGCAGTCTGCGCCGTAGCTGGCAAATTATTCTTTTTACACCATATCAATAATCTCTGGAGCAAATGCTCATCATATTTTACCCCTCTCTTCGAGAGGATATGTAGGAGAAGCCTTACTATCGCACTTTCTTCTTTAGAGATATTTTGGCCCATCTCCGTTCCCCCGGCTGCTCACCTCACTGCGTGTCCCGTTTCAACGTACTTTCCTTAGTCTGCGGGTTGTCCTCTGCCCCACTCCGGTCTCAGTCCCGCTGAGCCATTCTCCAGCCGGTGTATCTCCTTCTGGGCTGTTCCCCGAACTTACTGTCGATTTACTACTAAATCAGTATCACGTCGGGGTCACCATCTGAGGAGAAGAAACTGGACTCCACACAATCCAATGTGAATGAAAGTGAAGACGCTTTATTAAGCATAGGCTGTCCCTTTTATACATTTGTACTTTCCCTAGCTGCAAGCATGTGCGTTGCTATTGGTTAATATTACTGTCCACGCTTCAAGCACACTCTTCTTTGATGTGTTGATTGGTTACTGCTCTGCCACTGGTCCTTTTTTGATTGGCTCCACCAGTTCCTGCTTCTCCTCCTGCGTGTCTGGCTTCCCTCGGCTACTTCCTCAATTCTTGTTTGCTCAACTGCTGTTTTTCCTCATCTCTTCTCTCCAAGGTCAGCTTATTGACACTAACTACATGACTCTTGTCACGCAACTAAGCCCTCACTCCATACTCTCATACATCTGGCTCATTACATGACCATTCTCCTCCAGAAACCCCTCTACAAGGAATCATACAAACCTCAACACAAATCTTGTGGATTTCTTCACATTTAAACTTAGCTGTTCCTTCTCAAATGAAAGCACAGATTAACTATAGCAGATGTTTACTGTAAGCAGGGTGCTCTGAGGGAAGCTGAGAGTCAGCACCCAGAATTTTGTATCCTCTGCTAGGGAAGCTACAGGGCTGAAAGCCATTTTTTCTTTATGCTTCCGTTGAGGAGAAGGTATCAAATTTTGTAATGGGCAGAAGGTACTTTGTGTGTTGGGAGAAATAATGTGTTTGGGCTTGAGGACTGGAGTACTGTACAGAAAAAGTATTTTATTTCACTGCAGGCATGAAATTATTAGAGCCCTGGAACCTCCTTCTCCTCCCTTATTGAAAGAGTTGTGTGTGCTTATGATTGCAGCTGGTCAGACTGTAGGTGCCTCAATCCCCTAGTGACAAGCACTAGGGGAACTGTACTCATCTAATTAATAGAGGCTTTCAGTCAACACAGTGGAGCAATAACATGTCACAAGTGTGGTGTCTGACTAGGTTTGTCTTCACCTGGCATAAATGCAGTCTGCTCTAGGTGGGTTACTTTAAGCCTAGAGTAGTAGCAATTACTTGGATGGGTAAAATAGCATGATTGGCTATTTCTGAAGGACCTCTATATAAAGAGTAGCACATCTCTGAAGTTAAGCCAGCTGTGAAGTGCTCTTGATTGTAGGCAGCTGATAATGTTTTAATTTTTCAGTAAAGTTTTATATTTGGAAGTCTAAATATAGTATTGGTCTAGCTCCAGATGAGGTTTTCATTAAAAATGAATAGAAGCCTTTCTGAAAAGCAATGTGTTTGGTGCAAAAGGGACTGGAATCTTCTGCTTATCTACAGGATGTGTAGTCTTGGCAAAACTGTCTGACCTTTCTTACCTTGATTCCTCTTTTCTGTGATGTGTATTGATGCTGTTCTAGCAGTACTCCTTTTAATGATAAGAACGTAGTTTAATGATAGGAAGGTAATTTAGTTTCCTGTCGGCTCAGCTCTAGGCCCCTCCTTTGAAGGGGCTAGTATTTAGGATATGGGTTTTCCTGTCTTGTGCCTCTGTTACCATAAGAGAAATGGCTCTGCCTTGGAACCCTTCATAGTTTAGCAGTGTCCCATTTGCCATATGATATTATGGGGTTTTAATTGTCACCTTTGCTCTCCCAGCTGTTCTTTACTCCTGTAAGACTGCATTTTTTTTTTCCATAGCTTTTGTTGCATGTAGTTGTTACACAGGGGCTTGAGTTCAAAGCCAAGTGCAAACACTGGTTGTCCTCCTTCCAGTTTAATGCAGTCTCAGCTCTGCCTATCTGTGGAAAGAAACTGATTTCTAGTAGTAGCCAGGTAGTGTGGCCATCATAGTTTCCTCCTGGCTAAGAATCTTAATGTCTTGGTTACCTTTTTTTTTTTTTTTTGAGTCTTTGCTTGTCTTAGTCACATGTTCACATGAGCATAGAGACCATAAACTTGTTTGGATTATTGTTCTCCTTTATTTGTGCAGCCCCTGGCCCAGTGAGGACCTAGTGTGATGGCTTTTTAGATGTTGTCTCTGTAAATGCTCAATAATATTCAGAAATAGACTAGGTTCACCATCTCACTTTATGTAAGCTGCTGAACAGTGTGTAGGTAATGTAGATGGTTATTGATTTTTAAATTGGGTTTGGCTAAGTAATCTGAGGTTTGTTAGCTTTGATGTGAAAATTGCTTCATTTTGATTACTCCACAAGCTGCTTTTTTTTTTTTTTTCCCCCCCACTAGCTCCATCTACTGTGCCTAAGGGTACATGTGGAATTTCAGATGTCTTCAGTATGGGTTCTCATGAGTCCACATTAGCCAGAAATTTCCAGTTTACTCAATATTCCTCAAAGCCAGGGGGTAGCATTCCAAAAGTAACAAAGGCAAACAAAATTAGAGTTGATGTCTGGATCCTTTAAAAACAAGTCAATGAATTCAGTATAGGTAGTTGTATCTTTTTGATATCACTGTTTAAACCTTCAGTTTCATGTATACCTTCTTAATTTAAAGGAGTATAAAACTTAAGTTTACAGCTGTTTAATTTGCTCAACTAAGACTAACAATTTAGCTTTTTGGTTTTGTTTTTTTTTTTTGTGGGTGGGGGTTTGTGTGTGTGTTTTTTTTTTTTTCCACTGTTTAGAAGGCAACTTGCTCTCTTGTGCTGGTTAGAGTGTTTACTGCAATTTTTTTTTTTTAGGTCACAAATGGTATTTGGTACATTCATGGAGGTGAGGTCCATCAGTGGCTATTGGCCATGATACAGCCTTTGGGGGCTTAACTCACCAATTTCCCTGGCAGAGCTTCCTAGTTGTCATCAAGGATTGCTGTCATACTTGTTTCGTACACTTTGCCCTTGAGCATTGGCTACTGGCTTTTGTGTCCCCCATCTGTGCCCCAGCTCAAGAGAGTGAGAATACAGCTCTCTGCTGCCACAAATGATGCAATTGAGTTTCCTGTATTTGGGGAAATTGCATGAGTTGGCACATACAGAATGTGAGGCTTGATCTTCACCCTGAGAAAACTGCATTCCTGGCCAGGATGTTTCCACTGGCTTCTGTTGGTGGCAGGATGCTTGGGGGAGAGAGTCCTTGGTCCTGCCCAGTATCAGAAGCTGTTCTGAGTTTTTATAAATCCTGCAGTGTGCTGGACGATAGCTCTCAAGCCTTCCTTTTCCAGGTTCAGCACTGGTTCAGCAAGTTTAATTCTGTGTTAAAACAGAGGACAAATTATAAAATTTACATATGTGAACAATTGGTTTTGAAAGGTACCATCTTAATTTGCAAATGCAGTCTTTTTTTTTAACCCATTCCCTTGGAAATGTGTAGAAGCTGTAAAACAGCAGGAAGCCAAGTCACTAAAAGCATCCAGAGGAATTTTATATTATTTTCATAAACTCATCTACCCATTCACATCTATCTGTGTAAACTAATTACTTTTTTAATTAGGTAGCGTTTTGATTGTTTATGCAGAGCTGTGGTGAAATTTACCACTAATTATGCTGGGGCAGGAGGCGGCCACTGGATTGTTAGGAAGGATGAGAAAATTTTATTTCCTTTTGTTGAAATGGGGAACAAGTAGTAATTGCTACATAAATAATGTGCTTATTTTTCCAATTTCAACCTATTCAGCTTCTGTTAACCTTACTAATTGAGGCTCTTTCTATGGGTCATTGGGTTTCCTTCCATCTAATGTAACATCTACAGGAACTTCAGAACAATAAGGAAACAGAACTGTTGTAAAGTTGAAGTTTTCCTTCTTCCTGTTAAAGGTAATGTTTATACTGAGTGGTTCTAGATCTTGAAATTTGGTGAGTTCCAATGACATTTGACCCCAAATGCTCAATCCTAGGACATACTAGCAAGTAATCTGCAAAGTTTGAGTGCTGTTTTTTCACTGTGGTTGAATATGTATTTAGAAAACTGGGGGAAGGTGGCAGTTTTACATCTCTTGTGCCATCTCCTCTGAAGCCCTAAGCCCATCATTTGGATTTATTGAGGCCTGTGTTACATATAATAACATAGTATAGCCAAGACTGCACATGAAAAAGAACTCAGTAAGTGGTTCTCCTTTGTGTTTTGTTGGTGGTGTAGTCCTGTCTCCTTATAAAGAGTTGGTGCCCAGAGAGATCAGGTGGGAGGAGGGCTGTTAAGATGGCTAGGTGTCACCATTTAAGGCTGGGTGGGCTGTTAAGCAGATGACAGATGCTCTCTATTAACCCTTTCCTTCCCCAGAGGGGAAAAGGAAAAGAGAAAAAGGAGAGAGACTTACGGGTTGGAAAGTTAAAACAGTTTTAATAAACAATAAATAATGAAAAAGAGTATAATAAACAATGAACTATATACAAAACCACTACTGAACTCCCCCTGATGACAATCGCCTCACTGCTGATGCTGCAGGGCAGGCACTGGGGAATCCCAAATCAGGTGCAGCAGCAGGCGGGAACCAGATTCAGGAACGAAGGCAGAAGCATGGGCAGAGTCCTCCCTGGACGCTGGCCATAGTGTTACCGTAAAATAGTAACCAAGAAAACTCTCTAAACCAAATGATAGTTTAGAAAGCTGACATTGGTTTATTGCAGCGCTGGGTGCATGGGGGATCTCTCCTCCTAGCATGCACACCTAGGGACAAAAGCACACTCATTATTGCGGAGAAAAGGACTCAGCACACGATTCAATATGAATCAAGCATAAGCCGTTTATTACAAAAAAAAAGCCCCTTTTTATGACATATTTGCTTCCGTACATGCAGGCAGGCACTGTCCATGCAAAACCTGATTGGTCGCCCTGCTTCTGCCACACGCTGTCCACGCGCCCCCCTGCAACCTCCCATTGGTCAGTCCTTTCACCATCCCCCTGTGCTGTAACATGATCCTGCAGGTGCCAAGTCCAGCACTGTTCACAGTGATGTTTGTGGTCAAGTATGCAGAGGCTCTGTGGGAAGCACACAGGAGATTGGCCTGTGGCTCAAACTTGGAGAGCTTGTTGACTTCAGCTCTTGATTCTTTCCGTTAGCTGTAGCAATATCCCCCAACACATTATATACATTATAGAAAGATGAATATTCATACAATTCCAAGAAAAGCCCACCTATTCCAAGAAACCTTATGCATATGCTAATATATTATGTAATTGTCTTTGCGCATGCATACTAAATTGGGGAAGGGGTCTTGGGTGGTCTCTGGGGGTCTCTAGAGGTCATAATCTCCCCCCATAGTGATGCTGTCTGCTGTATAACCCCGCTTCTGCGCAAGCGTGGTCGAGGCCTTTCTGTTGACACATGCAGGTGCCTCCGAGGAGAAGATCCTGTTGTGGTTCTTAGAGGATTTCTCTCTACTGGCGCCAGAGCTATGAATCAAGTCATTTAAGACACTACAAAGATGTTTGCAGTCTTGCTTATCTCTGGCCCTTCTTTGTAATTAGTGAGGAATTTAACAGAGACCTTGGATTCTCTAAGACTAAGCGCAAGCAAGAATCAGTGATGACTATAACTTAAGTGTTATCAGTCCCAGAAGCAGACCCTGTCTTCAAAACATGCTGTTAGCTTCAGAACATACTGTTATTTTAGCTGAAAGGAAAATTGCTGAAAGAAAAGTTGTTTCTGTCTAAAGGTTACACGGAGTAGGCCTTTTAGGGCCTACTTTGAGGCTTCCTTTTACTAAACTGTCTGTTATCAATAGACAAAGAGAGTGTGACCCTCGTGGTCCCTCAGCTTTAAATTGAGTATCATGTGGGTGGGATGGAATACTTTGTTGGTCAGTTTTGGGTTACCTGTCCTGTCTGTTCCTCCCTGCAGGTGTGACACTTTTATGGTCCCTTCCTTTGTGGAACAAAGAGACCCAATGGGGACCCTGGTTTCCACAGCAACAAGCACATGTAGTCAACTTCAGAAAGTACAGTCACTTAAAAGAAACTTAACTGAAAAGTCTGTCCTAGTCCAAACCAGGACATTAGGCCATAAGCAGCATGTTTTCTCTTTTCCCTCAAGCTTGCAGTCCTGCTCTGAGTCTCTACTAAGGCTGAGAATTTCAACTGAATTCGCTGCACCCCTCCCAGTTGTTTCCAGCAGGCCCCATAGTTCACTTCTGGTGCCTTACGAGCTCCATCGGTCAGTTCTCAGCTTCAGTCCAAACTTCTGACTTGACTTTGCCTGAACAAGTCACTTGTGCACAAAATAAACACCACTGACAAGTGGGAAATTTGAGGTATTTTTGGCATTGTGTTAGTGGTGGGTTTTCAGAAACATGAATAAAAACAACTGGGAAGCCAGAAAAAAAACTTAATCTGGATCATAATCTAGTCCTTTCATTCAGGAGGACTATTTTCAGCTTCTTTCAATCAACTGCATTGTAATGTGCAGTGCAAGGTCTGAAAGGTCTGATATGTATCACTGAAATACTCTCCTTTGAGGGGGCTCTGGGGATCACCTCTTCACTGTATTCCGAGTAGTTCACTTCAGCTGCATCACGTATCTTGCCTTTTTTTACATTTCTGTGTGGGTGGGCCAGCCTAAAGGGGCGAGTGCTGCCGAGGGAAGGACAGTTGCTCCATCTGTCTCTAGATGCCTTTCACTAATGCGCAAGTATGAGGCAGGATCAACTGTCCCTGTGTCACACGTGACAGAGCTGCTGTCCTGGTTTTGCAGGGACAAAATTTATAGAATCAACTTTCTGTTACATTTTGTTTCAGTTTGTGGCCAGCTGTGGTATGGTGATCAAGGCCATTAGCAGTTAAATCTGGGACAGCTGACCCTGGTTGGCCCACAGGTGTATTCTATAACATTAATGTTAGGTTCACTATAAATGGGAAAGCTTGCTAGAAATGTGTGTGGGTTTTTTTGCTCCACTTTCTTCTCCACTCTCTCTTTCTCCTTCTCCTCAATGGTTGTGATCCCTGGAGGAACTTGTCATGATTCTGTGGGCTAAGTATAATTTTGTGTGTTTTGTACTAGCATTGATATTGTTTTCCTTATTTTATGAAATCTGATTAAATTTTAACCTATGAGTCTCCCTCCTTTTCCCAATTCCCTTTCTCGGTTGGGGAAGGAACATTGGGTGATAGAACAACTGCTTATTGTTTAGCCCTGGGCACGGGCTAAATGAAGACAGCTGCCTGGTCAAGTGAAGACCTCTAGGAATGCATTTCTGACAGCCTCCCTGGGCAGTCTGTTCCAGGGTTTTGTTTGTCTTAGTTGTTTTCTGAGGAGAAAGGAACCTTTCCTTTTTTTTTTTTTTTTCCCCTCCTTGATGTAATTGAAGCCCATTGCATCTTACTCTGCTAAGCAAAAGTTTATTCCTTTCCTCCATAATCTTGAAGACTATTACCACCCTCTGTATTCTCCAGGCTTGTCCTGGTTTGGCCCAAACCAGGCCAATTAGTCTTAGAGAAACCAAGGTCACTGCTAAATTCCTCACTGCTTACGAGTGAAGAGCCAAAGGGGGGTCACAGCTGCAGGGAGGAGCAGACAGGGCAGGTGACCCAAGATTGACCAACGAGATATTCCATCCCACACACGTCATTCTCACTTTCCTATTTATCACTAACCCCCTGCCTCCTGGAGGTGGGGCCCAGGAGGGAGGGGCCCTCCTGTCTCCCACTGATTGGTACCAGCTTTGCCAATTCTCCAGTTAAAAGCCTGCAGGTGTGATGGCAGGGGGAGCTACTGCATTTTCCCCTCTGCCCGTGCTGGGGGAGCAACTCTGCCTGAGGAGGATTTCCAAGCTCTCAATCTTGGTTTTTGTATATATTTGTATATATTTGATTATTTCTATTATTACTATTATACTCTTTTTCATTACTATAGTTTATTAAAACTGTTTTAACTTTCCAACCCATAAGTCTCTCTCCCTTTTCCCTTTCCCTTAGGGGGGGAGAGGGTTAACAGAGAGCATCTGCCACCTGGTTAATAGCTAGCCCAGCTTTAAACCGTGACAAGGCTAAAAGGTCTGAATTTGTTCCATCTTTCCTTAGAGACCATTTTTTAGTCTTTTTGGTAGTTTTCACTGTTTTTCTCTGAATCTTTCCTATTAGTTCATTCCTTTAGTTGTAGCTTCTAGCTGTGATAATGCTTCTAGATGAAGCCTTAGTAATATGAAGGAGAATGTAAGGGCTGTTGCCCATGTCTTGTGAGCTAGGCTAGTGTTTTGCATATAATTCACTAAAACACATCTTTTTCAGATATGTTGTCTAGCTTTTACCTTTTCCTGTGTTTATGCAACAGATAATTTCTGCTGCCATGTAAAATTTTGCATTTTTCCTTATTGAAATATGTTCTCACTGAAATGCATTTTTTCTAGACTTCCTCCAATTTGTTAGAAACACTTTGATTTCTAATCTTGTCCTTCAAGATATTGAACAGCCTCATGTTGCCCACATGTTAAATATGCACACTTCTTCTTTCACCTCTTTTGTCATATACATCAGTTGAACAGAACTGTACCTTTTGGGGTGTTTAGAACATTCAATTTTAGTAGTAAACTCTTGGTAACTACCTGGTGTAAGGGGCTCTGCACTGACCTGTCCTACTTACATGGGAATTCTGAGGACCCCAGTCTATGAGGAATGAGTGGCAGGCATTGCCCAGTAATTAAGCATTTTCCTGGATTGGAACCCCTCTGCTTGCTTGATTTAGACCAAGGACTTCAATCCTTCCCCCACTGCCTGAGAATGTTTTGAATTGCAGCTGCTAGCTATTCTGTGGGAGAGCACTCAGTCTGGGTTTTTAAAGTCAGTTCAGTCAGTATTAGAGTGTGGGAGCTTGACTGCAGCTTAGAGTTGATTGAAGGCTTTCACTAGAGGTGCAGAAGGGAGGTTGCCAAACCAGTACATTATTCTAAGGAAACAGAGCAACTCTGTGTGCTTTTTGGTTTAGGTGTGGGGTTTTTTTTTGTAATTGGCAGATAAAGCCTGCCTTTTCCTGCTCCTAATCTTGACATTTCCTGATGGCTAGAAACTTCTTGCTTAGTTTATTGCTGTTTGTGAATGCCATTCAGAAAGCCCAAACTTTTCCCATGCCTGAAAGTAAAAATCTAACAGAGTGGGTCAGAAGTGTTTGTAGCATGGAGTACATTATATTCTGCCGCTCCATGACTATTAGACATCTATGAAATGGTTGCCCTTGGATTGAGTGGTGCTGGGCTAATTGGCTCTGCACTCTGCAGTCAGTCCCCTTTTCCTACCTGTCTTGGTTTAGCCCATACCCAGGGCTAAAAAATAAAAGTTTTTCTCTCCCCCAATGTCTCTTCCCCAACCAAGGAAGGAAATTGGGAAAAAATAGGGAGACTCATGGGTTAAAATTAAACAGATTTAATAAAATAAACCACTATAAATGCTAACACAAAACACACAAAAGTATACTTAGCTACAGGTTGCAGCAAGTTGTCCAGGAATACCAATCATTGGGAAGAAGAAAGAGGAAAGACTAAAAGAGAGGAGAGCAAAAAAGAGCCCCCCTCCTCCCTACCAAGCTTTGCCTTTTGTAGTGAACTTGATGTTAATGATATAGAATACACCTGTGGGCCAGCCAGGGTCAGCTGCCCTGCATTTAACTGCTAAGGGCCTTGATCACCATGGCTGGCCACAAACTGAAACCAAATCCCAATGAAACCAGGACAGGATTCCACCCCTTATTCTATATCATTTACATCAAGTCACTACTATTTTCCCCATCCCTCAACATACATACACATCCACATATACACACAGATATTCTCTCCAGTCCATGGGCCATCTCTCCAAGAAGTCCACTGAATCAATTCAGTCCAAATCTGTGGGTTCCATTTCTCATCATAGTCTCTCAGGGCAGGAAAAACATTGGTGTGGGATCCACTCAGTTGGCAGATGAGGCCCAGGCCTCAATATGGTGTGATGGACTGGTGAAGCTAGGCACAGCAAGATGATGTGTTGCACCTGGAGATCACAGCTGGTGTATCTGGTGCAGCCCACATTAATGGTCGGGGGTGATCCTTACTGTAATAAATGACACAGCATCATATAGTTCAAGTTATTGGCTATTTTCACCCAGAATCAAATCTCCTTGGGGTACACATTTAACTTCCCCATCCTCCTGCATCATCCACCAGGTGCACCCAGGTTCTTGAGCAAAAGCAATTCCACACATAGGTTTGCCTTTGCTTGAGGCAGGAGTAATCCAAACTGTTTTCCCCAACATATTTCTTGCAAGAACCACAGGGACTTTATCCCCCTCTACAGTGTGCAACAGCTCAGATTGAGCAGGACCAGCCCGGTTGATAGATCCCCTGCTATTAACTAACCAGGTGGCCTTTGCTAAGTGTTCATCCCAGTTTTTGAAAGTCCCATCACCCATTGCTTTCAGTGTAGACTTCAACAGTACATTACATGGTTCCACTTTCCCAGTGGCTGGTGCATGGTAGGGGATGTGATATATCCATTCAATACCATGCTCTTTAGCCCAGGTGTCTATGAGGCTATTTTGGAAATGAGTCCCATTGTCTGACTCTATTCTTTCCGGAGTGCCATGTCACAACAAAATCTGCTTTTCAAGGCCCATAATAGTGTTACGGGCAGTGGCGTGAGGCACGGGGTATGTTTCCAACCAGCCAGTACTTGCTTCCACCATCGTGAGCACATAGCGCTTGTCTTGTTGGGTTTGTGGAAGCAAGATGCAATTAATCTGCCAGGCCTCTCCATACTTATATTTTAGCCATCATCCTCCATACCACAGGGGTTTTAGTCATTTGGAGTGTTGAATTGCAGCATACACATTTGTGGATGACCTGTGCGATGGTGTCCATGGTCAAATCCACCCCTCGGTCACGGGCCCATCTATATGTGGCGTCTCTGCCTTTATGACCTGATGTATTATCAGCCCACCAAGCGAAATATAATTCACCTTTATGCTGCCAGTCCAGATCTCCTTGAGCCACTTGAATCTTAGCAGCTTGATCCACCTGCTGGTTGTTTTGTTGTTCCTCAGTGGCTCTGCTCTTGGGTACGTGGGCACCTACATGACATACCTTCACAACCAGCTTCTCTAATCGGGTAGCAATATCCCGCCATAATTCAGCTGCCCATATGGGTTTGCCTCTGCGCTGCCAGTTATTTTTCTTCCAGTGCTTCAGCCATCCCCACAGGGCATTTACTGCCATCCATGAGTCAGTGTACAGGTAGAGTACTGGCCGTTTTTCTTGGTCAGCAATATCTAGAGCCAGCTGGATGGCTTTTACCTCCACAAACTGACTCGACCCACCTTCTCCCTCAGCTGCTTCTGCTACTCACCACGTAGGACTCCACACAGCAACTTTTCACCTTTGCTGCTTGTCTACAATGTGGCAAGATCCATCAGTGAACAAGGCATGATGCTTCTTCCATCGGCCCCAATGAGATGCACCCAAGAGTGTTGAGAGAACTGGCTGACGTTGCTCTACTGCTCGCCATCATTTTCGCAAGATCATGGCAAACAGGAGAGGTGCCTGAGGACTGGAGGAAAGCCAATGTCACTCCAGTCTTCAAAAAAGGCAAGAAGGAAGATCCAGCAAACTACAGACCAGTCAGCCTCACCTCCATCCCTGGAAAAATGATGGAGCGGCTCATTCTGGAGGTCATCTCTAAGCACATGGAAGAGAAGATGGTTATCAGGAGTAGTCAGTATGGATTTACCAAGGGGAAATCATGCTTGACTAACCTGATAGCATTCTATGATGTCGTGACTGAATGGGTAGATGCAGGGAGACCAGTGGATGTAGTCTACCTTGACCTTAGCAAGGCATTCGACACAGTTTCCCATAACATCCTTGTGAGCAAGCTCAGGAAGCGTGAGGTAGAAGAACAGACAGTGAGATGGATTAAGAACTGACTACACAATAGAGCCCAAAGAGTGGTAATCAATGGTGCCAAGTCCAGCTGGAGACCTGTAACTAGTGGAGTCCCCCAAGGATCAGTGCTGGGTCCAGTCCTGTTCAACATCTTCATCAATGACCTTGATGAAGGGACAGAGTCTCTTCTCAGCAAGTTTGCTGATGATACGAAGCTGGGAGGTTTGGCTGATACACCTGAAGGCTGTGCGGCCCTTCAGCATGATTTGGACAGACTGGAGAGCTGGGCAAAGAGGAACCTAATGAGGTTCAACAAGAATAAGTGCAGAGTCCTGCACCTGGGAAGGAGTAATAAAATGCACCAGTACAGGTTAGGAGGCGATCTGCTAGAGAGCAGCTCTGTGGAGAAGGACCTTGGAGTCCTGGTGGACAACAAGTTATCCATGGGACAGCAATGTGCCCTTGTGGCCAAGAAGGCCAATGGGATCCTGGGGTGCATTAAGAGTGTGTCCAGCAGATCGAGGGAGGTCCTCCTCCCCCTCTACTCTACCCTGGTGAGACCTCACCTGGAGTATTGTGTTCAGTTCTGGGCTCCCCAGTTCAAGAGGGGCAGAGATCTATTGGAGAGAGTCCAACAGAGGGCTATGAGGATGATTAAGGGACTGGAACACCTGCCTTATGAGGAAAGGTTGAGAGACCTGGGGCTTGTCGGGTTCCGGATTTAGGTCCGCCTCCAAAAGCAAATCTAGAAATAAAATGCAGACAGCCCCCCCCCCCCCCGAGAGAGAGAGAGAGACCCGCCTAATTAGTAAAAAAGGAGTAAATCTAGAAATAAAATGCAGACAGCCCCCCCCGAGAGAGACCCACCTAATTAGTAAAAAGGAGTAAATCTAGAAATAAAATGCAGACAGCCCCCCCGCCCCCCCCGAGAGAGAGAGAGAGAGACCCGCCTAATTAGTAAAAAAAGGAGTAAATCTAGAAATAAAATGCAGACAACCCCCCCCCCCCCCCCCCCGAGAGAGAGAGACCCGCCTAATTAGTAACTCCAGTGCAGCCCACGTGCGGCATGCCTGGTCCAATGCAGACAGCCCGCGCGCAGGGCCCGCCAAAATATAAATAATTCCAGTGCAGCCCACGTGCGGCGTGCCTGGTTCAATGCAGACAGCCCGCGCGCAGCGAGCCCGCCAAAATATCACCCGGTATGCTTAACCTGCCTGCAGGTAAAGCACCCCCAAAAAATCCTGACCCGAAATAAAATAGATTCGTGATCCTTGAGTTTGGACAAAGCACAACCGAGGCACGGTTTCAACAAACTTAACTCTGACTTTATTAAGTCCAACAATGAGGCAACTCAATGTTCAAGGAAAAGAGAGAGAGAGAAGTAAAAGAAAGAGAGAAACAGAGAAAACAGTTGAGAGAGAAAGAATATTCACCACCCTGAGATCCAGCGGCGTCCCGCGGGAATCCTTTGTTGCTAGTTGGAAGATGGCAGTGAGGGTCCTGCATGGTCGAGCGATCCAGCCTCTTTTATAGAGTTTTTCCGGCAGAGTCATGTGACTGGGAGCCGTCAGTCAACAGTTCGCACCAATCACAGGTCCGAAGGCAGGACATGTCCGGTTCCTGCGCCGTAGGATTGGCCCCTTGCCAGGCGGTCGCCGGAGGCACACATCCGGTGGAGGGGGGGCGCCTAGCTTATTGCATCATCGAGCGTTGCCAAGATCAGGCATTCCAGGCAGTCCCCACAAGATGTTGCCCGAGCCTGTGGCATAGATTTCTGAGACAATGCCCAAAAGGAAGGGGACAGATCCCCACAGGGCTTTTTAGTCTGGAGAAGAGAAGACTGAGAGGGGATCTGATTAATGTGTATAAATATATGCGGGCTGGGTGTCAAGAGGAAAGGGGCAACCTCTTTTCACTTGTGCTCTGCGATAGGACAAGGGACAATGGATGGAAGCTAGAGCACTGTTTGCCATAATATAATTCCTGGTAGCGGGGGCATATGCAACTGCTCTCCATTGTCTTTGTCCAGTTGCTGTGTATGTTGCACTGCCGTCGGTAAACCAGGCATCTTTTCTGTGCTCTTCTATTAACTCGTCATAAGGGGGAGCCTCTTCCACAGGAGATGTGGGAATATCTCCAAGGGGGAGAGTTTCCCCTAGTGTGGGCATATGATTAAATGATACTGTTCCCAGAATGGTGGCGTGTGGAGTGGTTACATGTGGTTTTCCTGGTAGAAATCGTTGCTGTAAATAATGCTTCCATTTCCAATGTGTGGCTGCCTGCGCTACACCTGCATGGGCCCTAACAGAATCATCAGTGACCCAGCCATGGGCGTGTGTACAGTTACACTATCTTGTCCCGTGATTCTTTCAGATTCTTGTAGTGCCCAAACTACAGCCAAGATTTGTTTTTCCATCGGGGTATAGTGTATAGCAGAGCCTTGTAATGCTTTGGACCAAAATCCTACAGGTTCCTTCTGATTTTTTGGCCCAGTCATTTGCCACAATCCCCACGAGACTATATCATCTAGGATTGTTACTTCTAGTTCAAAAGGATATCCTTGCCTAGGGGTATATAATTGTGCATGCTCAATCAAAGCATTTTTACAGGCATCAAAGGCTTCTTGTTGCTGCTTGGTCCACTGCCAAACAACTTTCTTCTTAGTTAATTTTTGCAGAGGATGCATTAACACTGCCAGATGTGGAATAAAAGTTCTCCAGTACCCTAAAAGTCCCAAGAAGGTCTGTAACTGTTTCACACTGTGGTTGGTACAGGAAATCACTCAACTGTTTGCTGCACTTTATCTGGTATTTCTCTAACCTGTCCATGCCAAACTATTCCCAAAAATTGTACGGTAGTACTAGGACCCTGTATTTTCTTTGGATTAATTGCCCAGCCTCGGTCCTGTAGGTATATTTTCAGCAATTGAGCGGCTGCAGCGATTTCTTGCTGTGACTCTGCCATAATCAACAGATCATCAATATAGTGGTAAACAGTAACAGTGCCTGACCATAGGGCAACATCAGCTGCTATCATTTGGTGACAGATGGAGGGACTGTGTTTGTATCCCTGAGGCAGGACCTGGAAAGTATATTGCTTTTGTTGCCAGGTAAAGGCAAACTGGTCTTGGCTTTCTGAGGCAATGGCTATCGAAAAGAAAGCATTAGCAAGATCTATCACCACCTTCCAGGGCTGCAAATTTTTGCTGATTTTTTCTATAAGAGTAACCATGTCTGGTACTGTAACTGCAAGTGGGGGGGTGACCTTATTTAATTCTCTGTAATCTACAGTCATTCTCCAAGTGCCATCTGATTTTCGAACAGGCCAAATAGGATTATTAAAAGCAGTCATAGTTTCCCTAACGATTCCCACTTGTTGAAGTGCCTGAATGGTTTGAGTAATTTCCTCCTCCCCCCCCGGGATACGATACTGTTTTACGGTTATCACCTTGGCAGGCACAGGCAGCACAACAGGATCCCACTTCGGGAATCCGCGCAAGACAGTTATAGATCGAATAGCAAATCCTGCCTGCGAAGTTCCGAAGCAGAAGCGACCATTTAAAGTTTCAACTGTTCGTCCTGCCAGCACATCAATACCCAAGATATATTCATTAATCGGGGCAAGTAACACGGTCGCAGTAAATGGTGTAGCATTCCCTATTGTTAGAATCACCTTAGCTCGGAGGGCGGGGGTTGTATTTCCCCCCAATCCACAGATTTGTGATGTGGCGTCTTTATTATCAATATTACTATGCAATACAGTAACTTCAGCTCCAGTATCCACCAGAGCTAATACATGTAGAACCCCCCCCCAGACTGCCACTTTATAGTTAAAGGAACATAAGGGCATCGGTCCCCCTCACGGTGGGAGGCTACTGTGGCGGCAATTTCGGGGTACCTGCCAAACCTTCATGCCTGCTGTTTTGGCATTTGCCAGGTAGTGTCATACATTTCGCTGGCAGGCAGGGCGGAGGGTGTGCGTGGAGTTAGTGGTGGGGCTAGGGGTGGTCGGCTTTTTCGCGTGCCAACTTTTGCCATCTGCGAAACATTTCTGATGTTGTGATCCCATCTATTTCTGATCGTAGAATGCCGGCTTGTATAAGATCATTCCACATTTGTTTTCTTGTCACCCGTGATGTAACCCCCTTTGCTTTTGCCGGCTTTCCTTTATTCACCACCCGAATAGATGGCCCTGAAATTACAGCTCCAATTTCCCTTAAGGTATCTGCTAGGGCGCCTATATTACTCGTAGCATTTGTCACTGATGATATAATGAGGGGCTTTAGTGAGGCAGGCGCTCCTCTCAAGAACTGCATTTTGATACTTCTCGTTACGGGTGTACTGTCTGGATTAGATCCCGTAACTAACGCATGAGCCATCCCCATCTGCCACACCAAATTAATACCTTCCTCCAATGTGCACCAGCTTACAAGGGACGACATTAATTCAGCAGGTTCTGTATATGCTGTTAAAACTGCTGCACACAACCACTGATACAGCGTAGGTGCAGTAATGATTTGCCCCTCAGGACCCCTGATACTTTGCAATTGAGCATATCCCCGCTGGATCTGATCATTATGGGCTATAGGGCTCAATAAATCTTTTTCGCCTGCTAATAAATGAATAGATGCAGCTCCACTGTCCCAAGCTCGCAAAATCCATGCCAGTATGCTTTCCCCGCTCTTCTGCTGATAGATATCTAAGAATTCCCTTAATTCTTTCGGAGTGTAAGTACTTGTGACCTGCACTCCCCTGTCCGCTTGTTCCTGCTGCCCCATCATTTGTATGAGGGGTCGTGCTTCCACCACCTCTTTGCCTTTTAAGTCCGGATCAAATTCAAACTCGATCTCAGAGTCCGAGGATTCACTCTGAATATTTCCATCCCACGCCTCGGGATCCCATGACGGTTTTGTGGTGAGAGCACAAACTTGAGAAATCGAAACTTTACTTTTTCCATATTTATCCCTTTGTTTATTAGCAATACGCACTACCAACCGCTCTACATGATCTTGCAACTCATAGCACCGCTCTGCTTGAACAGTAATTACTTCTTGCGCAATCACCTTTGCATCCTGTAAAATCCCGACTTCCTTCTCTAATTCTCTCACTCTACTCCGTAATGCAACATTTTCACGGTGAGAAGCTCTAAGACCAGTAGCTAACAACCATCCCAATCTCCCCGCTAATTTGCGAGAAGAACCTGATGCCCTTTTCCATGGCAACCCACGCACAGCCATGTCAATTGCCTGGGGGGTCATCGCCACCCCATCATCTATTTCAGGCCATGCTTCTGGCAGAGACAGCGTAGCCAGGAAAGTGGCCACAGGGGCCCATTCCTCAGTACTGGGCCATCCCGGAATGCGGGGAGTCACCGTCACGGCCTCCCCAGTCCCCGACTTCTTTTTCAGCCATGGCATGGCTGTTCCTGGATCCTGCCGACTACGCCAAAATGTGTGAGCCGACACAGGCAGGACGCAGGAACAGCCACAAGACCACGGATAAAATGCAAAGAGCAAATTTATTCCCGTTACCTCGCAAACCGGGGGATCTCCGAAGCAGCACCCGGGGCAAAGGCACGCAAGCGGGGACGCAGGCACCGCGGAGCTCGGTTCCTGCTAGACAGAGAGTGAGAGATTTCGGGCCTGCTGCTTTTGCCTGTATATAAAGGACTTCTAGCAGGCGGTAGTTTTCCACAGTGCTTTGATCTTCTTGCAGCAGGGCCGGAATCTCCGGCCTCAGCAATTAGGTGCCCCTGAGTCTTATCACAGGCCTCTGTTATCTAACTGCAGATGTTCTACTTGTCAGGCACACAAGACTAAACAACCGTTAGTAGTATGATATATGTGTTTTTCGATACCCCAGGTGCAAGTCACTTGAGCGTGTTTACAATCCTCCTCGCCAATCTTCTGTTATATTCCCACACCGAGGTAGGTTTTTCCATCCCATTTCGTCACGTCCTTTCCACGGTCACGCAGGAAAAACCACAGGGCGCCTCGTGATGTGTACTGTCTCTCCTGAGCAGGTCTTGCAGGGGAACGTTGTCTCCTGATGGCTAAGACATTCTTCGGTGCATGTGGGGAGCGGGGTCTGTCCTCCATTTGGGACAATTTTTCCAACACCTCACCGAGCACTTCTGTGTATTTGTCAGACGGTTTTTCCACAGCTGAGACGTTGGCCTGTAGGGAGGAAAAGAGATTGTCTGCATACTGTCACATCTGATTATCTATGTCGCCCACCGTTGGTGCACCGGCACCTACCAAGCTAAACAATGCTAATTGGTGACATACTCAGTACCCGCTTCTACCACGAGTCCGATAACTTTGAGTGCATCTGGATCTACTGGTGTCTCTGGGTCATCCAGGCCAGCAAAAATCAGCTCCCACACAGCTATTTCCCTCAGATTCTTAACACCTCTCTCAATGGTTGTCCACTTGCCTGGGTGGTATATGACATCATCCCTAAAGGGATACCTGTTCCTCACACTTAGCAGGAGTCACCGCCAGAGAGTGAGGGGCTCTGCACCAGTTGCAAGACCTCTGTCAATACCCACTTCCCTAGCCATTGGTCCCAGCTGCTTGGCATCTTTACCATCTAACTCAAAACCATCAGCTCCATTATCCCAGCAGCAGAGCAGACAAGTAACAATTTGCTCACCTTCATGACAGCTGTAATCTTTACATATATCTCACAGCTCACTCAGGGATAGGGATCGAGTGGTTATCTCTGGCTCATTTTGCTTTGATGTCCCTGGTAGGCCATCACAACCTGCTCTTTTTGTGGTTTTCATCTTCTGTACAGGGGCAACTGATACCAGCACTGGTTGAATCTCTAGGTTAGCCACATCACCCATCACTGGGGGCTGAATAGTTGCAGTGCTTGTCAACAAAGTCTGGGTAATCACAGCCAGTGCTACCAGGAGTTGAGAAATTATAGTACCCAGTGCAGAAATTTGAATAGCCTCTGGGGTAGCCAGGATGCCAGCTGTAGGGACTGGCAGGGTCTGAGTATCTGCAAAACCAGTCATGGGTGCTGGGGCAGCTGCAGTGTGTGTCATGGGGCCTGGAGCTGCTTTGATGCCTGGTGTTGGGGCTGGGGCTGCTGCAGGGCCTGTGACAGTGGTTGTAGCAGCTGTGGTGTATCCATCCTTATACCCATGTTTAAGCAAGAGCAAGAACTGAAAGACATTCAAAAGGCCTAACAATATGAGCATAGTGGTTGAAACATCCCACAGGTATTCAAAATTCTCAGAAGCCATCGAGATCAGCCTCAAGGGAAAAGGGGGAAAAGAGAGTACATGTCACCCATTCCCATTCCACAGAAATCAGAAATGGACAGAGTTCCAAAAGAATTTATAATACCATAAACCCATGCCAAACAACATAGCAGAGTGATACCTCTAAGTCCATGCCCAGAAGTGATTAACCCCACAAAAGGAGTAACAAACAGTGGCAAAGCCACACCTTTCATTAGCCACCACAAAAGCAACTGTAACACCAAACTCCAGAGAATTCCACCCAGTGACCCTGCTACTGACCCCAACATAATGAATGCTCATAACAAAAACAGTCAAATCTGTGAAAACTTCAACCCTCTGAGACTCTTAGATCAAAAGTCTACAGTTCTCCCAGGTAATCTATTTACATTGGGCACCAAATAAACTGTCTTCATTTAGCCCACACCTGGGTCTAAACAATAGCAATTGTTCTATTACCTTATGTCCCTTCCCCAAATGAGGAATGAAATTGGGAAAAAAGAGGAAAATACATGGGTTAAAATTAAACCAATTTAATAAAATAAACAGTATAAATGATAACACAAAACACACAAAAGTATACTTAGCTACAGAGTTGCAGCAGGTTCCAGAAATACTAATTGTTGGTAATGAGAAAAAGGGAAGCTAAAAGAGAGAAGAACAAAACCAGCCCTACCTCTCTCTAGCAAGCCCTCCCTTTTATAGTGAACTTAATGTTAATGATATAGAATACACCTGTGGGCCAGCTGCCCTGCATTTAACTGCTAAGGGCCTTGATCACAATGGCTGGCCACAAACTGAAATAAAATCCCAATGAAACCAGGACACTACCTCAAGGTATTTAGCACAGGACATGCTGTACCATCTTTATTCTTTTTGTAGATTTAACCCAAAATATTCATGTACAGTTAGTTCTTCCCTTCTCTTAAGAAAAGATGGAGCATAACCTCCCTGGAGATATCCACTGTAGTCCTTTTTTTTTCGTAGCTAATTATGTGCCTACATAATAGGGGAAGCAGGCTTATTCATTTGGAGGTTTGATTAAGAGTCTTGGATTTGATACACACTCTGTCCCTTCTGAAATTGTGTTTCAGTGGATAAATCTCCTTTTAACCTATGCTGTATGATCTTAGTGAAATTCAGCTAATTCAACTCAATACACAATATTTTTGATTGGAAAAAAATACATTATTCAGTTTCACAGAATCAATCAGGTTGGAAGAGACCTCTGGGATCATCGAGTCCAACCATTGCCCTGACACCACCATGTCAACTAAACCATGGCACTAAGTGCCATGTCCAGTCTTTTCTTAAACATATCCAGAGATGGTGACTCCACCACCTCCCTGGGCAGCCCGTTCCAATGTCTAATGACCCTTTCTGAGAAGAAATTTTTCCTAGTGTCCAACCTGAACCTCCCCTGGCGAAGCTTGAGGCTGTGTCCTCTTGTCCTATCACTAGTTGCCTGGGAGAAGAGGCTGACTCCCACTCCACTACAACCTCCCTTCAGGTAGTTGTAGACTGCAATAAGGTCACCTCTGAGCCTCCTCTTCTCCAGGCTAAACAACCCCAGCTCCCTCAGCCGTTCCTTGTAGGTCAGACCCTCCAGACCCTTCACCAGCTTGGTCGCCCTCCTCTGGACTCGCTCCAACACCTCAACATCTTTCTTGAAGTGCGGGGCCCAGAACTGGACACAGTATTCCAGGTGCGGCCTCACCAGTGCCGAGTACAGAGGGACGATCACTTCCCTAGACTGGCTGGCTACACTATTCCTAATAGAGGCCAGGATGCCATTGGCCTTCTTGGCTACCTGGGCACACTGCTGGCTCATGTTTAGCCAGCTGTCAATCAGCACCCCCAGGTCTCTTTCCACCAGGCCACTTTCTAACCACTCTTCCCCCAGCCTGTAGCTCTGCATGGGGTTGTTGTGGCCAAAGTGTAAGACCTGGCACTTGTTCTTGTTGAACCTCATGCCATTGGTCTCAGTCCATCTATCTAACCTGTCCAGATCCCTCTGTAGGGCCTTCCTACCCTCCAGCAGATCGACACTCCTACCCAGCTTGGTGTCATCTGCAAATTTACTGAGGGTGCACTCAATCCCTACATCTAGATCATCTAAAAAGATATTGAACAGCACCGGCCCCAGAACTGAGCCCTGGGGAACACCACTAGGGACCAGCCGCCAGTTGGACTTTGCTCCAGTCACTACCACTCTCTGCGCTCAGCCATCCAGCCAGTTTTTAACCCATCAAAGAGTCCACCCATCCAAGCCCCGGGCAACCAGTTTGTCTAGGAGGATAAAGGAGGAGGGAGAGAGAGAGAGAGAAGAAAAAAAACCAACCACCCATCCTAGCAAGCTTTCCCATTTATAGTGAATCTGATGTTAATGTTATAGAATACATCTGTGGGCCAGCCTGAGTCAGCTGCCCTGGCTTACTGCTAATGGCCTTGATTACCATACCACAGCTGGCCACAAACTGAAACAAAATGTAACAGAAAATTGATTCTATAATTTTAATCCCTACAAAAGCAGGACACCCCTGCTCCCCATACTTCTTAAGTCATTCTAAAATCTATTTTTGAGAGTAAAATTTCAGTTATCTCATCTGTGTTGGTTGGTCTGTAGTATAGTGTGGCCAATTATAAGAGCAGATATCCATGTTTAAAGGAAGTGGTAGCTACTCAGCTAATAAATAAAAGGGTAAAAGGATGCAGGGGCAGCTGTTTCCTCTGCTTGTGTTTTGGGAGAAATAACTGATGTAGACATTAGACTCTAAGCAGAGGTTCAGGGTTGCTGTATTGGGTTTGTGTGGCAAGACTTTGGTAGCAGGGGGCTACAGGGGGTGGCTTCTGTGAGAAGCTGCTAGAAGCTTCCTTTATATGCCCAGTAGAGGCAGTGCCAGCCAGCTCCAAGATGGACCTGCTGCTGGCCAAGGCTGAGCGATGGTGGTAGCGCCTCTGTGATAACATATTTAAGAAGGGGAAAAAAAGTGCTGTGTAACAGCAGTCGGAAGAGAGATGCGTGAGAATATGTGAGAGAAACAACTCTGCAGATACCAAGGGCAGTAAAGAAGGAGGGGGAGAAGGCACGCCAGGTACTGGAGCAGAGATTCCTCTGAAGACCAGGGTGAGGCAGGCTGTCCCCCTGCAGCCCATGGAGGTTAATGGTGGAGCAGACATCCACCTGCAGCCCATGAAGGACCCCACACCAAAGCAGGTGGATGTGCCCTGAAGGAGGCTGTGACTCTGTGGACAGCCTGTCCTGGAGCAGGCTCCTGACAGGACTTGTGACCCCGTGGGGGACCCACGCTGGAGCAGTCTCTTCCTGAAGGACTGCACCCCGTGGAAAGGACCCACGCTGGAGAAGTTCGTGGAGGACTGTCTCTCATGGGAGGGACTCCATGCTGGCGTGGGGAAGAGTGTGAGGAGGAAGGCGTGGCAGACACAATGTGTGATGAACTGACTGCAACCCCCATTCCCTGTCCCCCTGCACCACTTGGGGAGGAGGTAGAGAAAATCAGGAGTGAAGTTGAGCCTGGGAAGAAGGGAGGGGTGGGGGGAAGGTGTTTTAAGATTTGGTTTTATTTCTCATTACTCTACTCTAACTTTTTGATTGGCAATAAATTAAATTAATTTCCCTGAGTCAAGTCTGTTTTGCCCGTGATGGTAATTGCTGAGCGATCTCCCTGTCCTTATCTTGACCCATGAGCCTTTAGTTGTTTTTTCTCCCTCCTTTGTCCAGTTGAGGAGGGGTAGTGATAGAGCAGCTTGGTGGGCACCTGGCGGCCAGCCAAGGTCAACTCACTACAGTTAAAAATCTCAGCTAGAGAGAGGTGCAGCTTAGTTATTGGAATTAGAGCCAGAAGAATAGGGGTGAGGAAGGGATGTGTGGCTTAATGGTGTGCTTCCTACAGTTCGTGCTGAAGTGTGGATGTTTCCTGGATCCTATTTTTAAGTATTTAACTACAACATGTAGTTTTCAGAAGAAAATTAAGTTCTTTTCCTGGATCTTCCTCCTAGAATGTAAACACTGTAAAACAACAACCCAAAATATGGTGCTAATAAATTGTAAGGTTTGCTTTTCATGCAGAATATTTTGACAAAAAAGACATGTAGATGTGGTGCTTAGGGACATGGTTTAGTGGTGGACTTGGCAGTGCTAGGTTAATGGTTAGACTT
Source organism: Nyctibius grandis (assembly GCF_013368605.1). Taxonomy (NCBI): domain Eukaryota; kingdom Metazoa; phylum Chordata; class Aves; order Nyctibiiformes; family Nyctibiidae; genus Nyctibius; species Nyctibius grandis. The sequence continues at coordinate 59,070 of NW_027167472.1, forward strand.
GATGATCTTAAAGGTCCTTTCCACCCAAAATGATTCTATGATGTGTTATATTGGAGGCCTGTAAGAAGCATTATTTTAGAATCATGGTTACTTTTATGAATGTAAGAAACTTACCTTCAAAGAATCCTTGGGAAATTATTGCTGGGGAAGAAAGTGCTTTGTATTAATTAAAACACTTTTAGTAACATAACAAAAGCAACTGGCCTGCAAATTAGCCAGTTACAAGAAATTGCCTGTGTTGTGGAGATTTTTCAAGTGAAGGAAGTAAATTAAATTAGAGGACAGAGTTTTGAAACTACTTTCAGTTTTGAACATGCAGTATAACTGAGGACTTGAGAAATATTAGTTTCTGGGTGAAGATATCAAGTTTGTTTTGTAGTTGTATTTCAGATGCAGCACATCATCTGAATCAAAGGGCAAGAATCTTAACTGTGCCAGGGTAAATTTAAAAGCAGGTAGTAGCTAGCAAGCATGTGATAAGAGCAATGGGCACAGGACTTACAGTGATAACTTACAAATTGTTATTTTCTGTCTATCTTTTTCTTCTAAAATCACCTTTGGACTCCTGTTCTGCTATGGCCTTTCATTAAAACAAATGCTTTGTTCAGCTGGCAAATAAGAGAAATTTCCAGGGCATAAAAATGCATTCACGATAAGAGTGCAGTATGAAAACTTCTGAGTGATAAATGAACATATATCATCATATGTAAGGGTAAATACAGCTCATATCAATCTTAGGTAGACTTTGAAAGGCATCAGTAAAGCTAGTGACAAGGTTCAAAGAGGACAGAGATCAAAAATGTTGCCCACAGGACTTTTCTTTTTTGGAATGGTCTCTTGTATCTGCTAATGCAGACTATGTATCTCCAAAAAGAGTAGGTAACTTTAAAATTAGAAATAATATGATGTCACTTGATGTGCTTTTTGAGTTTGGGATCTGAGAGGACAATAACAATATTACTACTTAGGCTTAATTTTCTGTATTTTGCTTCACTATGGAAATTGGCCCCAGTCTAAATGATAAATGTTTTGTCAGCAAAAATAATCTTCTATATGAATAAACTGCATCTGGCCACTCAGAGCACTGCTGGAAAAATTTAGTCTGCCATAATATATCATTGGATCAACTGTTCTACTAGCATGAGTAATGCATTACTGGCATGGATTTGCCAGTCACCCTTCAAGGGCCAGACCTATGTTATTGTTGCCTTGTCACAATTTTTTGATATAGTTTTTACAGACATCATGCTGCTGTCCTCTCAGAAGTTAGACACTTTCAGAGGCACCTGGAGACAAGAAGAGAGCAAGTCCTTTCAGGTATGAACATACCTTGATTTTCATCAGTGAGGCTGGCTATTTTCTGTACAACAGAATACGCTTAGTCTTTTGGAGAACTTGGTAGGAGGGAAGAAGAAATGGATAGGAGAGAGTATCATCTTAGTTCATGATTTAATCAGAGGGAGCTAGAAAATAGCTTGAACAGAGATGTATAGGCAAACATGAGAAACTACTCTACCCTAGAAACTATTGCACCAAGAAACTTTTCCCTGGAGTCTGGTTTATATGTTAACTACTTGATCCCATGCGCCCTTAACTCTAAATGCCAACTTAAGCCATACCACAATGCTACTTCCTTTCAGCCACTACAGATCCCACCTACGTTTAGATTTCATGCTGACCTACATTTCTTGTGGTACTCAGCAACTGCACATCATTTTTCTGTGGGTTTGTTTTTGAGAAGTGTGTATTATTTCTTCTGAAGAAGAGTAATTTTTATTTTAATTTCTGCCTTACCCAGCAGACCTGACCCCCCCCCCCACACACACACCACCTTTTTCAGCTCAGCATTTATTCACACTCCACTCAAGGGCCTGCAAGCATAGTTACTATTATGCTGACTGCAGTCAGTCAGCTAAGGCAGGCTTTATCTGCTCCAGCTGCTGTTCATGGTGAAGGTTCATTGAAGAAACTGAATGAAATAAGTATGCAAAGACAGATGTTCTCAGTAGCAGTTAATTTGCCCTGTGAACAGGGTAGTGTCTGTTTGGCAATTACATGCCTAGGACATAATGCTAATAAGGTGTGCATATACTCTTATGAAACCATAGTGTTGTCACAAACAGTTTTTATCTCTTAGTGCTGTCTAATACTGGTCTGAGGTCACTTACTTCAAAAGTAGGTCATTCTGCAGTCAATCAGAAATCTTGCAGTGTTGATAATCTGTCAGAGCAGTGCTTAAGAGTGATGGAGAAGTAGACATTAAGCACATTGAGAGTAAGGTACACAAAGAGGTACTGAAACTGCAGTTTACCCAAACTCAGGCAAATTAACAAAAAAATTTTAATAAGAGAATTCAATATAGCACCCTGTCCTGGTTTGGCCTAAACCGGGCCAATTTTCCTTTCAGTGATTTTTACTTTCAGCTAAGTCTCCTCTAAGTAACTGCACTTTCTGAAACTAACTGCATGTTTTGCAGACAGCGTCTGCTTCCAGGACTGATAACGCTCGAAGTTTGTAGTTATCGCTGAGGCACCGGTAGGGATGTTGTGCAGAAAGGCTCTTGCTGTACTTAGTCTTAGAGAAACCAAGGTCACTGCTGAATTCCTCACTGCTTACGAGTGAAGAGCCGAAGGGGGGTCGCAGCTGCAGGGGGGAGCGGACAGGGCAGGTGACCCAAAATTGACCAACGAGGGTATTCCATCCCATACACGTCATTCTCGGTATAAAGCGGGGGGATCACGAGGGTCTCGCTCTCTTTCTGCTATGGCCGGTGTCCAAGGAGGACTCCGTCTGTTTTCCTGCTGCCCCCGATCCCGATCCGTGCATCCCTGAATCCAGCTCTCGACCGTCGCTAGGCCCAGCCTGGGCCTTCCCGGAGCCTGCCCTGCAGTGCCGGTGGTGACGTGGCTGACTTCAGGGGAGCCCAATCTTGGTTTTGTATATATATTTGTATATATTTGATTATTTCTATTATTGTTATTATACTCTTTTTCATTATTATAGTTTATTAAAACTGTTTTAACTTTCCAACCCGGAAGCCTCTCTCCCTTTTCCCTTTCCCTTTGGGGGGCGGGGGGGGGGGGGGGGGGGGGAGGGTTAACAGAGAGCATCTGCCACAGGTTTAATAGCCAGCCCAGCTTTAAACCGTGACACACCCCACAAAAGGTACACTGTGCTTTGTGTTGCCTTTAAGGAACATGCCAAAAAACTTTCAAACTAGAAAAACTAATGTAAAAAGCTTTCTTGTTCATCAGAGCTTACTTTTTGCTGTTTAGAGAAGCCATTCTGAAAGAACCACAGCTTTTGTACATGTTTGGTCTTCCAGGCAGATTGAGCATTGTTCCCTTACCTGTTAGTTCTCTTTCAGCTTCTGGGGTTTAAGCTTTGTTCAAAGAAACTCACTTAAGCCAAGGTGCTTTCAGGAAAAGCATTCAGTCCAGAACTCTTACCAGCAGATCCAACTGACAACATACTAGTCATCTGCTAAATTCTGTTTCTTGAAAAAGTAACAGAATTTTGATCAATGGTAATTGTGTGAACTGGGCTCTACGAATCAACCCCAGGCAAATTGAGAGAGATTTGGAATCAGCTCTTAAATCTGTCTTGGGCTCAAAGATAAACAAGGAGTAATACTTGATAAAATTACAAATAAATTGCATCACAGAAAAAAGATGGGTGATGTTGAAGGGTCATTTACTCCATCTCTTCTTTCAGTACAGATTGTTATACTATAATGGCTTGAAATTATTTCAAATATAAGGTGCCTCTAAAGTATTTATTGGTCCCTCACATTCCTTACATAGCTAAACTTTCTTAGCCTGAATTGTTTAGATTAAGTTCTGTATACTAGCTATTACGCTACTATGCTTACATTAAATAGGCTTTATTTTTTTTCCTTTCTGTAACTGAGGTGAACTGAAAATGTTTCTGTTTTGCCTGAATATAGAACACACAGATGTTTCAGAACATCCTTTATTTGATGCATCTTGCAGTTAGAGAAAGGCCAGTTTGCATAAAGGGAACCTTAGCAAGCCAACAACAGTAATAGAGCCATAGTCAAATGAAAGTGTGGAATGGACCCAGTGCTAATGCATATAAAGAGAGTACTGAAAAACTTCTAGGCTTCCAGCTTCACTGACTCTAGTATGGAACGTGCTTCTTTATACTCTTCGGCTTCTTCCAATTCTTTTTCATTTTCCTGGAATTAAAAACAAAACTTTTGAGTACTCTGAAAATAATGGACGTGGGATTAAATTTAAGAAGGAAACTATGAAACAAGGGATATATCATTATTGAAAACACTAGTTTTACATAATTCAAAGCACAGGTAATTTCTTTTGTCCTGCTTAAGGTCCAGGATAATGGCTATCATGTGTGAATAGATTTGACCTATGCATACCTTTATTTTGTTAAATAAATATTGAAAACCAAGGACAGAATAACTGAAACCAATAACAGAACTCAGAACAAGAGTACCATTAGGAAAAAGCTTAAGCAGAGATTGACAATTGAAAAAACATACTACTACACAGTTGATTTTAAGCATTGAAGGTGAGCTAAGAACAGAAAGCAACCTTTAAAGACTTTCAAATTCTTAATAAGAATAGTAACTCCCCACATTCCTCATTTTAACTTTGTACAGCACAGTGTATGTATCACTAGCATCACTTCTGCATGCTGCTGAAATCTAGACCAGCTAACTGTCAAGTAACTAGCTGAATGACAATAGGACCCTAAATCCTGCCAGGTACTGAGAATTTATTTTGGAAAAAAGTAGAGGCATACCATCTGAGGGCAAGACACCTTGAGTTTTCCTTTGAAAAGGGATTTGCATTTGCCATCGGTTTAATAGCCAGCCCAGCTTTAAACAATGACAGATTTTTAGCTGTCAAATGTGTCTGAGGCTTAATTTACAGTATGTATTTTTAGCCTCACAGTAGCATTTACATGTGTAGCAGAATTCTTGGTGAAAAATCAGCTTTTAAAATAAGCATGACTATCTCCAAACTTAGTATAGTTTCAGTGAATCTATTTGTACAAGATACTATTTATTCCTGCAGGTATTCATATCTTAAAAATGTGGCACTAGTTCTCATCTCACTAATAAGTCACATAAGCAGTACTCAGTAAGGACTCAGATGTCTGTTCTCATGGGGGACTTCAATTACCCTGATATCTGCTGGAAAGACAACACAGCTAGGCACCCACAGTCCATGAGGTTCCTGCAGAGCGTTGATGATAACTTTTTGACACAGGTGGTGGAGGAGCCAACGTGGAGAGGTGTGCCGCTAGACCTTGTACTAACAAATAACGAAGGTCTTGTTGGAGATGTGAAGGTTGGGGTAGCCTTGGATGCAGCGACAACGAGCTGGTGGAGTTCAGGATCCTGTGTGGAGGAAGCAGGGCAATAAGTAGGATCACAACCCTGGCCTTCAGGAGAGCTGACTTTGGCCTCTTCAAGGACCTACTTGAGAGTATCCCATGGGTTAGGGCTCTAGAAGGTATGGGGGTCCAAGAGAGCTGGTCAATATTCAAGCATCACTTCCTCCAAGCTCAAGATCAGTGCATCCCTATGAGTAAGAAATAGAGCAAAGGGGGCAGGAGACCTGCATGGATGTGCAAGGAGCTTCTGGAAAAACTCAAATGGAAGAAGGAAGTCTATGGAATGTGGAAAAAGGGACAGGCCACTTGGGAGGAATATAGGAAGGTTGTCAGAGTATGCAGGGATGCGGTGAGGAAGGCTAAGGCCCGCTTGGAATTAAATCTGGCAAGGGACATCAAAGACAACAAGAAGGGTTCTTCAAGTACATCAGTAGCAAAAGGAAGACTAGGGAAAACGTGGGCCCGCTGCTGAATGAGGAGGGTGCCCTGGTGACGGAGGATGCAGAGAAGGCGGAGTTACTGAATGCCTTCTTTGCCACAGTCTTTACTACTAAGGCCAGCCCTCAAGAATCCCAGACCCTGGAGGTACAAGAGAAAGTCTGGAGAAAGGAAGACTTTCCCTTGGCTGAGAAGGATCAAGTTAGAGATCATTTAGACAAACTGGACACCCACAAATCTATGGGCCCCGATGGGATGCACCCACGAGTGTTGAGGGAACTGGCAGATGTTATTGCCCAGCCACTCTCTATCATCCTTGAAAGGTCATGGAGAACAGGAGAGGTTCCTGAGGACTGGAGGAAGGCCAAAGTCACTCCAGTCTTTAAAAAGGGTAAGAAGGAGGACCCAGGCAACTACAGGCCGGTCAGCCTCACCTCCATCCCTGGAAAGGTGATGGAGCAGCTCATTCTGGATGCCATCTCTAAGCATGTGGAGAAGGTCATCAGAAGTAGTCAACATGGATTCACCAAGGGCAAATCATGCTTGACCAATCTGATGGCCTTCTATGATGACATGACTGGCTGGGTTGATGAGGGGAGAGCAGTGGATGTTATCTACCTTGACTTCAGCAAGGCTTTTGACACTGTCTCCCATAACATCCTCATAGGAAAGCTCAAGAAGTGTGGCTTAGATGAGTGCACAGTGAGGTGGATTGAGAACTGGCTGAACGACAGAGCCCAGAGGGTTGTGATCAGCGGTGCTCAGTCTAGTTGGAGGCCTGTGGCTAGTGGTGTTCCCCAGGGGGCAATACTGGGTCCGGTCCTGTTTAACTTATTCATCAATGACCTGGACAAAGGAACAGAGTGTACACTCAGCAAATTTGCTGATGACACAAAACTGGGAGGGGTGGCCGATACACCAGAAGGCTGTGCTGCCATTTAGCGAGACCTGGACAGGCTGGAGAGCTGGGTGGAGAGGAACCTCATGAAGTCCAACAAAGGCAAGTGTAGAGTCCTGCACCTTGGGAGGAATAACCCCATGCACCGGTACAGGTTGGGGGCTGATCTACTGGAGAGCAGCTCTGCAGAGAAGGACCTGGGTGTTCTGGTGGACAACAAGTTCACCATGAGCCAGCAGTGTGCCCTTGTGGCCAGGAAGGCCAATGGTATCCTGGGGTGCATTAGGAAGAGTGTGGCCAACAGGTCAAGGGAGGTTATCCTGCCCCTCTACACGGCCCTGGTGAGGCCACATCTGGAGTACTGTGTGCAGTTCTGGGCCCCCCAGTTCAAGAAAGATAAGGAATTACTGGAGAGAGTCCAGCGAAGGGCTACAAAGATGATCAGAGGACTGGAGCATCTCTCTTATGAGGAGAGGCTGAGAGCGCTGGGTCTGTTCAGCTTGGAGAAGAGAAGACTGAGAGGGGATCTTATCAACACTTACAAATACCTTAGGGGTGGGTGTCAAGAGGAGGGGGCCAGACTCTTCTCAGTGGTGCCCAGTGACAGGACAAGGGGCAATGGACACAAGCTGAAACATGGGAAGTTCCATCTGAATATGAGGAGGAACTTCTTTACTTTGAGGGTGACAGAGCACTGGAACAGGCTGCCCAGGGAGGTTGTGGAGTCTCCTTCTCTGGAGATATTCAAAACCTGCCTGGATGAGACCCTGTGCAACATGCTCTAGGTGAACCTGCTTTGGCCAGGGGTTGGACTAGATGATCTCCAGAGGTCCCTTCCAACCCTAACCATTCTGTGATTCTGTCTTGTTTCTTGTCCGTAGCATAATAAAGTAGTAAGCAAAGTATTTTGACTATTTTAGTTCACTACAAGCATATTATATACATCTACATGATCTAGAAAGACTACCTAAAGCAAGTGAAGTATTTTTTTTCTGATTATGTAACTATCACAGGAATTCAGAGTCCATTCTAACAGTTCAGTATTTAAGTGTATGTTGTGTGCACTCCCTTAAAGACCGCTTCAAATATTCTAACACATACAGTTTTCATAGACTGAAGACCAAGTCTGCAAAGACGGTTATCTAAAATGAAATATTGGTATGTTATAGGATGCTAGTCTTGGGACCTTTAAGAAGTAATTCTTCAATCCAGTTCTAATATGCTGCAATTGCACTACAGACAAGCATGTTTATCCAACTTCATCAAGGAACAGCAGCATTTCTTGATCAGTAGATTTTGGTGCTATACTTACTAGTAGTTGAGCAAGATCTGCATGTGCAACTTCTAATCTGCGCTGGCAGTCTGGAATCATAATTCGTGACTCTTGTAAGATCTCAATCTGTGAAAATTAGAAGCCAATGAAATGAGAATGTATTCCAGATAGGAGCGTTATTTTTCAGGATAAGTCTTTACTCTGAAAAATCAGTAGTCCAGTCATCATCCAGGAATTTTAGAATAGTGGTACCTATTTTCTGAATAGGCTTTTTTATTGAAAGACACACTTAGCATAATTGCTTAAAACTGTTAATTTACAGGACACTTCCATTTACTTTGTGCTTAACTAAATATAAAGTATTAAGTGCAAAAGAGTATTTAGAATAATTTCTTCCTTAGAAAAAGGTACTGCCTGGTAAGCTTTCCATACAGCATTTGTTAAAAAGGCTATTTAAAACAAACTTTCTCCTGCTGTCGTGAAGCAGCTTCATCCAAAATGGGATCAGCTGGTTATATAAATATCTCCTGCATCTTTTGGGTAATAAAGAAACACAGTGTTCAGATAATATCACATAGAGATTATTACAGCATGAAAAAAGTTATTGATCACATTGTGTTCACACTGCAGGAAGCTCTGACTGAAAGAGAAAGGTAAAGAAAAATGAAAAGCAAAGACAAGCAGGCTCATATTTTTGATGCTTATCATGCATAAAAAGTTATTATTTATTCTTGTGATTCATTTTAGGAGAAAGATTATTCTCACCATGCACTTTGAACAAAATTACTAAACTGGCACCCTGCTGAATCTGAACATCCTGCCTCCTCCCACAGAAAACTTCAGATTTATACAAGGGAACATTTATTTCATGGAACATTTCTGGATCTGAAATCCAACCACTGAGAAGAAAAGGTGAGCAGAGTTGTTCAATAATGTTAAATCTATTTAGAAATGAAAATAGGTTAGATATTTAAGTATGAAACCTCTTCTGCATTCAGGATAACCTGCAACAGAAGGCTTTCACTTTAAATGGCTTATTTCATTCTGTCATTCCTATGTTGTATTCTTTCAGTATTAATGCTGCTGTACTGAAGGGAACACTGTCATCACAAAAGGGAAGATAAGCTATGGCTAAGAATGTATTTATGCATACAGGAAGGCCTTTTGTAGTACATTATTATCATCATTCTTAAGTGTCATATGCTTAAGTTCTTAGTTCAAGTCATTTTTGAGAGAAAGGGTTTAAAAACTTTGTTTCTAATTTCCTTTCAGAGAATCTAGGGCAAAACTTGTCTATTTTGATGAAGCAAAGATGGGTAAGAAATGTTTTAAAAATCTTAAGCACCCCCAAGTTCTAGTTCTCATCAGTATTATCACTTTCTTTTAAGTATGCAGCATTGGACTGTATTAAAAATAAGACTAGTCAGTCTGCATGTTACATTTTCAGCAGTGAATGAATAAAGGTTTGTAACTTCTATAGAATGAGGTATGCCACGAGATGATGCCTTCTGCTTTTTATGTACTACAACTTTGTTCTACAAAGAATACCAACAGGAGCGAGAATATCCAATAATTACTTCCTTGGGCTAAATAGTTGTGTGTTGTAAAGCTGGTGGATGATATGGAAAGTAGTAACTTATTTAATATATGCCACTCAATAAGTGATCTGGGAAGGCATGTAAGCTGTAGTCCTGGCTGCTGTAAGAAAAGAATAAAACTACCCTAACTACTCTGTTCAAAACAGAATTTGACTGAGATCCAAAGGGATACTTGAGTTTTATTTACATTTGCCTGCAGTTATGCAATAATAAATAAAAAAACAGAAGGAAGATAAATCCTGTAACTACATACAGTAGTGTTGCGTTTAAGAGGGCTAATTTGGCAGAAGCTAAACCCCCTTGCGTTCCAGCTTGTCCTCAGATATCAGAGGGGCTGGGGGGGGCTGAGCTTAGCCTCTGAGTGATGCCAGATTTGACACCTTAAATTTTGGCTGAGATAGGACAAAGTCAGCACTATCAGTCCGGCTGCGTTCAACAGCTGATATGTTGAACTAACACAGGTCTGGATGCACTCATAGTGCAGGGCCCAGTCGCAGTCGATGAACTAACATGGTTCCAGATTATGCCATAAATCTGGGCGCATCCACCAAAATAAAATCCTCACAACCAGTTCCACAGTTAAGGTAATTAATTTGAGCAACGGATATTCTTTTAGATTGCCGGTGATGAATACACTGTCTACAGCGCACGCTTAGGTACCTATGAACATATATATGTTGCAAGATGACTATATAGTGCTACTAATACGATTACAAATACAAGCTTGATTTCTAAGTTTCCCAGGGAAGCACCTGGTATAACCAAGTGTATGAGTCTTACCCAAAGGTGTCCCTATGGGTGGGGAAGAGAGGTTCAGCCCGTCGACTGATCCCAGAAGTCTGTAGTGATGTCTCCCTGACTTCTTAGCAATGGTATCTTCCCCACCTTGCCCCTTTCTTAAAGGCATTTTATACTATTTTCTATGTTTAGGTGGAGCTTGAGTGACTCCAGTCATACATACCTTTATTATTGATTGGTGCAAAATTCTCTCACTTTGATTTTAAAGGTATAGACTAAGAAAAATTCAGAGAGCATGCTCAGGGGCAGATAGAGGTGGTAGCTTTTGGGATGGAGGTGTGTTTTGGGATTATAATGAGATTATAATGAGCAAAGTTCATCCACACCACACGATTTCACCACAGTCACTGGCTCAGTGACCAACGTTCTGGGTGGAATGGGGTATTATTTCTTATTTGACAATAGCTATGTGATTTATCGGCTACAAGGTACCATGGAGTTCTCGTACCTGCCTCGTTTACACAGAGCCTAGCCACAGTTATCTCCACACCATTCCGCCCTCCATTCTCTCAGAGTTAGCAAGCCAAGCTCCCTTGGTGCACAAACATCCAAGAACACAGGCCAGGTTGCCTGAGGAACTGTTACAGTACATGCCGACCACATCCCACCCTAGATGCTTCCTTAGTTCTATAAGATGTGGATATAACTTTACTCTCAATAAGTGTGCCTCCAATAATTAGTTTCAATAAGTCGCCCCCAGTAGTTACTCCACAAGTAGGTGCAAACAGTTGGAGATTGGAACAGGAATTTTGTGGAGCCAAGATTATTAGTTGATTACTGAACTACCTATGCAAACTTTGATAACTTCTACATCAAACACTTTTTTCCAAGATAATCCCAGATGGACCATTTACTGTTACAAATGTATATAATAAAGCAGAGTCAAAAACTTAAATAATTAGATAAGCTTTAGGACTGGAATTTTTAAGTGTTTGCTCTCCAAATTCTATCAAAGTTTAAACAGCAGCCATCTCCCCTCCCCCAACACATTCTAGAAACTTTCTGATTAAGTTCTAAGGAATTTAAGTTATAAGCAGGTCACAGAGGAAGTTATTACATGAAACTGATCTAACTTTGCAAAGAACCATTAAATATCTGCAAGGTTTCTGTGAATTACAGTGCCAATTAAAGAACTGGAGTAACTGAAGTACATCTAAATAAAGTGTTAAGACAAAAGCAATAAAGCACAAAAGTATGTATAGAGAAAAGCAAATTGAATCTGTTGTCAATAAGTGCACATAGGACCAGAAGAAGTACTGTGACTAGTGAGGATGATGTCCCTATTCTTTTAAGTGTACTGAAAAATGCACTTAAACAAATCTCTTCAAAGAGCCACATTTCTGGTCAGTTGTCTTTCAGGATTGAAGGTATTTCTACTAAGGGAGCAGATGTCTGGCATCTTTCAAAAGAAAGCAGTCTGCTCAGATGTGATGGAGCTCTCTAACTGTTGGGGTGTATATAGCCTATTTACTTTTCACCTCATTGGTAATCAGGGAATATAAAGGCACAAGGTGCTGGGCCAGGATGGTGGTAAGGGGACACAGGGAGTAGGACAGCATAGGTGATGTAGGAGAAAGCTGGATATAGGGAAGGCAGGAGCTCACAAGAGACACAGCATTAAGGGGAATATAGAGGGGGGAAAAAAACCCAAACACACACAAAAACTGTAGGAACCCAAGTTTTATTAGTTCTACTTCCTTTGAAGCAACTTGTTTTATTTTCACATAGCAGGCCCAAAAGAAAGCTTGAGCTAACCACAAATTTAGGATACAAGAACACACTGCAGTCTGTTGTGAGTTCTTTGCCAAATACATTTGATCGACACACTTCTGAAGGACCACGAACAAAAGCTTACAGTAAAGAACTGCAGAACATTATTTTGTTTCTATAGTGCTTGAACATTCCAGGCACTGAAATGGCCATGTATCAACCACAAACTAACTACCATTTGTAGCAAGAAAACTGGAGGAGAAGAAAACCCTCTAGATCTAAATGTCTGAGTATTTCAAACAAGCTTTCTCTGCAGCCCCTCTCAGGTGATGGCCAATCCTGTTTCTTTTAAAGCAGATCACTTTAGGACATAAAAGGCAGAAAGGTTCCTCTGGTCCTTTTGGAAAACAGTTTGTCGCTGGCTGTTTTCCACTAGTGTACAACTATAAGGTTTTCTTCATTGCCAGCAGCAGAGGATGGAGGGAGAACACCATGTGACTTGAAGCTAAAAAATGGAGATACTGTTCAGAGGACAGAAGTAAAACTCCATGTCCTCCACTGAAAAAGTTTTTAATTAAATACTCTGTATCATAAATTACAGATACTGATCCTTTAAAATTAACTTAGAGGATGATAATGGAATTATCCATTACAGAAAGTTGTTTTTTAATCAGCAGGCAGCACATTTCTTCCCAGCAACTCAAAATTCTACCTGAACAGATCCGTGTTGATGCAAGTATAAAGCCTCACCCTGTAAACAGGTGAGAGGTGGTAAACATCTGAATGAAGAGGTTTCTTTGGGAGTAGCATAAAGAAAACACTGACAAAAGACAGACTTGCTTTCCCAACAAGAATGGCTCAACCTTGTTAGAACAAACAACCAAATTTTCTCTCTGCTGAGGTTAAGCCTGGGGGAGAGGTTTAGAGGGCTGGTTGTTGTTGTTGGTTTTTGTTTGCTTGCTAAGATGGCATATAGATTCTGAATGCATGCTTTGCTAAAAGGTAGCAAGCTGGTTAGGAGATGTTTTAGAATAAGCTTGAAGGTTTGGGAGGAATCCCTCATCTGTTTTGTGGAGGCAAAATACCTGGGGAAATATTTGTGCTAAAATTGGAAGCAGAACAGTCATGGGAAGTTCCCTAGATATACAGAAGGCAGAAAAATCAAGTCCAGATTTTTTTCCTCCCTCTAGAGCAGAGGAAAAGTGAGCCCAACTATAGAAGAAATTAATCATGTCCCATCTCGGTGGCAAGTCTTTTCTACCATAGGAATGTTGCCATACTAATTTATTCCAAACATTGCACAAGTGCCTTTAATCTTCAGCATAAAATCTGGAATCCAAAAGGTATATTCACCTGCCTAGATAAAAAGGAAAACAGCCTCTGGAAAACAGAAGGGAAAAAGGAAGATCACAGTAATGATTTTTTGTCATTTGGTCTCTTTCAGAAAGCACATTAGGCAATAAAACCAAAGTTTGAAAGCATTTTTAATATCACCTGTATGTTAGGAATATTATTCTGTATTTAGTACAGGGAATTCCAAGTTGCTAGCTTTTAAGGAAAAAAATTGTGCTTGTTAAGGATACTGTCCAAATACATAAGGGAGAGCATTAGACCCTTCATTAGTATTTCCACTGCCTCTTTACCTAAGCAGCTAGAGCTACAGATTTCAGATTATTAAGCAAAGACAATATATTCTTAGAAAAAAAAAAACCAACAACTTGTGAAAATAATCAAACTGCAGTGAATCTGTATGTTTCATCTAATCTTACTGTACTTGATCAGTGAGAAGATTGAAACTTACTTTGAACCAGTAGGGTGGGGGGTGGAAAGAGTTAAAAACTTAAAAAGCCAACTGAACTAACTGGAGTATTTCTTTGATGCTAAATAGACATTTAGAAATGAAAAAGTTACAGAACATTACAATGTTCCTTTCAGCTAGAACTCCTCCAGTAACAAGGTTAGCAGCTGTCCTGGTTTGATTGGGACTTTGTTTCAGTTTGTGGCCAGCCATGGTGATCAAGGCCCTTAGCAGTTAAATCCAGGGCAGCTGACCCTGGCTGGCCCACAGGTGTATTCTATATCATTGACATCAAGTTCACTACAAAAGGCAAAGCTTGGTAGGAAGGAGAGGGGTTCTTTTTTGCTCTCCTCTCTTCTAGCCTTTTCTCTTTCTCCTTCCCAATGATTGGTATTTCTGGAACAACCTGCTACAACTCTGTAGCTAAGTATAATTTTGTGTGTTTTGTATTATCATTTATATTGTTTTCTTGATTTTATTAAATCAGTTTAATTTTAACCCATGAGTCTCCCTCCTTTTCCCAATTTCCTTCCTTGGTTGGGGAAGGGACATTGGGTGAGAGAAAAACTGTTATTGTTTAGCCCTGGGTGTGGGCTAAATGTAGACAGCAGCTCATTCTCATCTTTGACATTAATTTTCCAAAACAATATAAATTGTTTCCAAATGTACTTTTTAGCTGTTCCAGGAAATATTCTACCTCCCACTCAACAAAGCAAGAGAAATATTGCTGTTTTCACTAATAATTGGAGAAAACCTGTGTATTAGTAAGACTGTATGTACTCTTTGGCATGCAGATATTAAATTCTATGTTAAGTCCACTGGATTTTTAATTCATCTGGAAATGACATTACACGAGAAATCATTTGGAACTGGAGGATAAATGATAATATTTATTTTTTTAAAATAATTATCAGTAAAAATGCTGACAGTTAACAAAAACTCCAGAGTAGATCTACAATCCCACTGAGAAGAAATAAGGAGTAAATAAATACCTTGGGCTCTTCCCCCACTCACAAGTCTCAAGATAAAAGTATGGGATGGGAAAGGATGTTATTTATGTACAGGACAAATCAACAACCACAGAAATGTCTTAATGTGCATTAGTCTGCATTTATGAGCAACTACAGTGAAAAGTTACTATTACAGATAAATATCATGAAATCCTGTGTAAAGTCTTCATATATCAAGAACCTTTACAACTGTGTGGAAACTAAGGCTTCATTACCAAAAAAATCCACACAGAGGTAACAACTGCATTATTTGCTGCTACCAGTCAGGGATCTTCATGGCCCTCTATAGAAACTACATGCAGAATTTACACCTGATAGAATACATCAGAAGTTTTTTAATACTTTTTTCCTAACTTGTACAAACCTGTTTTGTATGAAATAGTTCAATTTTTATTAAAATTATTTTCAATTTAGTATTTTATTAAAATACTTAATTTTAATAATAAAACTTAATAATAAAAAGACTTTTTCCTAAAAGTCTTGTGGTTGAAAATAGTGTGATTTTGAGATATAAAATTTATGAAAATATTTTCTTTCATAGTATTTTCCCCCAAATACTGCTCTTCATTTATTATTTTTTTTCTGCCAATAAAATGTTATAAGCTTTCCCGTAAATTCTCAACTTCTCATCTGCCTTTTGTAGACAAAAACCAGATAGTGTGGTTTTTTTTGGTTTGGGGGTTTTTGTTGTGGGTGGGGTTGGGGGGATTTGTTTGTTGTTTTCATTTGTGGTGTGTTTTTTTTTTTTGTTGTTTGTTTGTTAGTGTGGGGGTTTCTCTCTCTCTCTCTTTTTTTTTTTTTTTTAAAATAAGCTGTAAGTGATGGGAAAGGAAGAGATTCCCTGCTCCATAATGCTAGGAATTCTTTCCCTGGGATATACTATCTACTGCAAGTAGATCTCACCCAGCTTGGATTCAGCTGAAGTACATTAGTTGCGACACAGCAAGTAATGCAAATACAACATGCACCCAGGACAATGGTAATATACAGGGTCTTCAAGTTATATTCTTGGTCAGAGTATACCAGCACTGCAAGCAAACTGTCCTTTTTGTTTCTCAGATATTGAATCTGCTCTTCATTAAATTAGTCTTTCTGGACAGTACAGCTGAAGGCTAGTATCTAACAACTGCCAACTTACCCTAGTTAGTCACTGCCTCAGCTAGAGATCACTTGAGTTCACAGAAACCACAAGGTGCCCGCTTGTATAAGGAGTTAGGAGAAAAATATTGAGTCAAACCCTATTGTTCTACAAAGGCACTGATCCCTCCTTACAGACCAGACACACCCCAACGTCTACATATGCTTTACGAATGGCATTATTAATTTTAAAGTAAATTTTTTCCTTAGACACTTCTGTACTGTTAAATCATATGTTCT
Source organism: Nyctibius grandis (assembly GCF_013368605.1). NCBI lineage: Eukaryota > Metazoa > Chordata > Aves > Nyctibiiformes > Nyctibiidae > Nyctibius > Nyctibius grandis. The sequence continues at coordinate 75,352 of NW_027167472.1, forward strand.
GCTGCAGAGTTGTAACTAGAAAGCTAAATGAGAATAGTAGCACATTAAGAGATAAGTAATTCTTTTAAGCATCCCTCCCTCAACTCTGAATTGATTTGTATATACATATCTGATTTAGCTGATACCTCAGCTAAAATAAGTTAAAATTATTCTTCTAGTCTCCAATGATTGAATTCATTCCCATCCCCTAAATGCTATTTTTCATTACTGAAATAAAGTCCATAACCATATTTTTAAATAAAGTTATTCAGATCAGGAATTATTAACTAAAAGCAATTCTTAAAACATGTAACTACATATATTTTTCCTGAAGAACTTCTCAAAGTATTAACTCTATCCAAAATGTTTTTTTGGAGCAAGCTCTCTGGGTATTATATAATTTTCTTTAGTGTAAGAAATTTGATCCTATGAAAAGCATGCACATTCTTTCTAAGCCTACAAGTTCTTCATAACCTAAAATATAAACAACTTCCAGAATGCAAAGTGCTCTAAAAGAACAATAAGTGAAGATGTCATTGGAGGAATTGATTGCTTTCAAAGTGGATCAAACAATTTCTGAATGAATTGAGACTATTCTCTTTGAAGGCTTTTGTTATTGGTCTCTGAAAATACCTTCAAGTAGTGTGTAACATTTCATTCCACAGCAGAAGTTCCCAGCCTCTGCTGTTTTTGACACTGACGATATCTTGCCAGGTCACTGTGAAAATACCACGGTGCAGTCAAATTATGTGATGAATGGGGGACACTAAAAACGGCAATTGCATTCATTAGTTCTTGTTAGCACCAGCAGATCTTCAGAAATACTATTTCTGTAGGATCTTGGAGTCTCAGTCTGTGGTGAGGCAGAAGACAGCTCAGCTCTATAAATACAATTCTTGTATACAAATTCTTTATTTGTATTTCTTTCTCATGGCATAATGAAAGCAAGGCAGGACATGCACACATGAACTGAAATCTGAACTTTTAAAATAAGTTGGTTTAGTTTGTTCTAAAAGGGCTTTCTCCTAGCTTGTTTTCATTTATTTTTATATTGGGTTTTGTTTAACCTATTCTTCCACTGTTTGAAAATTAAGATGGGAGAACAGTAGGTTTTATAATACTAAGTCACCGGACTATTGAAACAAGTGAAAATAATTTTAATTTACAGCTTCAGTTTCTGTGAAGATTTAAGAGAAAACATCTGGGAAATGCTTGGAAAGACACAGTTAAAAGATAACATATTTATCTGAAAGAATATAAAGGCCACAGTTAAACACAGACATGCCACACTTCTGTAAAGAATATAAACAAATCTCTCAAACCCAAGCCTTCTCTCAGTGACAAGGAAACTTGACGCTCCTCCTTCCAAAAGGACATGTACCAACTGTCTGCAATGACTGTCTTTTATGGGGAACCTTCCAAGAAAAATTTAATCATATTGTAATAGTGACTCTAAACCATACCCATTGTTAGTGAGTGATAACCATCCTGATACCAAGTGGTAAACAATCCATACCCAGTCTCCTTATAATTTAACAGTTCTGGAGGAAAGGAAGTTTCTACAAATGCATATTATGACTTCTGTAATTGACAGAATTTTAGTCTAGTACTTATATAACAGGAGTGTGGAAAAAGGTACAGGAGATTCTTTTATTTAAGAATGACTATGATTAAATCAGAGCAAAGAAGGATTTTATAAAACAAGTTTTAGGATAGTTTACCTGCTTCTTAATTCCATAATCATCACATGCTTCAGCTTTCATTTTTTCAATCTTTTCTTCTTGCTGTTTTGCTTCTTTTTCATACATAACTTTTTCTTTTGCCAATCTGCAATTAAACCAAGTGATTGTGTTAATCTGGTTCTATTATGGTAAAAAGTTATGCCATTGAAAACAAAAAAAAAAAAACCTGAAAGCTGCAGCCCTATAAGATAATACACAGTTTTATAAAAAAAGCTCTTAACCACTGCAAAAAACTGGATCTAGGAAATGCTGAATTTAGCTATAATGTATAATAATTCTTATAAGAATAATTTCAATTAAAATATTTTTAAAGATCGTGTGAAATTTTGAAGGTCAGAAGGGAATATTAAGGTAGTCTAGTCTGATGTCCTGCAGTAATTTTTACATTGCAATGCCAGTATCAGGCTTAATTATTTGTTGTTATTGCAATTTTGCTGTTACATCTCCTACTTTGTTACATATGTTCATTATGTATATGTTGGCTTACATAATGCTAGATTCAAACCAAAACATCCTTCAGGATCTGGAGAATAATGAAGTAATTCCTGATTAGCTAATTCAAGACCAAAACAAACATTGAGATGCTAGTGCAAACCTGAGAACATGCCAAAGAAAATCCTTCCCCAAACAAGAACAAGCCTATATCAGATCTGCCTATATTAGATAAGATTGTTTAAGGAGAACTCAACAGCCAAAAAAACATAATCAGATCCAAGAAGCAAAGAATGTTACACAAATGAAAAGAGAATAAAGGTCACATCTCCCTCTATGCACACTAACTTTTCAAACTGACTGCTATTCAAGTTTGCTTACTGTTGTCAAAAGGTAAAGGACTGCATGTTCTGGCCTAGTTTAGAATTAAGTTTTAACTCGATTTTTTTCCCACCTTTCTCAGATCTGGATGCTTAATAATTACATCCATATTTATCTACCTACTTCTATTTCTGTATTAGTTGTACATTTCAGAAGCAGAACTTGAAATATTTTGCTTTCAAAACTGGAGACATTACATGAAACCTGAAATATGAGACTGCTTTCTGTGACACTTTTTCCATTGCACTTTGTTCAGTAATCAGAATTGTCCAATTTAATGTTCCATTTATCATTCATAAGATCGAGATGCTGATATTAATGCTATTAAGAAGTTTTGATTTGAAAACATTTTCTGTAGTAAATCCTTCCTCTAGATGCCATGAAGCTGTTTCTATTGAATACGTGGCTTAGGAGAGGCTAAATTAAAGCAAGCTATTGATTTCAAAAGGAAAGTGAAATTTCATAATGGAGCAATACTATCCTTTAATCACCTTTTCCTTAAAAATTTCAGTAGAATTCTACACAAAGATACCCACATGACACTTTGTTCCTCTCTTCTTCCTTCACCCTTTGTCTATCTAGAAGCAAGATTCTGGTTGGGGGGGGGGGGGGGGGGGCCCGCCCGCCCCCCCCCCCCCCCCCCCGGTTAAAATTAATACTAAACCAGAATCTTTTTATATGGTGTGAACATACACAGTGAACAGAGTAAGAAAACTCAGTAGGTACCAGAAAAAGCCAGGCCATAACTTGTCGCATTTCAAGTACATGGTTCATTTATAGATGTAAAAACCTGCAACCATAAAAACTAGTACAGGCATAACTTTGGCAGACACTCTAGTGTCATACGAAATATAAACTACAGTAACTTTAACTTTTAACTGCAAAAATCCAAAACCAAAAAAAGGACACCATGTAGATTACTTATCACAGTTATACCTGTCTGTGCTGGTTTTGGCTGGGATAGAGTTAATTTTCTTTACAGTAGCTAGTATGGGGCTATGTTTTGGATTTGTGCTGAAAACAGTGTTGATAATATATGGATGTTTTAGTTATTGCTGAGCAGTGCTTACACAGAGTCAAGGCCTTTTCTGCTTCTCACACTACTCCAAGAGCAAGTAGGCTGGGGGTGCACAAGTAGTTAGGAGGGGACACAGCTGGGACAGCTAACCCCAACTGACCAAAGGGATATTCCATACCATATGTCATGCTCAGCAATAAAACTAGGGGGGAGGTTGGCAGGGGGGGCTGCTGCTTGGGGACTGGCTAGGCATCAGTCAGTTGGTGGTGAGCTACTGTTTTCATTTGCATCACTTGTCTGTCTTGGGTTTTATTTCTCTTTGTTATTTTCCTTTTCATTACAATTATTATTATTTCAATTATTAAACTGTTTTTATCGCAACCCATGAGTTTTCTCAATTTCACCCTTCCAATTCTCTTTCCCCATCCCACCAAGGGGGAATGAGTGAGCAGCTGTGTGGTGCTTAGTTGCTGGCTAGGGTTAAACCACAACATTGTCATATGTAATAAGCATTTATTCCACAATAAGCAGTTGCTTAAAATATCCTCTTGTTTTTAAACAATTCTGTCACCTAGTACCCATGTGAAACCCTACAGTTAGCCTTATTTCAGCTACACTGCATCCTGTAATAGCTCTGTAAATAAACCAAACATTAATCACCGAAGGAGAGCAAAAAAACCCCCACACATCCCCACCAAGCTTTCCCTTTTATAGTGAACTTGATGTTAATGTTACAGAATACACCTGTGGGCCAGCCTGGATCAGCTGCCCTGGATTTAACTGCTAATGGCCTTGATCACCATACCATAGCTGGCCACAAACTGAAACAAAACATAACAGAAACTTGCTTCTATAAATTTTATCCCCACAAAACCAGGACACCTTTTTAAAAGAAAAATCTTAACTTTGCTCACAAAATAGAAATTCTAGTCCTTCAGCTAACTCAAGTGTGCAAAACTGTAGAAAAGCCATGCACAGTACTTTTAAGCTTCCAAAGAGAAGAAAGGAAGCAGTGGCAATGCTTCATTTTACTTTGCACTGTGACTGCAGGTCTTGCTCAAGGTCACGCTTCAGTAAGTGTGCACCCAGCACTGTTGCAGAATTATAAATGGTCTGGAATAGAGGCCACTGTTCATTGAATTCTATTCCACTAGAAGAATATACTATCACTGAATAAGACAGATGTATTTATTATGTGCATGAAAACATTTTTTTTTTTCAAGCATAAGCAAGCCATTATTCAAACTTGGTAAAAGTATTTTAAACCAGTGATAAATATCTGGGTTTGTACAACAGACAACAGAGTTTGTAATTGTTACCAATGTATGTATTTTACATAAAAATCAGTATTTATTTTGCACATTCCTCTTTCACAACTTACCTCGAGGCTACAGAGGCTAAAGAAATTAGGTACCCATTTTCCTCCCTTTCTGCTCACCCTCAGACCAGGGCATGCATCCTGCAGAATGCTGATGTTCAAAGACAGCAAGTCAAAAATTTGGAATTTCTTAAAACACAAGCATGATGTTTTAACTATTCCAGGCTATTTCCTCTTGTACACACAGGTATTCTGGGTGAAGCATTAGTAATCAAAGAGTATCTCCTTTAGGAGATTTAAATTCCTTTAGGAATGTATCAAATTTTTTTTTTAAAAAAAAAAAAAAAAATCACATACTTGCAACGTGATTTAAGAGTTTTTATATACTGCATATTCTTGCTAGAGGTTAACATCCACTTTGCTAAGCTCACATGATCTTCACTTAAAAGTGTCTTACTCATTCTGACCTAAGTCACCTGAGTAGGCAGCAGGCAAGGCAGCAAACAAGCCACTCCAAAGGCTCCCACTACTTTCATCACAAACACAGCTTTCAGTTTTCAATAAAAAAAGAAAATGTTCTACTGAATTTTTCCATTTTCAAAAGTGTATATACACCAGCAAGAGAAATGTCTAACTTATGCCCATTATGACAATTATTTATTTAATTAAACATAACTAGATCTATTAATCTGATTTCTCAGGGATCCTCTGAGACAGTTCAAGTGCTTTATGGTTTTCATGTGTCGATAGTTTACACTGGTGTCATTCTTTAGAAATTATATTTGCCAGGCAAGCCCACTTGTCAGTCTCTCCAAGGAGTTTGGCTACTCTGTTTCCTATGGCTCTCCTCCTTCCTGACATACAATGTTAACAGCTGCTAGAATTCATGGACATCCACAGGACCAACTGTCCACGTTTAGCCAACACCCAGGGCTAAACAATAAGCAGTTTTTCTATCACCCAGTGTCCCTTCCCCAAATAAGGAAGGGAATTAGGAAAAGGAGGGAGACCTGTGGGTTGAAGTTGAACAGATTTAATGAAATGAAGAAATCAATATAAATGACAACACAAAACAGACAGAAGTATACTTATCTAACAACTGGCAAATTGCTCCAGGAATCACAACAAGGGAGGGAGGGGGAATGAGAGGAAGAGCAGGAAGAGCCCCACCTCTCCCCACCAAGCCCTCTCTTTTATAGTGAACTGGATGTCAATGATATAGAATACACCTGTGGGCCAGCCAGGGTCAGAGCTGCCCTGGAGTTAACTGATAAGGGCCTTGATCACCATGGCTGGCCACAAACTAAAACCAAATCCCAATGAAACCAGGACACCATCTTAAACATCTATGTGACATGGTACATGATGGGTACTTTCCTGTGCCAAAACTTCTGAAAATATTATTTTGAAGGCTTAAAGATATTCTTATGATCAAACCAAGATGTCACAGCCTCAAAAAAAAAACAAGAGCTTCATTTTTACTGTATACCCAATATCCACCAGCTCCTAAATAGGCCAAGAGTCATCTTCCTCTAAATTACATTTGCAAATCACTGCCCATAGTTTTAGAACATGAAAAGCACCTGTAACATTGAACTGCTCTGAAAGCAATCAGTACTTTCTTAAACCACCTACAAGATGCTGAAAAGTCTTTGAGAAGTAGCTAGAGGAACCTTCTCAGTCCAGTTTTGCAAGAAGTCTACAAAAGATCCAAACATTCAAAGTCCAACACAGATCTGTTCTTTTTATGCTCTACATGCATTCAGTATGCATAAAGAGAACAAGTCAAACATTCCTGTTACCTAAAGTCATTCCTTTGGGGAATCTGCAGTGAGACATCCCCAACCAGCTAGAAGTACAGGACCATTCCAGCACAAGCTGCTTTCTCTCTTCCTCCCCCAGAACTCCAAAACCTCAATGACTCTACCTATAAAAAAGCTCTCTACTTCAGTCCCACTTCACGGCAGGGAGGGATGAAACATTTTCTGTTTTTAACTTTCTTAAGTCTTTAGGTTTTTTTTTTAATTATGGAAAAGAGATCAGAAGTTCCTTAATTATTTCCATCTTAGAAAGGAAGGCATTAAGGTATTAGCGGCAAATATTAAATTTCCCCAATCAATGATTTTTTTCTTTTATTAAAACTTTTAAATAGGTACAAAACCACAAATATCTATAATGTAAGCATTAATGAAATGAAAAAAGTCTTACAGGAAAACAGTAAGAATTATTTTTTCCTTTGTATTGAATCTGTAAGATAACTTTACCTTAACCTGATTTCAGAACAGGCATTGGAAACATAAGAGGTCACTCTTATGTCTACCTGAAACCTTCTGAAGCTGACTGTAGCTTACTTTGATTGAGAATCAAGATTATGAAAAATAACTTGTTTTGAGCACATAAAATAGGGTAAAGCCTGCTATTTATGTACATTTTGAGTTTTAAATACTGCCTTAAGTGTAATGACTTAAATTGACTATATTTGGAAAGTGATTAAACAACCTAGAGGCTGAAGCAACAAAATGATTCAAGGGGTTTTCAATCTCCGAAACAATCTCACGTTGCTTCTGACAAAGTACAGTGTGTATATTTTGCACAGAAAGCAAACTTGCCATGCTAAAAATATATATATACACACACATATAAATTATATATTGTTATTCTTTGGAAGCTTTATAAAGAAAAAGTGGTGGTTTTTTTTCCCTTTAAAAGATGTGCCACTACGGTCTGTTTTAAACACAAAGATTTACAATGTATTTTATGTTATTAATTTTTCCAGGGCACTGCAGGGTACAGATTAGCACCAATGCAAATTTATATTGAAAATAATTTGTCATTGATGACTGTCATTAATGTCAATATGATGACTCGTACTAGCACTTGTATGACCAAGAATTCACTTTTTCTTCCACACGTAAGTGTATTTACTAAAACCAAAAGAACTCCAACCTAACTTTCCTTAAGATAAAGCTAATGGTAGTCTGTGCATAGGAAAAGATGCATGCAGAACAACTGAAGGTAAGCTGTTTGGCAATGGACTTTTGGAAAATTGGGATTTATCAGCTACCATACAGGCTGGAAAAGTTTAGTGTGTATTAGACATGACCAACAGCAGGAACATAAGCCATCCATTTATTTATTGAGAACAACCCTGCAACCTTCAAAACATGTCCACGAACATCACAGACAGTTCCTCAATCCTAACCTAGAGAGAACCAATATTTAAGGATATACATTCACTGCAGTTAATCCTGTGAAAATTACTCAAACCTGAAGAGCCACAAAGTTGCACCTAAGTTACTGTTACTGCACTCACTAACTTCTGCTCAAGAAGTTGAGAATATTTAGCCTAGTACTACAGCAAACCAAACCATTTGTCCTGGTTTAGACTCACACAGAAACAATTTTCCTTTCAGTGATTTTTACTTTCAGCTAAGCTGCTTCTAAGTAACTGCACTTTCTGAAACTAACTGCATAACTAGGACTGATAACACTCAAAGTTTATAGTTATCACTAAGGTACTAGTAGGGATGTTATGCAGAAAGGCTCTTGCTTGTACTTATTCTTAGAGAAACCAAGGTCACTGCTAAATTCCTCACTAATTATGAGTGAAGAGCTGTAGAAGGGTCACACCTCCAGGGAGGAGCAGACAGGGCAGGTGACCCAAAATTGACCAACAAGGTATTCCATCCTATACACATCATTCTCAGTATAAAGCTGGGGGATCACAAGTCTCACTCTCTTCTTCTGTGGTCAATGTCCAAAGAGGACTCTGTTTGCTTTTCTCCTGCCCTCGATCCCAATCCGTGAGTTCCCAAATCCAGTTCCTGTCCGTCGCTGAGACCAGTCTGGGCCTTCCCGAAGCCTGCCCTGCAGTGCCGGTGGTGACATGACCATCATTGAGGGAACTCGGTTTTGTATATATTTATATATATTTAATCATTTCCATGATTATTATTATACTTTTGTTATTATAGTTTATTAAAACTGTTTTAACTTTCCAACTCATAAGTCTCTCTCCCTTTTCTCTTTTCCTTCCCCTTCTGGCAGGGGAAGGAGGGTTAATAGAGAGTGTCTGCCATCGGTCTAATAGCCAGCCCAGCTTTAAACCATGACACCATTCTACAATGCTTTATTAGTGGATTTTGCAGCAAGTTTTATATATATGTAGCTTTACATGTATATGGGAAGCCAGAAATAGTGAGAAGAGACTGAAAAACAATTATTTGAGCTTTCATCCTTGACTGAAGTGAGAATCAGTTGCCAAGCTGTGAGACTACCACTTAAGACATGGGCTACATCCCTAAAAAGGAACTTCTGTGTATAAGCAGAAGAGGTTGGGACTGCATGTGAGTAACAGCCCAAGACCATGATGACAGACCATTATTCTGTCAATGATATGCCCACTTTAAAACACTCACACACTTTCCTCTCATAGGGATGCAGCAGTGTTTAAAAAAAAAATTACTTATGTAACCCAAATACTTTATTTCTACTCTACCATCATCTGCCAGAAAGAAAAAAAAAACACAGTAATTTTGCTTTTATTATTTCTCAGCTCTCTTTCCCCTCTGACTTGATTTTCTGCTTTGGGAATATTTGCCCTTTGGCCATAAAGTTTTTTCTGCAAACTTCAATCTTTATCCTAAAGTTTCAAGGTAGGGCCTCAAATTTTAAGATATTAATGATTTTTTAAAAATTAAGAAGATTGCTATAAAGAATAAGTTGTTTAAAGATTAGACCAGAGACAGCCACCATCTAAATTAATAGGATAATATATTTTGCAGTTGGGTCAGATGTTAAAATGCAAAATCTGTAAGGAAGTTTCATTTTTTTTATATATTTTGTTATAGTTTCCACATCCCATTCTGCTTTCTGGCAAGTGTTACAGGACTATCAGGAAGTATGTGAGAGCTTTTGATTAGAGGCACCTGGTCCATAATTAAGATACCAACTGTGACAGACCGAGCATGCATGCTTTAACTTGTTTTCCAGCTTCGGCTGGAGGAGGGGATGGGTGCTGCAGAGGCAGAGCAGTACCTTTGTTATGCCTTGAACAACTTGTCTTACAACTCTGCCCAGTGGAAGAGGTAAGTCCTACAGAAGCAGAACAGTATCTTTTCCTTGGGGCCAACCTACATGTGCAACATCTTTACAACATAAAGGCCTCAACCACGCTTGTGCAGAAGTGGCGTCATACAGCGGTCACAACTATGAGGGATCACGACCACCAGAGACCCCTAGGGGACCACCGACTCATTTCAAGAACAATCTAAGACTAAAAATGCCCAGGCGTCCCAGTTAGCATGAGAAGCGAGCAGAGGGGGGAGACAAGAGGGATGACACCACCCTCTCCTAGCTCGCATGCAAATGAACTCAAGTATTTAGAACTTCCGGATGCCGGCACAAAGCGCCCGCCACCTGAGGACCTACCATCTCTACAAACAACCTATGTTGCAGGATCCGAGGGTGGCGATATCTCTCTCTCACATCTTCTATCCTCTTTGTCTTTTTCTCTTTTCTCCGTTGCTTAAGCTGCTTTCGATCCTCTTTCTCTTTTTCCTTTTCTCTCTTTTCTCTGTGTCTTAAGAAAGCTAAGACACTTATGGCTATGCCACTTTCCCTGTACTAACAAATTGTTCTTAATTCCATACCAGTTATTTGGCGTCAATTCACGAACTAGTTGCAACCAGGTCGTAACACCAACTAACAACTGAAATTTTTCTTTAGTTTTCCTCCTTTTAAAATAAATCTACTGACCAAGAATTCCCAAATCCTTCCTCTCCTTGGACACCCTAAGTTAAATAAGTAAAAACTGACAAACAACTGCATACTACCAATATTAGCTTATTCTCATACTTCAAGTCTCCATTTAAAATAGCTCTTTTCAGCCATCAGAACTCCACATAAATGTTCAATGGAAGTGAAGGCTCCCACATACCTGGTTTAAATCTACTGAAAACAAGCTTGTTTTCCTTAGTTATCTTTCATGGACCCTGAAGCAGAAGTCTACACCCCCAGAAACAGAGGAAAAAATAACCCAAACAAAATAATAGTATTTTTACTAGCTTCACACAGTTTTTTGAAATGAAAAAGAAGAAATACAAGATACAATTATTCTGGACCTTGTCTCCACTGCCAGCCAGTAGTTAACTACTAGGGAAAGAGTATAAAGAAACAAATCAAATCTAAAGTGACATTTCCTGTGGTATACCTGCCTCTAGAAATCAAGTTAAGGACTTTTTAACACTGAAGAATAAAACTAAACCATCAATGTTTAATAGTCAGCTCCTGACTATGGCTGCTGCCCTTTTAAAATCCTTTACACATTTGACTTTCACCTCACTTAACAATCATTTCCACAATTTGCATGTTCTGTGTAAAAAAAAAACAAAAAAAAAAAACCAAAAAAACACACAGTTTTATTTCTTTAAAGCTGCAGATTAAAACCAGAAGAGCTCAAAGAGCTTGAGAGAATCTTGAGCTGGAAGAAAAAAAAAAACCACACCACTAATTTGTTAACTACCTTTTCCATACCATTATGATTTACTACCTCACCTATTTTCCTCTACTCTCTTTCTCCCCCACTTCCACTCCCCAAGCTGAAAAGCTGTAGTGGATTGACCTTGGCTGAACACCAGGTGCCCACCAAGCTGCTCTATCACTCCCACTCCTCAACTAGACAGAGGGAGAGAAAATATAATGAAAGGCTCGTGGGTTGAGCATAAGGACAGGGAAATCACTCAGCAGTTACCATCATGGGCAAAAAACACTCAGGGAAAATAATTTAATTTATTGCCAATCAAATCAGAGTAGGGTAATGAGAAATAAAACTAAATCTTAAAACACCTTCCCCCTATCCCTCCCTTCTTTCTGGGCTCAACTTCACTCCCAATTTCTCTACCTCCTCTCCCTGAGCAGTGAAGGGGGATGGGGAAGGGGGGTTGCGGTCAGTTCATCACACATTGTCTCTGCAGCTCCTTCCTCCTCCTGCTCTTCCCCTGCTCCAGCGTGGGGTCCCACCCACGGGAGATAGTCCTCCACGAACATCTCCAACGTGGGTCCTTTCCACGGGGTACAGTCCTTCAGGAACAGACTGCTCCAGCGTGAGTCCCCCACGGGGTCACAGGTCCTGCCAGAAAACCTGCTCCAGCATGGGCTCCAGTTCCTGCCAGGAGCCTGCTCTAGCACAGGCTCTCCACAGGGTCACAGCTTCCTTCAGGGCATATCCATCTGCTCCAGCATGGGGTCCTCCACAGGCTGCAGGTGGGTATCTGCTCCACTGTGGACCTGCATGGGCTGCAGGGGGACACCCTGCCTCACCATGGTCTTCACCACAGGCTGCAGGGGAATCTCTGCTCCAGCACCTGGAGCACCTCCTCCCTTCTCCTTCTTCACTGACCTTGGTGTCTGCAGGGTTGTTTCTCTCACATATTCTCACTCCTCTCCCGGCTGCTGTTGCGCAGCAACTTTTTCCCCCTTCTTAAATATGTTATCACAGAGGCACTACCACCATCGCTGATTGGATCAGCTTTGGCCCGTGGCGTGTCCATCTTGGAGCTGGCTAGCACTGGCCGTGTTGGACATGGGGGAAGTTTCTGGCATCTTCTCACAGAAGCCACCCCTGCAGCCCCCCCCCCCCCCCCCCCCGCTACCAAAACCTTGCCACATAAACCCAATACAAGAGCAAAGTAACACAAGACAGTTCAAGACAGTCAAAAAGCTGACCATTGCTGAACAGAGGTCTGCTTCCCCCCCACCCCAGCATACATCTCTGCCAGCACTAATGTTCAAACGACCTCTACATGAGCCAATTCACCAAAACAGCAGGAAATTAACACAGTAAGAAAAACTAACACTTTTTCTCCTGGGTTAAGTGAATAGAACAAGCTCAGCAAAAGATTTGACTAGCATCAGAGACCAGAGAACTGGAGAGGGGGAGAGGGAAATGAGACCTCCAAATTTAGGATGACATTGATTTCTCAAGGGACTTCACTCCTAGTCTGCTTAGGGTGCAGAGTTGCAAGTGGTTTACTCTCCTAACTTCTGGCTGCTGCCCTCCTTATTCCCCATAGGTACATATGTTCCTACCCTGGTCCTTATACATCAACCCCATCATCTCCTGTAATCACATCATTAGCAGTAGCAAGCAGCTCTACCTCACTGATCAGTGGATCACAGGAGGGGTATACAGTTTATCTCAAGGTTAACAGATGAAAAAAGTATGCACAACGTGAGGTTTTTTTAATGCATAATGAAATTAGGATGCTCTGTACTAGATAAACAAAAATTCCACCTTTCTGAGCTACTGAATAGCTTCACTATTGAAAGGACATGCATCTCTTCAAAACTAATGTTACCATTAACCATGGTATATGCTAATATACCACGGATTCAACCTAAGCACACATAAAACCCAAAGCTGATAGGATGTATTGACTAGATAATGAAATAGCTATGCTGACTTAGTTCAAACCTAAAAATCCATAATAGTGTAACTGTACATGGTACAGTTTTTTGTTACAGTATAACAAATTCCATATATTAATATTATGCACAATTATAGCACAAGTAATTCAAAAACTGCATTAACATTGGTGCTGTGGAAATCACTACCTGCAGAGCTTAAAATATCAGGTCCCAAATCTGCAAATTTCTTATGCACATTCTTGGTTTCACTGAGGTTACATAAGCACACACGCACTACAGACCGAGGCCTAAGAGGAAAAGTCAAGGGAGGAAGGAGGAAAGAAATATAGTACTTGACAGTTATCATTAACTGCCATATTTTCTTAGCCATGAGTAATTGACTACTTTCTGATTTGGGCAGGATCTCAAGTTTATGCATTCATTTTCTTGATAGTGAAAAAATCAGCATAAAAGATAAACTTTCTCTAAAAGAGTCAAGATGTAACCACACACAAGTATATGCATTATTTTTACCACCCACACCCCTCCCTGCATCTACAACTTACAGAACTGAATTACCATGACATTTTCAGGTTAAAATTGCAGGCTTGGCATTTTTCAGGGACCATTATTGTGAAGACTATGAAAATCAGTTACAGTTTTTTCTTGAAGTTAGAAAATTATTTTAATTTAAAAATTACTTGGTTTTAACATTTTTACAGCATCTCTTTTATTAGTAAAAATGGCAAATTATACCATTTTAAAATTTGAGATTTCTCTGAATATCCAGGGCTTCACATACTGTCCTTGCCTCTCATTTTCCTGCTCTTGCAATATATTCCTGCAGATTTTTTTTAAATCCTTGCCATGGCAACAGCTTAAGTTCCCCTTTTGCCCTGCTGAGAAAGCCTGCTTGGTTAGGGAGGGCATCATTGAATGCCAGCAGCCAGTGGGAGCATGTAGGGGGGCAGAGGGAGTGAGCAATGGAAAAATCCAACAGATGCAACCAGAGTGAAAGCTCTTAAGTTATAAACTACTCAAAAAGCAGAAAGATGCTAGCCAGGGATAAAGCCGGGGATGCTGAGGTACTGCAAGAAGCAACGTGGATGGCTGGGGGCAAAGAGATGGGGTACTGAACCAAGAAAACTTAAAAAGCACCTCTGATGGACTGAAGACAAGAGTTAGAGAAGTAAAAAGTTTATCAGCCCATGCTGATGCTAAGGAATCTGAGAACTTCACTTCTAGAGAAGCAAGAACAATGGGGCCTCTGTTGTGGCAACAATTGGGGTTACCACAGATCATCACTTCATTTTCCCTTCTATAACCCCACAGAGTCATCATCTTCAATCAAGACCTTTGTTTTGGAGAAAAGGCATAGAACCTACTTCTCTCCTCTCCCTCCCCCTGGGGATAACCGATTAAAAGTGTAACAGTAATGATCAAAATTAGATAGAACTAAAGTCATATTATGCTTGTAGGCAATTCACAATGCATCAGGAAAAGAAAGGGTTGGGGCCCCAAGAACAAGGAGGGTGTTGTAAATACCTTAATTACTCAACTGTCCTGGGTGCTCAACAAAGGAAAGACTTTGCAATTTGGAGAGCGGCAATGGCTGTAAAATAAGGAGGATGTTCTCACTTCAGATGGCTGGGCCTTGGGAGGGGCAGATGCATGGGAACATAGAGATAAGGGAGTTGCAACAGCTGCCTCGAAGGACCTGGCCTACATGATCCCCAGACTGAGTTTGTGCAGAAGCAAAGGCCAGTCAGAAGACACAGTGAGGAAGACTCCAAGCCCGACGACCACCAGGGAAGATGACTGCCATGCAGAGCGGAGATTTGCATATTCATGGTTATGTAAATGAGTTCTCGGAAATCCTATGACTCTGTATAACTTTATGGTATATAGTCTCTGAAAATTTGCCAAGTCGGTGGAGCACTCATGGTGGATTAATCCCCAGTGCTGCAATAAAGAATGCCTGCTTAATAACACTCTAGTGTTATTGAGTTTTCTTTCGGACTGTTTACCCAGCCACACCTAGCTTCCCACTTCGGTGAGGAAAGTTAGAAAGCAAGGGGGTTTGGAGATTACAGATCTTTATATCAGTTTTGGTGAGCCAGGCAGGAGACTCTGTCCAGCTGCAGGACCTCTGGGTCGGAGACTCCCTTGGCCAGCCCCGGAGACCTCTCTGGAGGGACTCCCCGACTCGGCGGATCCGTGCAGGCACAGACAAGGACCACTGGTAAGAAAAGGCATTCTTTCTGTGTTTGTTTTGGGACCGGTCATTTGGAGCTACTCATAATTTACGGTTCGCGAGAAGCCCGCCGGGTGGCATACATTTGCATGTACGATTTGTATTAATCATCCGGTTAGTGCGATCGTTTGTGCATTTGTTTGGTTTACATATGCATAGTAATACGTATATGTTTGGTATACACGTATTTGAAAATCTTTGAATAACCTATGTCGACATTTGTCATCTGGGGAGTAGTAGCTGCTGTTGTTAACTTTGTAATCTGTGTACCTTTGTTCGTCTCCCCGATGTTTGGGTTGTATAGAGATTTTAAGGGGAGGGCAAATGAATGTTTAGAGGAACATTTGGATTTAAAATTTGTTTATTGTAACTTGACTTTGTATCTGAACTTGTATGATTGTGTGAGACGTACAAATACGTACGAAGCGAGTGCGGAATCCGGATCTGCGGTTCTGTTATCCCGTGAGGGAAACAGCCGGAGAAGGATGAAGTGATCGATAAATGGGGGAACCTGAAAAGTGTTTAAAATCTTTGAATAGCTTATGTCAACATTTATCATCTGGGGAGTAGTAGCTGTTGTTGTTACTGTGCCTATAGTAATTGTTAATTGTTGTCTCTGTGTGTGTGTGTATAAGTGTCCGCATCCAGGTCCCTGTCTTTCCCAATTTTGAATGGGAAACCAACAGGGTGGAGTTTTGAAAAAGAGCCCTTTGGGCTGTGTTCTGGCTCACTGGAAAGATATTTGGGAACCACCTGGAAGAAGTGTGAGCCGTAAAAACTTTGATAAAATATTGCAATCAGTGGTGGCCTTTATACAAGTTAGATGATGGAGAAAAATGGCCTTTTAACAGAACTTTGAGTTATAATACTTTGTCACAACTTATTTTATTTTTAAAGGGAAGGAAAACGGGATGAAGTGGTTTATGCAGATATGTTCTTTACTCTGCAGAATCACCCAGAGTGGCAAAAAGAATGTGGAATTAATTTAGTACCCCAGGACCCTATGGTCCTGGCGATAGAAAAGGAGAAAAATAAGCAAAATGGGAAGTTAAAAGGATGTTGCTTGGCTTGTAGCATTGGACAAAAGTGTTTAAAGGTTGGTGCACAGAATGAGAGATTAGAGGAGGTGATAGAGAAGGAGATGCTGGTACTGTTGGGGGTGGGGAGCCAGAGGTAGGAGAAAAGAAAAAAAACTGATATTGGGTTTTCTCCCATTACCATCAGAACTCAAAGTAAGGTGGGACCTATTATGCAGGCTCCGCTAAGGCAAGCAATGGGAACGGGGGGACCCATCAGAATTCAAGTACCTTTCACTCTAGCAGATTTAGATTGTTGGCGAATTACTGCGGGGAATTATCGGGATGATCCTGAAAAGGTTGCTAAAGGATTTGAACTAATTGTGAAAAGCCAGGATCCTGACTGGGAGGATTGTGGATGCAATGCTGGATGTGGTGTTTAGCAAATCAGAAAAGCAGGTGGTTGTGAAAGCGGCCAGAACCCAGGTACAGGCTCTGATTCTGGCTGGAACTCTGCTGGGAACAGTGGATCTCTGTTTTTGGGACAATCGGCAGATGATATTAGGAGAAAGCTATAGAAAGTGCAAGGAATGGATGTGAGAGATTTAGAGAGGTTGCTGGAGACTGCATGGCGGGCATATCGGAATGGGGAGATTCAGAGGGGGAGAGTGACGGGGCGGAGCGGCTGCCGGTGTGGCAGTGGCTGCTCTGCACACCACAGGGGGCCAGAGACCCTCTCAGAACTTACTTGTGAGAAGAGGTGCAAATGCCCCACCGAGGGGAAATCAACCCCTCCTGAAAGATCAGTGTGTGTATTATAAGCAGATGGGGCATTGGAAAAAGGATTGTCTGAAACTGAAATCGGTAATGGTTTCTGATATAGGAGCTGACCAAGGGAATCTTCCCTAGCAGAACCCTTGGTAAAAATGCAGCTAGGGAAAGAAGAGGAAACTGTAGAATTCCTAGTAGATACAGGTGCCACATTTTCAGTATTGAATCAGACCTTATTGCCAATAAGCAAAGTGTTAACATGGTGGGAGCAACTGGGCAGGTCAAAAAAGTTTTCTTTTTGAAACCATTAGAATTCAAAATTAGAAAAAGTGTAGGAATTCATAAATTTCTCTACCTGCCTGATGCTCCTAGACCACTTTTGGGAAGAGACTTATTAGAACAATTGAATGCTGAGATAAAATTTTAAAATGGAGAAATTGAGTTTAAAATACCAGAAAAGAATCACATTGAAATTTTAAGTTTGACTCTCACTGAACCCCAAATTAGGGAAGAAGAAATTATACACGAAATAAAGGACCAGGTATATCCAGGAGTGTGGGCCTCAGGAGTGCCTGGAGCATGGCCTGTTAGGATAAAACAATATCCCCTGAAACTGGAAGATAGGCGAGGAGTGAAAAGTATTATAGAGGACTTAATGAGATGTGGATTATTGATTGAATGCTCTTCAGAGCATAACACACCTTATTTTGCCTGTTAAAAAGCCTGATGGCAAAACTTATCGATTAGTGCAGGATTTGCGAGCAATAAATCAAATAGTTAAAGATTTGTATCCAGTAGTGGCAAACCCGTATACTTTGCTGACCAGTTTAAAGGAAACCTATGAATGGTTTATGGTATTAGATCTACAAGATGCATTCTTTTGCCTCACCTTGGCTCCTGAAAGCCGCGATTTATTTGCCTTTGAATGAGAAAACCCTGATACAGGACAGAAAAAACAACTAACCTGGACAGTGTTACCTCAAGGATTTAAGAACAGTCCCACCATTTTTGGAAATCAGTTAGCAAAAGAATTAGAAGCCTGGGTAAGGCCTCTGGGAAATGGGACTCTCTTACAATATGTGGATGACATTCTGATAGCTACAGAAAAGGAGGAGGAATGCAAAGAATGGACTGTGAGTTTGTTGAATTTTCTTGGACTAAGTGGTTATCGAGTCTCATTACAGAAAGCCCAGATCCTGAAGAAAGAAGTAATATACCTGGGATTCATGATTTCAAAGGGACAGAGACAGCTTGGGAGTGACCGAAAGGAAGCCATCTGCAGGACCCCATAACCAACCATGGCAAAAGAACTTCAAACCTTTCTGGGAATGACAGGTTGGTGCCAATTATGGATCTATAATTATGGACTTTTGGTTAAACTATATGAACTATTGAAAAACAGCCATACACAATTAATATGGACTAGTGAGGCTAGAAAAGCATTCAAAGAACTGAAACTGGAACTAATGAGGGCCCCAGCCTTGGGCCTGCCTGATGTAACAAAACCCTTTTGGTTGTTCTCATATGAAAAGCAAGGAGTAGCTTTGGGAATTTTGGCACAGAAACTAGGCCCTTATAGACAGGCTGTAGCATACTTCTCCAAACAATTGGATGAAGTAAGCAAAGGGTGGCCAGGATGTCTTCGAGCAGTGGCTGCCGTTGTTCTGACTATTGAAGAAGCTCGAAAATTCACCTTGGGACAAAAGATAACTATGCACACTTCCCATGCTGTAACCTCAGTTTTGGAACAAAAAGGGGGACACTGGCTCTCACCACAGAGATTCTCAAAATATCAGGCAGTGCTAATGGAACAGGATGATATAGAAATTGTTACATCTACCCTCATAAACCCTGCTTCCTTTTTGAGCGATAAACAGGAAATGGAGACGGTCGTGCATAATTGTATAGAGACAATTGAGACTGTGTATGCAAGCAGACCAGACTTGAAGAAGGAGCCGTTGGAAGAAGCTGTCCATACGTGGTATACTGATGGAAGCAGTTTTGTAAAGAACGGGGTTCGAATGGCTGGATGTGCTGTGACCACCACAGACCACTTAGTGGAAGCAAAGTCACTCCTTAAGGGCACATCGGCACAATGAGCCGAAATAATTGCTCTTGTGAGAGTGCTGGAGCTTGCCAAAGGATTGAGAGTGAACATCTGGACAGATTCGAAGAATGCCTTTGGTGTCGTCCATGCCCATGGAGCAATTTGGAAAGAACGGGGACTCTTAACTGCTCAAGGGAAAGGTATAAAACATGCTGATATGATTTTGCGACTTCTAGATGCTGTACTACTGCCGTCAGCGGTAGCAATCATGCACTGCAAAGGACATCAGAAAGGTAACACTGACAGGGAAGTGGGAAATAAATTGGCTGATTATGAGGCAAGACAAGCTGCAGAACAAGGTGAGGTATTAAGTTTAATTCCTGAAAAATCTTTGCCTCCACTGGAAAAGGTTGAGTATGATGAAGGGGATCAGAAGTTAATTGCTGGTCTGGGGGCCAAAATCGACCCCTCAGGGTGGGCAGTGTTAGGAGACAACAGAGTGGTAGTTCCCTTTAGGATATTATGGAAATTGATAAAGGCAGAACATGACAAAACACACTGGGGAACTGGAGCCTTATATGAATCCCTTATCAAGCAAATAGCAGCCAGAACATTGTATCAAACTACAAAAGCCATAGTTAAAAGATGTGAGGTATACCTGTCCTGGTTTCACTGGGATTTGGTTTCAGTTTGTGGCCAGCCATGGTGATCAAGGCCCTTATCAGTTAACTCCAGGGCAGCTCTGACCCTGGCTGGCCCACAGGTGCATTCTATATCATTGACATCCAGTTCACTATAAAAGAGAGGGCTTGTTGGGAAGAGGGGGGGGCTCTTCCTGCTCTCCTTCCTTCTTCTTCATTGCTAGAGCAACTTGCTAGTGATCTGTAGATAAGTATACTTCTGTCTGTTTTGTGTTGTCATTTATATTGATTTCTTCATTTCATTAAATTTGGTTAACTTCATCCTACAAGTCTCCCTCTTTTTCCCAATTCCCTTCCTCATTTGGGGAAGGGACTTTGGGTAAGAGAAAAACTGCTATTGTTTAGCCCCAGGTGTGGGTTAAATGAAGACAGTGCCTAAAGAATAATCCAAAGGTGGAACATAGTGTGAAATTTGGAAATATTAGTAAGGGAAAGGTCCCAGGTCAAATTTGGCAAATAGATTTTTCGGAACTCCCTAGAAAAGGGGTTATCAGTATCAACAATACTTAATTGCATTAGGAAAACAATTACAAGTAAACAAATTGGTGATCTCTACTAGAGCATGTGATTTAGACTCACCAGTGCATTTGTTTAAACCTGGGAATTTGGTTTATGTTAAAAATATTTCAGGTAACCCTCTCAAAGAGAAATGGAGCAGCCCTTTTCAAGTTTTGCGGTCAAGCTTGAGAAGGACACTGCCTGGATCCACTACTCGAGAATCAAGAAAGCACCCGAAAGACCATGGAAATCCCAACCCACAGGACCCACATCTGCAAAGTTGACTCGAGACTGTTAATGATTATATTGTGGGTTTTTTGCTTTAATATAGTAATATCCTTTGCTCCCAGTTTGGTTCACTCTCAATTGTACCCTATGGAGACCCTACAGTAAGAAGGAACAATCCACATATAGAGTAACATTAACAGGATGGCAGGGAATGACCTTTGCATTCTGTCTAAATTTGACAAATATTACTGTAAAACCACAAACCACCTTAAAATGTTGTACAGTGAAGGGAGTAGGAACCCCATAGCAGTTAACAGAATGCCAGCAGAATAATGATATATGAACCCTGCTTATTAGAGCTTTCTGTTAACAGCTGCAAATGGACAATCCTATCTCCTGATGTGTTTGAAGTGTTTGTAGAAATTAATGCTAGACATGTGTGCTTAGTGACTAACAACCAATCAGTAGTTGAAGAATACCATGTAAACAAATAGCAATGTTTTGACATTACAAGAGTTTAAATGTAAGTCATGCAAGTGTGTCTTTGGAAAAACTGAACAAAATTCTGAACCAATCTCAGGAACTCAGAGAACACTTAAAAAAAAAACCAAAATAAGACACTCTCTGAGTCCATAGTCCAAACAGTAATAACTCGAGACAAATTAGTAGGATTGGCAAATCAAATTAGAGATGATATCACTCACCATTGGTGGGATATCGTCTCAGGATACTCACCCTCTGCAGAGAAAACTTTACATATCCTAATTCACCCACTCCTGATATTGTTAGTGTTTGTCATTATACTAACAGCTTTCAATTGCCTTTTACAGTATAAGTTGAAGAAATTAGCTATGAAAATTTGGGCCCTACCTAAGATAATGAAATATGAAAACTTAGAACCTTTGTAAAAGAATTTACAAGTAACTAGTAAAGGGGGGAATGAAACAAGGGGGCCCCAAGAACAAGGAGGGCATTGTAAATACCTTAATTACTCAACTATCCTGGGTGCTCAACAAAGGAAAGACTTTGCAATTTGGAGAGCGGCAATGGCTGTAAAATAAGGAGGCTCCCCGATGTTCTCACTTCAGATGGCTGGGCCTTGGGATGGGCAGATGCACAGGAACATAGAGATAAGGGAGTTGCAACAGCTGCCTTGAAGGACATGGCCTACATGATCCCCGGACTGAGTGTGCAAAAGCAAAGGCCAGTCAGAAGACACAGTGAGGAAGACTCCAAGCCTTTATCTGAAGACCCCCCAGCGACCACCAGAAAAAACGACTGCGCATGCAGAGCGGACATTTGCATATCTCATGGTTCTATAAATGAGTTCTCGAGAAATCCTGTGACTCTGTATAACTTTATGGTATATAGTCTCTGAAAATTTGCCAAATCAGTGGAGCACTACTGGACTTCAGGAGGGCCAACTTTGGCCTTTTCAAGCAATTGCTAGGGGAAATCCCATGGGACAGGGTACTAGAAGGTAAGGGGGCCCAAGATAGTTGGTTAGCATTCAAGGACTGCTTCTTCCAAGCTCAAGATCAGAGCATCCCAGCAGGTAGGAAGTCAAGAAAGGGTACCAGGAGACCTGCATGGTTAAACAGGGAACTGCTGGGCAAACTCAAGTGGAAGAAGAGGGTGTACAGATCATGGAAGGAGGGGCTGGCCACTTGGAAGGAATATAAGTCTGTTGTCAGAGGATGTAGGGAGGCAACTAGGAAAGCTAAGGCCTCCTTGGAATTAAACCTTGCAAGAGAGGTCAAGGACAACAGAAAGGGCTTCTTCAAATACATTGCAGGTAAAGCCAACACTAGAGGCAATGTAGGCCCACTGATGAATGAGGTGGGGGCCCTGGAGACAGAGGATAAAAAGAAGGCGGAGTTACTGAATGCCTTCTTTGCCTCTGTCTATACTGCTGGAGGCTGTCCTGAGGAGCCCCGGACCCCTGAGGCCCCAGAGGAAGTCAGGATAGAGGAAGAGTTTGTCTTGGTTGGTGAGGGCTGGGTCAGGGACCAATTAAGCAACCTGGACATCCATAAATCCATGGGCCCTAATGGGATGCACCCGCGGGTGCTGAGGGAGCTGGCGGAAGTCATTGCTAGGCCACTCTCCATCATCTTTGCTAAGTCGTGGGCAACGGGGGAGGTGCCTGAGGACTGGAGGAAAGCGAATGTCACTCCAGTCTTCAAAAAGGGCAAGAAGGAGGACCCGGGTAACTATAGGCCGGTCAGCCTCACCTCCATCCCCGGAAAGGTGATGGAACAACTTGTCCTTGGTGCTGTCTCTAGGCACATCAAGGATAGGAGGATCATTAGGGGCAGTCAACATGGCTTCACCAAGGGGAAGTCATGCTTAACCAACTTGATAGCCTTTTATGAGGACATAACCCAGTGGATAGATGATGGTAAAGCTGTGGATGTGGTCTATCTTGATTTCAGTAAAGCGTCTGACACAGTCTCCCACAGCATCCTCGCAGCTAAACTGAGGAAGTGTGGTCTGGATGATCGGATAGTGAGGTGGATTGTGAACTGGCTGAAGGAAAGAAGCCAGAGAGTGGTGGTCAATGGGACAGAGTCCAGTTGGAGGCCTGTGTCTAGCGGAGTCCCTCAAGGGTCGGTACTGGGACCAGTTCTATTCAATATAGTCATTAATGACTTGGATGAGGGAATAGAGTGCACTGTCAGCAAGTTCGCTGATGACACCAAACTGGGAGGAGTGGCTGACACACCAGAAGGCTGCGCAGCCATTCAGAGAGACCTGGACAGGCTGGAGAGTTGGGTGGGGAGAAATTTAATGAAATATAACAAGGGCAAGTGTAGAGTCCTGCATCTGGGCAAGAACAACCCCATGTATGAGTACAAGTTGGGGACAGACTTGTTGGAGAGCAGCGTAGGGGAAAGGGACATGGGGGTCCTAGTGGACAGCAGGATGACCATGAGCCAGCAATGTGCCCTTGTGGCCAAGAAGGCCAATGGCATCCTGGGGTGTATTAGAAGGGGTGTGGTTAACAGGTCAAGAGAGGTTCTCCTCCCCCTCTACTCTGCCCTGGTGAGGCCGCATCTGGAATATTGTGTCCAGTTCTGGGCCCTTCAGTTCAAGAAGGACAGGGAACTGCTAGAGAGAGTCCAGCACAGAGCCACAAAGATGATTAAGGGAGTGGAACATCTCCCTTATGAGGAGAGGCTGAGGGAGCTGGGTCTCTTTAGCTTGGAGAAGAGGAGACTGAGGGGGGACCTCATTAATGTTTATAAATATGTAAAGGGCAAGTGTCATGAGGATGGAGCCAGGCTCTTCTCAGTGACATCCATTGACAGGACAAGGGGCAATGGGTGCAAGCTGGAACACAGGAGGTTCCACAGAAATATGAGGACAAACTTCTTTACGGTGAGGGTGACCGAACACTGGAACAGGCTGCCCAGAGAGGTTGTGGAGTCTCCTTCTCTGGAGACATTCAAAACCCACCTGGACACATTCCTGTGTGATATGATCTAGGTAATCCTGCTCCAGCAGGGGGATTGGACTAGATGATCTTTCGAGGTCCCTTCCAATCCCTAACATTCTGTGATTCTGTGATTCATGGTGGATAATCCCCAGTGCTGCCCAGCACTGCAATAAAGAATGCCTGCTTAATAACACTCTAGTGTTGAGTTTTCTTTCAGACTCTACCCAGACGCACCTAGATTCCCACTTTGGTGAGGAAAGTTAGAAAGCATGGGGGGTTGGAGATTACAGATTTTTGTATCAGAAAGAGACTGAATACAGTTTAAAGAAAATACAATGGGCCTCCTGATCCTGAATGAGATTTCCACGTGTATGATGCGTATAATTTAATAATACTTAACTCAAAGTCAAGCCAGGATGGATTAGGGTTGTTAGTGCAGTATCTTCTGTATACAAAGCACTACCATAAATTTAATATAATAATTTAGTTTTTCCCATAGAGCCACATTCTAATTAATGCAAAATTATTATTTGCAACTGTTTTATCTACATAGTTGAATATGTGGCTCCATGCCATGGGTAAGAATGCCATGAAAAAAGTACGTAAAATCAAAAACAACAGTACTACACACATGCGTAATGGCACCAAACTAGGGTTGCCAAGCAACCGCAACTACAGTATTTGCAAGCTTTTGAAAGACTGCTGAAAGAAGGTAAGGTTGCAAAGCCAGTTTTACATATGTACTTGCCCAAAATAAAAAAAAAAAAAAAAAATCCTTCCTCCTTAACATATCATCACTACTGACACCTATGGTGATAAACCTGGTTGGTGCATGACACAGTTCTGCCAATTAAGACGATGACATCAATAGATTACTGTGGTCAATGCACAAGACAGTTTTGCCTTGGGGCAGAAGATAATTGTAAACACAAAACCAATCAGATGCCAGAATCATGCGTTTCACTAGAGGCTTTTATTTTTTTTAGAAAAGGTAATGGGATGGATGAAGGAATTCGAAAGTGGCAATCAATCTTTGAGAAGTCTGACCATTACTAATTTAAATTTGTGAGGTGCTTCTATAAAGGAACCAATGTTTAGGTCTGCTCAAAAGGTAAAACAAATGAAATCAAAATCATTTAAAAAAAAACCAACAAAAACCACTATGCAATTTTCACAGCAGCCACTGTGCTCTTTCACACCTTTTTAAAATTAAAAAAAAAAAAAATATCCATGTGGGTACTGTTTGGTATTCCTGAAGTTTAAAGGAAACCATGCATTGAAAAAACACAGGGAAGTAGTAACCCCTTCAAACAAGTAGTTTTGTTTCTGGAGACTAGAGTCAACTTGCAATTACCCTTAAACTAATTATCTGGGTTGGTGACTATGTATGCCACAGATGTTAATTCAGACAGCGCTGTGTAAATGCAGGTGTGCTCTTTTCTCAACCAGTTCACATAAAGCAGTTTTTATGTGGGACAGAGACTAAGTTAGTAAGTCTGTTATAGACGCTCGTGATAAATCGGGAAAGCCAATCTATATTAATAACAAGAAATTTTATTAACATGAATTTAGCAAGCGATAAATGAGCAAAAACAGCGCTGGGCGACCGGGGGAGTAACAGCTCCGCCAACGGCTCACACCGAATATCAATTTATTAGACAAAGCATACATATTCATTAATATGGGTTGGGTTATTATAATTACTTCTGGGAGTGGGTGTGATTATTCCCCTCCTTTTAGCGCTTGCGCAATGTCACCCGGTGGTCGTCCATAGGGGTCCCTAGGATGAAGGCTGCAGTACTTCTTCACTGTGTTCGCTGATTGACCTCGCTTCTGCACAAGCGTGATTGATGCCTTGCAAAGTTGTTGCATATGTAGGCTGGCCCCAAGGAAAAGACACTATCCAGCCCCCCCGCAGAACTTATCTCTTCCTCCAGCCAGAGTTGTAAATCACAACAATTAAGGCACAGCAGGGGTATTGTTTTTGTTCCCAAGGCCCAGCCATTTGTCTCCTGGCACCTCCTTATCTATGCATTTGCCATTTGTCGGTTGCGTTGGTATTTCCTTATCTAGTTACAAGCTTAACATATGTTATTCTAAACCTACTATCCTACGTAACAGGAGGTTTGTTGCAGTACAGCCTTTACGTCTATGTGTGATTTCATGAACAAAGTTAACCCGTCTATTACAAGTCTAAAAGACTGAAGCAGCCTTCAACTGCAGGGCCAACTCAGGACCTTCTGTATCTGATCTTCATGCCAAGAGCACTACAGAAGGTACTTAAGACATATCTAAGTAGCTCTGGACCACAACCACCACATTGGGCTAGCACTGAACCCAAGTTTACAGGCTGGGCTGTTAAGACTCCAGAACTGAGCTGGTGACAACCCTAGACAACAGCTGCACAATGCTCCTGCACTCTGAGACAGGTTATTTAATTTGGATACAGAGTCAGCTTGTATCTGACAGGGCATGCAATATATTCACCCCGCCTGAATCCCTGTGCTCCTGGATGTACAGTGTAAACATTAAATAGCTTTATCATGCTAACTCAGTATAGCTGAGCAGCTCTGCAGGTCATTCCTCAATACCCGTATAATATAGGATATCCCAGCCCTTCCCATTAATTGAGCTAACAAGCAGTTGTTGCATACAATCTTCTAACTATAATGGGAATAAAGAAAGGGGACGTGAGTTTCTTACCATCAATATGTTGATAAGAATCAAGGCTGGTGCCCACAGCTAATCAGAAACAAGCAAGAAAGTGACCATAATTCATATGGTGGAGAGAAGACTGAGAAAATTTGTGATTTACATCAGAAATAGTAAATTTCTTGAGTAACCAAGAAAATTAACTAGTTTTGTGCTTGAATTAGCAATAGTCACCATACAGCAAAAGTAATATCTACATTCTCTGCAATACTTCATACTTCACTTGCATAAAATGTATCCTGAACTCACCAGTAAAATAATTAAATTTAAAATAATTGTTTACATTTATATTTTAAAAGAAACCAAGAGTTTTGTGTAACGTGCAGAACTTTCTGTGCTGGGGGGGGATAATAATAAAAAAAAAAAATCCACACACCACCAAAAAAAAAAAAATCACAGTGCAAGTTGCTTGGCAATGTGAGGACATTTTACAGAGAGAAAAACCAGTATCAATACCAGTACTACAGGCAAAAGAACATCTTAGGAAGATTCCATAGTTTTAAAAAAGGGCTGCTTCACAAAAATCAATGCACTTTCCCCATAAGTTCACGATGGAAAATTCTATAATCAAGGCTTGCAGATTTGTAATGATGGTAGGTCAGCCCCATTTAAACAAGAGTGTTAAAAGATTGTTAAACTAATACAATTGCAATGTGAACTGTCTTAGTCTCATTCTAATCTACTGGTGTCACTTCCATTTAATCAAGATGGAAACTATGGGCAAATGTCAGTGCTATTTTTCACATGCCCCAACTTACTTTGTTCACAGTAGTTTTTAAAACTATGGCCAATCTGAAATGAGTACAAGATATTTCTAAAAGTGAGTTTGTTTTTTTTCCTAATCAATTCCTTCACTATCCAGCAGGTTGTCCAAGTTTTGATTTACTAAGAGTAAGACTATTTTGAATCACAGAATCATAGAATATCTTGAGTTTGAAGGGACCCATAAGGATCATCGAGTCCAACTCCCTGCTCCTCACAGGACTACCTAAAACTAAACCATATGACTAAGAGCATCGTCCAGACACTCCTTGAACTCTGACAGGCTTGGTGCTGACCATCCTCTCACTGAAGAGCCTTTTCCTAATGTTCAATCTAAACTCCCCCTGATGGAGCTTCATTCCATTTCCACATGTCCTATCACTGGTCACCAGAGAGAGGAGATCAGCATCTCCCCCTCTTCTGCCCCCCTTGAGGAAGTGGTAGACTGTGATGAGGTCACCCCTCAGCCTTCTCTTCTGCAAGCTGAACAAGCCAAGTGACTCTCAGCCACTCCTCCTAAGTCCTGCCCTTGAGACCTTTCACCATCTTGGTCACCCTCTAATAGTTTGATGTCCTTCTTATATTGAGGCGCCCAAAACTGCACACAGCACTCGAGGTGGGGCCACACCAGTGCAGTGTAGAGGGGGACAATTGCCTCCCCCAACCAGCTAGCTGTGCCGTGCTTGATGTACCCCAGGACCCAGTTGGCCCTTCTGCCTGCCAAGGCACACTGTCGACTCATATTCAACCTGCCATCAACCCAAATCCCCAGATCTCTTTCTGCGGGGCTGGTCTCCAGCCTCTCGTCCTCCAATTTGTACATATAACCAGGATTACCCCATCCCAAATGCAGAATCTGGCACTTGCTCTTGTTAAATTTTATATGGTTGGTGATTGCCCAGCTCTCTAGTGTATCCAGATCTCTCTGTAAGGCCTCTCTACCCTCAAAGCAGTCCACAGCTCCTCCTAGTTTAGTATCATCGGCAAACTTACTTAATGTATATTCGACTCCTGTGTCCAGATCATTTATAAAAACATTCAATAGCACTCGTCCTAAAATTGAGCCCTGGGGAACCCCACTGGTGACTGGCTGCCAGCCTGATGTAACCCCATTTACTATAACTCTTTGAGCCCAACCCATCAGCCAATTGTTCACCCATCATATTATGGACTTTTCTAGCTGTATGCTGGACATTTTGTCCAGAAGGATACTGTGAGAGACAGTATCAAAAGCTTTGCTAAAATCCAAAACCACCACATCTACTGGCTTCCCTTGGTCAACTAGATGGGTGACCTTGTCATAAAAGGAAATTAAGTTAGTTAAGCAGGACTTTCCCCTCTTGAACCAGTGCTGGCTATGACCAATGACTGAATTGTCTCTCAAGTGTTTTTCAATAACTCCCAGAATAACCTCCATAATTTTACCAGGCACTGAAGTGAGACTGACAGGCATGTAATTACCAGGGTCTTCCTTCTTACCCTTCTTGAAAACTGGGACAATAGTTGCCAGTTTCCAGTTGACTGGGAACTCTCCAGACTCCCAAGATCGTTGAAAAATAATGGAGAGGTCCCATGATAACATCGGCCAGCTCTTTCAGTACCCTAGGATGAATGCCATCAGTCCCCATAGACTTATGTGCATCCAGCTGGAGCAGCAAGTCTCGAACAAGTTCAGGGTCGGCTGGGAGTTTATCATCCCCCCAGTCATGGTCTTCCAAACACAGGTCTCCGAGGATCCCAGGGCCCATCATAGGTATTGAAGACAGAGGCAAAGAAGGCATTAAACGTCTCTTCTTTGTCTACGTCCCTATTTGTGAGGTGACTGACCTCATCAAGTAATGCACCAATATTATCTCTGATCCTCACTTTGAAGTGATTAAACAGAAGCATTGCTTGTTAGGACATAAGCCACAAGTACAGCAAACATTATTATTCATGCTCATCAAATCTACTTTTTTTGAAAGACTAGCTAATCAAATTATGCAATCACCAAGAGCCTGGCTATCAGATTTGTCAGAAAAGGCAAAAGGTTCTCCCCATTCCTAGTTCAAAGTTCTTTCATTGATACATAACAATGTAAGAAGCATGAAAGTAAGTAAAGTATCTACAACCTACAATATACTCTCTCAAGAAGGGTACACAAAGAATATATAATAGACAGCTAAAAAAAATAAACCCACATTAAACAGCGTCTTTGTTCTTAGTTTGAAAAAAGTTATGAGTTAGGTAACTGATGAGAGAAAAGAATGAGCTACAGCAGATGATTAAAAAAAGACACATGAAGTGTCAAAAAAGTTCAATACATCCTAACGGTTCTTGACCCTTATCTTTTTTTATATGCTCTTATAAAAACGTGCTTGAAAAAAAAAAATCAGTATTACAGGCTAAATTCAATGCATTTTTCTAAACTGCAAATTCAGAATAATCTAAGGAAAATTAATTGAAGTGTTAAGTCGGTCACTTTATGGCATGTTTAATAAGCCTCTATGCGAGTCCTTTCGCATACTAGGAATAAATACCTATATAGTTGCTCTAGTCCCCAATAAGAGGACAATATTAATGTTCCTAAGTTGACTCAAGTCACATGCACACCCACTGTAGTAGAAAACTAGGCTTCTAGTTGGAGAAGGAAGGGTGGAGTGGGACAGAGCCATGCCTCTTCTTGCATCTATGTGCAACTGTCACAGAAGTGGGAGCTGCTGCTGTATTATCTCCCCCACAGGGAGTGTAAGATAACATTTCCTTTTTTTTAAAAAAAAAAAGTTACCTTCACTTACAGTATGCCAGCTGCTGCAGAGTAACTGTAGATGTGCATATTGTTATCACACAACAAGCACAAGCTGTTTACTTGCTTATTCACACAGCCATTCTCCAAAAGCAAATCTGAATCCTGCTGACTCCACTTGTATAATTTCCCCAGATGCTTTCATCACTTTCTTTGTGCTAGCCCTGAAACGTATACAGAAGCATGGTGAGCTGGTCCAGGTAGGCCTCATCCTTCAAAATAACTTTTTCTTTTTAAGTCTGGGTTATTTTTCAGGGGATCAGCTCCCTGAAATATACAGATGTGTGGCCACCTAAGTCCTTGTGCTGGGCAGTAGGCTGTAACACAGCAGCTCAGATTTAGATTAGCTTAAGCCACCATGGATCAACACCAAGTCTTCTCCTGTCACTACTGGCAATTGTTTCACCTTAGAAGAATGCCCACCTATACGGTGCCCCTGAAACATAATGTAACTTATTAAGCATGGTTTTTAAGAGGCTACAGGATTAGGCTCACAAAAGAGTTCTCAGGAATAGTCAGACTTTGCCCAGACTTGTCTCAACCAGCCTAGAGCTTTCTTTTACTTGTTTAACTGTAACTGCTATTATGACTAGGTAACAATTACCTACTTTGTTTTAGTTTTTGCTCAGCTTTGTGCAATTGCGGGGTACAACACTGCTGTATTGATTTTTGTTACTAACAAGAATGAGATATCTCTGACTTCGAATAAAAACACAGCATAAATGATCAAATCTGATGAGAGCAGGAGCATGGGGTGATAGCAGAGCCCTTGAAAACACAGGCACAGGAAGATGCTGAAATGCCCCAGTGCTATAAACAACTGACCAGTAATCAAGTTCCGGTCATCAAATAAATGCAACTCTGAGAGGTGGGTAAAACCAGTTTTAGGATAACAAAGAAAAACTATTCAACACATGCAAAACACCATATACAGTAAATACAGATAAAGTGTGGAGTGCAGCAAAACAATGAAGAAAAAACAAGATGTGGATTTTTATATGCATTTCTATATGCAGACTCAGAGAAGCACAAAACCATCAGATCCTTTGCTGTGAGGAGTATGATGTTGAGATGCTGATGACTTACTTGAATTTGTCCCCTCTCCACTACCAAATTTAGCCAGTGGCCTTAGGACCCCAAGGGCTGTCCACATTTAGCCTGCACCCAGGGCTAAACAATAAACAGGTTTTCTATCACCCAGTGTCCCTTCCCCAAATGAGGAAGGGAATTGGGAAAAAGAGGGAGACTTGTAGGTTGAAGTTAAACAGATTTCATGAAATAAAGAAATCAATATAAATGACAACACAAAAGAGACAAAACTATACTTATCTACAGAGCACCAGCAAGTTGCTCCAGAAATCACAATCATTAGAAATGAGGAAGAGGAGGGAAGAGACAAGGAGAGCAGGAAAAGCCCCACCTCCTCCCAGCAAGCCCTCTCTTTTATAGTGAGCTTGATGTCAATGATATAGAATACACCTGTGGGCCAACCTGGGTCAGCTGCCCTGGATTTAACTGCTGAGGGCCTTGATCACCATGGCTGGCCACAAGCTGAAACCAAATCCCAATGAAACCAGGACAAGGGCCAGCAAAAAGGTGAGTATAACATCAGGGAAAGGGTGCTATCAGAAACAAAGTAGAAACATTAGAAGCTTTGTGTCTATTAATTTTAACTGTATATAATTTGAACTGTGTTAGTATCATTATAACTGAACTAATATCCAGTGGGAATTTAAGAAATCTACTCTTTAACTTGGATGCAACAAGCAGTAAAGAAATTGCTCACACAGGATAACAACACTACTAACTTCTAATCTCTTGTTCTCAGCTCTCAGACTCATTTGAACTGCAGCAGCAGAGAAATTCAGACGAAGAACATGCAAGCTACTCTCAGAGCTGGAAGCACTAAGGACAGTGGTATACAGACACTGAGCTAGCTCCATGCTAGCATCATTAAACCACTTCCAGGTCCAGGGGGACGTAGCCACATGGTACAGCATTCACCATATGAACACAGAGGCCTGCACCAGTTCTGACTGGGATCTCCACACAGTTGTTCATTGCCTAGTGTAGACTTTCCCTCTCTGTTTCCCAGTCTATAAACATGAGAAAAAAAAAGCTTGTTCAGGTAATTTTTGTGATGATTTATTATTAAGCAATGGTCATCTGAAGTGCTGTTCAGTATTACCACAAACTTCTCTCAGTAAAGCTATCAAACAGCAGCAATAAGCCAGTACAGAAACTTCCACAAATTACAAATTCTACAAAAGTAAAACTGTGTCTTATTAGATTGTGGTGAGTTGATGCTGGCTGGTAGCCAGATGCCCACCAAGCTGCTCTATCACTCCTCAACTGGGCAGGGGGAGAAAATACAACAAAAGGCTCACAGGTTGAGATAAGAACAGGGAGATCGCTCAATTACCATCACAGGCAAAACTGACTCAACTTGGGGAAATTAGTTTAATTTATTGCCAATCAAAAGTCAGAGTAGGGTAATGAGAAATAAAACCAAATCTTAAAACACCTTCCCTCCCCAGTCTTCCCTTCTTACCGGGCTCAACTTAACTCACAATTTTCTCTGTCTCTTCCCCTGAGCAGCGCAGGGGGACAGGGAATGGGGGTTGTGGTCATTTCATCGCGTATTGTCTCTGCTGCTCCTTCCTCCTCACACTCTTCCCCTGCTCCAATGTGGGGTCCCACCCACGGGAGACAGTCCTCCACAAACTTGTCCAACATGGGTCCTTTCTACAGGGTGCAGTCCTTCAGGAATGGACTGCTCCATCGTAGGGTCCTCCACAGGCTGCAGGTGGATATTTGTTCCACCGTGGACCTCCATGGGCTGCAGGGGGACAGGCTGACTCACCATGGTCTTCACCACAGGTTGCAGGGGAATATCTGCTCCGGTGCCTGGAGCACCTCCTCCCCCTCCTTCTTCACTGACCTTGGTGTCTGCAGAGTTGTTTCTTTCACATATTCTCTCTCCTCTGGCTGCTGTTGCTCAGCAGTTTTTTCCCTTTCTTAAATATGTTATCACAGAGGCACTACCACTGTCGCTGATTGATTGGCTCAGCTTTGGCCGGCGGCAGGTCCGTCTTGGAGCCAGCCTGCACGGGTTCTATCGGACACAGGGGAAGCTTCTGGCATCTTCTCACAGAAGCCTGTAGCCCCCTCCTCCACTACCAAAACCTTGCCATGCAAACCCAATACATAGATACAACAGTTTTCTCAAAAGTATCTAGACATCAATAAATTATACTTTTGGCTGACAGAAAGAATACAGAGACTGAAAAAAAATGTTTACCTAAGTAAATCCAGTTTTCCCCCACATCAGAATACTTTGTCTACAAAAACTGACACAAACCACCATCTACTTACAAATACAAAGAGAACATTTACAATGTTCCCGTCCAGGAAAGCCAGTAACCATAACACAGGTCATGAAAGGGACCCAAAGCAAGAAGCAGTCACCAAGCCACTCAATTAGACCACACTAAAACTTTCTAGCTTAAAAATAACACACAAGTTCACGATTTGCACACCCTGCAGAGTGACAGGAAACAGGACCTTACAATCATATAATCAGTTTCTTGCTTGCAGCAGCACTTGAGAACTGCTCCCCATTTTGAGTTTTGGGGTTTTTTTTTTTTGAGAACTCAAAGTGTCTTTATCTAGCATAAACATAATGATAACCCTGTATCCATTTTACTTTTCCAGTCTTGAAGTCCAAAAGCTAATCAGGTATTAGAATGTACTCATTTTACTAACTGAATTTAAATAAGTCATAATACAAAGTTGATTGCACAAAACTGGACTGTTTAACATCCTGATCCAGCACACATACTAATTCCTGTCTCTGCCTGAGCCAGTGCAGTCTTTGTAGGGTGCAGCCTTAATAAACCCCACTGTGACCAAATAACGTCAAAGCCTTACACTTACAGTCATAATAAGAGGAATTCTGATAAACTGCAACTTTTCTTAAAAATGAAGACTGTGTTAAAACTAGACAAAACCAAGACTCAGGTATTGAACTTACCATCAGTTTTGCAGTGTGAACTATTGAATCAGAAATATCCCGTTCAACATTTGTTTTGGTAAAATAGGTAAGACTTCCTGCCTCTGCGAGGTATACGGCGAGACTGCCTGTACACTGACGGGGCAGCGTGACAAAAACCCCCGTTTAATTGCGGTCTCGGGAAAGAAAGGCCTTTTCCTGACGATGGTGCGCAAGGGGAAGAAACCAGCAGCCATGGCAGAACTTGTGCCACGGCCGCCCTCCAGCACACCTCGGCAGCCCCACCTCAGCGCAACAACAATCCCCAGACTCCGCAGCAGGCACGGCCGCAAGCGCACGAAGCCCCGCTCGCAGCTCCTCCGCTCAGCCCGGCGGAGCCCCCGGGGGCCGCGGCGGCGGCAGGGCCCCCTCCCCGCTCAGGACGACGGGGGACTGCCCTCAGAGCTCACAGCAGAGCGGGGCCGAACCCGCTCCCGCTCTCCGCTCGCCCCCTCAGGAGCGGCGGGACCGCACTCAGCCTCCCCCAACGGCTCCCCCCTCCCCGCGGGCGCACTCACCGCCTCACGACGCCGGTCTTGATCTTGATCTGCCTCAAGCGCGGGTCAGCCATGACGGAGCTGGTAGAGGAGCAGCGCGGACTGGACCCTAGCGGCGCAGGGACAGAGAATACGGCGCAACGCCGTGACTGCTCAGCCCGATCCCGCGCATGTGCCAAGCCGCCAGCCTGGGTGGCACCACCAGGAGCAGGAGCAGGAGCAGCAGCGGGAGGGGGGCGGGGCTCCGCGCCCCTCCCCCCCCGCCCGGTGGAGGTGTCCCCATAGCGACCAGCGAGGGCCGGGGCGGGTTCTGCGGGCGCGCAGTAGTTTGCGTGGGGCTGCGACCGCCCCTCGAGCGGCCCAGTGTAATTCACCATTTCTTCATAAGCACACATGCAAAAAAAGTCTGAATCTACCCTCAGGTGCAGCAATAGTTGTTATTCTGAGGTAGAAACAAAAGGCAACATTAGCACTGGCAGCTCAGCTCTAGAGTTATAACCTATTGATGGTTCAAGGGCTGTTTTCCTTCATGCTTATACTTAGTTGAGACTAACCATTTAAGGGGTCAAATTCTAGAAAAATAATCCTTTGAGTCTGTGTTTGAAAGAACTTTCCCTGAATGATCATTTAAATCAATAAGAAGGAAAAAAAATAGGTTCAATAAATAAATAAGAAAGATAAATACAGCTTCGGTGGAGTACAGTTCAGGAAGGTCTGTATAGACCTTTTGTTTTTCAAATCCTTTTGTCCTGTGTTAGTCACTTGCCTTGACTCTTGACACTATTAGTGACCAATACCTCTTGAGAAAAAACAGCTGCGAGGGAGGATGTCATATTCCTTTTGATAACGTGCCAGTTATAGGTCATTAGCCAGCAGCCATAGGAGTGCAGCTGGCACTATTGAGCCCCCTTCAGACATGGTATAGGGAGGGCCAAGATCGCTCAAGTCCACGGAGTTGTGTCTTATTCACAGAGGAGGACGAACATGACCCCTGTTACAGAGCCCAGCAAACCTCCCCAGGGACCCGTGAGCTGGGCCAGCCCAAATACAGCCTTGGCTTGGCAGGTTGTCTCTGTAGGAAGACGTAGGTCTTAAAATCAACAGCCTGCATAACACCATGAATGACTGTGACCTGGAGACAAGTTTACAGATGTATTATTTATTTGATATGCAAACCTGACATCACTCATGCAGGAAGAAGATGAAGCAGAGCAGCATTCTGGCAGGCATAAGGGAAAACGTGGCCCCTTGCTTTGACAGAAACCCAAATCTTATTCATCCAGCTTTAGAAAGTTGTATCAATTCATGCTGGGGATGAAGCTGTTCTCTAAACAATTCCAAGGCAGCACGATTTCCACTTATGCTACATACCCTTTGGAAATACAGACCTGTACAAGGGAAGCTGCATTACCACTGTGCACCTACACAACAATTAATTTTTCAAAAATAGTCCTTGATGTCATTTCTGTATTTGACATAGTTGTTCCATAAACGAGGAGGCCAACAACAAATAACAGTATGAAAATAAAAATTGCCTAAAAGCAGCAGTATTAAGAAAAGTAACTCATGTTTTCAAGTGCTACAAATGTTTTATTTCTAGCCCTGAAGCATTAAGTCATGTCACTGACAGTGTTCAGGCTCAGCTACTGAATTTTAGAAGTAGAATACAATTGTTTTCTTACACCTAATTCAGATAGCTAAACAGATTATAACATATCAAATCTGAGTTAATATTTAAGCATGTATGATGATAACATGAAAAAAGTGTTACTGGTGGATGCTGAAGTATATTTTAAAATGTGTCTAAAAGCATGATCTACTTTATTATTAATAAAAGTTGGTATTAGTACCTGAAAATGATAAAGTAACACTTAAAATTAGTTATCTTATTTCTAAGGGTCTGGATAACTGGATATCCAGGAAAGTATGCATAATGCTTTCCAAGACAGACACTCCTTTTTTAATTAAAGGTTTGTTGGCTTTTTTTCCAGAACTCCTTTGAAATGATTTCTAGTTGTAGATATGTTTCCATGTGAATTAGTGAAGTTACACCAGAGGTGAATACACTCCATTATGAAGATTGTGAACCCTATTGTACCTTTTGAATGGTACAGAAACTTTAGATTCTTCCATGAATTTTGGCAGCATTCTACTTGTGTTGCATCTGGTTGAATGTTTTTCATAAGATCTATTAGTCCTAAGTCATTATGTGCGCACTGTTGCATGGAGTCGGGTGCCTAAACATAATGCTGACATACCTATGCTGACATACAGAGCAAATCATTCTGTACGTGGGACCCTTATATGTATCTTTCCGTATTCTCCTGTATTACTTCCTCCCAGCATCTCAAATGTAAAGCTGCAACTGCTGTGAATGACTTCCTTCCCTCTGACCATTGTCATCTGGTCATCTCAGCTTTCATCTGGCTCCACATAAGGAATACTTCCAAGGCAGTTTGTTACGTGTTTTGCACAAATCTACTCAAGCGGGTGCAATTGTCACTGCTGATGTAATTCTGTCTAAAAAATCCAGCTAAATCTTGTTTATTTATTCCAGATAAGAGCACACTTAGTGATTACTGCTCATTTCCATTTCATTTAAGAACAAAGGACTGGAAGCAGCTAATCAGACTGATGAGCTCAGGTCTTTACACACATAAACAACTATATAATAGATGTTTGATCTGAAATATTCACAGTGCACCCATTTCGCTTGCAAGGGAGCACACCAGGCTGGAAAGCACTTCCTACAACTCATAACAATCTCTGTTAAAGACTAGCTAAGAAGTTAATGCCACACATATGCTTCACTACTGTGAGAGACTGAAATGTAAAGCGATTGTCTCAAAGTTTGCTTGTGTGCCCTGGTTTGACTGATAAAATGGCGGAACTGTGGAATCCACAAGCTTGTTGATGCAGCACACCACTCTTCTGCTTATCAGTCGCCGACCATTGTCCTGGCTGAGCAAGCAGCCCACCAAGAACATCCTGTTTACTCAAGTGATAAGCGAGGCCTAAGGTGCGTAAACAGCGCATGAGATGTATGCGCATATGCAAAACTATAACCACACCGTTGCCAAGACACCGTTGTCAAGATGACGAAACCCACTCCCTTACCTACATGGTATAAAGGAAGACCACCCCTGAGACATGGTGCCGGACCACCACCAGAAGACCGAACACCGAAGACAAACAGAGGACCTGCGGGACACCACTGGATCCTGGGTGGTGACTATCCTATCCTTGCTATACTGTCCATAATCTCAGCTTATTTTTCCTTCTGTCTCTTGGTTTCTTTTCCGTGTCTTTCCTTCTCTTTCACAAAATATCGTTATCCACTTATCATTCTCCAAGTAAACATAGCCAACTGTGAATCAATACAGTGCCTCATTTGTGCTTTATCTTTGTCTCAAGAATCAACTAAGAACCCTTTCATAGGGGAGGGGAATCCCTGCTCCCGAGTGCACCGTGAGGGAAAGGGGGGGAAATTATTTTTAGGGGGCTCTAACCCATACGGGTGGGGCTGACCGTGGAGTTTTTAGGGGGCTCCGACCTGCGGGCGGGTGGGGGCTGAACATGGAGGTTTTAGGGGGCTCTGACCCGTGCCGGCTGGGCAGGGCTGACCGAGGAGGGCTGCGATCTGATCCATCGTAGCTGGTGACCCCCCCTCCAGGGGAACCATATTGGTTCTTGACAACCACAAGAAAAGATTAGACGGACTTAAAGGCATTGCTATATGCCACAAGTCCCTCTGATATGGGCAATTGCAAGTTAATAGGTCTCCCAATCAAAGACTACCCTTAATGAAACACACAATTTCTAAGCTGTACAAATAGTAAATCTCATTAATCCCGTATTCTCATCATATCACTTCCTCCCCTTTAAATTCAAGACGTTTCCTTGGCTTTAGTAAGGGAGTTCCTGAAATAACAGGGTGTATTGGGTTTGCATGGCAAGGTTTTGTAAGTGGGGGGGCTACAGGGGTCGCTTCTATGAGAAGCTGCTAGAAGCTTCCCCTATGTCCGATAGAGCCAGTGCCAGCCGGCTCCAAGACAGACCTGCCGCTGACCAAGGCTGAGCCAATCAGCGACAGCGGTAGCACCTCTGTGATAACATATTTAAGAAGGGGGGGAAAAGCCATGCACAATTGCAGCCGGAAGAGAGGAGTGAGAATATGTAAGAGAAACAACTCTGCAGACACCAAGGTCAGTGAAGAAGGAGGGGGAGGAGGTGCTCCAGGTGCCAGAGCAGAGATTCCTCTGCAGCCCCTGGTGAAGACCATGGTGAGGCAGGCTGTCCCCCTGAAGCCCATGGAGGTCCACGGTGGAGCAGATATCCACCTGCAGCCCATGGAGGACCCCACACCAGAGCAGGTGGATGCATCTGAAGGAGGCTGTGAGTCCATGGGAAGCCTATGCTGGAGCAGGCTCCTGGCAGGACCCATGGACCCGAGGAGGGAGGAGCCCACACTGCAGCAAGTTTGCTGGCAGGACTTGTGACCCCGTGGGGGACCCGCGCTGGAGCAGTCTGTTCCTGAAGGACTGCACCCCGTGGAAAGGACCCATGCTGGAGCAGTTCGTGAAGAACTGCAGCCCATGGGAAGGACTCACGCTGGAGAAGTTTATGGAGGACTGTCTCCCGTGGGAGGGACCCCACGCTGGAGCAGGAGAAGAGTGTGAGGAATCTTCCCCCTGAGAAGGAAGGAGCAGCAGAGACGACGTGTGATGAACATAGGGCTACAAAGATGATCAGAGGACTGGAGCATCTCTCTTATGAGGAAAGGCTGAGAGAGCTGGGTCTGTTTAGCCTGGAGAAGACTGAGGGGGGATCTTTTCAATACTTACAAATACCTTAGGGATGGGTGTCGAGACGATGGGGCCAAACTCTTCTCAGTGGTGCCCAGGGACAGGACAAGGGGCAATGGGCACAAAGTGAAACATGGGAAGTTCCATCTGTCCTGGTTTTGTGGGGATAAAATTTATAGAGTCACTTTTCTGTTACATTTTGTTTCAGTTTGTGGCCAGCTGTGGTATGGTGATCAAGGCCATTAGCAGTTAAATCCAGGGTAGCTGACTCGGGCTGGCCCACAGGTATATTCTATAACATTATCGTCATGTTCACTATAAATGGGAAAGCCGGGGGGAAGGAAGGAAGAAAGAAAAAAAAAATAAAAAATAAAAAATAAAAATAAATAAAAGGCAGGTGAGCAGGTGAGCCTCTTTGTTCTCTTCTCTTTTTCAGCAATGACTCCTATCCCTGGAGGGACTTGCTACCACTCTATGGGCTGAGTATAGCTTTCTGTCTTTTGTATTAGTATTGATGTTGGATCTCTTATTTTATTAAATCTGTTTAAAGTTTAACCCACGAGTCTCCCTCCTTTTCCCAATTCCCTTTCTCAGTTGGGGAAGGGACATAGGGTGAGAGAGCAACTGCTTATTGTTTAGCCATTGGTGCAGGCTAAATGAAAACAGTTTATTTGGCAGCTAATGTAAATAGCTCACCTGGGAGAACTGTAGACTTTTGAGCTAAGAGTCTTAGAGGGTTGAAGTTTTCACAGATTTGACTGCTTTTGTTATGAGCATTCATTATGTTGGTATTGGTAACACAGTTGCTGGGTGGAATTCTCTGGTGTTAGTTTTTACAGTTGCTTTTGTAGTGGTTAATCAAATTTGTGGCATTGCTGCTGTTTGTTACTGGTTTTGTGTGGTTTATCACTTCTGGGCATGGACTTAGAGGTATCACTCTGCTATGTTGTTTGGCATTGGTTTATGGTATAAATTCTTTTGGAACTGTGCCCATTTCTGATTTCTATGGAATGGGAGTGGGTGATGTACTTTCCTTATCCCTTAAGGCTGATCTCAATGGCTTTTGAGAATTTTGAATACCTTTGGGAGATTTCAGCCACCATGCTTGTGTTGTCAGGCCTTTTGAATGTCTTTTAGTTCTTGCTCTCGCTTAGAGTAAAATATTGGTATGGGGTGGATATAGCACAACTGCTGCAACTACTGTAACAGGCACCACAGCAGCCCTGGCCCCTACACCAGGCACCACAGAAGCTCCAGGTCCCATGACACACACTGCAGCTGCCCCAGCACCCATGACTGGTATTGCAGATACTCAGACCCTGATAGTTCCTACAGCAGGCCTCCTGGCTACCCCAGAGGCTATTCAGATCTCTGCACTGGGTACTGTGATTACCCAACTCCAGGAAGCACTTGCTGTGATTAACCAGACTTTGGTGACAAGGGCTGCAGCTAATCAGCCCCCAGTGATGGGTGATGCAGCTAACCTAGGGACTCAACCAGTGCTGGTATCGGTCACCCCTATACAGAAGACAAAATATACAAAAAGAGCAGATCGCGATGAAATACTAGGGGCATCATAGGAGAAGGAACCAGAAGTAACCACTCGATCCCTATCCCTGAGTGAGCTGCAAGATATATGTAAAGATTACAGCTGTCACGAAGGTGAGCAACTTGTTACTTGGCTGCTCTGCTGCTGGGATAATGGAGCTGATGGTTTCAAGTTAGAGGGTAGAGAAGCCAAGCAGCTGGGACCAATGGCTAGAGAAGTGGGTATTGATAGGGGTCTTGCAACTGGTGTACAGCCCCTCACTCTCTGGCGGTGATTCCTGCTAAGTGTGAGGAACAGGTATCCCTTTAGGGATGATGTCATATACCACCCAGGCAAGTGAACAACCATTGAGAGAGGTGTTAAGAATCTGAGGGAAATAGCTATGCGGGAGCTGATTTTTGTTGACCTGGATGACCTGTAGACACCACTAAATCCAGATGCACTCAGAGTCACCAGACCCATGTGTCACCGAAATAGGGAATAAAACCTCTTAACACCAATGTAGCATTAAGAAGCAGGCACATCTTTATTGCAGCGCTGGGCAGCACGGGGGGGTAGCCCCTCCAAAGTCGTGCGCACCTCCCTTGAGAAATCATTCTGTATTTATGTAGTAAAATGTTACATATTCGTTATAATTCTAAGAATTCCTATACATATGCATAACTTTTCCCCGAAAAGGTGGTCTTTATTATAATGAGTTCCAAGAAATCATTTCCGTAGTCTCCGCCTTTAACTCCTCCTAGTTGCGCATGCGTATTTTCTTCTGGTGGTCGTGGGCCGGGGTCTCCGCGATGAAGGCTGTATGTCTTCCTCGCTGTGCACTTTTCACCTCTCCTTCTTGCACAGGCGTATTAGCACCTTGGCTCTTGGTCAAACCTCAAGACCAGTTCTAGCTGGTTCCAAAGCAAGAAGTCCAGGTAACCCTATTGTATTCAACTAGTGTCCATGACAGTCTCTTAACAGCACA
This sequence comes from Nyctibius grandis, assembly GCF_013368605.1. Classification (NCBI taxonomy): domain Eukaryota; kingdom Metazoa; phylum Chordata; class Aves; order Nyctibiiformes; family Nyctibiidae; genus Nyctibius; species Nyctibius grandis. The sequence continues at coordinate 117,710 of NW_027167472.1, forward strand.
AAAGGTCCAGTAACTCACCTAATGGGGTTTCCACGGTAACCTATTAAAATTTAACAACCTATGGCTAACTCTACAGACTCTATAGCAAACACAGTACCCCTTTTCCCAGTATACCTATCTTACTAAACTTATCATTTTATGATTGAATTTGATTTTTTTTTTTGAGTATTGGTAACATTTCCCCCCTTTGAAAGTTTTGAAAATCACTTCAAGACTTTCACCTTTATCTCTAAAGCCTATCTATTAATACATCTTGTTGGTGGGAGCCTTAGACTCATTTATTTTTCATCTTTTGGTCTAGTTACTGCCTGAATGATCATCCGGTTGAAGGCAGTTTTGTTGTTTATTTGTTTCTTTATTGTCTGATTCATCCTTTCTACTTTTCCACTAAATTGTGGCCTCCAAGGTGTATGTAAATCCCAAGTAATTTCCAACACCTTACTGATATTTTGCACTACCTCTGCAATAAAATGTGGATCTCTATCTGAGGAAATTCCAATTGGTACACCAAATCTCGGAATGATTTCTTGTAACAACCATTTAATTACCTCTTTTGCTTGATTTGTCCAACAGGGAAAGGCTTCTGGCCATCCTGAAAAAGTATCAACCCCCACCAGAATGTATCGATACCCATTTTGTCTAGGTAATTCTGAAAAATCTATTTGCCAATAGTCTCCTGGTCCCATTCCTGATTTTAATATTCCCATTAGTTTAGTAGGAATTACTGCCATTAAAAAAGGTATCTTTCTTTGCTACTCTTTTAGCCATTCTGTCAGCCAATTTATTTCCTATTGTTTCCTTTGAATTTCCTGTCTGGCAGGTTTTACAGTGCATGATTGCTATATTAGCTATTTCTGGACTGCTTGTATTAATTTTAAAATTTTCTTCTTTGTATTTTATGCTTGTCCCCTGGGAGGATAGTAATCCTCTTTCTTTCCACAGAATTCCATGAACGTGTACTACACTGAAAGCATATTTTGAATCAGTCCAGATGTTTACTGGTGCTGAAATTATGCCCCAAAAGGCTCTATGGAACTGCTCAGAGACAAAGTTTAGTCTTTTAAGCAGCGAGGCATTTATTTCAGGCAACGTTGGGGAACCCCCGGCTCGTGCCGGACAAAAGAGTTCCGAAGCAGTCAGTGAAAATCAGACTATTTATACAATTTGCATAAGAGATTACAACATCTTTACATGCATAAACAGCTGACAGCGGCGGCAGCAGCGACAGCGACTGAGGTGAGGGCGACATCGGGCCGTAACCGGGCGGTTTTCATACTTTGGGCCCCCCGAGCAGCAGCCCCGAGCTGCTTTCCCACGCCCCCCCCGCCCCGGACCCGGGAGTTCCCAGCAACGAATCAGGAGAGCACCACCCCCTGTTGATTGGGTGATAAAAAGGTTCCTGGAGGACAGGGACTAGTCCCTGCTCAGAGGGGAGAGGGTGAGCCAGCAGTGACTGGGTGTGTCCCAGGGCGGGAGAGACTGCAGCTGTTTGCAGCTCATTGGGGAGGGCGCTGACTCCCTCCCAGTGCACAAGGCGAGGAAGGCGCCAAGGAGCTGTGATCCAGGGGTGTCACCAACAGGTATTTCCCAGCTCAGTGAAAGAACAATGGTATCTACCTGGCGGAAGAAGATCAAAATGGATGTGGGAACCCAGACAGAGCTCCCACGGAAGGAGGCAATGGTGCAGGTCGTAGGCTGCAGGGAATGCTACAGCGTCTCTGTGGTGTCAGGGGGCTGTGTGCGCTGTGAGCAGGTAGATGATCTGCTCGGCTGAGCGGCACAGCTGCAAAGCCAGGTTGAAAGGCTTCAAGCTGAAGTAGAAAGGCTTAGGAGCATTCGGGAGGCTGAAATGGAGATAGACTGGTGGAGCCAGGCTCTGCCTTCCCTGCAACAAAAATGGGAGCACCTGCCGGAGAGCTCCCAGGATTGAGGGACCCCTGTACTCTGCCCCTCTCAGGTGGAAAACAATAACCTAGAGGAGAGGAGTGAGTGCAGGCAAGTCTATGGCCGTGGCAAAAGGCGAGTGTCCTCCTTGCCTACCTTGCCTCTACAGGTGCCTCTGAGCAATAGATATGAAGCCCTAGTGGAATACAGCCGGTCCAATGGGGATGTGGTGGAGAGGCAACCTATATCAGAGGTCCCACCACAGTCAGAAAAACCTGACAGGCGTATAGCTACCTCCTCCACAAGGAAGAAGAGAAGAGTTTTAGTGGTTGGAGACTCCTTCCTAAAGGGATCTGAGGGCCCAATATGCAGAGCTGACCCCCATCACAGGGAGGTCTGCAGTCTGCCTGGAGCCTGAATCAGGGATATCACCAGGCAACTCCCCAACCTGGTGAAGGCCACAGACTACTACCCCCTGCTGATCTTCCAGGCAGGTGGGGAAGAAGCTGCATCCCATAGTCTGAGGGGGATGAAGAAAGACTACAAGGCCCTAGGACGGTTGGTGAAAGAGTCTGGGGCACAAGTTGTTTTCTCCTCCCTCCTTCCATTTTCAGGGGATGACGTGGGATGGAATAGTAGGATTCTCTCTATTAATGCCTGGCTACGAGACTGGTGCTACAGGCAGGGCTTTGGGTTCTTTGATAATGGCTGGTTTTATAAGACACCAGGCGTGACCGTAATACATGGGAAAGGTTTATGTCGTAGGGGCAAAAGGGTTCTGGGACAGGAATTAGCAGGGCTCATTCGGAGAGCTTTAAACTAGATTCGAAGGGGGATGGGGTAGTAGCTGGGCTTGCACCACTGGGGCAACGCTCTAGTGTTGAGGTAGACCAGGAGGCCTCCCATCCCCCTGGGGTGAAATCGGTGTGCTCAGCTCGCTCCCTGAAATGCCTGTACACCAATGCACGCAGCATGGGGAATAAACAGGAGGAGTTAGAAATCCGTGTTCGGTCGGGGGGCTATGATTTAGTGGCAATTACAGAGACTTGGTGGGACGCCTCGCATGACTGGAATGTGGTCATGGATGGCTATGTCCTGTTCAGGAAAGACAGGCCACTAAGGAGAGGTGGTGGAGTTGCTCTTTATGTGAGTGAGCAGCTAGAATGTATTGAGTTCTGTCCAGGGGCGGATCAGGAGCGAGTTGAGAGTTTGTAGGTGCGAATTAAGGGGCAGGCTGGCAGGGGTGATACTGTTGTGGGTGTCTATTACAGGCCACCAGATCAGGATGAGGAGGGTGATGAGGCCTTCTACAGGCAGCTGAAAGCAGTCTCGCAATTACAGGGCCTGGTTGTCATGGGGGATTTCAACTACCCTGATATTTGCTGGGAGGCCTACTCAGCCAGCCATCCTCAGTCCAGGAGGTTCCTCCAGTGCATTGATGATAACTTTCTGATGCAAATGGTGGATGAGCCAACTAGGAGAGGAGCGCTGCTGGATCTTATCCTCACTAACAAGGAGGGTCTGGTTGAAGAGGTGAAGGTTGAGGGCAGCCTTGGTTGTAGTGACCATGAGATGGTAGAGTTCAGGATCTCATGTGGCAGGAACAGAATAGCTAGCAGAATCACAACCCTGGGCTTCAGTAGGGCCAACTTTGGCCTTTTCAAGCAATTGCTAGGGGAAATCCCATGGGACAGGGTACTAGAAGGTAAGGGGGCCCAAGATAGTTGGTTAGCACTCAAGGACTGCTTCTTCCAAGCTCAAGATCAGAGCATCCCAGCAGGTAGGAAGTCAAGGAAGGGTACCAGGAGACCTGCATGGTTAAGCAGGGAACTGCTGGGCAAATTCAAGTGGAAGAAGAGGGTGCACAGATCATGGAAGGAGGGGCTGGCCACTTGGGAGGAATATAAGTCTGTTGTCAGAGGATGTAGGGAGGCAACTAGGAAAGCTAAGGCCTCCTTGGAATTAAACCTTGCAAGAGAGGTCAAGGACAACAGAAAGGGCTTCTTCAAATACATTGCAGGTAAAGCCAACACTAGAGGCAATGTAGGCCCACTGATGAATGAGGTGGGGGCCCTGGAGACAGAGGATAAAAAGAAGGCGGAGTTACTGAATGCCTTCTTTGCCTCTGTCTATACTGCTGGAGGCTGTCCTGAGGAGCCCCGGACCCCTGAGGCCCCAGAAGAAGTCAGGATAGAGGAGGAATCTGTCTTGGTTGATGAGGGCTGGGTCAGGGACCAATTAAACAATCTGGACGTCCATAAATCCATGGGCCCTGATGGGATGCACCCGCGGGTGCTGAGGGAGCTGGCGAAGTCATTGCTAGGCCACTCTCCATCATCTTTGCTAAGTTGTGGGCAACGGGGGAGGTGCCTGAGGACTGGAGGAAAGCGAATGTCACTCCAGTCTTCAAAAAGGGCAAGAAGGAGGACCTGGGTAACTATAGACCGGTCAGCCTCACCTCCATCCCCGGAAAGGTGATGGAACAACTTGTCCTTGGTGCTGTCTCTAGGCACATCAAGGATAGGGGGATCATTAGGGGCACTCAGCATGGCTTCACCAAGGGGAAGTCATGCTTAACCAACTTGATAGCCTTTTATGAGGACGTAACCTGGTGGATAGATGATGGTAAAGCTGTGGATGTGGTCTATCTTGATTTCAGTAAAGCGTTTGACATGGTCTCCCACAGCATCCTCGCAGCTAAACTGAGGAAGTGTGGTCTGGATGATCGGGTAGTGAGGTGGATTGTGAACTGGCTGAAGGAAAGAAGCCAGAGAGTGGTGGTCAATGGGACAGAGTCCAGTTGGAGGCCTGTGTCAAGCAGAGTCCCTCAAGGGTTGGTACTGGGACCAGCACTATTCAATATAGTCATTAATGACTTGGATGAGGGAATAGAGTGCACTGTCAGCAAGTTCGCTGATGACACCAAACTGGGAGGAGTGGCTGACACACCGGAAGGCTGCGCAGCCATTCAGAGAGACCTAGACAGGCTGGAGAGTTGGGTGGGGAGAAATTTAATGAAATATAACAAGGGCAAGTGTAGAGTCCTGCATCTGGGCAAGAACAACCCCATGTACCAGTACAAGTTGGGGGCAGACCTGTTGGAGAGCAGCGTAGGGGAAAGGGACCTGGGGGTCCTAGTGGACAGCAGGATGACCATGAGCCAGCAGTGTGCCCTTGTGGCCAAGAAGGCCAATGGCATCCTGGGGTGTATTAGAAGGGGTGTGGTTAGCAGGTCGAGAGAGGTTCTCCTCCCCCTCTACTCTGCCCTGGTGAGGCCGCATCTGGAGTATTGTGTCCAGTTCTGGGCCCCTCAGTTCAAGAAGGACAGGGAACTGCTAGAGAGAGTCCAGCGCAGAGCCACGAAGATGATTAAGGGAGTGGAACATCTCCCTTATGAGGAGAGGCTGAGGGAGCTGGGTCTCTTTAGCTTAGAGAAGAGGAGACTGAGGGGTGACCTCATTAATGTTTATAAATATGTAAAGGGCAAGTGTCATGAGGATGGAGCCAGGCTCTTCTCAGTGACATCCCTTGACAGGACAAGGGGCAATGGGTGCAAGCTGGAACACAGGAGGTTCCACATAAATATGAGGAAAAACTTCTTTACGGTGAGGGTGACTGAACACTGGAACAGGCTGCCCAGAGAGGTTGTGGAGTCTCCTTCTCTGGAGACATTCAAAACCCGCCTGGACGCGTTCCTGTGTGATATGGTCTAGGTAATCCTGCTCCAGCAGGGGGATTGGACTAGATAATCTTTCGAGGTCCCTTCCAATCCCTAACATTCTGTGATTCTGTGATATTCATATTATTGCAACATCTAATTATAATATTCATAGCAGGCGGAGTTAAGGCGGAGTTATAGGCGTGGTCTTCAATTTGGGGAGATTTTGAGGGGTCGTTCCGTTCTTCAGCTTCATGAACCCAGTGTCCTTTCATCATCGTCTTCATAAACTCTTGAACTCTCCCTAATTTGGATGGTTTCCCTATGCATTTGGCAAGGATTCCTAGTGTCTTGGCAAGAATACTTGATTTCTTGGCTCATCCCTTTTCTTATCCCCCCTTTTTTGTATATGCTAGCATTTTTCAGCTTTCTCTGTTCCTGCACCATGTCATAGCGTCCTGTTTCCCAGTGAATTATTACCTCCGCTGTTAATACTAAATTCTCTAAGTTTTTGCTTAAAGCCTGCATTTAAACTTTAACTCTCTGATTCCTGTATTGTTACACTGTATTCGCTTTCCTGGCTTCATTTCCCCCCTTTTCATAAAACTTACAAATTCTTTCGTCAAGTTCTAATCCTAGAGGGCGTTGCTACACCTGTACCATTGCCCAGATTATTTGGGTTTTCTTGATTATAGACTTTAATTTGTACCACAGGCATATATTCAAGAGAGTTAACAAGAGCATGGCTATGGTTATAATTGATATTGGGTGTATCAGGTAGTGAAAAACTTGTGCCACTGTTGGGGAATATCCTGTGAAGATATCCCACCAGTGATGCTGACCTACTTGTGCAACTTTTGTTAGGATATTCTTTATACCTTCCGAGTTATGTTCTACCTGCCAAAGCATACGTTGAGCTGTTTGGTTCACCTCCTGAACTAACTTCTCCATTTCAGGATGCACGAGCATTGCCTTGAGAAGCTTAGTATCCATACCTATCTGTAGCTTTGGTATCTCATGATATAAAGTATATCCAGCTTCGATTAACTGCTGGGTAGTTATGGGAGCAGTATAGTTGAAGTCACAGCCTATAATTGTAGTGAAGTTACTTACACAAAGGTTAGTATCATTAGTCGTTTCGTGACAATTATCTATGATAACATCCTTGCAAGCGGTTCTAATACAAGCGCATCCATTTCCTATATAAAATACTTGTGACCGGGTTCTATTGTGTGGAAGCATTTCAAAGGTACATGCGCTGTCTTCAGCATCTAAGCATAAATCTTCAGCTTCTATAATGGCATTTTCACAGATATAACCTAATTGTCCTTTAGGGATACATGCTTCTGTACTAACTGACTGCCACTTGTTCTTAATACTGTTATAATTTGCCCATATGTTATGGTCTACAGGTTTGACAATGATGTTCTGATGTATAGCTCCTAATGTTAGAATAGGAAATATAGCCCTTTCTTCTGCAGCGCTAATAGTAAGGACATAAATCTCAATGTGTTCGTACTGTGGATCATAAGTAAAGTTTACTAGTTGCCACCAAGCTTGGTGGTCTTTTTCAAGTTGTGTAGTGGAGCTATCTTTTAGTATTATCTCCCTTATTTCTTGAGGTAATATGCCTGACATTCCTTCTCTCAATATTCCTGCTGCCACTGATTGTACCCATTGTTGCGTCTGAACGCACTGGATAGCAAGTGCAATTTCTTTGCTAATATCTCCGGTATAATCAGCAATTTTTATGAAATCTTCAGCGGTGTGGTTGGCTACTAAGGTCATCAATTTAACTACCAGTGATTGTGTTTCTGCTAGTGTGAGCATAGATGAACTTAAAGGCACTTTAAGCTTTCCCAAATTAGAAGTGACGGTACTTAACTTATTTACTAATACTTCTTGATCTATTGTGTTTAATATGCCAAACCCTGTGCCAACCCATCCACTTATATCTCTTTGTGTTCGTCTGTGGTATGACCTGGTTGCTAACGAAGCGTTCCAGCCTTTGAGGCTTTGCTGTATGAACGGTTGACAATCTTTTTGTAAATGTGTAATGTCTGTCTGAATGTTTATCTGCACTTTCTTCAGAGAATACGTGGGATCTAACAGCAGCTTTAATTCGTTCGATTGTCTTATCACCTGAGGCCCTATAAAAGTTGAATTATGTATTTCTCTACATTCTAAAGATGGTTTCATATGGGTCTTCATATGGGTATATGTCTGTTGGGAGTTTCATGGCTTGCTCAAAGCCTCTAGTGGTTACAATGCCTTGTTCGCCAATAGGTTCAAGAATCTTGGCTTCTCTGCTGCATGAAAACCACGTTAATCGGTCTAGCTTGAATATTATTTCACACTGTGCCCTGCCTCCTTCAATACTATCCCACTGACACGAGATTGGTCCTTTCCTTTGAATCCAGACAATGGGTTCTTCACCTTTTACCTGGCTGTAAGTAGCTAAGTTCTGCCTAGGGACTTTGTGCCCAGATGCAATTGTCAGTGTTAGTCTGTTTGTTTTTCCCACTAGGGCATCGAGTTCTCGACACCCTATTTGAATTTGGTCTCCCTTTTGTGCTTCAAAAGAGTTTTTGCTATCCCATTCATCTATCGTATAAGGTTGATTGTTATGTAAAACATAAATCTCAAATTCTGGGTGAGGGGCAGAGGTTGGTAGTGCGCGTGCACTAGACCACGGTCCTCCTGGAGTAGGGTCTTGGGATAATACAATACTTATCAAAAGTCCAATGGTCAGCGCTGAAAGGGTTTGAGAGGGAGCTGGATTCATGATGTCGGGTCTTCTTGCTTATCTTCTGGAGCTTTCTTGACTCGAGAATAGTGAATCCATGTGGGCCGCTCCTTGATCCGAATCGCGGTGAAGGTGGTCAGCAGCACTTGGAAGGGTCCCTCCCACTTTTCTTGCAGGGGTTTTCCTAAAAGATTCTTAACATACACCCAATCACCGGGATTAAACGGATGTAGTTTACAGTTAGGTTGTTTGGGTTGATGTTCTATTACTAGTGTGGCATTTTTATCAAAATATTTTCCTACTGCAATTACATAATCATGTATATATTGATTGCCTATTTAGTCTATAGCATCGCTATTTACAATTTGCATAGCATAAGGTCTACCATACAGGATTTCAAACGGGCTCAACTTTTCTTTTGATCGAGGTTTGACCCTCAATCTAATCAGAGCAATAGGCAAAGCCTGATACCATTGTAAACTAGTTTCTTGGCATATTTTAGCAATTTGTTGTTTGATAAGATGATTCATCTTTTCTACTTGCCCACTGGCTTGTGGTCTGTAGGGTGTATGCAACTGCCATTTAATCTGCAATGCTTTGCTTATTGCTCTCATGACCTTTGCACAAAAAAAATGTGAACCTCTATCTGAAGAGATACTTTTTGGTACCCCAAACCGTGGTATGATTTCATTTAACAAAACTTTAGTTACCTCCCTCTCTCTGTTTGTCCTGCAGGGGAATGCTTCAGGCCACCCAGAAAATGTGTCAGTTAGTACCAACAAATATCGATACCCCCCTTTTCTTGGGAGTTCAGAGAAGTCAATTTGCCATACTTCACCTGGAAATTTGCCTTGATTTATTGCTCCTTGGTGTATTTTGGTTCCGGTATTTGGATTATTCTTCAGGCATCGTTCGCATTGTGATGTGACTTGCTTTACGGTAGTGAATAATTTTGGTCCTGCTATTCTAGCTTGCAAATATTGATAAAGTGGATCCAAACTCCAATGAGCCTTTTCATGTTCCGTTTTTACAAATTGCCAAATTAATTTCCCTGGTATTATTAGCTGTCCTGTTTCTAATTGACCCCATCCATTGTCTAACAATTTGCCTTTGTTCCTTTGAATCCACCTATGATCTGATTCCTGATAGTCTGGTTGAAAATTAGTGTCTAGCCCCCCTGGTACTAAAGCTGTTATATTCACTTCTTCGGTCCTTACAGCAGCTAATTTAGCCTCTGCATCCGCTTTCCTATTTCCGGAACAGTGTTACCTTTCAGGTGTCCCTTGCAATGCATTATGGCCACTTGTGTAGGGAGTTGGACTGCTTCTAACAATTGTAGAATTTCTTCTGCATGCTTGACAGTTTTCCCTTGAGCAGTTAGCAGTCCTCTTTCTTTCCAAATTGCTCCATGAGCGTGTATGACGGAGAAGGCATACTTAGAATCTGTCCAAATATTAATTCGTATGCCCTCTGCCAATTCCAAAGCTCGGGTAAGAGCGATCAGTTCTGCCTTTTGGGCTGAGGTCCCTGCGGGTAAAGGATTTGATTCAATTACCTCCTCCGTTGTGGTCACCGCATAGCCTGCCATCCTTACTCCTTGCTTCACGAAGCTGCTGCCGTCGGAGAACCAGTTGTCCGCATCTTCAAATGGCTCTTCTTTGAGGTCCGGGCGGCTGGAGTAGACTGCTTCGATAGTTTCCAGGCAGTCGTGCTCGATTGGTTCTGCTGACACTCTTCCCTCTAGAAATGAGGCTGGATTCACAATGTTAATGACTTGAATGGTTATATCGTCTGACTCAACTAAGATTGCTTGGTACTTTAGGAACCTAGAAGGTGACAACCAATGGCCTCCCTTTTGTTCTAGTACTGCGGATACAGTGTGGGACACTAACACAGTCATTTTCTGGCCCAACGTCAGTTTTCTGGCCTCTTCTATGTTTATGATTACCGCGGCCACTGCTTTTAGACAGCTGGGCCATCCTTTGCTTACTTCATCCAGCTGTTTGGAGAAATAGGCCACAGCTCTTTTGTGTGGTCCCAATTGTTGTGCCAGAACTCCTAAAGCCATCCCTTGTCGTTCATGAGAGAACAGCCAAAATGGTTTAGCTACATCTGGCAGGCCCAAAGCCGGGGCTCTCATGAGTTCTTGTTTCAGTCTCCTAAAAGCTCCCTCTGCTTCGGGAGTCCAGACTAGGATACTCTTAGTTTCTTTTAGCAAATCATACAGTGGTTTGGCGAGTATTCCATATTGATAGATCCATAATCGGCACCAACCTGTCATCCCCAGGAAGGCTCAAAGATCTCTCACTGTTTCTGGTCTAGGCATTTGGCAGATGGCTTCTTTTCTTGCTGTTCCTAAGGATCGTTGTCCTCTGGAAATTTCATATCCCAGGTATACTATTTCTTTTTGCACCAGCTGCGCTTTCTGTTGAGAGACTCGATATCCGCTTAGACCCAGGAAATTTAACAGAGAAGTAGTCCATCTAACACACTCCTCTTCCGTCTCAGTTGCTATTAGTAGATCATATACGTATTGTAGAAGAGTACCATCTCCCTGTGGCCTTTCCCATTGTTCTAATTCCTTGGCTAATTGGTTCCCAAAAATTGTTGGACTATTTTTATAGCCCTGAGGTAACACTGTCCAGGTTAATTGAGTCTTTCTCCCTTTGCTCACAGATTCCCATTCGAAGGCAAAAATCTTTTGGCTTTCCAGGGCTAAGGGAAGGCAGAAGAATGCATCTTTTAGATCTAACACTGTAAACCAAATTAGATTGTCTTTTAATTTAGTTAGGAGTGTATAAGGGTTGGCTACCACTGGATGTAGTGTTTTTGCTATCGCATTCACAGCTCTTAAATCTTGAACTAGCCTGTAAGTCCCATTTGGTTTCTTAACTGGCAAGATTGGTGTATTATAGTCTGATTTGCACTCTATTAATAACCCTAATTCTAAAAATTTCTGAATTATTGGTTCGATTCCTTTTCTATCTTCTAACCTCAGTGGGTATTGTTTTCTCACCACTGGTCTTGCTCCAGGTATAAGTTCAATAGTGATAGGTGTTGCCTGTTTTGATTTCCCAGGTACGTCCGTAGCCCATACCAATGGGTATACTTTGCCCATGATTCGCTCGATATTATGACTTTCAGGTTTTGGTTCTAAGCAACTGATCGTCAAGCTTAAAGCCGTGATCAGTTGTTCTTCATTTACCTGGAATTCAAGTTTGTCTTTGAATTTTATTACAGCTCCTAAATTTTCTAATAAATCTCTACCCAGTAGAGGCTTTGGAGACTTTGGTAAGTACAGAAACTGATGAATCCCCATTTGTTTTCAAATTTTGTATTTAATGGGTTTTAGGAAATAAGTTTTTTCTGGTTGGCCTGTTGCTCCCACAACTTGTACAAACTCATCACTCTTTGGCACTAGTTCCTGATTTAAAACTGAAAATGTTGCTCCTGTGTCGATCAAAAAGTTTAATTCCTTTTCACCTTCCCCTAGCTCCATTTTAACCAGTGGGTCTGCTAGGGAACGACTCACCGGTCTCCCTCAGTCACTGTTCTGGTGTGCAATGGCAGTGTTTGCGACTCTTTCTCTTAGTTGAGGACAGTCCCGCCTCCAATGGCCTATCTGTAAGCAATTAGAACATTGATTCGGTCCTATTCTAGCTGGTTGGGGCTGAAATCCCCCTCTCCCTCTCACAAAGTAGCCCCGACCTCTACCCCTGGCATTTGCTTCTGGGAATCACAGAATCACAGAATGTTAGGGATTGGAAGGGACCTCGAAAGATCATCTAGTCCAATCCCCCTGCCGGGGCAGGATTGCCTAGACCATATCACACAGGAACGCGTCCAGGCGGGTTTTGAATGTCTCCAGAGATGGAGAATTTGTGTTCCGGGTTGCCACTGCTACTGCTACAACCCGAGCAAGTCTTTTATCTTCCCTCTTCTTTTCTTCCTTTTCTCTGTTATTGTATACCTTCCAGGCCTCATTCATTAGTGTCTCTAAATCTCTGTTTGCTGGGTGCTCAAGTTTTTGTAGTTTCTTTCTAATGTCAGGATTACATTGTCCCATCACTAACCCTAGTAATTGTTGCCTCCCTTCTTCTGATGCCGGGTCTAGGGGTGTGCATTGTCTCATGGCCGCCCTGAGTCTGTCTAAAAGTTCCGAAGGGGTCTCGTCCTTTCCCTGTCTAACGTCATATAAAGCTGCCCAATTGATGGCCTTTGGTATTGCATTTCGCAGGCCTAATGCTATTAGCTTTCTGTATTGCACTAGTCGCTCATATTGGACTGGATTGTTCGGATCCCAATCTGGATTCCTGCTTGGGAATATTACATCTAGCGCTTCAGGTAGTATGGCAGCATGTTCTCTTCCTGTTCTTAATACAAGTTCCCTTTCTGTTTCCGTTAATTCCGATAACATTACATCTATATCCTCCCAATCGATGTCTTGGTTCTTTGCCAATAATTCAAATCTCCTAGCCACCCCCTCTGGATTTTTCCTAAAACTCTTCACTTCCTCTCTCCAGCTGTTCAAATCACTCGATGTAAATGGCACTTTTATTCGTCCCTGTTCTCCTGCAATGGGCATTATCCGTCGGAGGGGAGCTATTGTATAACTTTCTTCGACCCTATCTTTTATTCCCTCTTCCTCCTGGGCTCTAACCTTTTGTGCTACAGACCTGGTATAGTGTGAGTGGCTAATTCCTTCTCCGGGGTCTACTCTACTCTTTCTCTTTTCTTTTCTTTTTCCCTGTTTCTGTTCCTCGTCCTCACTCTCCATCCCTGCCCTGTCGTCCTCCGCTAGTCCCCTGGTATGGTTTACAAGATGCTGCCGGCGCTCGACCTGTCCGGGGTCGCGTTCCTCGTCTTCCTCTGTTCCCCGTGTATCCCTTTTATCATCTATTTGAATTACTATGTTTAATCTTTGTGGATTATTTTCCCTTTCTACCTGAACTACTGTGTCACTATCTTCTTCGCTGTACCTTAGCTTAGGGGAACTGCCCTCTCCTTTATTACCCCCTGATCTCGGCGGACTACTTTCATCTCCATAATTTTCAACTCTTGGTGGGCTGCTCTCTTCCCCGTAACCCTCTGATCTTAATGGACTAGCTCCTTTCCTATCGATCTCTGACCTAGGTGGACTACTTTCTTCTCTATAGCTCCCTGATCCCTGTGGACTACTCAATCCCTGCGGGCTACTTTCCTCCTAACTGCTTCCTGATTTCTGAGGGCTATACCCGGCCTTGAATCTCCCTAGTTCCAGCGAGATATCTCTTAATAGGTTGGTGTCCCTTTCACCCTCTCTCAGCTTTGGCAGTGGCACCCCGTATCCTGGTGCATATGGTTGATACTCCCACAAACTTACTTCACTTTCTTTTCCACTGTCCCTTCTTTTTAGCTTAAGACACTGTTGTCCAATACTACAGGCATCACAACAGCGCTCCTTTGGTTTTAGGTTTTTCTTATCCTTTTCCAAAGCCAGAACCAAAGGATCTTGAGGTGCGACATTTACCCCACATTCTCTCTGCCACTCAGGTTTGTTTCTTAGGGTAAAGAACATATCACAATACATTACTTCATCCCATTTGCCTAATCGACGGAGGAACAACATGAGCTGTAAAATAGTGTTGTAGTTTGTTGTTCCTTCAGGTGGCCATTTCTCGTCATCATCTAGTTTATACAAAGGCCACCACTGCGTGCAGTATTTTAAGAGTGTCTTTTTGCTTATGTTTCCCCCCGGGGTTCCTCCTAGATCTTTCCAATGCTTTAATATACATCCTCAGGGGGTTTTCATGTTTATGTCCTTACTCTGTTGGCTTCCCATTATCAATCAAAGTTGAGTTGTGTTTTGTTTTTGTTTGTTTGTTTGTTTTTGTTTTTTTTTTTTTAATATATATATATAAACCCACTTATGTGGTACTCTATTATGCAATTCTTGTCTCTGGATTCATGCTTCTAAGTCTAATCGGGCTAGACTTCCATCAATATGCTCTAACTGAGTAACTTCCGGTATGCCAGTGAACTGTACTTTAAACCAAAACACTTTTCTTATTCTATTCCATAGCTTTATACATATACGCTTCGTCCTTTTCTGGCCGTTCTCCTCGCGGAGTTATGGAAACGCAGATTGGGACTCCACACTCGCTTCGCAACGATGTTGCATCTCAATCACACCCATACACGCTTGCACACTTTACATAAAAACTTTCCTACCTTACGGTTTCTATCTGAGCAATCTGTGTTACCAAGTAAGGTCGCGAGATGTCATTGCAGACCGGGAAATACAGGTTTGTTGTCAACTGTCGGATGTCGCTGCGAACTATAAAATACACCTTTTACAGAAAATGCAGTCAAGATGTTATGAATACCTGTCTGTGAGTGTGATAGCTGGTAAGGTATTATTCATTCCTTCTATATTGCAATCTCTCCCCATACAAAACTTTAAACATATTACAAGATGACACACAGCAAACAAGGAAGCGAAAGCGAGCTGAATTACACAGAGCAAAGTGCTATCTCACTGTTGAATAACCCAAAGTTTCACATAAAACACAAACAATACGGGCTCGTCTCACAGTTTTAACATACAGAGACTGGATTCTACAATCGTTATCTCTACCGCATCCCAAAGATTCCTCAGTAAAAACCGAGGCTTTCCTGGGTCCTAAAGACCCTTTGCCTTAAACCAAATACAGAAAAAGCAAATACAAATATTGACAACACAGAGCAAAGTGCCTTTTACACTGCAGTGGTGGGACTCTAACCCACGGTTCGCAGGACTCTAACCTGCTGAGGTGGGGGACTCTAACCCCCTTAGGGGACTAATGCAGAGGGCGTCCCCTCCTGCTTCCCCGGGCAACTGCGTCCGGTCCCCACCTTCTCTTTACCTCATGAGTTTAAACATAAAAATATAAATACCTCTGAATGTAGCAGAAGGTCCTTGTCCACCGGCATGTGAAGCCAAGGGGTTGGGGAGACTTTGCCGACAGAAGATCAGTCGGGGGGCCCCACAAGTGTCCCCAGGCCCCCCGGATTACAGCACAGCGGAGTGGGAGCCTCCTGCCTGGCTCGCCAGAAATGGTTCCGAAATTATGCCCCAAAAGGCTCTATGGAACTGCTCAGAGACAAAGTTTAGTCTTTAAGCAGCGAGGCATTTATTTCAGGCAACGTTGGGGAACTCCCGGCTCGTGCCGGACAAAAGAGTTCCAAAGCAGTCAGTGAAAATCAGACTATTTATACAATTTGCATAAGAGATTACATCATCTTTACATGCATATTCATATTATTGCAACATCTAATTATAATATTCATAGCAGGCGGAGTTATAGGCGTGGTCTTCAATTTGGGGAGATTTTGAGGGGTCGTTCCGTTCTTCAGCTTCATGAACCCAGTGTCCTTTCATCATCATCTTCATAAACTCTTGAACTCTCCCTAATTTGGATGGTTTCCCTATGCATTTGGCAAGGATTCCTAGTGTCTTGGCAAGAATACTTGATTTCTTGGCTCATCCCTTTTCTTATGTCCCCTTTTTTGTATATGCTAGCATTTTTCAGCTTTCTCTGTTCCTGCTTCATGTCATAGCGTCCCAGGCCATGTCATAGCGTCCTGTTTCCCAGTGAATTATTACCTCCGCTGTTAATACTAAGTTCTCGAAGTTTTTTTGCTTAAAGCCTGCATTTAAACTTTAACTCTCTGATTCCTGTATTGCTACACTGTATTCGCTTTCCTGGCTTCATTACTCTTTTCTTTGCTCAATTCTAGTGCTCTTGTCAAAGCTATCAATTCTGCCTTTTGAGCTGAGGTTGTGCTAGGTAAAGAATTTGCTTCTATAACAGTGTTTTCAGTTATCACCGCATATCCTGCGTATCAAATCCCATCTTCCACGAAGCTGCTGCCATCTGTGTACGCTTCCCAGTCAGGATCCTCCAAAGGTGTATCCTTTAGATCCTCACGACTGGAGTATACATACTCTATGGTTGTTAGACAGTCATGTTCCAGTTGTTCTTCTTCCTGTACAGAACTCAAAAAGACTGCAGGATTGGTAAGGTTAGTGGTTTTTAGAATTACATCATCTTGTTCGGTTAAAATCACTTGATACTTCATCATTCTGCTAGGGGATAACCAGTGACCCCCTTCTTGTTCCAGAACAGTAATTATCATATGTGGTACGTATACTGTTATCATTCTCCCCAAAGTCAATTTTCGTGCCTCTTGTATTAGCATTATTGTGGCTGCAACTGCTTGAAGGTAACTTGGCCATCCTTTACTTACAGTGTCCAGTTGTCTGGAGAAGTATCCTACCGGTCTCTTCCAGTTTCCCATCCTCTGGGTTAACATTCCAAATGCGAGATGTTGTCTCTCATGCACAAACAGTTGGAAGTCCGTAGTCAAATCTGGAAGTCCTAGTGCTGGTGCAGTCATCAGGGTCCATTTTAAATCCCGAAAAGCCTTTTGCTGTTCTGGGCCCCACACAAACAGTACAATTTTCTGAGCTTCATATAAGGGTTTAGCTAACAGACCGTAATTAATTATCCAGAGTCGACAGCACCCGGTCATTCCTAGAAAAGCTCTCAATTCACGCACATTTCTAGGTTCAGGGATACCACAAATTGCCTCTTTACGGTCCGTTCCCCACAAATTAGCATTATTTAGCTGGGCAGATGCTGAGGTACCAATGGTGGGTGACATAGATAATCAGATGCAGCAATATGCAGAAAATCTCTCTTCCTTCCCCCGGGCCAGCGTCTCAGTTGTGGAAACACCGTCTGACAAATCCACAGAACTACTCGGTAAGGTGTTGGAAAAACTCTCTTAGATGGAGGACAGACTCCTCTCTCTGCCTGTACCGATGAACGTCTTTGCCATCAGGAGACAGCATTCCCCTGCAAGACCTGCTCAGGAGAGATGGTACATATCACGAGGTACCCTGTGGTTTTTCCTGCATGACAATGGAGATGGAAAACCTACATCGGCTTTATGGACATGCGTATGTAAGTTACAAGGTGAACAGATTAGGAACGGGGGTTCTTCCAGGAAACTTGTTGCTCCAGTTTCCAATGGGAAGCTCTCCAGACAGCGTAGATGGGCTTTGGATCCCTATTTACCAGATGGGAATAATGGGGATCAAATCTACATGAGCTACTCGAACCAAGATGTCAATAAAGAACACTATGTTCAGGATTAGAGGGGCCCTGCCTCCAGCCAGGTGGAGGAGAGGGACAACTGTGGTTTTTGGACTGCATGGATTCGATAACCTGGCACATAAGAACCACAGGAGTATAAGGCTATAGTGGACGCTGGTGCACAATGCACCATAATACCATCAAACTATAAAGGGACAGAATCCATTTTTATCTCTGTCATGACAGGGGTCTCCCAAGATCTGGCTGTATTGGAAGCTGAAGTGAGTCTGACTGGGACTGAGTGGTGGACACACACTATTGTGACTGGTCTATCAGAAGACCCTTCTATTGTGGGGCTGCTGAGGGTTGAGGAGCAAAATCTGCCCATTGCTACTACAACAGCCCACAGGTGGCAATATCATGCTAATAGATACTCCCTGATCCCCATCCATGAGCTGATTGGTCAATTGGAGAACCAAGGAGTGATCACCAAAACACGCTCACCCTTCAACAGTCCCATATGGCAAGTGTGAAAGTCCAGTGGGGAATGGAGACGAACTGTGGACTATCGTGGCCTGAATGAAGTCACACCACTGCTGAGCAGAGCTGTACTGGACATGTTAGAACTCCATTATAAACTGGAGTCAAAGGCAGCCAAGTGGTATGTCACAACTGATATCACAAATGCGTTTTTCTCCATTCCTTTGTCAGCAGAGTATAGGCAACAGTTTCCTTTCCCCTGGAGGGGCATCCAGTACACCTGGAATTGATTGCCCCAGGGGTGGAAACATAGCCCCACCATTTGCCATGGACTGGTCCAGACTGCACTGGAGAAGGGTGGAGCTCCAGTACACCTGCAATACATTGATGACATAGTTCTATGAGGTGATACAGCAGGAGAAGTTTTTGAGAAAGGGGAAAAAGTAATTCGAATCCTTCTAGAAGCTGGTTTTGCCATCAAATGCAGAAAGGTCAAGGGACCTGCAAAAGAGATCCAGTTTTCAGGAATCAAGTGGCAAGATGGCTGCCATCAGATCCCAATGGATGTGATCAACAAAATAACAGCCATGTCTCCACCAACTAGCAAAAAGGAGACACAAGCTTTCCTAGGTGTAGTAGGCTTCTGGAGGATGCATGTTGCCCATTACAGTCAGATTGTGAGCCCTCTCTACGAAGTGACTCAGAAGAATGATTTTAAATGGGGCCCTGAGCAACAACAGGCCTTTGAACAAATTAAACAGGAGATAGTTCATGCAGTGGCCCTTGGACCAGTCCAGATGGGACCAGAAGTAAAGAATGTCGTCTATAACGCAGCTGGGGAGAACAGCCCTACCTCGAGTCTCTGGCAAAAGGCACTGGGGGAGACTCGAGGTCGACCCCTCGGGTTTTGGAGCTGGGGATACAGAGGATCAGAGGACTGTTATACTCCAACAGAAAAAGAGATACTGGCAGCCTATGAAGGAGTTTGAGCTGCCTCAGAAGTAATTTATAGTGAGGCACAGCTCCTCCTGGCACCCAGATTGCCAGTGTTGAACTGGATGTTTAATGGGAAGACCCCCTCTACACATCATCCAACAGATGCTATGTGGAGTAAGTGGGTTGCATTGATTACTCAGTGGGCTCAAACAGGGAACCTCAGTCGCCCAGGAATTCTGGAAGTAATCATGGACTTTCCAGAAGGGAAAGATGTTGGAATGTTGCCAGAGGAGGAGGTGATGCGTGCTGAAGAGGCCCCACCATACAATAGACTATCAGACAATGAAAAGCATCATGCCTTGTTCACTGATGGATCTTGTTGTATTGTAGGCAAACAGTGAAGGTGGAAAGCTGCTGTGTGGAGTCCCATGCAATGAGTGGCAGAAGCAGCTGAGGAAGAAGGTGAGTTGAGTCAGTTTGCAGAAGTAAAAGCCATCCAGCTGGCTCTAGACATTGCTGAGAGAGAAAAATGGCCAGTACTCTCCCTGTATACTGCCTCATGGATGGTAGCAAATGCCCTGTGGGGATGGCTGAAGCAATGGAAGAAAAACAACTGTCAGCGCAGAGGCAAACCCATCTAGGCAGCCAGATTGTGGCACGATATTGCTGCCTGATTAGAGAAGCTGGTTGTGAAGGTATGTCATGTAGATGCCCACGTACCCAAGAGCAGAGCCACTGAGGAACAACAAAACAACCAGCAGGTGGATCGGGCTGCTAAAATTCAAGTGTCTCAATTAGATCTGGACTGGCAGCATAAAGGTGAAATATTTTTAGCACGGTGGGCCCAAGGCAGGGCCCATCAGGCCATCAAGGCAGAGATGCCATATATAAATGGGCCTGTGACCGAGGGGTGGATTTGGCCGTGGACACTATCGCACAGGTCATCCATGAATGTGAAACTTGTGCTGCAATTAAACAAGCCAAATGACTAAAACCCCTGTGGTATGGAGGATGGTGGCTAAAATATAAGTATGGAGAGACCTGGCAGACTGATTACATCTTGCTTCCACGAACCTAATAAGGCATGTGCTATGTGCTCACAATGGCAGAAGCAAGTACCGGCTGGTTGGAAACATACCCTGTGCCTCATGCCACTGCCCATAACGCTCTTACGGGCCTTGAAAAGCAGATTTTGTGGCGACATAGCACTCCGGAAAGAATAGAGTCAGACAGGGGGACTCATTTCTGAAATAGCCTCATAGACACCTGGGCTAAAGAGCATGGTATCAAGTGGATATATCACATCCCCTGTCATGCACCAGCCACTGGGAAAGTTGAATGATGCAATGGACTGTTGAAGGCTACGTTGAAAGCAATGGGTGTTGGGACATCCAAATACTGGAATGAACACTTAAAAAGAGCCACCTGGTTAGTTAATACCAGGGGAATCTCTCAACCGGGCTGGCCATGCTCCTTCAGGACTGCTGTGCACTGTAGGGGGGAATAAAGTCCCTGTGGTTCATGCAAGGAATATGTTGGGGAAAACAATTTGGATTACTCCTGCCTTGAGCAAAGGCAAACCCATTTGTGGAATTGCTTTTGCTCGAGGACCTGGGTGCATGTGGTGGATGATGCAGGAGGATGGGTGAGTTAGATGTGTACCACATGGAGATTTGATTCTGGGCAAGAATAGCCAATAACTTGAACTGTATGATGGTAACTGGTATAGGATACTGCTTGTCATCATTTATCTAGTTATTTATTACAGTAAGAATCACCCCAGACTGTGAACACGAGCTGTACCAGATACACAAGCTGTGAGCTCCAGATGCAGCACATCATCTTGCTGTGCCTAATTTCACCAGTCCATCAGACTGTATTGAGGCCTGGTCCCAATATGCTGACTGAGTGAATCCCACATCATTTTTTCCTGCCCTAAGAGACTTATGAGAAATGGAATCCATGGTTTTGGACTAAACAAATTCAATGGACTTCTTAGAGTTATAGTCCATAGATAAAGAGAATATCTGTGTGTATATATGGAGATAGATATATATATATATATATATATGCCGAGAGATGGGGGAAAATAGTAGTGACTTGGGCGTGACGTAAATGATAATAAGGGATGGAATCCTGTTCTGGTTTCGCAGGGATAAAATTTATAGAATCACTTTTCTGTTACATTTTGTTTCAGTTTGTGGCCAGCTGTGGTATGGTGATCAAGGCCATTAGCAGTGAAAACCAGGGCAGTTGACCTAGGCTGGCCCACAGATATATTCTATAACATTAATGTCAGGTTCACTATAAAAGGGAAAGCTTGATGGGGATGGTGGCTCTTTTGCGATGCTCTTTTCTCCCACTCTTTCCTCCTTCTCTCTTTTCAGTGGTGGTGATCCCTGGAGGGACTTGCCACCACTCTGTGGGCTAAGTATAACTTTGTCTTTTGTATTAATATTGACATTGGTTTCCTTATTTTATTAAAACTGTTTAAATTTTAACTCGCAAGTCTCCCTCCTTTTCCCGATTTTCTTCCTCAGCTGGGGAGGGGTCTTGGGTGATAGAACTACTGCTTATTGTGTAGCCCTGGGTCTGGGCTAAATGGAGACACCATCTCAATATGAGGAGGAACTTCTTTACTTTAAGGGTGACAGAGCACTGGAACAGGCTCCCCAGGGAGGTTGTGGAGTCTCCTTCTCTGGAGATATTCAAAACCCATCTGGATGTGAATCTGTGCAATGTGCTATAGGGGAACCTGGTTTGGCAGGGGGTTGGACTAGATGATCTCCAGAGGTCCCTTCCAACCCTAACCATTTTGTGAACTGACTGCAACCCCCATTTCCTGTCCCCCTACACTGCTTGGAGGGAGGAGGTAGAGAAAATCAGGAGTGAAGTTGGGTTCAGAAAGAAGGGGGGGGGGGAGGGAGGTGTCTTAAGATCTGTTTTTATTTCTCATTATCCTACTCTGATTTGATTGTTGCAAGAACAACCCCATGTATGAGTACAAGTTGGGGACAGACCTGTTGGAGAGCAGCGTAGGGGAAAGGGACATGGGGGTCCTAGTGGACAGCAGGATGACCGTGAGCCAGCAATGTGCCCTTGTGGCCAAGAAGGCCAATGGCATCCTGGGGTGTATTAGAAGGGGTGTGGTTAGTAGGTCAAGAGAGGTTCTCCTCCCCCTCTACTCTGCCCTGGTGAGGCCGCATCTGGAATATTGTGTCCAGTTCTGGGCCCCTCAGTTCAAGAAGGACAGGGAACTGCTAGAGAGAGTCCAGCGCAGAGCCACAAAGATGATTAAGGGAGTGGAACATCTCCCTTATGAGGAGAGGCTGAGGGAGCTGGGTCTCTTTAGCTTAGAGAAGAGGAGACTGAGGGGGGACCTCATTAATGTTTATAAATATGTAAAGGGCAAGTGTCATGAGGATGGAGCCAGGCTCTTCTCAGTGACATCCATTGACAGGACAAGGGGCAACGGGTACAAGCTGGAACACAGGAGGTTCCACATAAATATGAGGACAAACTTCTTTACGGTGAGGGTAACTGAACACTGGAACAGGCTGCCCAGAGAGGTTGTGGAGTCTCCTTCTCTGGAGACATTCAAAACCCGCCTGGACGTGTTCCTGTGTGATATGATCTAGGTAATCCTGCTCCAGCAGGGGAATTGGACTAGATGATCTTTCGAGGTCCCTTCCAATCCCTAACATTCTGTGATTCTGTGGTAATGAATTAAACTAGTTTCCCCAAGTTGAGCCTGTTTTGCCCGTGATGGTAATTGCTCAGTGATCTCCTTGTCCTTATCTTGACCCATGAGCCTTTTGTTATATTTTCTCTCCCCTGTCTAGTTGAGGAGGGGAGTGATAGATCGGCTTTGGTGGGCACCTGGCATCCAGCAGGGTCAACCCACTACACAGGGTTGTATTTTTGTTGCAGTGGTGTTGTTTTATGTTATACTGCTGGTTTATTTGGACTATAGAGCCAACAGTCTATCAGCTGATATAGATAAAATTAGAGGTATTATGCCACTTCCACCTATGCTGCTGAGGTCAGAGTGTATCTTGCAGAAGGAGGTACAGTCATCTCTGAAGTCCACTAAGCCCCAGTGGCAGTTTCCATTATCTCATCTATTACTGGTTGGTTTGGACAGCTTGAAAAACCCATGGCCGTAGCTGTGCCAAACATACATTTGCTTCAGCTGAGGACAGAGACCATTACTTTAAGTAAATGCTCAATGAGCTTTTATACTATTTTGTTTATCCATTGAAACCATCTGTGCAGTTCAAATACAATTTCATTTTTATTTATGATAAAACAAAATGTGCAAGTTTAGTCTTCAAATTTTATCTTTTTTGTAGGAAAAGCAAATTTCTTTCAGCCTCTCTAAAGGGTATTGCATAGATAAGATTGTTTTTTTTAATAAAGGTTAGTAGTGTCTCCTTAATTTTTTTGATATGTTCAGTGGATAAAATTAATCTCTGTACAGCTGGCCAGAGCAAATCTAGACACCATTTAAGTGCACAAGAATGAATTTCCCTGGTTGTGAGCATACAACATAGTATCAATATTACATGTAGTGTAGGTCTCTTGACCCTCACTCTTATTAGGTCATCATCACTGGTCAAAAGGATCTTCCAGAAATATCCCCCCTGAAATGCTTTGAGTTATTCGACACCACAAATACGGGCAGGTAGCATAGGTTATTAGCACATAGCTATGGGATGGGACAAGGATAAAATGGGTTGCTGCTGCAGACTTTGCAAAATACCTACTGAACATGGTGAATCAAGTGGGAACTGTGTTTTGTTACAGGAGAGGCTTGATTACGTTGGGAAGTTAGGTAAAGAAGGAATGAGTCACCAGGCAGAAACTGAAAAGAGTCGGGGGCAATGTCAGTTCCAATATCTGCCTTTGTAGCTTCACCAAACACTGCTGGGACAGATTCTGATTTCATCTATGCTTCTGTGAAAAGGAAGTAGCCCACTGGGATGTGGTGGTATAAAATCAAAAGTAAACCTACTCATTTTCAGCAGAGTTATAGTGACAGTACAATTTACCCTTGGTAGAGAAGGCAGCAATGGTGATTCCTCAAATATTACACTATTGGGGAACACATGTTAAAAAAACAACCCTCTCATACAGTTCTGAGGGTTAAACTGTGCCTATAATAAAAGCTAAGCTACAATTCAAACCTTTTTAGCTAACTCGAGGCTTTTATTAAAGCAGTTTTTCCTAGCTCAGAACAACCATTAGGTGAAGAGCTGGAAGCAGTGAGAGAGAAAAAGGGATTTATGTGTGTGCATCAAAAGGAGAATATATCCCTCTGAGAATTATTTCCATGGGTCCCCTACCTACAAATGAAGAGAAATGTGATATAACAGTTCATTGTTCTGACAGTGTCCTGGTTTGGCCTAAAACAAACTAATTTTCCTTTCAGTGATTTTTACTTTCAGCTAAGTCTCTTCTAAGTAACTGCACTTTCTGAAACTAACTGCATGTTTTGCAGACAGTGTCTGCTTCTAGGACTGATAACGCTCGAAGTTTGTAGTTATCACTGAGGCACCGGTAGGGATGTTATGCAGAAAGGCTCTTGCTGTACTTAGAGAAACCAAGGTCACTGCTAAATTCCTCACTGGTTACGAGTGAAGAGCCACAGGAGGGTAGCACCTCCAGGGAGGAGCAGACAGGACAGGTGACCCAAAACTGACCAATGAAGTATTCCATCCCATACAAGTCATTCTCAGTATAAAGCAGGGGGATCATGAGGGTCTCACCCCTTCTGCTATAGCCGGTGTCCGAAGAGGACTGTCTGTTTTCCTGCTGCCCCTGATCCCAATCTGTGCATCCCTGAATCCAATTCCTGTCTGTTGCTGGGCCTTCCCGGAGCCTGCCCTGCAGTGCCAGTGGTGAAGTGACTAACATGGGGGGAGCTCAATCTTGATTTTGTATGTATTTAATTATTTCCATTATTATTATAATACTCTTTTTCATTATTATAGTTCATTAAAACTGTTTTAACTTCCCAACCCGTATGTATCTCTCCCTTTTCTTTTTTCCTTCCCATTCTGGGTGGGGGGATGAGGGTTAATAGAGAGCGTCTGCCACCAGTTTAATAGCTGGCCCAGCTTTAAACCTTGACAGACACGCATTACAGTCATGATGTGTAGTTTTTAATGCATCGTGTTACATTAAGCTTAGCCCATGGTCTAACACTGATACCAGATGGTTCGGTTCAGCAATGGTTTAGCAAGAGTAGGCCTCAGAGTAGGCTCTAAAAGCCTACTCTGTGTTACCTTTACACAGAATTAGCTTTCCTGTCAGTAATTTTCCTTTTAGCTAGAATAATAAAGAATAACAATATATTCTGAAGCAAACTGCATGTTTTGTAGATAGAGTCTGTTTATGGGACTGATAACAATGTTCTAGTAGTCAATGATTCATGCTGCTTACGCTTAGTCTTAGAAAAACAAAGGTCTCTGTTAAGTTCTTTGCTAATTATAAAAGGGCCAAAAGACAAAACAAAACTGTAAAGAACAACTTTGTGATGTCTAAATTAACTTGATTCACAAACTCTGGTGCCAGAGGAGAGAGAAGTCCAGTAAGAACCAGAACGATATCTTCTCCTTGAGGCCACCTGCACTTGTAAACAAGAAGGCCTCGACCACACTTGTGCAGAAGCACAATTAAGGGGGATTGCGACCACCAGAGACCCCCAGAGACCACCCAAGACCCCTTCCCCAATTTAGTACGCATGCGCAAAGACAATTACATAATGTATTAGCATATGCATAAGTTTCTTGGAATAGGTGGGCTTTTCCTGGAATTATATGAATATTCACTTTTTGTAATGTATATAATGAGCAAGCTTTTGTTCCTAGGTGTGCGTGCTAGGAGGAGAGATCCCCCATGCACCCAGCGCTGCAATAAACCAATGTCGGCTTTCTAAACTATCATTTGGTTTGGAGAGTTTTCTTGGTTACTATTTGTGATGGACAGAGTTTGTATGCCTTAAACTACTTGTTTGACAACTCTGGCTGGAGGAGGGTATGTGTACTACAGAGGCCTGCAAGTCTGGCAAGAGATAAGGGCCTTGGGAACAGAACAATACCCCTCCTGTGCCTTAATTGTTGTGATTTACAACTCTGGCTGGAGGAAGAGATAAGTCCTGTGGAGGCAGGATGGTATCTTTTCCTTGGGGCCAGCCTACATATGCAACAGCTTTGCAAGGCATCAACCACGCTTGTGCAGAAGCGGGGTCATACAGCGGACACTACAACTAGGGGGGATCACGACCACCAGACACCCCTTGGGGGACCACCGACTCATTTCGAGAACAATCTAAGACTACAAAGCGCAGGCGTCCCAATTAGCATGAGAAGTGAGCAGAGGGGGGGGAGACAAGAGGGATGTTACCACCCTCTCCTATCTCGCATGCAAATGACCTAAAGTATTTAGACCTTCTCACTTGGGATGCTGGTGCGCGCTCCCGCCTGCCACCTGAGGACCGATCCTGCAAGCGATTTACCGGAGGAGCAACTCTGCAAGCAACTTACCAACTCTACAGACAACTTACATTGCTGGATCCAAGGGTGGTGATCTCTCTTTTCCTCTCTCTCATAGTCTCTATCCTCTTTCTCTTTTCCTTTTTCCTTTTCTCTCTTTTCTCAGTGCCTTTAGAAACCCAAGACACTTACAACCATGCAACTTTCCCTGTATTAATAAATTGTTCTTAATTTCATACTAGTTATTTGGTGTCGTTTCACCTTAATTTACTCCAAGGGATTTATGAACCAGTTGCGACCAGGTCGTAACACTATTTTCCGGTAACAACACCATGTAACAAATTTCTGTGAAGGGAGTAACATAGCATGATACTGTCTTTTAAAAGACACGCACCATTTTTTCAGATCACTTTTTATCCATGAATGCCCAATCTAAAAATCAAGGTGGTAGATGAAAGTGAAGTGAATGAATATCCACAAACCAGAATATTTTTCTTGTGTAGTTTTGCTTATTGCTACCTATATTCCAAAACTCTAGTCAATTTTTATGTTGTAATGCATAAGCAAAGTTGATGGACATATTTTTTTGTCACCCTCAGTTAGATTTTATTCTCGGTCAATCAAGGGAGACCTGACAGCCATTAAGACTAAAACACACTGAGAATCCTTACAAGTGTTTATTTCACAATAGAGAGGGGCTTTGATTATGAACCTGCCACTAATGTTATTTTGGCTGCTTTGTTTTTATCCTACCTATGAGACAGATTTTCTGTTTTAATTGATAGTTTATTTTAAAATAAAAATATCATCTAAGTGATTCTCATTGGAATGAAATAAAATGAATTATTGATTTGGCAATGACTGGATATAAAAAAATCTTCAGTGAAAGATCAAATTTAAATCTGAAGTTTAAAGAACTCACAGAATAAAGCTGCATGTGATCAATCTCTTTGGAAAGAAAGAGGTAGATTTTATACATTTGCGTATACATATACATTTGCTTATTTATCTCCTCCTAAGTCATTAGAAAGCTTCAGGATATTTGAAGACTTCTTATATAAAAGTGTCTTGAAATTGGTCTTCAATGCCTGCTTGATTCCTAAGTAATTATTTTTAATTGAATCTTTTCTGTGGTACAATACAAAGCAAAACCATGAAACTCACAGACATCAACTGACATCTGTGTGGGTTTGATCATATGCTTCAGTGCAAAGATTAAATACCAGCAATGGGGATTCCTCCTTTTTTGGCCACATCTGAAAACTGCAATTCTTACCAGAGACTGAACACTCGGGACAATATTCTCCAACAAAGAAACAGTCTTTGCCAGTGCTTAGCAGACAGGAACATATTGGTAGCACACAAAGGTGGAGAACTGTAAAATAACTGGCACAAATTTGCAAATCATGCTAATATCCCTTATAGTGCCACATGTGATGTTTTGAAAGCTTCTCATGAGTCAGTAAAAAAGGAAAATAGTATCTGTAGACTGCAGCATCAAGATGAAGCAGCATTTAGAAAGTCTAAGGGAGATCAAAAATATATACTTTTAATAGGACAGCAATCTTTGTTGACAGAGATAAATATGCTTGATATAGCTTGACACTGTAAAGCAACTGGCACAAAATCACACTATATTGTGATTAAAATTTTAGCACTGTACAATCAGTTTAGCACATGTTAAATAGTTTGGAAATCGATGTATTGTAATTAGCTAATTATCATAATGTAGGAATTTTTGGTGAGTTCCTGCAGGAATTTGTTCACCAGGCTTAAACTATTATATATATTTATTAATCACCTGAGAGGAAGTATAAAATAATTGCTAGTAAAGCCTGCTGCTGGCACAAATGTTGACATTGTAAGTAATAAGAACAAATTAGTTCTGTAAAGCAATTTGGATTGCTTGGTGAAATAAACTAATTCAAAATATATAATTTCAATGCAGGAAAAGTCAGGGTCGTACATTTAGGAGCAAAGAATATAAGTCAGACTTACAGGGTGAAAAACTGTGACTTGGAAATCAGTAACCCTGGAAAAAGACTGCTGGATTGTGATGGCTAACCAACTGAACATGAGCCCAGCTATACTATAGCTAACAGGAAGCAGATATCATCCATGAATATACTGACATGTCAGTATTATGTAGGAGTCAATATCTAGAAATGCCAAAAGAATGAGTGGCTGGAATCACATGCCCAGTTCTACACCATTAAAACCGAAAAAAAAAAGCTTGCAAGGCTCAGAACAAATCTACAGGACTGATATGGCACCTGGAGAACATACCCCACACAGCAAGGCACAAGAAGCTAAGGGTATTTAGCAAAGAAAATAAGGGATTTGATCAATCTGTAATCTACATAGAGAAGGATTTTCTGATAGCAGCAAGTTCACAACCCAGCAGAAAGAATGAGCAGTAGGATACAACAGCAAGCTCAAACTAGACAAAATCAGGATAGAATTAAGGGACCATATTTTAAGTACTGAGCAATTAACTACTGGAAAAACTATCAATGGATAAGGGAGATGGAGATGTTTAAGATCAGATGTTTTACTGTAAGATATGTTTTAGCTTAACTGCAAATTAAGGCTCAGTGCAGAAATTAGTAGGTGAAATCTGTGCAGGGGATTAGACCAGGCAATCTTAATAGCTCCCTCCATCTCTAAAACTCTGCTTGTCAAAACATACGCACCTAAACTGAGCAACCAGGCTCTTGTACTGCAGACTTGGCTGCAGGATCAGAAATCCACCTGTTGAGAACAAACTGTAAGACTGAAGTCCTGCTCCTAGACTATTAAGGTTTTTTTTATGGGGAAGGTAGGTGAGATAGAGGTCTGTTTACTTCTCTGTTACACACAGGGCATTAAGGTGCAGGAGATGCTAGAAATAATTACAACAAAATGTCATGCTGTAAATATTATAGCAATACTGATTTTCCTAAAATTAGCCTGATCAAACCAGTTTAATGGGATTTTCATATTTCTAGTATTCAGTGAGGAATGAAACCCTTTCTATTTTCAGGTATATAATTTATTATTTTTAATAATGTCCTGGTTTGGCCTAAACCAGGCCAATTTTCCTTTCAGTGATTTTTACTTTCAGCTAAGTTTTAACTTCCCAACCCGTAAGTCTCTCTCCCTTTTCCCTTTCCCTTTCCCTTCGGGTGGGGGGGGAGGGTTAACAGAGAGCGTCTGCCACAGGTTTAATAGCCGGCCCAGCTTTAAACCGTGACAAATATATATAAAGCTTTCAAAGTACATACTGAAGCAATTATTCCTAATCCAGCAGAAAACATGAGCATATCAGGGAACTAAGCCATTGAAATATCAGGTACACCTGAATTACACTTTAGTAGCGTGTCCTGGTTTGGCCTAAACCAGGCCGATTTTCCTTTCAGTGATTTTTACTTTCAGCTAAGTCTCCTCTAAGTAACTGCACTTTCCGAAACTAACTGCATGTTTTGCAGACAGTGTCTGCTTCCAGGACTGATAACGCTCGAAGTTTGTAGTTATCGCTGAGGCACCGGTAGGGATGTTGTGCAGAAAGGCTCTTGCTGTACTTATTCTTAGAGAAACCAAGGTCACTGCTGAATTCCTCACTGCTTACGAGTGAAGAGCCGAAGGGGGGTCGCAGCTGCAGGGGGGAGCAGACAGGGCAGGTGACCCAAAATTGACCAAAGAGGGTATTCCATCCCACACACGTCATTCTCGGTATAAAGCGGGGGGATCACGAGGGTCTCGCTCTTTTTCTGCTATGGCCGGTGTCCAAGGAGGACTCCGTCTGTTTTCCTGCTGCCCCCGATCCCGATCCGTGCATCCCTGAATCCAGCTCTCGACCATCGCTAGGCCCAGCCTGGGCCTTCCCGGAGCCTGCCCTGCAGTGCCGGTGGTGACGTGGCTGACTTCAGGGGAGCTCAATCTTGGTTTTGTATATATATTTGTATATATTTGATTATCTCTATTATTATTATTATACTCCTTTTCATTATTATAGTTTATGAAAACTGTTTTAACTTTCCAACCCGGAAGTCTCTCTCCCTTTTCCCTTTCCCTTTCCCTTTGGGGGGAGGGGGGGGGATAACAGAGGGCATCTGCCACAGGTTTAATAGCTGGCCCAGCTTTAAACCGTGACAGATTTATTGGCGCCCAACGTGAGGCTCGAAAGAAGCTCCGACAGGTTGCTCTGATAAGTCGAATCCCAGCTCCAGTGGGAGGAGACCCGGAGAGCTCAGCTGAGAGAGTATCGGAGTTCTTCCTTTGAGATTTACGAGGGGTTGGAAATTAAAACAGATAGCAAAGATGGTAATGTCATTTTTGATCGCTGTGCTATCTCGTCTCTTTATTAAGCCTTTTACAGAGTTAAGTGTAATAATACCTTACTTGCCGTTGTTTGTTAGTGTTTATGTGCAGTTTATCATTGCTGGGTACTGGTCAACATGCATTGTTTTGTTATGACGTTTCGTACGGATTTATGTCGTGATAAACTGGGTTGTTACTACTCTGACCTCGGTAGCAGAGATTTTATCTGCGCACTCTGGGAGTCCTTTAGCTGATTCTGTTAATGATTATACTTCCAATTTTACTTTGGGAAATAGTACCTTCTCCTTTTCTGCCAAGGTGATTCCACTAGATTTTGCGAAATTAGGATGGTGCTGTCTAGGTGGCATGGTTTTATTTTCGTTTGTCCTGAATGTGTTTCTGGTGTGGTATGGGATTAGATGTCAGTGCAGCAACAGCGGTAGGTATCATGCTGCCCCTGTAACCAGGAGAAAACACCGAAAGAAATCAGCTAGTAAAGTGAAGGATGATGACTCAGAGCCTTCTAAGGCAGAGCCAGCACAGGACCCAGGTGAGGGCCCTTCTCAGGCAGAGTCAGGGCCTGACACAGAGGGGGGTTTCCTTGATCATCTTTTTAAAGAAGACCCATTACACAAGAAGGACAAGAAAAGTCCTTCTAAAGCAGAACAATCACAGGAGGACTCGGACTCGGAAGTAGAGATAACCTACCACTCCTTATCCCTGAAAGAACTGCGAAATATAAGAAAAGATTTTAGTCGTTATGACGGTGAGCCAATTATTACCTGGTTGCTCCGATGCTGGGATAATGGGGCAGATAGCATAGAATTGGATGGTAGAGAAGCCAGACAGTTGGGATCCCTGTCCAGAGATGGTGGTATTGATAAGATGCTTCCAAGAAGGTCGAACACTATCAGTCTCTGGAGGCGACTCTTGTCAGCTGTAAAGAGCAGGTATCCCTATAAAGATGATGTTATGAGCCACCTAAGCAAATGGACCACTATAGGAAAAGGTATTAACTACCTTAGAGAACTAGCTGTGCAAGAGATCATTTATAAACACCCTCAGGACATTGTAGATCCTGTAAATCCTGATGAAGTGGAATGCAACCGATCCATGTTCCGGAAGGTTGTGAAGAGTGCTCCACCAACACATGCCCATACATTGTCAATATTAGTCTGGGGAGAAGATGCTATGGCACGACCTAGTGTGGGCGAAATGGCTAACTATATGAGACAGTATGAAGATAGTATTTCTTCCCCACTGCAGGCCCGTGTCTCAGCTGTGGAAAAACTGACTAAGGAGAACAAGGACTCATTGAAACAACTGTCAGACAAACTGTCCAGGATCGAGAATAAACTTGACTCTCTACCTACACAGGCCCGTGTTGCAGCCTTTAGGAGGAAACGCCCTCCTACTGGACCGGCTCAAAGGAAACGGAACACGTCACGAGGTATCCTGTGGTTTACCCTGCGTGATTATGGGGAGGACATGAACAGATGGCATGGACAACCTACCAGTACCCTACAGGCACGAGTACGTGAGTTGCAAGCTAACAGAAATACCAGAGAGAATTTTCCTAGGAGGATGGCTGCTCCAGTTACCAATGAGCAGGACCCCAGTCAGGGTAGATGGGCCTCAAATCCCTTTTTTCCAAGAGTGAATAGGGAAAATGAAGGTCCAATCCCCGTGAGCTGCACGAATCCAATCTTTAATTAGAGGGGCCCTGCCTCCAGCCAGGAGGAGGAGAGGGACAACCGAGTTTATTGGACTGTGTGGATTCGATGGCCTGGCACATTAGAACCACAAAAGTATCGAGCCCTGGTAGACACTGGTGCACAGTGCACCCTCATGCCATCGAATCATAAAGGGACAGAATCTGTCAGTATCTCGGGAATAACAGGGGGATCTCAAGAGTTATCTGTATTGGAGGCCGAAGTGAGCCTAACTGAAAACGAATGGAAAAAGCACCCCATTGTGACTGGTCCAGATGCTCCATGCATCCTTGGCATAGACTACCTTAAGAAAGGGTATTTTAAGGACCCAAAAGGATATATATGGGCCTTTGGTATAGCAGCTGTAGAGACTGAGGACATTAAACAGCTGTCTACCTTGCCTGGCCTCTCAGAGGATCCTTCTGTTGTGGGGTTGCTGAAAGTTGAAGAACAACAGGTGCCAATTGCTACTGCCACGGTGCACCGACGACAATATCGCACCAATCGAGACTCCCTGATCCCCATTCATAAACTGATTAGACAATTAGAAAATCAAGGAGTGATTAGCAAGACTCGCTCACCCTTTAATAGTCCTATATGGCCAGTGCAAAAGTCTAATGGAGAATGGAGATTAACTGTGGACTATCGTGGCCTAAATGAAGTTACACCACCTCTGAGTGCTGCTGTGCCAGACATGCTAGAACTTCAATACGAACTGGAGTCAAAGGCAGCCAAGTGGTACGCCACTATAGACATTGCTAATGCATTTTTCTCTATTCCCTTGGCACCAAAGTGCAGGCCACAGTTTGCTTTTACCTGGAGAGGTATCCAGTACACCTGGAATCGACTGCCCCAGGGGTGGAAACACAGTCCTACTATTTGCCATGGACTGATCCAGACTGCACTAGAAAAGGGTGGAGCTCCAGAACATTTGCAATATATTGATGATATTATTGTATGGGGTGATACAGCAGCAGAAGTTTTTGACAAAGGAGAGAAAATAATCCAAATTCTTCTGAAAGCTGGTTTTGCCATAAAAAGAGGCAAGGTAAAGGGGCCTGCCCGGGAGATCCAGTTTTTAGGGATTAAATGGCAAGATGGGCGTCGCCAGATCCCGATAGAGGTGATCAACAAAATAACAGCTATGTCCCCACCAACTAACAAAAAGGAAACACAAGCCTTCTTAGGCGTTGTGGGTTTCTGGAGAATGCATATTCCAGATTACAGCCAGATTGTACGCCCTCTTTATCAGGTGACCAGAAAGAAGAATGATTTTCAGTGGGGCCCTGAACAACGACAGGCTTTTGAACAGATTAAACAAGAGATTGTGCATACAGTAGCCCTTGGACCAGTCCGTATGGGACGAGATGTTAAAAATGTGCTCTACACTGCAGCTGGGGACAATGGTCCTACCTGGAGCCTCTGGCAGAAAGTGCCAGGGGAGACTCGAGGTCGACCCCTAGGATTTTGGAGTCGAGGATACAAGGGCTCCGAGGCCAACTACACTCCAACTGAAAAAGAGATACTGGCAGCATATGAAGGAGTTAGAGCTGCTTCAGAGGTAATCGGTACTGAAGCATAGCTTCTCCTGGCACCCCGATTACCAGTACTAGGCTGGATGTTCAAGGGTAAGGTTCCTACTACTCATCACGCAACTGATGCTACATGGAGTAAATGGATTGCATTAATTACACAGAGGGCTCGAATAGGAAACCCTAATCGCCCAGGAATCTTAGAAGTGATCATGGACTGGCCAGAAGGCAAAGACTTCGGAATGCCACCAGAAAAGGAGGTGATACGTGCTGAAGAAGCCCCACTGTATAATGAACTACCAGAGGATGAGAAGCAGTATGCCCTGTTCACCGATGGATCCTGCCATCTTGTAGGAAAGCATCGGAAGTGGAAAGCTGCTGTATGGAGTCCTATACGACGAGTCACAGAAGCCACAGAAGGACAAGGTGAATCAAGTCAATTTGCAGAGGTAAAAGCCATCCAGCTGGCTTTAGACATTGCTGAATGAGAACAGTGGCCAAGGCTGTATCTCTATACTGACTCATGGATGGTGGCAAATGCCTTGTGGGAGTGGTTAAAGCAGTGGAAGCGAAGCAACTGGCAGCGCAAAGGGAAACCTATTTGGGCTGCTGAACTGTGGCAAGATATTGCTGCTCGGCTAGAGAAACTAGTCGTGAAGGTACGTCATGTAGATGCTCACGTACCTAAAAGTCGGGCAACTGAGGAACATCGAAACAACCAACAAGCAGATCAGGCTGCTAAAGTGTTCCAAATAGATTTGGACTGGGAACATAAAGGTGAACTATTTTTAGCTCGGTGGGCTCATGACACTTCAGGTCATCAAGGGAGAAATGCAACATACAGATGGGCTCGTGACCGAGGGGTGGACTTAACTATGGACTCTATTGCACAGGTTATCCATGATTGTGAAACATGCGCCGCAATTAAGCAAGCCAAATGGTTAAAACCTTTGTGGTATGGGGGGCGGTGGTTGAAATATAAATATGGGGAGGCCTGGCAAATTGACTACATCACACTCCCTCAAACCCGCCAGGGTAAACGTTATGTACTTACCATGGTGGAGGAGACCACCGGATGGCTGGAAACATACTCTGTGCCCCATGCCACTGCCCGGAACACTATCCTGGGCCTTGAAAAGCAAATCTTGTGGCGACATGGCACACCAGAGAGAATTGAGTCGGACAATGGTACTCATTTCAAAAACAGTCTCATAGATAACTGGGCCAAAGAGCATGGCATCGAATGGGTATATCACATCCCCTATCATGCACCAGCATCTGGGAAAGTTGAACGGTATAATGGGCTGTTAAAAACTACCCTAAAAGCAATGGGGGGTGGAACCTTTAAAAACTGGGATAAGCATTTGGCACAAGCTACCTGGCTAGTTAACACCAGAGGATCTATCAACCGAGCTGGCCCTGCTCAGTCAGACCTTTTACATACAGTAGAAGGGGATAAAGTCCCTGTGGTGCATGAAAGAAATCTGTTGGGAAAAACTGTCTGGGTTCTTCCTGCTACGGGCAAAGGTAAACCCATTCATGGGATTGCTTTTGCTCAAGGACCTGGATGTACTTGGTGGGTGATGCTGCAGGATGGTGGAGTCCGATGTGTCCCTGAAGGTGATCTGATCTTGGGTGAGAATACTTAATTCTGAACTGCATGATGTTAATTGCTGCATAATACTAACAGTGTTCATAAGTGTCTTTCAGGTTAAGACAGTGGTGACGAGACCAGAGCTAGCTGCAAGTGGCGTCCAGTAACCTCCTCGAGACCGACATCTTTAACCTGCAACCCATGGGCACGAACTGTGACAAAGCTCGTACCATCTCTCCTACCCTGGGAGACTCCTAGCCAGATGGAAACCCACAATCCTGAACTAAATGAACTTGATGAACTTTTTTTTCTGTATAGAGATGAATCATAAACTAATGTTATCTGTATATATTTTAAAATGAAAAGTTAGTGGTGATCTGAGTATGACGTGAATGGTATGGAATAAGGGGTGGAAAGTCCTGGTTTGGCCTAAACCAGGCCGATTTTCCTTTCAGTGATTTTTACTTTCAGCTAAGTCTCCTCTAAGTAACTGCACTTTCTGAAACTAACTGCATGTTTGCAGACAGTGTCTGCTTCCAGGACTGATAACGCTCGAAGTTTGTAGTTATCGCTGAGGCACCGGTAGGGATGTTGTGCAGAAAGGCTCTTGCTGTACTTATTCTTAGAGAAACCAAGGTCACTGCTGAATTCCTCACTGCTTACAAGTGAAGAGCCGAAGGGGGGTCGCAGCTGCAGGGGGGAGCAGACAGGGCAGGTGACCCAAAATTGACCAACGAGGGTATTCCATCCCACACACGTCATTCTCGGTATAAAGCGGGGGGATCACGAGGGTCTCGCTCTCTTTCTGCTATGGCCGGTGTCCAAGGAGGACTCCGTCTGTTTTCCTGCTGCCCCCGATCCCGATCCGTGCATCCCTGAATCCAGCTCTCGACCGTCGCTAGGCCCAGCCTGGGCCTTCCCGGAGCCTGCCCTGCAGTGCCGGGGGTGACGTGGCTGACTTCAGGGGAGCTCAATCTTGGTTTTGTATATATATTTGTATATATTTGATTATCTCTATTATTATTATTATACTCTTTTTCATTATTATAGTTTATTAAAACTGTTTTAACTTTCCAACCCGGAAGTCTCTCTCCCTTTTCCCTTTCCCTTTCCCTTTGGGGGGAGGGGGGGGGATAACAGAGGGCATCTGCCACAGGTTTAATAGCTGGCCCAGCTTTAAACCGTGACATAGCGAGTCTCATCTTGCTTAATTTAAGATGCATCACGACTATGTGTCTAGTCTGTGCCTATTAGGCTTCATTTACACTGAAGAGAAACAGTTCATTTCATGCTGTGTAAATTGAGTATCTAAAACTGTTTGGATGATTCATTGATCCTGCTTGACTAACCTCATCTCCTTCTATGACAAGATGACCCACTTACTGGATGAGGGAAAGACTGTGGATGTTGTCTACCTAGACTTTAGTAAAGCCTATGACACCATCTCCCACAGCATTCTCGTGGACAAACTGTCTGCTCATGGCTTGGATGGGCATATGCTTCGCTGGGTAAAAAACGGGCTGGATGGCCAGGCCCAAAGAGTTGCGGTGAATGGAGTTAAATCCAGTTGGCAGCTGGTCACAAGCGGTGTTCCCCAGGGCTCAGTATTGGGGCCAGTTCTCTTTAATATCTTTATCAATGATCTGGACGAGGGGATCGAGTGCACCCTCAGTAAGTTTGCAGACAACACCAAGTTGGGTGAAGTGTTGATCTGCTTGAGGGTAGGAAGGCTCTGCAGAGGGATCTGGACAGGCTGGATCGATGGGCCGAGGCCAACTGTATGAGGTTCAACAATGCCAAGTGTCGGGTCCTGCACTTGGGTCACAACAACCCCATGCAACACTACAGGCTTGGGGAAGAGTGGCTGGAAAGCTGCCTGGCGGAAAAGGACCTGGGGGTGTTGATCGATGGCCAGCTGAATATGAGCCAGCAGTGTGCCCAGGTGGCCAAGAAGGCCAACAGCATCCTGGCTTGTATCAGGAATAGTGTGGCCAGCAGGACTAGGGAAGTGATCCCCCTGTACTTGGCACTGGTGAGGCCGCACCTTGAATACTGTGTTCACTTTTGGGCCCCTCACTACAAGAACAATGTTGAGGTGCTGGAGAGAGTCCAAAGAAGGGCAACAAAGCTGGTGAAGGGTCTAGAGCACAAATCTTACGAGAAGCAGCTGAGGGAACTGGGGTTGTTTAGCCTGGAGAAAAGGAGGCTGAGGGGAGACCTTATCACTCTCTACAACTACCTGAAAGGAGGTTGTAGCAAGGTAGGTATCAGTCTCTTCTCCCAGGTAACAAGTGATAGGACAAGAGGAAATGGCCTCATGTTGTGCCAGGGGAGGTTTAGATTGGATATTAGGAAAAATTTCTTCACCAAAAGGGTTGTCAAGCATTGGAACAGGCTGCCCAGGGAAGTGGTTGAGTCACCATCCCTGGAGGTATTTAAAAGACTCATAGGTGTGGCATTTAGGGACAGGGTTTAGTGGTGGACTTGGCAGTATTAGGTTTGCAGTTGGACTCGATGATCTTAAAGGTCCTTTCCAACCAAAACAATTCTATGATTCTATCATCTACAAACGTCTGAAGTTAGATGAGATGAATCCCACACTGAATGCTTAAATTGAAAAGGTAACCCCCCAACTGAACTCCCTTTTAATCCTGGAGATGTTTACAGTTTGTAGGCACTACATTTCCAACATTGACCATGGGGAAAATTCCTCTAGGCATGCAGAGAAACATCTCAACGCTGACCATACACAGCATGTCACATCTGTGACTAGTTTAGAAATCCCAGGGAGGCTTTCTGTCCCTACTTCATCTTTGGAGTGGTGTCCTGGTTTGGACCAGGACGGACTTTTCAGTCAAGTTTCTTTTAAGTGACTACTTTTCTGAAGTTGACTACACACGCCTGTTGCCGTGGGAACTAGAGTCCCTGTTGGGTCTCTGTCCCACAGAGGAAAGGACGGTAAAGTGCCACACCTGTGGGGAGGAGCAGACAGGACAGGTGACCCGAACTGACCAACGGGGTATTCAGTCCCACCCACGTGATATACTCAGTTTAAAACTAGGGGACCATGAGGGTCATGCTCTCTTCCCCTATGGCCGACATCTGGGAGGACCCTGCCCGAGCTCCTGAACCCGGTTCCCGCCTGCTGCTGCATGCGCTTTGGGACTGCCCAGCGCCTTTCCTGCAGCGTCAGCAGTGACGTGATCATCAGGGGGAGCTCCGTAGCGGTTTTGTATATAGTTCATTTTTTATTATACTCTTTTTTTTCCTTGTTACTGTTTATTAAAACTGTTATAACTTTCCAACCCATAAGTCTCTCTCCCTCTTTTCTTTTCCTTTTTCCCTCTGGGGAAGGAGAAGTTTAACAGAGAGCATCTACTGTCCGTTTAACCACCCACCCAGCCTTAAACGGTGACAAGTGGTTATTTGCTGTTGTTTTTACTCCACAGCTTAACCAAACCTGCTCTGGATTTAGAAGAATGTACGTCAATGCACACTTTTGCCTTCCAGGAGACTATCCCTGATGGGAGCACAGAAAACATTAGACATGGAAAACACTGTTTTTCCTATTTATGCTGCTTTGTGTTTCCTGTAATAATTCCATATGCTTGAAACAGAGAGAGAAAGGAGAGTGACAATGCAGCCAAGTAGTTAGGTTACCTCCCTGTGGGAAAATATTTGTATGCAAAATGGTAAAACATCAGCAGGTGGATGAGGAAG
Organism: Nyctibius grandis; assembly: GCF_013368605.1. Taxonomy (NCBI): domain Eukaryota; kingdom Metazoa; phylum Chordata; class Aves; order Nyctibiiformes; family Nyctibiidae; genus Nyctibius; species Nyctibius grandis. The sequence continues at coordinate 156,886 of NW_027167472.1, forward strand.
GGCTCCCATCTCAGAAAGTCCCCGCTTACCTTGTCATATGAACACTTTTTTAGGAGAGCTTCCTCGGCAGAAGAGGAAATTCAAGCGACGTGAAAGCTCGAACCACTGACCTACTGGGTAAAAAAGGGGCACTGACGTGCGGAAAACAGACTCCACAACCGGCAGGGTTGTAAAGTAGGTATGTTTATTCAGCGCTGGGCAGCACGGGGCGGGGGGGTAGTCCCACCAAAGTTGTGCGCACCTTTGCGGTAATTCAGCTTGTATTTATGTAGCAAAGTGTTACATATTCATCATTTCAAGGACGCCTATACATATTCATGACTTTCCCCGAGAAGGCAGTCTTTATTATAATAAGTTCCAGGAGATCATTTCCATAGTCTCCGCCTTTAACTCCTCCTGGTTGCGCATGCGCAGTTCCTCCTGGTGGTCATGGACCGGGGTCTCAGGGATGAAGGCCGTATGTCTTCCTCGCTGTGCACTTCTCACCTTTCCTTCTTGCACAGGCGTGGTAACATCTTGGCTCTCAGTCAAACCACAGGACCAGTTCTCGCTGGGTTTTGCACAACCTTAATGTTCTGCAACTTATACTATTGAGATATGCTTAGGCAGTTAATTTATGCATCAGACTGATAAGATAAAGAATTTAAAGAATTTCTCAACCCCTAGGACAGCTCACAGGCAAAGAATTTCTCAACCCCCAGGACAGCTCACACCCAGATCAAATAGCAAGTAAAAAAAGGAAAAGGAGTTATGTCCCTTATCAATCCCCCCTTTTCTATAAAGTTAGTAAATTCTTTTACTATATCATTGAGACCTGTTCAAAATACTTATTCGATTCTAATTGTTGTCTCAGCTGGTGTTTTCTCCAGGTTGGTATTGATGCGCTCACAGTGGTGTACCTGTGGGGAGAGGATAAAATCTTTCCTAGAGAGATAACATATTCTTTTAGATATTGTTTCCCATGATCTCAGGATCAACTCCTGTTTCTGTCATTTGATAGGGTTTATCATAAATGATTTTAAAAGGATTAACCTTTTCTTTAGTCCTAGGTTGAATGCGTATTTGTAGCAAAGCTAAGGGTAAAGCACCTGGTTATTTAATCTGATTTTATTCATTTGTCTTTTTAGGTTTTGATTCATTCTTTCTATTTTTCCATTTGATTGAGGTCTCCATGGGATATGGAGATTCCATTTTATCTCTAACACTTTAGCCAAATTTTGAACAGCTTCCGATACAAAGTGTGGGTTCCTATTTGAAGATAGTTCCATAGGTACCCCAAATCTCAGTATCATTTTCTTAAGCAATATTTTTGTTACTTCTCTTGTCTTGTTGGTGCGACAGGGGAAAGCTTACTCCAAAGGTAAATTTTGAATCTGTCCATATATTAACAGTTTTGTCTTTCGATAATTCTAATGCTCTCAGAAGGGTTATGAGTTTTGCCTTCTGAGCTGATGTGTTAGATGGTAGAGCCTTAGCTTCAATTATTTCCTCAGTGGTTACCACTGCGTATCCTGCTTTCCGTGTTCCATCCCGCATAAAGCTACTACCATCCATAAATAAGTCACAGTCTGCATTGTCCATTGGCATGTTTTTCAAGTCAGCTTTGTTGGAGTATGTCTGTTCCACTGTCTGTAAGCAATTATGTGTTAATTCTGTCCTACCAGGATCCGTAGTCAGAAAGGTTGCTGGATTCAGGATGCTGGTTACTTTCAGCTCCACATCATCTTGTTCCAGAAGGATGGTTTGATATTTCAGCATCTGGCTCGGTGACAGCTAGTGTCCTCCTTTTTGTCCTGGAACAGTTGTAACTGCATGGGGCACAAACACAGTTAGCTTTTGCCCGAGTGTTAATTTTCGGGCCTCTTGGATCAGCAGTATTGTAGCTGCCACTGCTCGGAGGCATGTTGGCCGTCTCTTATTGACATTGCCTAGTCGTTTTAAAAGGTATCCCACAGGTCTTCTCTATGATCCTAGTTTCTGAGTCAACACTCTTAGGGTAATATGCAGTCTTTCATGTACAAATAGTTCAAATGGTTTTTCTAGGTTCGGGAGGCCCAGAGCTGGAGCGCTCATTAAAGTCTTTTAATTTTGTAAATGCACCTATGAGTGCAAACAAGGAGGTTTCCTTTCCCTTGTACAGCTTCATATAAGGGTTTGGCAATGAGTCCAAAATTCATTATCCACAGGCAACACCATCCGGCCATCCCGAGAAATGCTCTAAGACTCTTGTTTGAATTCCTTTCATCTTACCGGTCCGGCGTCTGGTTTTGACTGGATGGTTACCGGTCCTGCCGCTCGGGATCGTCCCGGTGTTCCTGAAGTCCATACGAGAGGGGTCACAGCATCTTCTGGTATCTCCTGTAACTCGTCTTCCTTCTGTAATATAAAACTTGGGTATCCAGAGCTTTATTTTCAGGAATATGGTTTTGGATTTTTTCCTTTTGTAAAAGTAATTTGTGCATTCAATTTACTTGGCATATCTCATCCTAACAGCGGTATGGGGCAATCTGGTATGTAGAGAAATTGATGGGTTAACACCCTTTTCCCAATTCCAAATTTTAAAGGCTGGAAAAACGGTCCAGTTTCTTCCTGCCCTGTGGCACCAACAACTGACGCACTACGATCATGGAAAATTACTCCTACATGTATTTAACACTGAATAGGTAGCTCCTGTATTTACTAAAATTGTATTTTCTCATTCCCCAACTTTATTATATAATAATCAGGGGTTCTGTCGGGGAGGGTTTCGAATCTTCCCTAGCTTTATGGTGACCAGGGGATCCGCTAGGGTAGATTCCCCAGAACAGCAATACCAGTTGTTGTATTCCTACCTCTGAATCAGGATCCAGCGGTGTATTGTGGTGCATTACGTCCCTTAATCGATCCAGGAATTCGGATGGTGACTCGGAGGGACCTTGTTTGATTGCATATAATGCTGACCAATTTATGGTTTTAGGAATGGCTCTCTCCATTCCCTTCGAGATCCACTCCTGATATGTCTTTAACCTTTCCACGTGTGTGCAGATCTATTGGGTTGCCAGTTCGGATCTCGAAGGGGGAGGTATTCCTTTATATCTCCTCCCGTAGTTTTATAGTGATCCTCAGCTAAATCTCCTGCAGTTTTTAAGATTAACTGCTTCTCCGTTTCAGTCATGTAATCTAATAACAATTGTATGTCATTCCAATCAGGGTTATGCTGTTTCACAATAAATTGGAAATGTTTGGTTACACTTATCGGATCGTTCCTGTAATCTTTGGCAACCCTTTTCCATGCCTCTAAATCAGTAGTAGAAAAAGGTACCTTTATTAGCATTGTCCCACCGTCAGATCCTACTGCCTCTCAAAGGGGTGCTTGTAAAGCTGTTGGAGCAGGTTTCCTCCTGGTGCGGGAGGATACAGGGCTGTCTGGGGGAGTGGGGTATCCGTCCGAGTCCTCATCCTGTTCCTGTGGTTGAGGGGGAGGCTTAAACAAATCAGTTAGATCTTGTTCCGGTGCTTGGCAAGTATTTATTCTAGTGTACCTTTGTCCAATACTACATGCCGAACAACACCGCCTCAGTTTACCTTTAGACTCTATTATTTGCTCGCTCAAGGGCGAGTGCCATAGCGTCCTGTGGTGGGATCATTCCACGGTCCCTCTGCCACTCCGGATGGTTTCGGAGGGTGAAAAAAACCATGATTCACTCAGCCCTTCATCTCCCAAACACACAGTACCACCTTTTTACAGGTCTTACAACTTAAAAGGATCCACACCGAATGTCATCCACCTTGTCTATTAAGTACCACAGTCCCACACACAAAACAAGGTATTGCCCCTGGGTATCTAGATTCGGGCAGGCGTTCTTGCGGATGTTGTTCCCAGCCCAAAGTTATTAACCATCCTGTGGGAGTTAAATAGGCTCCTTCAAGAGATTAGTCAGAACTCTGATATTAAAGAAATTGACTAAGCACCACAGCAACTTAACTCACATATACAAATTTCTGCAAACGTTTCCGGCGCTACGAATCAGGACTCTCGCTCAGTTCACAGCGGCGCTGTGTCTCAGAAACACACACACACACAATCAAATACTCTTAACATAAAATACCCGGGCACTTACAAATAAGACATACAATGATCGCTCCAGTTAGTATCCCTCCAGCAGCTGCAAATATTCATATCACAATTGTGAGAGGCTCGCTTACCCTTCACCTGCTTCTTATACAGTCATTAGCAGGTCCGTCCTGGCTCTCAATTAGAGATGCAGCGATAACCTTGGATTCACTCGATCTACCCTCAAGATCGCTAGCGGCCGCTCTATCGGTCAGCGAATCCCCCCATCGTTTACCCTCCTCCCATACGGGGACTACGCTGTACGCCAGACATCTCTGCGCGGTTTACCAGCAGCCCCGGCCACGCGTGGGCGTCCCCAACGACTTACTGGCTTCCCGACCGGTCCCCTGTTAAACATACCATTTATCCGCGGCTTCAGGAGATTCTTGTCTGCTCCCGCGGTGAGCGGCTGGAATCGGAGGCCCTTCCGAGAAAAGTGCTCGGGGCGCGCCTAGGGGCGTCCGCTTCCTCAGTCGATCCCGCAGCCGAGCAGAGTTTCTCCTGGCTGGCTCGCCAAAATGACGTGCGGAAAACAGACTCCACAACCGGAATAAACATACCTACTTCACAACCCTACTGGTTGTGGAGTCTGTTTTCCGCATGTCGCATCCTCTATAGGCTTCCTTTTTGTGGCTTAGTTTATCCAGGAGCTCCTTGTTCATTGATAAGGAATATAACTCCTTTTTCTTTTTTACTTGCTATTTGATCTGGGTGTGAGCTATCCTAGGGGTCCAGAAATTCTTTAAATTCTTTGTCTTATCAGCCTGATGCGTAAATTAACTGCCTAAGTCTATCTCAATAGAACAAGTTGCAGAACATTAAGGTTGTGCAAAACCCAGCGAGAACTGGTCTTGTGGTTTGACTGAGAGCCAAGATGTTACCATGCCTGTGCAAGAAGGAAAGGTGAAAAGTACACAGCGAGGAAGACATACGGCCTTCATCCCTGAGACCCCGGTCCATGACCACCAGGAAGAACTGCGCGTGCGCAACCAGGAGGAGTTAAAGGCGGAGACTATGGAAATGATCTCCCGGAACTCATTTTAATAAAGACCGCCTTCTCGGGGAAAGTCATGAATATGTATAGGCATCCTTGAAATTATGATGAATATGTAACACTTTGCCACATAAATACAAGATGAATTACCGTGAAAGGCACACACGACTTTGGTGGGACTACCCCCCTGTGCTGCCCAGCACTGAATAAACATACCTACTTTACAACCCTGCCGGTTGTGGAGTCTGTTTTCCGCACGTCATCATCCATGAGGGCCTCCTGGCATTTTTGCCTGCCTTCCTCTTTGTTGGGATGCATCGCTCCTGAGCCTGAAGGAGGTGATCCTTGAATATTAACCAGCTTTCTTGGGCCCCTCTCCCCTCCAGGCCTTTATCCCATGGTACTCTCCCAAGCAGATCCCTGAAGAGGCCAAAGTCTGCTCTCCTGAAGTCCAGGGTAGTGAGCTGGCTGCGCGCCCTCCTTGCTGCCCTAAGGATCTTGAACTCCACCATTTCATGGTCACTGAAGCCAAGGCTGCCTTTGAGCTTCACATTCCCCACCAGCCCCTCCTTGTTGGTGAGAACAAGGTCCAGCATGGCACCTCTCCTTGTCGGCTCCTCTATTACTTGGAGAAGGGAGTTATCATCCACCCATTCCAGGAACCTCCTGGATTGCTTATACCCTGCTGTGTTGTCCCTTGAAAGGGTTGGGGCCCCAAGAGCAAGGAGAATGTTGTAAATACCTTAATTACTCAACTATCCTGGGTGCTCAGCTAAACAAAGGAAAGCCTTTACAATTTGGAGAGCGGTAATGGCTGTAAGATAAGGAGGCTCCAGGATGGTCTCACTTCAGATGGCTGGGCCTTGGGATGGATGGATGCAGGAGAACACAGAGATAAGGGAATTGCAACAGCTACCTCAAAGGATGTGGCCTACGTGATCCCCGGACTGAGTTTGAGCAGAAGCAGGGATCAGTCAGCGAACACAGTGAGGAAGACTACCGGCCTTCATCTGAAGACCCCTGACGACCACCAGGGAAAACGACTGCGCATGCAGAACGGACATTTGCATATCTCATGTCTATGTAAATGAGTTCTCGGAAATCCTGTGACTCTGTATAACTTTATGGTATATATTCTCTGAAAATTTGCCAAACCGGTGGAGCACTCATGGTGGATAATCCCCAGTGCTGCCCAGCGCTGCAATAAAGAATGCCTGCTTAATAACACTCTGGTGTTATTGAGTTTTCTTTCGGACTCCTTACCCAGCCGCGCCTACCTTCCCACTTCGGTGAGGAAAGGTAGAAAGCAAGGGGGTTTGGAGATCTCCGATTTTTATATCACCCTCCAACAGATATTGGGGTGTTTGAAGTCCCCCATGAGACCAGGGCTTGTGAACGTGAGGCTATTCCTATCTATCTGTAGAGGGTCTCATCCGCTCGGTCTTCCTGGTGGGGTAGCCTGTAGCAGATGCCCACTATAATATCACCTGTCCCTGCCCTCCCTTTAATCCTGACCCATAAGCTCTCTGTCAGCTTCTCTTCCATCCCCAGGTGGAGCTCCATGCATTCCAGCTGGTCATTGACATTATCTGGCTCAGAAAAGCTTCCTACCACAGGATAAATGTCTTAAGACTTTTTATGATTAGAAATAATATTATGCCCCTTTGGACATAATTTGAAAGTGGTGAAGCGCCTGCTACAGATCACTAAGATAATTTGTTTTAAAAGTATGTGATTCTTCATCTGTTCCATTTTGGGGTCCCAAAGCAGCTAGGTGTCTTCAGGTGAGGGTTCCTTGCAAAAGGAGAGAAAAAAGAAATCACATTGGTAAAGCTTGAGAGCTGGAGAGATTACAACAGGCAGGCTCCTAGGGACGGATCCTTCTTTGGAGTAAATTGCTGTCGCTCTCCTGGAGTTATGACAATTTAGGCCAGCAAAGAGCTCCCCTTTGAGCTCTGTCCTTGTCCTTTTGGGAATTAGACTAGACCATTCCAACACATATATTGGAGGGGATGTACAATCTTTGCTTCTATTTATAAAGTGTAAAGAGAGGCAATCTCTTCAAATTGTGGGAGTTTATATGATATTTTTTCATAAATTGCTGTTGTAGCAAGACTTTGAAGCCATTTATCAGCAGATATTGGAGATATTACAATGATGCATTATGATACATTTAGCTACCAACATTTAGCTATCAATTTGATACATTTATCATCAATATCTAGCCAATACTACCAATGATTTAGCAGGAGAGGTTAGATGAAAATATTCTGATGTTTCATTAGTGAGACAGGGTGTCTGGAATGGAAGACTCCAGTATCATTTATATTTCTTGTGTTACTCTGTCCTAAAATTGCATCACTGCAGACCAGGGGGAATTTTTAGTGTGGCTTCCCTTTATGAGTAGGTGGTTTTGCCTTCTTACACAAAAGTCTGCACAGCTTTGAGTCCTCAAATTACAAACATGCAAGTGACAGATTTTGGCATGGATGTTTGCAGATGATGAAATTCACAATCTAACTGAAAAGAATGTGATTTGGGCATTGATACAAAAATCGGAGATCTCCAAACCCCCTTGCTTTCTAACTTTCCTCACCGAAGTGGGAAGCTAGGTGCGGCTGGGTAAGGAGTCCAAAAGAAAACTCAATAACACCAGAGTGTGTTATTAAGCAGGCATTCTTTATTGCAGCGCTGGGCAGCACTGGGGATTATCCACCATGAGTGCTCCACCGGTTTGGCAAATTTTCAGAGAATATATACCTTAAAGTTATACATAGTCATAGGATTTCCGAGAACTCATTTACATAGCCATGAGATATGCAAATGTCCATTCGCATGCACAGTCGTTTTCTCTGGTGGTCGTCAGGGGTCTTCAGATGAAGGCCGGTAGTCTTCCTCACTGTGTTCGCTGACTGACCCCTGCTTCTGCTCAAACTCAGTCCGGGGATCACGTAGGCCACATCCTTTGAGGTAGCTGTTGCAATTCCCTTATCTCTATCTTCCTGTGCATCCGCTCATCCCAAGGCCCAGCCATCTGAAGTGAGACCATCCTGGAGCCTCCTTATCTTACAGCCATTACCACTCTTCAAATTGTAAAAGCTTCCCTTTGTTTTGTATATCTATGTTAATCGAGTGTCTAAGGTATTTTCAACATCCCTTGCTTTTGGGGCCCCCAACCATTTCAGCATAAACAGCCTATTTTGTTACTGCTCAACTGCTTGTGTTACTAATCACAGTCATACAAAGGGAGCTAAATGCTGCAGGTTTGCATTTTGGGTTTTTTGTTTGTTTTTACCAAAAAATTTGCAAAAACATCAATGACCATACAAGCAGGTTATTAAAGAAATTAGCACCCCAAATCCTGAGTATAAAGCACAGGATGGAAAGAGGTGCCCAAACAGATGTCTGAATATATTGGATAAACTGGACTTGTGAAAACTGCCTGTCATCTGAGTAGTCATTTCTCTCGCTAGTCAGCAGTGATCCAGTGGAGCTTTAATGTCCCGGATTGCCCTTCCAAATCCTCTTTCACATTTTTCACAGCATTTCAGCTCACAGGTGAGTAGGAAGCTATTAAGGATAGCTAGCTATCCATGAGCCTATCATTTTGTAAATGAGTATTAGATAACAAAAAGTAGGCAGCCACGGGGAGAAGTTGTGAACAGCACTCCTGAGCTCTGGAAATAAACCCTTCAGTTTAGCAAGGACAGTCACAGAAAGAAATAACAAGTGAAGTCTCAACACTGTGTACACACACTGAGATCTCAGCAGGTTACGTGACACTTGGTCCAGATGAGGCTCACTGAAGACAGTAGAAACATTCTTGTTCACATTAATGCTTGTCCCTAATAGTCATTCAGAAAACAGCCACTCAACAAGATCACGCATTGCCATAATTCCCAGAACAGCAACTCTGAAATAGTTTTTCCTGTATCATATTTTCAATTAATTGTGCTGAGAAGAGAAAGTGTTTTCACTAAGTTTATTCAGAGTCCTCCAAAATTCACATTTAGTCCCAAAGTCTCTGAGTGCCTCACTTTGATTACATGCAGTTTTATTAACGAACATCATATCAACAGTAACTTTCAGTAGTGATGAAAGCTATTCAGACATAAGTCTCCAAAAGACTATGAAAATCTCAGAATGACCTTGTTACCGAAAATAGTAACCAAGAAAACTCTCCAAACCAAATGATAGTTTAGAAAGCCGACATTGGTTTATTGCAGTGCTGGGTGCATGGGGGATCTCTCCTCCTAGCATGCACACCTAAGAACAAAAGCTTGCTCCTTATGTACATAATTCCAAGCAAAGCCCACGCATTCCAAAAAAAAAACTTATGCATAATACGTTATGTAATGCATTACGTAATGTCTTTACGCATGCATACTAAATTGGGGAAGGGGTCTTGGGTGGTCTCTGGGGGTCGCTGGTGGTCGCAATTCCCCTTTAATCGTGCTTGTGCGCAAGCGTGGTCGAGGCCTTCTTGTTTACAAGTACATGTGTTCTCAAGAAGAAGATATCGTTTTGAACTTATCTCTCCTCTGACACAAGAGTTTATGAATCAAGTTAATTTAGACATCACAAAGTTGTTCTTCACAGTTTTGTTTTGTCTTTTGGCCTTATATAATTAGCAGAGACCTTTGTTTTTCTGGGACTAAGTGTAAACAGCATGAATCTTTGTTTACTAGAACCTTGTTATGAATCCCATAAACAAACTCTATCTACAAAACATGTAGTTTGCTTCAGAACCTATTGTTATTATTCTAGCTAAAAGGAAAATTATTGACAGGAAAGTTTGTTCTGTGTAAAGGTAACACAGAGCAAGCCTTTAGAGCCTACTCTGAGGCCTACTCTTGCTAAACCGTTGCTGAACCGAACCGTCTGGTATCAATTCCCCCCTTTGGAAGTAGTTAGATTTATTATCTCACTACTTCCATATACTTTTCTCAATGATTCTCTTAACACAACCTACGCAGATCCCTGTGATAACTATAATAACAACTACATAAACTATTTCCTCTAATAATGCAGCTAACCATCCTTTTAGAGATAATCCACCTAATTCTTGCAGGATTTTGTTGAGCCAACTATTTTCTGCTGCATCCCTGATTGCCCTGCTGTCTTTTGCTACTTTCTTCATTTTATCCAATTGCTCTTGCAGGTTATCAGTGATGTTTGGGATGTGGATGCAGCAGTGCTCTTTGTCTAACTTAAGATATCCACACACTCCTTGTTCTTTAACTAATAGCAAGTCTAAGGCCAGTCTATTTTGCAGAGTCATTTTAGTATTGGCTTGGATCTGTTTGTTAACAATTTGGAATCCCTTTTGAGTGGCTCTTGATAAATATTCTACTTGCCACATTTAGATTTTCTATTAGCATCCTATTTTCTAAAGCCATCAGTCCTGGTAAAAGAAAACTTTGAAATCCCCATTCAAGTTGTGACCCCGGGGATAGGCTGACTGGCTGAATGAGGAATTGGGATTCATGCTGTTACACTAGTAAGATTGTTCATTCTACCAAACCCTTGTATCAGAGTTAGAATTAAGTTCTCATTTATGTCTGTATTGGCCTCTCCATCTGTATCAATTTCTGCATTTCCGAACATCACTGCAAGGGAGATAACCCAGAACCTTGTGAACCCCGAGTTAATCTTAAACGTAAAGGTCCCTCTTGTTTTATAGTCCATTCTGGTGATGAAGCTGGTTTGATCCTGCTGTGATGCATCCACGGAGTGATTCCTTCGAGCTTGATAGCTGTGTAGGTGGTGAGCAAAATCTGGAAAGGTCCTTTCCACTTCTCTTTTAGCGGTTCATCTGACCATGTCCTCAGGTACACCCAGTCTCCAGGTTGGTATTGATGCACAGGTACGTCCAGGGATAACGGTGTGCACACAGTGAGGTACCTGTGAAGAGAGGACAAAACCTTTCCTAGAGCGATAACATATTATTTCAGATAATGTTTCCCCATGATCTCAGGATCAACTCCTGTTTCTGTCACCTGATAGGGTTTACCATACACACTCTGGTGTTATTGAGTTTTCTTTTGGACTCCTTACCCAGCCGCACCTAGCTTCCCACTTCGGTGAGGAAAGTTAGAAAGCAAGGGGGTTTGGAGATCTCCGATTTTTGTATCAATGCCCAAATCACATTCTTTTCAGTTAGATTGTGAATTTCATCATCTGCAAACATCCATGCCAAAATCTGTCACTTGCATGTTTGTAATTTGAGGACTCAAAGCTGTGCAGACTTTTGTGTAAGAAGGCAAAACCACCTACTCATAAAGGGAAGCCACACTAAAAATTCCCCCTGGTCTGCAGTGATGCAATTTTAGGACAGAGTAACACAAGAAATATAAATGATACTGGAGTCTTCCATTCCAGACACCCTGTCTCACTAATGAAACATCAGAATATTTTCATCTAACCTCTCCTGCTAAATCATTGGTAGTATTGGCTAGATATTGATGATAAATGTATCAAATTGATAGCTAAATGTTGGTAGCTAAATGTATCATAATGCATCATTGTAATATCTCCAATATCTGCTGATAAATGGCTTCAAAGTCTTGCTACAACAGCAATTTATGAAAAAATATCATATAAACTCCCACAATTTGAAGAGATTGCCTCTCTTTACACTTTATAAATAGAAGCAAAGATTGTACATCCCCTCCAATATATGTGTTGGAATGGTCTAGTCTAATTCCCAAAAGGACAAGGACAGAGCTCAAAGGGGAGCTCTTTGCTGGCCTAAATTGTCATAACTCCAGGAGAGCGACAGCAATTTACTCCAAAGAAGGATCCGTCCCTAGGAGCCTGCCTGTTGTAATCTCTCCAGCTCTCAAGCTTTACCAATGTGATTTCTTTTTTCTCTCCTTTTGCAAGGAACCCTCACCTGAAGACACCTAGCTGCTTTGGGACCCCAAAATGGAACAGATGAAGAATCACATACTTTTAAAACAAATTATCTTAGTGATCTGTAGCAGGCGCTTCACCACTTTCAAATTATGTCCAAAGGGGCATAATATTATTTCTAATCATAAAAAGTCTTAAGACATTTATCCTGTGGTAGGAAGCTTTTCTGAGCCAGATAATGTCAATGACCAGCTGGAATGCATGGAGCTCCACCTGGGGATGGAAGAGAAGCTGACAGAGAGCTTATGGGTCAGGATTAAAGGGAGGGCAGGGACAGGTGATATTATAGTGGGCATCTGCTACAGGCTACCCCACCAGGAAGACCGAGCGGATGAGACCCTCTACAGATAGATAGGAATAGCCTCACGTTCACAAGCCCTGGTCTCATGGGGGACTTCAAACACCCCAATATCTGTTGGAGGGTGATATAAAAATCGGAGATCTCCAAACCCCCTTGCTTTCTACCTTTCCTCACCGAAGTGGGAAGGTAGGCGCGGCTGGGTAAGGAGTCCGAAAGAAAACTCAATAACACCAGAGTGTTATTAAGCAGGCATTCTTTATTGCAGCGCTGGGCAGCACTGGGGATTATCCACCATGAGTGCTCCACCGGTTTGGCAAATTTTCAGAGAATATATACCATAAAGTTATACAGAGTCACAGGATTTCCGAGAACTCATTTACATAGACATGAGATATGCAAATGTCCGTTCTGCATGCGCAGTCGTTTTCCCTGGTGGTCGTCAGGGGTCTTCAGATGAAGGCCGGTAGTCTTCCTCACTGTGTTCGCTGACTGATCCCTGCTTCTGCTCAAACTCAGTCCGGGGATCACGTAGGCCACATCCTTTGAGGTAGCTGTTGCAATTCCCTTATCTCTGTGTTCTCCTGCATCCATCCATCCCAAGGCCCAGCCATCTGAAGTGAGACCATCCTGGAGCCTCCTTATCTTACAGCCATTACCGCTCTCCAAATTGTAAAGGCTTTCCTTTGTTTAGCTGAGCACCCAGGATAGTTGAGTAATTAAGGTATTTACAACATTCTCCTTGCTCTTGGGGCCCCAACCCTTTCAAGGGACAACACAGCAGGGTATAAGCAATCCAGGAGGTTCCTGGAATGGGTGGATGATAACTCCCTTCTCCAAGTAATAGAGGAGCCGACAAGGAGAGGTGCCATGCTGGACCTTGTTCTCACCAACAAGGAGGGGCTGGTGGGGAATGTGAAGCTCAAAGGCAGCCTTGGCTTCAGTGACCATGAAATGGTGGAGTTCAAGATCCTTAGGGCAGCAAGGAGGGCGCGCAGCCAGCTCACTACCCTGGACTTCAGGAGAGCAGACTTTGGCCTCTTCAGGGATCTGCTTGGGAGAGTACCATGGGATAAAGGCCTGGAGGGGAGAGGGGCCCAAGAAAGCTGGTTAATATTCAAGGATCACCTCCTTCAGGCTCAGGAGCGATGCATCCCAACAAAGAGGAAGGCAGGCAAAAATGCCAGGAGGCCCTCATGGATGATGACGTGCGGAAAACAGACTCCACAACCGGCAGGGTTGTAAAGTAGGTATGTTTATTCAGTGCTGGGCAGCACAGGGGGGTAGTCCCACCAAAGTCGTGTGTGCCTTTCACGGTAATTCATCTTGTATTTATGTGGCAAAGTGTTACATATTCATCATAATTTCAAGGATGCCTATACATATTCATGACTTTCCCCGAGAAGGCGGTCTTTATTAAAATGAGTTCCGGGAGATCATTTCCATAGTCTCCGCCTTTAACTCCTCCTGGTTGCGCACGCGCAGTTCTTCCTGGTGGTCATGGACCGGGGTCTCAGGGATGAAGGCCGTATGTCTTCCTCGCTGTGTACTTTTCACCTTTCCTTCTTGCACAGGCATGGTAACATCTTGGCTCTCAGTCAAACCACAAGACCAGTTCTCGCTGGGTTTTGCACAACCTTAATGTTCTGCAACTTGTTCTATTGAGATAGACTTAGGCAGTTAATTTACGCATCAGGCTGATAAGACAAAGAATTTAAAGAATTTCTGGACCCCTAGGATAGCTCACACCCAGATCAAATAGCAAGTAAAAAAGAAAAAGGAGTTATATTCCTTATCAATGAACAAGGAGCTCCTGGATAAACTAAGCCACAAAAAGGAAGCCTATAGAGGATGCGACATGCGGAAAACAGACTCCACAACCAGTAGGGTTGTGAAGTAGGTATGTTTATTCCGGTTGTGGAGTCTGTTTTCCGCACGTCATTTTGGCGAGCCAGCCAGGAGAAACTCTGCTCGGCTGCGGGATCGACTGAGGAAGCGGACGCCCCTAGGCGCGCCCCGAGCACTTTTCTCGGAAGGGCCTCCGATTCCAGCCGCTCACCGCGGGAGCAGACAAGAATCTCCTGAAGCCGTGGATAAATGGTATGTTTAACAGGGGACCGGTCGGGAAGCCAGTAAGTCGTTGGGGACGCCCACGCGTGGCCGGGGCTGCTGGTAAACCGCGCAGAGATGTCTGGCGTACAGCGTAGTCCCCGTATGGGAGGAGGGTACCCGATGGGGGGATTCGCTGACCGATAGAGTGTCCGCTAGAGATCTTGAGGGTAGATCGAGTGAATCCGAGGTTATCGCTGCATCTCTAATTGAGAGCCAGGACGGACCTGCTAATGACTGTATAAGAAGCAGGAGAAGGGTAAGCTGGCCTCTCACAATTGTGATATGAATATTTGCAGCTGCTGGAGGGATACTAACTGGAGCGATCATTGTATGTCTTATTTGTAAGTGCCCGGGTATTTTATGTTAAGAGTATTTGATTGTGTGTGTGTGTGTTTCTGAGACACAGCGCCGCTGTGAACTGAGCGAGAGTCCTGATTCGTAGCGCCGGAAACGTTTGCAGAAATTTGTATATGTGAGTTAAGTTGCTGTGGTGCTTAGTCAATTTCTTTAATATCAGAGTTCTGACTAATCTCTTGAAGGAGCCTATTTAACTCCCACAGGATGGTTAATAACTTTGGGCTGGGAACAACATCCGCAAGAACGCCTGCCCGAATCTAGATACCCAGGGGCAATACCTTGTTTTGTGTGTGGGACTGTGGTACTTAATAGACAAGGTGGATGACATTCGGTGTGGATCCTTTTAAGTTGTAAGACCTGTAAAAAGGTGGTACTGTGTGTTTGGGAGATGAAGGGCTGAGTGAATCATGGTTTTTTTCACCCTCCGAAACCATCCGGAGTGGCAGAGGGACCGTGGAATGATCCCACCACAGGACGCTATGGCACTCGCCCTTGAGCGAGCAAATAATAGAGTCTAAAGGTAAACTGAGGCGGTGTTGTTCGGCATGTAGTATTGGACAAAGGTACACTAGAATAAATACTTGCCAAGCACCGGAACAAGATCTAACTGATTTGTTTAAGCCTCCCCCTCAACCACAGGAACAGGATGAGGACTCGGACGGATACCCCACTCCCCCAGACAGCCCTGTATCCTCCCGCACCAGGAGGAAACCTGCTCCAACAGCTTTACAAGCACCCCTTTGAGAGGCAGTAGGATCTGACGGTGGGACAATGCTAATAAAGGTACCTTTTTCTACTACTGATTTAGAGGCATGGAAAAGGGTTGCCAAAGATTACAGGAACGATCCGATAAGTGTAACCAAACATTTCCAATTTATTGTGAAACAGCATAACCCTGATTGGAATGACATACAATTGTTATTAGATTACATGACTGAAACGGAGAAGCAGTTAATCTTAAAAACTGCAGGAGATTTAGCTGAGGATCACTATAAAACTACGGGAGGAGATATAAAGGAATACCTCCCCCTTCGAGATCCGAACTGGCAACCCAATAGATCTGCACACACGTGGAAAGGTTAAAGACATATCAGGAGTGGATCTCGAAGGGAATGGAGAGAGCCATTCCTAAAACCATAAATTGGTCAGCATTATATGCAATCAAACAAGGTCCCTCCGAGTCACCATCCGAATTCCTGGATCGATTAAGGGACGTAATGCACCACAATACACCGCTGGATCCTGATTCAGAGGTAGGAATACAACAACTGGTATTGCTGTTCTGGGGAATCTACCCTAGCGGATCCCCTGGTCACCATAAAGCTAGGGAAGATTCGAAACCCTCCCCGACAGAACCCCTGATTATTATATAATAAAGTTGGGGAATGAGAAAATACAATTTTAGTAAATACAGGAGCTACCTATTCAGTGTTAAATACATGTAGGAGTAATTTTCCATGATCGTAGTGCGTCAGTTGTTGGTGCCACAGGGCAGGAAGAAACTGGACCGTTTTTCCAGCCTTTAAAATTTGGAATTGGGAAAAGGGTGTTAACCCATCAATTTCTCTACATACCAGATTGCCCCATACCGCTGTTAGGATGAGATATGCCAAGTAAATTGAATGCACAAATTACTTTTACAAAAGGAAAAAATCCAAAACCATATTCCTGAAAATAAAGCTCTGGATACCCAAGTTTTATATTACAGAAGGAAGACGAGTTACAGGAGATACCAGAAGATGCTGTGACCCCTCTCGTATGGACTTCAGGAACACCGGGACGATCCCGAGCGGCAGGACCGGTAACCATCCAGTCAAAACCAGACGCCGGACCGGTAAGATGAAAGGAATTCAAACAAGAGTCTTAGAGCATTTCTCGGGATGGCCGGATGGTGTTGCCTGTGGATAATGAATTTTGGACTCATTGCCAAACCCTTATATGAAGCTGTACAAGGGAAAGGAAACCTCCTTGTTTGCACTCATAGGTGCATTTACAAAATTAAAAGACTTTAATGAGCGCTCCAGCTCTGGGCCTCCCGAACCTAGAAAAACCATTTGAACTATTTGTACATGAAAGACTGCATATTACCCTAAGAGTGTTGACTCAGAAACTAGGATCATAGAGAAGACCTGTGGGATACCTTTTAAAACGACTAGGCAATGTCAATAAGAGACGGCCAACATGCCTCCGAGCAGTGGCAGCTACAATACTGCTGATCCAAGAGGCCCGAAAATTAACACTCGGGCAAAAGCTAACTGTGTTTGTGCCCCATGCAGTTACAACTGTTCCAGGACAAAAAGGAGGACACTAGCTGTCACCGAGCCAGATGCTGAAATATCAAACCATCCTTCTGGAACAAGATGATGTGGAGCTGAAAGTAACCAGCATCCTGAATCCAGCAACCTTTCTGACTACGGATCCTGGTAGGACAGAATTAACACATAATTGCTTACAGACAGTGGAACAGACATACTCCAACAAAGCTGACTTGAAAAACATGCCAATGGACAATGCAGACTGTGACTTATTTATGGATGGTAGTAGCTTTATGCGGGATGGAACACGGAAAGCAGGATACGCAGTGGTAACCACTGAGGAAATAATTGAAGCTAAGGCTCTACCATCTAACACATCAGCTCAGAAGGCAAAACTCATAACCCTTCTGAGAGCATTAGAATTATCGAAAGACAAAACTGTTAATATATGGACAGATTCAAAATTTACCTTTGGAGTAAGCTTTCCCCTGTCGCACCAACAAGACAAGAGAAGTAACAAAAATATTGCTTAAGAAAATGATACTGAGATTTGGGGTACCTATGGAACTATCTTCAAATAGGAACCCACACTTTGTATCGGAAGCTGTTCAAAATTTGGCTAAAGTGTTAGAGATAAAATGGAATCTCCATATCCCATGGAGACCTCAATCAAATGGAAAAATAGAAAGAATGAATCAAAACCTAAAAAGACAAATGAATAAAATCAGATTAAATAACCAGGTGCTTTACCCTTAGCTTTGCTACAAATACGCATTCAACCTAGGACTAAAGAAAAGGTTAATCCTTTTAAAATCATTTATGATAAACCCTATCAAATGACAGAAACAGGAGTTGATCCTGAGATCATGGGAAACAATATCTAAAAGAATATGTTATCTCTCTAGGAAAGATTTTATCCTCTCCCCACAGGTACACCACTGTGAGCGCATCAATACCAACCTGGAGAAAACACCAGCTGAGACAACAATTAGAATCGAATAAGTATTTTGAACAGGTCTCAATGATATAGTAAAAGAATTTACTAACTTTATAGAAAAGGGGGGATTGATAAGGGACATAACTCCTTTTCCTTTTTTTACTTGCTATTTGATCTGGGTGTGAGCTGTCCTGGGGGTTGAGAAATTCTTTGCCTGTGAGCTGTCCTAGGGGTTGAGAAATTCTTTAAATTCTTTATCTTATCAGTCTGATGCATAAATTAACTGCCTAAGCATATCTCAATAGTATAAGTTGCAGAACATTAAGGTTGTGCAAAACCCAGCGAGAACTGGTCCTGTGGTTTGACTGAGAGCCAAGATGTTACCACGCCTGTGCAAGAAGGAAAGGTGAGAAGTGCACAGCGAGGAAGACATACGGCCTTCATCCCTGAGACCCCGGTCCATGACCACCAGGAGGAACTGCGCATGCGCAACCAGGAGGAGTTAAAGGCGGAGACTATGGAAATGATCTCCTGGAACTTATTATAATAAAGACTGCCTTCTCGGGGAAAGTCATGAATATGTATAGGCGTCCTTGAAATGATGAATATGTAACACTTTGCTACATAAATACAAGCTGAATTACCGCAAAGGTGCGCACAACTTTGGTGGGACTACCCCCCCGCCCCGTGCTGCCCAGCGCTGAATAAACATACCTACTTTACAACCCTGCCGGTTGTGGAGTCTGTTTTCCGCACGTCAGTGCCCCTTTTTTACCCAGTAGGTCAGTGGTTCGAGCTTTCACGTCGCTTGAATTTCCTCTTCTGCCGAGGAAGCTCTCCTAAAAAAGTGTTCATATGACAAGGTAAGCGGGGACTTTCTGAGATGGGAGCCCTTCCTCATCCACCTGCTGATGTTTTACCATTTTGCATACAAATATTTTCCCACAGGGAGGTAACCTAACTACTTGGCTGCATTGTCACTCTCCTTTCTCTCTCTGTTTCAAGCATATGGAATTATTACAGGAAACACAAAGCAGCATAAATAGGAAAAACAGTGTTTTCCATGTCTAATGTTTTCTGTGCTCCCATCAGGGATAGTCTCCTGGAAGGCAAAAGTGTGCATTGACGTACATTCTTCTAAATCCAGAGCAGGTTTGGTTAAGCTGTGGAGTAAAAACAACAGCAAATAACCACTTGTCACCGTTTAAGGCTGGGTGGGTGGTTAAACGGACAGTAGATGCTCTCTGTTAAACTTCTCCTTCCCCAGAGGGAAAAAGGAAAAGAAAAGAGGGAGAGAGACTTATGGGTTGGAAAGTTATAACAGTTTTAATAAACAGTAACAAGGAAAAAAAAGAGTATAATAAAAAATGAACTATATACAAAACCGCTACGGAGCTCCCCCTGATGATCACGTCACTGCTGACGCTGCAGGAAAGGCGCTGGGCAGTCCCAAAGCGCATGCAGCAGCAGGCGGGAACCGGGTTCAGGAGCTCGGGCAGGGTCCTCCCAGATGTCGGCCATAGGGGAAGAGAGCATGACCCTCATGGTCCCCTAGTTTTAAACTGAGTATATCACGTGGGTGGGACTGAATACCCCGTTGGTCAGTTCGGGTCACCTGTCCTGTCTGCTCCTCCCCACAGGTGTGGCACTTTACCGTCCTTTCCTCTGTGGGACAGAGACCCAACAGGGACTCTAGTTCCCACGGCAACAGGCGTGTGTAGTCAACTTCAGAAAAGTAGTCACTTAAAAGAAACTTGACTGAAAAGTCCGTCCTGGTCCAAACCAGGACACCACTCCAAAGATGAAGTAGGGACAGAAAGCCTCCCTGGGATTTCTAAACTAGTCACAGATGTGACATGCTGTGTATGGTCAGCGTTGAGATGTTTCTCTGCATGCCTAGAGGAATTTTCCCCATGGTCAATGTTGGAAATGTAGTGCCTACAAACTGTAAACATCTCCAGGATTAAAAGGGAGTTCAGTTGGGGGGTTACCTTTTCAATTTAAGCATTCAGTGTGGGATTCATCTCATCTAACTTCAGACGTTTGTAGATGATAGAATCATAGAATTGTTTTGGTTGGAAAGGACCTTTAAGATCATCGAGTCCAACTGCAAACCTAATACTGCCAAGTCCACCACTAAACCCTGTCCCTAAATGCCACACCTATGAGTCTTTTAAATACCTCCAGGGATGGTGACTCAACCACTTCCCTGGGCAGCCTGTTCCAATGCTTGACAACCCTTTTGGTGAAGAAATTTTTCCTAATATCCAATCTAAACCTCCCCTGGCACAACATGAGGCCATTTCCTCTTGTCCTATCACTTGTTACCTGGGAGAAGAGACTGATACCTACCTTGCTACAACCTCCTTTCAGGTAGTTGTAGAGAGTGATAAGGTCTCCCCTCAGCCTCCTTTTCTCCAGGCTAAACAACCCCAGTTCCCTCAGCTGCTTCTCGTAAGATTTGTGCTCTAGACCCTTCACCAGCTTTGTTGCCCTTCTTTGGACTCTCTCCAGCACCTCAACATTGTTCTTGTAGTGAGGGGCCCAAAAGTGAACACAGTATTCAAGGTGCGGCCTCACCAGTGCCAAGTACAGGGGGATCACTTCCCTAGTCCTGCTGGCCACACTATTCCTGATACAAGCCAGGATGCTGTTGGCCTTCTTGGCCACCTGGGCACACTGCTGGCTCATATTCAGCTGGCCATCGATCAACACCCCCAGGTCCTTTTCCGCCAGGCAGCTTTCCAGCCACTCTTCCCCAAGCCTGTAGTGTTGCATGGGGTTGTTGTGACCCAAGTGCAGGACCCGACACTTGGCATTGTTGAACCTCATACAGTTGGCCTCGGCCCATCGATCCAGCCTGTCCAGATCCCTCTGCAGAGCCTTCCTACCCTCAAGCAGATCAACACTTCACCCAACTTGGTGTTGTCTGCAAACTTACTGAGGGTGCACTCGATCCCCTCGTCCAGATCATTGATAAAGATATTAAAGAGAACTGGCCCCAATACTGAGCCCTGGGGAACACCGCTTGTGACCAGCTGCCAACTGGATTTAACTCCATTCACCGCAACTCTTTGGGCCTGGCCATCCAGCCCGTTTTTTACCCAGCGAAGCATATGCCCATCCAAGCCATGAGCAGACAGTTTGTCCACGAGAATGCTGTGGGAGATGGTGTCATAGGCTTTACTAAAGTCTAGGTAGACAACATCCACAGTCTTTCCCTCATCCAGTAAGTGGGTCATCTTGTCATAGAAGGAGATGAGGTTAGTCAAGCAGGATCAATGAATCATCCAAACAGTTTTAGATACTCAATTTACACAGCATGAAATGAACTGTTTCTCTTCAGTGTAAATGAAGCCTAATAGGCACAGACTAGACACATAGTCGTGATGCATCTTAAATTAAGCAAGATGAGACTCGCTATGTCACGGTTTAAAGCTGGGCCAGCTATTAAACCTGTGGCAGATGCCCTCTGTTATCCCCCCCCCTCCCCCCAAAGGGAAAGGGAAAGGGAAAAGGGAGAGAGACTTCCGGGTTGGAAAGTTAAAACAGTTTTAATAAACTATAATAATGAAAAAGAGTATAATAATAATAATAGAGATAATCAAATATATACAAATATATATACAAAACCAAGATTGAGCTCCCCTGAAGTCAGCCACGTCACCCCCGGCACTGCAGGGCAGGCTCCGGGAAGGCCCAGGCTGGGCCTAGCGACGGTCGAGAGCTGGATTCAGGGATGCACGGATCGGGATCGGGGGCAGCAGGAAAACAGACGGAGTCCTCCTTGGACACCGGCCATAGCAGAAAGAGAGCGAGACCCTCGTGATCCCCCCGCTTTATACCGAGAATGACGTGTGTGGGATGGAATACCCTCGTTGGTCAATTTTGGGTCACCTGCCCTGTCTGCTCCCCCCTGCAGCTGCGACCCCCCTTCGGCTCTTCACTTGTAAGCAGTGAGGAATTCAGCAGTGACCTTGGTTTCTCTAAGAATAAGTACAGCAAGAGCCTTTCTGCACAACATCCCTACCGGTGCCTCAGCGATAACTACAAACTTCGAGCGAAGAAGACCTGTGGGATACCTTTTAAAACGACTAGGCAATGTCAATAAGAGACGGCCAACATGCCTCCGAGCAGTGGCAGCTACAATACTGCTGATCCAAGAGGCCCGAAAATTAACACTCGGGCAAAAGCTAACTGTGTTTGTGCCCCATGCAGTTACAACTGTTCCAGAACAAAAAGGAGGACACTACCGGCCTTCATCTGAAGACCCCTGACGACCACCAGAGAAAACGACTGTGCATGCGAATGGACATTTGCATATCTCATGGCTATGTAAATGAGTTCTCGGAAATCCTATGACTATGTATAACTTTAAGGTATATATTCTCTGAAAATTTGCCAAACCGGTGGAGCACTCATGGTGGATAATCCCCAGTGCTGCCCAGCGCTGCAATAAAGAATGCCTGCTTAATAACACACTCTGGTGTTATTGAGTTTTCTTTCGGACTCCTTACCCAGCCGCACCTAGCTTCCCACTTCGGTGAGGAAAGTTAGAAAGCAAGGGGGTTTGGAGATCTCCGATTTTTGTATCAGACTGCAGGGGCCAGTGTATGTAAAGGTACCGTTTTCTGTGATGGATTTGATGGCATGGAAACAGGCAGCAGGAACGTATAGCGAGGATCCGGAAAGGGTAGGAAGGATCGTAGAAACGATCATCAGGACACAGGATCCTGATTGGAA
Organism: Nyctibius grandis; assembly: GCF_013368605.1. Lineage (NCBI taxonomy): Eukaryota > Metazoa > Chordata > Aves > Nyctibiiformes > Nyctibiidae > Nyctibius > Nyctibius grandis. The sequence continues at coordinate 179,590 of NW_027167472.1, forward strand.
TGATATACAAGTAATCTTGGATAATTTATTGGATAGTACAGAAAAACAGATGGTGTTAACAACTGGAAAAGCACAGGCAGAAGCTGCACACATAAACGATATGCTTACTGGAACAATGGAGCAAAGTTTTCCTACAGGAGACCCTCAACGGGATCCAAATATAACAGAGAACAGGAGAAAGTTAACCCAGTATCAAAAGTGGGTGCTGTACGGGGTGAAACATGCAATGCCAAGAGCTTTAAAATGGTTTAAATTATATGAGGTGAAACAAGACAAAAATGAATCACCCTCAGTGTTTTTAGAGAGATTGAAAGAAACGACCAGGAAATACACTGATTTGAAATTAGAGACAGAAGCAGAACAACAACAATTGGCTTTAATATTTATGGGACAATCAGCCCCAGATATAAAAAGAAAACTGCAAAAATTAGAGGGGGAGGATTCGAGAAGTTTAAAATGCTTGAAACAGCTTGGAAGATATATAACAACTGAGAAAAGGAGGAAGAACAGAGAAAAGATAAGAAAGAGAGGATTAAAGAGAGCAGACTGATAGCTGCCTTGACAGGAAATGTTGCAAGAGGCAGAGGCCGAGCTAGGGGAAGAGGAGGTTTTAGAAACTTTGGAGAACAAGGGTCAAATGCCCTAGGGATTATTCAGTGTGTATATTGCAAAGAGGAGGGGCACTGGAAAAAGGAATGTCCCAAAAGGGAACAAGAGACAGATCAAAGAGAGGCAATTATGACTTTAGATGATTGAAGGGGACCGGAGGGGAACCCAGCTGAACCTCTGGTTATAATTAAGCTGGGAGATGAAGGAGTTAAATTTCTGGTGGACACTGGAGCAACATATTCTGTTTTAAATGTCTGTAAAGGGAGGTTGGGAAATAAATCTGCTAAAATAATTGGTGCCACAGGGAAAGAAGAAAACAGGACATTCCTACAACCCCTAGACTTAAAATTTGGAAGTAAAATAATTACACACGAATTCTTGTATATACCGGATTGTCCGATACCTTTACTAGGATGAGATTTGTTATCTAAATTAAATGCACAAATAGTTTTTGAGGATGGTGAAGTCTTTCTGAAAATTCCAGAATCAAAGACAGGAGAAATATTGATGATACAAGAAAGAGTAAAGGAATCAGAAATACCCCAGGAAATAGATGAAGCTGTTATACCAACAGTCTGGGATACAGACATACCTGGGAAGTCTAAAGTAGCACAGCCTGTAAAGATAGAATTAAAGGATCAAGCAAAACCGATAAGGATTAAACAATATCCAGTTAAACCAGAGGTGAGACAGGGAATTAAAGAAATAATTGACAAATTTTTAAAGTACGGAATTCTAGAAGAATGTGAATCAGAATATAACACTCCAATCTTACCAGTAAAGAAACCTTCAGGTGAATACAGATTAGTTCAGGATTTAAGGGCCATAAATCAATTGGTTAAAGACATACATCCTGTCGTGGCAAACCCTACACACTCTTAACAGCATTAAGAGAAAATTATCGGTGGTTTACAGTGCTTGATTTAAAAGATGCTTTCTTTTGCATACCCTTGGAGAAGGAAAGTCGAAAACTGTTTGCTTTTGAATGGGAAAAATCTGCAGACAGGACGGAAGATGCATCTGACATGGACAAGGTTAGCCAAGGATTTAAAAACAGCCCGACGATCTTTGGTAACCAGTTAGCAAAGGAGCTTGAACAGTGGAAACAAAGTGATTCAGAATCAAAACCTGGACATCTACTTCTACAATACGTAGATGACATCCTGATTGCTACAGAAACAAGATCCACTTGTGTAAAGGTAACAATAGACCTTTTAAACTTTCTTGGACTAAGTGGGTACAAAGTATCTAGAAATAAGGCTCAAATAGCAAGCCAGACTGTAATTTATTTAGGATTTGAGATCACTCAAGGACAGAGGCAATTGGGAACGGACCGTAAAGAGGCAATTTGTGGTATCCCTGAACCTAGAAATGTGCATGAACTGAGAGCTTTTCTAGGAATGACAGGGTGGTGTCGACTCTGGATAATGAATTACGGTCTGTTAGCTAAACCGTTATATGAAGCTCAGAAATTTGTAGCGTTTAAGTGGGGCCCAGAACAACAAAAAGCGTTTCGGGATTTAAAATGGGCCCTGATGACTGCACCAGCATTAGGACTTCCAGCTTTGACTAAGGACTTCCAAATGTTTGTGCATGAATATGTAATATTTTACTATATAAATATGAGGTGAATCATCGAGGGGGGCGCGCATGGCTTTGGAGGGGCTACCCACCGTGCTGCCCAGCGCTGCAATAAAGGTGTGCCTGCTTCTTAATGCTACATTGGTGTTAAGAGGTTTTATTCCTGGTTTTGGTGACAGATAGAAGAAGAATATAGATAGAAGACAGATAGAAGAAGGTAGATAGAAGATGAAGATAGAAGATGAAGACAGATAGAAGACGAAGATAGAAGATAGATAGAAGAACATAGAAGATAGAAGATAGAAGATAGATAGAAGATAGATAGAAGATAGATAGATACAAGATAGAAGATAGAGGAAGATAGAAGATAGATAGAAGATAGATAGAAGATAGAAGATAAGATAGAAGATAGATAGAAAACAGACAGAACAAGAAGGAAGAATAAAGTAGAAGAGAGAAGATAGAAGATAGAAGATAGAAGATAGATAGAAGATAGATAGAAGGAAGAAGAAAGAAGAAGAAAGAAGAGTGTAGATAGAAGAAAGAAGAAGATAGAAGAAGAAGATAGAAGAAGATAGAAGATAGGTAGAAAATAGAAGAAGAAGAAGGAAGAAGGAAGAAAAAGAAGAAAGAAGAAAGAAGAAGATAGAAGAAGACAACAATAGAAGAAGATACAAGATAGAAGATAGAAGAAGACAGAAGACAGGTAGAAGACAGATAGAAGATAGATAGAAGATAGAAGAGAGATAGAAGAAGATAGAAGACAGAGGATAGAAGATAGACAGAAGAAAAAGATTGATAGAAGAGAGAATAAGATAGAAGATAGAAGATAGAAGAAGAAGATAGAAGATAGAAGATAGAAGATACTTAGAAAATAGGTAGAAGATAGAAAAGAAGATAGAAGATAGATAGAAGATAGATGGAAACTAGATAGAAGATAGAAGATAGATAGATAGATAGATAGATAGATAGAAGATAGATAGAAGATAGATAAAAGAAAAAGATAAATATAAGATAGAGAGAAGAAGATAGAGAGAAGTAAAAGATAGAAGAAAAAGCCAGAGAGTAGAGAGAAGACAGAGAAAATGGAGAGAAGATAGAAGAAGATAGAAGATATGAGATAGAAGATAGAAGACAGAAATATAGAAGATAGAAGTAGATAGAAGATAGATAGAAGATAGAAGATAGAGGATATATAGAAGATAGATAGATAGATAGATAGATAGATAGAAAGATAGGAGATAGATAGATAGATGATAGGTAGATAGAAAATGGATAGAAGATAGAAGAAGATAGAAGATAGAGAGCAGAAGATAGAAGAAGATAGAAGACAGAAGATAGGAGATAGAAGATAGAAGATAGATAGAAGATAGAAGTAGAAGATAGAAGACAGAAGATAGAAGAAAAAGATTGATAGAAGATAGACAGAATAAGATAGAAGATAGAAGATACTTAGAAAATAAGTAGAAGATAGAAAAGAAGATAAAGACAGATAGAAGATAGAAGATAGACAGAAGACAGAAGATAGAAGATAGATAGAAACTAGATAGAAGATAGATAGAAGATAGAGAGAAGATAGAGAGAAGATAGAAGATATGAGATAGAAGATAGATAGAAGATAGAAGATAATAATATAGAAGATAGAAGTACATAGAAGATAGATAGATAGAAAGATAGGAGATAGAAGATAAATAGATAAATAGATAGATAGATAGATAGATAGAAGATAGGAGATAGATAGAAGATAGAAGAAAGATAGGAAGAAGATAGAAGATAGAAGAAAGATAGAAGATAGAAGATAGAAGATAGAAGATAGAAGATAGAAGAAGATAGAAGATAGATGGAAGATAGATAGAAGATAGATAGAATATAGATAGAAGATAGAAGATGGATTGAAGAAAGATAGATAGATAGATAGATAGATAGAAGATAGGAGAAAGAAGAAGATAGAAGATAGATGGAAGATAGAAGATACTTAGATGACAGAAGATAGAGGATAGAAGATAGAAGAAAAATAAGAGAGAAGAAGAGAGATGGAAGATAGAAAAAAATTATAGTAGATAGAAGATAGAGAGAAGATAGACAGAAGATAGATAGAAGATAGAAATAGAGAGAAGATAGAAGATACATAGAAGATAGAAGAAAGATAGAAGAGAGAAGAGAGAAGAGAGAAGGTACAAGATAGATGGATAGAAGATAGATAGAAGATAGAAGATAGATAGATAGATAGAAGATAGATTGAAACAGATAGAAGATGGATAGAAGATAGAAGACAGAGTGAAGAAGAGAGAAGATAGAAGATAGAAGATAGAAGATAGATGGAAGACACGTAGAACATAGATAGGAGATAGAAGATAGATAGAACATAGATAGATAGAAGATAGAAGATAGAAGATAGAAGATAGATAGAAGAGAGAAGAGAGAAGATAGATTGAAGAATATAGAATATAGAAGATAGAAGACAGATAGAAGATAGAAGATAGATAGAAGATAGAAGATAGATAGAAGACAGATAAAAGATAGATAGAAGATAGATTAAAGATAGATAGAAGTTAGAAGATAAAGATAGAAGATAGACAGAAGATAGACAGAAGATAGATAGAAGATAGAAGATAGATTAAAGATAGATAGAAGTTAGAAGATAAAGATAGAAGATAGACAGAAGATAGATAGAAGATAGAAGATAGATAGAAGATAGATTGAAGATAGATAGAAGATAGAAGATAGAAGATAGAAGATAGATAGAAGGCAGAAGATAGAAAATAGAAGATAGAAGATAGATAGAAGATAGAAGATAGAAGATAGAAGAAAAAGAAGAGAGAAGAAGAGAGATGGAAGATAGAACAAAAAGATAGAAGATAGAAGATAGAAGATACAAGATAGAACAAGATAGAAGATAGTTAGAAGATAGAATATAGATAGAAGATAGGAGATAGAAGAAAAAGATAAAAGATAGAAGATAGAAGAGAGAAGAAAAAGATTGAACATAGAAGATAGACAGAAGATAGATAGAAGATAGATAGAAGAAGAGAGAAGAAGATCGAATATAGAAGTCGATAGAAGATAGAGAGAAGAAGGTAGAAGTAGAAGATCGAAGAAGTAGATAGAAGAATATAGATAGAAGATAGAAGACAGATACAAGATGACAATAGAAGATGAAGATAGAAGATGAAGATAGATAGAAGATAGATAGAAGAACATAGAAGATAGAAGATAGAAGAAGATAGTAGATAGAAGAAAGAAGATAGAAGATAGAATACAGAAGATAGAAGATAGAAGATAGAAGATAGACAGGAAGAAGATAGAAGATAGTAGATAGAAGATAGATAGGAAGGAGATAGAAGATAGAAGATAGGAAGAAGATAGAAGATAGAAGAAAGATAGGAAGAAGATAGAAGATAGATAGGAAGAAGATAGAAGATAGATGATAAAAGAAAGATAGGAGAAAGAAAGAAGATAGAAGAAAGATAGAAGACAGGTAGAAGAAAGATAGGAAGAAGAGAGAAGACAGAAGATAGATAGGAAGATGATAGAGGATAGAAGATAGAAGAAAGATAGGAAGAAGATAGAAGGTAGAAGATAGAAGAAAGATAGGAAGAAGATAGAAGATAGAAGAAAGATAGAAGAAAGATAGAAGACAGGTAGAAGAAAGATAGGAAGAAGATAGAAGACAGAAGATAGAAGATAGAAGATAGAACATAGAGAGAAGATGGAACATAAATAAACATATATAGATAGAAGATAGAAGATAGAAGAGAGACAGAAGATAGAAGATAAATAAATAGAAGATAGAAGATAGATAGAATATATATAGAAGAAGATAGGAGATAGAAGAAGATAGAAGACAGATGGAAGATAGATAGAAGATAGATAGAATATAGATAGAAGATAGAAGATGGATAGAAGATAGATAGATAGATAGATAGATAGAAGATAGAAGATAGGAGAAAGAAGAAGACAGAAGATAGATGGAAGATAGAAGACAGAAGATAGAGAGAAGATAGAGAGAAGATAGATAGAAGATAGGCAGAAGATAGATAGAAGATAGAAGATAGAAGAAGATAGAAGATAGAAGATAGAAGACAGATAGAAGATAGACAGAAGATAGAAGATACTTAGATTATAGAAGATACATAGAGGATAGAAGATAGATAGAGGATAGAAGATAGAAGAAAAATAAGAGAGAAGAAGAGAGATGGAAGATAGAAGAAAATGATGGATAGTAGATAGAAGATAGATAGAAGATAGAAGAAGATAGAAGATAGAAGATAGAAGATAGAGGATAGAAGATAGAAGATAGAAGAAAGAGAGGAAGAAGATAGAAGATAGAAGATAGAAGATAGAAGATAGAAGAAGATAGAAGATAGAAGATAGAAGATAGAAGAGAGAAGAGAGAAGATAGAAGATAGATAGGAAGAAGATAGAAGATAGAAGATAGAACATAGAACATAGAAGATAGAAGATAGAACATAGAAGATAGAAGATAGAGAGAAGAGACAAGATAGATAGAAGATAGATGGAGAGAAGATAGAAGATAGATAGAAGATAGAAGATAGATTGAAGACAGATAGAAGATGGATAGAAGATAGAAGACAGAATGAAGAAGAAAGAAGATAGAAGATAGAAGATAGATGGAAGACAGGTAGAACATAGATAGAAGATAGATAGAAGATAGAACATAGATAGAAGATAGAAGAAGATAGAAGATAGAAGATAGAAGATAGAAGATAGATAGAAGATAGACACAAGAAGATAGAAGATAGATAGAAGATAGATAGAAGATAGAAGAGAGAAGATAGACTGAAGAATATAGAAGATAGAAGATAGAAGATAGAAGACAGAAGATAGAAGATAGAATACTGATAGAAGAAAAAGAAGAGAGGAGAGATGGAAGATAGAAGAAAAAGACAGATTGAAGATAGAATGAAGATAGAAGATAGATAGAAGGAGATAGAAGATAGAAGATAGATAGAAGAAGAAAATAGATAGAAGTAGATAGAAGATAGAAGTAGATAGAAGATAGATACAAGATAGAAGATAGATAGGAGAAGATAGAAGAGAGAAGTAGAAGATAGAAGATGGAAGACAGAAGATAGAAGATAGAAGATAGAAGACAGAAGAAGATAGAAGATAGAAGATAGAAGAAAAAGATAGATAGAAGATAAAGATAGAAGATAGAAGATAAAAGGAGAACGTAGAAGATAGAAGAAGATAGAAGAAGATAGAAGATAGAAGAAAATATATAGAAGATAGGTAGAAGATAGGTAGAAGATAGAAAAAGAAGATAGAAGATAGATAGAAGATAGACAGAAGGTGGATAGAAGATAGATAGAAGATAGATTGAAGATAGAAGTTAGAAGATAAAGTAAAGATAGAAGACAGATAGAAGATAGAATATTGATAGAAGAATATAGAAGATAGAAGACAGAATATAGACAGAAGACAGATAGAAGATAGAAGATGGACAGAAGATAGAAGATGGATAGAAGACAGAAGATAGATAGAAGATAGAAGATAGAAGATAGAAGATAGAAGAAAAAGAAGAGAGAAGAAGAGAGATGGAAGATAGATAGAAGAAAAAGATAGAAGAAAAAGATAGAAGATAGAAGATAGAACAAGATAGAAGATAGAAGATAGAATACAGACAGAAGAAAAAGGAGAGAAGATATGGATGATGGAGAGAAGAAAATGATAGATAGAAGTTAGATAGAAGATAGAATATAGATAGAAGATAGAAGAAAAAGATAGAAGATAGAAGATAGAAGAAAAAGATAGAAGATAGAAGAGAGAAGAAAGAGATTGAACATAGAAGATAGACAGAAGATAGATAGAACATAGAGAGAAGATAGAAGAAGATAGAAGAAGATACAGAAGTCGATAGAAGACAGAGAGAAGAAGGTAGAAGATCGAAGAAGTAGACAGAAGAATATAGATAGAAGATAGAAGACAGATACAAGATGAAGATAGAAGATGAAGACAGAAGATGAAGATAGACAGAAAATAGATAGAAGATAGATAGAAGAACATAGAAGATAAAAGATAGAAGATGATAGATAGCAGATGATAGAAGACAGAAGATAGAAGATAGAAGATAGGAAGAAGATAGAAGATAGACAGGAAGAAGATAGAAGACAGAAGACAGAAGATAGAAGATAGATAGGAGGAAGATAGAAGATAGACAGGAAGAAGATAGAAGAAAGAAGATAGGAAGAAGATAGAAGAAGAAAGATAGGAAGAAGAGAGAAGACAGAAGAAAGATAGGAAGATGATAGAGGATAGAAGATAGAAGAAAGATAGGAAGAAGATAGAAGAGAGAAGAAAGAAGAAGACAGGTAGAAGACAGAAGATAGAAGATAAAAAGAAAATAGAAGATAGAAGATAGAAGATAGAAGATAGAAGATAGAAGATAGAAGATAGAAGAAGATAGGTAGAAGAAATATAGGAAGAAGATAGAAGAACGATAGGAAGAAGATAGAAGAACGATAGGAAGAAGATAGAAGATAGAAGAATGATAGGAAGAAGATAGAAGATAGAAGAAAGAATAAGACAGGTAGAAGATAAATAGGAAGATGATAGAAGATAGATAGGAAGAAGATAGAAGTTAGAAGATAGAAGAAAGATAGAAGAAGACAGGTAGAAGAAAGATAGGAAGAAGAGAAGATAGAAGAAAGATAGGAAAAAGAAGATAGAAGATAGAAGAAGAAAGAAGAAGAAAGAAGATAGAAAATAGAAGATAGAAAAAGATAGAAGATAGAAAGGAAGAAGATATAAAGGAGAAATATAGACGGAAGAATGTAGAAGGTAGAAGACAGGAGACAGGAGATAGAAGACAGAAGATGGAAGATAGAAGACAAGATAGAAGATAGAAAACCCAAGATAGAAGAAGACAGGTAGAAGAAAGATATGAAGATGATAGAAGATAGAAGAAAGAAGATAGAAGATAGATAGAAGATAGAAGACAGAAGATAGAAGAAGATAGAAGAAAGATCAGAAGATAGAAGATAGGAGAAAGATAGGAAGAAGACAGAAGATAGAAGAAAGAAGATAGAAGAAAGAAGAAAGAAGAAAGATAGAAAGAAGAAAGACGATAGAAGAAAGGAGATAGAAGAAAGATAGGAAGAAGATGCAAGATAGAAGAAAGGAGATAGAAGAAAGATAGGAAGAAGATGCAAGATAGAAGAAAGGAGATAGAAGAAAGATAGGAAGAAGATGCAAGATAGAAGAAAGATGATAGAAGAAAATTAGGAAGAAGAAAGAAGATAGAAGAAAGATAGGAAGAAGATGCAAGATAGAAGAAAGAAGATAGAAGAAAGGAAGAACAAAGAAGAGAGAAGAAAGAAGATAGAAGAAAGATAGGAAGAGGATAGAAGATAGACGATAGAAGAAAGATAGGAAGAAGAGAGAAGATAGATAGGAAGAAGATAGATAGGAAGAAGATAGAAGGTACTTAGATATGTAGAAGACAGAAGACAAGACAGAAGACAGAAGACAGAAGAAAGAAGACAGAAGACAGGAAGAAGATAGAAGATAGAAGATAGATAGAAAATATATAGGAAGAAGATAGAAAGGAAGAAGATAGAAGATAGAATATAGATAGGAAGAAGATAGGAAGAAAATAGATAGGAAGAAGATAGATAGAACATAGAAGATAGAAGATAGGAAGAAGATAGAAGATAGAAGATAGAAGATAGATAGGAAGAAGATAGAAGATAGAAGATAGAAAGGAAGAAGATAGAAGATAGACAGGAAGAAGACAGAAGAAAGAAGACAGAAGACAGAAGACAGAATATAGAAGATAGAAGACAGAAGATAGATAGGAAGAAGATAGAAGACAGAAGAAAGATAGGAAGAAGATAGAAGTTAGAAGAAAGAGAGAAGAAGACAGGAAGAAGAAAGATAGGATGAAGATAGAAGATAGGAAAAAATAGAGAGAGAAGACAAGATAGAAGATCGAAGATAGATGAGAGAAAGATAGATGGGAACAAGATAGAAGATAGATGGGAACAAGATATAAGATAGATGGGAACAAGATAGAAGATAGAAGTTAACAAGATAAAAGGGAAGAAGATAGAAGGGAAGAAGATAGAAGCAAAGAAGATAGAAGGGAAGAAGATAGAAGGAAAGATAGAAGATAGAAGGGAAGAAGAATATAGAAGATAGAAGATAAAAGGGAAGAAGATAGAAGGGAAGAAGATAGAAGGGAAGAAGAAGATAGAAGAAGATAAAAGATAGAAGGGAAGAAGATAGAAAGGAAGAAGATAGAAGATAGATGGGAACAAGATAGAAGATAGATGGGAACAAGATAGAAGATAGAAGTTAACAAGATAGAATGGGAAGAAGATAGAAGGGAAGAAGATAGAAGAGAAGAAGATAGAAGGGAAGAAGATAGAAGGGAAGATAGAAGATAGAAGGGAAGAAGAATATAGAAGATAGAATATAAAAGGGAAGAAGATAGAAGGGAAGAAGATAGAAGGGAAGAAGAAGATAGAAGAAGACAGAAGGAAAGAAGATAGATGGGAAGAGATAGATGGGAAGAAGATTGAAGATAGAAGATAGGAAGAGATAGAAGATAGATTGGAAGAAGATAGATAGGAAGAAGATAGAAGGTACATAGGTAGATACGTAGAAGACAGAAGACAAGACAGAAGACAGAAGACAGAGGAAAGAAGAGAGAAGACAGGAAGAAGAAAGAAGATAGAAGATAGAAGATATATAGGAAGAAGATAGAAAGGAAGAAGAAAGGAAGAAGATAGAAAGGAAGAAGTTAGATAGGAAGCAGATAGAAGATAGATAGGAAGATAGAAGATAGAAGATAGATAGGAAGAAGAGAGAAGAAAGAAGACAGAAGACGGAAGACAGAAGATAGAAGATAGATAGGAAGAAGATAGAAGAAAGAAGAAGACAGGTAGAAGAAAGACAGAAGAAGTTATGTAGAAGATAGATAGAAGAAGACAGGTAGAAGATAGGAAGCAGATAGAAGATAGAAGATAGATGGGAAGAAGATAGATGGGAAGAAGATAAATGGAAGAAGATAACAGGTAGAAGATAACAGGTAGAAGAAAGATAGGAAGAAGATTGAAGATAGACGAAATATAGGAAGAAGATAGAAGAGAGAAGAAAGATAGGAAGAAGATAGATGATAGAAGAAAGATAGAAGAAAGAAGACAGGTAGAGGAAAGATAGGAAGAAGATAGAAGATGGAAGAAGACAGGTAGAAGAAAGACAGAAGTAGACAGGTAGAAGAAAGATAGATAGAAGAAGACAGGTAGAAGATAGATAGGAAGAAGACAACATAGATAGGAAGAAGACAGAAGACAGAAGATAGATGGGAAGAAGAGAGATAGGAAGAAGACAGAAGATAGATAGGAAGAAGACAGGAGATAGAAGATAAAAGATAGATAGGAAGAAGATAGGAGATAGAAGATAAAAGATAGATAGGAAGAAGATAGAAGATAGATAGGAAGAAGAGAGATAGGAAGAAGAGAGATAGGAAGAAGAGAGATAGGAAGATGATAGATAGGAAGGAGATAGGAAGATGATAGAAGATACATAGGAAGAAGATAGAAAGAAGATAGAAGACAGAAGACAGATAGGAAGAAGATAGAAGATAGAAGATAGAAGATAGATAGGAAGAAGATAGAAGATAGATTGGAAGAAGATAGAAGACAGAAGACAAGAGATAGAAGAGAGAAGACAGAAGACAGAAGATAGAAGATAGGAAGAAGACAGAGAGGAAGAAGACAGAAGACAGATAGGAAGATAGAAGATATATAGGAAGAAGATAGAAGATAAAAGATAGGAAGAAGATAGAAGATAGAAGATAGAAGATAGAAGATAGGAAGAAGATAGAAGTTAGAATAATATAGAAGATAGCAGGGAAGAAGATAGATGGGAAGAAGAGAGAAGACAGATGTGAAGAAGAGAGAAGATAGAAGGGAAGAAGATAGAAGGGAAGAAGATAGAAGACAAGATATATAGGAAGAAGATAGAAGGGAAGAAGATAGAAGGGAAGAAGATAGATAGATAGATAGGTAGGTAGAAGACAGAAGACAGCACTAGGACTTCCAGATTTGACTAAGGACTTCCAATTGTTCGTGCATGAGAGATAACATCTTGCACTCGGAGTGTTAACCCAGAGGATGGGAAGCTGGAAGAGACCGGTAGGATACTTCTCCAAACAACAGGACACTGTAAGTAAAGGATGGCCAAGTTGCCTCCGAGCAGTTGCAGCCACAGTAATGCTAATACAAGAAGCACGTAAATTGACTTTGGGGAGAATGATAACGGTATATGTACCACATATGGTAATCACTGTTCTAGAACAAAAGGGGGGTCACTGGTTATCCCCTAGCAGAATGATGAAGTATCAAGTGATTTTAACCGAACAGGATGATGTGATTCTGAAAACTACTAACCTTGCCAATCCTGCAGTCTTTTTGAGTTCTGTACAGGAAGAAGAACAACTGGAACATGACTGTCTAACCACCATAGAACATGTATACTCCAGTTGGGAGGATTTAAAGGATACACCGTTGGAGGATCCTGACTGGGAGCTGTATACAGATGGCAGCAGCTTCGTGGAGAATGGAATTCAATACGCAGGATATGCGGTGACAACTGAAAACACTGTTATAGAAGCAGATTCTTTACCTAGTACAACCTCAGCTCAAAAGGCAGAATTAATAGCTTTGACAAGAGCACTAGAATTGAGCAAAGAAAAGAAAGTAAATATCTGGACTGATTCAAAATATGCTTTTGGTATAGTACATATCCATGGAATCCTGTGGAAAGAGGATTATTATCCTCCCAAGGGACAAGCATAAAATACAAAGAAGAAATTTTAAAATTAATACAAGCAGTCGAAAAACCAGCTAATGTAGCAATCATGCACTGTAAAGCCCACCAGACAGGAAACTCAAAAGAAATCATAGGAAACAAATTGGCTGACAGAGTGGCTAAAAGAGTAGCAAAGAAAGATGCCTTTCTAATGGCATTAGTTCCTACTAGAACTATTACCTTACCTAGAGAAAAACCTAAATACTCTCAGGAAGATGAAAAGTTATCAAGTTTATTACATGCAAAGAAAAATGTAGCTGGATGGTGGGTGACAGCAATAGGTCAAGTAGTAATTCCACCACTCCTGATGAGGGAAATAATACAAACAAAACATAGGGAATGTCATTGGGGAGCGAAAGCCCTACTAACTTTCTTAAAAAGTCATATTGTATCAGTAAAAATGTTAGAAATGACAAAGAAAGTGACTGCTAAATGTGAGATTTGTTTAAAGAACAATCCATTAGTGAAAAGAAAACTTCTAATGGGAGTATTAAAATCAGGAATGGAACCAGGAGACTATTGGCAAATAGATTTTTCGGAATTACCTCGACAAAATGGGTATCGGTACATTCTGGTAGGGGTTGATACTTTTTCAGGATGGCCAGAAGCCTTTCCCTGTCGGACAAATCAAGCCAAAGAGGTAACTAAATGGTTGTTACAAGAAATCATTCCGAGATTTGGAGTACCGATTGGAATTTCCTCAGATAGAGGTCCACATTTTATTGCAGAAGTAGTGCAGAATATCAGTAAGGTGTTGGGAATTACTTGGGATTTGCATACACCCTGGAGGCCACAATCTAGTGGAAAAGTAGAAAGAATGAATCAGACAATAAAGAGACAAATCAGTAAAATATGTCAGGAAGCCAATTTGAAGTGGCCTCAGGCTCTTCCATTAGCCCTGTTACGGATACGGATCCAACCAAAAGGTGAAACATCAATCAGTCCTTATGAACTGTTATATGGAAAACCTTATGAATCCCCTGAACCAAATGTAGACATGCATTTAAAGGGAAACAGGATGTATATAACTATCTGCTTTCTTTAGGAAAAACTCTAACTGCGCTTCGGAGTGTGATTGTGTGGAACGGACCTCTGTCTTTAGAAAATCCTGTTCATGATTTTCAACCGGGAGATTACATTTATATAAAGACCTGGACCTCTGAACCTCTTCAAGAACGTTGGAAAGGACCCTTCCAGGTGTTGCTGACCACATTCACTGCCATAAAGATCGCTGAATCGAATGCGTGGATACATTACACCAGAGTGAAGAAAGCTCCGCCAGTTTGGAGAGTTGCTAACAGGGATGCTGAAACGTCAAAATTGACTCTGAGACATGTCTAACTTTAGATATCAGTCTGTAATACTTGAGGAACTAATATTGATTCAGGAATTTTTGTTAGTGGGAGCCGGGTTAGAGAGAAAAATTAAACAACATGGTATAACAAAAGGATATGGGAACACAGACCCTCAAATAAGAACAGATCAGTTGATATATCTCCCAAGGAGAACTCCGGAGGAAAATTTGATGCTAGGGCTAATCAAGGAGTTTGCCAACTTGCAAAATGTGTCACAAATTACAGCTTGTTTACCAATACCAAGGGCAGTGGGTGAACCAATTCCATGGGGAATTTTAACTATGAATTTAACTAACTTAGAATACAAAAATGAGACAATGACGTGTAAACAGGAACCTAGAGAGACATGGGAATTGCAGAAGGTTAAAACTGGGGAAGGAGCACCAGTATATTCAACCAGTTGGGAATGTAAAGGACGATTTGTAGCACAACCCGGATTATATGGAGGTCTAGGAAATAAGGGATGGTGTTATTACCCTAAAATGGAAACAAGAAACACCAGCATATGGATAACAGAAACAAAATGTGAAAAGATTAACCAAACGCAAACACAACTAAGAAAGGGAATAATTTGGGAATCAGTCTGGTCTATGACCATACTATCCCAATTCCAATATATGGCAAACGCTTCCTGGTGTTTTGTTTGCGACGGATCAATTTTTACAATATGGCCATCAGTGGATAATAGGGGAAGTTCAATTCGAGAAAAGGAAAGTTTTGTACCCTGGTGGAATTGCAAAAAGGTTTACAACTGTAGCACAATAGACTGGGCGATCCAGGAAGTTCCCCCTTTAGCAGCAGCTTTAAAATATGGGTGTCTGTGCCGAGGCCTTAAGAATGACCTCCTATTGACTGATACATATACACCATTAAAAGGCAAAAGGTTTGATTGTGGGAAAGATACAATTCAGAGTCCAGGACATTTAGTTTGGGCAATGAGCGATGGGACTTGGACCACCCACTTACCTATAGATGGGAAAGTAAAACAAATAACATTAGGCATGCCAACATTATGCCCAATTTGGAAAAAGTCTCCTTTTAGGGGAGCACTTGAAAATTTGAAATTAAAACGTGTAAAAAGGGCAGAAGAAGAAGATAGCTGGAATGAACCTTCAACTGGGGTAAGAGTGAGTTGGTTTTTGGAATCTCTGTTAACTCCTTTATCAACATACAGGAATAGAGAATGGATATATCAATTAACAGGACAGGTCGAGAGATCGGCAAATGCGACCAGGAAAGGGTTTAAAGATTTAAATCTACAATTACAAGCAACATCCAGAATGACTTTACAAAATAGAATGGCGTTGGATATGCTTCTACTTAAAGAACATGGGGTTTGCGGATTTCTAAAAGACAGAGTAGATCACTGCTGCATACATATCCCGAACGTGACTCAAGATGTGGAATATGATTTAGATTTATTGAAGAAAATAAAAACAGATACCCAAAAACTTCAACAGGACATGCAAGAGAATTGGATGGACAAAATTTTCAGTGGATTAGGATGGGAATTAAGCTCATGGGCCAAATCATTGATTAGCACTGCATTAGTCTTGCTGCTAGTCTTTATGACTATTTTTTTGATTTATTATTGCCTAAAGAAACAAATAAACACCAAAACTGCCTTCAATCGAATGATTATTCAGGCAGTAACCAGACCACAAGATGAAAGATAAATGATTTTAAGGCTCCCACCAACAACATTGAATACACTGTATTAATAGATAAACTTTAGAAATAGATGTGAAAGTCTTGAAGTGATTTTCAAAACTTTCAAAGGGGGAAAATGTTACAAATATTCGAAATTAAATGGAATTCAGTTTAATCACAAAATGATAGGTTTAGTAGGTTAGGTATAATGGGGAAGGGATGCTGTATTCTACCTTTTTTTCCTTCTCTTTTACTTGCTATTTGATTTGCCTGTAAACTGTCGTGGGGATTGAGAAATTCTTTAAATTCTTTATCTTATCAACCTAATGCTACATTAACTACCTAAGCATATCCTTAGAATGGTACAGAACATTACGGTTGTGCAAAACCCATCGAGAACTGGTATGGAGGTTTGACCAAGAGCCAAGGGACTACTACACCTGCCAAGGAGGAGAGGTGAAAAGTGCACAGCGAGGAAGACATACAGCCTTCATCGCGGAGACCCCGGCCCACGACCACCAGAAGAAACTGCGCGTGTGCAACCAGGAGGAGTTAAAGGCGGAGGCTATGGAAATGATTTCTCGGAACTCATTATAATAAAGACCACCTTTTCGGGGAAAAGTTATGCATATGTATAGGAATTCTTAGAATTATAATGAATATGTAACATTTTACTACATAAATACAGAATGATTTCTCAAGGGAGGCGCGCACGACTTTGGAGGGGCTACCCCCCCGTGCTGCCCAGCGCTGCAATAAAGGTGTGCCTGCTTCTTAATGCTACATTGGTGTTAAGAAGTTTTATTCCCGATTTTGGTGACAACCACACTGAAGGTAGGAATGGGCTGCAGACGAATCTCACCACATGCCCTTACCAAAGTCCAATCTTATATCCAAACAATGGAAAGGTGAAGTAGATTAGACTTGAGCTTAAGGTTGGACATGGGATCAACATACAGTATTGGAATGGCCCCAGCAGAGCTGGAGAATGAAAATCATTAGAAGGGAATGGAGATACTTAGAGGCATGGGAAAACTCACATGCAGAGAAAGTTTGGATTTATTTTCTATGAAAAAGGATGCCAATAATAGAGGATGTGATAAAAATATTTAAAATAACAAATAGCCTGTGGAAGACACTTTTCTTCCTGTCTTACAACACAGGTGCCACAGGACAGTGAAAATAGAAGACAGCAGATTTGAAATGGTGAAAGAAGATTTGTTTTCACCTGGTAATTAGCTAAACAGTCAAAATCAGTGGATATCAGTGAAAGCAAGAACAGCAGTATTCAGAGGAAGAGTTAGCCTCTGCCATGAAAAACTGAATGCTATGTGTTAATGCCAAAGAGTTTTGGAAGAGACTTAAAGATTGACCTTTGAGGATGAAGCCAGTCTCCAGATACCAAGAGTTAATCCATGAGTGGCTTTCACGTGAGACACGAGCCCACATCTTCCTCCTGTTCACACCACCTTCTAAAGCAGATGCCACTATGGAGAGGGGACCCTGGCCTAGACTGATGTTAATGATGATAATAATTGCAGTGCTTGTCTCCCAGTTTAAGTTACATGTATTTAAAACATTGGAAAGGAGTGCTAATTTAGGAAATGGAGGACAAATTGTGGTAGCTGAACATCATCAGTCCTGAAGAAAAGTGACTAGAAGGAAGTTTAATCGTGATTTATTATGTGTACTTGCTAAGTACCAGCATTTAGTGCAACACCAGTTCACTATATAGACTAGAGGTCCAACCCTTTAAACCTTTATTCAAGCAAGGAAGCTCTTTGTGCCACCGGGGACTGATCCCATAGAAGAAGATTATAAAATCAGGCCAAAAAGCCTAACATTTTATGCTGATCTGACACTTGGTAGATGAATGTTTAGATGAAATGGCAAAGATGATTCTTCTCATGCTGGGTTAAAAATTCCAGGAATCAGAAACTAAGCAAGAGAGATGCAATAGATGCCAGAAAGTATGCTCTGGGAGCACGCTGTAGCCTCCCTGCACTTGCACCCTGAACTCTCTTTAAAAGAAAGCACAGGGGATACATTCAGGGTGCAAACCCACAAAATCTCCTCAGGTCTCACAATTTAGACAGCACCATCATCTTTCCACTAATTATCAAACTTCTGATACGAAATAGATGCTTTCATCCACAGAGGAGGCTGTGAGACAAGATGAAGGTCATCATCCACATGGCATTAACAAAGCAAAATGCATTGTTTGATGTTCTCTCATGATAGCCTTGTTTTTAAGTGAGTAAATAAAAGAATTGACATTATTTTAAGAGAACATCTGATCTGATTAAGTAGTTTTTAGTATAATTGGTAAAGTGCTAATGAAAAGGAAGAGGCAAAAAAGAACAACAGATGCTCAGAGCGCTGCATGCTAGCATTCAGCTAGAAAAATTTAAATCAGTAATGAACAATTCAGGTTTGCTGCACACATCTCTAAAAGATATATTAAAACACCACACTCTACAGTCTGAATTCTTTTCTGTAACAAGGCAAATGAAAATAATGTCTGCATTCTGTTTTTTAAAGTAGAATTAACCCAAATACTTACAGAGACATACGTGTTATTTGGAATTTTTCTAACAGATAATTTTCTACCATATTTCTGTATTCTTAAAATACAAAAAAAATACTTGGTTAAATTATATCATGGAGAGTAGGTGTACCATCTTAGAGCACAGCTATACTCATTATGTTCTCCTTTTCTCACAGAGCAGGATAACCATTTGGGTGAACTGTGGCATCTGAACCAACTAAATACCATTGATACAGATGGAGTTCAGGCAGCTTTAAATGTGTTGTGTAAAATTCACAACTTCCTACTTTTAAGATTTTTTTTTTTCGCCTTTCCTTTAGTCCAGAAGAGGATACACATCCAATATTAGTAAAATAATCTTTTGGTATATCTACAGGGACCATTTCTGATATAGAATTAAATTGTGATGCAGATAGAATCTTTATTACTTTTACATGACCCCATAAATATAACTTTAATAGTTCCCCATATAGCAAAATCCTCCTTAATTCTGTTAATTATTTTCCCCTGGTTATACTTAGCTATGTCTTCTAATTCAGTATTGATCTTGATACTGAGGTCTGTCAAATACTTAGCAATCCACTTAAATACCCATTGGGGAAAAAGGTTTGAGGGACAGATCCTAGACAGAGCTGATGCTTTAGAGTTGCACCAATAATTCTAACCAGAAATCCTTATTTTCTGCCTGCCTTTTTTTTAACAGAAGGATCTAAAATTTAGGAAAGCTGATGTAAGTGGATGTCAGGCCCATCTCTCCCTGCTTACCATGCATTCAAGCAAGCCAAGAGATGCTAATACCGTTGTCCTGCTGAGAGATTTCTGTACGCAAAGGGGCTGGGGAGTGACTTTGACAGAATTCCCTCTTTCTGCTTACAGCTGGTATTGAATCAGCAACAGTCACACTAGCTACATCCTCTCCCTACACAAATTGGTGACTGAAGCTTCAGGGACACTGCTGCAGCCGATTTTTGTTTCAGGGTAATCTGCTGGTGGTTCATCCATTACTACAGATCTCAACTATAGTTTATACTGGTAAACGAATGTGTATTATGTTACAGAAACAAAGAAGAATGGGGCATGATTTCTGTCTAGAGCTTCTAAAATTACTTCTTATTAATTGAATCCTGAGTCCATAACTGGTGATAGAGGTGATGATAGACTCCACAGCCCCCCAAAACAGAGACTCACAAGGTAGGAGCCCATCCCAGTTCATCTGACTTAGTTGGCCCTCAGTGAACACAGATCCCTAGCAAAACAGAAATTAAATGTTTTGTATAACTGACCAGCTGATAATCTCATCTCCTGCCTGGAATTCTTGGGTGTAATCTAATGCTATCTAAGGCAGCTTTTAAATTGCATCAGTAGTGCGCTTTCAAAGTGAATTTTCCAACCATCACCACTTGCCTTGCTTCATGTTGCAGGGTGGTGGTGCAGTGCACAGACTGGATTTCCTTGGGATTAAACAATACCAGAAGGTGCACTCCAATTGCTAATGCACATTCAGTCCACATGAATCCAGTATGTTGCCATCCCTAAAACCTGTTTAGTGTGGATGTAGGTTCTTCAACACTGACTGTTTCATCCCGCCTATCTGTTCCTGCTTCACTGCTTGTTCATGTAAATGTACCTTTAGGGATTAATTCTGTCATGACATTTTCTTGGTGTTTGTTTGATAGAGTAAATAGCTCTAATTATTCTCTATATTTATGTTCAAATCCAGGGGCATTCTGCCATCCACTATCCTATCTCACCAACAATCCTATCCATAGTATCTGCATGGGTACAGCAGCAGGTATCCCAAACAGAGATACTCAACCAATTCTTTTAGATAGAGCTTTTGATATTCTGATCTGGAAATGAAATAATGATGTGAGAACATGGTGCTATGACCAAAAAAAAAGTTGTTTGGCCATACGTTATCAGTTAAATCAGAGGTATAAACAGAAGATCATAAAATCATAGAATGGTTTGGGTTGGAAGGGACCTTAAAGATCATCTAGTTCCAACCCCCTTGCCATGGTCAAGGACACCCTCCACTAGACCAGGTTGCTCAAAGCCCCATCCAACCTAGCCTTTAAACACTGCCAGGGAGGGGGCACCCAAAGCTTCTCTGGGCAACCTGTTCCAGTGTCTCATCACCCTCACAGTAAAGAATTTCTTCCTAATATCTAATCTAAATCTACCCTCTTTCAGTTTAAAAACATTACGCCTCATCCTATCACTACTTGCCCTTGTAAAAAGTCCCTCTCCAGCTTTCCTGTAGGCCCCCTTCAGGTACTGGAAGGCTGCTATAAGGTCTCCCTGGAACCTTTCCTTCTCCAGGCTGAACAACTCCAACTCTCTCAGCCTCTCTTCATAGGAGAGGTGCTCCAGCCCTCTGATCATCTTCATGGCCCTCCTCTGGACTCACTCCAACAAGTCCATGTCCTTCTTATGTTGGGGGCCCCAGAGCTGGACGCAGTACTACAGGTGGGGTCTCACGAGGGCGAAGTAAAGGGGGAGAATCACCTCCCTCAACCTGCTGGCCACACTGCTTTTGATGCAGCCCAGGATACAGTTGGCTTTCTGGGCTGCAAGTGTACATTGCCGGCTCATTTTGAGCTTCTCGTCAACCATCACCCAAAGTCCTTCTCAGGGCTGCTCTCAATCCATTCTCCGCACAGCCTGTATTTGTGCTTGGGATTGCCCCGATCCACATGCAGGACCTTGCACTTGGCCTTGTTGAACTTCATGTTGTTCACACAGGCCCAGCTCTCAAGCCTGTCAAGGTCCCTTTGGATGGCATCCCTTCCCTCCAGCATGTCAACTGCACCACACAGCTTGGTGTTGTCAGCAAACTTGATGAGGGCGCACTCAATCCCACTGCCCATGTCGCTGACAAAGATGTTAAACTGCGCCAGTCCCAATACCGTCCCCTGAGGAATGCCACTCATCACTGGTCTCCACCTGGACATTGAGCTGTTGACTGTAACTCTTTCAGTGCGACCATCCAGCCAATTCCTTATCCACCGAGTGGTCCATCCGTCAAGTCCATGTCTCTCCAATTTAGAGACAAGGATGTCATGTGGGACAGCGTCAAATGCTTTGCACAAGTCCAGGTAGATTTTTTGCTAAGTCGTGGGCAACGGGAGAGGTGCCTGAGGACTGGAGGAAAGCGAATGTCACTCCAGTCTTCAAAAAGGGCAAGAAGGAGGACCCGGGTAACTATAGACCAGTCAGCCTCACCTCCATCCCCAGAAAGGTGATGGAACAACTTGTCCTTGGTGCTGTCTCTAGGCACATCAAGGACAGGGGGATCATTAGGGGCACTCAGCATGGCTTCACCAAGGGGAAGTCATGCTCAACCAACTTGATAGCCTTTTATGAGGACATAACCCGGTGGATAGATGATGGTAAAGCTGTGGATGTGGTCTATCTCGATTTCAGTAAAGCGTTTGACACGGTCTCCCACAGCATCCTCGCAGCTAAACTGAGGAAGTGTGGTCTGGATGATCGGGTAGTGAGGTGGATTGTGAATTGGCTGAAGGAAAGAAGCCAGAGAGTGGTGGTCAATGGGACAGAGTCCAGTTGGAGGCCTGTGTCTAGCAGAGTCCCTCAAGGGTCAGTACTGGGACCAGTTCTGTTCAATATATTCATTAATGACTTGGATGAGGGAATAGAGTGCACTGTCAGCAAGTTCGCTGATGACACAAAACTGGGAGGAGTGGCTGACGCGCCAGAAGGCTGCGCAGCCATTCAGAGAGACCTGGACAGGCTGGAGAGTTGGGCGGGGAGAAATTTAATGAAATATAACAAGGGCAAGTGTAGAGTCCTGCATCTGGGCAAGAACAACCCCATGTACCAGTACAAGTTGGGGGCAGACCTGTTGGAGACCAGCGTAGGGGAAAGGGACCTGGGGGGTCCTAGTGGACAACAGGATGACCATGAGCCAGCAGTGTGCCCTTGTGGCCAAGAAGGCCAATGGCATCCTGGGGTGTATTAGAAGGGGTGTGGTCAGCAGGTCGAGAGAGGTTCTCCTCCCCCTCTACTCTGCCCTGGTGAGGCCGCATCTGGAATATTGTGTCCAGTTCTGGGCCCCTCAGTTCAAGAAGGACAGGGAACTGCTAGAGAGAGTCCAGCGCAGAGCCACGAAGATGATTAAGGGGGTGGAACATCTCCCTTATGAGGAGAGGCTGAGGGAGCTGGGTCTCTTTAGCTTAGAGAGGAGGAGACTGAGGGGTGACCTCATTAATGTTTATAAATATGTAAAGGGCAAGTGTCATGAGGATGGAGCCAGGCTCTTCTCAGTGACATCCCTTGACAGGACAAGGGGCAATGGGTGCAAGCTGGAACACAGGAGGTTCCACATAAATATGAGGAAAAACTTCTTTACGGTGAGGGTGACCGAACACTGGAACAGGCTGCCCAGAGAGGTTGTGGAGTCTCCTCCTCTGGAGACATTCAAAACCCGCCTGGACGTGTTCCTGTGTGATATGGTCTAGGCAATCCTGCCCCGGCAGGGGGATTGGACTAGATGATCTTTCGAGGTCCCTTCCAATCCCTAACATTCTGTGATTCTGTGATTCTGTGATAGATGACATCAGTCGCTCTTCCCCTACCCACCAGTGCTGTAACCCCGTTGTAGAAGGCCACCAAATTTGTCAGGCATGATTTGCCCTTAGGGAAGCCATGTTGTCTGTCACCTCCTTGATTTCCATGTACCTTGACATAATTTCCAGGAGGATCTGCTCCATTATCTTGCCAGGCACAGAGGTGAGACTCACTGGCCTGTAGTTCCCCGGGTCTTCCTTTTTTCCCTTCTTGAAGATGGGGGTTATGTTTCCCCTTTTCCAGTCAGTGGGAACTTCACCAGACTGCCACGACTTCTCAAAAATGATGGATAGCGGCTTAGCAACTTCATCCGCCAGTTCCCTCAGGACCCATGGATGCACCTCATCAGATCCTATGGACTTGTGCACCTTCAGGTTCCTTAGATGGTCTCGAACCTGATCTTCTCCTACAGTGGGTGGTTCTTCATCCTCCCAGTCCCTGCCTTTGCCTTCTGTGACTTGGGTGGTGTGGCTAGAGCACTTGCCAGTGAAGATTGAGGCAAAAAAGTCATTGAGTACCTCAGCCTTCTCCATATCCCAGTAACCAGGTCTCCCGTTTCCTTCTGGAGAGGGCCCACATTTTCCCTAGACTTCCTTTTATCACCAATATACTTATAGAAGCTTTTCTTGTTGTCCTTGACATCCCTGGCCAGATTTAGTTCTATCAGGGCTTTAGCTTTCCTAACCTGGTCCCTGGCTACTTGGACAATTTCTCTCTATTCCTCTCAGGCTACCTGTCCTTGCTTCCACCCTCTGTAGGCTTCTTTTTTGTGGCTGAGTTTATCCAGGAGCTCCTTGTTCATCCACGTGGGCCTCCTGGCATTTTTGCCTGATTTTCTCTTTGTTGGGATGCATCGCTCCTGATCCTGGAGGAGGTGATCGTTGAATACTAACCAGCTTTCTTGGGCCCCTCTCCCCTCCAGGCCTTTATGTCATGGTACCAAGCAGTTCCCTGGAGGTCAAAGTCTGCTCTCCTGAAGTCCAGGGTAGTGAGCTTGCTGTGCGCCCTCCTTGCTGCCCTAAGGATCTTGAATTCCACCATTTCATGGTTGCTGCAGCCAAGGCTGCCCTTGAGCTTCACATTCCCCACCAGCCCCTTCTTGTTGGCAAGAACAAGGTCCAGCATGGCACCTCTCCTTGTCGGCTCCTCTATCACTTGGAGAAGGAAGTTATCATCCACGCATTCCAGGAACCTCCTGGATTCTTTGTGCCCTGCTGTGTTGTCCCTCCAACAGATATTGGGGTGTTTGAAGCCCCCCATGAGGACCAGGGCTTGTGAACGTGAGGCTGCTCCTAGCTGTCTGTAGAGGGCCTCATCCGCTCGGTCTTCCTGGTCAGGTGGCCTGTAGCAGATGCCCACTATAATGTCACCTGTCCCTGCCTTCCCTTTAATCCTGACCCATGCACTCTAGCTGGTCATTGACTTAGAGGGCAACACCCTCCTGGTCTCCCCTGCCTGTCCTTCCTAAAGAGCCTGTATCCTTCCATTCCAACACTAGTCATCGGAACCATCTCACCATGTCTCCGTGATGCCAATAATATCATAAGCCTGCAGGCATGTGCACGTCTCTAGCTCCTCTTGTTTATTCCCCATGCTCCATGCATTTGTATAGAGGCATTTAAGTTGGGCCCCCAATGAAGCTGACTTACTGGCTGGAATTCCTTTGTGCTGCTCTTCAGGTGCTCTCCTGATGACCTGCCATCCTTCTCCAGGCTCTGGGCATCTATTGCTGGCCCTGGCATCAAACTGGCAGGATTGGGATGGATTGAGGTTCCCCTCCCTCGGCAACTTTAGTTTAAAGCCCTCTTTACCAGCTTGACCAGCCTATGACCAAAGATGCTGTTCCCCTTCTCTGACAGATGGACCCCATCGGCCTCCAGTAGACCAGGTTTCTCGAAGCGAGTCCCATGGTGTAAGTAGCCAAACCCCTGGCTGTGGCACCAGTCCTGTAACCATTTGTTGATTTGCCCGATTCGACTGGCCCTTTCAAACCCCTTCCCTTTGACCAGGAGGATTGATGAAAAAACTACCTGCGCTCCAGAGTCCCTTATTGCTCCTCCCAGGGCTCTGTAATCCTTCTTGATAAGTCTCAGACTTCTCCTGGCTGTATCACTGGTGCCCACATGAAACAACAGCAGTGGATAATAATCAGTGGGCTGTACAAGGCTCAGTAGTCTCTCAGTGACATCCCTGATATGAGCCCCCGATAAGCAGCACACCTCTCTAGAGAATGCATCGGGTCTGCCTCTCAGAAGAGAGTTGCCTACTACTATCACCCATCGCTTTTTCTTAGTTGCACTGGTTGTTATACAGGGAGTACATTGGGCTGCCTTACTCAGCTCCAGTTTCTCTTCTGATGTGACAGGTCTTTCCTCTTCAGTCTGCAGAGCAGTGAAGCGATTCTGCAAGGGCACCTCAGGATTTGGGGGAAGTCTCTTCCTCCTGCTGGTCCTTGCTGTTGCAACTGTCCATTCTTCTGCATTATTGGCCCCCTCTCCCTTCCAAGTGTGCTGCTGGGGGAGTTTTTGGTTGTTTGGCTGTGGGGCCACTGCAGACTGCGCTTGCACCCAGCTATCTAACTCCTTCTTAGCCTCCCTGATGTCACACAGCCTTCTCACTGCCTCCTGCAGCTCAGCCACCTGCTGCAGGAGGTCCTCCACCTGGGCGTGCCTTTTGCAGGCAGATCTGCCACCTGTCCCTGCCCCAGGAGAAAGGCCTAGGCACTTCCTGCAGCCTGAGGTCTGCACTGCAGCCTCTCCCTTCAGCAGCTTGGCCTGGGTGGAGGCATCAGTCACTGCTGGGGTAGATGGTGCAGATCCCCCAGCTGGAGCTGCAGCCTTTGCTCTCAGACAAGTGCCCACCATTCTGCCTTGAGGGTCAGGTAGGATGTACGCCCTTGACCTGTGCAGATGGTCACAGAATGGCACCTGGTTGCTGGCTTATGCGTACTCCAAGTCCCCCACCCGGCCAGTGGAATGCCCCTCCTTTGAAGAGGCACCCTTCATGCACACCCTTCCGCACAAACTCCCGTGTAAACTGCGGCACCACACCCTGGCTGACACACCATGCTCTGTTTGTGGCATTCCTGGTTGCTAGCATTCCCTAGACTGCTTTTTGTACGTGTGGCCGCAGTTGCTCTGTCAACGCCCAGGCCTGGTCAGCTTCTCCCGCGAGAGCTGCTGGCTCCTGGCAGGTCTCTCCGCTGCCCTGCCTCAGGAAAACCCCGTGTGTGCCAAGATCTGCCACTCTGCTGCGGGTCAGGCTGGCTCCGGAGCAGCTCCCCTCGGCGACTGACCATGATGTAGATTCCTGTCATGCCATACCAATCTAGGATGCTTTTTGCAGGTCTTTAATCCTAGAGTTCAAAGAGCAGTTCACACTCATGCATCTATACATTTTTTTAAACCTGTGTCAAGGTCTAAAGCTGGGCTGGATATTAAACGGATGGCAGATGCTCTCTATTAACCCTTTCCTTCCCCCAGAAGGGGAAGGAAAAAAGAGAAAAGGGAGAGAGACTTACAGGTTGGAAAGTTAAAACAGTTTTAATAAACAATAACAATTAAAAAGAGTATAATAATAATAATGGAAATAATTAAATATATGCAAATATATACAAAACCAAGATCAAGCTCCCCTGATGATGATCATGTCACCACTGGTGCTGCAGGGCAGGCTCCAGAAGGCCCAGACTGGGCTCAGCGACGGACAGGAACTGGATTCAGGAACGCATGGATTGGGATCAAAGGCAGAAGGAAAATGGACAGAGTCCTCTTCGGACACCGGCCATAGAAGAAGAGAGGGCGACCCTCATGATCCGTCAGCTTTAAACTATGACATGTATGGGATGGAATACCTCATTGGTCAATTTTGGGTCATCTGTCCTGTCCGCTCCTCCCCGCAAGTGTGACTCTTTTACGGCCTTTCACTTGTGGACCATAAGAAACTTAGCAGTGACCTTGGTTTCTATAGGAGTAAGTATAAGCAAGAGCCTTTCTGCATACCATTTCTATCATTACCTTAGTAATAACTATAAACTTCAAGCGTTATCAGTCCTAGAAGTGGACACTGTCTGAAAAACATGTATTCAGCTTCAGAAAGTGCAGTTACTTAGAAGAAACTTAGCTGAAAGGAAAAATCACTGAAAGGAAAATTGATTCTGTCCTAGTCCAAACCAGGACAACCTATAACATCAGTAATATGGAGACTGTATTCATATGACCCTTACCTACTTTAGACCAGTCCTTTCTCACATATGAGACAACACACCAGCTTGGCAGTATTTATAATAAATCATCTATACTGTGTTATTCTATTTCCCTTTTTGTATAAGCTGTCCAGACAGAAATCTCCTCACATGATTAAATCTGGAGTGTTTGTGATTTTCAAAGTATGGATATGTTGTACTGGAAGTAAAAATTCATCTACCAGCTGGCAACAGAGCAGAATTAAATATGGGTTTGGTATTTCCTACGCAGATTTGATTTTGTTATTTATTTTTCATCTTCCCTTGAAAGAGTACATCTAATATCAAAAGAAAAAAAAAGGAGCAGTGTTCTCAAAGCAGTAGTTTAGGCTAGTATATCTGTTTCTTAACTCACATGAGCAAGTATTTGGAAGAAATAGATATTATAGACTGCAAATTACTGAGGAGGATGAGGAATTACAGGATCTCAAGAGGAGGAGGCAGGTGATTCATTTATATTTTACATTAAACAATGATACGACCTTGGCATCAGCAAATATGAAAAGTTATGGCTGCTACTAATTCCTTTCTGTATTATGATTACTGTTGTTTTTGAATGAAGAGGATGAAAAAGCTATTAGAAACTCTAAGTGACAAAGATCACTACGTCTGGTAAAGAAATTACCATGGGCATGGTTTTACGTTGGAGGGTGGGTGTCCAAACACTAGTGTGACACAACTAAAGCTGGTGGGACACCCTTCATGTGAGGACTGTTGCAGAGCAGAGCTTGGGAAGGTAAGTTTTCATAAAGCAGTTGTAATGAAGCACAAAACTGAAGCAAAATTGCCTTAACCAGAACACCATCCATAGACATTTATAAGATTCCACACCCTGTGTTTATACCTTATGCAAAAATTCCCGTTAATATCAAATATATACTTGACTCTACTGAGACCTCAGTAACTATCACTTCCCACCAGAAACTCCTCCTTTTTTCTCTCTGTTCAGAAAAATTGAAATTTTACATGAGGACTATAGAGCAGATCACTTTGTCTATACAGTAAAATAATGCATTTTTTGCAGTTTCTGTAAGTAGGGTGAAGCTGCATGCATAACAATGCAGAAAATATTCCCAAGACAAATCTAAGCATCTCTTTTTACAGAAAGTAAAGGATTTTCACCATTTCTGTTTGCTATAAAGCAGTACTCCTGCCTGCACACACATCTTGCCCTTACATTCTGAACAATTCAGGAAGAACATTTTGTCTATAATTGCACACCAATGCAGAATTTCCCCCCTTATTTAAATTATGTAAATGAACAGCTTCTAATAGAGTTTTTCTCCTCTTCATTCAAGACAATGGCTATTGAAATCAAGGATAAAAAACAGCAGCTGAAAGTTTCAATTTAGCAAACAAACCATTACTTAAATGAAAAATTATCTTCCTCACTTGAACTCTACCACTGGATCAACCATAGTCCCTGTCTTGCTGACACTTGAGCGTATCTAGCTACAGAAATGAGAGAGAAGACCCATCTGAATGGACTTATGCATGTACCTAAGCAGAGTTGAAACACCCCTGAAGTATGTTTCTCTAGAGTTGCAAGCCAAACTATGAGTATCACAAAACCCCTGTTTCTCATTTATATTTTTAGGAAAAAGTAATTAAATTCACTACTAACTATCTGGGAATGTAAACAGAGCATTACTGAAGGTCTTGTTTAAACAAAGGCAGGCCTAGATGAGAATCCTCTAATTAATTCCTTCCCTGGCTCCATTGCAACAGACTGGCCATACAGCAGATCTTGTATTCCCAAATTGTTGCCCTTGTGATGTTTTTTTGTGGAAAGCCATCAGAAAGCACTGGCTGATTACTCCACAAAGTGCTATCCTTGATGCAATTTTACCTAGCACTTAGCAACAAATTCCTGTTTTCTAATGCATCTCTGCAGCCGATTTGGTTTAGTTGTATTGAACGTTTTGTTGATTTGTTTGTAAAAAGAGGGCAACATTTACTTAGAACATTCACTTACCTTTTCAGCCTTCCCTGCAGCTTAAATTACAGTCAGAGGAATGATCCAGAATGTAGCTACTTCTGTTTTCAAAAAACTGGGATGATGAAGGGATGATATTATCATCTTCGAGTTTGTAAAAGCAGCAGTGCCAAACAACATCACTTAACAGCATCTACAAAGTTCCATAGAGATTGGGGTTTGGTTTTTTTTTGTCCTGTGGAAATCCACAGTGATTTTATTGTATATCAGTACTTGGCAGTATTTTTTTCACATACCACTTGAAATTTAAAAAAATGGCCATGGGAATGATAGTACATATGTTTTAATCGCAAACTCTTCCTCAGGAAAGTATACTTGTGCACTCCTTGATATGAAGAAAGCTTGGAAATGCAGGGTGCAGACAGACAGACTTCTCCCAAAGGACAGCATGTCTGTGCAGACAGGAGGGGAGGTTTCAGACTTGTGCTACTTATGCATTTCATGGTTTCTAGCACAGGAAGATTTACAGAGCTGCTTATATCATCACCTCCAAGAACTGGTTATTAGGGTTATTAGTATTCTAGGCAACAGGATGAAATAATGGTCAAGGAAATCATGCAAAAACCACTCAAGTATTTCTCAAGTATCTTGCATTTTCAGTCTACAGACATTTTTAAGATCATCCCACTTGGTTGTAATCAAGGCAATTTACAGTAGCTCTTTCCAGGTTATGGACTTCCTCAGTAACTTTCCCATTTCTATATAAATATCAGTTTTCATTGGTATTGTATACACAAACCTGACACAGAAATCTCTGAAAAAATCTATCCATGTATATAGATGCTAAGTGTGGAATAATTTGCTTACTTTTATTTGCCAGAGTCTGAACAAGTGAGATTTTTTTTCAATTAAACATTTTAAAATTCCACAAATACAAGGAAAATAAGTAAAAGGTTAGCTGCTTTTTAAAAGCAACTCCCTAAAATCATTTTCCCAATTTAGAATTGATCGTTCTTAAAAGTTATATCAAATTGTTGCAAAATTATAAATAATGTTTTTTGGCTTTATTTAGGACTGGTATATATCCTCACTTCTCCTTTCTTTCATTGTGGAACGTTCTGTAGCTGGAGTTCAAGAATTTTGCACTATTATCTGAATTCCTCAGAAATGCTGAACAAAAAGGGGAAACATCAGCTTTCCATGTTGTCAGACCAGATTATACTGCCAACTCTCTAAAAAGGACTCGGTGTAATGGAAATCCAGACATACTAGTAAATTCAATCATGCTACTGTGCCCATAATGAAATAAGAAGTGATGACCTTTTTGGTTTTGCTGTCACCAAGATGCTGTCAGCCTTTTAGACTTCTTTAAGCTCAAAGGCATAACTCACCTGTTCAGCAATATTCAGGAATTTAGCACAATATTTACATTTCTCTGTTAATAAATCTTTTGGTAATTTCTTCCTACAATCTCTTTAAAGGCATCTAGAAGCTGAGTAACTGAAATATATGTTTTGGGAAAAAGCAATACCAAAGTAATTAGCCTGGATATTAGCAGATATGACATTTTGGGAGGAGTGTTTCAGCAGCTATTGAAGTCAATGGCTCACCTCCAGCTTGTTCTCCCCTAGAAATTAATGCCAAAGTGTAAATGTGGAAAATGCTGCCTCTTTATTTTTTGTAAGTCCTTGGGTATTTGATGCAGTTAGAAACCAAAATTGAAACACGGCCATCCAAACGGGAAATGGAATTCACAGTTTGGCAGTCTCAAGATTAAATATGTGAAAAGTGAAAGTTTTAAAAGCTGTCCATCTTTTTTCCCCTGTTCTGGACAGCCTGTTCCACTGAGTAAAAACAGACATGTTCTTAAGTGCACAACATTTGAAAACAGTAAAAGAACAGAGGCAATAATGTCTTTCCCAAGCATCAGGAAGTAATGCTCTGACTCATTTTCCTACTGGGATAAATGACAAATTCCACCGACTTCAGCAGGTGCAGGTAAAGGCTTTGGCTTGTTTGCTGGTTTACATTGGCCTTAGTGGCCCGATTCTGATTTTACTCGAGACATAAAATGCTGATCTTCACTGAAACTCACAGCAAAACTTCCCTGTCTTCTATGAGTTCAGACTTCTGGTCAAGAGTAGTCTCACTGATTTTAATAGAGTTACATCAAAGTAAGGGAAAATCAGAATCAGGATGTTCATATCTGAAGTTATGCCTGATGAGTAAATGACACTTAAGATGCATAAGAAGTGTTGCACTCAAAAGTATTCCTGAAAGTTGAAAAATACTTTTGGACACTTTATATGCAGGCAAAGGCTAAACAGTTGCATGGATTCGGTGATGTGCCACATTAGCTAGGGAATAGTAGTGTTCCCCAGCTTTCAGAAACCAGTAATGCTTCACTTCTTAGATATAAATAATATGGTGCCAGAGTACATTCTTGGAGGATATATTTTCCCTTTAATGTCTGTCACGTTTTATGCAGTGTGAAATCTGTGTAAACACTTGATATTCTCTACTGCTCACTGTATCTCTTCATGTTAGTACACTACACATTCTGGATATAAAAGAGACTTTCTCCGGGAATTATGTATAGATTCCAGTATTAGTTAAGCCAGACGTATATTAAATGGCCTTTATTTTATAGCCTTGTTTACAGACAGTTTTATTGCACCTACTTATATTTTAATTTATCTTTTAAATAAAATTGCAGTTACTTTAAAGTAAAAAATGAAATCTGTAAATATTAAAGTTTCATAAAAGCTCCAGACCCCACTTTATCACAGAAATTCACCAAATCCCAAATTACTGTTACAGATACTGCTACTAATTCCTACATCTGTACAGACCTAATCAAATAATCTGGACACTGAACATCAGGAAGATTATGAATAAAAAATATGGAAAAGAAGCTTGAGCAAATAAAAGACCCAAGGACAAGAATAATCCTAATAAATAATAGATGTGAGCTTTTGTTAGAATGTCAGATTCTTATAAAATATGCTGGTGAATTTTACTGGAAAATGTCAAGAAAACAGCAACTTCCTACTAACGAAATGTTAGAGAGTGTTAAGCAACAATTTGAAACATAGTTGTTGGTATCTTATGAAGATGGATACAGTTATTGTCTACATTTAGCCTGCACCCAGGGCTAAACAATAAACAGGTTTTCTATCACCTAATATCCCTTCTCCAAATGAGGAAGGGAATTGGGAAAAGGAGGGAGACTTGTGGGTTGAAGTTAAAAAGATTGAATGAAATAAAGAAACAAATATAAATAACACAAAAGAGACAAAACTATATTTATCTACAGAGCACCAGCAAATTGCTCCAGGAATCACAATTGTTGGAAATAAGAGATGGGAGGAAATGAGAGGAGAACAAAAAGGAAAATGCTATGCCATGCCACGCCCTTTTATAGTAAACTTGATGTCAATGATATAGAATACACCTGTGGGCCAGCCAGGGTCAGCTGCCCTGGATTTAATTGATAAGGGCCTTGATCACCATGGCTGGCCACAAACTGAAACCAAATCCCAATGAAACCAGGACAGTTATGTTAAAGAATGACTGGTGCTTATTAGTGATCACTGGAGTTGTATTTAATTAACTAGTTTGTTGTTCTTTTGTGGAGAGTTTTTTCTGTTTGCTGGTTGGGTTTTTAATTTTCACTGTTCCCAAATAGCTTGATTCTCTTTGTATGGTAGTGACTGAGGTTATTGTAATAGGTTTCTACTTAATTGTAAGTAGGAGCTAAGCTGGAACTGAAAGTGTGCTCATTGACTGATTACCTGTCTGCACGCAGTGGATAGAACCTGTTTCTTTTCAAGTTCAGAAAGATTCACAAAACAAATAAAAAAGGTCTAATTTTTCCAATTAACACTGTAGAAGAAGGGTCTGATTTTACTGAATTAATTAAAATACTCTAATGATACAGTTTTAAACTAGGTAACTTAAAATTAATGTAAAATTCTGATCTTGACTGGTGCAAATCTAAAAGCATTTTATTTATGTCAACAGAGTTGCTTCATTCTGAAAAGTTGAGTTCACAAGCAGAACCATAGGAACTAAGGCAAAACAAATAGGAACTAAGGCAAAACAAATACAACATTGGAAGGTACAGTATAAATCGTATCTCTAATTCTAAATACTCTATTCCACATCAGAATAACTGAAAACTCTATTTGTTTCTTGTTTCCTTTAATTACTTCTGTTGTGTCTAACTGTAGCATGTATTGCTCTAAATAGCAATTTTGCACATGCCATGGACCTAATTCTAATATCACAGATACCTAAAATGGGCATGCAAAATCAGGCTCTAGGTGTGTGGAATTCAGCATATCCAAAACAAAGATAAAACAAAAATAAATATAAAAAGCTCCAGCCTAACCTCTAGTCTTATTTCAACACAGACAATGCTATAGAACAGAACTTGAGATTAACTCCTCTTTTTTTTTTTTTTTTTATTAAATACAGTGGTTTTAATTCAGCTTGATGAAGAAATGCAGCTAGGCATCTCTCTAGAGGAAAATTAATTTAGTGCATGACAGCAATTCCTAGAATTCTATGAAATAGATCAAGAAAAAATAGATATAGGACAAAATACTGCTAAAGGAAGGACGGGGAAAATCTGTATTAAAAACCTGCATAATGACTAATTGTACATGAAAACAAAAATATTTACTCAGTTTCAAATCTGGCTTTGTTTTAAAATGGGGATCAATTGCTTAAAATAATTTCCCTTTTACACATTTCACTTAGGAAAAATTTTACATTTAAAATTAAAGAAGGAAAAAACCCAAGCATATAATCAGTTAGGTTATATTCAAGAATTCTTCGTTTTTTTCAAGAATATAACCTAATTGCTAAGTTTAGTGAAAAATCCCAGCTTCAGTGGAACTGCTGATAGACCAGGTTTCATGTTGGACCAATGATTTCTGTATTCAAGTCAAAATTCTCTGAAATGTTTTTGAGCCTTTCACTTAACACTGCTGAGCAAGGCCAGTAGGATTTCTGGCTGCTTCTACTTGAAAGAAAAGAGTAAAACAACTGAAACATTAAAGTAATGGTTTGATGCTTCTCTGTATGATGCCAGTCTTGAATGTACAGAATTTATTCTGATATTGTACTAAACCAGTTCTGAACAACTAAAGAAAGTTGTAATTTATGTTGCTCCATAATAAAAAACTGTTTTGTTAAACAATCTGCTTAAGTAGCTTTTATGCTGGCTATTGTATTGGGATAGTAAGCCTCTAAAGGAGGTGAAGTCTGCTTTTAAATGCAAGTGCATAGCTCCTATTGAAGCCAAGTCAGCCCAGAGATAAATATATGTGGGGTTCCCACGGGACAATGGTGGGAACGAGGTACTGAAGGAGCTATGTCCAGGCATGTCCAGGGGGTGGTAATGGGGTGGTAATGAACTAGCCAATCATAATAAAGAACAAGGACTTTGGCTATGAGAAAAATAAGATATGGGGAAGTTGAAAAATAGGAAAGAATGCTGCACCTGCAAGATATAGCTTTTTAGCATAAGCCAATCAGAACTAATATAGAGGTGTGTGAACAAAGCATACTAACCAATCATAATAGAAATGACATGTACACAGAGTGTGTACAAAAACAGAATAGTATAAATGTACCCTCAGATACGTAAATAAACGAGATCTGCTTAACGATCATATTGGTCTGCGTGCAGTGTCTCCGTGCCCTCTCGCGAACACTGATAAGTGGCGCCCGGGACAGGGACTCTTCGGCCCAGAGACTGCGGAGAAGCAGCGGACAACGGACCGAAAGGGGGATGAGAGGAAGCCAGCTGTAGAGTGCTGCCCCGGCACTGGATTTTCGCACCGGCAGGAACGGATGCGGTAAGCCCGAGTGTTGCTAGCAAAGGAAAACCTGGGTAGGGCTTCCCAGGCAGCTGGGGGAGGAATGGGGTCTACCCTGACCAAGACAGAAGTGGCAGTGGTGAAACTCCTCCAACATATACTCTCTGAGAGAGGAATTAAATATGAGGAAGCTTCGTTAAAGCAGTTACTGCTTTGGGCAAAAGACAAAGGACATTTTACAACCTTTAATGATGTCTTTGAAGTGCCTTTATGGGAGAAGATTGGTGACTCTCTCTGGAATGCGGTGTCACGTGGTGATAAGGAAGCCTTTAAATTGTCTGCTACATGGAAGCTGGTTAGTGAAGCGTTAAAAGGAATAAAAGCAGAGAGAGAAGTCACACATTCAGCTTTTATGGCTTTAGGACCGCAGACACCTACTACCCCCTCACTGTTTGCAGGACCAACACCTCCCACGGCCCCGGTGGCTGTACCGGTGGCAGCTCCTTTATCGCCGTCGGTACGGACGGCTCCGAAAAAAGCTGAGGAGCGGGAAGCGAGTAAAATAGATACAGATCCATCAGGACTGATAGTGCGCCCTAAAACACGAGCTCGATTTGGACTAATTGATTCAGATGCTGAACAGGAGACTTGGCAGAAACCCCCTCCGAAACCCCCTCCCTCTCATTGATCTCTCTACGGATGAGGCTGAGCAGGAGGACAAGAAGGAGGGTAAACCTGCTTTGTATCCACCTTTACCGGATTCGCCGTTTCCTGAGTCTGTTGAACAAAGCTTACATTCCGGTGCTAAACGACCACCGTTAAAGTCTCCAGTTACAGAGTCCGCAGTACCAGAGTCACAAGGACTTAAAGGACTGTTACCATCACGAAATGGACACTAACTTGACATGACAGAGCTTGGTAGACGACTGGAAGAATTAAAGACGGAATTGCAGCAGCATCGTTCAGCCAACGCCTCGGGACACGTGACTATGTCTCCCCCAAAACCCCCCTCTGTGTTCGGGACAAGTATTAGGGCCACCTCAACCTCCTTTACAACTCCCTACTCCACCTTTAGATCAGGGCGGGGGGGGAGGTTTGCGTCCATCTGGTAATGTGGGAGGTGAGGGAGAGGGTCAGCGTCCGCCCGCGTATACAGGGGAAGTGGGGGGAGGTGAGGGAGGAGTGAAATGGAAAGGGATCATTCGAGATGCGTTATTAGAAGGAGTTATAATTCCACAAGCATATCCAGTGACTGTGGGTGCGGGTCCTGAGGGGAGAAATATTTGGCAACTGTTAGATTGGAAAATTGTAAAAGAAGCATTACCACTATAGTTAGCGAAAGACAACACAGGTGAGGACTGCAGAAAAGTTGTTGCAGGGATGGCAAATAGTAATGCCACCTTAACTGAGCTAATGGATGCTTGTGAGAAAGTAGAAACCACCACATTTCAGATGGAGCATTTAACAAAAACTTTTGCGGCGGCAATTAAGGTAGTTCATCGTTGTTATACATGCGAACAGGAAGGTCACTTTAAGAAAAACTGCCTTAAGAAGTTGAAGCTGAGTGGGAGAGATAACTCTGTTTTGATGTGCCATTGCTGTGGGAAGCTAGGGCATTTTGTGAAGCTGTGCAGGTCTCAGTATAATGCTCAAGGTCAGCTGATAACAACCAGCTGCAGAATACAGGGAAACTGGAGAAAGAACGCGGGGGGGGAACTGTATGCTGACACAAATGAATCTTCCCAACCAGTTCCAGGCCTATGCAGTTAACTCGCAGCCCAAACCTCAGGGAGCGCAGGACTGGTGTTTCCACACGGGGTTAACCTGTGCGGCTGCCAAGCCTTGGACCTGTGGCAAACAGGGATAATGCTAATGCTGATTGTCAAAAGATCATTGAAGCTTTACCTGAAAAAACAGATTTGAATGCTATGATAAAGGCATGTGCAAAAGTGGGTACTGTGGAACATAAGGCTCAAGTTATGGCTGCGGCCGTACTTGGGGCTTACGTGGTCACAATTGCAGCCTCTATTCCAATTGTTAGCAGGGGACACAACTTTAACAGCACCACGACACACTACTGCAGAGGTACAGCAACTGATTACAGAAATAGAAAGCAGGCTACATTCCAAATTTGTACATCGTATTGATTTGAATCAGGAAATACCAATTATCACTTTGTTTGATAGGCAAATTCTGTATGCAATAATTGGTCAATGGAATTCAGAATGATCAGATTCGTTACAGAGCTATTGGCACAGATTATTCATCAAAGGACGGATGCGATGTCGGGAGCTTGTGGCCAGGGATCCCTGCATCACTAACCGTTCCTATTGCAGCTCAATATTTTGAGTGGTGTACGGCTAATAGCTTTGCTTTGCAAACAGCTATGGAGAATTTCTCGGGACAGGTTGTTTACCACTTGCCCTCCCATCCTGTTATAAAATTGAGTGCGGAACTTCCAATTGCCACAGGAGTGTTGTGCGCAGACACTCCTGTGGATGGAATTACCATTTTTACGGATGGATCTGGGGACACAGGCAAGGCGGGCCTTGTCTGGTATTCTGATGGCAAGTGGGAATCTATGGTAGTACAACAAAAGGGTTCACCTCAGGTGGTAGAATTACGAGCTGTATTAGAAGTATTTCAAAATTTCCTCACTCCCTTTAATTTGGTTACTGATTCAGCATATATAGCTGGCATTGTAAAACAATTGGACAGATCTGTCATAGAGAATATATGTAATCAGTGTGTTTTTGAATTGCTGCGAGCTCTGTGGCAAGAAATTCAAATCTGAACTGCATTGTTTTATGTTTTACATGTAAGAAATCATACTAATTTGCCTGGGTTTATTGCAGAAGGCAATGCTCGAGTGGACTCTTTGGTTTTTTATCCTAAAACAACACTTTGTACCAGAGTGGAAGCAATAGCACAATTGCTTGTCAAAGTACATAAAAGGATTACAGACATTACCAGACTAGACTCAGATGCTATCTATTTACCTATCAGAAAGGAATATCTACAGTGGTTAACAAATCAGTCAACTCTTTTTCAAATGGCCTTACAGGACTTTACTGGACAATTGTTAACACATTTGCCAAGAGATAAAAAGCTACAGTTTATTTGAAAACAGGATTGGGAAGAAAAACCTATCAGATCAGAGATACCTGTGACTGGACTAACTGTTTTTACTGATGCAGGAAAGCGATCACATTCAGCAGTTATTACCTGGCAAGAGGATGGACAATGGAAACATTGTAAATTCTCAGGACAAACTGAGGACTCATTGCAGACACTTGAATTTTTTGCGATATATCAGGTTTTTGTGAAATGGAAGGATTTACCTGTCAATATTGTAACAGACTCTCTTTATGCAGCAGGCATTGTAAATCGAATTGAAAAAGCTTTTATACGACCAATAAGAAATATGCGACTTTACACCATTTTGCTACAGTTGCATCAAGCAATAAACCTCAGAGAGATACCTTATTTTGTCACCCACATTCGTAGTCATCAGTTTGATCAAGGTTTGAGCATTGGAAATAATAAAGCAGACACACTTGTGTCCTATACGCAAATATCACCAAATTTATTTGAACAAGTACACCTATCCCATCAATTCTTTCATCAATCAGCGAAAATGTTAGCGAAACAATTTCACCTCACCATGGCACAAGCACGTGAATTAGTTAGTGTTTGTCCTAGTTGTCAGAAAATTGGCATGGGAATTGGAATAGGGGTAAATCCTCGAGGACTGAGTGCGTTGCAACTGTGGCAAATGGATGTTACTCACATTGCAGAATTTGGAAGGCTCAAATATGTTCACGTATCTGTTGATATGTTTTCACATGTAATATGGGCAACAGCACAAACTGGGGAAACAGGTCGTCATGTCAAATGACATTTACTTGCTTGCTTTACAAGTCTTGGGGTTCCACAACAACTTAAGACTGATAATGGACCAGCATACTGTTCATAAATTTTTCGTCAATTTTGTCAACTATGGGGTATTACACATGTCACCGGGATTCCTCATTCGCCTACGGGTCAGGCGATTGTGGAACGTGCTCATAGTACATTGAAACAGCTTCTGCAAAAACAAAAAGGGGGAGAGGAAACTGAACCTTCTGAGAGACTTGCAAAAGCTGTTTATGTACTTAACCATTTAACTTTAGCAGGAGATGAGGAGCGACCCCCAATTGTAATACATTGGGAGGCAGTTCAACAGGGAGCAAGCTACATGCAAAACAAAGGCAAAGTGTGGTATAGGGAACCAGGTACTAACGAGTGGTTGGGACCAGGGGAACTATTACTAATGGGTCGAGGTTATGTTTCTGTCTCTACAGGCGCAGGAGTACGGTGGATTGTTTCTAAAAGGATGATTAGCCACATTGTTAGAGGGAATAGTTTATATAGTTGTGATTATAATTATCATAGGGATCTGCGTGGGTTGTGTTGAGGCAATCATTGAGAAGAGTATATGGAAGTAGTGAGATAATAAATCTAACTACTTCCAAAGGGGGAAATTGATACCGGATGGTTTAGCAACGGTTTAGCAAGAGTAGGCCTCAGAGTAGGCTCTAAAAGGCCTGATCTGTGTTACCTTTACACAGAATCAGCTTTCCTGTCAGTAGTTTTCCTTTCAGCTAGAATAACAGAGAATAACAGTATGTTCTGAAGTAAACTGCATGTTTTGTAGATAGAGTCTGCTTATGGGAATGTTTATAATAGGCATTATCCTACTTGTGTTACCCTGTTTGTTTGCATGTTTGCAGAAAACTGTGCAACGAATGGTCAATACAACCTTTGTGGCTCAACAACAGAGAGCAGGATTTATGGGTAACCAAGGCTGGGATTCTCTGACTGGGCTCTGCGAGACACAGGGAACCAGGTTTAAGTAAGAAACAAAAACACAGAATTAAGATTCTTGGGGAGGGGGAAGGATTCCCAGACGTAATTCCTGTCAACTACCAATCTCACATTTTACATCGCCCTCTTTATTCTTTAAATCATTTTGCCCGGGGAGACCAAGAGCGTGCCCCAATTGAGCGACATTGGGGTCCAGGGGTGCCAGAAGTGGGCCCCCCAGTCAAGGTTCGGTTCCCTGGGGCAGCGGAGTGGGAAACAGGTTGGGAGCTGCTACATCACGGGAGGGGGTATGCCGCCATCAAACGGGATGATGTTATACAGTGGGTCCCTACACGCTGTTTGCGCCCTGATTTAAAACAAAATCCTAACCCGAAGTAATATGTACACTGTCCGAGCTTTATGTTTTGCAGGAGTACCTGTGGGGGAAGCCGAAACAGCACCAGCCTCGACCTTCAGACGTGAGGAGTCATGACAGTACAGAGAGTCTGGTAAAGCGGCGGGGTGCCAAGAAAGATGAGGAACGGCGGCCGTTGCTGAGTGAAACAAAAGCTTTAAACAATGCGCTCATGATTAGCTTGCTTTTGCTTTGCATCTCAGGAGTTGCAGGGGAATCTTACTGGAGAACCTGGGCTCGGGATGTTGTATCCGCCAGCTACGCTTACGCTTTGACGCAAGGCTCCAGAATCAGCGATACGCTTTACTTTGCATGACTTGAAGCATGGGGAGGGGGAAATGTAGGTAGATTAGGGTACGGCGACCGGAAAATCTCGGGCTGTAACAGAAGGTGGGCGTGGCGAAAGGAGCAGGATGTGTCATTATCGTGCGAGTTCGTACGGGACAAGACGACTATATAAGGCTGTTGCGCAGTTAAATAAACGCCATTTGTTGCATCCTCACATTGGTGTCAGTGCTCAATGGCCCTGGGGTGCGGATAGCCTCAGGCCAGCCAGCAACCGAACAGAGCTTGCTGCAGACAAGCGGCAACACCTGGTTCCCTATACCACACTTTGCCTTTGTTTTGCACATAGCTTGCTCCCTGTCGAACTGCCTCCCAATGTATTACAATTGGGGGTCGCTCCTTATCTCCTGCTAAAGTTAAATGGTTAAGTACATAAACAGCCTTTGCAAGTCTCTCAGAAGGTTCAGTTTCCTCTCCCCCTTTTTGTTTTTTGCAGAAGCTGTTTCAATGTACTATGAACACGTTCCACAATCGCCTGACCCATAGGCGAATGAGGAATCCCAGTGACATGTGTAATACCCCATAGTTGACAAAATTGACGAAAAATTTATGAACAGTATGCTGGTCCATTATCAGTCTTAAGTTGTTGTGGAACCCCAAGACTTGTAAAGCAAGCAAGTAAATGTCATTTGACATGACGACCTGTTTCCCCAGTTTGTGCTGTTGCCCATATTACATGTGAAAACGTATCAACAGATACATGAACATATTTGAGCCTTCCAAATTCTGCAATGTGAGTAACATCCATTTGCCACAGTTGCAACGCACTCAACTCTCGAGGATTTACCCCTATCCCAATTCCCATGCCAATTTTCTGACAACTAGGACAAGCACTAACTAATTCACGTGCTTGTGCCATGGTGAGCTGAAATTGTTTCGCTAACATTTTCGCTGATTGATGAAAGAATTGATGGGATAGGCGAGCTTGTTCAAATAAATTTGGTGATATTTGCGTATAGGATACAAGTGTGTCTGCTTTATTATTTCCAATGCTCAAACCTTGATCAAACTGATGACTACGAATGTGAGTAACAAAATAAGGTACCTCTCTGAGGTTTATTGCCTGATGCAGCTGTAGCAAAATGGTGTAAAGTCGTATATTCTTCACTGGTCGTATAAAAGCTTTTTCAATTCGATTTACAATGCCTGCTGCATAAAGAGAGTCTGTTATAATATTTACAGGTAAGTCCTTCCATTTTACAAAGACCTGGTATATTGCAAAAAGTTCAAGTGTCTGCAATGAGTCCTCAGTTTGTCCTGAGAATTTGCAATGTTTCCATTGTCCATCCTCTTGCCAGGTAATAACTGCTGAATGTGATCGCTTTCCCGCATCAGTAAAAACAGTTAGTCCAGTCACAGGTATCTCTGATCTGATAGGTTTTTCTTCCCAATCCTGTTTGCAAATAAACTGTAGCTTTTTATCTTTTGGCAAATGTGTTAACAATTGTCCAGTAAAGTCCTGTAAGGCTATTTGAAAAATAGTTGACTGATTTGTTAACCACTGTAGATATTCCTTCTTGATAGGTAAATAGATAACATCTGAGTCTAATCCAGTAATGTCTGTAATTCTTTTACGCACTTTGACAAGCAATTGTGCTATTGCTTCCACTCCGGTACAAATTGTTGTTTTAGGATGAAAAGGTGGAAAAACCCATTCAATAATTCTGAGAGTTGGTTTTAACTGAACTATTAATGCTTTCAAATGCTTATTTTCCATTGATGTATTTGCAATAATTGCTGAAAGTGGCTCATTCGCAGTAATGCGAGCCACGTCCTGTGTAGCCACCTTGTGTGCAATTTTGTTTATAGCTGCTTGTTGGTCTGCAGTGAGTGTACGGCTCACAGTGACATCAGGGTTTTGTCCAAGCAATGGCATTAACGGTGCAATATCATCATTTGTAATGCCACAAGTATTACAAACCCACTGTAATTCTCCTAACAATTTCTGAGCATCAGCCAATGTGGATATATCAACTTTCAGGGTGATTTTTTGAGGTCGAATGGTTTGCTTAGTTACCTCCCAGCCTAAGTATCTCCAAGGCTCTGATCTTTGTATTTTTTCAGGGGCAATTTTCAGTCCTCGCTGTTTTAGCATTTTTTCTAACAATGGTAACACAAATTCCACCTTTAAATCCTGTCCAGCAATCAGAATATCATCCATATAATGATAAATCAAAAGATTAGGAAACTTTTGACGAAAAGGTTGTAAGGCCCATGCAACATATAATTGACATAATGTAGGAGAATTTTTCATACCCTGAGGTAAGACTATCCACTCATACCTTTTAGCAGGTTCCTGCTTGTTAATACTCGGAACTGTGAACGCAAATTTGGCACAATCTCTGTCATGTAAAAATATCATGAAAAAACAATCTTTTAGATCAATTACTAAAATTTGCCACCCTTCTGGAATCATGGTAGGAGTGGGTAGTCCAGGTTGTAATGCTCCCATATCTTCCATAACATCATTTATGGCCCGCAAATCATGAAGCAATCGCCATTTGCCTGATTTTTTTCGGAATCGTGAAAATTGGAGTATTGTAAGGGCTTGTGGACGGTCTGATATGACCTGCTTCTAGCTGTTCTTGGACTAACAATTCAATCTGTTCCAGCCTGTCTGATCTAAGCGGCCACTGATCCACCCATACCGGTGTTTCTGATTTCCATTTTAAAGGTAGGACAGGCCCTTTTTCAGTGACCGCTCCTAAAAAGGCGTTATCAATCGTGCACCTAATTGTGTTAAGACATCTCGTCCCACAAGCGATACTGGCACTTTCATGACATAGGGTCTAACATTTACACAGGCTCCGTCTGCAAATTGCAGCTGTACCGGTTGTTGACTCATCATTGGCAAAGTACAGCCTCCAACTCCTGCTATCGTTACTGGAGCCGCTTGCACAGGCCAAGCAGACGGCCAGTGTTGCTGTGCAATGATCATAACATTGGCTCCTGTATCGATTAGCATAGAGATCTGTCTTTCTTCCCCATTCTGATTCCGCAATGTTACTCTTTCACGCGGTTGGTTTCTAGTGATGTCAATAGCAAGATTAACCAATGCTTGTCCCGTCGATCCGAAACAACCCTCCCCCCTGTCTTTGTTTTCTGCGTTCGGAACACAGCCCTTAAAGGGAACTAACTGAGCAATCTTTTGGC
Source organism: Nyctibius grandis (assembly GCF_013368605.1). NCBI lineage: Eukaryota > Metazoa > Chordata > Aves > Nyctibiiformes > Nyctibiidae > Nyctibius > Nyctibius grandis. The sequence goes on from NW_027167472.1 coordinate 223,524, forward strand.
CCTTCGGAATAAATACAGGTGGGGATAGGGTGTATACCATAGCACATATTTGACCTGTATAATCTGCATCAATAACCCCTGGCAGTACAATTATTCCCTGCTTGGAAATAGATGATCGCCCAAGAAGTAACGCACTCAAACCATGTCCTAAAGGTCCTTTCATGTTAGTTTCAACTACAGTTACTTGTTTGTCTGTTAAGTATATGTCTAATTTTGTTTCCACATCCACTCCGGCACTTCCTCTTGTGGCTGCGGAGTGGCGGTCCAAGCACCCTGACTTGTTGTCTGCACGCGCGGGTGCAGCGCGCTCAGACGGGAGTTTCCCTGTAATCGTGTACACTCTGCCGTATAATGATTTGATCTTCGGCAGTTAACACACCACTTCCTTGGTCCTTTTCTGCAATCTTTTTTAAAATGCCCTGTCTGTCCGCAGTTGAAACATTTCCTATCTTTGTCCTTTGTTCGCAGCAGAGGTTTCACTGCTGCTCCGACTGCAGCTGCCATAATTTGAGCCTGTTCCATTCCTAACATTCTTTCTACTGCTTCCAGCATAGCCGCCACCCCCGCACCTCTCGGTAAATGTGCCAATGCTTTTCTAGTTGTCTCATTAGCATTATCAAAAGCAAGAACATCCAGTAACTTGTCTCTAGTACTTTCATCTAAATCAGGCGTGCTTCGCAAAGCTGCATACAGACGATCTATAAATTTACCATATGGTTCTCCTATCTGTTGAAAAACTCTGGTATATGCTTGTTGAACACCTTCACTAGGAACTGATATTAATGCTTGAAATGCACTGTCTTGAGCTGCTGCTAATGCCTCAACATGAAACTGCGCTTGCCACTGTACAGTTGAAAAAGGACCCTCTCCTAACAGCATTTGTGCCGTGATGTTAAAGAGAGGATCATCCCGACCCCTAGGTGTATTAGCTATTCTATGACAAGCGCTATTCCAGGCATTAAGAAAATGTAGAACTTGAGAAGGAGACAGCAGCACGGACGTTAGTTGTCGAATGTCATTTGCCGTGAAAAGGTTAGTTGCAAAAATATGTTTAAGCAAAGCCTGTGTATACTGAGAGCCCAAGCCATTTGTCTGTATAGACTGGCGTGTTTCTTTTATAATTTTCCAATCTAACAGTTGCCAAAGATTTTTTCCCTCAGGACCCGCACCCACAATCACAGGATATGCTTGCGGAATTATAACTCCTTCTAATAACGCATCTCGAATGATCCCTTTCCATTTCACTCCTCCCCCCCTTCCCCCGTATACACGGGCAGACGCTGACCCTCTCCGCCACCTCCCACATTACCAGATGGACGCAAACCTCCCCCCCCGCCCTGATCTAAAGGTGGAGTAGGGATTTGCAAAGGAGGTTGAGGTGGCCCTAATACTTGTCCCGAACACAGAGGGGGGTTTTGGGGAGACATAGTCACGTGTCCCGAGGCGTTGGCTGTACGATGCTGCTGCAATTCCGTCTTTAATTCTTCCAGTCGTCTACCAAGCTCTGTCATGTCAAGTTCATGTCCATTTCGTGATGGTAACGGTCCTTTAAGTGCTTGTGACTCTGGTACTGCTGACTCCGTAACTGGAGACTTTAACGGTGGTTGTTTAGCGCCGGAATGTAAACTTTGTTCAACAGACTCAGGAAACGGCGAATCCGGTAAAGGTGGATACGAAGCAGGTTTACCCTCCTTCTTGTCCTCCTTCTCAGCCTCATCCATAGAGAGATCAATGAGAGGAGGAGGGGGTTTTGGCCAATTCTCCTGTTCAGCGTCTGAATCAATTAGTCCAAATCGAGTTCGTGTTTTAGGGCGCACTACTGGTTCTGATGGATCTGTAGGGCGCACTACCGTTTTTGATGGATCTGTATCTATTTTACTCGCTCCCCGCTCCTCAGCTTTTTTCAGAGCCGTCCGTACCGACGGCGATAAAGGAGCTGCCACCGGTACAGCCACCGGGGCCGTGGGAGGTGTTGGTCCCGCAAACAGTGAGGGGGTAGTAGGCGCCTGTGGTCCTAAAGCCATAAAAGCTGAATTTGTGACTTCTCTCTCTGCTTTTATTCCTTTTAACGCTTCACTAACCAGCTTCCATGTAGCAGACAATTTAAAGGCTTCCTTATCACCACGTGACACCGCATTCCAGAGAGAGTCACCAATCTTCTCCCATAAAGGCACTTCAAAGACATCATTAAAGGTTGTAAAATGTCCTTTGTCTTTTGCCCAAAGCAGTAACTGCTTTAACGAAGCTTCCTCATATTTAATTCCTCTCTCAGAGAGTATATGTTGGAGGAGTTTCACCACTGCCACTTCTGTCTTGGTCAGGGTAGACCCCATTCCTCCCCCAGCTGCCTGGGAAGCCCTACCCAGGTTTTCCTTTGCTAGCAACACTCGGGCTTACCGCATCCGTTCCTGCCGGTGCGAAAATCCAGTGCCGGGGCAGCACTCTACAGCTGGCTTCCTCTCACCCTTTCCTTTCGGTCCGTTGTCCGCTGCTTCTCCGCAGTCTCCGGCCGAAGGCCCCTGGTCCGGGGGAATGTCCCTGTTCGGGCGCCACTTGTTGAGAGGGCACGGAGTAAATGCACGCAGACCAATATGATCGTTAAGCAGATCTCATTTATTTACGTATCTGAGGGTACATTTATACTATTCTATTGAGGGTACATTTATACTATTCTATTTTTGTACACACTCTGTGTACATGTCATTTCTATTATGATTGGTTAGTATGCTTTGTTCACACACCTCTATATTAGTTCTGATTGGCTTATGCTAAAAAGTTATATCTTGCAGGTGCTGCATTCTTTCTTATTTTTCAGCTTCCCCATATCTTATTTTTCTCATAGCCAAGGTCCTCAACTTCCCCCATATCTTGTTGGTCTCATAGCTAAGGCCCTTGTTCTGTATTATGATTGGCTAGTTCATCACCACCCCATTACCACCCCCTGGACATGCGTGGACATAGCTCGTTCAGTACCTCGTTCCCACCATTGTCCCGTGGGAACCCCACACTGATGTACTTGAAGAAGCCCTTCTTGTTGTCTTTGATGTCCCTTGCCATATTTAATTCCAAGCGGGCCTTGGCCTTCCTTGTTGCCTCCCTGCATACTCTGACAACCTTCCTGTATTCCTCCCAAGTGGCCTGTCCCTTTTTCCACATTCTGTAGACTTCCTTCTTCCATTTCAGTTTTCTCAGAAGCTCTTTGCTCATCCATGCAGGTCTCCTGCCCCCTTTGCTCTATTTCTTACTCATAGGGATGCACCGATCTTGAGCTTGGAGGAAGTGATGTTTGAATATTGACCAGCTCTCATGGACCCCCCTGCCCTTTATAGCCCTAACCCATGGGATACCCCCAAGGAGGTCCTTGAAGAGGCCAAAGTCAGCTCTCCTGAAGTCCAGGGTTGTGGTCCTACTTATTGCCCTGCTTCCTCCACGAAGGATCCTGAACTCCACCATCTCGTGGTCGCTACAACCCAGGAAGAGGCACCTCTTCCTGGAAGGAAGAGGCAGTCAGGGCATGGCTGAAAGAGCAGAAGTGAGGGGAAAGTTACAGCAACCTTCTAAGTGACCTAAGGAATAAGAAGTGTCCAGGCAGCTTGAGAAGATTAAGTCACATTTTAAAAGTGGTTCCCCCACCCCCTTCCCCTTTTGGTCAGTTTTACTCATGACCAATGAATAATGCTGAAGGAGGTGACACAGGAATGAATTAAGCTAAAAGGTTTATTCATCTCCTCCCCTGCAAGGTACTCAGGGGTTGGCATAACATCCCCTTTCCAGCTCTTAGAGAAGGGAAGCAGTACCAAAACCCATCAACTTTTTTCTCTGGAAGTCTCTTTGTGCAGTTACTACAAGGCATGCCTTTGTACATTAGCTGCCTGTCACATTATTAAGACAAGAAGAAATCTTCTGGGCGGTATCAGCTCAAAGCAAATATGCACTGATATTTTAGAAAAGAATGAGAAAGACTAATGCGTATGTGTATATGTGTGGAGAGTGGGTCTGGGCATGCACTGGTGTGAGACCCAGACCTTAGAGCCATGGTCTGTACTTATGCTAAAGGTCTGCTGAAGACAGGGAATGCCATAATTGTGCAGGTGGAAAGTGGGACCAGGCATAGGCTGGGTAGCCTCTCCCTGACTAGCACAACCGCCCTTACTGTTCAGACCATGATAAGGATGCCCCTGCCACTCCTCCGTCGCTTATCTGTAACCAGAAGTTGCGGCCTAAACTCACGTCAAGAGCCTGTCGCATTTAAAATGGATACCGGAAAAGAAGTGCTCTGATGAGGTCGAGCCGCTGCTGCCTACTTGTAACTACATTACACAAATACAACAGTATAGTTGCGAGTGGGTGGTAGTGTTTCTTGTCTCTTCTCCTTGGACTTTGCCATGAATATAACAGTGTGTGTGTTTTTTGCTGAGACACAAGGACCTTTTTTTTTTCTTTTTTTCCCTTTCACTACCCATTTATCAGTGAGGACCAGACCTGTTACCACATAGACCTTGGTGGGCATTTGAAGAAGTCTATTATCACCACATTACATATGTGAAGTTATGTAACTCGAGGGTATAAAAAAATCTGACTAAGGGGACCACTCTTGGGATCCCCTCTCAGCTGGTCTGAGACCCCGTTATGCCCAACCTCGCTTCTGCCATGTCGACAGCTGCGTCGGACTACTGGACAGGTCGTATGGTCCCTTTCCCTGCTAGAGCTTTGTATTTTACCCCACTGTTATTTGTGTTATTGTGTGTTGAGCTTACAAAACTGTTTAAGGCTGTTTTGCTCATTGTTGTGTGTTGAGCTTGCGAGACTGTTTAAAGTTGTTTGCTTAAGGACAATGACAAGTGTGATAATAAAGCTGTTTAAATGAATTAACTGCCTGGCATTGAGTCAGTGAAGTGGAGTATCTAGAAACTAACTGGACTAATCGCCTGACTCCGAGTCAGTGGAGCGAGGTGTCCGTATTATTCTGCTGCATCCCTGACCCAGTCTCGACAACTGGTGGCAGGCAACATTGGCTCAACTCCAATGCCTGTAGATTGGTTCTCATATTACCTGCTCTACCTGTATATGAACAGTTCAAGGGAGCTGGAACATCAACATAAAGAGAAGATGGACTGTCCTTCTTGTAACCAGCATCTCCACTACCATAGCAGTAAGTCAGAGGTCTGCAGAGGACCTCTTGCATACTTCTTGTATCTCCTCCTAGGGGCTTTTTATAGGAGGGAGAGTCACGTGGCTTTAGAGAAAACAAACCCTGTAATGATGATGAAGAATATCTGATCAACAATTTATTGTTTAGGACACATTTGCAGATAAAAAGTACCATGTGACTGAAAGGCCTACTTTAGCCTTGTATTTACTTCTAGTTTCCTCACTTACTACATATTAAGTACCTGCTTGGAAACTCTTCTCAGCTTTTTCTGAGTTGTCTGTCATTCCCTAGAACAGTACTGTGCCTTTACTCTCCATTCATGTTTCCCAACTGTCTTTTATTGCTACAGCAGAAGGAAAAGGATGCATCACATGAGAGCACACCACTGAGTTGGAGAAACAAAGGCTAGAGATCATCCAAATAACCTATGGAAAGTCTCAGGTACAGGCCTGGTCCATCTATTTAACCATAAGCCTATATGTTTTCTACTCAGGGCCTCTTATACTACTAGCACTCCAGTGTCTTGTGCAACCTCCACTCATCAGGACAGACCTTGTGCCTGGTGTGAATTACCCTGCCAGTAGAAGAGGCTGGATCCTGGCTGAGACATAGCATTGTCTAGCTCTGTTGCACAGGCATGGTGGGAAACAAAAGGCGGAATTCACGCTGCATGCTGTGTTTTTCAGAGAGCATGGAGACACAGCACACAGATGACACGTGGATTGGGTTAAAAATGTTAGTGTCTGAAATAGTTTAGTATCTTGGTATCTTTAGTATCCAGTGTCCTGGTTTCATTGGGATTTGGTTTCAGTTTGTGGCCAGCCATGGTGATCAAGGCCCTCGGCAGTTAAATCGAGGACAGCTGACCCTGGCTGGCCCACAGGTGTATTCTATATCATTGACATCAAGCTCACTATAAAAGAGAGGGTTTGGTAGGAAGAGGTGGGACTTTTTCTTTTCTCCTTGTCTCTTCTGCCCATTGTAACTCCAAGAGCAACTTGCCAGTGCTCTATAGATAAGTATACTTTTCTTCTGGTTTGTGTTGTCATTTATATTGATTTCTTCATTTCATTAAATCTGGTTAGCTTCAACCTAAAAGTCTCCCTCTTTTTCTCAATTCCCTTCTTCATGTGGGGAAGGGACATTGGGTGAGAGAAAAACTGCTATTGTTTAGCCCTGGGTGCGGGCTAAATGAAGACATCCAGCCAAACACTTTTGTTTGCCAAGAGAAGATGACTAAAGTAAACTGGATAATTTAAGTAGAGCTGGTGGTTTGCCTGGCTCAGCATTCAACAAAACATGCAGTTGGGCTGTACAGAGAATAACTTCTTATTTCTTTCTTTGAGGCCCAGCATGAGACCAGATGCTAATTAAGGATAGGTAACTATTGAAACAGGACCTGGGAGTGGAAGGGTGATTAATTCCTATCATGTATAGTGTGTTGGTGATATAGTAACATTTGTGTTTGAACATTTACTTAGTGTACTTGCTAACTGCTTAAAGATGCATGCAGGATACATTTTTTCAGGATACGTCTGGTCCAGCTGGAGGGAAAGAAGACTTTATCCTTATCTACATCTTGGGATGCTAGCCAGAAGAAGAAAGGAGTATCCTGGAACATAAGGACTTTAATCAGTGGTCTGTTTAAAGCAAACTACTAACTATTGTTTAATGTAAATCAACCTTGGCTGAAATATGAGTTTTAAGATGTCCTGAAGTAAACTATGCTCATTATAGTACTAAAACTCACACAGGTAAAAAAAGACCCTTGCCCAGGTGAAGACCCTTCCCCTGAGCATGTGTAGATAGTATAAGAATGACTAAGCATTTATGTTAATTGTAATCAGATATATTAACCAATGAAAAGTGTTATGTAAATGAAGGGGTGATTTCATGTAATTCTTTGTGTATAAAAAAGGTACTGGGATTCACAGTAGGTGTGCTTGATTTGTGGATGATTCTACTGAGCACCCTGTGTAGAATAAATACAATATCTCTCTTGAGTGTGTGAGATTGGCTTATTGCATGCCAGGCATGAATCTGCTTTTTGGACAACATTAGGAAGCAGATCTCTGACAGGTTCATGGCAACCTTCTTACTTTTCAGACCTGGATGCAGAAAAAAAGACCCTACTTATTTTCCTTTATATACATCTATATGTCTACCATGGAGAAAAAGGGATGGGAACATGAGGCTTATCTCATATGGCCCTTTGGGAGCTCTGTTTGGGGAGGAAGGATTTATCCACTGGTTCAACACCCCACCTAGCCCTGCAACCTGCCAGCCCCACACTGAAGGTGCGGATGCTCCAGGACAGGCTCCCTCCTCCCCTTTGTTGTTCTTCCCTTCCTTCTCAGGTTTCTTAATTCTTCCTGTGCCTCCAGTAACCTTTCGAAGAGAGACAATACCAGCACGTGTCCACACTGATGGGTAAATTCAATTTGATGAAATAAATAAATAAAATCAACTCTCATTAGCTTCCATTTTATTTAGGGGAAGTGGTCAAATAAAAAAATCCTCAGTACTAATTGGACATGGATACTGGAATGACCTAATGATGTTGGATTGCAGAGGGTTTTTCGATGAGTTAATACAATTCATTATTTCCAAAACCAACTTCAATGAGCCTGAGATATTACCTTATCTCATCTCACTGTTCTGAGCAACCTTGCCTCACTGGTGGTGGGGTGGCTCCCGCAGTGGTGGCCAGGCTGGCCCTGGGGTCCCCTGTGCCCTCTGCTAGGTTGCCTCCTCTTTCCTCTTGGAAATTATTAGCATTTTCCTAGTTTTCCAATCTAATAAGTGCTACTATCATGCAGTTGGAAGCTCTTTAAGGCTACAGGCTTTGCCACTTGGCCTTAATTGATATTGAACGATCTGCTGGTAGATGGGAACAGGGCCACTGCTGGATAATTTGCAATTTAATCAGCGTTTGTAATGAGAGCTGCTGATTAGGGCTGTTGGAAATAAAAGAGAGTTACCAGGAACGTCTGTCAGAGTCTGGTGATAATTCAGAACTAATTCTGGTGATTAGTGCAAACTGGATTACTTTGGGCTTTGCTAATGCAAAGAGAAACGTGCTGACTCCAGCCAGGGACTCGTCGGAGAGTGCAGGGAAACTCGCCTTCAGCCATTTGCCTGCAAAAGAGCGACGGGGCTGAGCCGGGCGCTCCGCAGCCTCTCGCCCCTCTGCAAACTGCTGGGCAGCGACTCCCACTGTGGGGCCTCTTCACCTTTAAGGAAGGGGGAAGGGCAGCAAGGAGAGAAAAGGCTTATAAAGTGCCGAAGTCCTCATTACTGAAGACTTTCATAACTCTTTAATTCCTGTTTAATGGCAGCCATAAACACATAGTCATGTTGGAGCAATGGCTAAAAATCACATGGTGCAGTTACTGTCCATTAAAACAGTGTTTACAGTTCAGTGGCGGTGATACGGGAAAACAGGCCAAGAGTTAAAAACATCTTGGGATGAGAAGGCAGGCAGGGAGACATAACAACAGGCCCGAAATTCTGTTAACAAGCAAAAATGTATAGATAAGAGGAAGTGCTGGTACACAAACAGGTTAGAAGTGGTCTTGTAGTTTAGAGCTCAGCATTCTAGGACAAAGGTGGAAAGTACACAGTGAAGAAGACTATGAGCCTTCATCCTGAAGACCCCCATAGATGACCACCAGATAACAGTGCGCAAGAGCCAGGAGGAGGAGACTTATGATAATGAGTTCCTGGAAATAATTACCATAGTCACACCTATTCCCAGAACTAATTGCAATAACCCAGCCCATATTAATGAATATGCATATTTTGTGTAATAAATGGATGCTTACTTTGTGGTCCGGTGTGCAAGTTTGGAGGAGAGATCCCCCTTGCACCCAGTGCTGTAATAAACATACCTGCTTTATAACCCTTTAATGAGTTATAGAGTTTGATTCCGCGTTTCAGCGGTTCAGAGGACTTACAGTAATTCCTGATAGCAAAAGGGGAAGATTTATACCTAAAGAGTTGTTCACTTCTATTCTTCGTAGTAAGGCTTGTTGTGCAAATTGGAGGAAAAAAAAAGTTCATTTCATATTTAATCGTGTGAATAGGGATTAAATAAGTACCTGTTGGATGCCCTGATTTCTATTTGATCAATAAATCATCAAGTACCTTAAGTGCTTTATACGCTATCAAATTAAATGAAAAAAAAATATTTAACCTGCGTCCCTTGTGTCAGCAGATAAAGCTAATAATATTTTTGGTTATGTTTCAATTTAGGTATTTAACTGCATCAAACATCCTGGGACTTAAAAAAAATAATAAAATAAAGAGGCAGCAGTCTCCAAGTGTACACTTTGGCATTCTTTTCTAGGGGAGACCAAGCTGGAGCGAGCCCTTAGCCCTGGATGGTGTCTCTCATCTGTTTAAAAGAGGTAAAAGCAGTAGGTTTCCACTGCTTTACAGAAATGCTAGAGGCAGGAGCGTGGGTCTTCGACAGCCAAGCAGCACACCCCACCCGGAGCCTGCGTTATTCAAAGCCACGATTCAAGTAACCTTTTGTGCAAAGGTTTTCCCTTCCTATTTGTTTTCGCCAATACTTCATTTCAACTGTTTCATTTTTTTCCAGCTCTCTCATTTCCCCCCGCCTTTCACATTCTGTAACGTTTGGGTAAATTCGTCGTTTAAAGTGTGAGAAACGAGCCTCAGTCTGAAACGCCAATCATAATTTTGGTTTATTGCAAAGCAAAGGCAAAACAGCGCTGGGCAGCACGGGGGGTAATCCCACCAAAATCGTGTGCGCCTTTCACAGTAATTAATTTTGTATTTATGTGGTAAAGTGTTACATATTCATCATAATTTTAAGGACGCCTATACATATTCATGACTGTCCCGAAAAGGTGGTCTTTATTATAATGAGCCCCGGGAAATCATTTCCATAGTCTCCACCTTTAATTCCTCCTGGCTGCGCACGCGCAGTTTCTCCTGGTGGTCGTGGGCCGGGGTCTCAGGGATGAAGGCCATATGTCTTCCTCGCTGTGCACTTTTGTCACAGTTTAAAGCTGGGCCGGCTATTAAACCTGAGGCAGATGCTCTCTGTTAACCCTCCCCCCCCACCCGAAGGGAAAGGGAAAGGGAAAAGGGAGAGAGACTTCTGGGTTGGAAAGTTAAAACAGTTTTAATAAACTATAATAATGAAAAAAAAGTATAATAATAATATTGGAATAATCAAATATATACAAATATATACAAAACCAAGATCGAGCTCCCCCGATGTCGGCCACGTCACCACCGGCACTGCAGGGCAGGCTCCGCAAAGGCCCAGGCTGGGCCCAGCGACGGTCGAGAGCTGGATTCAGGGATGCACGGCTCAGGATCGGGGGCAGCAGGAAAAAGGACAGAGTCCTCTTCGGACACTGGCCAAAAGCTCAAGCCACAGAAGCAGCCCGAAGCAGCAGCAGCACCCAAAACCAGCAGGCGGAAGAGGCAGAAGAAGGCAAGGGGCGAAGGGGTGAGACCCTCGTGATCCCCCCGCTTTATACTGAGAATGACATGTATGGGATGGAATACCTTCGTTGGTCAATTTTGGGTCACCTGCCCTGTCCGCTCCTCCCTGCAGGTGCGACCCCCCTTCGGCTCTTCACTCGTAAGCAGTGAGGAATTTAGCAGTGACCTTGGTTTCTCTAAGAACAAGTACAGCAAGAGCCTTTCTGCATAACATCCCTACCGGTGCCTCAGTGATAACTACAAACTTTGAGTGTTATCAGTCCTAGAAGCAGACACTGTCTGCAAAACATGCAGTTACTTTCAGAAAGTGCAGTTACTTAGAAGAGACTTAGCTGAAAGTAAAAATCACTGAAAGGAAAATTGGCCTGGTTTGGGCCAAACCAGGAAAACTTTTTACCCCAACTGAAAAACCTGCTGAGATCAGCTTTCTTTTGACAGCAGTTATGTGATTTCCTTGACGAGTCCCTTCCTCCTATACATTCTACTCTATCTTATCTTATGTTTTTCCTGTGGTTAGTAGTTAGTTCCTATCTAGGGTCTGAGACTATAGATATATAGCTTAAGCTAAACAATGGTCCTGATGGTCCTGTTATTAACCCTTAAGTGTTAGTTTCTCCTCATCACAGTGGCTTAGTATTTTGTGGTCACTTACTTATACATTGCCAAGAAGTCTCTACTTTTTCCTCTTTATTCTGACACGAGTCATTTTTCACTTCTCACAATCCCTCCCCTTTTTATTATCTCATTGACTCGTGTCTTTCTTTCAAATTTGTTTAAAATTAAACTTATAGTTTCATCTTGGTTTGGTTCCGGTAACATCTTTCATAGTACCATGATTTTATTAGCGTTTCCTTTGCTGACTTGTTTTGGATTTATAGGTATGCTCACAACCTGTATCCCTTGAACTACAGAAACAATCAATCGAATAAAACATGGAATCATACACGGTAAAAAGATCAACCCTGCAACAGCACATAGTAGAAAGAATCCCACCTTTTTCCACCACGCCTTTCCCAATAGATTATCCCACCAGTTGCTGTCCAGCATTGATTCCCATTTTTGGACAGGTACATGAGCTAGTTTCCGGATATCTTTAGCTAATTCGATTACAGCCTGTCCGTTATCATCAATTTGTACACAGCAATCTGAAGAATTAAATTTTCCACAGATTCCCCCTTCTTCAGCCAATAGATAGTCTATAGCAAGTCTGTTTTGATAAACTGCTGCTCTAGTTTGAGACTGTTGTTTCGTTATTAATTCCAAAGCCCGGGCAGCTTTATTGGTAATAATTTCTACTACAGCCTGTAACCGGATTATTCTATTTAACATGTAAATAGGGGTGCGATAACCCCAGCTTCCATCCTGAGCCCGAGGAGCCGGCCCATAGGTTTGAATAATTCTTTCAGGTGGCCATTCATCTCCTCCCCAAGTCTGGGCTCCCCCAATAGCATCCCTCTTTCCCCTTTTAAGGGTGCCGAGGTCTTCATAGATGGGGACACCTAATTTGGTTCCTTGTTGTAATGGTAATAAGAAGAATCCTGGTTGAATTATTCCGATTGTACAACTCCCTTTCCAGTCTTTAGGTAGTTCGGTATATGCTCGTTTCCCGCATATCCAGAACATACCATCTGGGGCTCTCCAATTTATACTTGTATCACTTACATTGTTCCAGTATGTTCTCAAACATTCTACTCCTTCAAAGGGGTTAGGTCTCTGGGTTTTATTACACCAGAAGAGGCTGGAATCATTATCAATCGTACAGTCATCCTGATTCCTTAGTGACCAGTATCCCGAAGGTGGTTCTGGTCACCATGATTCACTGGAACCATTTGTAGTCTTTATTCTTTTACACGGGGTTTCTCCCACCCTTATTTTGAATTTGTTTCCCACCCTCCTTATACATTCCTCCCCGATTACCTCTGAACTCAAGATCCAACCCTCCGGTCTATGTTCTCTGGAGATTTCAGTGTTATTCCTTTTTAATATATCTGACACACATAGACTACTTCCTTTCCATGGCCATTCTTCGGTCATTAGGGCTCCCCCACAAATCCAACATTTACTTATGTTTAGTGCCTGGCTTATCCTTTCCATTAAGTCGATAAACAAGTTTTTCCCCAAACCAGGGAGTTGGAGTTCCCTTTCTAATTTCTCCTTTATTCCAGTGTACAAATCACTATATTTGGGAAGGGAATTAGAGTGAATAAGTTCTTTCACTCGTGTTTTAATAATTTCCTCCTTTTTTTGGTCCTGGACACCACCACCGTCAGAAATGTCCCAATGTCCTGTTTTTGTAAAACAAATCCATTCTTCTCCCCTCGGACAACCCAACCCCAATTTAGTTCCCCCTTTTCCTAGATTCTGTCCTACCCAAATTTCCAATTTTACAAGTTTCTAGTCTCCTCTGGTCGTAGCATTGTTTGTTTATGTGAGTATGATAAGACATGGTTGGGGTCGTTTTTCCTCCAAGTCGGACTGGCGTCACGCATTTATGACAATTATTGCTCCAGACAACTGGGATGTGTATTAGGATCAGCAAAAGGGGTCCGGTTTAACATATGCTCCCACGCCTCATGCCCTACGGGGGTGCTGCCCGCGGCCGGCTTTCCCGTGGCGAGAATAGAGGTTAACCCGGTCTTGCCCCCTTATGCCTGATATTTCCTTTGAGCTTGTTTCCACACAAACTCCTTGGCGCAATATAGTAACGTCCTGTACCAGTCTTTATCGAACACTTCCCAAGTTTCTGGAATTAACAGTTCCCACCCACAAAATAGTTGTTTAATTTGTACTTGTTTCAATGGGTCCCTAATCCAGTAATTAGGTCCGGGTTGGTGTCTGCGACATTTCCTGCAGTAGGGGTGTCAATTGTAAGATACACAGGACCACCTGATGCTACACCCTATGCATTCACATGTAACCCAACATATGTGTCCTGTCTCCGGATGTTCTATACAAGGAATTTGATATGGTTGTGGGGGTATTAAAGGATCACCCTTCTCAAGGTCACAAGCTAGGGCAAAATTCTAGTAAAAGGGATGGTCCTATAAAGTCCCGAGCCCCCGGTTTGAAGAGGAATTTCTTCCCCTTCCAAGGAGCAAATTCTGTTCTCCTCAGAGTTTTGTTCAGGGGGAATTTGGAACCTGGAGTATAGGCTGGGCTTAACTCGGTCTCGATCAGACTCTGTATATCAGTCTCTTGGATCCCTTTGTTCAGGATCCTGTATCTCCCACCTTTTGAAGTTTCTCTCGACAGCAGGGAGTTAGTTCATACAGGTTGCTTATTCAGTTTAAGCTTTAAATCTCCCGGGGTTGATGTTACCGTCCACTCTTGCGGCAGGTCCACAGGTCCTTTCAGTCTAGTTGCATGAGTCCATCCTTGCTCAGCCGTACGCACTACAGTTTCCATAGTTAGCAGTACCTGAAAAGGACCTTCCCATTGTGGGGTTAAAGTAGTTTCTTTCCAGGTCTTTATCAATACCCAATCTCCTGGATTTAATTGGTGTATCTTAAAGTCCAGGGGTGTTGACTGAGCTATCCTGCCTTGTTCTCTCATACATTGTAATCTTTTTGCTATGGTCTGGATATATGTCCTAATGTTTTTATCGATTCCATCATAATTATCTTGTCCTCGGTTGGTAGCCAAATAAGGCATTCCAAACAACATTTCATATGGGGATAGCCCTGTGTCCGTTCGAGGTTTTGTCCTTATCCTTAATAGTGCTAGTGGTAGACATTTTACCCATGACAACTGCGTTTCCAACATCAATTTTGTCAAAGTCTGTTTTATGGTTTGGTTCATTCTTTCTACTCGCCCCAAGCTCTGGGGATGCCACGGGGTATGTAATTCCCATTTGATCCCCAAGTTTGCTGTTACCGTCTGTATTATTCGGGAGGAGAAATGAGTCCCTCTATCCGAGTCAATGGAGTTCACAAGGCCGTATCGGGGAATTATTTCCTCCAACAATACTTTAGCTACTACATTTGCAGTCGCTCGTGTTACTGGGGTTGCCTCTACCCAATGTGTTAGGTGGTCTACTATCACCAATAGGTACTTCCACCTATTTACTCTGGGCAGTCCTGTAAAATCTATCTGGATTTTTTCAAACGGCCTAAAGGCAATGGATCTGCCTCCAGGAGGTGTGCGCCGCATCACCTTTTTATTTACCTTTTGGCACGTAAGACATCTGTTTGTTACTTGTTTAGCTATCTCAAATATTCCTATACATCCATAGTCCCGTAAAAATTGGTCACATAAAGCCTGTGTTCCCCAATGTGTATGATAGTGGAGTTTAGTTAAAACTTCTCTCGCTAGTGGTTTTGACAGCATCTGTCTCCCATCTGCCAGGGTCCATTTCCCTTGTTCATCCTTTGTTCCTCCCAATTTTAGAATTTCTTGTTCTTCCTTATCTGTAAATTTTGGCATCACCTCAGGTTCTACATTCTCCATGATTATCATGATCTTTTCCTCTCCGTGGTTTGCTGCCTCTTTTGCGATCTGATCGGCTAAATTGTTTCCTCTTATTAAGTAGGAGGTTCCTTTCTGGTGTCCCTTTACATGTACTACCGCTATTTCCTCAGGTAACTTTAAGGCTTCTAGTATTTCTTTCACTAAACCCTCGTGTATCAGCGCCTTCCCTTTTGAGTTCAACAGTCCTCGTTCTTTCCAAATCTTCCCGAATGTGTGTACAACCCCATAAGCATATTTCGAATCAGTATATATAGTCCCTTTCTCTCTGGCCAGTAAAAGAAGAGCTCGATATAGAGCGTACAATTCACAAGACTGAGCCGACCAGCTGGCAGGTAACCTTCCCTTTTCAATCGCTATCATCCTGTTTCCATCTATTATTGCATACCCCGCTATTCTTTTTCCTTCTATACACCTACTGGATCCATCAATAAAATATTTCTTCCCTTCATCCAATTCAGTATCCATTAGGTCCTCCCTTATTTTTGTCTGATAATCTATTAATTCTAAACAGTCATGGATAATTTGTTCTTCAGCTTTCCCAAATAGGAACTGAGCCGGATTCTGACTACTTGTTACAGCCATTTCCAAACCAGGGCTATGAATCAGAATGGCTTCATATTTCAGTATTCTGGCATCTGTCAGCCATTTTTCTACTTTCTGATTTAGTATGTTTCGAACCGCATGAGGGGTATAAACTATCAATTTCCCTCCAAAGGTAATTTTTCGACTTTCCTCCACTAACATGGCAATGGCGGCTATTGCCTGGAGGCACACTGGCCAACTTCGACTTACTGGGTCCAGTAGTTTTGATAGATATGCTACAGGTTTTCGCATTCCAGCACATTCCTGGGTGAGCACCCCATGAGCAGCCCCATCCTCTACGTTTACGAACAATTGGAACGGATGGTCTAACGAGGGGAGGCTTAGAACCGGAGCAGTAATTAAAGTCTCCCGGATCTTCATCAAGCGTTTATCATCTTCCTCATCCCATCCCACAGGTTCTTCCTCTGTAAGTTTTTTATATAAGAATTTAACCAATCCACTATATCCTTCTATCCAGATTCGACAGTATCCTAATAGACCCAATAGTTTTCTAATTTCCCATTTTGACGTCGGGGTGGGAAGAGATAATATTCCATTGTTTCTTTCAGGGTCCAACCTTTTTGTTCCTCTATCCAGCCAGTGCCCCAAATATTTTACTTCCTGCTCCACAAATTGAAGTTTCGTCTTTGACGCTTTTAAACCCTTTTGACCTAGAAAATTTAATAAGCCCATGGTAGCAATTCTGACCCTTTCTTCTTCGGTTCCTGTGATTAATAAGTCATCTACATATTGGATAACCTCAATCCCTTCTGGCTTGTCAAATCCTAATAATATTTTCTCTAGGGCTTGTCCGAACAAGTTCGGAGACTCTGTAAACCCCTGGGGAAGGACAGTCCATCTTAATTGCTGTTTCCTTCTAGTGTCAGGGTCCTCCCATTCAAAAGCAAAAATGTCCCCACTCTCCTCTGCTAATGGACAAGCCCAAAAGGCATCTTTTAAGTCTATCACACTATACCATATGTGGGAGGGGGGTATATGATTCGGTAACGTATAGGGGTTGGATACTACAGGGAATCTTGTAATAGTCCACTTATTCACTTCCCTTAGGTCCTGTACCAATCGAAAGGTACCATCTGACTTCCTAACCGGTAAGATAGGGGTGTTGTGGGGAGACATACAAGGTTCCAGGGTGCCATCTCTGATTAGCTTATCTATGATTGGTTTCAATCCTTGTCTTCCTTCTCTCGAGATAGGATACTGTCTAACTCGTATGGGGTCATTTGGACGATCTATTTTTACCTTAATTGGTTCTATGTCTAACTTCCCTTTCTCTCCCTCAGTTGCCCATACCTCTGAATTTATTAACTCTTCATCCTCCATTCTTAAGGTCATCAACCTGACCTGCATCTTTCCTTCCTCCGGGAATATCCCTATTCCTAGTTGAACCTGGAGATCTCTTCCCAAAAGATTATATCCTGCCTCGGGAACCAATAATATGTCTCCTATTGTAATTTTAGTCTCACTCTCTATTTGTAACTGCTTTATTATTGGTACCTGAAACCCCTCCCCTTTTGTCCCTATTACTTGGATTGTATCTTTGCTAATTTCACATCCTTTTGGAGCTCTCATAACACATGTTCGTTCTGCCCCTGTATCTACTAAAAACTCGTAGATTTCCTCCTGGGGTCCGATTTTTAGTTTTATCAAGGGCTCCATTTTATGTTCTTTCCCCAGGAGGAAGAGCCCCTGACACCCCTAATCCTGTTCAGCCTCTTCGAAGAAGAGGGTGTACAGATCATGGAAGGAGGGGCTGGCCACTTGGGAGGAATATAAGTCTGTTGTCAGAGGATGTAGGGAGGCAACTAGGAAAGCTAAGGCCTCCTTGGAATTAAACCTTGCAAGAGAGGTCAAGGACAACAGAAAGGGCTTCTTCAAATACATTGCAGGTAAAACCAACACTAGAGGCAATGTAGGCCCACTGATGAATGAGGTGGGGGCCCTGGAGACAGAGGATAAAAAGAAGGCGGAGTTACTGAATGCCTTCTTTGCCTCTGTCTATACTGCTGGAGGCTGTCCTGAGGAGCCCCGGACCCCTGAGGCCCCAGAAGAAGTCAGGACAGAGGAAGAATCTGTCTTGGTAGATGAGGGCTGGGTCAGGGACCAATTAAACAATCTGGACGTCCATAAATCCATGGGCCCTGATGGGATGCACCCGCGGGTGCTGAGGGAGCTGGCGGAAGTCATTGCTAGGCCACTCTCCATCATCTTTGCTAAGTCGTGGGCAACGGGAGAGGTGCCTGAGGACTGGAGGAAAGCGAATGTCACTCCAGTCTTCAAAAAGGGCAAGAAGGAGGACCCGGGTAACTATAGACCGGTCAGCCTCACCTCCATCCCCGGAAAGGTGATGGAGCAACTTGTTCTTGGTGCTGTCTCTAGGCACATCAAGGATAGGGGGATCATTAGGGGCAGTCAACATGGCTTCACCAACGGGAAGTCTTGCTCAACCAACTTGATAGCCTTTTATGAGGATGTTACCCGGTGGATAGATGATGGTAAAGCTGTGGATGTGGTCTATCTCGATTTCAGTAAAGCGTTTGACACGGTCTCCCACAGCATCCTCGCAGCTAAACTGAGGAAGTGTGGTCTGGATGATCGGGTAGTGAGGTGGATTGTGAACTGGCTGAAGGAAAGAAGCCAGAGAGTAGTGGTCAGCGGGACAGAGTCCAGTTGGAGGTCTGTGTCTAGCGGAGTTCCGCAAGGGTCGGTTCTGGGACCAGTTCTATTCAATATATTCATTAATGACTTGGATGAGGGATTAGAGTGCGCTGTCAGCAAGTTCGCTGATGACACAAAACTGGGAGGAGTGGCTGAGATGCCGGAAGGCTGCGCAGCCATTCAGAGAGACCTGGACAGGCTGGAGAGTTGGGCGGGGAGAAATTTAATGAAATATAACAAGGGCAAGTGTAGAGTCCTGCATCTGGGCAAGAACAACCCCATGTACCAGTACAAGTTGGGGACAGACCTGTTGGAGAGCAGCGTAGGGGAAAGGGACCTGGGGGTCCTAGTGGACAACAGGATGACCATGAGCCAGCAGTGTGCCCTTGTGGCCAAGAAGGCCAATGGCATCCTGGGGTGTATTAGAAGGGGTGTGGTTAGCAGGTCGAGAGAGGTTCTCCTCCCCCTCTACTCTGCCCTGGTGAGGCCGCATCTGGAGTATTGTGTCCAGTTCTGGGCCCCTCAGTTCAAGAAGGACAGGGAACTGCTAGAGAGAGTCCAGCGCAGAGCCACGAAGATGATTAAGGGGGTGGAACATCTCCCTTATGAGGAGAGGCTGAGGGAGCTGGGTCTCTTTAGCTTAGAGAAGAGGAGACTGAGGGGGGACCTCATTAATGTTTATAAATATGTAAAGGGCAAGTGTCATGAGGATGGAGCCAGGCTCTTCTCAGTGACATCCCTTGACAGGACAAGGGGCAATGGGTGCAAGCTGGAGCACAGGAGGTTCCACTTAAATTTGAGGAAAAACTTCTTTACTGTAAGGGTGACTGAACACTGGAACAGGCTGCCCAGAGAGGTTGTGGAGTCTCCTTCTCTGGAGACATTCAAAACCCGCCTGGACGCGTTCCTGTGTGATATGGTCTAGGCAATCCTGCCCCGGCAGGGGGATTGGACTAGATGATCTTTCGAGGTCCCTTCCAATCCCTAACATTCTGTGATTCTGTGATTCTGTGATTCTGTGAAAATGTGAGATTGGTAGTTGACAGGAATTACGTCTGGGAATCCTTCCCCCTCCCCAAGAATCTTAATTCTGTGTTTTAGCGTCTGATTAGCGCGCTCTACAATGGCCTGCCCGGTAGAATTATACGGAATGCCATGTTTGAGAGTGATACCCCACCGCTGACACCACTGACGTGTGGTATGAGCAATAAAACAGGGGCCATTATCAGTTTTGATCTCGACAGGTAGGCCTAGCCAAGCGATTGCAAGATTCCAATGTAGCTGAATGGAGCGTGCTGTTTGTTTCCGATGCGGGGTGGCCACAATCATCATACTGTAAGTGTCCACTGTGACTGCCAGCCATGGTTGAGGTCTGAGCTGAGGACATAGGGTGAAGTCTGACTGCCATATGCCGTTAGGCTTCAGTCCACGGGGGTTGACCCCAGCACTCTATAACGGTGAACGCTGACAGTACAGGCAAGTCACAACAACCTCTCGAGCCTGCGTGAGAGGGATGCCACAGCGTTTTGCAAGCGCTCGTGCTCCGATATGCAGAAGGCCATGGAGATCTTTCTTTGGCTTCAGATAGTGTCCATATCTTATTCGCTGCTTTGTCCGCCATCGCATTGCCTTCTGTAATAAACTCAGGCAAATTAGTATGATTTCTTACATATAAAACATAAAACAATGCAGTTCAGATTTGAATTTCTTGTCACAAAGCTCGCAGCAATGCAAAAACACACTGATTACCTGTATGCTCTATAACAGATCTATCCAATTGCTTTACAATGCCAGCTATATATGCTGAATCAGTAACCAAATTAAAGGGAATGGGAAAATTCTGAAATACTTCTAATACAGCTCGTAATTCTACCATCTGAGGTGAACCTTTTTTTTTTTTTTTTTTTTTTTTTTTTTTTGTACTACCATAGATTCCCACTTGCTGTCAGAATACCAGACAAGGCCCACCTTGCCCGTGTTCCCAGATCCATCCGTAAAAATGGTAATTCCATCCACAGGAGTGTCTGCGCACAACACTCCTGTGGCAATTGGAAGTTCCGCACTCAATTTTATAACAGGATGGGAGGGCAAGTGGTAAACAACCTGTCCCGAGAAATTCTCCATAGCTGTTTGCAAAGCAAAGCTATTAGCCATACACCACTCAAAATATTGAGCTGCAATAGGAACGGTTAGTGATGCAGGGATCTCTGGCCACAAGCTCCCGACATCGCATCCGTCCTTTGATGAATAATCTGTGCCAATAGCTCTGTAACGAATCTGATCATTCTGAATTCCATTGACCAATTATTACATATGGAATTTGCCTATCAAACAAAGTGATAATTTGTATTTCCTGATTCAAATCAATACGATGTACAAATTTGGAATGTAGCCTGCTTTCTACTTCTGTAATCAGTTGCTGTACCTCTGCAGTAGTGTGTCGTGGTGCTGTTAAAGTTGTGTCCCCTGCTAACAATTGGAATAGAGGCTGCAATTGTGACCACGTAAGCCCCAAGTACGGCCGCAGCCATAACTTGAGCCTTATGTTCCACAGTACCCACATTTGCACATGCCTTTATCATAGCATTCAAATCTGTTTTTCCAGGTAAAGCTTCAATGATCTTTTGACAATCAGCATTAGCATTATCCCTGTTTGCCACAGGTCCAAGGCTTGGCAGCCGCACAGGTTAACCCCGTGTGGAAACACCAGTCCTGCGCTCCCTGCGGTTTGGGCTGCGAGTTAACTGCATAGGCCTGGAACTGGTTGGGAAGATTCATTTGTGTCAGCATACAGTTCCCCCCCCGCGTTCTTTCTCCAGTTTCCCTGTATTCTGCAGCTGGTTGTTATCAGCTGACCTTGAGCATTATACTGAGACCTGCACAGCTTCACAAAATGCCCTAGCTTCCCACAGCAATGACACATCAAAACAGAGTTATCTCTCCCACTCAGCTTCGACTTCTTAAGGCAGTTTTTCTTAAAGTGACCTTCTTGCCCGCATGTATAACAACAATGAACTACCTTAACTGCCGCCGCAAAAGTTTTTGCTAAATGCTCCATCTGAAATGTGGTGGTTCCTACCTTCCCGCAAGCATCCATTAGCTCAGTTAAGGTGGGGCCACGATTCACCATCCCTGCAACAACTTTCCTGCAGTCCTCATCTGTGTTGTCCCTCGCTAACTGTAGTAACAATGCTTCTTTTACAATTTTCCAATCTAACAGTTGCCAAATATTTCTTCCCTCAGGACCCGCACCCACAATCACAGGATATGCTTGTGGAATTATAACCCCTTCTAATAACGCATCTCGAATGATCCCTTTCCATTTCACTCCTCCCTCACCTCCCCCCACTTCCCCTGTATACGCGGGCGGACGCTGACCCTCTCCCTCACCTCCCACATTACCAGATGGACGCAAACCTCCCCCCCCGCCCTGATCTAAAGGTGGAGTAGGGAGTTGTAAAGGAGGTTGAGGTGGCCCTAATACTTGTCCCGAACACAGAGGGGGTTTTGGGGGAGACATAGTCACGTGTCCCGAGGCGTTGGCTGAACGATGCTGCTGCAATTCCGTCTTTAATTCTTCCAGTCGTCTACCAAGCTCTGTCATGTCAAGTTAGTGTCCATTTCGTGATGGTAACAGTCCTTTAAATCCTTGTGACTCTGGTACTGCTGACTCCGTAAATGACGAATCCGGTAAAGGTGGATACAAAGCAGGTTTACCCTCCTTCTTGTCCTCCTGCTCAGCCTCATCCGTAGAGAGATCAATGAGAGGGAGGGGGTTTCGGAGGGGGTTTTGGCCAAGTCTCCTGTTCAGCATCTGAATCAATTAGTCCAAATCGAGTTCGTGTTTTAGGGCGCACTACCGGTTCTAATGGATCTGTATCTATTTTACTCGCTCCCCGCTCCTCAGCTTTTTTCAGAGCTGTCCGTATCGACGGCGATAAAGGAGCTGCCACCGGTACAGCCACCGGGGCCGTGGGAGGTTTTGATCCCGCAAACAGTGAGGGGGTAGTAGACGTCTGCGGTCCTAAAGCCATAAAAGCTGTATGTATGACTTCTCTCTGCTTTTATTCCTTTTAACGCTTCACTAACCAGTTTCCATGTAGCAGACAATTTAAAGGCTTCCTTATCACCACGTGACACCGCATTCCAGAGAGAGTCACCAATCTTCTCCCATAAAGGTACTTCAAAGACATCATTAAAGGTTGTAAAATGTCCTTTATCTTTTGCCCAAAGCAGTAACTGCTTTAATGCAGCTTCGTCGTATTTAATTCCTCTCTCAGAGAGTATATGTTGGAGGAGTTTCACCACTGCCACTTCTGTCTTGGTCAGGGTAGACCCCATGTAAACACGTCCGAGCCGCATCCCATGTCGCCCGGTCCTCCCGCGCAGCCCGTAGCAGCCGCAAGATAACTCCCCATGTTTTTAATTCTTTGGCAGAACCCGCTGCCATAGCTCGCTCAGCAAGCTGCATCGAGCACCGCTCCCAGGCACTCGGCTGTAAACAATCAGTCGGTCCTGACACCGCCCCCTCCTTAACGAGGCGGTCCACACACTGGGCTACGTCTTTCGATTTCACAGAAATCTTAAATTACCTGCCCAGTAATGAAATCACCTTTATCAAGGCTTCCATGGTTCGCGAACCCACTCCGACCGCCTGCGGTCCGCCAGCCCAGCAATCACGTCAGGGTCACCGTTTGTTGCGCTTGTCTGCAGCAAGCTCCGTTCGGTTGCTGGCTGGCCTGAGGCTATCCGCACCCCAGGGCCATTGAGCACTGACACCAATGTGAGGATGCAACAAATGGCGTTTATTTAACTGCGCAACAGCCTTATATAGTCATCTTGTCTCGTACGAACTCGCGCGATACTTGCACTTCCTGCTCCTTTCGCCACGCCTACCTTTCCGTTACAGCCCGAGATTTTCCGGTCACCGTACCCTAATCTACCTACAGTTAGTAGTTAGTTCCTATCTAGGGTCTGAGACTATAGATATATAGCTTAAGCTAAACAATGGTCCTGATGGTCCTGTTATTAACCCTTAAGTGTTAGTTTCTCCTCATCACAGTGGCTTAGTATTTTGTGGTCACTTACTCATACATTGCCAAGAAGTCTCTACTTTTTCCTCTTTATTCTGACACAAGTCATTTTTCACTTCTCACAAAAGCATTTCAAAATATTATCCGGTGGATTATCTTAGTAATATAAATATGCCTATGCCCCCTTAGAGATATCAGTGAGATGTGTTTCTGAACGTCCTTCTGCCTGTGCGTGGAAATAACGTAGGCTAATAGATACACCCGCTTAGAAATATATTACCAGACAAATTATTAAGAACCCCACGATTAAAAATTGAAGCCATCTTACTTCATTTGTTTAAAAAGATTAGATGTTTCCCCGTTCCCGTTTCTGGAGGTTTCCCCCCCCCTCTTCAGTAATAACCTTTCGCTGACCTAAAATTGCAATCGAATGATATTTGTGAAGTTTAATTGCTAATTTAGCATCTCCATCACACCTCCCAGTCCATTAGATGATGAAATCTCACGTGGTTAAACGGGAGAGCTTACTGGCCTCTGTGTCGCATGCCTGATTATACGGTGAAGCTGCTAATTTACCAAACCACCTTTACAGGGAGGACTTGATGGACACCACAAATTGTATTCATGCGGTAGCTAAGAGAAGGTGCCATATTCCCCGAGCTGCCTCCCAGCTACCCGCAGAATGAGAAATGGAAAATTAGCGGAGATGTGTGCATGAAGGGAGCCGAGCAATTAGGAAGGAGCTGCCGCCGGATGGGGAGAGAGGGGGTTGGGGCTAGGCGAACAGGGACACCGGCCGCCCGCGCTCCCCGCCGCAAGCCGAGGGGGCGCCTCTTGCCCCGCGCCTGTAGTGCTAAGCCCCCGCCGCAGAAGCGGGGCGGGCTCACGGGTGTTTCACCTCTCTCCCTTCTGGGTTTTTTTTGGGGGGGTTGGAGGCGCCCAGACCCCCTTTTTGGGGCAGGCTGTGTGTGGCCGCCCCCTCTCCCGGGCTTCTTTGCTTCATTTATTTAGGGATGTGCTGGCGATTGCTGTTGCTTCTGTTATTAATTGCACCCGGGCCTTTCTTTGCGGGAGCGCGGTCTAAATTGACTCTAATAAATATTAGCCGCTAGATTAGGCGGGGTGAAGCTGTCATGGCGCTCTATTCTCGACCTGTAGCCTCTGCAAAGCCGGCAGTTCCGCGCCAGATTAGCCCCATCCATCCGGTGTCAATGGTTGTCTTGTTGAGAAAAAATCAGTGAGTAAACACGTCTGACAGAGAGAAGTATCAGCTGATTACTCATACAAATAGACTGCAAACTCCACCAGGAGAAGCTGTTTCCAGAGATGGTTTTCTCACATTGACGGGCTGCTTCTCCCAGGATCCCGTGTCCTGCTGTTCCCACTTTGTCCTCCATCAATCACACAATTGTGTCTGGGATGTTTTATAGAATCACTTAATATCCTTGCCTTCATCTCTATTCACTTAGAGAATGATCTGCCATAAGGGCTAAAGGCTTTTGCAGGTTGGGACCGGAGACGAACCCGAGCCGCAATGGCTCTGGTGGAAAACAGTGATTCGTGACAGTGCCTGACTTTCTTATGCTAATGGCACTGCCACGGGGTATTACAATAGCGGCTAGCGGCCAGGCAGTGATGTAAACGTACTGCTGCCATTATCCCGTAGTCCGGTGCATTAAATCATTCCTCGCGGATCAGATGCCAGTGGGCATGGGGGGTTGGGAAAGAGGGGGAAACCGCTCCGCAAGCAATTGCGTATCAGCCTGCGAGAGGCGAAAGGCGACTCGGGGGGAGGAAATACAGAGCCGAGATCCCCTTTGGAAACGGCCCGGGGCCCTACCGCGTTTGTGAAGCGGTACCCTCCCTCCAGGGTGCATTTCGCGGAGCAGCGCCGCAGCATCACCCAGGGAGATCAGTCTTTGAATGGGGTCGTCCAAATCGCCTTCCCGCCTCGCAGGGCAGCTCCCTTCAAACCTGCAGGCTGACCGGTTGCAAAACTGTATTTTAATTACGAATTTTAAAGACAGGCGAAAGATTTACAAGGTATCACTGTTTAAGTGCCTCATCTACAAGTTAGATTGCTACACAATTAATCAGAAAGTTAATTAATGAGCAAGTTACTAGTTAGGACATTTAAAACCAGTGTTTATAGTGTCTTAGTTAAAAAAATTCCTATGTAGCTAATTGGCCTATACACTGATTTCATAACTCATAGACAAGGTTACAGATGTATTATTATGTACAAACTGTAATTATGTCACTATTTTATTAGAGTGCATCTTACCTGAATCAATTCTATTATAATTTTTAACACTGAAAAGTCCTTATTGCAAACAGACTAGAGGCAGGACACTATAAATACAGCCACGGCTTGCCTTCCGAGGGACGGCCAGCTGTACGAGGGACGTGGGTGAGGAGTTTTAGGAGAGCTGAAGAAATATTTAAAAGTGGGCACTTACGCACCACGACTTCGCGGAATGAGGATTTGTGGGGATGGGGTTTCGTTAAGGGAGTGGACTTAGGAGGCAGGGGGTGGGCAGGGAGGCCTGCCGGCACTGCTCCCAGGTGTGTGGGGGGGCGCGGAGCCCGCACCGCCTGCACCCGTGGCCGCGCCCACACCTTGAGTGGGGGCAGCTCTTCTTCCAGCATCCTGTCTCACGGCTCTTCACCCCCCCAACCATTGGGGAAGGCTGCTCGCAGCCTGCCCTGAAGCTGGAAAACACGAAGAAATGCGGGGTCTGGGAGGAGTTCCTGTCCTCGCCTCACCCCACGGTAGCCTGGCCTGGCCGGAGGGAGGTGACAACCCTTTCTCACAGTGAACCCCACCCCCGGCAGCCGCCGACCTGCCGCACGGCCAGGCACGAGTGCCCTGACTCCGGCATCACCCGGCGGCGAGGCCGGGCTCGGGGTCAGGGCCTCGGGCACTCCCCACAGCTCTACGGCGGCTGCGTGGGGCTGCGGTAATGCACTAAACTACTCTTTGTAATCTCCTTTCAACAGTGAAGAGTACATATAGGTAATCTTAATGAAGAGGTTCCTGTACCACATTATTAGCAATAAATCTACACCATTCTCTGTTGGTTAAAATCATTATCATCATCATCGGTATCATTACTGAACTCATTATTCTTGTGTTACTATCAGAGTAGATTTATGATAACACCCATCACACCTCAGTTAAAGAAGGTGTAAAGGTTTGATTAATAGCTGCTTTCACATTTTAATACTCGACATTTTCTCACTTTTTAAAAATAAATAAAGAGCATGATAATTACAGGAGGTAATTACTGCTTTTGTTATAAAGTGTCTGATTAAGTGCACAGGCGCTTTTCCTCAAGTAAAATATAAATAAATAAATAAGCTGGTGGATGTAATAAACGGGTTAACTTTGTTCATAAAATCGTATGTGAGTGTAGAGGGCTTCACTGTAACATAGCTAAGAGAAACCACAAACATACTGATAAGTAAACATCTGCTCCGCAAACATCCTGATAAGTAAACATCTGCTCACTTGCTTGCTGACTAATGCCATATACAGAAACAACTGCTGCCTTATCTATACGCTTGCTAAGCAGTCCTAAAAACTGTTTAATCAAGGAAACTGTCATATGCTTGTTGGAATCCCTATGACTAAGCAACTCAAGGGAGGGGGTTGGTTTGCGCAAACTAACTAAATTACTAGGTCCACTCCAGGACACCTAAGGAAGACTTCGACCTTCATTCCAACGACCACCAGGAGACCGATAACGACCACCTAACAACAACGCAGAGGATTCTAGAGGCCACGTATGCAGGAACAAAGGACTGGGGGGGCATAAATGGGATGATTCGTGTAATAAGAAAAAATGTGGTCCTAGATGACCATCCTGTTAGGTAGAGATAGTAGGTTTAAATAACATATGCTGAGCTTGTAACTAGATAAGGAGTTGTCGACACAACCGACTAACGGCAGACACCGACAAGAGGAACTATCAGAACACAAACAGAAGGAAATTTACAAATAATGAGGGTTCCTGGAAATAATTAACATAACTACACCCATTCCCAGAAACTAATTATAACAACCCTTACTCATCTTAATGAATATGTATGTTTTATCCAATAAATTGGTGTCTTCCGTGTGATTCGGCGCGCGCCGTTGGTGGAGCGGTGACTCCCCGGCCGCCCAGCGCTGTTTTTGCTCATTTATCGCTTGCTAAATTCATGTTAATAAACTTTCTTATGATTAATATAAATTGGCTTTCCCGATTTATCACGAGCTTCTATAACAATTTGGTGCCGTGACTCGGATCCAGGCTTCTTTAGTGCAGACCTCTGCAGACAGGGGGGCGCCCTATCTACGGATAGCCCTGTTTTGGAGGGTGCTGCCACTAAACACTGGATCTACGAACCCCTCTAAATTACAATAAATGAGCAAAGGAGACCCCTTAAATTTTGTGCACGAAGACCAAACGAAGACCGCGAGGGAGCGGTAAGTAAGGTTCGTCTGGTTGGGGTGATTCCTGGGGTGAGACTGTATGTGGGCGGAATCCAGATCCGTGGTTCTGTTATCCAGTGAGGGAAACAGCCGGAGAAGGACAGAGTAATTGTATATGATTGTGTGTGTAACGGGAAGCCTCTCGACTAGGCCACCGAACGTGTGAGTGAGACGTACAAATACGTACGAAGCGAGTGCGGACTCGTAACCCGCGAGGGAGCGAGTCACGACCGAGAGGAAGTGAGTGTGTATGTGTGAATGAGGGCACCCTGGAAGATGGGACAGAGGAAAAGCAAGCCCTCTGATTCCATGGAGGGGGGAGAGACCCCCAGGCATACCTCTGATTCCATGGGAACCCAGGCAAGCTCTCTGATTCCATGGGAATGGGGAAGATACCCCCAGATATTCCGGTGGGACAGAGGAAGAGCAAGCCTTCTGGTTCCATGGAAACAGGGAAGAAGGGAAATATATCAGAACAATTCCCTTAGAAGGAAGAATGAGTCTAAAGAAAAGATAGATAAACCTCGGCCAGGAACGGGCTATGTAGCTGTCCCTTTGAATACAGGAGATGTAAGAGAATTCAAGAAGAAAATGGGAAGTTTGTTGGACACAGATGAATTGTTGTGGGAGGTTCAGAAAGTGTGTATTAAGCGAGAAGGTGTTAAGCGAGAAGAAGAGAGTGGAAACCGGCAAACCAGGTTGTTAATTGTGGCAGGGAGACCTAGTAGATCAAATCGGTCGGAGGGAGAGAAGGTTGAAAAGAAAGAGAACAAGACTATAAAGTGTTATTATTGCAGGAAGAAGGGACACATGAAGAAAGATTGTAGAAAAAGGATTCGGGCTGAGAAAGCATTTCAAAAGACTAGGGGGGGTCAAGGACTCTACTTACTGAGGACCCCATGTGAAAAAGAACCCTTGATAACCCTAAAAGTGGTCCCCAGCGCTAAAGAATCATCTCTCGTGTAGATACAGGAGCTGAAAGGTCCACTGTACAGGTTCTACCTTAGGGATGTGAAATATCAGGAGAAAATTAATTAATGTGATTGGGACAAAAGGGGAACCCTTTAAGGCCCCTGGTATTAAAATTGTGATAATAGAATCAAATTATAAATATGGGATTGAAACCCTCTTATTAAAACCAGAAGCAGAATACAATTTGTTAGATAGGGACTTAATCCTATAATTGGGACCTAAGATAGAGGTGGATGGGAGAAGTTTTTACTTTAAGAGAAGCTGGACCTTTGAGCCCTGGCTAGTCAACACAGGCTTGTGAGCTGTATGCAATACTTAGGGCATTCTGCTTAGTGAAACTGCTTTTAACTTTCAGCTTGCAGGTTTCTCTCTGTGTTCTCCATTCCTCCCTCTCAGGGGAGGGAAAGGAGAAAAAGGGGGGGTGAGCGGTATTTTACCGTTTGCTGTTTGCTATCAGTTTGACAGCCGGTCCAACTTTGAACTGTGATGGATTTATTTGTGATTGTGGTAATTATGATACTTGTGTGGCTTTATTTGGATATTCGTGTTAATTTTGAGACTTTTTGAAATAGGAAACAAACAGTCTACTGAAGGGGTGGATTAGAGTCCCACTGAAAGTGGTATAAGGGATTCGAGTCACCTGAAAATGATACAAGGGGTTTGAGTCCCCAGCATCTTATTATTTTGTGTTAAGTTGTTGATTTTATGTTTGTGTCTGTGGTGTTGTTACTTTTGTGTCTCTGTGTGTTTTAACACTGTTTTGTGTTCTGATATTATTTTGCAATGGGTAACAAACCCTTGGTGGAAGGGGGATTCTGAAAAATCTCCTCTAGGATGTATATTAAAACATTTAAAAAAAAAAAAAAAAGCAAAATAGGAGATTAAAAGGATGTTGCTTGGCTTGTAGTATTGTACAAAAGTGTTTAAGGGTTGGTGCACAGAATGAAAGATTAGATAGAGAAGGAGATGCTGCTGGGAATTATCAGGATGATCCTGAAAAGGTTGCGAAAGGATCTGAACTAATTGTGAAAACCCAGGAGCCTGACTGGGAGGATGTGGATGCAATGTTGGATACTGCGGGGAATGCGGTGTTTGTGAAAGTGGCCAGAGCCCAGGTGCAGGCTCTGATTCTGGCTGGAATTCTGCCGGGAACAGTGGATCTCTGTTTTTGGGACAATCGGCAGATGATATTAGGAGAAAGCTACAGAAAGTGCAAGGAATGGATGTGAGAGATTTAGAGAGGTTGCTGGAGACTGCATGACAGGCGTATTGGAATAGGGAGACTCGGAGGAGGAGAGTGAGGGCGGAGCGGCTGCCGGTGCTGCAGCGGCTGCTCTGCGCACCGCAGGGGGGGGCCAGAGACCCTCTCGGGACTCACCGGGAAATAACACTAACGTTGTGAGACGAAGTGCAAGTGCCCCACCGAGGGGAAATCAACCCCTTCTGAAAGATCAATGTGTGTGTATTGTAAGCAGATAGGGCATTGGAAAAAGTATTGTCCGAAACTGAAATCGGTAATGGTTTCTGGTATAGGAGCTGACTGATTGGGACCAGGGGAATCTTCCCTAGCAGAACCCTGGGTAAAAATACATCTAGGGAAAGGAGAGAAAACTGTAGAATTTCTAGTAGATACAGGTACCACCTTTTTCAGTATTGAATCAGACCTTATTGTCAATAAGTAAACAAAATGTTAACATTGTGGGAGCAACTGGGCAGGTTGAGAAAGCTTTCTTTTTGAAACCATTAGAATTCAAAATTAGAAAAAGTGTAGGAATTCATAAATTTCTCTACCTGCCTGATGCTCCTAGACCACTTTTGGGAAGAGACTTGTTAGAACAATTGAATGCTGAAATAAAAATTTAAAAATGGAGAAATTGAGTTTAAAGTACCAGAAAAGAATCACATTGAAATTTTGTTTGGCTCTCACTGAACCCCAAATTAAGGAAGAAATTATACACTAAATAAAGAACCAAGTATATCCAGGAGTGTGGGCCTCAGGAATGCCTGGAAAAGCTAAAAATGCAGAATGGTTTGTTGTTAAACTTAGAGAGAACACGGCCTGTTAGGATAAAACAATATCCCCTGAAACTGGAAGATAGGCGAGGAGTGAAAAGTATTATAGATGACTTGCGTACCTGACAGGATCCCTTAAAGCGACAGTGTCGCCCTCCAGCCCGCTTTAAACTTCAGCTTGCGCCCTTCACCTGCTTTAACTTTGGCTTGCGCTTCTAGTTTGCTTTAACTTTACCCCATTTCTCCTGTGTACCCCGGATAGGTCTGATCTGTATCACGTGTCTGTATTATGTGTTCACCTCTCAGGGATATACGGGGTGGGAGGTCTTGTGTGTGGAGTTCCGGTTTTCTGTGTGTGCCTCTCAGGGACGATTGGGGTGGGGGTTGTGTGATGAAAATCCCTGTTTAGCCAGAGTCTTGTGAAGATTTACATGCCGCCTCCCTGAGACGATTACCCCCCCACCCCCGGCTTGTTGTGTTTGTAGACCAAAACTTCATCAGAACTTTGTGGCTTGTGTGCCTGGATTGTGTAACTGGTGCATCCGAATTCTGTGTGGAAAGTTGCTTGGTAACTAGGATCTTGTGTGAAACCTGTTTGTGCATCCTGATTGTCAGGGTCCTATACTTACTTGCAAGTATCCTTGGTGATCAAAATAACATTGCTAGACATAAAATACATATCTAAAGAATATATCTGTTAGATCTCATTACGCACGTTTTTCCCCAAACCACGCATACGCCTTCCAGCCCTTCCGGGAGAAGGTGCTGGAACATTCCTTATTGGGTTGGGGGTGTGGAAATCCATTTTCCTACTGCGTATGCAGACCCCAACTCCAGCAGACCAGGGCAGCGCGACCACCAGTCTCTCGGTCGCAACGCAGGCAGCGAACTCATCTGCGAATAGCCAAACGAATCGTAAGAATTAAAAAGGACAAAATGTGGCTGTCACCAGGAGCTGCAATTACGCTTCTGGTTGCACTCTTCCTTTCAACTTTTATTTTAATCATTCTTGGAATACTTAACCTTCTGGCTTTTTATGGTTATGATTTATCCTGTAATTGTCATTGGCCTTGTATCTGCAATTGTGAACAATCACCTCCTTCTTCTGATCCCCCAGAGCCATAAACCTCCAACATGGCCTGAGATACTTTCTATTCTCTTTCAATTGTTGAGATATTGTTAAGTTTCTGTTCTCTTTAAACTGTTGCTCTTTAGATTGTTAAGATATTGTTAAAAATTTGCTAAGATAGTTAAGATATTGTTAAGATAATTACTATGTACATATCAAGACAGTGGATGAAGCTGCTCACCCGGTATATAAGTGTGTCCTGTTTTATTTATTATGTGGAACAATATTTTAAGTTTGCTTTATTGTTAAAATACAAATTTCCATATGAGGGCTGCCACATTTTTCAATATAACTTTCATGAGAGAGATAAATAATGTTTGCCTACAACTTTCCGTTTGAAAAAGCAATAAGCAGTATTTTAAACTAAGGTCTGAAGACTAATTTTGTTTGAATTTATTTCTGTCTGACAAATTGTCGATTGATATATTTAAGTTGTTAAACGATGAAACAAAGAGGCATTGCCTTCATGTAGTATTCTTTTCATGACTTCCAAGTGCCCAGTGAATTAAGCACATTCTGTTTTAACATGTTATGTGGTTGTGTAATGTTGTTATCCTTATTGTGTATTATCACCGTTAATACTATACAACTCGTACCTACCTCATCACCGGGTGGCATTGAATACACCAACCAAAGCCATCCGTTGTACAAATTGTTTGAATCTGTTGATTGTTTACATTTTAGGATTATAGCCAACTGATTGTAAAAAAGTTCAAATGCTCTTTTCCTACTTTACTATCCTTTTCTTCTCCCACCACCACGGGATCCCGAAGACAGCGATCTGGTGTATATAAAATAGAGGGAACTTCTGTGTATTTGCCTTTTTGTGGTGAGATGCTGAAACAGGAATTCCCTCTGAAAGGGAAGTTTGGGGTATACCTTATATAAAACATCCCAATTCAGGACATAAAGGGTGGGTGATTTTTAAATACATACAGTATAATCGAAAATGATATTGTGAGCTACAGGGGACATTGGCACCCAATCAGAGAACAAAAAAACAAAAATAGAAATTTGTCAATTACTCTGTGGCTGGGAACTGTTGGTACCTGAAATTTGGGAGATATATGAGAAAGACTGGTACAGAACAATGAGAGAGTGTACTGCTAGATTTGCTTAGAAGAGGACCAAATGTGTTATCACATCCGTATACCTTTCCTAAATATATTATATACAAGGAATGTTGGTGGACACACTGTAGATACAACTGTCTTCTTTCCTGAGGTGGTTGTACACAGTGTTGCTAAAGGGAAAGGGGAAACAAACTTTAGACCCCAAGGGGGGGATTCAATTGGGAAACTACTTAATCCCAAAGGGGTTGTGATCCATATAACGAACCTCAAAATTCCATCCTTTCAACTTTATAAATACATTGTCGCCCCAGGCATCATATCCGCCTTACACAGGTCTGAAAGTGAGAGAGAGAGACCCAAAAGCTGGAAGTACACCCCTAAGGAATATGACTGCTGCCGAGAAGATGAAAAACCTCGCTGCTCCAGGCACCGGAGTAGGCGAAGGAGGCAGAGACATACCAAAAAGGGAGCGTGAATACCCGGCTGGTCTCTCCACAGGCAACGACGGGGGCCAAACACCTCAACTAAAAGGATGGGCCTGGATTATTCCCCGGATCGCACCCCGCCCCATAAAAAACCAAAACAAAACAAAACAACACAACAAAAAAAAACCAAAACAAAAACAAAAAAAAAAAAACCAAACACTAACCTGGAATTGGCATGAAAACAGATTTACATTTCTCGAAGGCCTCCACCAACAATCTATAAATGGTTACGAACAAATTAGGGAGGAAGGAACAACCCCCATCCTCCAACAAACCAAAGAAGCATTAAACCGATTTTATGAACAAAATTAGGATAAAATAGAAAAGGGGGGGATTGTAATAAACGGGTTAACTTTGTTCATAAAATCGTATGTGAGTGTAGAGGGCTTCACTGTAACTTAGCTAAGAGAAACCACAAACATACTGATAAGTAAACATCTGCTCCGCAAACATCCTGATAAGTAAACATCTGCTCACTTGCTTGCTGACTAATGCCATATACAGAAACAACTGCTGCCTTATCTATACGCTTGCTAAGCAGTCCTAAAAACTGTTTAATCAAGGAAACTGTCATATGCTTGTTGGAATCCCTATGACTAAGCAACTCAAGGGAGGGGGTTGGTTTGCACAAACTAACTAAATTACTAGGTCCACTCCAGGACACCTAAGGAAGACTTCGACCTTCATTCCAACGACCACCAGGAGACCGATAACGACCACCTAACAACAACGCAGAGGATTCTAGAGGCCACGTATGCAGGAACAAAGGACTGGGGGGGCATAAATGGGATGATTCGTGTAATAAGAAAAAATGTGGTCCTAGATGACCATCCTGTTAGGTAGAGATAGTAGGTTTAAATAACATATGCTGAGCTTGTAACTAGATAAGGAGTTGTCGACACAACTGACTAACGGCAGACACCGACAAGAGGAACTATCAGAACACAAACAGAAGGAAATTTACAAATAATGAGGGTTCCTGGAAATAATTAACATAACTACACCCATTCCCAGAAACTAATTATAACAACCCTTGCTCATCTTAATGAATATGTATGTTTTATCCAATAAATTGGTGTCTTCCGTGTGATTCGGCGCGCGCCGTTGGTGGAGCGGTGACTCCCCGGCCGCCCAGCGCTGTTTTTGCTCATTTATCGCTTGCTAAATTCATGTTAATAAACTTTCTTATGATTAATATAAATTGGCTTTCCCGATTTATCACGAGCTTCTATAACAGTGGACATAATAAATTCTCGTAACGACGCACTAAGGCAGACTTTGAAAAAAATTAAGGTTTTGCTCAATCACAGCGACATTTTAGATTAATAAGCATTAACAGAAAGAAAGAACCTCCTCCCCCCAAAAAGCCCGTTTTTACAGGTTTGCGGGGGAAGGCATAAAACCGAC
Organism: Nyctibius grandis; assembly: GCF_013368605.1. Lineage (NCBI taxonomy): Eukaryota > Metazoa > Chordata > Aves > Nyctibiiformes > Nyctibiidae > Nyctibius > Nyctibius grandis. The sequence goes on from NW_027167472.1 coordinate 258,471, forward strand.
GGTAGGAGCTGAAGCAAAGGACACGAAGAGGATGCCACTTTTCAACCTGCGCTCACCCTAAAATGAAAAAGAAAAAAAAAAAGAAGAAAAATAACCAAAAGGAAAGAAAAAAACCTGGAAAGCAACCGCTCCGCGCCTCGGGCTTGGTGTGTGATTTTGCACAGGACGAATAGCGTGGATGCTTGCATGCTATAAGGGTGTTATTGCACTGCCTCCCGAGCGCCGGTTCGCCTTCTCCTGGGCAGGCGGCGATGGCGAGGCCCTGTCCCCGGCGGGCAGGAGCGCCGCACTTGCTCTCCCTGAAAGGTTACATGGCGCTATGCCTCGCTTTGTCTTCCCCATGCCCTTTCCTGGAAAAAATGGAGACATCACATCCTAGCCCACCCCAGCTCAGTATTTGTGAATGTTTTTCTGACAAATAGGCAGGCTGGACACGCATGAGTGACTGCCTTCATTCCGCACTTGACTTGTTTACATAGGACCAGCACCATTTCTACGGATTAAACAAATCACAGCGAGAAGGAGATGTTTATAATCCGCCAACAAGGCCACAGGCAGTTAAAAAATGTGTGCGTGTGTATGCTATGAGAAAGAAAAATGAATAAATGTTCATGTCCAGGGAGCTGACCTTCTTCTTAGAGGGTAACTCAAGGGATATATTTATTACAGGTTGTATATAACGTGTTATGCACAAGTCCAAAGTATACATTTAGTAATTATCTGTTATACCCAGTTATTGTGTATAAATGCATTGCATTAGTTTGCATCTTATGCGGTCCTTTCACCCGAAGCCCCACCGAGCTCCCAGAAGCAGCTATATAATTTAACGGCTACACACAAAGGGATGTGTACACACCGCCACACACAGGGGCTTCGCTTTAAAGCCAGCTCGGACGGCGGAGAAGGCACCCCGGCGCCCACGCGTGCTCGTGTACACACACGCGGGAGGGAAGCAGGGAGGACGAGCACCCCTCGAAACGCACAGCCCGCTCCCCACGGCAGGGTGGGGGCACACAGACCGGTGTCTGGCGGGGAGGGCCCCGAGCTCGCCTCGTCGTTCGGCTCCCGCGGTCCGTGCCCGCAGCGAGGCGACGCCGCCGCGAGGGCACCCTGTGGACACGGCCGGACCCACCCCTCTGCTCATTTTTTACCCGTAAGCGTTATCTTTAAAAAGAAAAAAAAAAAGAAAGAAAAAGGGGAGAAAAAAAGGAGAAATGAAATGGTGTGGTAGCTGAAGGTATTTTTCAAAGTAAGAGCGTGCATTTTACGATCCCTCTTCCTCCATCTGCAGGAAGAGTGAAGGTGCGGGGGAAGAACTGGAAATGTTGCCCTTTATCTTCTGTCAGCCCTCAGGACACTTGGATGCTGCTGCTGCTTCTCCAGCTGCTGCTGGGGTTTTTATGCCACGTCACCTACCTCGGGCAGCCGGAGCAGGAGAAGGAAATTCCCTACAAAATAGCAGTGTTTTCGAAAAAAAATCGCAACAAAATATTGAATAAATTCCCTTTTAATTTATTTGATCATTCCACATTACGGGGCTATGAATTGCTCAAAACTGATAACAAGTACTCAATTCAACTTATTATGTAAGTTAAATTAGACTTCGATAAAATTTCAGTGGCGCACAGTAGTTCCCAGAATGAAATGTAATTTGTGCAAGAATTTGTTGCAACTGTCACAAATATTTCCAATTAGCGACCGTAATTATTTGATAGTTTCTGCAATTATGGCTTAAACGGGTGAATTTGGGACTGTGGAGGACCCTAATTGGCCTAAATTTGATATTTTGCATATTTGCATAAAGAGGAAATTGGTAGAAAATTGTGTTCATTCATTTGTGAAAAATCCTATGAATTTTATGAATTTGAAAGCTCTGTGCAGACTGTGACTTTGCTTGCTGATCTCTGAGGAGCTGACGCTGAATGCCTGAATGGACAGCGCGCCAACTTCTCCACCCGGAAGAGAGGCGGGGGAAGGAAAGGGAAAGCGGGGGGGGGGGGGCGGCTGGCAAGAATCGGGGGTCGGGAGCCGCCCGCGGAGCCCCAAGCCCCCCAGCGCCGCGCCCGGGGCGGCCCTGTCACCCCTCCCCGGCCCCAACTCGTCCGGGGGAAGGGGTAATCGCGGGAGAGGGGACGGGGGGGACGACGGACGGGACGGGATTGGGATGCTGATAAGTGTGCACTTGGTTAAATTAAATTGCCGAAGCTCCTCATTTCAGTAAAAGTGTTTGATTTATTGCTCTGTCAATTTAAAGTTTTTCAGGAGAAACAAAAGCATAGATTTTAAGATGCTGGCCCAGCACCCATCATGCATCAGGGACTGCAAGCCTCACGTTTTGCTGTAGTTAACATCTCAACTCTCTGACACGGAAATCCATACCGGGAAGCAGCCGAAACCGGCGGGGCGAGACGAGGACGGGACGGGACCGCCCCGCCGCCGGCTCACGTCGCCCCGCAGCGCCTCTGCCCCTCTGACAAATCTGAATCGATGCCCGGCTGTGTAGGCGCCGCAAATGGGTGCTTGTGGCGGAAGGGAGGAGGGAAACAGCCTGCTAACTGGACGGGAGGGCGATAGGACATTCTCGCTTTATTTCTCTTCCTGGACCACCGACGGGGAGAGGCAGTGCGCTGGATGATAGCGGTGGGAGATGCCCTTCTTCCCGATACCTTTTTTTCCTTTCGGCAATGATTTAGGAAGGACCGGAAGGTTACCCTATGGACGGTTGCCCTCCCTCTCCCCGGGTAGGGATCTCCTTTTTCCCTGGTTTCCAGACCCTGATCTGCACGGGCTGAGAAAAGCCACTGCCAGAAGCTGCAGAGGCTGAACTGAAGATGTAATATAATGCCTTGAAGAATTTTACACACCCCCGCTGTCGAGTGTAACTTCAGTTGTTAAGCACTTTCCCCATCAACATGGATGTGTATAATGTGAAGATGTAACAGACTCTCAATGCTTAAGTGCTTTGTTTCACAGCACATTTTCAGTAAAAGAAAAAATAAATTAATCTCCTGTCTTCATTTAGCCCGCACCCAGGGCTAAACAATAACAGTTTTTATCTCACCCAATATCCCTTTCGCACCTGAGGAAGGAAATTGGGAAAAAGAGAGGGAGACTCATGGGTTAAAATCAAAGAGATTTAATAAAATAAAGAAATTAATATAAATGTAACTCAAAACAAACAAAAGTATACTTAGCTACAGGTTGCAAGCAGGTTGTCCAGGAATAGCAATTGGCAGCAATGAGGGGGAAAAAGGAGGGCAAGAAAAAATTAGAGAAAAAACAGCCTCCTCTCTCCTCAGCAAGCCCTCCCTTTTATAGTGAACTTGATTGTTACTAAGATAGAATACACCTGTGGGCCAGCCAGGGTCAGCTAGCCTGGATTTAACCTGCTAATGGCCCTGATCACCACAGCTGGCCACAAACAAACAAAATCCCAATGAAACCAGGACAGGATTCCACCCCTTATTCTATATCATTTGATGTAAATCACTACTATTTTCCCCATCCCTCAACATACATACACATCCACACACAGATATTCTCTCCAGTCCATGGGCCATATCTCCAAGAAGTCTATTAAATCAATTCAGTCCAAATCCATGGGTTCCTGTCACAGTTTAAAGCTGGGCTGGCTATTAACCAGGTGGCAGATGCTCTCTGTTAACCCTCTCCCCCCCCCCCCCCCCAAGGGAAAGGGAAAAGGGAGAGAGACTTATGGGTTGAAAAGTTAAAACAGTTTTAATAAACTATAATAATGAAAAAGAGTATAATAACAATAATAATAGAAATAATCAAATATATACAAATATATACAAATATATACAAAGCCAAGACTGAGAGCTTGGAAATCCTCCTCAGGCAGAGTTGCTCCCCCCAGCACAGGCAGAGGGGAAAATGCAGTACCTCCCCCCAGCACAGGCAGAGGGGAAAATGCAGTACCTCCCCCCAGCACAGGCAGAAGGGAAAAGGCAGTAGCTCCACCCAGCACACCTGCAGGCTTTTAACTGGAGAATTGGCAAAGCTGGTACCAATCAGTGGGAGACAGGAGGGCCCCTCCCTCCTGGGCCCCACCTCCAGGAGGCAGGGGGTTAGTGATAAATAGGAAAGTGAGAATGACATGTATGGGATGGAATCCCTCGTTGGTCAATCTTGGGTCACCTGCCCTGTCTGCTCCTCCCTGCAGGTGCAAGCCCCCTTTGGCTCTTCACTCATAAGCAGTGAGGAATTTAGCAGTGACCTTGGTTTCTCTAAGACTAATTGGCCTGGTTTGGGCCAAACCAGGACATTCCACCCCTTATTCCATACCATTCACGTCATACTCAGATCACCACTACCTTTTCATTTTCAAATATATATACACATATCACTAGTTTATGATTCATCTCTATACAAAAAGTCCATTAAGTTCATTTGGTTCAGGATTGTGGGTTTCCATCTGGCTAGCAGTCTCTCAGCAGTCTCTCTGGCTAGCAGTCTCTCTTTCGTCATGGTTCGTGCCCACGGGTTGCAGGTTAAAGATGTCAGACTCGAGGAGGTTACTGGACGCCACTTGATGAAGCTAGCTCCGGTCTCATCACCACTGTCTTAACCTGAAAGACACTTATGCAGTAACAACATACAGTTCAGAATTAAGTAGTCTCACCCAGAATCAGATCACCTTCAGGGACACATCGGACTTCACCATCTTGCAACATCACCCACCAAGTACATCCAGGTCCCTGAGCAAAAGCAATCCCACGAATGGGTTTACCTTTGCCCGTTACAGGAAGAATCCAGACAGTTTTTCCCAATAGATTCCTTTCATGCACCACAGGGACTTTATCTCCTTCTACTGTATGTAGAAGGTCTGACTGAGCAGGGCCAGCTCGATTGATAGATCCCCTGGTGTTAACTAACCAGGTAGCTTGTGCCAGATGTTTATCCCAGTTTTTAAAGGTTCCACCCCCCATTGCTTTCAGGGTAGTTTTTAACAGCCCATTATACCGTTCAATTTTCCCAGAGGCTGGTGCATGATAGGGGATGTGATATACCCATTCGATGCCATGCTCTTTGGCCCAGTTGTCTATGAGACTGTTTTTGAAATGAGTCCCATTGTCCGACTCAATTCTCTCTGGTGTGCCATGTCGCCACAAGATTTGCTTTTCGAGGCCCAGAACAGTGTTCCGGGCAGTGGCATGGGGCACAGCGTATGTTTCCAGCCATCCGGTGGTCGCCTCCACCATGGTAAGCACATAGCGTTTACCCTGGCGGGTTTGAGGGAGTGTGATATAGTCAATTTGCCAGGCCTCCCCATATTTATATTTCAACCACCGCCCCCCATACCACAAAGGTTTTAACCGTTTGGCTTGCTTAATTGCGGCACATGTTTCACAATCATGGATAACCTGTGCAATAGAGTCCATGGTTAAGTCCACCCCTCGGTCACAAGCCCATCTGTATGTTGCATCTCTCCCTTGATGACCTGAAGTGTCATGAGCCCACCGAGCTAAAAATAGTTCACCTTTATGTTCCCAGTCCAAATCTATTTGGAACACTTTAGCAGCTTGATCCGCTTGTTGGTTGTTTCGATGTTCCTCAGTTGCCTGACTTTTAGGTACGTGAGCATCTACATAACGTACCTTCACGACTAGTTTCTCTAGCCGAGCAGCAATATCTTGCCACAATTCAGCAGCCCAAATAGGTTTCCCTTTGCGCTGCCAGTTGCTTCGCTTCCACTGCTTTAACCACCCCCACAAGGCATTTGCTACCATCCATGAGTCAGTATAGAGATACAGCCTTGGCCACTTTTCTCGTTTAGCAATGTCTAAAGCCAGCTGGATGGCTTTTACTTCTGCAAATTGACTTGATTCACCTTGTCCTTCTGTGGCTTCTGTGACTCGTCGTATAGGACTCCATACAGCAGCTTTCCACTTCCGATGCTTTCCTACAAGACGGCAGGATCCATCGGTGAACAGGACATACTGCTTCTCATCCTCTGGTAGTTCATTATATGGTGGGGCTTCTTCAGCACGTGTCACCTCCTTTTCTGGTGGCATTCCGAAGTCTTTGCCTTCTGGCCAGTCCATGATCACTTCTAAGATTCCTGGGCGATTAGGGTTTCCTATTCGAGCCCTCTGCGTAATTAATGCAATCCATTTACTCCACGTCGCATCAGTTGCATGATGGGTAGTGGGAACCTTACCCTTGAACATCCAGCCTAGTACTGGTAATCGAGGTGCTAGGAGAAGTTGTGCTTCAGTACCAATTACCTCTGAAGCAGCTCTAACTCCTTCATATGCTGCCAGTATCTCTTTTTCAGTTGGGGTGTAATTGGCCTCGGAACCCTTGTATCCTCGACTCCAAAATCCTAGGGGTCGACCTCGAGTCTCCCCTGGTACTTTCTGCCAGAGGCTCCAGGTAGGACCATTGTCCCCAGCTGCAGTGTAGAGCACATTTTTAACATCTTGTCCCGTACGGACTGGTCCAAGGGCTACTGCATGCACAATTTCTTGTTTAATCTGTTCAAAAGCCTGTCGTTGTTCAGGGCCCCACTGAAAATCATTCTTCTTTCTGGTCACTTGATAAAGAGGGCGTACAATCTGGCTGTAATCTGGAATATGCATTCTCTAGAAACCCACAACGCCTAAGAAGGCTTGTGTTTCCTTTTTGTTAGTAGGTGGGGACATAGCTGTTATTTTGTTGATCACCTCTATCGGGATCTGGCGACGCCCATCTTGCCATTTAATCCCTAAAAACTGGATCTCCCGGGCAGGCCCCTTGACCTTGCCTCTTTTTATGGCAAAACCAGCTTTCAGAAGAATTTGGATTATTTTCTCCCCTTTGTCAAAAACTTCTGCTGCCATATCACCCCACACAATGATGTCATCAATATATTGCAAATGTTCTGGAGCTCCACCCTTTTCTAGTGCAGTCTGGATCAGTCCATGGCAAATAGTAGGACTGTGTTTCCACCCCTGGGGCAGTCGATTCCAGGTATACTGGATACCTCTCCAGGTAAAAGCAAACTGCGGCCTGCACTTTGGTGCCAAGGGAATAGAGAAAAATGCATTAGCAATGTCTATGGTGGCATACCACTTGGCTGCCTTTGACTCCAGTTCGTATTGAAGTTCTAGCATGTCTGGCACAGCAGCACTCAGCGGTGGCGTAACTTCATTTAGGCCACGATAGTCCACAGTTAATCTCCATTCTCCATCAGACTTTCGCACTGGCCATATAGGACTATTAAAGGGTGAGCGAGTCTTGCCAATCACTCCTTGATTTTCTAATTGTCTAATCAGTTTATGAATGGGGATCAGGGAGTCTCGATTGGTACGATATTGTCGTCGGTGCACTGTGGCAGTAGCAATTGGCACCTGTTGTTCTTCAACCTTCAGCAACCCCACAACAGAAGGATCTTCTGAGAGGCCAGGCAAGGTAGACAGCTGTTTAATGTCCTCAGTCTCTACAGCTACTATACCAAAGGCCCATCTATACCCTTTTGGGTCCTTGAAATACCCTCTCTTGAGGTAGTCTATGCCAAGGATGCACGGAGCATCTGGGCCAGTCACAATGGGGTGCTTTTTCCATTCATTTTTAGTTAGGCTCACTTCGGCCTCCAATACAGATAACACTTGAGATCCTCCTGTTACTCCTGAAATACTGATAGGTTCTGCCCCTTTATGATCCGATGGCATTAGGGTGCACTGTGCACCAGTGTCTACCAGGGCTCGATACCTTTGTGGTTTTAATGTGCCAGGCCATTGAATCCACACAGTCCAATAAATCCGGTTGTCCCTCTCCTCCACCTGGCTGGAGGCAGGGCCCCCCTAATCAAGAAATGGATTCGTGCTGCTCACAGGGACTGGACCTTCATTTCTCCTATTCACACTTGGGAAAAAGTGATTTGAGGCCCATCTCCCCTGACTGGGGTCCTGCTCACTGGTAACTGGAGCAGCCATCCTCCTAGAAAAATTCTCTCTGGTATTTCTTTTAGCTTGCAACTCACGTACTCGTGCCTGTAGGGTACTGGTAGGTTGTCCATGCCATCTGCTCATGTCCTCCCCATAACCACGCAGGGCAAACCACAGGATACCTCGTGATGTGTTCCTTTTCCTTTGAGCTGGTCCTGTAGGAGAACGTTTTCTCTTAACAGCTGCAACGCGCGCCTGTGTAGGTAGAGAGTCAAGTTTATTCTCGATCATGGACAGTTTGTCTGACAGTTGTTTAAATGAGTCCTTGTTCTCCTTAGTCAGTTTTTCCACAGCCGAGATGCGGGCCTGCAGTGGGGAAGAAATACTATCTTCATACTGTCGCATACAGTTAGCCATTTCGCCCACAGTAGAATGTGCCATAGCATCTTCTCCCCATACTAATATTGACAATGTATGGGTATATGTCGGTGGAGCATTCTTCACAACCTTCCGGAACATGGATCGGTTGCATTCCACTTCATCAGGATCTACAGGATCTACAATGTCCCGTGGGTGTCTATAAATGATCTCTTGCACAGCCAGTTCTCTAAGGTAGTTAATACCTTTTTCTATAGTGGTCCATTTGCTTAGGTGACTCATAACATCATCTTTATAGGGATACCTGCTCTTTACAGCTGACAAGAGTCACCTCCAGAGACTGATAGTGTTTGACTTTCTTGCGAGCGCCTTATCAATACCACCATCTCTGGACAGGGATCCCAACTGTCTGGCTTCTCTGCCATCCAATTGCATGCTCTCTGCCCCATTATCCCAGCATTGGAGCAACCAGGTAATAATTGGCTCACCGTCGTAACGGCTGAAGTCTTTCCTTATATTTCTCAGGTCCTTCAGGGATAAGGAGTGGTAGGTTATCTCTACGTCCGAGTCCTCTTGTGATAGTTCTGCTTTAGAAGGACCTTTCTTCTGTGATGGGTCTGCTTTAAAAGGACCATCGAGGAAACCCCCATCTGTGTCAGGCCCTAACTCTGCCTGAGAAGGGCCCTCACCTGGGTCATATGATGGCTCTGCCTTAGAAGGCTCTGAGTCATCATCCTTCTCTTCACGAGCTGATTTCTTTTGGTATTTCTTCCTGGTTACAGGAGCAATTGGTACAGATTCGATAGATGCTGGGGTCTGAGTAGATGCAGTGGCTGTCGTGGGAGTGCTGAGAGTCTGAGTAGCTGCAGTGGCCATCTTGGGGGGTGTAGCAGCTGTGGTACAGGCTGCCGAGGTTTCAATGGGTTTAGTGGCTGTATCGGCAGTACACACTGTAGGATCTGAGGCTGTAGCGGCAGTACACACTGTAGGATCTGAGGTGGCTGCATAACACCTACAACTGTCCCTGCACCGATATTTAATCTTATCCCACATCAGAAACACATTCAGGACAACCAAAAATAAAAACATGCCACCTAGACAGCACCATCCTAATTTCGCAAAATCTAGTGGAATCAGCTTGGCAGAAAAGGAGAAGGTACTATTTCCCAAAGTAAAACTGGAAGTGTAATCATTAACAGAATCAGCTAAAGGACGCCTGGAGTGTGCAGATGAAGTTGCTGCTACTGATTCGCGATTAAAGCTCCCCATCATTGTGTCATAGAGATAAGAGATCGGAATATTAACTGCCCAGTTTATCACAGCATAAATCAGTATCAAACCCCATACCAAAACAATACATTTCGACCAGCGCCCACTGCTAAACTGCATGTAAACATTCATAAGAAGCAAGCAATAACACAGTGCCCACGGCAGGTAAGGCATCATTGCAATACTCAATTGTGAAAGAAACTCCATAAAAAGATGAGATAACACAGCATTCAAAAATGACATCACCATCTTCACTATCTGTTTTAACTTTCCAACCCCTTGTAAATCTCAAAGGAAGAAATCTGATATTCTCTCAGCTGAGCTCTCCGGGTCTCCTCCCACCAGAGCCAGGATTCAACTTATCAGAGCAACCTGTTGGAGCTTCTCTCGAGCCCCACGTTGGGCACCAATTAAATCTGTCACGGTTTAAAGCTGGGCTGGCTATTAACCAGGTGGCAGATGCTCTCTGTTAACCCTCTCCCCCCCCCCCCAAGGGAAAGGGAAAAGGGAGAGAGACTTATGGGTTGAAAAGTTAAAACAGTTTTAATAAACTATAATAATGAAAAAGAGTATAATAACAATATTAATAGAAATAATCAAATATATACAAATATATACAAAGCCAAGACTGAGAGCTTGGAAATCCTCCTCAGGCAGAGTTGCTCCCCCCAGCACAGGCAGAGGGGAAAATGCAGTACCTCCCCCCAGCACAGGCAGAGGGGAAAATGCAGTACCTCCCCCCAGCACAGGCAGAAGGGAAAAGGCAGTAGCTCCACCCAGCACACCTGCAGGCTTTTAACTGGAAAATTGGCAAAGCTGGTACCAATCAGTGGGAGACAGGAGGGCCCCTCCCTCCTGGGCCCCACCTCCAGGAGGCAGGGGGTTAGTGATAAATAGGAAAGTGAGAATGACATGTATGGGATGGAATACCTTGCTGGTCAATCTTGGGTCACCTGCCCTGTCTGCTCCTCCCTGCAGGTGCAAGCCCCCTTTGGCTCTTCACTCATAAGCAGTGAGGAATTTAGCAGTGACCTTGGTTTCTCTAAGACTAATTGGCCTGGTTTGGGCCAAACCAGGACAGTTCCGTTCTTCATCATAGTCTCTCAGGGCAGGAAAAACATTGTTGTGGGATCCACTCAGTCAGGAGCTCAGGACCAGGCCTCAGTACAGTGTTATGGTCTGTTGAAGTTGGGCACAGCAGGATGGTGTATTGCATCTTGATCTTGCAGTGCATGTACCTGCTGCAGCCCATGTTCAAGGTCTGGGGTGATTCTGACTATAAGAAGTGACACTTAGCATCATACAGTTATTGGCTATTTTCACACAGAATCAAACCTCCTTGGGGTACACATCTAACTTCCCCATCCTCCTGGATCATCCACCAGGTGCACCCAGGTCCTTGAGCAAAAGCAATTCCACACATAGCTTTGCCTTTGCTCGAGGCAGGAGTAATCCAAACTGTCTTCCCAAACATATTTCTCACATGAACTACAGGGACTTTATCCCCCTCTACAGTGCACAACAGTTTGGATTGAGCAAGACCAGCCCGGTTGATAGATCCCCTGGTATTAACTAACCACGTGGCCTTTGCTAAGTGTTCATCCCAATTTTTGAAAGTCTCATTACCCGTTGCTTTCAGTGTCATCTTCCACTTTCCCGGCAGCAGGTGCCTTGTAGGGGATGTGATATATCCATTCAATACCATGCTCTTTAGCCCAGGTGTCTATGAGGCTATTTTGGAAATGAGTCCCATTATCTGACTTGATTCTTTCTGGAGTGCCATGTTACCACAAAATCTGCTTCTCAAGGTCCATAATAGTGTTACATGCAGTGGCATGAGGTATGTTTCCAACCAGCCGATACTTGCTTCCACCATCATGAGCACATAGCACTTGCCTTGGCAGGTTCATGGAAGCAAGATGTAATCAATCTGCCAGGTGTCTCCATACTTATATTTCAGCCATCGTCCTCCATACCACAGGGTTTTCAGCAGTTTGGCTTGTTTAATTGCAGAGCATGTTTCACATTCATGGATGGCCTGTGCAATGGTGTCCATGGTCAAATCCACCCCTCGGTCACAGGCCCATCTGTATGTTCCATCTTTGCCTTGATGGCCCGATGTATTATGGGCCCATCGAGCTAAGAATAATTCACTTTTATGCTGTCAGTCCAGGTCTACTTGGGACACTTGAATCTTAGCAGCTTGATCCACCTGCTGGTAGTTTTGATGTTCCTCAGTGGCTCTGCTCTTGGGTACGGGGGCATCTACGTGATGTACCTTCACAACCAGCTTCTCTAATCAGGTAGTAATATCCTGCTATAATTCAGCTGCCCAGATGGGTTTGCCTCTGCACTGCCAGTTGTTTTACTTCCAGTGCTTCAGCCATCCCCACAGGGCATTTGCTACCATCCACGAGTCAGTATACAGGTAGATTACTGGCCATTTTTCTCGCTCAGCAATGTCTAGAGCCAGCTGGATGGCTTTTACTTCTGCAAACTGACTCAACTCACCTTCTCCCTCAGCCACTTCTGCCACTCATCACGTGGGACTCCACACAGCAGCTTTCCACTTTCGCTGCTCACCTATAATACAACAAGATCGATTGGTGAACAAGGCATGATGCTTCTCATCCTCTGATAGTCTATGGTATGGTGGGGTCTCTTCAGCGTGCGTGACCTCCTCTCTCTGGCGTCATTCTGAAATCCTTGCTTTCCAGTCAGTCCATGATTACTTCCAAAATCCCTGGGTGATTAAGGTTCCTTATTCGGGCCCACTGAGTAATTAATGCAACCCACTTACACCATGTAGCATCAGTTGCATGATGGGTAGAGGGGGCTGTCCTTTAAACATCCAGTTCAACACTGGCAATTGGGGTGCCAGGAGGAGCTGTGCCTCAGTGCCAATTACTTCTGAGGCAGCTCAAACTCCTTCATAGGCTGCCAGTATCTCTTTTTCAGTTGGAATATAGCAGTCCTCTGATCCTCTGTATACCCAGCTCCAAAACCCCAGGGGTCAACCTCGAGTCTCCCCCGGTGCCTTTTGCCAGAGGCTCCAGGTAGGACCATTCTCCCCAGCTGTGGGATAGAGTACATTCTTTACTTCTGGTCCCATCTGGACTAGTCCAAGGGCCACTACATGGACTATGTCTTGTTTCATTTACTCAAAAGCCTGTTGTTGCTCAGGGCCCCATTTAAAGTCATTCTTCTTTCAAGTTACTTCGTAGAGAGGGCTCACAATCTGACTGCAATGGGGAACATGCATCCTCCAGAAGCCTACTATGCCTAGGAAAGGCTGTGTCTCCTTTTTGTTAGTTGGTGGAGACATGGCTGTGATTTTGTTGATCACATCCATTGGGATCTTATGGCGGCCATCTTGCTAGTGATTACTAAAAACTGGGTCTCTTTTGCAGGTCCCTTGACCTTTCCACATTTGATGGCAAAACCAGTTTCTAGGAGGATTCTAATTACTTTTTCCCCTTTCTCAAAAACTTCTCCTGCTGTATCACCCCATACAATGATGTCATCAATATATTTCAGGTGTTCTGGAGCTCCACCCTTCTCCAGTGCAGTCTGGACCAGTCCATGGCAAATGGTGGGGCTATGTTTCCACCCCTGGGGCAATCGATTCCAGGTGTACTGGATGCCCCTCCAGGTAAAAGGAAACTGTTGCCTACACTCCACTGCCAAAGGAATGGAGAAAAATGCATTTGTGATGTCAATCATGGCATACCACTTGGCTGCCTTTGACTCCAGTTCATAATGGAGTTCTAACATGTCCAGTACAGCAGCACTCAGTGGTGGTGTTACTTCATTCAGGCCACTATAGTCCACAGTTAGTCTCCACTCCCCATTAGACTTTCACACTGGCCATATGGGACTGTTGAAGGGGGAGCGCGTTTTGCTGATCACTCCTTGGTTCTCCAATTGACAGATCAGCTCATGGATGGGGATCAGGGAGTCTCTATTAGTCCAATATTGCCGTCAGTGGACCATTCTAGTATCAATAGGCACCTTTTGCTCCTCGACCCTCAGCAGCCCCACAATAGAAGGGTCCTCTGAACGAGCAGGCAGGTTAGACAGCTGTTTAGTTTCTTCCGTCTCCACAGCCGCTACACCAAATGCCCACCAGTACCAGTACCCCCTTGGGTCCTTGAAATATCCTCCTCTCAGATAATCTATACCAAGAATGCATGGGGCATCTGGGCTGGTCACAATAGGGTGCGTCTGCCACTCAGTCCCGGTCAGACTCACTTCAGCTTCCAGTACAGTCAGCTCTTTGGAGCCCCTTGTCACGCCAGAGATAGAAATTGATTCTGTCCCTTTACAGTTTGACAGTATTATGGTGCATTGTGCACCAGTGTCCACTAAAGCCCTATACTGCTGTATCTCTGATGTGCCAGGCCATCGAACACACACAGTCCAAAAAACACAGTTGTCCCTATCCTCTACCTGGCTGGAGGCAGGGCCCCTCTAATCCTGAACACGGTGTTCGTTATCGACATCTTGGTTCAAGCATCTCACCTAGATTTGATCCCCACTATTCACATTTAGTAGATAGAGATCCAAAGCCCATCTACACCATCTGGAGAGCTTCCCATTGGAAGCTGGAGCAACAAATCTCCTGGAAGAAGCCCCATTCCTAATCAGTTCACCTTGCAACTCATGCACGCATGTCCATAAAGCCGAGGTAGGTTTCCCATCCCATTTTTTCATGTCTTCTCCATGGTCACACAGGAAAAACCACAGGGTGCCTCGTGATGCATACAGTCTTTCCTGAGCGGGTCTTGCAGGGGGACCCTGTCACCTGATGGCTGAGACATTCTTTGGTGCAGGTGGAGAGCAGGATCTGTCCTCCATCTGGGACAATTTTTCTAACGCCTCACCGAGCACTTCTGTGGATTTGTCAGATTTTTTTCCACAGCTGAGACATTGGCCCGTGGAGAGGAAAAGAGATTGTCCGCATACTGCCACATCCAATTATCGAAGTCGCCCTCTGTTGTTGCGTCAGCATCTGTCCAGCTGAATAATGCTAGGGTATTGCCATACGATGGTAGCGCGCTCAGTACCCACTTGCGCCACATGGGTCCAGTAACTTTGAGTGCATCTGGATCTACTGGTGTCTGTGGGTCATCCAGGTCCTCAAAAATCAGCTCCCACACAGCTATTTCCCTCAGATTCTTAACCCCTCTCTCAATGGTTGTCCACTTGCCTGGGTGGTATATGACATCATCCCTAAAGGGATACCTGTTCCTTATGCTTCGCAGGAGTCACCTCCAGAGAGTGAGGGGCTGTGCACCACTTGCAAGACCTCTATCAACGCCCACTTCTCTAGCCATTGGTCCCAGCTGCTTGGCTTCTCTACCATCTAACTTGAAACCATCAGCTCCATTCTCCCAAGAGCAGAGCAGCCAAATAACAAGTTGCTCATGTTAATGACTGTAGAGGGGTTTCTGGAGGAGAATGATCATGTAATGAGCCAAAAGTATGAGAGCATGGAGTGAGGGCCTAGCTGCGTGACAAGAGTCATGTAGTTAGTGTCAGCAAGCCGACCTTGGAGAGAAGAGATGAGGAAAAACAGCAGCTGAGCAAACACGAATTGAGGGAGTAGCCGGTGGGAGCCGAACACGGAGGAGAAGAAACAAGAACTGATGGAGCCAATTAAGAAAGGACCAGTGGCAGAGCAGTGACCAATCAACACATCAAAGAAGAGTGTGTTTAGTAATATTAACCAATAGCAATGCACATGCTTACAGCCAGGGAAAGTACAAAATGTATAAAAGGGACAGCTTATGTTTAATAAACGTCTTCACTTTGATTCACATTGGATTGTGTGGAGGCGTGTTCCTTCTCCTCACATGACAGCTGTAATCTCTACATATGTCTCGCAGCTCACTCAGGGATAGGGATCAAGTTGTTATTTCTGGCTCATCCTCCTGTGATGTCCCTGGTTGGCCATCACAACTTGCCCTTTTTGTGGTTTTTGTCTTCTGTACAGGGGCAACCGATACCGGCACTGGTTGAGTCCCTAGGTTAGCCGCATCACCCATCACTGGGGGCTGATTAGCTGCAGCCCTTGTTGCCAAAGTCTGGGTCATCGCAGCAAGTGCTTCCTAGAGTTAGGTAATTGCAGCACCCAGGGCAGAGACCTGAATAGCCTCTGGGGTAGCCAGGGTGCCTGCTATAGGGAATGGCAGGGTCTGAGTATCTGTGGGTGCTGGGGCAGCTGCAGTGTCTGTCATAGAGCTGGAGCTGCTGTGGTGCTTGTTACAGTGGCTGCAGCAGCTGTGCTGTATCCACCCTTATTCCAATGTTGAAGTGAGAGCAAGAACTGAAAGGCATTCAAAAAGCCTGACAATGGTGGTCAAAACATCCCACGTGTACTTAAAATTCTGAAAGGCCCTTGACATCAGCCTTGAGGGAAAAGGAAAGTACATGTCACCCACTCCCTTTCCATAGAAATCAGAAATGGAAACACTTCCAAAAGAATTTATAATACCATAAGCCAATGCCAGACAACATAGCAGAGCGATACCTCCAAGTCCAAGCCCAGAAATGATAAACCACATGAAAGTGGTAACAAACAGCAGCAAAACCACACATTTGATTAGCCACCCCAAAAGCAACTGTAAAACCCAACCCCAGAGAATTCCACCCAGTAACCCAGCTACTGACACCAACATAATGAATGCTCCTAACAAAAACAGTCAAATCTGAAAACTTCAACCCTCCAAGACTCTTAGAGCAAAAAGCCTGCGGTTCTCCCAGGTGATATATTTATGTTGGGCGCTAAATAAACTGTCTTCATTTAGCCTGCACCCGGGACTAAACAATAACAGCTTTTCTCTCACCCAATATCCCTTTCCTAACTGAGAAAGGAAATTGGGAAAAAGAGGGAGACTCATGGGTTAAAATTAAACAGATTTCATAAAATAAAGAAACCAATATAAATGATAACACAAAACACACAAAAGTATACTTAGCTATAGGTTGCAGCAGATTGTTGCAGGAATACCAGTCATTGACAATGAGAGGGGAAGAGAGGGGGGGGAAGAAAAAAAAAAAGAAAAAATAAAAGCAAAAGAAAGGAAAGCAAAAACACCCTCCCCTGTGCCCACCAAGCCCTCCCTTTTATAGTGAACTTGATTGTTAATGATATAGAATACACCTGTGGGCCAGCCTGGGTCAGCTGCCCTGCATTTAACTGCTAAGGGCCTTGATCACCATGGCTGGCCACAAATTGAAACCAAATCCCAATGAAACTAGGACATCTCCCTTCACGCAGAATTTGTGTTTGGCTTCCCGAGTTATTTGCACGGGGCTTGGGGTGGAATCGCCATGAAATAATAAAATGCACTTGTGAGTGGACACGGGAACCAGCTTCCCACAGCCTTGTTCTGTGGCGGGCTGCAGATGATAACATGTACATCACACATCTCTATTTGACATCTGTTTGATGTCACACTTTGATCAAACCACTGAACTCTTCCATGCCTCCACTTCATTGGTGGGGGATGGCGGGGGGTAATGATCCTGATTTGGAATAAACTGGGAATTTAATGAGCATGAAGGTGAGGGGGCTAAAGGGTTGAAGCTCTGAGTTTAAATATTTTCTGTAGTGATAGATTTACACCACTCAAGACCCTTTTGGGGACACCTGTGCTGAGTCCTGTGGAGACAGGTTGTGCTGGGCCAGTCTACCCTGATCTAATGTGGATATTCTGGCATCCCAAGCCATATCCTAGACTTAGAGTCCAAGTTGTTTCCTTTCTTCCAGATTTCATTTAACCCTTTCATCTTCTCTTTTGACGTTCCTTCCTCTTTTCACTTTTGCTCCATAGTTCTTCCACCCTCTTCCTTCCCCACCACCATCCCATGTTTTATTCTCCTCCAGATATGTCCCTTTTCCTGTGAAAAACTCATGTACATACCCTGGCTGTACCTATATTGCTTGAAGACCAAGTAACAAACCCAGCTGACTCCCAGGGAGCAGAACAGATGTACCAGCAATGATCTTCAGATAAACAGGAACTTGTGGACAAATTACAAATTTTACCCAAACAAAGGCAAACTAGTTGATACCAAAGTCCTGAACCTATGCTATGCTTGCACCTAACACCCAGTAAGTTTTGGATAAATGAAGAAAAAGATGAGACCTCAAGAATGATGCTGGTTGCAGGACGCATTAAAGACACATAAGGCTTTAGAATGACCAGATTTCTTTTCCTTATGAGGGGTATGGGTTTTGCTTTCCTTTGAAACAGTATTTGGAAGAATCTTATTACATCTCTCTCCAATTAACTCTCTAGGAAATGCATTTCTTAAAACAAATCCTTAGATGTCACAGGTGCCCTGGGCTGCAGGGTGAGCCTTGGGACAGTGCCACACAGGTGACCCTGGAATGCTCATCTTCTGCCTTGACACAACTCTTCAAGCACCTACAGCTTTCTGGGTTTAGCATGTGTAAATGGTTGCAATGGTTCATACGTGAAAAGCTGACCTCCCACAGCCTGCGTGGCCAGGTACATGTCCACGTCCTTGCTGAAGCAGGGCCCCAGCTTTCAGAAAGCCTCTTCTAGAATAGTGGACAGAAGCCTGTAAAACAGTACATAAAAAGAAACTCAAAAAAGCCCTATTTCAGTTACAGCTGGGGAAGAGAGTCTAAAATCAGTAAAAGGTGCTTCCTCTTCTGTGACATTTTTATTTCTAAGCTTTTAAAATATCATAGAATCATAGAATCATAGAATGGTTTGGGTTGGAAGGGACCTTAAAGATCATCTAGTTCCAACCCCCCTGCCATGGGCAGGGACAACTTTCCACTAGAACAGGTTGCTCAAAGCCTCATCCAACCTGGCCTTAAACACTGACAGGGAGGGGGCATCCACAGCTTCTCTGGGAAACCTGTCCCAGTGTCTCACCAACCTCACAGTATAGAATTTCTTCCTCATATCTAATCTAAATCTACCCTCTTTCAGTTTAAAACCATTCCCCCTCATCCTGTCACTACTTGCCCTTGTAAAAAGCCCCTCTCCCACTTTCCTGTAGGCCCCCTTCAGGTACTGGAAGGCTGCTATGAGGTCTCCCTGGAGCCTTCTCTTCTCCAGGCTGAACAGCCCCAACTCTCTCAGCCTGTCTGCATAGGAGAGGTGCTCCAGCCCTTTGATCATCTTCGTGGCCCTCCTCTGGACTCGTTCCAACAGCTCCATGTCCTTCTTATGTTGGGGGCCCCAGAGCTGAACGCAGTACTCCAGGTGGGGTCTCACCAGAGCGGAGTAGAGGGGGAGAATCACCTCCCTCAACCTGCTGGCCACGCTTCTTTTGATGCAGCCCAGGATACGGTTGGCCTTCTGGGCTGCAAGCACGCACTGCCGACTCATGTTGAGCTTCTCGTCAACCATCACCCCCAAGTCCTTCTCCTCAGGGCTGCTCTCAATCCATTCTCCACCCAGCATGTATTTGTGCTTGGGATTGCCCCGACCCACATGCAGGACCTTGCACTTGGCCTTGTTGAACTTCATGTTGTTCGCACAGGCCCACCTCTCAAGCCTGTCCAGGTCCCTCTGGATGGCATCCTTTCCCTCCAGCGTGTCAACTGCACCACACAGCTTGGTGTCGTCAGCAAACTTGCTGAGGGTGCTCTCAATCCCACTGTCCATGTCACTGACAAAGATGTTAAACAGGACCGGTCCCAATACCGACCCCTGAGGAACACCACTTGTCACTGGTCTCCACTTGGACATTGAGCTGTTGACTGTAACTCTTTGAGTGCGACCATCCAGCCAATTCTTTATCCACCGAGTGGTCCATCTGTCAAGTCCATGTCTCTCCAATTTAGAGACAAGGATGTCATGCGGGACTGTGTCAAACGCTTTGCACAAGTCCAGGTAGATGACATCAGTTGCTCTTCCCCTATCCACCAGTGCTGTAACCCCGTCGTAGAAGGCCACCAAATTTGTCAGGCATGATTTGCCCTTGGTGAAGCCATGTTGGCTGTCACCAATCACCTCCTTGATTTCCGTGTGCCTCAATATAGTTTCCAGGAGGATCTGCTCCATGATCTTGCCAGGCACAGAGGTGAGACTCACTGGCCTGTAGTTCCCCGGGTCTTCCATTTTTCCCTTCTTGAAGATGGGGGTTATGTTTCCCCTTTTCCAGTCAGTGGGAACTTCACCAGACTGCCACGACTTCTCAAAAATGATGGATAGTGGCTTAGCAACTTCATCTGCCAGTTCCCTCAGGACCTGTGGATGCACCTCATCAGGTCCCATGGACTTGTGCACCTTCAGGTTCCTTAGATGGTCTCGAACCTGATCTTCTCCTACAGTGGGTGGTTCTTCATCCTCCCAGTCCCTGCCTTTGCCTTCTGTGACTTGGGTGGTGTGGCTAGAGCACTTGCCAGTGAAGACTGAGGCAAAAATGTCCTTGAGTACCTCAACCTTCTCCACATCCCGGGTAACCAGGTCTCCCGTTTCCTTCTGGAGAGGGCCCACATTTTCCCTATTAAACTTTGCAAATGCATATACAACATTCACTTATTTGCCTTTCCCTTTCCTGTGCTGGAAGAAAATAAGAAAAATATTCAATATGCCTTTAAAAAACTGTCCTGGTTTCATTGGGATTTTGTTTCAGTTTGTGGCCAGCCATGGTGATCAAGGCCCTTAGCAGTTAAATCCTGGGAGAACTGTACACTTCTTGCTCTAAGAGTCTCGGAGGGTTGAAGTTTTCACAGATTTGACTATTGTTGTTATGAGCATTCATTATGTTGGTGTCAGTAGCAGGGTCACTGGGTGGAATACTCTGGGGTTTAGTATTACAGTTGCTTTTGTGGTGGCTAATCAAATGTTATTGGTTGCCCCTGTACAAAAGATGAAAACCACAAAAAGGGCAAGTCGTGATGGCCGACCAGGGACGTCACAGGAGGACGAGACAGAGGTAACCGCTCGATCCCTATCCCTCAGTGAGCTGCAAGATATACATAAAGATTACAGCCATCATGAAGGCGAGCAACTTCTTACTTGGCTGCTCTGCTGCTGGGATAATGGAGCTGATGGTTTTGAGTTAGAGGGTAGAGAAGCCAAGCAGCTGGGACCAATGGCTAGAGAAGTGGGTATTGATAGGGGTCTTGCAAGTGGTGCACAGCCCCTCACTCTCTGGAGGCGATTCCCGCAAAGCGTAAGGAAAAGGTATCCCTTTAGGGATGATGTCATATACCACCCAGGCAAGTGGACAACCATTGAGAGAGGGGTTAAGAATCTAAGGGAAATAGCTATGCGGGAGCTGATTTTTGCTGACCTGGATGACCCGCGGGCACCAGTAGATCCAGATGCACACAAAGTTACCAGATCCATGTGGCGCAATTGGGTACTGAGCACGCTACCATCGTATGGCAACACATTAGCATTATTTAGCTGGGCAGATGCCGATGCACCAACGGTGGGCGACATAGATAATTGGATGTGGCAGTATGCAGACAATCTCTTCTCCTCTCCATGGGCCAATGTCTCAGCTGTGGAAAAACCGTCTGACAAATCCACAGAAGTGCTCGGTGAGGTGCTGGAAAAGTTGTCCCAGATGGAGGACAGACCCTGCTCCCCACCTGGACCAAAGAATGTCTCAGCCATCAGGAGACAGTGTCCCCCTGCAAGACCCGCTCAGGAAAGATGATATACATCATGAGGCTCCCTGTGACTCTTCTTGCGCGACCATGGAGAAGACATGAAAAAATGGGATGGGAAACCTACCTCGGCTTTATGGACATGCGTGCATGAGTTGCAAGGTGAACAGATTAGGAATGGGGCTTCTTCCAGGAGATTTGTTGCTCCAGCTTCCAATGGGAAGCTCTCCAGACAGCGTAGATGGGCTTCGGATCCCTATCTACCAAAAGTGAATAATGGGGATCAAATCTACATGAGCTGCTCGAACCAAGATGTCGATAACAGACACTATGTTCAGGATTAGAGGGGCCCTGCCTCCAGCCAGGTGGAGGATAGGGACAACTGTGTTTTTTGGACTGTGTTGTCAGTGTTCGCGAGAGGGCACGGAGTAAATGCACGTAGACCAATATGATCGTTAAGCAGATCTCGTTTATTCGCATATCTGAGGGTACATTTATACTATTCTATTGAGGGTACATTTATACTTTTCTATTTTTGTGCACGCTCCGTGTATGTGTCATTTCTATTATGATTGGTTAGTATGCTTTGTTCACACGCCTCTATATTAGTTCTGATTGGCTTATGCTAAAAAGCTATATCGTGCAGGTGCAGCATTCTTTCTTATTTTTCAACTTCCCCATATCTTATTTTTCTCATAGCCAAGGTCCTCAACTTCCCCCATAGCTTGTTGGTCTCATAGCCAAGGCTCTTGTTCTGTATTATGATTGGCTAGTTCATCACCACCCCATTACCACCCCCTGGACATGCCTGGACATAGCTCGTTCAGTACGTGACCGTTGTCCCGTGGGAACCCCACAAATCCCCCTTTTTTGTTTTTGAACGAGCTATGTCCTGTCCTGTCCTTTTTGTCTTTGTTTCTTACTTAAACCTGGTTCCCTGTGTCTCGCAGAGTTGAGTCAGAGAATCCCAGCCTTGGTTACCCATAAATCCTGCTCTCTGTTGTTGTGCCAAAAAGGCTGTATTGACCATTAGTTGCACAGTTCTCTGCAAACATGTAAACAAACAGGGTAACACAAATAGGATAATGCCTATTATAAACATTCCCATAAGCAGACTCTATCTACAAAACATGCAGTTTGCTTCAGAACATACTGTTATTCTCTGTTATTCTAGCTGAAAGGAAAATTACTGACAGGAAAGCTGATTCTGTGTAAAGGTAACACAGAGCAGGCCTTTTAGAGCCTACTCTGAGGCCTACTCTTGCTAAACCGTTGCTAAACCATCCGGTATCAATTTCCCCCTTTGGAAGTAGTTAGATTTATTATCTCACTACTTCCATATACTCTTCTCAATGATTGTCTTAACACAACCCACGCAGATCCCTATGATAACTATAATCACAACTACATAAACTATTCCCTCTAACAATGTGGCTAACCATCCTTTTAGAGACAATCCACCTAATTCTTGCAGGATTTTGTTGAGCCAATTATTTTCTGCTGCATCCCTGATTGCCCTGCTGTCTTCTGCTACTCTCTGTTGGATCTCCGGATCTGGATTCCACCTCCACATATGGTTTAATACATTTGATCGGAAACCATCGTACTCCTGTGCCTGTAGAGACAGAAGCATACCCTTGACCCATTAGTAATAGTTCCCCTGGTCCCAACCATTCGTTAGTATCTGGTTCCCTATACCACACTTTGCCTTTGTTTTGCACATAGCTTGCTCCCTGTCGAACTGCCTCCCAATGTATTACAATTGGGGGTCGCTTCTTATCTCCTGCTAAAGTTAAATGGTTAAGTACATAAACAGCTTTTGCAAGTCTCTCAGAAGGTTCAGTTTCCTCTCCCCCTTTTTGTTTTTGCAGAAGCTGTTTCAATGTACTATGAGCACGTTCCACAATCGCCTGACCTGTAGGCGAATGCGGAATCCCAGTGACATGTGTAATACCCCATAGTTGACAAAATTGACGAAAAATCTGTGAACAGTATGCTGGTCCATTATCAGTCTTAAGTTGTTGTGGAACCCCAAGACTTGCAAAGCAAGCAAGTAAATGTCATTTGACATGACGACCTGTTTCCCCAGTTTGTGCTGTTGCCCATATTACATGTGAAAACGTATCAACAGATACATGAACATATTTGAACCTTCCAAATTCTGCAATGTGAGTAACATCCATTTGCCACAGCTGCAACGCACTCAGTCCTCGAGGATTTACCCCTATTCCAATTCCCATGCCAATTTTCTGACAACTAGGACAAGCACTAACCAATTCATGTGCTTGTGCCATGGTGAGCTGAAATTGTTTCGCTAGCATTTTCGCTGATTGATGAAAGAATTGATGGGATAGGCGCGCTTGTTCAAATAAATTTGGTGATATTTGCATATAGGACACAAGTGTGTCTGCTTTATTATTGACAATGCTCAAACCTTGATCAAATTGATGACTACGAATGTGAGTAACAAAATAAGGTACCTCTCTGAGGTTTATTGCCTGATGCAACTGTAGCAAAATGGTGTAAAGTCGCATATTTCTTATTGGTTGTATAAAAGCTCTTTCAATTCGATTTACAATGCCTGCTGCATAAAGAGAGTCTGTTACAATATTTACAGGTAAGTCCTTCCATTTTATAAAGACCTGGTATATTGCAAAAAGTTCAAGTGTCTGCAATGAGTCCTCAGTTTGTCCTGAGAATTTACAATGTTTTCATTGTCCATCCTTTTGTCAGGTAATAACTGCTGAATGTGATCGCTCTCCTGCATCAGTAAAAACAGTTAGTCCAGTCACAGGTATCTCTGATCTGATAGGTTTTTCTTCCCAATCCTGATTGTAAATAAACTGTAGCTTTTTATCTTTTGGCAAATGTGTTAACAATTGTCCAGTAAAGTCCTGTAAGGCCACTTGAAAAAGAGTTGACTGATTTGTTAATCACTGTAGATATTCCTTCTTAATAGGTAAATAGATAGCATCTGAGTCTAGTCCGGTAATGTCTGTAATTCTTTTACGCACTTCGTCAAGAAATTGTGCTATTGCTTCCACTCTGGTACAAAGTGTTGTTTTAGGATGAAAAACCAAAGAGTCCACTCGAGCATTGTCTTCTGCAATAAACCCAGGCAAATTAGTATGATTTCTTACATGTAAAACATAAAACAATGCAGTTCGGATTTGAATTTCTTGCCACAGAGCTCGCAGCAATTTAAAAACACACTGATTACATGTATGCTCTATAACAGATCTATCCGATTGCTTTACAATGCCAGCCACATATGCTGAATCAGTAACCAAATTAAAGGGAATGGGAAAATTCTGAAATACTTCTAATACAGCTCGTAATTCTACCACCTGAGGTGAACCTTTTTTTTTTGTACTACCATAGATTCCCACTTGCCGCCAGAATACCAGACAAGGCCCGCCTTGCCTGTTTTCCCAGATCCATCTGTAAAAATGGTAATTCCATCCACGGGAGTGTCTGTACACCACACTCCCGTGGCAATTGGAAGTTCCGCACTCAACAACCTGTCCTGAGAAATTCTCCATAGCTGTTTGTAAAGCAAAGCTATTAGCCATACACCACTCAAAATATTGAGCTGCAATAGGAACGGTTAGTGATGCAGGATCTGATGCCGAAATGATGCCCCAAAAGGCTGTATGAAACTGCTCAGAGACAAAGTTTAGTCTTTAAGCAGCGAGGTATTTATTTTAGGCAACGTTGGGGAACCCCCGGCTCGTGCCGGACAAAAGAGTTCCGAAGCAGTCCGTGGAAATCAGACTATTTATACAATTTGCATAAGAGATTATAACATCTTTACATGCATATTCATATTATTGCAACATCTAATTGTAATATTCATAGCAGGCGGAGTTATAGGCGTGGTCTTCAATTTGGGGAGATTTTGAGGGGTCGTTCCGTTCTTCAGCTTCATGAACCCGGTGTCCTTTCATCATCATCTTCATAAACTCTTGAAATTTCCTTAATTTGGATGGTTTCCCTATGTACCTGGCAAGGATTCTTAGTGTCTTGGCAAGAATACTTGATTTCTTGGCTCATCCTTTTTCTTATCTCCCCTTTTTATATATGTTAGCATTTTTCAGCTTTCTCTGTTCCTACTTCATGTCATAACGTACTAGGCCGTATCATAGCGTCCTGTTCCTCAGTGAATTATTACCTCTGCTGTTAATACTAAATTCTCTAAGTTTTTCCTTAAAGCCTACATTTAAATTTTAACTCTCTGATTCCTGTATTGCTACACTGTATTCGCTTTCCTGGCTTCATTTCCCCCCTTTTCTTAAAACTTATGAGTTCTTTCGTCAAGTTCTAATCCTAGAGGGCGTTGCTACGCCTGTACCATTGCCCAGATTATTTGGGTTCTCCTGATTATAGATTTTAATTTGTACCACAGGCATATATTCAAGAGAGTTAACAAGAGCATGGTTATGGTTATAATTAATATTGGGTGTATCAGGTAGTGAAAAACTTGTGCCGCTGTTGGGGAATATCCTGTGAAGATATCCCACCAGTGATGCTGACCTACTTGTGCAACTTTTGTTAGGATATTCTTTATACCTTCTGAGTTATGCTCTACTTGCCAAAGCGTACGTTTAGCTGTTTGGTTCACCTCCTGAACTAACTTCTCCACTTCAGGATGCACGAGCATTGCCTTGAGAAGCTTAGTATCCATACCTATCTGTAGCTTTGGTATCTCATGATATAAAGTATATCCAGCTTCGATTAATTGCTGGGTAGTTATAGGAGCGGTATAGTTAAAGTCACAGCCTATAATTGTAGTGAAGTTACTTACACAAAGGTTAGTATCATTAGTCGTTTCGTGACAATTATCTATGATAACATCCTTGCAAGCGGTTCTAATACAAGCGCATCCATTCCCTATATAAAATACTTGTGACCGGACTCTATTGTGTGGAAGCATTTCAAAGGTACATGCGCTGTCTTCAGCATCTAAGCATAAATCTTCAGCTTCTATAATGGCATTTTCGCAGATATAACCTAATTGTCCTTTAGGGATACATGCTTCTGTACTAACTGACTGCCACTTGTTCTTAATACTGTTATAATTTGCCCATACATTATGGTCTACAGGTTTGACACTGACGTTCTGATGTATAGCTCCTAATGTTAGAATAGGAAATATAGCCCTTTCTTCTGCAGCGCTAATAGTAAGGACATAAGTCTCAATGTGTTCGTACTGTGGATCATAAGTAAAGTTTACTAGTTGCCACCAGGCTTGGTGGTCTTTTTCAAATTGTGTAGTGGAGCTATCTTTTAGTATTATCTCTTTTATTTCTTGAGGTAATGTGCCTGACATTCCTTCTCTCGATATTCCTGCTGCCACTGATTGTACCCATTGTTGCGTCTGAACGCACTGGATAGCAAGTGCAATTTCTTTACTAATATCTCCGGTATAATCAGCAATTTTTATGAAATCTTCAGCAGTGTGGTTGGCTACTAAGGTCATCAATTTAACTACCAGTGATTGTGTTTCTGCTAGTGTAAGCATAGATGAACTTAAAGGCACTTTAAGCTTTCCCAAATTAGAAGTGATGGTACTTAACTTATTTACTAATACGTTCTTGATCTATTGTGTTTAATATGCCAAACCATGTGCCAACCGATCCACTTATATCTCTTTGTGTTCATCTGTGGTATGATCTGGTTGCTAACCAAGCGTTCCAGCCTCTGAGGCTTTGCTGTATGAACGGTTGATAATCTTTTTGTAAATGTGTAATGTCTGTCTGAATGTTTATCTGCACTTTCTTCAGAGAATATGTGGGATCTAACAGCAGTTTTAATTCGTTCGATTGTCTTATCACCTGAGGCCCTATAAAAGTTGAATTATGTATTTCTAAATCTCAAATTCTGGGTGAGGGGCAGAGGTTGGTAGTGCGCATGCACTAGACCACAGTCCTCCTGGAATAGGGTCTTGGGATAATACAATACTTATCAAAAGTCCAATGGTCAGCGCTGAAAGGGTTTGAGAGGGAGCTGGATTCATGATGTCAGGTCTTCTTGTTTATCTTCTGGAGCTTTCTTGACTCGAGAATAGTGAATCCAT
The DNA here is from genome assembly GCF_013368605.1 of Nyctibius grandis. Taxonomy (NCBI): domain Eukaryota; kingdom Metazoa; phylum Chordata; class Aves; order Nyctibiiformes; family Nyctibiidae; genus Nyctibius; species Nyctibius grandis. Next base: position 285,694 of record NW_027167472.1, read on the forward strand.
GTGGGCCGCTCCTTGATCCGAATCGCGGTGAAGGTGGTCAGCAGCACTTGGAAGGGTCCCTCCCACTTTTCTTGCAGGGGTTTTCCTAAAAGATTCTTAACATACACCCAATCACCAGGATTAAACGGATGTAGTTTACAGTTAGGTTGTTTGGGTTGATGTTCTATTACTACTGTGGCATTTTTATCAAAATATTTTCCTACTGCAATTATATAATCATATATATATTGATTACCTATTTAGTCTATAGCATCGCTATTTACAATTTGCATAGCATAAGGTCTACCATACAGGATTTCAAACGGGCTCAACTTTTCTTTTGATCAAGGTTTGACCCTCAATCTAATCAGAGCAATAGGCAAAGCTTGATACCATTGTAAACTAGTTTCTTGGCATATTTTAGCAATTTGTTGTTTGATAAGATGATTCATCTTTTCTACTTGCCCACTGGCTTGTGGTCTGTAGGGCGTATGCAACTGCCATTTAATCTGCAATGCTTTGCTTATTGCTCTCACGACCTTTGCACAAAATGTGAACCTCTATCTGAAGAGATACTTTTTGGTACCCCAAACCGTGGTATTATTTCATTTAATAAAACTTTAGTTACCTCCCTCTCTTTATTTGTCCTGCAGGGGAATGTTTCAGGCCACCCAGAAAATGTGTCAGTTAGTACTAACAAATATCGATACCCCCCTTTTCTTGGGAGTTCAGAGAAGTCAATTTGCCATACTTCACCTGGAAATTTGCCTCGATTTATTGCTCCTTGGTGTATTTTGATTCCGGTATTTGGATTATTCTTCAGGCATCGTTCGCATTGTGATGTGATTTGCTTTACGGTAGTGAAAAATTTTGGTGCTATTCTAGCTTGCAAATATTGATAAAGTGGATCCAAACTCCAATGAGCCTTTTCATGTTCCATTTTTACAAATTGCCAAATTAATTTCCCTGGTATTATTAGCTGTCCCGTTTCTAATTGACCCCATCCATTGTCTAACAAATTGCCTTTGTTCCTTTGAATCCACCTATGATCTGATTCCTGATAGTCTGGTTGAAAATTAGTGTCTAATTCCCCTAGTACTAAAGCTGTTATATTCACTTCGGTCCTTATAGCAGCTAATTTAGCCTCTGCATCCGCTTTCCTATTTCCGGAACAGTGTTACCTTTCAGGTGTCCCTTGCAATGCATTATGGCCACTTGTGCAGGGAGTTGGACTGCTTCTAACAATTGTAGAATTTCTTCTGCATGCTTGACAGTTTTCCCTTGAGCAGTTAGCAGTCCTCTTTCTTTCCAAATTGCTCCATGAGCGTGTACGACGGAGAAGGCATACTTAGAATCTGTCCAAATATTAATTCGTATGCCCTCTGCCAATTCCAAAGCTCGGGTAAGAGCGATCAGTTCTGCCTTTTGGGCTGAGGTCCCTGCGGGTAAAGGATTTGATTCAATTACCTCCTCCGTTGTGGTCACTGCATAGCCTGCCATCCTTACTCCTTGCTTCACGAAGCTGCTGCCGTCGGAGAACCAGTTGTCCGCATCTTCAAATGGTTCTTCTTTGAGGTCCGGGCAGCTGGAGTAGACTGCTTCGGTAGTTTCCAGGCAGTCGTGTTCGATTGGTTCTGCTGACACTCTTCCCTCTAGAAATGAGGCTAGATTCACAATGTTAATGACTTGAATGGTTATATCGTCTGACTCAACCAAGATTGCTTGGTACTTTAGGAATCTAGAAGGTGACAACCAATGGCCTCCCTTTTGTTCTAGTACTGCGGATACAGTGTGGGACACTAACACAGTCATTTTCTGGCCCAACGTCAGTTTTCTGGCCTCTTCTATGTTTATGATTACCGCGGTCACTGCTTTTAGACAGCTGGGCCATCCTTTGCTTACTTCATCCAGCTGTTTGGAGAAATAGGCCACGGTTCTTTTGTGTGGTCCCAATTGTTGTGCTAGAACTCCTAAAGCCATCCCTTGTCGTTCATGAGAGAACAGCCAAAATGGTTTAGTTACATCTGGCAGGCCCAAAGCCGGGGCTCTCATGAGTTCTTGTTTCAGTCTCCTAAAATCTCCCTCTGCTTCGGGAGTCCAGACTAGGATACTCTTAGTTTCTTTTAGTAAATCATACAGTGGTTTGGCGAGTATTCCATATTGATAGATCCATAATCGGCACCAACCTGTCATCCCCAGGAAGGCTCGAAGATCTCTCACCGTTTCTGGTCTAGGCATTTGGCAGATGGCTTCTTTTCTTGCTGTTCCTAAGGATCGTTGTCCTCTGGAAATTTCATATCCCAGGTATACTATTTCTTTTTGCACCAGCTGCGCTTTCTGTTGAGAGACTCGATATCTGCTTAGACCCAGGAAATTTAACAGAGAAATAGTCCATCTAACACACTCTTCTTCCGTCTCAGTTGCTATTAGTAGATCATCTACGTATTGTAGAAGAGTACCATCTCCCTGTGGCCTTTCCCATTGTTCTAAATCCTTGGCTAGTTGGTTCCCAAAAATTGTTGGACTATTTTTATAGCCCTGAGGTAACACTGTCCAGGCTAATTGGGTCTTTCTCCCTTTGCTCACAGATTCCCCTTCGAAGGCAAAAATCTTTTGGCTTTCCGGGGCTAAGGGAAGGCAGAAGAATGCATCTTTTAGATCTAACACTGTAAACCAAATTAAATTGTCTCTTAATTTAGTTAGGAGTGTATAAGGGTTGGCTACCACTGGATGTAGTGTTTTTGCTATCACATTCACAGCTCTTAAATCTTGAACTAGCCTGTAAGTCCCATTTGGTTTCTTAACTGGTAAGATTAGTGTATTATAGTCTGATTTGCACTCTATTAATAACCCTAATTCTAAAAATTTCTGAATTATTGGTTCGATTCCTTTTCTATCTTCTAACCTCAGTGGGTATTGTTTTCTCACCACTGGTCTTGCTCCAGGTATAAGTTCAATAGTGATAGGTGTTGTCTGTTTTGATTTCCCAGGTACGTCAGTAGCCCATACCAATGGGTATATTTCACCCATGATTCGCTCGATATTATGACTTTCAGGTTTTGGTTCTACGCAACTGATCGTCAAGCTTAAAGCCATGATCAGTTGTTCTTCATTTATCTGGAATTCAAGTTTGTCTTTGTTGAATTTTATTACAGCTCCTAAATTTTCTAATAAATCTCTTCCCAAAAGTGGTCTACGAGCATCAGGCAGGTGGAGAAATTTATGAATTACTACACTTTACCCAATTTTGAATTCTAATGGTTTCAAAAGAAAGCTTTCTCAACCTGCCCAGCTGCTTCCACAATGTTAACATTTTGTTTGCTTATTGGCAATAAGGTCTGATTCAATACTGAAAACGTGGCACCTGTATCTACTAGAAATTCTACAGTTTTTCTCTCCTTTCCCTAGCTGCATTTTTATCAAGGGTTTTGCTAGGGAAGATTCCCCTCGTCAGCTCCTGTGTCAGTAATCATTATCGATTTCAGTTTGAGACAATCCCTTTTCCAATGCCCCATCTGTTTACAATACACACACTGATCTTTTTCGGGAGGGGTGTATTTCCCCTCGGTGGGGCACTTGCACTTCGTCTCACAGCGTTAGTGTTATTTCCCGGTAAGTTCCAGAGGGTCTCTGGCCCCCCCGCGGTGCGCAGAGCAGCCGCTGCAGCACCGGCAGCCGCTGCACCCTCACTCTCCCTCCGAGTCTCCCTATTTCGATACGCCTGTCATGCAGTCTCCAGCAAACTCTCTAAATCTCTCGCAGCCATTCCTTGCACTTTCTGTAGCTTTCTCCTAATATCATCTGCCGATTGTCCCAAAAACAGAGATCCACTGTTCCCGGCAGAATTCCAGCCAGAATCAGAGTCTGCACCTGGGTTCTGACCGCTTTCACAAACACCACATCCAACATTGCATCCACATCCTCCCAGTCAGGATCCTGGGTTTTCACAATTAGTTCAAATCCTTTAGTAACCTTTTCAGGATCATCCCAATAATTCCCCGCAGCATCTTCTTCTCTATCCCCTCCTTTAATCTTTCATTCTGTGCACCAACCTTTAAACACTTTTGTACAATGCTACAAGCCAAACAACATCCTTTTAACCTCCTATTTTTTCCTTTTTTTTTTCCTCTTTTTTTTTTTTTTCCTATCACCAGGACCATAGGGTCCTGGGGTGCTAAATTAATTCCACATTCCTTTTGTCACCCTTTACTCTGGGTGATTCCAGAGAGTAAAGAACATATCTGCATAACCCACTTCATCCCATTTTCTTTCCCTTCTTAAAAATAACATAAGTTGTCAACTGTCGGATGTCGCTGCGAACTATAAAATACATCTTTTACAGAAAATGCAGTCAGGACGTTATGAATACCTGTCTGTGAGTGTGGTAGCTGGTAAGGTATTATTCACTCCTTCTATATTGCAGTCTCTCCCCATACAAAATTTTAAACATATTACAAGATGACACACAGCAAACAAGGAAGCGAAAGCGAGCTGAATTACACAGGAATCACATAAAACACAAACAATATGGGATTAGATTTTCCCATTTAAAATTTATAAAACACAAAGACAGGGACTGGGGCCCGAACACTTACACACACACACACACACACACACAGAAACAGACAACAATTAACAATTACTATAAACACAGTATTTCAGGTTCCCACATTTATCAATCACTTTGTCCTTCTCCGGCTGTTTCCCTCACGGGATAACAGAACCACGGATCCAGACTCTGCACTCACTTCGTACGTATTTGTACGTCTCACTCACACAATCACACAAATTCAGATACAGAGTCAAGTTACAATAAACAAATTTTCCTCTGAACATTCACTCGCCCCCCCGCCAAAACCTCGGGGAGACCAACAAAGGTACAGAGATTACAAAGTTAACAACAGCAGCTGCTACTCCCCATATAAAATTTTAAACATATAGAGACTGGATTCTACAATCGTTATCTCTACCGCATTCCAAAGATTCCTCAGTAAAAAAAAACAGGGCTTTCCTGGGTCCTAAAGACCCTTTGTCTTAAATCAAATACAGAAAAGCAAATACAAATGACAACACAGAGCAAAGCGCCTTTTACACTGCAGTGGTGGGACTCTAACCCACGGTTCGCAGGACTCTAACCTGCTGAGGTGGGACTCTAACCCACGGTTCGCAGGACTCTAACCTGCTTAGATGGGGGACTCTAACCCCCTTAGGGGACTAATGCAGAGGGCGTCCCCTCCTGCTTCCCCGGGCAACCGCGTCCGGTCCCCACCTTCTCTTTACCTCATGAGTTTAAACAAGAAAAAAAAAAATATAAATACCTCTGAATGTAGCAGAAGGTCCTTGTCCACCGGCGTGTGAAGCCAAGGGGTTGGGGAGACTTTGTCGACAGAAGATCAGTCGGGGGGGCCCCACAAGTGTCCCCAGGCCACCCGGATTACAGCACAGCGGAGCGGGAGCCTCCTGGCTGGCTCGCCAGAAATGACGCCGAAATGATGCCCCAAAAGGCTGTATGAAACTGCTCAGAGACAAAGTTTAGTCTTTAAGCAGCGAGGTATTTATTTTAGGCAACGTTGGGGAACCCCCGGCTCGTGCCGGACAAAAGAGTTCCGAAGCAGTCCGTGGAAATCAGACTATTTATACAATTTGCATAAGAGATTATAACATCTTTACATGCATATTCATATTATTGCAACATCTAATTGTAATATTCATAGCAGGCGGAGTTAAGGCGGAGTTATAGGCGTGGTCTTCAATTTGGGGAGATTTTGAGGGGTCGTTCCGTTCTTCAGCTTCATGAACCCGGTGTTCTTTCATCATCATCTTCATAAACTCTTGAAATTTCCTTAATTTGGATGGTTTCCCTATGTACCTGGCAAGGATTCTTAGTGTCTTGGCAAGAATACTTGATTTCTTGGCTCATCCTTTTTCTTATCCCCCCTTTTTATATATGTTAGCATTTTTCAGCTTTCTCTGTTCCTACTTCATGTCATAGCGTCCTAGGCCATATCATAGTGTCCTGTTCCTCAGTGAATTATTACCTCCGCTGTTAATACTAAATTCTCTAAGTTTTTCCTTAAAGCCTACATTTAAATTTTAACTCTCTGATTCCTGTATTGCTACACTGTATTCGCTTTCCTGGCTTCAGATCTCTGGCCACAAGCTCCCGACATCGCATCCGACCTTTGATGATAATCTGTGCCAATAGCCCTGCAATCATGGGGACAGTTTTCTTTGTTCTTAAAGATAGAAACAACCATTCCAATACATGTAATGAATTTGATCATTCTGAATTCCATTGACCAATTATTACATATGAAATTTGCCTATCAAACAAAGTGATAATTTGTATTTCCTGATTCAAATCAATACGATGTACAAATTTGGAATGTAGCCTGCTTTCTATTTCTGTAATCAGTTGCTGTACCTCTGCAGTAGTCTGTCATGGTGCTGTTAAATTTGTGTCCCCTGCTAACAATTGCAATACAGGCTGCAATTGTGATGACATAAGCCCCAAGTACGGCCGCAGCCATAACTTGAGCCTTATGTTCCACATCTGCACTTGTTCCACAACGGCTGTTTGCCACAGGTCCAAGGCTTGGCAGCCGCACAGGTTAACCCTGCGTGGAAACACCAGTCCTGTGCTCCCTGCGGTTCGGGCTGCGAGTTGACTGCTTAGGCCTGGAACTGGTTGGGAAGATTCATTTGTGTCAGCACACAGTTCCTCCCCGCGTTCTTTCTCCAGTTTCCCTGCACTCTGCAGCTGGTTGTTATCAGCTGACCTTGAGCATTATACTGAGACCTGCACAGCTTCACAAGATGCCCCAGCTTCCCACAGCAATGACACATCAAAACAGAGTTATCTCTCCCACTCAGCTTCAACTTCTTAAGGCAGTTTTTCTTAAAGTGACCTTCTTGCCCGTATGTATAACAACGATGAACTACCTTAATTGCCACCGCAAAAGTTTTTGCTAAACGTTCCATCTGAAATGTGGTGGTTCCTACTTTCCCGCAAGCATCCATTAGCTCAGTTAAGGTGGGGCCACGATTCGCCATCCCTGCAAAAACTCTCCTGAAGTCCTCATCTGTGTTGTCCCTCGCTAATTGTAGTAACAATGTTTCTTTTACAATTTTCCAATCTAACGGTTGCCAAATATTTCTTCCCTCATGACCCGCACCCACAATCACCGGATACGCTTGTGGAATTATAACTCCTTCTAATAACGCATCTCGAATGATCCCTTTCCATTTCACTCCTCCCCCCTCTTCCCCTGTATACGCGGGCAGACGCTGACTCTCTCCCTCACCTCCCACATTACCAGATGGACACAGACCTCCCCCCCAGCCCTGATCTAAAGGTGGAGTAGGGAATTGCAAAGGAGGTTGAGGTGGCCCTAATACTTGTCCCGAACACAGAGGGGGGTTTGGGGGAGACATAGTCCCATGTCCCGAGGCGTTGGCTGAACAGTGCTGCTGCAATTCCGTCTTTAATTCTTCCAGTCGTCTACCAAGTTCTGTCATGTCAAGTTCGTGTCCGTTTCGTGATGGTAACGGTCCTTTAAGTCCTTGTGACTCTGGTACTGCTGACTCCGTAAATGGCAACTTTAACGGTGGTCGTTTAGCGCCAGAATGTAAACTTTGTTCAACAGACTCAGGAAACGGCGAATCCGGTAAAGGTGGATACGAAGCAGGTTTACCCTCCTTCTTGTCCTCCTGCTCAGCCTCATCCATAGAGAGCTCAATGAGAGGAGGGGGTTTCGGAGGGGGTTTCGGCCAAGTGTCCTGTTCAGCGTCTGAATCAATTAGTCCAAAACGAGCTCGTGTTTTAGGGCGCACTACCGGTTCTGATGGATCTGTATCTATTTTACTCGCTCCCCGCTCCTTAGCTTTTTTCAGAGCCGTCTGTACCCACGGTGATAAAGGAGCTGCCACTGGTACAGCCACCGGGGCCGTGGGAGGTTTTGGTCCCGCAAACAGTGAGGGGGTAGTAGACGTCTGCGGTCCTAAAGCCATAAAAGCTGTATGTGTGACTTCTCTCTCTGCTTTTATTCCTTTTAACGCTTTGCTAACCAGCCTCCATGTAGTAGACAATTTATAGGCTTCCTTATCACCACTTGACACCGCATTCCAGAGAGAGTCACCAATCTTCTCCCATAAAGGCACTTCAAAGACATCATTAAAGGTTGTAAAATGTCCTTTATCTTTTGCCCAAAACAGTAACTGCTTTAACGCAGCTTCGTCATATTTAATTCCTCTCTCAGAGAGTATATGTTGGAGGAGTTTCACCACTGCCACTTCTGTCTTGGTCAGGGTAGACCCCATTCCTCCCCCAGCTGCCTGGGAAGCCCTACCCAGGTTTTCCTTTGCTAGCAAGACTCGGGCTTACCGCATCCGTTCCTGCCGGTGCGAACCGCATCCGTTTCTGTTTCCCAGTGCGTAAATCCAGTGCCGGGGCAGCACTCTACAGCTGGCTTCCTCTCATCCCCCTTTCGGTCCGCTGTCCGCTGCTTCTCCGCAGTCTCCAGGCCGAAGAGTCCCTCTCCCGTGCGCCACTTGTCAGTGTTCGCGAGAGGGCACGGAGTAAATGCACGTAGACCAATATGATCGTTAAGCAGATCTCGTTTATTCGCATATCTGAGGGTACATTTATACTATTCTATTGAGGGTACATTTATACTTTTCTATTTTTGTGCACGCTCCGTGTATGTGTCATTTCTATTATGATTGGTTAGTATGCTTTGTTCACACGCCTCTATATTAGTTCTGATTGGCTTATGCTAAAAAGCTATATCTTGCAGGTGCAGCATTCTTTCTTATTTTTCAACTTCCCCATATCTTATTTTTCTCATAGCCAAGGTCCTCAACTTCCCCCATAGCTTGTTGGTCTCATAGCCAAGGCCCTTGTTCTGTATTATGATTGGCTAGTTCATCACCACCCCATTACCACCCCCTGGACATGCCTGGACATAGCTCGTTCAGTACTTGACCGTTGTCCCGTGGGAATCCCATACTGTGTGGGTTCAGTGGCCTGGTGCATCAGAAATACAGCAGTATAGGGCTTTAATGGACACTGGTGCACGATGCACCATAATACTGTCAAACTATAAAGGGACAGTGCGGAGAAAAGGACTCGGCACACGATCCAATATGAATCAAGCATAAGCTGCTTATTACAAAAAACAAGCCCCTTTTTATAACATATCTGCTTCCGTACATGCAGCCAGGCACTGTCCATGGAAAACCCGATTGGTCGCCCCGCTTCTGCCACACGCTGTCCAAGCCCCCCCCTGCAACCTCCCATTGGTCAGTCCTTTCACCATCCCCCTGTGCTGTAACATGATCCTGCAGGTGCCAAGTCCAGCACTGTTCACAGTGATGTTTACTGTCAAGTATGCAGAGGCTCCGTGGGAAGCACACAGGAGATTGGCCTGTGACCTTGCAGGTGCTAAGTCTGGCAGAGGCTCTGTGGGAAGCACACAGGAGATAGATAGGCCTGTGGCCTTGCTTGGAGAGCTTGTTGACTTCAGCTCTTGATTCTTTCCGTTAGCTGTAACAATATCCCCAACACAAAATCATAAAAGCAAGAGGTAAACTGAAGCTATTAATGAACACCAAAATCGAAAACAAAATCTCTAATGCCGTTTTTCCTCACTTCAGGTTTAAGTGAGAGACACAGGAATCAAAGTTCTCTGGTTCACCTGATCTGGGAGTTTGAATTGTGAGACATACACTTCAGCATATAAAATGCATTGTGTGGCACATGTCCAATTTAAAAATTCATATACCTGAATGATTTTATCCAGAATTACTATGTATACTTTCATCTCTTCTGCTCCCTTTTCATAAATTGGACATCAGTGACGAACTCCTATTAAAATGGAAAAGATAAAGATCTGTGTATTTACTGGAAGAAGGCAGTTTCCAAACATCATTTAAAGAAGCAAGACGACAAGCATGAAAATATAAATTAAAGGTCAATATTGTTGAAGCTTTAGGTGGACGCTACTCTCAAAATGTAATAATCCTTTGAGAAAGGAGGTCCCACTTAGTATGTAAGGAATGGCCCATTCCAGGTGTTACTCTGATCAGTGAGTCTTCACAGGGGAACAGCTGTATGCAGAAAGTCTCAGGACTGGAGTTTATTCATTATTTCATGCTTACTTGAACATATTTTAATAAAATCTTATTATAAATCATGAGTTTTAGTACTTCCGTTACCTTGCAAAACATTAAATTATGGAATCTGAACAGTTGCTTTCTGATTTTCTCCTTGGAAGAGTTTATCTAGGAATTACATGAACTATATTCAACAACAAATAGGACACAGCCTTTAGAGAGATCATGCATATATGTTTCATATGGGAGATAAAATGAGTTATTTGTACATCATACTATAAGTAAAGAATTTTTCAGGCTATGTAAAACGTCTGTGTTCTTCAGGTGATATAATTTCAATGCTAGTAGATATGCTATGATTTGATGAATTGCAATAATTACTATGTGCATTGTACTCTTCCCTTCTTGTTTTCACATTTGCAGGTTTTTTTCTGTGAGGCTCACTAATGGTTTGTGTTTTAACCAATTTAATACATCCTTTCTTAAAGTATTTAGAAGCATTTGTTTATATAAAGAAATTGCTGTTGAACTGGCAAAAAAGGATCTATTTCAATATTTTAACAATCAGCAAAATAGTGTGGGAATATAACGGAAGATTGGCGAGGAGGATTGTAAACACGCTCAAGTGACTTGCATCTGGGGTGTCGAAAAACACATGTATCATACTAGTAACTGTTGTTTAGTCTTGTGTGCTGGACAAGTAGAACATCTGCATTCAGATAACATAGGCCTGTGATAAGACTCAGGGGCACCTAATTGTTCATGCCTGAGATTCCTGCCCTGCTGTGAGAAAGATCAAAGCGCAGTGGAAAACTACCGCCTGCAAGAAACCCCTAATATACAGGCGAAAGCAGCAGGCCTGGAATCTCTCTCTCTCTCTCTAGCAGGAACCGAGCTCCGCGGTGCCTGCGTCCCCGCTTGCGTGCCTTTGCCCCGGGTGCTGCTTCAGAGATCCCCCGGTTTGCGAGGTAACAGGAATAAATTTGCTCTTTGCATTTTATCTGTGGTCTTGTGGCTGTTCCTGCGTTCTGCCTGTGTTGGCTCACACAATAGTACTGTAGAAAAACAAAGCATTACATATTCTGAGAAATGTTACAAGAGTATCTTATTTCTTGTAAAACACATTAAGCAGTAGCAATCATTTTAGGCAAATGTTTATTTTATATTTGATCGCTAAGCAAGAGAGAGTTTCGTTCATCTTCATTTTTGCATTTTTAAGTCCACGTAATTTAGTTCACACTGGAGCACTAAGCTGAATGTTAATAATTTTTCTTTGTGTATTGTATTAAGTGAAAGACAAAGTATTTTTCTCTCTCTTTTCTTTTTGGTTTTCTTCGCCTTTTCTTTTGGCTCTGTTAATAGCCAGAGGACCATGGCATGCAGGAAGATTAGAAGCCCCTTATCTTACCATCTATATCAAAGGTAGCAGACCTATATTGAGATGACAATAATATTCCTTCTCCTCTTGTGAAAGAGGACAGGAGGAATCAGAAAGAGAGTGAAAGAGTAAAAGGAAGCAGTCAAAGAGCTGGAAAGGGGAGAATTCTGAAAATTCATTTTCAGATGTGGTTTGATATTCTGGTAGTCTAGGATTGCAATTAATACTACTTATTTTGCAAAGTTTTTCTCCTTTCTAAATTCTCTGTCCTTTGCTGCAATATTTTCATTTTAATTAATCTCAGAGTGTCACAGTTTAAAGCTGGGCTGGCTATTAAACTGATGGCAAATGCTCTATATTAACCCTCCTCTCCCCCCAGAAGGGGAAGGAAAAGAGAAAAGGGAGAGACACTTATGGGTTGGAAAGTTAAAACAGTTTTAATAAACTATAACAATGAAATAGAGTATAATAATAATAAGTAAATATATACAAATATATACAAAACCAAGATCAAGCTCCCCCGATATCAGTCATATCACCACTGGCACTGCAGAGCAGGCCCCGGGAAGGCCCAGACTGGTCTCAGCGATGGAGAGGAACTGGATTCAGGAACGCACAGATTGGGATCGAGGGCAGAAGAAAAACGGACAGAGCCCTCTTGGGACGTCAGCCATAGCAGAAGAGAGAGAGAGAGAGACCCTCGTGATCCCCCTGCTTTATACTGAGAATGACGTGTATGGGATGGAATACCTCATTGGTCAATTTTGGGTCACCTGTCCAGTCCACTTCTTCCTGGAGGTGCGACCCTTCTACAGCTCTTCACTTGTAATTAGTGAGGAATTTAGCAGTGACCTTGGTTTCTCTAAGAATAAGTCTAAGCAAGAGCCTTTCTGCATACCATTCCTACCATTACCTTAGTAATAACTATAAACTTCAAGCGTTATCAGTTCTGGAAGCAGACACTGTCTGCAAAAAATGCAGTTAGTTTCAGAAAGTGCAGTTACTTAGAGGAGACTTAGCTGAAAGTAAAAATCACTGAAAGGAAAATTGGTTCTGTTTGAGTCCAAACCAGGACACAGAGGATGATACTCTTGCTTATATTAAATAGTTGCTTGAACTCTAAGGAGTCCCACTGAAATAAAACACCAACTCATACTGAGTTGTGACACTGTTACCAGAAAATAGTAACCAAGAAAACTCTCCAAACCAAATGATAGTTTAGAAAGCCGACATTGGTTTATTGCAGCGCTGGGTGCATGGGGGATCTCTCCTCCTAGCATGCACACCTAAGAACAAAAGCTTGCTCCTTCTATACATAATCCCGAGAAAAGCCCACGCATTCCAGAAAAAAAACTTATGCATACCACGTCATGTAATGCATTACGTAATGTCTTTACGCATGCGTACTAAATTGGGGAAGGGGTCTTGGGTGGTCTCTGGGGGTCGCTGGTGGTCGCAATTCCCCTTTAATCGTGCTTGTGCGCAAGCGTGGTCGAGGCCTTTTAGTTTACAAGTACATGTGTTCCCAAGAAGAAGATATCGTTTTGAACTTATCTCTCCTCTGACACAAGAGTTTATGAATCAAGTTAATTTAGACATCACAAAGTTGTTCTCTACAGTTTTGTTTTGTCTTTTGGCCTTCTATAATTAGCAGAGACCTTTGTTTTTCTGGGACTAAGCGTAAACAGCATGAATCATTATTTACTAGAACCTTGTTATCAATCCCATAAACAAACTCTATCTACAAAACATGTAGTTTGCTTCAGAACCTATATTGTTATTATTCTAGCTAAAAGGAAAATTATTGACAGGAAAGTTTGTTCTGTGTCAAGGTAACACAGAGCAGGCCTTTAGAGCCTACTCTGAGGCCTACTCTTGCTAAACTGTTGCTAAATTGAACTGTCTGGTATCAGTTCCCCCCTTTGGAAGTAGTTAGATTTATTATCTCACTACTTCCATATATTTTTCTCAATGATTCTCTTAACACAACCTCCGCAGATCCCTATAATAACTATAATCACAACTACATAAACTATTCCCTCTAATAATGCAGCTAACCATCCTTTTAGAGATAGTCCACCTAATTCTTGCAGGATTTTGTTGAGCCAACTATTTTCTGCTGCATCCCTGATTGCCCTGCTGTCTTTTGCTACTCTCTTCATTTTATCCAATTGCTCTTGCAGGTTATCAGTGATGTTTGGGATGTGGATGCAGCGGTGCTCTTTGTCTAACTTAAGATATCCACACACTCCTTGTTCGTTGACTAATAGCAAGTCTAAGGCCAGTCTATTTTGCAGAGTCATTTTAGTTGGCTTGGATCTGTTTGTTAACAATTTGGAATCCCTTTTGAGTGGCTCTTGATAAAGATTCTACTTACCACGTTTAGATTTTCTATTAGCATCCGATTTTCTAAAGCCATCAGTCCTGGTAAAAGGAAACTTTGAAATCCCCATTCAAGTTGTGACCCCAGGGGATAGGCTGACTGGCTAAATGAGGAATTGGGATTCATGCTGTTACACTAGTAAGATTGCGCATTCTACCAAACCCTTGTATCAGAGTTAGAATTAAGTTCTCATTTATGTCCGTATTGGCCTCTCCACCTGTATCAATTTCTACATTTCCGAACATCACTGCAAGGGAGAGAACCCAGAACCTTGCGATCCCCGAGTTAATCTTAAACATAAAGGTCCTTGTTTTACAGTCCATTCTGATTCTGGTGATGAAGCTGGTTTGATCCTGCTGTGATGTATCCACGGAGTGACTCCCTCGAGCTTGACAGCTGTGTAGGTGGTGAGCAAAATCTGGAAAGGTCCTTTCCACTTCTCTTTTAGCAGTTCATCTGACCATGTCCTCAGGTACACCCAGTCTCTAGGTTGGTATTGATGCACAGGCACGTCCAGGGATAATGGTGCACTCACAGTGATGTACCTGTGGAGGGAGGACAAAACCTTTCCTAGAGAGATAACATGTTCTTTCAGATAATGTTTCCCCATGATCTCAGGATCAACTCCTGTTTCTGTCACCTCGTAGGGTTTACCATAAATGATTTCAAAAGGACTAACCTTTTCTTTAGTTTTAGGATTCGTAGAAAAGCTAAGGGTAAAGCACCTGGCCATTTTATATGAGCCTCTTGGCAAATTTTTACTCATCTGTTTATTTAAGCTTTGATTCATTTTTTTTTTCTACTTTTGCACTTGATTGAGGTCTCCATGGGGTATGGAGGTCCCATTTTACCCCTAACACTTTAGCCAAACTTTGAACAGCTTCCGATACGAAGTGTGGGCCCCTGTCTGAAGATAGTCCCATAGGTACCCCAAATCTCGGTATTATTTCTTTCAGCAATATTTTTGCTACTTCTCTTGCCTTGTTGGTGCAACAGGGGAAAGCTTCTGGCCAGCCTGTGAAAGTATCTATCATTACTAAAAGATACCAATACCCATTTTGCCGCAGTAATTGGGAAAAATCTATTTGCCAATAGTCTTCTGGATTGTTTCTTCTCTTTGTTGCTCCTGATAAAGGTCTCTGCTGGAGTATGTTTGTTCCATCGCCTGCAAACAGTCATGTGTTATTTTTTTCCTACCAGGATCTGTAGTTAGAAAGGTTGCTGGATTCGGGATGCTGGTTACTTTCAGTTCCACATCATCTTGTTCCAGAAGGACGGCTTGATATTTCAGCATCTGGCTCGGTGACAGCCAGTGTCCTCCTTTTTGTTCTAGAACAGTTGTAACTGCATGGGGCACAAACACAGTTAGCTTTTGCCCGAGTGTCAATTTTCGGGCCTCTTGGATCAGTAGTACTGTAGCTGCCACTGCTCGGAGGCATGCTGGCCATCCCTTACTGACATTGTCTCGTTGTTTTGAAAAGTATCCCACAGGTCTTTTCCATGATTCTAGTTTCTGGGCCAACACTCCCAGAGCAATATGCAGTCTTTCATGTACAAATAGTTCAAATGTTTTTTCTAAGTTCGGGAGGCCCAGAGCTGGAGCACTCATTGAAGTCTGTTTTAGTTTTGCAAATGCACCTCTGCATTGCTGAGTCCAAACAAGGAGGTTTCCCTCCCCTTGTACAGCTTCGTATAAGGGTTTGGCAATGAGTCCAAAGTTCATTATCCAGAGGCGGCACCGTCCGGTCATCCCTAGAAATGCTCTAAGCTCCCGCTTTGATTTGGGTTCCGGGATTTGGCAGATAGCCTCTTTTCTTTCAGTTCACAGATGACGTTGACCCTGGGAAATTGTGAATCCCAAATACGTTACTTCTTGCTGGGTTATCTGTGCCTTTCTCCGGGAGACCTTGTACCCTGGCAGTCCCAGAAAGTTTAGAAGATGTACTGTTATCTGTATGGAATCCTCCCTCTTACTTGCTGCTACCAGTATGTCATCCACATACTGCAGTAAGGTGATGTTTTCATGCATCCTCTGCCAGTTCTCTAATTCTTTGACCAATTGATTTCCAAAGATTGTAGGACTATTTTTAAATCCTTGTGGCAACACTGTCCAGCACAGTTGAGTTTTTCTACCAGTCGTGGGACTTTCCCATTCGAAAGCAAACAGTTCCTGACTCTCAGCTGCCAGTGGGAGACAAAAGAACGCATCTTTTAGGTCTAATACGGTAAACCATTTATCTGTTTCCTTCAGAGTGGTTAAAAGAGTGTACGGGTTTGCCACTACCGGGTGGATATCCTGCACGATTTGATTTATAGCTCTTAAGTCCTGAACCAATCTATATTCTTCTGAACGAGGTTTCTTAACCGGCAGTATCGGAGTGTTGTATTCTGATTGGCATTCTCTTAGTAACCGGTCGGGCCTCTGGTTTCAGCTGGATGATTACCGGCTCTGCTGCTCGGGATCATCCCGGTGTTCCTGAGGCCCATACGAAAGGTGACACAGCATCTTCTGGTATCTCCTGTAACTCGGCTTCCTTCTGTAATATAAAAACTTGGGCATCCAAAGCTTTATTTTCAGGGATATGGTTTTGGATTTTTCCTTTTGTAAAAGTAATTTGTGCATTCAATTTACGTAATATATCTCACCCTAACAGCGGCATGGGGCAATCTGGTATGTAGAGAAACTGATGGGTTAACACCCTTTTCCCAATTCCAAATTTGAAAGGCTGGAAAAATGACCGATCTTCTTTCTGCCCTGTGGCACCAATAATTGGCACGCTTTGATCACTCAAATTCCCCTTGCATGTATTTAATACTGAATAGATAGTTTCCGTGTCTGCTAAAATTCTACTTTCTCATTTTCCAATTTTACTATAACCAGGAGTTCTGTTGGGGAGGGTTTTGATTCCTCCCCCGGTCCTCCTCAGTCTGAATCTAAAGTTATCATGTTAGCAGCTTTCCTTGGCATTTACCCAAGGCCTCGCCGACCTGATTGCAGACACTCCCTTTTCCAGTGCCCTTTCTGCTTGCAGAAAGCACACTGATTTTTTTCTAATTGCTTTGCAGCACCTGGTACTTCATGGGAAGATTTTTCTTCCCTTTGGCCTCCCCCGAAAATTCCGTTCTCTAACCTTATTATTTTCCGAGGCTATAGCTGCTGCCAGTTGCTGGTTGTTTTTACACACTTTTTTTTTCTTCCTCTACGTTTTCTCTGTTGTTATACACTTTCCAGGCATTCTCTAACATTTTGTCTAGCAAGCGGGCATCTGCCCCCTCTATTTTTATATCTGCACTAGACTGTCCCATAAAAATGTGTATTAAAGAGACAGCATCTACATCATTTTCTGGATTCAAATCGGTGTATTTTCTTGCAGCCTCTGTTAGCCTTTCAAGGAAAGAGGAGGGATCCTCATTCTTTCCCTGAACGACCTGATATGATTTAGACCAGTTCTTTGACTTTGGAATAGCATTCTGAACACCATGCAAAATCAATCGTTGGTATTCGGTCAATAACAACCTCTGAGCAGGAACGTTGGAGTCCCAATTAGGGTTACTGGGAGGAAAATGTTCATCTAGCCGTCCTGCTTGTGCATCTTGAGCATGCACTCGTTTAGCCTCCTCTCTGGCCTTGGCCAAAATAAGTCATTTTTCCTCAAAAATCACTAAGTTATTCAAACTAATTTGCAAATCTTTCCAGTCAGGATCATGATTTTCAGTTATAGTTTGCTACCCGTTCAGGGTCCTCCCTATATACCCCTGCCATCTCTCTCCAGGATTTTAAATCCGATACAGAAAACGGCACTTTTACTCAAACTGGCCCCTCCGGTGCTACTGCTTGTCTGAGAGGGGCTTGTATATCAGCATTTCTCTGCCTAGTCCTACCTGCCACCGGACTGAAACCTGCTTCACCGTCGGTACTGTCCAAATCACTCTGTTCATTATCCCTTCTAGGTCCAACTAACATTTGAACATCCTCCTCGTTCTCCTTATACTTGTTGCACCGCTTGCCAGTGCTGCATGCCGAACAACACCACTTAGGCACTTTCTTTTTCCCTGCCTCTAACGCCAATACTTCACCTTCGCTTGCAATCAAACCGCATTCCTTACGCACATCACAATCATCCCGTAATGCAAAAAACAAATTCACATACGGCATCTCATCCCACTTTCCCTCTCGTCTACAGAACAACATTAATTGCAGTATTGTGTTGTAGCTTATACTCCCGTTCTTTGGATATTTCTCCTTATCTAGGATATACAAAGGCCACCACTGATTACAATATTCTACAAGCTGCCTCTGGGTGAGAGAGTCTCCCCCCCGACACCTTTTTCCAATGTTTCAATATACATCCTAGAGGAGATTTTTCAGAATCCCCCTTCCACGAAGGGTTTGTTACCCATTGCAAAATAATATCAGAACACAAAAGCAGTGTTAAAACACAGAGACACAAAAGCAACGACTTAACACAGACACAGACACAAAACCAATGACTTAACACAAAATAACAAGATGCTGGGGACTCAACCCCCTTATACCATTTTCAGTGGGACTCTAACCCACCCCTTCAGTAGACTGTTTGTTTCCCATTTTACAAAGTTTCAAAATTAACACGAATACCCGAACAAAGTTATACAAGTACCACAATTACAAATAAATCTGTCACAGTTCAAAGCCGGACTGGCTGTTAAACCGGTGGCAGACAGTAAACGGCAAACGCCGGTCACCGCCCCCCCCTTTCCTCCCTTCCCTCCCCCGAAGGGGAAGGAATGGAGAACACAGAGAGAAACTTGCAAGCCGAAAGTCAAAAGCAGTTTCGCTAAGCGGCAATGAATATACAAATATATACAAATATGTACAAAACCAATATTCAACCCAAAATCCGGACTCCGGGCGTCCCCATAGTAGCGTACGGATTATCGCAATTGTGCACACCAAAACCAATAGCTTAACAACGCGCACTTAATTCAGGTACGACTTATTTGTAAGGAACCAAACAACCAAGTAAGCAAATTAAAATACCAGTACCAATACTCACAACCAATGTCGTTAATATCCCAGATAGCTGTTGCTGTCTCGGAAACTCACCCGACCAGGGAATCGGAGGCTTCCCCGAAAATACGCCGGTGCGCGCTGGAGTCCTCACGATTCCTCTGGTCTGTGGAGATTCCGGAGAGCTTGTCCCATCTGGGTCGCCAAATTCTGTTACCGGAAAATAGTAGCCAAGAAAACTCTCCAAACCAAATGATAGTTTAGAAAGCCGACATTGGTTTATTGCAGCGCTGGGTGCATGGGGGATCTCTCCTCCTAGCATGCACACCTAAGAACAAAAGCTTGCTCCTTCTATACATAATCCCGAGAAAAGCCCACGCATTCCAGAAAAAAACTTATGCATACCACGTCATGTAATGCATTACGTAATGTCTTTACGCATGCGTACTAAATTGGGGAAGGGGTCTTGGGTGGTCTCTGGGGGTCGCTGGTGGTCGCAATTCCCCTTTAATCGTGCTTGTGCGCAAGCGTGGTCGAGGCCTTTTAGTTTACAAGTACATGTGTTCCCAAGAAGAAGATATCGTTTTGAACTTATCTCTCCTCTGACACAAGAGTTTATGAATCAAGTTAATTTAGACATCACAGAGTTGTTCTCTACAGTTTTGTTTTGTCTTTTGGCCTTCTATAATTAGCAGAGACCTTTGTTTTTCTGGGACTAAGCGTAAACAGCATGAATCTTTGTTTACTAGAACCTTGTTATCAATCCCATAAACAAACTCTATCTACAAAACATGTAGTTTACTTCAGAATCTATTAATATTCTCTATTATTCTAGCTAAAAGGAAAATTATTGACAGGAAAGTTTGTTCTGTGTAAAGGTAACACAGAGCAAGCCTTTAGAGCCTACTCTGAGGCCTACTCTTGCTAAACCATTGCTAAATTGAACCGTCTGGTATCAACACCACAATCCAGCAAATTCCCTGCAGCTTTTTGTATCTTAAATACAATTCTATAGGATATAGTAAGGAAGTGAACGAAGTAAAATATATGCACAATGAGAAACATAACTAAATTATGTACATTTCACCCAGCTCATCACGAAAAAATGTCTAAGATGACACAAATGAGAGAGTAGACACAATTTTCTAAAAGTGTAGCCTATAACTACATTGGGAAAAAATAAATTAGAAAGAATTAGTGATTAGGGATCCATTCCTGAGGGTACCAAACAATCTCAAATTTTATTTAAGTCCATGGGAGCCCTAGGTGCTTGAACCTCTGTGAAGCATGCCCTAGGCGACAAGGTAAGAATTTAATCTCATAAGAAACCAGGAACACTGAACATTATCCTTACAGATGACAGTGACACTGGGAGGTTTTTTACATTAGAGCTGAGTGAACATTTTATTTGCTGAAAATTATTCCACAGATATTACCTTTATTTCTCTTTGCAAAATGCCCACAAAGAGATAGTAACATAGTAAAATTCTCAGATGTACTTCTTATTTAAACTTAGTCATGCACTTGTTCAGTGAATTTTCTCTTCAAAATCAAATCTGCTTTTGGTGAATACTTGATCTTGCATTCACTTTGTCATGAGCTATTCATACTAACAAAGCTTGAGCACTCAAGTGTTCCTGTGTGGGATTGGACTGGGCTGCTGGCGGCCCTGGCCTTGAAGGAATTTAACAAGAAAACAGGATGTGAGAAAAACAAGATACGGAGTGATATTCCAACTGTCAACTAAGGACTTGTGGCTGGCTCGCAATGGCCAATCAGCGGTTGTGGTCGGGCATGTCAATAGCGAGTGCAACCAATCATAAAGCTAGCCAGCTAGAGGAGGGAAGATATAAAAAAATAGAGTAAAATAAACACAGGCGCTCTTTTGCTCTTGATCTTGCTTTGCTGCCTGCTTGAAACTATCATTCTGTCTCCTGTTTTTATTTGACCGCCGTGACAAATATAACGACAAATGGTGCCCCGTGTGAGGCACGACCGGGGCGTGTGAGGAACGACCGGAGCATTTAGAGGTGCTAATTGACCGCGGATGACGAGCGGTGACGGCGGTGCCCAACGTAGCTGAAGACAGGCGGAGATGAGCCTGAGGTCTGGACCACTGTAACAGACACCTTGAGAGGTGAGCCGTTGGGGATTAATTAACATGGGTGCTAAAATTTCAGCCAGGGAAAAAAATCACAGAATCACAGAATGTTAGGGATTGGAAGGGACCTCGAAAGATCATCTAGTCCAATCCCCCTGCCGGAGCAGGATTACCTAGATCATATCACACAGGAACGCATCCAGGCGGGTTTTGAATGTCTCCAGAGAAGGAGACTCCACAACCTCTCTGGGCAGCCTGTTCCAGTGTTCAGTTACCCTCACCATAAAGAAGTTTTTCCTCATATTTATGTGGAACCTCCTGTGTTCCAGCTTTCACCCATTGCCCCTTGTCCTGTCAATGGATGTCACTGAGAAGAGCCTGGCTCCATCCTCATGACACTTGCCCTTTACATATTTATAGACATTAATGAGGTCACCCCTCAGTCTCCTCTTCTCCAAGCTAAAGAGACCCAGCTCCCTCAGCCTCTCCTCATAAGGGAGATGTTCCACCCCCTTAATCATCTTAGTGGCTCTGCGCTGGACTCTCTCTAGCAGTTCCCTGTCCTTCTTGAACTGAGGGGCCCAGAACTGGACACAATATTCCAGATGCGGCCTCACCAGGGCAGAGTAGAGAGGGAGGAGAACCTCTCTTGACCTGCTAACCACACCCCTTCTAATACACCCCAGGATGCCATTGGCCTTCTTGGCCACAAGGGCACACTGCTGGCTCATGGTCATCCTGCTGTCCACTAGGACCCCCAGGTCCGTTTCCCCTACGCTGGTCTCCAACAGGTCTGCCCCCAACTTGTACTGGTACATGGGGTTGTTCTTGCCCAGATGCAGGACTCTACACTTGCCCTTGTTATATTTCATTAAATTTCTCCCCGCCCAACTCTCCAGCCTGTCTAGGTCTCTCTGAATGGCTGCGCAGCCTTCTGGTGTGTCAGCCACTCCTCCCAGTTTGGTGTCATCAGCGAACTTGCTGACAGTGCACTCTATTCCCTCATCCAAGTCATTAATGAATATATTGAATAGAACTGGTCCCAGTACCGACCCTTGAGGGACTCCGCTAGACACAGGCCTCCAACTGGACTCTGTCCCATTGACCACCACTCTCTGGCTTCTTTCCTTCAGCCAGTTCACAATCCACCTCACTACCCGATCATCCAGACCACACTTCCTCAGTTTAGCTGCGAGGATGCTGTGGGAGACTGTGTCAAACGCTTTACTGAAATCAAGATAGACCACATCCACAGCTTTACCATCATCTATCCACCGGGTTATGTCCTCATAAAAGGCTATCAAGTTGGTTAAGCATGACTTCCCCTTGGTGAAGCCATGTTGACTGCCCCTAATGATCCTCCTATCCTTGATGTGCCTAGAGACAGCACCAAGGACAAGTTGTTCCACTACCTTTCCAGGGATGGAGGTGAGGCTGACTGGTCTATAGTTACCCGGGTCCTCCTTCTTGCCCTTTTTGAAGACTGGAGGGACATTTGCTTTCCTCCAGTCCTCAGGCACCTCTCCTGTTGCCCACGACTTAGCAAAGATGATGGAGAGTGGCCTAGCAATGACTTCGCCAGCTCCCTCAGCACCCGCGGGTGCATCCCATCAGGGCCCATGGATTTATGGATGTCCAGGTTGCTTAATTGGTCCCTGACCCAGCCCTCATCTACCAAGACAAACTCCTCCTCTATCCTGACTTCTTCTGGGGCCTCAGGGGTCCGGGGCTCCTCAGGACAGCCTCCAACAGTATAGACAGAGGCAAAGAAGGCATTCAGTAACTCCGCCTTCTTTTTATCCTCTGTCTCCAGGGCACCCACCTCATTCACCAGTGGGCCTACATTGCCTCTAGTGTTGGCTTTACCTGCAATGTATTTGAAGAAGCCCTTTCTGTTGTCCTTGACCTCTCTTGCAAGGTTTAATTCCAAGGAGGCCTTAGCTTTCCTAGTTGCCTCCCTACATCCTCTGACAACAGACTTATATTCCTCCCAAGTGGCCAGCCCCTCCTTCCATGATCTGTACACCCTCTTCTTCCACTTGAGTTTGCTCAGCAGTTCCCTGTTTAACCATGCAGGTTTCCTGGTACCCTTTCTTGACTTCCTACCTGCTGGGATGCTCTGATCTTGAGCTTGGAAGAAGCAGTCCTTGAATGCTAACCAACTATCTTGGGCCCCCTTACCTTCTAGTACCCTGTCCCATGGGATTTCCCCTAGCAATTGCTTGAAAAGGCCAAAGTTGGCCCTACTGAAGCCCAGGGTTGTGATTTTGCTAGCTATTCTGTTCCTGCCACATGAGATCCTGAACTCTACCATCTCATGGTCACTACAACCAAGGCTGCCCTCAACCGTCACCACTTCAACCAGACCCTCCTTGTTAGCGAGAACAAGATCCAGCAACGCTCCTCTCCTAGTTGGCTCCTCCACCATTTGCATCAGAAAGTTATCATCAATGCACTGGAGGAACCTCCTGGACTGAGGATGGCTGGCTGAGTAGGCCTCCCAGCAAATATCAGGGTAGTTGAAATCCCCCATGACAACCAGGCCCTGTAATTGCGAGACTGCTTTCAGCTGCCTGTAGAAGGCCTCATCACCCTCCTCATCCTGATCCGGTGGCCTGTAATAGACACCCACAACAGTATCACCCCTGCCAGCCTGCCCCTTAATGCGCACCCACAAACTCTCAACTCGCTCCTGATCCGCCCCTGGACAGAACTCAATACATTCTAGCTGCTCACTCACATAAAGAGCAACTCCACCACCTCTCCTTACTGGCTTGTCTTTCCTGAACAGGACATAGCCATCCATGACCACATTCCAGTCATGCGAGGTATCCCACCAAGTCTCTGTAATTGCCACTAGATCATAGCCCCCCGACCGAACACGGATTTCTAAATCCTCTTGTTTATTCCCCATGCTGCATGCATTGGTGTACAGGCATTTCAGGGAGCGAGCTGAGCACACCGATTTCACCCTAGGGGGATGGGAGGCCTCCTGGTCTACCTCAACACTAGAGCGTTGCCCCAGTGGTGCAAGCCCAGCTACTACCCCATCCCCCTTCGAATCTAGTTTTAAGCTCTCCGAATGAGCCCTGCTAATTCCTGTCCCAGAACCCTTTTGCCCCTATGACATAAGCCTTTCCCATGTATTACGGTCACGCCTGGTGTCTTATAAAACCAGCCATTATCAAAGAACCCAAAGCCCTGCCTGTAGCACCAGTCTCGTAGCCAGGCATTTATAGAGAGAATCCTACTATTCCATCCCACGTCATCACCTGAAAATGGAAGGAGGGAGGAGAAAACAACTTGTGCCCCAGACTCTTTCACCAACCGTCCTAGGGCCTTGTAGTCTTTCTTCATCCCCCTCAGACTACGGGATGCAGTTTCTTCCCCACCTGCCTGGAAGATCAGCAGGGGGTAGTAGTCTGTGGCCTTCACCAGGTTGGGGAGTTTCCTTGTGATATCCCTGATTCGGGCTCCAGGCAGACTGCAGACCTCCCTGTGATGGGGGTCAGCTCTGCATATTGGGCCCTCAGTTCCCTTTAGGAAACAGTCTCCAACCACTAAAACTCTTCTCTTCTTCCTTGTGGAGGAGGTAGCTATATGCCTGTCAGGTTTTTCTGACTGTGGTGGGACCTCTGATATAGGTTGCCTCTCCACCACATCCCCATTGGACTGGCTGTATTCCACTAGGGCCTCATATCTATTTCTCAGAGGCACCTGGGGAGGTGAGGTAGGCAAGGAGGGCACTCGCCTTTTGCCACAACCATAAGCTTGCCTGCACTCACTCCTTTCATTTAGGTTACTGTTTCCCACCTGAAAGGGGCAGAGTACAGGGGCCCCTCGATCCTGGGAGCTCTCTGGCAGGTGCTCCCATTTTTGTTGCAGGGAGGGCAGAGCCTGGCTCCACCAGTCTATCTCCATTTCAGCCTCCCGAATGCTCCTAAGCCTTTCTACTTCAGCTTGAAGCCTTTCAACCTGGCTTTGCAGCTGTGCTGCTCGGCCGAGCAGATCATCTACCTGCTCACAGCGCACACAGCCCCCTGTCACCAGGGAGACGCTGTGGCATTCCCTGCAGCCTGCAACCTGCACCATTGCCTCCTTCCGTGGGAGCTCTGTCTGGGTTCCCACATCCATTTTGGTCTTCTTCTGCCGGGTGGAGACCGTTGTTCTTTCACTGAGCTGGTAAATACCTCCTGGTGACACCCCTGGTTCACAGCTTCTTGGCGCCTTCCTTGCCTTGTGCACTAGGAGAGAGTCAGCGCCCTCCCCAACAAGCTGCAAACAGCTGTGGCCTCCCCCGCCCCGGGACACACACAGTCACTGCTTACTCGCCCTGTACCCTGTGGGCAGGGCCCTCCCAGAGGCTTCTTATCACCCGATCACAGGGGGTGGTGCTACGCCCCCTCCTCTCCTGATTCGTTGCCGGGAACTTCCGGGTCCAGACGGGACTCGGGGCTGCTGCTCGGGGGACCCAGAGTACGGAAACCGCCCGGTACAGCCCGATCTCGCCCTCACCCCGCACTCACCTCAGTCGCTGCCGCTGCTGCCGCTGCTGTCGCTGCTGCCGACTGACCAAATCCATACTAACGATAATGATAAGCATACTTGAAAGGAGGGGAACACTGCTGGTATGGTGTAAAAAGAATAATTTGCCAGCTACAGCACAGACTGCTTTCGAAGTTAGTACGTGGCAAAGCGCTGGAACTTCTCTGTTTGAGGCTGCCTCAAGGGGGGACAAGATCGCCACTGCATCGTTAACGACATGGAGATTAGTTATAGACTCACTGGAGCAAATGAAGGCGGACAGAGAGGCAGAGGCGGCGGCTGAGGCGGCTACGGCTCCTTTCACAGAGACTTCGCCCTCCGTGCCGCCAGAGCCCCCCCCCGCCATCGCCCTCCGTGCCGCCAGACCCCCCCCCCCCCGACCTCCGTGCCGCCAGACCCCCCCCCACCGACCTCCACGCCGCCAGAGCTCCCCCCCGCACAGCCCTCCGCGCTGCCAGAGGTCTCCCACCGCCCAGAGAACAGCAGCGGAACATTGATCCTTCTACCGTCCAGTTATCCGAATCTGAGACTGAGCCACACTTAATAGATCTTTCTGAAGAGGTGGAAGCGGGACATAATTGCTGCAGAGCCCGAGGGGCGGGAAAGTCAGGCGGTAGCATGGAGGAGTTATTCACGCTTCAGCCAGTCCAGGTTACTGTGTCTGGCCCGGACCCGGACAGGTTCTGGAGAAAATTAAGAGAGCACGCACTTGCGGACAGTGATTTCGGGGCCGCGGCTGCTATGGGTGGCGGGCTATTGGCTTGCCTGGTATATCGAGGGGACGGGAACAGCCCACCCGAGTGGGAGCCATTTAATTGGGGAGTGATTAAGGAGTTAAGAGCTATATGTATGCAACATGGTCTGGGCTCGCACTATGCTCAATCATTATTGCGTAGTATTTTTATGGGAGACTTGGCAGCCCACGACTGCCGCGCGATTGCTCAAGTGATACTGACCCCTATGCAAATGTTGCTTTTTGAGGCAAAGTGGAGGCGATTTGCTAATGAACAGGCATTGATGAATTTGGAATATCCACAAGATGATCCCCGTTTTGGGGCCGGGATACCGCAGTTGATGGGAGATCCTCCGATGAATTCTCCCCAATTGCAAGCTCGCTTGCATCCTTTAATCCTGCAACAGGGAAAAGAACTGGCCTTCCAGGCCCTGTTGCAGGTCCCAGATAATGGTGCTCCTCAACAATCTTGGACCACAATAAAACAAGGTCCAGGTGAGGGATATGTGTTGTTTTTAGATAGGTTGAGAGATGCCTTAGAAAAACAAATACTAAACGGGGCTGCTAAAGAAGCGTTGTTTTTACAGTTAGCGAAGGACAACGCAAACGAGGACTGCAGGAAAGTTATTGCAGGGATGGCAAACTGTAACCCCACCTTAACCGAGCTAATGGATGCTTGCGGGAAAGTAGGAACCACCACGTTTCAGATGGAGCATTTAGCAAAAACATTTGCAGCAGCAGTTAAGGTAGTTCATGGTTGTTATACATGCGGGCAAGAAGGTCACTTTAAGAAAAATTGCCCTAAGAAGTCGAAGCTGAGTGGGAGAGGTAACTCTGTTTTGATGTGTCATCACTGTGGGAAGCTGAGGCATCTTGTGAAGCAGTGCAGGTCTAAGTATAATGCTCAAGGTCAGCTGATAACAACCAGCTGCAGAGTGCAGGGAAACTGGAGAAAGAACGCGGGTAGGAACCGTGTGCTGACACAAATGAATCTTCCCAACCAGTTCCAGGCCTATGCAGTCAACTCGCAGCCCGAACCGCAGGGAGCGCCGGACTGGATGTTACCACAGCAACCGCAATCACAGCAGAGAATAGCAGAGTGCATAAGGTTCCATTGAATGCCGTGGGACCCATTGGAAACGGGTTAAGTGCACTATTACTCGGACGTTCTAGTGTAACCTTGCAAGGTCTGTTTGTTTTACCAGGAGTTATTGATGCAGACTATATGGGTCAAATTTGTGCGATGGTATGGACCCCTACCCCCCCCTTGACAATTTCTGAAGGTAGCCGGATCGTGCAGTTGATTCCTTTCCGAGCGCAAGTCACTTGTAAACAGGATAAGATCAGAGGGGAGGGGGGTTCGGTTCGACAGGAACGCCGCAGATCTTTTGGGCTCAGAGCATACAGAATACCCGCCCAACTTTAACATGTATAATCACCTTCGCCAAAGGAACCCCCTCGACAATACAGGTGACCGGGATGATTGATACGGGAGCAGATGTGACTATCATATCTGCACATATATGGCCTCGATCCTGGCCCACCTGCTCAGCTGGCTCCATGCTGGCGGGAGTAGGTGGTGCGACACAGAGTGTCCAGAGCCGATTTACGGTACAAGTTCAGAGCCCTGAGCGTCATATGGTGACAGTGCGACCCTATGTGATTGATGTCCCCTTGAATTTGTGGGGACAGGATGTTCTGGGACAATGGGGAGTGGTCATTGGTACACAAAAGGATTTTTAATAGGGGCCACTGTTGTGGAGGGTGCACAGGGACCAACTCTGCCTCTAACTTGGCTAACAAACACCCCCGTTTGGGTGGAGCAGTGGCCCCTTCCTGAAGAAAAGTGTGTAGCCCTCCGACAATTAGTGGAAGAACAAGTAGCACAAGGTCACTTAGAACCTTCCCATAGCCCCTGGAACACCCCTGTGTTTGTGATTAAGAAAATGTCAGGTAAATGGCGACTACTGCAGGATCTGCGGAAAGTAAATGACTTGATGGAGGGGATGGGAGCCTTACAACCAGGCATGCGCTCTCCGAGTGTGATTCCACGAAACTGGGACATTTTGGTTATTGATCTGAAGGACTGTTTTTTCACCATCCCTTTACATGAAACTGACAAATGCTAATTTGCTTTTTCAATACCTGGTAGGAACAACATGGCGCCTTGTCAACGATATCAGTGGACGGTATTACCGCAAGGCATGAAAAACAGTCCCACAATATGTCAATGGTATGTAGCAAAGGCGTTGACACCAGTACGGGAGCAATTTCCACAGGTATACTGTTATCATTACATGGACGATATTCTTGTGTCACCTGCAGATAAAGCAGAACTTCAACAAGTATATCCAGTTCTGCGGCAATCATTGGCCACTTTCGGGCTGTGTATAGCATGGAAAAGGTTCAGCAGCAGGCCCCATGGAAGTACTTGGGAGTTAAGGTCTTGGATCACAGAATGTTAGGGATTGGAAGGGACCTCGAAAGATCATCTAGTCCAATCCCCCTGCCGGGGCAGGATTGCCTAGACCATATCACACAGGAACGCGTCCAGGCGGGTTTTGAATGTCTCCAGAGAAGGAGACTCCACAACCTCTCTGGGCAGCCTGTTCCAGTGTTCAGTCACCCTCACCGTAAAGAAGTTTGTCCTCATATTTCTGTGGAACCTCCTGTGTTCCAACTTGCACCCATTGCCCCTTGTCCTGTCAATGGATGTCACTGAGAAGAGCCTGGCTCCATCCTCATGACACTTGCCCTTTACATATTTATAGACATTAATGAGGTCACCCCTCAGTCTCCTCTTCTCCAAGCTAAAGAGACCCAGCTCCCTCAGCCTCTCCTCATAAGGGAGATGTTCCACTCCCTTAATCATCTTAGTGGCTCTGCGCTGGACTCTCTCTAGCAGTTCCCTGTCCTTCTTGAACTGAGGGGCCCAGAACTGGACACAATATTCCAGATGCGGCCTCACCAGGGCAGAGTAGAGGGGGAGGAGAACCTCTCTTGACCTGCTAACCACACCCCTTCTAATACACCCCAGGATGCCATTGGCCTTCTTGGCCACAAGGGCACACTGCTGGCTCATGGTCATCCTGCTGTCCACTAGGACCCCCAGGTCCCTTTCCCCTACGCTGGTCTCCAACAGGATCAGATAATTGAGCCACAATCCATCCAATTCCGAGTAAACATCAAAACCCTGAATGATGTGCAAAAATTATTGGGTATCATCAATTGGGTAAGGCTGTACTTGGGCCTCCCGACTGCCCAATTGAAGCCGCTCTTTGACCTGTTGAAAGGAGACACTGATTTGATGTCTCCCCGATCATTGACAGTGGAAGCCACCTTGGCTTTAGAGGAAGTGGCCAATGGTATGCAACAGAAAAAGGTACATCGTGTGGATTTAGAGACACCAGTAAGTTTATATGTAGCCATTGCCAACTATCATCCCATGGGATTACTGGGCCAGTGGAATGAGCGCTGGCAGGATCCACTACACGCTCTAGAGTGGCTGGTTTTATCCGTTCAACCATGAAAAACAGTGAGCACTCAGACTGAGCTGATATCGAAAATAATCACGAAAGGACGCACACGATGCGTTCAACTCACGGGCCGAGACCCCAGTCAGCTATTAATTCCCATTGAACGCAATTATGTAAGCTGGTGTATGGCAAACAGTTTACCATTTCAATTGGCCCTGGAAGGATTTGAAGGGCAGGTATCTTATCATCTTCCCAGTCACAAATTATTACAAGCTCATTCAGAGTTACAAGTGATTCAAAAGCCGCTGGCAGCGGATAGCCCAGTACAAGGCCCTACAGTCTTTACTGACGGCTCTGGAAAATCAGGAAAAGCAGTAGTTAACTGGTATGATGGAAGGCAATGGCAGGAATTGGTGCATTTAGTACAGGGATCACCTCAATTGGTTGAACTTAGTGCTGCCATTGTTGCTTTTAGAACATTTTCACATTGTGCTGTAAACATTGTTACGGACTCTGCTTATGTAGCAGACATTGCGCAGCGTGTTGATCGTGCGCTGCTCAAAGAGGTAAACTCAGAACAATTATTTTCGTTGTTAAAAATGCTATGGACTGTAGTGAACCGACGTATGCATAGGTATCATATCTTGCAAATTCGCAGCCACACCGGTCTGCCAGGATTCATATGTGAATGGAACGTGCATGCCGACGCCCTCGCAGCCCCCGCTTGGACCCCTCCAGTGCCAGACCTAGTTCGTCAAGTGTTTCTGTCTCACCAGTTTTTTCACCAAGGGGCTTGGGCATTAGTCCATCAATTCAAGATCTCTTTTGCAGACGTGAAATCTATCACCGCCGCTTGTCCAGAGTGTCAACGCCTAGGACCCGGACTGGTGTTTCCACGCGGGGTTAACCCGCGCGGCTGCCAAGCCTTGGACCTGTGGCAAATGGACATAACATATGTTCCCTCTTTTGGTCGCCTGCAATATGTTCACGTCTCTGTGGATAATTTTTCTAAGGTTGTGTGGGCATCAGCCCATGCCGGTGAGAAAGCAATCGATGCCATCTCACATCTTCGGCAAGCCTGGGCTGCCCTTGGGATTCTGAAACGTATTAAGAGGGGCAACGGGCCGGCGTATGTATCTGCACGCATGGCCCGATTTCTTGCCTCCTGGGGGGGTGGAACATGTTACTGGCATTCCTCATTCCCCGACCGGCCAGGCCATTGTGGAACGAGTGCACCACACTCTGAAGCAACTTCTCGAAAAACAAAAAGGGGGAATGAGCTCTGAGACCCCACATGCTCGCCTATGGAAGGCTGTGTACACATTGAATCATTTAACTGTGCCAACCGGGAAAGAGTGTCCTGTAATTCTCTCTCATTTTTTGTCTTTGCAGGGAGGCGATCCTCTTGTCAGGGCAAAGGTTTTAGCACGAGACCTGCAAACGGGAAAGTGGACAGGCCCGTGAGATTTAGTTACCTGGGGACGTGGATATGCTTGTGTTTTTACAGATGCAGGGCCACGGTGGTTTCCCACCAGCTGTGTTAAGCCTGCTTTGGATCCTGGAGCTGACAAGAGGACACCAGCCGATAGTCCTTCTGCCGACACCTTGGGAGGGGAGTCACAAGGTTTGGGTGACTCTGATGCAGAGCCTGAACCAGACGCAGTTTTGTGCCTCCTTAGCTCAGCCTGAACAACCCTTTCATACATGTCTAGTGGGGGTCCCCTTAAAGGGATCTGAAAGCAAAAATTACCAAAGAGTTTATTCCTAATTTGTGGGGATAGGGCTTGGCCAAGGTTGCCCAGTAAGAAGGTGGGAGGTTCGTGTATGATAAGCAAATTAAGTCTACTAATGCCTACGCAAAAAGTCATACTAACCATACTAACCTACATAAGGCCAGGTAAAAAAGAAGTGTCATTAACATAGGGATAGAATGTAACGATGCTGCCCAAGGGTTGACGCAACTGCGAAATTTAGCATGCTAGGTTGCAAAAAGAGCTAACCAAACTTCTAGAGTTTTAGAAGCATTAGCCAATGATGTAGATAGTTGAGGAGAAGGAACACGCCTCCACAAAATCCAATGTGAATCAAAGTGAAGACATTTATTAAGCATAAGCTGTCCCTTTTATACATTTTGTACTTTCCCTGGCTGTAAGCATGTGCATTGCTATTCGTTAATATTACTAAACGTACTCTTCTTTGATGTGTTGATTGGTCACTGCTCTGCCACTGGTCCTTCCTTAATTGGCTCCATCAGTTCTTGTTTCTTCTCCTCCGTGTTCGGCTCCCACCGGCTACTCCCTCAATTCTTGTTTGCTCAGCTGCTGTTTTTCCTCATCTCTCAAAGGTCGGCTTGTTGACACTAGCTACATGAATCTTCTCACGCAGCTAGGCCTTCACTCCATACTCTCATACTTCTGGCTCATTACATGACCATTCTGCTCCAAAAACCCCTCTACAATTCCCCCTTTCTTTTCTTGAGCCAGAAAGGCCGTGTTTATTGTCCGCTGCAGGGCCCTTTGCAAGCAGGAGAATAAACACGGTAATACAAGGATGATAATACAAATCACAAACAATCCCATCAATAGCATTTTAATCAATCCAACCAGCCACCCTCCAATTCCCAAATTACCCAACCAGTCATCCAGGAACCCATGCTGTTCCCGTATTTTCTGTGTGGCATCCATGAGCTCTTTGATCTGCTTATGAATTGACCTGGAATGATCGTTCAGATCCATGCAACACATCCCATCAAACTCCTGACATCCGTGACCGTGCACTAATAATAAAAAGTCTATAGCAGCTCTATTTTGTAAGGTAGCATGTCGGATACTATCTACATCATTGGCTAATGTTCCTAAAATTCTAGAAGTTTGATCAGCTCTTTTTGCAACCCAGCAAGCTAAATTTCGCAATTGTGTTAGTCCTTGTGCAGCAGCCACACCCGGTGCAAAAATAGAAGAAAGAACTACTTTGGTCCTAGACCATAGTTCTACCTCATCTTTACATTCTTTCCCTAAGGTAGTGACACTTCTTTTAATCTTGTGTAGGTTAGTGTGGTTTAATATGACCTTTCGTGTAGGCATTAGTAAGCTTAATTTACCTATGGTACACGGACCTCCCAGTTTTTTACTGGGCAGCCCTGGCCAAGCCCTATCTCCACAAATTAGGAATAAACCTTCTGGTAATTTTCTAGGCATGGCCAAATCCGGTGCTGGCTCTGTTCGACTACGCCCTACGTTTGCACACCAGATCGATTCATTTTGCCACAATGGATTACTGGGTGTGACATTTTGTAATCTCTTTATGTCGTTCTGATAAATGTTTGATCCCTCTGTGTAATTGAAAAACACACAGGATTCTGCCTCTAAAGTTCCTAGGATGTCAAGTTCTTGGGGCTCTAAGGGACTGACAGGCAAGCTATCGTCCCATAAATCCCAATGTTCGCCACATTTCATTGCATTCTCACAGAGGCTCTGTTTCAGCACATTCAACCCTGCCACTATCTCCTTACTTTCAGATCTGTTTAAGGGGACCCCCACTAGAAATGTATGAAAGGGTTGTTCAGGCTGAGCTAAGGAGGCACAAAACTGCGTCTGGTTCAAGCTCCGCATCAGAGTCACCCAAACGTTGTGACTCCCCTTCCATGGTGTAGGTGGAAGGACTATCGGTTGATGACCTTTTGTCAGGTCCAGGATCCAAAGCAGGCTTAACACAGAAAAAACAACCCCTTGCTTCATTATGACTGCGCCTTTTGCTCCCTTTTCTATACCTCCCACGCAAACCTTTTCTCACACTTCCCGCAGTCAGGGCACTGGATCTCTCGAGAGGTCAGTGTTCCGAGGCAGATCCTGAGTTGGCTCCTGTAGTTCAGGTTGTTTTTGTAGCCACGGCTTCACCCACTTAGCTGGTACCCATTTGGCTCCTGTATCTGTAACGACACATGCATACCCTCGACCCAACGTTATTAATTTCATTGGACCTTCCCACACACCAGTCACCCCATTTTTTACCATCACTTTGGCTTGTTCCTGTTCTTTCTGAAAAGCCTCCATACCTCCCTTTAACCCTGCACCATGTTTTACTGCTGGAGGTACAGAGTAGTCCTGTGGCAAGCGTAAAAAGTTTAGTACATAAAGCGCTTTACACAACCTGTCAGGAGGAGATAGCCCTGGCTCTCCCCCTTTTTGTTTTTGTAAAAGGTGTTTCAGAGTTTGATTCATGCGCTCCACAATAGCTTGTCCCGTTGGTGAATGTGGGACACCTGTTATATGTGTTATACCCCACAGCTGGAAAAAGTCCTGTGTGGCGCGTGCCACATAGCCTGGGCCATTGTCCGTTTTAATCGTCTGTGGAATGCCCAGGGCTGCAATAGCAGAACGCATGTGTCGTTGAACGTGTTTGCTGGATTCGCCTGTTTGTGCTGTAGCCCAGGTAGCAAGGGAGAAACAGTCAACACTCACGTGGACATATTTCAGCCGTCCAAATTCGGGGATGTGTGTTACATCCATTTGCCATATCTCCAACGGTCCAGTACCGCGGGGGTTGACACCAGGTGCTAAACCACCCCCAAGATGTTGACAGTCTGGACAGGACTGGACTATCCCACGTGCATCTGCACTGCGTAGCCCAAACTGACGCCGCAGTACCTTAGCAGATTGATGGAAAAAGGCATGGGATCGTTGTGCTTGAGCGAAGCGATCAATTGAAGGCGCAGCCCAGGCAGGTGCGACAAGTTTGTCTGCCCGAGCATTGCCTTCAGCTAAGCCTTCCAGGAGTCCTGTGTGACTACGGATATGTGTGATGAAATATGGATGCAGTCGCTCTGTCAGCAAAAGCCATAATTCATGAAAAAGTTGGTATAGTTGTTCATTAGCTATCTCTTTGAGCAGAGCACGCTCCATCCTCTGGACAATCCCTACGACATATAATGAGTCACATACCACATTAACAGGTGCTGTGTTCCATCGCCGGAAGACCTCCACCACAGCTCGCAATTCTAATTGTTGTGTAGACCCTTGAATGTCAGATAAAATTACATCATGCCACTTCCCATTGTCTAGCCATGTTAGTGCTGCTTTTTGAGCTTTGCCTCCAGCATCTGTAAAAACGGTGACACCACTGACCGGACGTTCTGACCTTTTTGGTAATTCTTCCCATTGACCCAATTGCAGCACAGAGAAGTATTTGTGAGGGGGTAGATGTACCTTCAACTCGCCCCTATAATCCAATAACGCAACTTGTAATGGTATGGAATTTTGTAATGCCCATTGTAGATACTCTGCAACCAGTGGAATAACCAAAAAAGCAGGTTCGACGCCTGCTATCTCTACAACCCTCTGCCTTCCTTTCATTACAAGTTGTGCTATGGCCTCTACTTTCGTAGTGATGGTACGTTTTGGTTGCATAGGCAAAAAGATCCATTCCAGCACATGTAGAGGATCCTTGTCAGTCACCCACTGCATAATTAATGCCAGGAGGTGGCGATCGTGATTGATAACCAATAGTCCAAGACTGTAATCTGGGTCCCAACGGTGAGTGTATGCCATAGCTATTTTGGTACTCAGGTGTTTCAATGCCTGCTCAGCTTCCTGTGTCAATGTGCGGGGGGCATCTGCACCGCCTCCTCCCTTTAGCAATTGCATCAAAGGTGCCAATTCAGCATTGGTGAGACCACACAGGGTTCGCACCCAATTGAGGTCTCCCAACAGTTTTTGTACATCATTTAAAGTACTGATATTCACACGAATTTCTAGTTTTTGGGGTCTAACAGTTGTTTTGGTAATTTCCCACCCAAGGTACTTCCAGTTTTCCTCCTGTTGTACCTTTTCTGGAGCTATTTGCAATCCACCTTTTGCTAGTTCAGTCTGCAGTGTATTAATCAATTGTTTTTTATCCAATTGTTTCCCTGCTATTAGAATGTCATCCATATAATGGTATATAATCAAATTTGGAAAATTCCTTCGCACAGGAGCAAGTGCCCAGGCCACATACATTTGACACATTGTCGGTGAATTTTTCATTCCCTGTGGTAACACAACCCAATGATAGCGTTTCATAGGTGCAGCTTTGTTCACTGATGGCACCGAAAAAGCAAATTTCTGATAGTCATCAGGGTGCAAAGGGATGGTGAAGAAACAATCTTTTAAGTCAATGATTAAAATGTCCCAGTCTTTAGGGATCATATTGGGGGATGGGAGCCCTGGTTGTAGGGTTCCCATATCATCCATGACCTCATTGATTTTTCGAAGGTCATGTAACAAACGCCATTTGCCACTTTTTTTCGGAATAGTAAATATTGGGGTGTTCCATGGGCTTGTTGTGGGCTCAATATGACCTTTTTCCAGTTGCTCCTGTACCAAGCTTTCAAGGTGGGCGATTTTTTCTGCAGACAGCGGCCATTGATCAACCCAAACTGGGGTTTCTGTTTTCCAGGTTAGTTTTAGGATTGGTCGCCCTTCATCAATGGCCGCCTCTAAAAACCCTCACTGTTAGTTACCAAACGTGCCCCTAATTGACTTAATGCATCTCTCCCCAGTAAACAAATGGGGACAGGCATCACATATGGTCTTACTGTACAGGTACTCCCATCCTGCAATTTGCAACAAATCACATTTGTACTGATTTTAGTGGTCTGTATTCCCCCGACCCCCAAAATGGGTGTAGGGGGGATCTCCAATGGCCACGAATGAGGCCACGCTGCTTGACTGATTATTGTAACGTCTGCTCCAGTATCAATCAGCATAATGACCACGCAAGTTTTCCCACCAGGTTCTTTTAGTGTTACCCGTTCTGTTGGTTTTGCCTTGCTGATATCCATTGCCAGATAAATGTCAGCCTGGCCTGTTGATCCAAAACCCCCAGCCCCTCTTATCTGATTCCCAGCTGTGGGCACAGCTGATTTAAAGGGGACCAGTTGTCCAATTTTTTCTCCTTTGGGTATATGAATTGGTGGCAGGGGGGTCCATACCATAATAGATATGACCCCTGTAAAATCGGCATCGATTATACCGGGTAAAACGAAAAGACCTTTTCGGGTCGTAGAGGATCGCCCGATAAGTAAGGCACTCAACCCGTGACCCAGTGGGCCTTTCATATCGGTGGGTATACATTGTACTTGCGGGTCTATCAGAGTCACCTCTACTGCTG
This sequence comes from Nyctibius grandis, assembly GCF_013368605.1. Lineage (NCBI taxonomy): Eukaryota > Metazoa > Chordata > Aves > Nyctibiiformes > Nyctibiidae > Nyctibius > Nyctibius grandis. The sequence goes on from NW_027167472.1 coordinate 322,538, forward strand.
TGGCAATGTCGACCCCAGCACTCCCTCTTGTGGCGGCGGCGACGCCATCCAGGCAGCCCGGGTGGAAGACCTGTTTTGTGTCATCGCGCTGGGTCTCCTCGCGCTCGCCCCCCCCCCCGTTTCCCAGCCGAGTTCCCTGCTTAGTGAATCTAGATCGGCATTCATCTGCACGGTGACCGTATTTCCGGCAGCGATTGCAGGTCCCTGCAAACTCGTGACTTTTTACTCGGCATTGAGCCTTAAGGTGTCCCGGTTTGCCACAGTTGTAACATTTTGGTCCCTGATCACCTCTCCCTGATCGTACTAGAGGTTTCACCGCAGCCGCAAAGGCTGACGCCATGTATCCTGCTGTTTCTTCCGTTGTTCCTACGCGCTCACATGCATCCATCATTTCTGCCAGGCTAGAATTTTTGGGTAATGTCTGTAAAATGCGCTTACAAGTAGGATTAGCATTGTCGACTGCCAACGACATTAGCAACGCCTCTCGAGCTACATCGGTCAGCGATGCCCTTTCCAATGCTTCACGCAATCTTTCTAAAAATGTCATATAAGGCTCAGATGGACCTTGCCTTATTTTTGTATAGGCAGGAATTACTTTCCCATCTTCTGGGAGGGTTTTAAAAGCCTCTCGGGCTAAGGTGGCAGTAAGTGCCAAGGCTTCTGGTCTAAGTCGTGCCTGTCGTTGTGGATCACTAAACTGCCCTTCTCCCACCAGTTGGTCAAATGTTATCCCTAAAAGTGGATCATTATCTCCCCTCCCCAGGTTTTCCACCGCTGCAGCCTGTGCTGCGTCATGCCACCTCGTCCGCCACAAGAGTTCCTGCATCGGGGTTAAAATCATCGCCATCAATTGCTTAAAATCAAAAGGTGTTAAAAGCATAGACATAAAGATACTATTTATAAATGCTTGGGTATAAGGTGCATGCAACCCATTTTGTTGTACCGCTTTCCGTGCCTCCTTAACAATCTCCCACTGTAATCCTACCCAGTGCGGTGGTTCTCTCCGATTTCCCAAAATAACTGGGAAAGCTGTGGGCAGAATCTCCCCCTCCACTAGCGCATTCCGTATAACTCCTCGCCACCGTAATCGCGGATCGTCTCCTCCCCCGTCCCCCATGACAGAGTGCATACCAACATTCCCATCCATATTTCTCATGCGGCTAGTCCCAGCCGCCTCAGCACCCCCCCCGGCCCCCCTGGCCCCCCCGCGTAGGCGTTCCCTTTCTTCTTCTCTCCTCTGCTCCTCCTTATGCTGTCGCTCAGTTAAGGTCGTCTGTCTTTCCAGGTCTTGTAATTTTGCTAACAATTTTTCCGCCCAAGCCACCGGATCCTTAAATTTCCCTGGACCGCCGGCAGGCGATGGGGGAGACGACGGGGGCAGAGGGGGATATTCGTATTCGGCGCGATTTGCGAGATTGGCGGCTCGCGGAGGCTTGAAGGGTGGGGGGGTGGGCTCGGGCTGATGCTCATCAACCTCCATTTCCTCCGGTTTAGGGGGCTCCCCTGTTGGTTTAGGGGGTATTTCAATTTTCTCCTGCTCTTCTGGTGGTGCGGAGGGGTTTGAAAAAAACAGTATTGGCGGCTGACCAAAAACACGAAGACCTCTCGCCCCAGGGTTAACCTCTGTTGGACGCAGAGCCGTAAAAGCCCCTGCTGCAACAGCCCTCTCTGCTTTCATTTCTTGAAGAGCAGTAAGAACAGCCCTCCATGCAGTTGCCAGTTCTATTGCCTCCTTTTCCCCACTGCTTATCGCTTCCCATAAACCCTTTCCAATATCTTCCCAAGTGTCCACCTTAAAAGCGCTCTGGGGGTCCGAAGGGAACCCATGCTCTCGACACCAAACTAACAGTCTCCGGAGCAAATGCTCATCATGTTTCACTCCTCTCTTAGAGAGGATATGTAGGAGAAGCCTTACTATCGCACTTTCTTCTTTAGAAATATTTTGGCCCATCTCCTTTTTCCCCCGGCTGCTCACCTCACTAAGTGTCCCGTTGCAACGTTCTTTTCTTTTCTTGCGAGTCGTCCTCCGTCTCGCCCCGGTCTTCAGACCTGCTGAGCCGTACTCCAGCCGGTGTACCTCCTTCTGGGCTATTCCCCGAACTTGCCGTCGATCAGCGTCTCATCAGGGTCACCATCTGAGGAGAAGGAACACGCCTCCACAAAATCCAATGTGAATCAAAGTGAAGACGTTTATTAAGCATAAGCTGTCCCTTTTATACATTTTGTACTTTCCCTGGCTGTAAGCATGTGCATTGCTATTCGTTAATATTACTAAACATACTCTTCTTTGATGTGTTGATTGGTCACTGCTCTGCCACTGGTCCTTCCTTAATTGGCTCCATCAGTTCTTGTTTCTTCTCCTCCGTGTTCGGCTCCCACCGGCTACTCCCTCAATTCTTGTTTGCTCAGCTGCTGTTTTTCCTCATCTCTCAAAGGTCGGCTTGTTGACACTAGCTACATGAATCTTCTCACGCAGCTAGGCCTTCACTCCATACTCTCATACTTCTGGCTCATTACATGACCATTCTGCTCCAAAAACCCCTCTACAGATAGTATTCGACATGCTACCTTGCAAAATAGAGCTTCTATAGATTTTTATTATTAGCGCACGGTCATGGGTCATGGGTTCTTAGATGACTGGCTGGGTCACCTAGGATTCGGGGGATGGCTGACAGGATTGATAAAGATGGGACTTATGGGATTGTTTGTAGTTTGTATCATCATGCTCGTGTTACCGTGTTTGTTTTCTTGTTTGCAAAGGGCCCTGCAACGGATGATAAACATGGCCTTTTTGGTTGAAAAAGAAAAAGGGGGAATTGTGAGATTGGACTGGGCTGCTGGCGGCCCTGACCTTGAAGGAATTTAGCAAGAAAACAGGATGTGAGAAAAACAAGATACGGAGTGATATTCCAGCTGCCAACTATGGACTCGTGGCTGGCGCGCGATGGCCAATCAGCGGTTGTGGTCGGGCACGTCAATAGCGAGTGCAACCAATCATAAAGCTAGCCAGCTAGAGGAGGGAAGATATAAAAAATAGAGTAAAATAAACACAGGCGCTCTTTTGCTCTTGATCTTGCTTTGCTGCCTGCTTGAAACTATCATTCTGTCTCCTGTTTTTATTTGACTGCTGTGACAAATATAACGACATTCCTGGAACGCAAATGTGAAAGCATTGCAAACATGGTCTAATTGAAATCCACTTTTGTCACGGTTTAAAGCTGGCCGGCTATTAAACCTGTGGCAGACACTCTCTGTTAACCCTCCCCCCCCACCAGAAAGGAAAGGGAAAGGGAAAGGGAAAAGGGAGAGAGACTTATGGGTTGGAAATTTAAAACAGCTTTAATAAACTATAATAATGAAAAGGAGTATAATAATAATATTGGAATAATCAAATATATACAAATATATATATACAAAACCAAGATCGAGCTCCCCCGATGTCGGCAACGTCACCACCGGCACTGCAGGGCAGGCTCCGGGAAGGCCCAGGCTGGGCCCAGCGACGGTCGAGAACTGGATTCAGGGATGCATGGATCGGGATCGGGGGCAGCAGGAAAACAGAGTCCTCTTTGGACACCGGCCATACCAGAAGGGCGAGAAGGGAGAAGAAAGGGCCCAAGGCTCAAGCAGCAGAAGCAGTCCAAGCCTGAAGCAGAAAGAACCCCAAGACCCTCGTGATCCCCCCGCTTTATGCTGAGAATGACATGTATGGGATGGAATACCTTCGTTGGTCAATTTTGGGTCACCTGCCCTGTCCGCTCCTCCCTGCAGGTGTGACCCCCCCTTCGGCTCTTCACTCGTAAGCAGTAAGGAATTTAGCAGTGACCTTGGTTTCTCTAAGACTAAGTACAGCAAGAGGCTTTCTGCATAACATCCCTACCGGTGCCTCAGTGATAACTACAAACTTTGAGTGTTATCAGTTCTGGAAGCAGACACTGTCTGCAAAACATGCAGTTAGTTTCAGAAAGTGCAGTTACTTAGAGACTTAGCTGAAAGTAAAAATCACTGAAAGGAAAATTGGCCTGGTTTAGGCCAAACCAGGACAACTTTCCACTTTGAGCAAATATTCGTGGAACATTTTTCCTAGTATTCACTTAATTTCAGTTGACATTATGGGCTAAAATCTCACTAATGTGCACTGAAGAGAGACATCACAGCAGAACTGTCTTCAATAACACAGGTGCAATATTCCTGGAACAGGCAGGTCTCTTGAACAGGCGTAGCATGATTTAACCTGCTCTGTCCTTTTATTTCATTCAGAGGGCAGTCTTTAAAGTAGACTGTTCAATGGCTAAGCGAACTCTCCTGAGTGTTTCAGCCACACATCAAAATTTAAGAGCCCATGCTGTACCTTGCTGTAAGCTCCCCTTCAGAGCTAATCAATAAAGTTATTCATCTAGCTTCTTTCATAATTACCAGTGATCAGCTTACTACTGGTGTAAGGTAGGCTTCTTCGGAACATATATTTGTTGCTGACATGTGAGGTCACCATACAAGCAGTGATCAGTGGTATAACTACTTTTACATTTATACTATAGATAGATAGAGCGAGCTATTGCCCCTGAAACATTTCGCTCTTTGGAAACAGGCAAAAGTGGTCAATCTGGATCCACTCAACCTTCCTTTAGACACTCACCTCAGACACATTTCAGTGCATTAGGAATATCACCCTTCCTAGGAACGTGCTATGGTCCATAGAGCAACAGGAGCCGCCAGAGGGCAATTTGATCTTGGATGGTCAGAACTACTTTCTGGAAGTGCCCATCTTTCCCAGTCAAGGAGAAGGAGGCCTGTACAAAACACTCAATGGAAATGCCTCAGAAAAGTGCCTGTGTTGGGAGGGACAAATCCAGACCCTGTTGTCTCCAGTGTCAGATTTGTAAGAATTTCATAGAACACAATGGTTTGGGTTGGAAGGGACCTTTAGAGGTCATCTAGTCCAACTCTCCTGAAATGAGCAGGGACATCTTCAACTAGATCAGATTGCTCAGAGCCCCGTCCAGCATGACCTTGAATGATTCCAGGGATGGGGCATCTACAACCTCTCTGGGCAACCTGTTCCAGTGTCTCACCACTCTCATCATAAAAAATTTCTTCCTTATATCTAGCCTGAACCTACTCTCTTTTAGATTAAAATCATTACCCCTTGTCCTATCGCTACAGGTCTGTGGGGTTCCCACGAGACAATGGTGGGAACGAGGTACTGAACGAGCTATGTCCAGGCATGTCCAGGGGGTGGTAATGGGGTGGTGATGAACTGACCAATCATAATACAGAACAAGGGCCTTGGCTATGAGACCAACAAGATATGTAGGGAAGTTGAAAAATAAGAAAGAATGCTGCACCTGCAAGATATAACTTTTTAGCATAAGCCAATCAGAACTAATATAGAGGCGTGTGAACAAAGCATACTAACCAATCATAATAGAAATGACATGTACACAGAGTGTGTACAAAAATAGAATAGTATAAATGCACCCTCAATGGAATAGTATAAATGTACCCTCAGATACGTAAATAAACGAGATCTGCTTAACGATCATATTGGTCTGCGTGCGGTGTCTCCGTGCCCTCTCGCGAACACTGATAAGTGGCACCCGGGACAGGGATTCTTCGTCCCGGAGACTGCGGAGAAGCAGCGGACAGCGGACCGAAAGGGGGATGAGAGGAAGCCAGCTGTAGAGTGCTGCCCCGGCACTGGATTTTCGCACCGGCAGGAACGGATGCAGTAAGCCCGAGTTTTGCTAGCAAAGGAAAACCTGGGTAGGGCTTCCCAGGCAGCTGGGGGAGGAATGGGGTCTACCCTGACCAAGACAGAAGTGGCAGTGGTGAAACTCCTCCAACATATACTCTCTGAGAGAGGAATTAAATATGACGAAGCTGCGTTAAAGCAGTTACTGCTTTGGGCAAAAGACAAAGGACATTTTACAACCTTTAATGATGTCTTTGAAGTGCCTTTATGGGAGAAGATTGGTGACTCTCTCTGGAATGCGGTGTCAAGTGGTGATAAGGAAGCCTTTAAATTGTCTGCTACATGGAAGCTGGTTAGTGAAGCGTTAAAGGGAATAAAAGCAGAGAGAGAAGTCACAAATTCAGCTTTTATGGCTTTAGGACCGCAGACGTCTACTACCCCCTCACTGTTTGTGGGACCAACACCTCCCACGGCCCCGGTGGCTGTACCGGTGGCAGCTCCTTTATCACCGTGGGTACGGACGGCTCTGAAGAAAGCTGAGGAGCGGGGAGCGAGTAAAATAGATACAGATCCATCAGAACCGGTAGTGCGCCCTAAAACACGAACTCGATTTGGACTAATTGATTCAGATGCTGAACAGAAGACTTGGCCGAAACCCCCTCCGAAACCCCCTCCCTCTCATTGATCTCTCTATGGATGAGGCTGAGCAGGAGGACAAGAAGGAGGGTAAAACTGTTTCATATCCACCTTTACCGGATTCGCTGTTTCCTGAGTCTGTTGAACAAAGTTTACATTCCGGCGCTAAACAACCACCGTTAAAGTCTCCAGTTACAGAGTCAGCAGTACCAGAGTCACAAGGACTTAAAGGACCGTTACCATCAAGAAATGGACACGAACTTGACATGACAGAGCTTGGTAGACGACTGGAAGAATTAAAGACGGAATTGCAGCAGCACCGTTCAGCCAACGCATCGGGACACGTGACTATGTCTCCCCAAAACCCCCCTCTGTGTTCGGGACAAGTATTAGGGCCACCTCAACCTCCTTTACAATTCCCTACTCCGCCTTTAGATCAGGGCTGGGGGAGAGGTCTGCGTCCATCTGGTAATGTGGGAGGTGAGGGAGAGAATCAGCGTCTGCCCGCGTATACAGGGGAAGAGGGGGGAGGAGTAAAATGGAAAGGGATCAGTCGAGATGCGTCGAGATGCGTTATTAGAAGGAGTTATAATTCCACAAGCATATCCGGTGATTGTGGGTGCGGGTCCTGAGGGAAGAAATATTTGACAACTGTTAGATTGGAAAATTGTAAAAGAAGCATTACACTATACTTAGCGAAAGACAACACAGGTGAGGACTGCAGAAAAGTTGTTGCAGGGATGGCAAATCATAATGCCACCTTAACTGAACTAATGGATGCTTGCGGGAAAATAGGAACCACTACATTTCAGATGGAGCATTTAGCAACTTTTGCGGCGGCAGTTAAGGTAGTTCATCGTTGTTATACATGCGAACAGGAAGGTCACTTTAAGAAAAACTGCCTTAAGAAGTCGAAGCTGAGTGGGAGAGATAACTCTGTTTTGATGTGTCATTGCTGTGGGAAGCTAGGGCATTTTGTGAAGCTGTGCAGGTCTCAGTATAATGCTCAAGGTCAGCTGATAACAACCAGCTGCAGAGCACAGGGCTGGTGTTTCCATGCAGGGTTAACCTGTGCGGCTGCCAAGCCTTGGACCTGTGGCAAACAGGGATAATGCTAATGCTGATTGTCAAAAGATCATTGAAGCTTTACCTGGAAAAACAGATTTGAATGTTATGATAAAGGCATGTGCAAATGTGGGTACTGTGGAACATAAGGCTCAAGTTATGGCTGCGGCCGTACTTGGGGCTTACGTCGTCACAATTGCAGCCTCTATTCCAATTGTTAGCAGAGGACACAAAATTAACAACACCATGACAGACTACTGCAGAGGTACAGCAACTGATTACAGAAGTAGAAAGCAGGCTACATTCCAAATTTGTACATCGTATTGATTTGAATCAGGAAATACAAATTATCACTTTGTTTGATAGGCAAATTCCGTATGCAATAATTGGTCAATGGAATTCAGAATGGTCAGATTCGTTACAGAGCTATTGGCACAGATTATCATCAAAGGACGGATGCGATGTCGGGAGCTTGTGGCCAGAGATCCCTGCATCACTAACTGTTCCTATTGCAGCTCAATATTTTGAGTGGTGTATGGCTAATAGCTTTGCTTTACAAACAGCTATGGAGAATTTCTCAGGACAGGTTGTTGAGTGCGGAACTTCCAATTGCCACGGGAGTGTGGTGTACAGACACTCCTGTGGATGGAACTACCATTTTTACAGATGGATCTGGGAACACAGGCAAGGCGGGCCTTGTCTGGTATTCTGACGGCAAGTGGGAATCTATGGTAGTACAAAAAAAGGGTTCACCTCAGGTGGTAGAATTACAAGCTGTATTAGAAGTATTTCAGAATTTTCCCATTCCCTTTAATTTGGTTACTGATTCAGCATATGTAGCTGGCATTGTAAAACAATTGGATAGATTTGTTATAGACAATACATGTAATCAGTGTGTTTTTGAATTGCTGCTAGCTCTGTGGCAAGAAATTCAAATCTGAACTGCATTGTTTTATGTTTTACATGTAAGAAATCATACTAATTTGCCTGGGTTTATTGCAGAAGGCAATGCTCGACCAGACTAGACATTACCGGACTAGACATTACTGGACTAGACTCAGATGTTATCTATTTACCTATCAGAAAGGAATATCTACAGTGGTTAACAAATCAGTCAACTACTTTTCAAATAGCCTTACAGGACTTTACTGGACAATTGTTAACACATTTACCAAAAGATAAAAAGCTACAGTTTATTTGCAAACAGGATTGGGAAGAACAACCTATCAGATCAGAGATACCTGTGACTGGACTAACTGTTTTTACTGATGCAGGGAAGCGATCACATTCAGCAGTTATTACCTGGCAAGAGGATGGACAATGGAAACATTGCAAATTCTCAGGGCAAACTGAGGACTCATTGCAGACATTTGAACTTTTTGCAATATACCAGGTCTTTGTAAAATGGAAGGACTTACCTGTAAATATTGTAACAGACTCTCTTTATGCAGCAGGCATTGTAAATCGAATTGAAAGAGCTTTTATACGACCAGTGAAGAATATGCGACTTTACACCATTTTGCTACAGTTGCATCAGGCAATAAACCTCAGAGAGGTACCTTATTTTGTTACTCACATTCGTAGTCATCAATTTGATCAAGGTTTGAGCATTGGAAATAATAAAACAGACACACTTGTGTCCTATACGCAAATATCACCAAATTTATTTGAACAAGTGCGCCTATCCCATCAATTCTTTCATCAATCAGCAAAAATGTTAGCGAAACAATTTCACCTCACCATGGCACAAGCATGTAAATTAGTTAGTGCTTGTCCTAGTTGTCAGAAAATTGGCATGGGAATTGGAATAGGGGTAAATCCTCGAGGACTGAGTGCGTTGCAACTGTGGCAAATGGACGTTACTCACATTGCAGAATTTGGAAGGCTCAAATATGTTCATGTATCTGTTGATATGTTTTCACATGTAATATGGGCAACAACACAAACTGGGGAAACAGGTCGTCATGTCAAATGACATTTACTTGCTTGCTTTACAAGTCTTGGGGTTCCACAACAACTTAAGACTGATAATGGACCAGCATACTGTTCATAAATTTTTCGTCAATTTTGTCAACTATGGGGTATTACACATGTCACTGGGATTCCTCATTCGCCTACGGGTCAGGCGATTGTGGAACGTGCTCATAGTACATGGAAACAGCTTCTGCAAAAAAAAAAAGGGGGAGAGGTGACTGAACCTTCTGAGAGACTTGCAAAAGCTGTTTATGTACTTAACCATTTAACTTTAGCAGGAGATAAGGAGCGACCCACAATTGTAATACATTGGGAGGCAGTTCGACAGAGAGTAGCAGAAGACAGCAGGGCAATCAGGGATGCAGCAGAAAATAATTGGCTCAACAAAATCCTGCAAGAATTAGGTGGATTGTCTCTAAAAGGATAGTTAGCCGCATTGTTAGAGGGAATAGTTTATGTAGTTGTGATTATAGTTATCATAGGGATCTTCGTGGGTTGTGTTAAGACAATCATTGAGAAGAGTATATGGAAGTAGTGAGATAATAAATCTAACTACTTCCAAAGGGGGAAATTGATACCGGATGGTTTAGCAACGGTTTAGCAAGAGTAGGCCTCAGAGTAGGCTCTAAAAGGCCTGCTCTGTGTTACCTTTACACAGAATCAGCTTTCCTGTCAATAATTTTCCTTTCAGCTAGAATAATAGAGAATAACAGTGTGTTCTGAAGCAAACTACATGTTTTGTAGATAGAGTCTGCTTATGGGAATGTTTATAATAGGCATTATCCTACTTGTGTTACCCTGTTTGTTTGCATGTTTGCAGAAAACTGTGCAACGAATGGTCAATACAGCCTTTTTGGCTCAACAACAGAGAGCAGGATTTATGGGTAACCAAGGCTGGGATTCTCTGACCGGGCTCTGCGAGACGCAGGGAACCAGGTTGAAGTAAGAAACAAAGACAAAAAGGACAGGACAGGACATAGCTCGTTCAAAAACAAAAAGGGGGATTTGTGGGGTTCCCACGAGACAATGGTGGGAACGAGGTACTGAACGAGCTATGTCCAGGCATGTCCAGGGGGTGGTAATGGGGTGGTAATGAACTGACCAATCATAATACAGAACAAGGGCCTTGGCTATGAGACCAACAAGATATGTAGGGAAGTTGAAAAATAAGAAAGAATGCTGCACCTGCAAGATATAACTTTTTAGCATAAGCCAATCAGAACTAATATAGAGGCGTGTGAACAAAGCATACTAACCAATCATAATAGAAATGACATGTACACAGAGTGTGTACAAAAATAGAATAGTATAAATGCACCCTCAATGGAATAGTATAAATGTACCCTCAGATACGTAAATAAACGAGATCTGCTTAACGATCATATTGGTCTGCGTGCGGTGTCTCCGTGCCCTCTCGCGAACACTGATACAGGTCCTACTAAAAAGTCTGTCCCCCTCTTCCTTATAAGCCCCCTTTAAGTATTGAAAGGCTGCAATAAGGTCTCCCTGGAGCCTTCTCTTCCCCAGGCTGAACAACCCCAACTCTCTCAGCCTGTCCTCATAGGAGAGGTGCTCCAGCCCCCTTATCATCTTCATGGCCCTCCTCTGGACCCACTCCAACAGGTTCATGTCTTTCTTGTACTGAGGTCCCCAAAGCTGGATGCAGCACTCCAGGTGGGGCCTCACCAGAGTGGAGTAGAGGGGCAGAATCTCTCAATGTGAAGGCTGCATCACAAAGCCTATTCACAGGTATTTTTTTTCATAAAACCATGTCCACCAGTTTTCTTCTGCAACCTGGTGAACATCATCTTTTCATTACTTTGTGCATGGTCCCTCTGTCACCAAAATGGGGAATAAAACTCCTTAACGCCGGGTTTTAGCATTAACGAGCAGGCATTACTTTATTCGGCCAAGGGACATGGGGGATCGCTCCACCTAACATGTCCACCGAGGCATAAAAGCACACTCATTATATACATTATAGAAAAATGAATATTCATATAATTCCCGAGAAAAGCCCGCCTATTCCAAGAAACCTTATGCATATGCTAATACATTATGTATTGTCTTTGCGCATGCGTACTAAATTGGGGAAGGGGTCTTGGGTGGTCTCTGGGGGTCGTAATCCCCCCATAGTTATGCTATCTGCTGTATGACCCCGCTTCCGCACAAGCATGGTCGAGGCCTTTTTGTTGACACATGCAGGTGGCTCCAAGGAGAAGATACTGTTCTGGTTCTTACAGGATTTATCTCTACTACTGGCATCAGAGCTATGAATCAAGTCATTTTAGACGCTACAAAGATGTTGTTCATAGTCTTATCTTTGGCCCTTCTTTGTAATCAGTGAGGAATTTAACAGAGACCTTGGATTCTCTAAGAATAAGCACAAGCAAGAGTCAGTGATAGCTATAACTTTAAGCATTATCAGTCCTAGAAGCAGACACTGTCTTCAAAACATGCAGTAGCTTCAGAAAGTGCAGTTATTTTAGCTGAAAGGAAAATTACTGACAGGAAAGTTGATTCTGTCGAAAGGTTACACAGAATAGGCCTTTTAGGGCCTGCTCTGAGGCCTACTTTTACGAAACTCTCTGGTATCACCTCTGGGTCACTGTTCAGTCACTTAGATGAGTGTCCTTATATCTCTCCAGATGTGTACTATGCATAAAATCAAGCCACTAGCTGCTATGAAACAAATAATAAATATTTTTCCCATAAACCTCAACCTAATATATACATAACTTATACATACAAAACAATTAATTGTAACACATGCTATACACCCTTACTGTCGTACAACTTCGCAGGCACCAAAATCTTTTTATTGGTACATACATGCTATCACCCCAAATGTTATCTGTTGACAACATGCAGATAATAAAAAAACTTAACTGGAATAATTCTTCCTTCAATATGACAAAGAATTTTCTTCCACAAGGGTATGAGACATGAAATTGACTCTCTCTCTAGCTCTTTTTTCCTGTTGGTTTCCAGATTCTCTCTCTCTCTCTCTCTCTCTCTCCCCCCCTCCCTCCCCCCTTCCCCCCTCCCCTCTCTCCTCTGCCTGGAGTGACTTGCCATGATTCTGTGAGCTAAGTATAATTTTGTGTGTTTTGTATTAGCATTGATATTGGTTTTCTTATTTTATTAAATCTGTTTGAAGTTTAACACGAGTCTTCCTCCTTTTCCCAATTCCCTTTCTCGATTGGAGAAGGGGCATTGGGTGATAGAACAAATACTTATTATTAGCCCTGGGTGTGGGCTAAATGAAGACAGCTTATTTGGTGCCTAAGATAAATAGATCATCTGGGAGAACCATAGACTTTTGATCTAAGACTCTCAAAGGGTTGAAGTTTTCACAGATTTGACTGCTTTAATTATGAGCATACATTATGTTGGTGTCAGTATTGGGGCTGCTGAGGGGAATTCTCTGGTGTTTGGTTTTACAGTTCCTTTTGTGGTGGCTAATCAAATGTGTGGCTTTGCTGCTGTTTGTTACTGGTTTTGTGTGATTTACCACTTCTGGGCATGGACTTAAAGGGTATCACTCTGCTATGTGGTTTGGCATTGGTTTATGGTATTATAAATTCTTTTGGAAATGTGACCATTTCTGATTTCTATGGAATAGAAGTGGGTGACATGTACTTTCCTTTTCCCTTGAGGCTGATCTCAATGGCTTCTGAGATTTTTGAATACCCTTGGGATGTTTCAACCACCATGTACATATTGTTAGGCCTTTTGAATGTCTTTCAGCTCTTGCTCTTGCTTAGAGTAAAATACTGGTATAAGGGTGGATACACCACAGCTGCTACAACCACTGTCACAGGCCCTGCAGCAGCCCCAGCCCCTACACCAGGCACCACACTAGTTCCAGCCCCTATGATAGACACCCCAGCTGCCCCAGCACCCATGACTGGCATCGCAGATACTCAGACCCTGCCAGTCCCTACAGCAGGCATCCTGGCTACCCCAGAGGCTATTCAGGTTTCTGCACTGGGTATGGTGATTAAGGGCATTACCAGTGAAAGCCAGGGCAGCTGACCCAGGCTGGCCCACAGGTGTATTCTATGATGTTAATATCAGGTTCACTACAAAAGGGAAAGCTTTCTAGGGAGGGGTGGGGTTCTTTTTGATCTGTTCTCTTCTGCCATCCCTCTCAACAATTGTTATTCCTGGAGGGACTTGCCACAAGTCTGTGAGCTAAGTATAATTTTGAGTGTTTTGTGTTACCATTGATATTGGTTTCCTGATTTAATTAAATCTGTTTGAATTTTAACCCAAGAGTCTCCCTCCTTTTCCCAGTTCCCTTCCTTGGTTGGGGAAGGGACGTTGGGTGATAGAACAACTGCTTATTGTTTAGCCCTGGGTGTGGGCTAAATGAAGACAAATGGTCACAGCATATGAATACAATTAATTCACTATTTAAAAGCCCACTACCTACATCACTAACACCTGCCAATTCCCATTTTATATTGTGAAGATCTTTTATTTTTTTATGATGCATGGATGTACTGGTGTTGGATGGGATAGCATTAGTTTTCTTCATAGTAGCTAGTATGGGGCTATGTTTTGGATTTGTGCTGGAAAAAGTGTTGATAAAACACTCATGTCTTAGTTACTGCTGAGCAATGCTTACACAGTGTCAAGGCCTTTTCTACTCCTTACACTGCCTTGCCAGCAAGTAGGTTAGAGGTGCACAAAATTTGGGAGGGGACACAGTTGGGACATCTGACCCCAGCTGGCCAAAGGGATATTCCATACCATATGATGTCATGCTCAGCAATAGAAGCTGGAAGGGAGGTTGGTGAGGGGCTGCTGCTTGGGGACTGGCTGGGCATTGGTCGGTTGGTGGTGAGAAACTGTGTTCATTTGCATCACTTGTCTTTCTTGGGTTTTGTTTGTTTTTCTCTTTATTACTTTTGTTTTCTCTTCTCCTTACAATATTTTTTATTTTTTTTTTAAATTATTAAACTGGTTTTATCTCATCCCACCAATTTTTTTCTCCCTTTTACCCTACTGATTCTCCCCCCATCCCACCAAGGCTGAGTGAGTGAGGGACTGTGTGGTGCTTAGTTGCTGGCTGGGTTTAAACCACAACAATAGAAATGAAGGAGGAGGTAGGGAAAAAGACCAAGAATATTAATATATAAGAAATTACTTCCTTAAGGTCAGGAGTGCTTCAAACTGCACCACAGATAGAGCCACTAGAAATGGAAAGGAAACTCTTAGGTTTGTAATAATATAGCAACTATATAAATAATAGCTCTGATTCTATCTATATATTATAAATAGCTAGTTGACATGCTTTTGGTGCTACTCTGCTACTGCTTGTTTATTCCTCTATTGGATGGGGGCAGAAAGGCACGTCATTTTTATGTGGCTTATTGTCAAAGTGTTCATAAAGCTAGATTAGGCTTATTAGTTCTTATTATGCTTGCTCCTCCCTTGCAGTAGAGTGTAGGTAGATTAGGGTACGTCGACCGGAAAATCTCGGGCTGTAACGGAAGGTAGGTGTGGCAAAAGGAGCAGGATGTGCAAGTATTGTGCGAGTTCGTACGGGACAAGACGACTATATAAGGCTGTTGCGCAGTTAAATAAACGCCATTTGTTGCATCCTCACATTGGTGTCAGTGCTCTATGGCCCTGGGGTGCGGATAGCCTCAGGCCAGCCAGCAACCGAACGGAGCTTGCCGCAGACAAGCGGCAACAGTAGAGCTACACGCTATTGTTCCTAGATGTGTGAAAATTACTATGAATATTTTTAAGACCAAATTGCGATTTCCCTCCATGTCCATTATCCCCATATATTCATACACATACCTTATGTAGTTACGGTTTTTAGAGGCTGTTTTAATGTTTTTAATTGTTTGGTAGACTTAGAATATGTAACAATGGATAACTGTGCAATACATTAAATACTTACAGGTATGTTGTACCTTCCGTTATAATATAAAATCCATCTATTCTGGTTGATGGGTTTTAACCTCATACGGAAAACTTTAAGTTCCATTTGGACTTGTGCCTACAATCACCTTAGCAAAGTCGTGAAGGTACATCACGTCATGTAGATGCTCATGTACCTAAAAGTCGGGCAACTGAGGAACATCAAAACAACCAACAAGCAGATCAGGCTGCTCAAGTGTTCCAAATGGATTTGGACTGGGAACATAAAGGTGAACTATTTTTAGCTCAGTGGGCTCATGACACTTCAGGTCATCAAGGGAGAGATGCAACATACAGATGGGCTCGTGACCGAGGGGTGGACTTAACCATGGACTCTATTGCACAGGTTATCCACGACTGTGAAACGTGCGCCGCAATTAAGCAAGCCAAAAGGTTAAAACCTTTGTGGTATGGGGGGCGGTGGTTGAAATATAAATATGGGGAGGCCTGGCAAATTGACTACATCACACTCCCTCAAACCCGCCAGGGTAAACGTTATGTGCTTACCATGGTGGAGGCGACCACCGGATGGCTGGAAACATACTCTGTGCCCCATGCCACTGCCCGGAACACTATTCTGGGCCTCGAAAAGCAAATCTTGTGGTGACATGGTACACCAGAGAGAATTGAGTTGGAGAATGGGACTCATTTCAAAAACAGTCTCATAGATAACTGGGCCAAAGAGCATGGCATCGAATGGGTATATCACATCCCCTATCATGCACCAGCATCTGGGAAAGTTGAACGGTATAATGGGCTGTTAAAAACTACCCTGAAAGCAATGGGGGGGGGTGGAACCTTTAAAAACTGGGATAAGCATTTGGCACAAGCTACCTGGCTAGTTAACACCAGAGGATCTATCAATCGAGCTGGCCCTGCTCAGTCAGACCTTTTACATACAGTAGAAGGGGATAAAGTCCCTGTGGTGCATGAAAGGAACCTGTTGGGAAAAACTGTCTGGATTCTTCCTGTAACGGGCAAAGGTAAACCCATTCATGGGATTGCTTTTGCTCAAGGACCTGGATGTACTTGGTGGGTGATGCTGCAGGATGGTGAAGTCTGATGTGTCCCTGAAGGTGATCTAATCCTGGGTGAGAATACTTAATTCAGAAGTGTATGATGTTAATTGCTGCATAATACTAACAGTGTTCATAAGTGTCTTTCAGGTTGAGGCAGTGGTGATGAGACCGGAGCTAGCTTCATCAAGTGGCGTCCAGTAACCTCCTTGAGATTGACATCTTTAACCTGCAACCCGTGGGCACGAACCGTGACAAAACTCATACCATGTCTTCTGCCCTGAGAGGCTGCTAACCAGATGGAAACCCACAATCCTGAACTAAATGAACTTGATGAACTTTGTATAGAGATGAATCATAAACTAGTGATATGTGTATATATTTTAAAATGAAAAGGTAGTGGTGATCTGAGTATGATGTGAATGGTATGGAATAAGGGATGGAATGTCCTGGTTTGGCCTAAACCAGGCCAATTTTCCTTTCAGTGATTTTTACTTTCAGCTAAGTCTCCTCTAAGTAACTGCACTTTCTGAAAGTAACTGCATGTTTTGCAGACAGTGTCTGCTTCCAGGACTGATAACGCTCGAAGTTTGTAGTTATCACTGAGGCACCGGTAGGGATGTTATGCAGAAAGGCTCTTGCTGTACTTATTCTTAGAGAAACCAAGGTCACTGCTGAATTCCTCACTGCTTACAAGTGAAGAGCCGCAGGAGGGTCACACCTGCAGGGAGGAGCAGACAGGGCAGGTGACCCAAAATTGACCAATGAAGGTATTCCATCCTATACATGTCATTCTCAGTATAAAGCGGGGGGATCGCTTTAATCGCGAATCGGTAGCAGCGATTTCATCTGCGCACTCCTTTAGCTGATTCTGTTAATGATTACACTTCCAATTTTACTTTGGGAAATAGTACCTTACCCTTTTCTGCCAAGCTGATTGCACCAGATTTTATGAAATTCGGATGGGGCTGTCTAGGTGGCATGTTTTTCTTTTCGGTTGTCCTGAATGTGTTTCTGATGTGGTATAAGATTAAATATCGGTGCAGGGACAGGTGTAGGTGCTATGCAGCCACCTCAGCTCCTAAAACGCGTGCTGCCCCTACAGCTACTAAATCCACTCAAACCCTGGCAGCTTGCACCGCAGCTGCTACACCCCCCAAGACAGCAGCTGCATCTATTCAAACCTCAGCAGCCTACGCCGCAGCTGCTGCACGCCCCAAGGTGGCCACTGCAGCTACTCAGACTACACTTAAGGTGGCCACTGCAGCTACTCAGACTCTAGTGAGTCTCAGCACTCCCACGACAGCCACTGCATCTACTCAAACCCCAGCATCTACCCGATCTGTACCAACCGCCCCTGTAACCAGGAAGAAATACCAAAAGAAATCAGCTCGTGAAGAGAAGGATGATGAGTCAGAGCCTTCTAAGGCAGAGCCATCACATGACCCAGGTGAGGGCCCTTCTCAGTCAGAGTCAGGGCCTGACACAGATGGGGGTTCCCTTGATCGTCTTTTTAAAGCAGACCCATCACACAAGAAAGGTCCTTCTAAAGCAGAACTATCACAGGAGGAGGACTCGGACGTAGAGGTAACCTACCACTCTTTATCCCTGAAGGACCTGCGAAATATAAGGAAAGACTTCAGCCATCATGAAGGTGAGCCAATTATTACCTGGTTGCTCCGATGCTGGGATAATGGGGCGGATAGCATAGAATTGGATGGTAGAGAAGCCAGGCAGTTGGGATCCCTGTCCAGAGACGGTGGTATTGATAAGATGCTTGCGAAAAAGTCAAATGCTATCAGTCTCTGGAGGCGACTCTTGTCAGCTGTAAAGAGCAGGTATCCCTATAAAGATGATGTTATGAGCCACCTAAGCAAATGGATCACTATAGAAAAAGGTATTAACTACCTTAGAGAACTAGCTGTGCAAGAGATCATTTATAGACACCCATGGGAAATTGTAGATCCTGTAAATCCTGATGAAGTGGAATGCAACTGATCAATGTTCCAAAAGGTTGTGAGGAGTGCTCCACCGACACATACCCATACGTTGTCAATATTAGGCCTGTCTTCAAAAAGGGCAAGAAGGAAGACCCGGGTAACTATAGACCGGTCAGCCTCACCTCCATCCCTGGAAAGGTAATGGAACAACTTGTCCTTGGTGCTGTCTCTAGGCACATCAAGGATAGGGGGATCATTAGGGGCAGTCAACATGGCTTCACCAAGGGGAAGTCATGCTTAACCAACCTGATAGCCTTTTATGAGGACATAACCCGGTGGATAGATGATGGTAAAGCAGTGGATGTGGTCTATTGTCCTGGTTTGGTCTAAACCAGGCCAATTTTCCTTTCAGTGATTTTTACTTTCAGCTAAGTCTCCTCTAAGTAACTGCACTTTCTGAAACTAACTGCATGTTTTGCAGACAGCGTCTGCTTCCAGAACTGATAACACTCGAAGTTTGTAGTTATTGCTGAGGCACCGGTAGGGATGTTATGCAGAAAGGCTCTTCCTGTACTTACTCTTAGAGAAACCAACGTCACTGCTAAATTCTTCACTGCTTGTAAGTGAAGAGCCGAAGGGGAGGTCGCACCTGCAGGGAGGAGCGGACAGGGCAGGTGACCCAAAATTGACCAACGAAGGTATTCCATCCCATACACGTCATTCTCGGTATAAAGCGGGGGGATCACGAGGGTCTCACTCTCTTTCTGCTATGGCTGGTGTCCGAAGAGGACTCTGTCTGTTTTCCTGCTGCCCCCGATCCCGATCTGTGCATTCCTGAATCCAGCTCTCGATCGTCGCTAGGCCCAGCCTGGGCCTTCCCGGAGCCTGCCCTGCAGTGCCGGTGGTGACGTGGCTGACTTCAGGGGAGCTCAATCTTGGTTTTGTATATATATTTGTATATATTTGATTATTCCAATATTATTATTATACTTTTTTTCATTATTATAGTTTATTAAAACTGTTTTAAATTTCCAACCCATAAGTCTCTCTCCCTTTTCCCTTTCCCTTTCCCTTCGGGGGGGGGAGGGGAGGGTTAACAGAGAGTGTCTGCCACAGGTTTAATAGCTGGCCCAGCTTTAAACGGTGACAGATTTATTGGCACCCAACGTGGGGCACGAGAGAAGCTCCGACATGTTGCTCTGATAAGTCGAATCCCAGCTCCGGTGGGAGGAGACACGGAGAGCTCAGCCAAGAGAGTATCAGATTTCTTCCTTTGAGATTTACGAGATGTTGGAAATTAAAACAGATAGCTAAGATGGTAATGTCATTTTTGAACGTTGTGTTAACTCTTCTCTTTATGAAGCTTTTGTCAGAGCTTAAGTGTGATAATACCTTACTTGCCGTATGCGCTGTTTGTTAGTGTTTACATGTGGCTTAATTGCGAATCGATAGCTGCGCACTCCGGGCGTCTGGGGAGAAGATGATACGGCACGATCTAGTGTGGGCGAAATGGCTAACTGTATGTGACAGTATGAAGATAGTATTTCTTCCCCACTGCAGGCCCGTGTCTCGGCTGTGGGAAAACTGACTAAGGAAAACAAGGACTCATTTAAACAACTGTCAGACAAACTGTCCAGGATCGAGAATAAACTTGACTCTCTACCTACACAGGCTCACGTTGCAGCCTTTAGGAGAAAATGCCCTCCTACAGGGAACACGTCACAAGGTATCCTGTGGTTTACCCTGTGTGATTATGGGGAGGACATGAGCAGATGGCATGGACAACCTACCAGTACCCTACAGGCAAGAGTACGTGAGTTGCAAGCTAAAAGAAATACCAGAGAGAATTTTCCTAGGAGGATGGCTGCTCCAGTTACCAGTGAGCAGGACTCCAGTCACGGTAGATGGGCCTCAGGTCCCTATTTCCCAAATATGAATAGGGGAAATGAAGGTCCAATCCCCGTGAGCAGCACGAATCCATTCTTTAATTAGGGGGGCCCTGCTTCCAGCCAGGTGGAGGAGAGGGACAACCAAATTTATTGGACTGTGTGGATTCGATGGCCTGGCAAATTAAAACCACAAAGGTATCGAGCCCTGGTAGACACTGGTGTGTTGGGGGCTATTGTTACAGCTAACGGAAAGAATCAAGAGCTGAAGTCAACACGCTCTCCAAGCAAGGCCAAAGGCCAATCTCCTCTGTGCTTCCCACGGAGCCTCTGCATGCCAGACTTGGCACCTGCAAGGTCACAGGCCAGTCTCCTGTGTGCTTCCCACGGAGCCTCTGCATACTTGACCGCAAACATCACTGTGAACAGTGCTGGACTTGGCACCTGCAGGATCATGTTACAGCACAGGGGGATGGTGAAAGGACTGACCAATGGGAGGTTGCAGGGGGGGGCTTGGACAGCGTGTGGCAGAAGCGGGGCGACCAATCGGGTTTTCCATGGACAGTGCCTGGCTGCATGTACGGAAGCAAATATGTTATAAAAAGGGGCTCTTTTTTGTAATAAGCAGCTTATGCTTGATTCACATTGAATCGTGTGCTGAGTCCTTTTCTCCGCAACTGGTGACCCCGACGTGATCGTCCGGCTGGCGAGACACGTTCGGAAGAAGGTTTTACTGGTGGAACAGCGGCGGGCAGAGCTGCTTTACCCGGGACTTAGAGGACACCGTGGATTCGATGAGCCACCAGGGGCACGATGCGGGGTACTATAACTAAAGAAGAAAGTACGGTCTTGTCTATGTGGCAGCTTGTCTTGAAACAACGGGGGGTAAGTCTCCCGGACCCATTGTTGCGAAAAATGTTGTGGGGGAAAAAGCATGGATGTGATGCTTCTGCTACTACTGCCTTCAGTTTAACAGTATGGGAAGGATTAGGATCTGCCCTTTTTGAGGCAGTGACAAAGGGAGATAAAGCTGCCATGGAACTGTTAACGACATGGCATGCAATGAAAGAGACTGTACAAAAAGTAAAGCAACAGCAAGACAAAGAGGAAAAGAAGGAGGATTTGGAGCCTCCTGTATTAGTACCCAGCACTTCTGTGCCTCCTCCTGCACCAAAGAATGAAGGGACAAATGTTCCAGAAGAAGAAAAATCAAAGAAGGTAATGACAGAAGAATCTACAAGTGCACCGTCAGTTAAGGTGAAGTTGCCGATACCTACCACTCCTCATGCAGTGGCTGAGTATTATAAAGACTTATTGATCACGGGCACCCCAGAATCGGATGACGAAGGGGTGGTACAGAAGCCCCGGCACATAAAGCGACCACCCTCTGCGAACCCGAGATTGCCACCCTTCAGTGGAGCAACCCCGAAGAGAACTGAAGGAGCTGCACATCCTTCTCCTTCTGCGCCACCTGCTGACCATGAAGAACTGTCTCAGGCGCTTAGTCGGCTAAGTATTAAAACCCCTCAGCCCACATCAGATAAATTACTTAGTTTACCTGGGATTACTGTGTTCCCTCGGGATCCTGGGAAATTTTGGGAGGCTGTAAAATCATCGGCAGCTCTGGAGGGGGAGTGGGAGGTAGTAGAGAAACTGGGAGGCATGGGAGGTGCAGCGGGTGAATCTGGGTCTTTTAGTACTGGTCCTTCTGCTTATCCTGTGATTTTTCAATGACCCTGCAGCAGGACAGCCTCATTTACATGTTCCTTTTTCATGGAAGGTGGTACAAGATATACAAAGAAATGTAACTCGATAAATGTTAAGGCTTTTGACAATGGATACTTTGACTCCTTGGGATTTTAAGCAACTAGGGAGGATAATTTTTCAACCTGTGCAATTTTTGGTGTTTATGTCAAATTGGAGAAGTGCAAGCTATAATAAATTTTCAACTCAATCAGAACGACCCTAAGTATGGTAATGGGGTGGATGTTTTAATGGGAGAGGGTCAATTTGCTAATCCTAGTCATCAGGCTCAATGGGACCCTCTTATCCTGGAACAAATAAAAGCGCTGGGTAAGAATGCAATTATAAAAACTGCACAATTGGCCTCCCCAATATGCAGATATACTACCGTAAGACAAGGACCCAAGGAGCCCTTTTTATCCTTTGTTGAGAGGCTACAAGAAGCAGTTGAAAAGCAAGTTTTTGATGTTGGTTTACGAGATACTCTAGTTAAGCAATTAGCTAGGGATAATGCTAATGCTGATTGTCAAAAAATCATTGAAGCTTTACCTGGAGAGCCAGATTTGAATGCTATGATAAAGGCATGTGCAAAAGTGGGTACTGTGGAACATAAGGCTCAAGTTATGGCTGTGATTAGAACTCAGGAGATGTAATGTTATAGATGTGGAAAAAAGGGGACACATTTAACAGCGCCACGACAGACTACTGCAGAGGTACAGCAACTGATTACAGAAGTAGAAAGCAGGCTACATTCCAAATTTGTACATCGTATTGATTTGAATCAGGAAATACAACTTGTCACCTTATTTGATAGGCAAATTCCATATGCAATAATTGGTCAATGGAATCCAGAATGGTCAGATCCGTTACATATATTGGAATGGTTGTTTCTACCTTCAAAAACAAAGAAAACTGTCCCCATGATTGCAGAGCTATTGGCACAGATTATCATCAAAGGACGGATGCGATGTCGGGAGCTTGTGGCCAGAGATCCTGCGTCACTAACCGTTCCTATTGCAGCTCAATACTTTGAGTGGTGTATGGCCAATAGCTTTGCTTTGCAAACAGCTATGGAGAATTTCTCGGGACAGGTTGTTTACCACTCGCCCTCCCATCCTGTTGTAAAATTGAGTGCGGAACTTCCCATTGCCACGAGAGTGTTGTGCGCAGACACTCCTGTGGAGGGAATTACCATTTTTACAGATGGATCTGGGAAAACAGGCAAGGCGGGCCTTGTCTGGTATTCTGGCGGCAAGTGGGAATCTATGGTAGTACAACAAAAGGGTTCACCTCAGGTGGTAGAATTACAAGCTGTATTAGAAGTATTTCAAAATTTCCTCACTCCCTTTAATTTGGTTACTGATTCAGCATATGTAGCTGGCATTGTAAAACAATTGGACAGATCTGTCATAGAGCATACACGTAATCAGTGTGTTTTTGAATTGCTGCGAGCTCTGTGGCAAGAAATTCAAGTCCGAACTGCATTGTTTTATGTTTTACATGTAAGAAGTCATACTAATTTGCCTGGGTTTATTGCAGAAGGCAATGCTCGAGTGGACTCTTTGGTTTCTGACTCCACAAATTCTACTGCAATGACTGTATAGGTACCGGACATTAAACAGCAGGCACGTATGTCACATGAGTTTTTTCATCAAGGATACCGGGCATTATGACGACAATTTCATTTGTCACACAGTGATGCTCGGAATATCGTGGCTATGTGCCCTGATTGTCAACAACTACCACGACCTATGCAGATACAAGGAACTAATCCTCGTGGACTGCAGGCCTTGGACATTTGGCAATCAGATGTAACTCACATTGCTGAATTTGGCAGGTTAAAATATGTTCATGTAACGATTAACACTTTTTCTTCCTTGATTATTGCTACAGCGCAAACAGGTGAGCATGCTGGCCACGTCATTCGACACTGGCGAAAAGCTTTTGCAACTGCGGGCATCCCTAAACAGATAAAAACTGATAATGGACCTGCTTATCGATCCACTAAAGTTCAGGCTTTTTTACTGGCATGGGGTGTTACTCATATCACTGGAATCCCTCATTCTCCCACGGGACAAGCGATCATCGAGCGAGCACATCAGACTCTGAAACGCATGCTTTTAAAACAAAAAGGGGGAATGAGTGGTGAGACACCTGAAGCTAGACTGGACAAGGCAGTATATGTATTGAACTTTCTCCAAATTCGAACTGATAAAACTGATCCTCCTGTTGTAATGCATTTTGGATCAATGAAAGGACGATCGCAGATGGAACCTGGTGTAAAAGTTTTTATTCGAGATTTGCAAACAGGGCAATGGACGGGACCACATGATTTGTTAACCTGGGGACGGGGTTATGCTTGTGTTTCCACAGATGTAGGATCACGTTGGATGCCAGCCAGGTGTGTGCGTCCCACCGTGGGGAAGGAAAAAGAAGAAACTCAGAATCAGGAGACAGCCACTTGAAGATGGGAGGGTTGTATATAGCTGTTTTTCTATATACTCTCATAGCAAGCCTTACAGCATGGATACCATCTCAACCGAAAACCAATGTCTGGGTCACATTAAAAATTTTTGCAGCTTCTTTACTAGTGCCTGGAGCAGCTGCTGCTAGAGCATTAAGTACCTTGAATAAGTTGGGATGCTGGCTTTCAAAACAGACCAATGCTACTTCTGCGGCCTTAAGTAATTTGCTGTTAGATGTAGACTCAGTTAGACACGCTCCACTGCAGAATAGGGCTGCTATTGATTTTCTTCTGTTAGCACATGGGCACGGGTGTGAAGATTTTGAGGGAATGTGTTGCATGAATCTGTCAGATCACTCAGAGTCTATATATAAGGCGATTCAAACATTGAAAGATGGGGTCAGCAAGCTGAAAGAATCAGATGGATTTGGATGGTTGAATTCTCTTCTATCAGGTTGGGGCATTAAGGGATGGTTATTGGGATTAGTCAAGATGGGATTGGGTGTCATCCTTGTAATATTTTTGATATTGTTGTTTGGATGTTGTTTGTTGCGGTGTGTCTCGGGCATGATAGAATCAGCAGTGAAAAAGGTATGGATGGTTCAAGAACTTATGGGATCTGCTGATCCTGTGATGCCTAAGGAAATGGTGGGAATGAAGGAAATACAGATGTATCCATGATCTTTTTAAAACAAAAAGGGGGAATTGTTGGGGGATATTGTTACAGCTAATGGAAAGAATCAAGAGCTGAAGTCAACAAGCTCTCCAAGTTTGAGCCACAGGCCAATCTCCTGTGTGCTTCCCATGGGGCCTCTGCATACTTGACTGCAAACATCACTGTGAACAGTGCTGGACTTGGCACCTGCAGGATCATGTTACAGCACAGGGGGATGGTGAAAGGACTGACCAATGGGAGGTTGCAGGGGGGGGCGTGTGGACAGCGTGTGGCAGAAGCGGGGCGACCAATCGGGTTTTCCATGGACAGTGCCTGGCTGCATGTACGGAAGCAAATATGTTATAAAAAGGGGCTCTTTTTTGTAATAAACGGCTTATGCTTGATTCATATTGGATCGTGTGCTGAGTCCTTTTCTCCGCACTGGTGCACAGTGCACCCTAATGCCATCAAATCATAAAGGGACAGAATCTATCAGTATCTCGGGAATAACAGGGGGATCTCAAGAGTTATCTGTATTGGAGGCCAAAGTGAGCCTAAGTAAAAATGAATGGAAAAAGCACCCCCTTGTGACTGGTCCAGATGCTTCGTGCATCCTTGGCATAGACTACCTCAAGAGAGGGTATTTTAAGGACCCAAAAGGGTATAGATGGGCCTTTGGTATAGCAGCTGTAGAGACTGAGGACATTAAACAGCTGTCTACCTTGCCTGGCCTCTCAGAGGATCCTTCTGTTGTGGGGTTGCTGAAAGTTGAAGAACAACAGGTGCCAATTGCTACTACTACGGTGCACAGACGACAATATCGCTGATTCTATCATGCCTGAGACACACCGCAACAAACAACATCCAAACAACAATATCAAAAATATTACAAGGATAACACCCAATCCCATCTTGACTAATCCCAATAACCATCCCTTAATGCCCCAACCTGATAGAAGAGAATTCAACCATCCAAATCCATCTGATTCTTTCAGCTTGCTGACCCCATCTTTCAATGTTTGAATCGCCTTATGTATAGACTCTGAGTGATCTGACAGATTCATGCAACACATTCCCTCAAAATCTTCACACCCGTGCCCATGTGCTAACAGAAGAAAATCAATAGCAGCCCTATTCTGCAGTGGAGCGTGTCTAACTGAGTCTACATCTAACAGCAAATTACTTAAGGCCGCAGAAGTAGCATTGGTCTGTTTTGAAAGCCAGCATCCCAACTTATTCAAGGTACTTAATGCTCTAGCAGCAGCTGCTCCAGGCACTAGTAAAGAAGCTGCAAAAATTTTACCCTTATTCCATAGGGTGACCTGGTCATCACATTCCTCAGTAAAGGCATGAATGTTTCTCTTGGTTCGTTTATAGCGATGCTGATAAATCATAGAAGTGTTAGGAGCCAAGAGAGTTAAGCGTCCTAAGCTACATGGTCCTCCTTTTATGTGAGAAGGTATGGCCCCCCACGTTCGATCTCCACATAGAAAAAATACTCCTGAGGGTAGAGCCAGGGGAGCATTAGAAGATCTAGAGATGTTAGTAGAAGTGAAATTACACCATGCACTATCGTTCCTGTAGACAGCTAGACTCGAATTAACTGCCCATGCCAAGGATTGATTTTTCCCTGTATAGTTGAAGTACAAGCAATAGTCCATTTTAACTGCCCCTAAAAGTTCAAGCTCCTGAGGTTCTAAGGGTGCTCGAGGCAAATAAGGCACCCATGCATCCCAGGTATTCACCAATGATTCATTCTGAAAGGTCCCTTTAGCCTTTGATGGTACAGGCCACCTATCCAACGGAACACCCACCAAACAGGTGGAGAAAGGATTCTCAGGGGATGCAATGGCAAGACAAATAGTGTCCTGCCTTGTGACGTTTGTAATAAACGGCTTATGCTTGATTCATATTGAATCGTGTGCTGAGTCCTTTTCTCTGCAGGGTGGAATCCTGCCCTGGTTTTGTGGGGGTAAAATTTATAGAATCAATTTTCTGTTACATTTTGTTTCAGTTTGTGGCCAGCTGTGGTATGGTGATCAAGGCCCTTAGCAGTTAAATCCAGGGCAGCTGACCCAGACCGGCCCACAGGTGTATTCTATAACATTAATGTCAGGTTCACTATAAATGGGAAAGCTTGCTTAGGAGGGGTGGGGTGTTTTTTGCTCTGCTTTCTCTTTTCCTTTTTTTTTCCCCCCTCCTTCTTCTCAACAATTGCTATCCCTAGAGAGACTTGCTACCACTCTATGGGCTAAATATAATTTTGTGTGTTTTGTATTAGCATTGATATTGGTTTCCTTATTTTATTAAATCTGTTTAAATTTTAACCCACAAGTTTCCCTCCTTTTCTCAATTCCCTTTCTTGGTTGGGTGTTGCCACTTGTCTGCGGCAAGCTCCGTTCGGTTGCTGGCTGGCCTGAGGCTATCCGCACCCCAGGGCCATTGAGCACTGACACCAATGTGAGGATGCAACAAATGGCGTTTATTTAACTGCGCAACAGCCTTATATAGTCGTCTTGTCCCGTACGAACTCGCACGATAATGACACATCCTGCTCCTTTCGCCATGCCCACCTTCCGTTACAGCCGGAGATTTTCCGGTCGCCGTACCCTAATCTACCTACATTTCCCCCTCTGTTGCCGCTTGTCTGCGGCAAGCTCCGTTCGGTTGCTGGCTGGCCTGAGGCTATCCGCACCCCAGGGCCATTGAGCACTGACACCAATGTGAGGATGCAACAAATGGCGTTTATTTAACTGCGCAACAGCCTTATATAGTCGTCTTGTCCCGTACAAACTCGCACGATAATGACACATCCTGCTCCTTTTGCCACGCCTACCTTCCGTTACAGCCCGAGATTTTCCGGTCGCCGTACCCTAATCTACCTACATTTCCCCCTCCCCATGCTTCAAGTCATGCAAAGTAAAGCGTATCGCTGATTCTGGAGCCTTGCGTCAAAGCGTAAGCGTAGCTGGCGGATACAACATCCCGAGCCCAGGTTCTCCAGTAAGATTCCCCTGCAACTCCTGAGATGCAAAGCAAAAGCAAGCTAATCATGAGCGCGTTGTTTAAAGCTTTTGTTTCACTCAGCAACGGCCGCCGTTCCTCATCTTTCTTGGCGCCCCGCCGCTTTACCAGACTCTCTGTACTGTCATGACTCCTCACGTCTGAAGGTCGAGGCTGGTGCTGTTTCGGCTTCCCCCACAGGTACTCCTGCAAAACATAAAGCTCGGACAGTGTACATATTACTTCGGGTTAGGATTTTGTTTTAAATCAGGGCGCAAACAGCGTGTAGGGACCCACTGTATAACATCATCCCGTTTGATGGCGGCATACCCCCTCCCGTGATGTAGCAGCTCCCAACCTGTTTCCCACTCCGCTGCCCCAGGGAACCGAACCTTGACTGGGGGGCCCACTTCTGGCACCCCTGGACCCCAATGTCGCTCAATTGGGGCACGCTCTTGGTCTCCCCGGGCAAAATGATTTAAAGAATAAAGAGGGCGATGTAAAATGTGAGATTGGTAGTTGACAGGAATTACGTCTGGGAATCCTTCCCCCTCCCCAAGAATCTTAATTCTGTGTTTTTGTTTCTTACTTAAACCTGGTTCCCTGTGTCTCGCAGAGCCCAGTCAGAGAATCCCAGCCTTGGTTACCCATAAATCCTGCTCTCTGTTGCTGAGCCACAAAGGTTGTATTGACCATTCGTTGCACAGTTTTCTGCAAACATGCAAACAAACAGGGTAACTCAAGTAGGATAATGCCTATTATAAACATTCCCATAAGCAGACTCTATCTACAAAACATGCAGTTTACTTCAGAACATACTGTTATTCTCTGTTATTCTAGCTGAAAGGAAAACTACTGACAGGAAAGCTGATTCTGTGTAAAGGTAACACAGATCAGGCCTTTTAGAGCCTACTCTGAGGCCTACTCTTGCTAAACCGTTGCTAAACCATCCGGTATCAATTTCCCCCTTTGGAAGTAGTTAGATTTATTATCTCACTACTTCCATATACTATTCTCAATGATTGCCTCAACACAACCCACGCAGATCCCTATGATAATTATAATCACAACTATATAAACTATTCCCTCTAATAATGTGGCTAATCATCCTTTTAGAAACAATCCACCGTACTCCTGCGCCTGTAGAGACAGAAACATAACCTCGACCCATTAGTAATAGTTCCCCTGGTCCCAACCACTCGTTAGTACCTGGTTCCCTATACCACACTTTGCCTTTGTTTTGCACATAGCTTGCTCCCTGTTGAACTGCCTCCCAATGTATTACAATTGGGGGTCGCTCCTTATCTCCTGCTAAAGTTAAATGGTTAAGTACATAAACAGCTTTTGCAAGTCTCTCAGAAGGTTCAGTCACCTCTCCCCCTTTTTGTTTTTGCAGAAGCTGTTTCAATGTACTATGAGCACGTTCCACAATCGCCTGACCCGTAGGCGAATGAGGAATCCCAGTGACATGTGTAATACCCCATAGCTGACAAAATTGACGAAAAATCTGTGAACAGTATGCTGGTCCATTATCAGTCTTAAGTTGTTGTGGAACCCCAAGACTTGTAAAGCAAGCAAGTAAATGTCATTTGACATGACGACCTGTTTCCCCAGTTTGTGCTGTTGCCCATATTATATGTGAAAACGTATCAACAGATACATGAACATATTTGAGCCTTCCAAATTCTGCAATGTGAGTAACGTCCATTTGCCACAGTTGCAACGCACTCAGTCCTCGAGGATTTACCCCTATTCCAATTCCCATGCCAATTTTCTGACAACTAGGACAAACACTAACTAATTCACGTGCTTGTGCCATGGTGAGGTGAAATTGTTTCGCTAGCATTTTCGCTGATTGATGAAAGAATTGATGGGATAGGTGTACTTGTTCAAATAAATTTGGTGATATTTGCGTATAGGATACAAGTGTGTCTGCTTTATTATTTCCAATGCTCAAATCTTGATCAAATTGATGACTACGAATGTGGGTGACAAAATAAGGTATCTCTCTGAGGTTTATTGCTTGATGCAACTGTAGCAAAATGGTGTAAAGTCACATATTTCTTATTGGTTGTATAAAAGCTCTTTCAATTCGATTTACAATGCCTGCTGCATAAAGAGAGTCTGTTACAATATTGACAGGTAAATCCTTCCATTTTACAAAAACCTGATATATCGCAAAAAATTCAAGTGTCTGCAATGAGTCCTCAATTTGTCCTGAGAATTTACAATGTTTCCATTGTCCATCCTCTTGCCAGGTAATAACTGCTGAATGTGATCGCTTTCCTGCATCAGTAAAAACAGTTAGTCCAGTCACAGGTATCTCTGATCTGATAGGTTTTTCTTCCCAATCCTGTTTTCAAATAAACTGTAGCTTTTTATCTCATGGCAAATGTGTTAACAATTGTCCAGTAAAGTCCTGTAAGGCCATTTGAAAAAGAGTTGACTGATTTGTTAACCACTGTAGATATTCCTTTCTGATAGGTAAATAGATAGCATCTGAGTCTAGTCCGGTAATGTCTGTAATCCTTTTATGTACTTTGATAAGCAATTGTGCTATTGCTTCCACTCTGGTACAAAGTGTTGTTTTAGGATGAAAAACCAAAGAGTCCACTCGAGCATTGTCTTCTGCAATAAACCCAGGCAAATTAGTATGATTTCTTACATGTAAAACATAAAACAATGCAGTTCGGATTTGAATTTCTTGCCACAGAGCTCGCAGCAATTCAAAAACACATTGATTACGTGTATGCTCTATAACAGGTCTATCCAATTGTTTTATAATGCCAGCTATATATGCTGAATCAGTAATCAAATTAAAGGGAATGGGAAAATTCTGAAATATTTTTAATACAGCTCGTAATTCTACCACCTGAGGTGAACCCTTTTGTTGTACTACCATAGATTCCCACTTGCCATCAGAATACCAGACAAGGCCCGCCTTGCCTGTGTTCCCAGATCCATCCGTAAAAATGGTAGTTCCATCCACAGGAGTGTCTGCGCACAACACTCCTGTGGCAATTGGAAGTTCCGCGCTCAATTTTATAACAGGATGGGAGGGCAAGTGGTAAACAACCTGTCCCGAGAAATTCTCCATGGCTGTTTGCAAAGCAAAGCTATTAGCCATACACCACTCAAAATATTGAGCTGCAATAGGAACGGTTAGTGATGCAGGGATCTCTGGCCACAAGCTCCCGACATCGCATCCGTCCTTTGATGAATAATCTGTGCCAATAGCTCTGTAACGAATCTGATCATTCTGAATTCCATTGACCAATTATTGCATACAGAATTTGCCTATCAAACAAAGTGATAATTTGTATTTCCTGATTCAAATCAATACGATGTACAAATTTGGAATGTAGCCTGCTTTCTATTTCTGTAATCAGTTGCTGTATCTCTGAAGTAGTGTGTCGTGGTGCTGTTAAAGTTGTGTCCCCTGCTAACAATTGGAATAGAGGCTGCAATTGTGACCACGTAAGCCCCAAGTACAGCCGCAGCCATAACTTGAGCCTTATGTTCCACAGTACCCACTTTTGCACATGCCTTTATCATAGCATTCAAATCTGTTTTTTCAGGTAAAGCTTCAATGATCTTTTGACAATCAGCATTAGCATTATCCCTGTTTGCCACAGGTCCAAGGCTTGGCAGCCGCACAGGTTAACCCCGTGTGGAAACACCAGTCCTGCGCTCCCTGAGGTTTGGGCTGCGAGTTAACTGCATAGGCCTGGAACAGGTTGGGAAGATTCATTTGTGTCAGCATACAGTTCCCCCCCCGCGTTCTTTCTCCAGTTTCCCTGTATTCTGCAGCTCGTTGTTATCAGCTGACCTTGAGCATTATACTGAGACCTGCACAGCTTCACAAAATGCCCTAGCTTCCCACAGCAATGACACATCAAAACAGAGTTATCTCTCCCACTCAGCTTCAACTTCTTAAGGCAGTTTTTCTTAAAGTGACCTTCCTGTTCGCATGTATAACAACGATGAACTACCTTAATTGCCGCCGCAAAAGTTTTTGCTAAATGCTCCATCTGAAATGTGGTGGTTCCTACTTTCTCACAAGCATCCGTTAGCTCAGTTAAGGTGGCATTACTATTTGCCATCCCTGCAACAACTTTTCTGCAGTCCTCACCTGTGTTGTCTTTCGCTAACTATAGTGGTAATGCTTCTTTTACAATTTTCCAATCTAACAGTTGCCAAATATTTCTTCCCTCAGGACCCGCACCCACAATCACCGGATATGCTTGTAGAATTATAACTCCTTCTAATAACACATCTCAAATGACCCCTTTCCATTTCACTCCTCCCTCACCTCCCCCCACTTCCCCTGTATACGCGGGCGGACGCTGACCCTCTCCCTCACCTCCCACATTACCAGATGGACACAAACCTCCCCCCCGCCCTGATCTAAAGGTGGAGTAGGGAGTTGTAAAGGAGGTTGAGGTGGCCCTAATACTTGTCTCGAACACAGAGGGGGGTTTTGGGGGAGACATAGTCACGTGTCCCGAGGCGTTGGCTGTACGATGCTGCTGCAATTCCGTCTTTAATTCTTCCAGTCGTCTACCAAGCTCTGTCATGTCAAGTTCGTGTCCATTTCGTGATGGT
Source organism: Nyctibius grandis (assembly GCF_013368605.1). Classification (NCBI taxonomy): domain Eukaryota; kingdom Metazoa; phylum Chordata; class Aves; order Nyctibiiformes; family Nyctibiidae; genus Nyctibius; species Nyctibius grandis. The sequence goes on from NW_027167472.1 coordinate 355,157, forward strand.
AACAGTCCTTTAAGTCCTTGTGACTCTGGTACTGCTGACTCCGTAAATGGCGAATCCGGTAAAGGTGGATACAAAGCAGGTTTACCCTCCTTCTTGTCCTCTTGCTCAGCCTCATCCGTAGAGAGATCAATGAGAGGGAGGGGATTTCGGAGGGGGTTTCGGCCAAGTCTCCTGTTTTGCGTCTGAATCAATTAGTCCAAATCGAGTTCGTGTTTTAGGGCGCACTACCGGTTCTAATGGATCTGTATCTATTTTTCTCGCTCCCCGCTCCTCAGCTTTTTTCGGAGCCGTCCGTAACCAAAGTGATAAAGGAGCTGCCACCGGTACAGCCACCGGGGCCGTGGGAGGTGTTGGTCCCGCAAACAGTGAGGGGGTAGTAGGCGCCTGTGGTCCTAAAGCCATAAAAGCTGAATGTGTGACTTCTCTCTCTGCTTTTATTCCTTTTAACGCTTCACTAACCAGCCTCCATGTAGCAGACAATTTAAAGGCTTCCTTATCACCACTTGACACCGCATTCCAGAGAGAGTCACCAATCTTCTCCCATAAAGGCACTTCAAAGACATCATTAAAGGTTGTAAAATGTCCTTTATCTTTTGCCCAGAACAGTAACTGCTTTAACGCAGCTTCGTCATATTTAATTCCTCTCTCAGAGAGTATATGTTGGAGGAGTTTCACCACTGCCACTTCTGTCTTGGTCAGGGTAGACCCCATGTAAACACGTCCGAGCCGCATCCCATGTCGCCCAGTCCTCCCGCGCAGCCCGTAGCAACCACAAGATAACTCCCCATGTTTTTAATTCTTTGGCAGAACCTGCTGCCATAGCTCGCGCAGCGAGCTGCATCGAGCACTGCTCCCAGGTATTCGGCTGTAAACAATCAGTCGGTCCTGCCACCGCCCCCCCCTTTAACGAGACGGTCCACACACTGGGCTACGTCTTTCGATTTCACAGAAATCTTAAATTCCCCGCCCAGTAACGAAATCACCTTTATCAAGGCTTCCATGGCTCGCGAACCCACTCCGACCGCCTGCGGTCCGCCAGTCCAGCAATCACGTCGGGGTCACCACTTGTTGCCACTTGTCTGCAGCAAGCTCCGTTCGGTTGCTGGCTGGCCTGAGGCTATCCGCACCCCAGGGCCATTGAGCACTGACACCAATGTGAGGATGCAACAAATGGCGTTTATTTAACTGCGCAACAGCCTTATATAGTCGTCTTGTCCCGTACGAACTCGCACGATAATGACACATCCTGCTCCTTTCGCCATGCCCACCTTCCGTTACAGCCCGAGATTTTCCGGTCGCCGTACCCTAATCTACCTACAGTTGGGGAAGGGACATTGGGTGAAAGAACAACTGCTTGTTGTTTAGCCCTGGGTGCGGGCGAAACTAAGATGCAAACCCAATAGAGTCAGAGGCCCATAGACCCAGCTGGAGCAGAACAGTTTCTTTTGGGCCCAGGGTCAAAGTAGTGCGCTTTTTTTTTTTTTTTTTTTTTTTCTGATAAAAGAAGCCACTTTGGTGCTGTTCTGGCACGGTGCTGAGATCGTAACTGCAAGAGGAACTGAAGGATCTCCTTTCTCTGCCTCACCAGGGTTTAATCTCTTAGTTTACCTTAATTCAAATGTTTGGAGGGCTGTGCTCTAAGCCCTATCAGTGAAGTGCTCTGACCACAAAAATATCCCACCAAATCCCACCAAAAATTTTCAGCCTCACAGGAGAGGTTATGAGTTTTTAAATATAAATCATTTTGCTGGTGTGCTTTAGAGCATGGATCTGCAAACATTTGTAGAAATACAGCTGAGGGAGGAATCAATGGTAGCAAGTGGGACGGACACCTGCTTTTTGCCAGAATTGGAAAAAAACAGTCTAAAAAATAACTGAATCTGTTTTTCTTTCATCTCTTTTACTTCCCTCACATTTGAAATTTTAGAGTCATATGGAATACCAGTTACTTTCAAAACAGGATTCAGGAAGTGCTGGTACGCTGTGCATTAGTGGTGCACATGCAGAGTGCTGCCTAAACATCCTTGCACAAATCTGGATGAAAGGATTGAGTACACCCTCCATAAGTTCGCAGATGATGCCAAGTTGGGCGGGAATGTTTTTCTACTTCAGAGTAGGAATGCTCTGCAGAGGGATCTGGACAGGCTGGATCAATGGGCTGAGGCCAATTGTATGAGGTTCAATAAGGCTAAGTGTCGGATTCTGCACTTGGGTCACAACAACCCCATGCACCGCTACAGGCTTGGGGAAGAGTGGCTGGAAAGCTGCCCGGAGGAAAAGGACCTGGAGGTGTTGGTCGATGTCCGGCTGAATATGAGCCAGCAGTGTGCCCAGGTGGCCAAGAAGGCCAACAGCATCCTGGCTTGTGTTAGAAATAGTGTGGCCAGCAGGACGAGTATCCTGGTTTGGCCCAAACCAGGCCAATTAGTCTTAAAGAAACCAAGGTCACTGCTAAATTCCTCACTGCTTATGAGTGAAGAGCCGAAGGGGGGTTGCACCTGCAGGGAGGAGCAGACAGGGCAGGTGACCCAACACTGACCAACAAGGTATTCCATCCCATACATGTCATTCTCACTTTCCTATTTATCACTAACCCACTGCCTCCTGGAGGTGGGGCCCAGGAGGGAGGGGCCCTCCTGTCTTCCACTGATTGGTACCAGCTTTACCAATTCTCCAGTTAAAAGCCTGCAGGTGTGAGAGCAGGGGGAGCTACTGCATTTTTTCCTCTGCCCGTGCTGGGGGGAGCAACTCTGCCTGAGGAGGATTTCCAAGCTCTCAGTCTTGGCTTTGTATATATTTGTATATATTTATATATATGATTATTTTTATTGTTATTATACTCTTTTTCATTATTATAGTTTATTAAAACTGTTTTAACTTTCCAACCCATAAATCTCTCTTCCTTTTCCCTTTCCCTTAGGGGGGGGGAGAGGGTTAACAGAGAGCATCTGCCACCTGGTTAATAGCCAGCCCAGCTTTAAACCGTGACAGATTTATTGGTGCCCAATGTGGGGCTCGAGAGAAGCTCCAACAGGTTGCTCTGATAAGTTAAATCCTGGCTCTTGTGGGAGGAGACCCAGAGAGCTCAGCTGAGAGAATATCAGATTTCTTCCTTTGAGATTTACAAGGGGTTGGAAAGTTAAAACAGATAGTGAAGATGGTGATGTCATTTTTGAATGCTGTGTTATCTCATCTTTTTATAGAGTTTCTTTCACAGTTGAGTATTGCAATGATGCCTTACCTGCCGTGGGCACTGTATTATTGCTTGCTTCTTATGAATGTTTACATGCAGTTTAGCAGTGGGCGCTGGTCGAAATGTATCGTTTTGGTATGGGGTTTGATACTGATTTATGCTGTGATAAACTGGGCAGTTACTATTCCGATCTCTTATCTCTATGACACAATGATGGGCAGCTTTAATCGCGAATCAGTAGCAGCAACTTCATCTGCACGCTCCAGGCGTCCTTTAGCTGATTCTGTTAATGATTACACTTCCAGTTTTACTTCGGGAAATAGTACCTTCTCCTTTTCTGCCAAGCTGATTCCACTAGATTTTGCGAAATTAGGATGGTGCTGTCTAGGTGGCATGTTTTTGTTTTTGGTTGTCCTGAATGTGTTTCTGATGTGGGATAAGATTAAATATCAGTGCAGGGACAGTTGTAGGTGTTATGCAGCCACCTCAGATCCTACAGTGTGTACTGCCGCTACAGCCACTAAACCCACTGAAGCCTCGGCAGCCTGTACCACAGCTGCTACACCCCTGAAGATGGCCACTGCAGCTACTCAGACTCTCAGCACTCCCACGACAGCCACTGCATCTACTCAGACTCCAGCATCTATCGAATCTGTACCAATTGCTCCTGTAACCAGGAAGAAATACCAAAAGAAATCAGCTCGTGAAGAGAAGGATGATGACTCAGAGCCTTCTAAGGCAGAGCCATCATATGACCCAGGTGAGGGCCCTTCTCAGGCAGAGTTAGGGCCTGACACAGATGGGGGTTCCCTTGATGGTCCTTTTAAAGCAGACCCATCACAGAAGAAAGGTCCTTCTAAAGCAGAACTATCACAAGAGGACTCGGACGTAGAGATAACCTACCACTCTTTATCCCTGAAGGACCTGAGAAATACAAGGAAAGACTTCAGCCGTTATGACGGTGAACCTATTATTACCTGGTTGCTCCGATGCTGGGATAATGGGGCAGAGAGCATGCAATTGGATGGCAGAGAAGCCAGACAGTTGGGATCCCTGTCCAGAGATGGTGGTATTGATAAGGCGCTCGCAAGAAAGTCAAACACTGTCAGTCTCTGGAGGCGACTCTTGTCAGCCGTAAAGAGCAGGTATCCCTATAAAGATGATGTTATGAGCCACCTAAGCAAATGGACCACTATAGGAAAAGGTATTAACTACCTTAGAGAACTGGCTGTGCAAGAGATCATTTATAGACACCCATGGGAAATTGTAGATCCTGTAGATCCTGATGAAGTGGAATGCAACCGATCCATGTTCTGGAAGGTTGTGAAGAGTGCTCCACCGACATATACCCATACATTGTCAATATTAGTATGGGGAGAAGATGATATGGCACATTCTACTGTGGGCGAAATGGCTAACTGTATGCGACAGTATGAAGATAGTATTTCTTCCCCACTGCAGGCACGCATCTCAGCTGTGGAAAAACTGACTAAGGAGAACAAGGACTCATTTAAACAACTGTCAGACAAACTGTCCAAGATCGAGAATAAACTTGACTCTCTACCTACACAGGCGCGCGTTGCAGCCGTTAGGAGAAAACGTTCTCCTACAGGACCAGCTCAAAGGAAATGGAACACATCACGAGGTATCCTGTGGTTTGCCCTGTGTGGTTATGGGGAGGACATGAGCAGATGGCATGGACAACCTACCAGTACCCTACAGGCATGAGTACGTGAGTTGCAAGCTAAAAGAAATACCAGAGAGAATTTTTCTAGGAGGATGGCTGCTCCAGTTACCAATGAGCAGGACCCCAGTCAGGGGAGATGGGCCTCAAATCACTTTTTCCCAAGTGTGAATAGGAGAAATGAAGGTCCAGTCCCTGTGAGCAGCACGAATCCATTTCTTGATTAGGGGGGCCCTGCCTCCAGCCAGGTGGAGGAGAGGGACAACCGAGTTTCTTGGACTGTGTGGATTCGATGGCCTGGCACATTAGAACCACAAAGGTATCGAGCCCTGGTAGACACTGGTGCACAGTGCACCCTAATGCCATCGGATCATAAAGGGGCAGAACCTATCAGTATTTCAGGAGTAACAGGAGGATCTCAAGTGTTATCTGCATTGGAGGCCGAAGTGAGCCTAACTAAAAATGAATGGAAAAAGCACCCCATTGTGACTGGCCCAGATGCTCCGTGCATCCTTGGCATAGACTACCTCAAGAGAGGGTATTTCAAGGACCCTAAAGGGTATAGATGGGCCTTTGGTATAGCAGCTGTAGAGACTGAGGACATTAAACAGCTGTCTACCTTGCCTGGCCTCTCAGAAGACCCTTCTGTTGTGGGGTTGCTGAAGGTTGAAGAACAACAGGTGCCAATTACTACTGCCACGGTGCACAGACGACAATATCGCACCAATCGAGACTCCCTGATCCCCATTCATAAACTGATTAGACAATTAGAAAATCAAGGAGTGATTGGCAAGACTCGCTCACCCTTTAACAGTCCTATATGGCCAGTGCGAAAGTCTGATGGAGAATGGAGATTAACTGTGGACTATCGTGGCCTAAATGAAGTTACGCCACCTCTGAGTGCTGCTGTGCCAGACATGCTAGAACTTCAATACGGACTGGAGTCAAAGGCAGCCAAGTGGTACGCCACCATAGACATTGCTAATGCATTTTTCTCTATTCCCTTGGCACCAAAGTGCAGGCCACAGTTTGCTTTTACCTGGAGAGGTATCCAGTATACCTGGAATCGACTGCCCCAGGGGTGGAAACACAGTCCTACTATTTGCCACGGACTGATCCAGACTGCACTAGAAAAGGGTGGAGCTCCAGAACATTTGCAATACATTGATGACATCATTGTGTGGGGTGATACAGCAGCAGAAGTTTTTGACAAAGGAGAGAAAATAATCCAAATTCTTCTGAAAGCTGGTTTTGCCATAAAAAGAGGCAAGGTCAAGGGGCCTGCCCGGGAGATCCAGTTTTTAGGGATTAAATGGCAAGATGGGCGTCGCCAGATCCCGATAGAGGTGATCAACAAAATAACAGCTATGTCCCCACCAACTAACAAAAAGGAAACACAAGCCTTCTTAGGTGTTGTGGGTTTCTGGAGAATGCATATTCCAGATTACAGCCAGATTGTACGCCCTCTTTATCAAGTGACCAGAAAGAAGAATGATTTTCAGTGGGGCCCTGAACAGCAACAGGCTTTTGAACAGATTAAACAAGAGATTGTGCATGCAGTAGCCCTTGGACCAGTCCGTACGGGACAAGATGTTAAAAATGTGCTCTACACCTCAGCTGGGGACAATGGTCCTACCTGGAGCCTCTGGCAGAAAGTACCAGGGGAGACTCGAGGTCGACCCCTAGGATTTTGGAGTCGAGGATACAAGGGCTCTGAGGCCAATTACACCCCAACTGAAAAAGAGATACTGGCAGCATATGAAGGAGTTAGAGCTGCTTCAGAGGTAATTGGTACTGAAGCCCCACTTCTCCTGGCACCTCGATTACCAGTACTAGGCTGGATGTTCAAGGGTAAGGTTCCCACTACCCATCATGCAACTGATGCTACATGGAGTAAATGGATTGCATTAATTACACAGAGGGCTCGAATAGGAAACCCTAATCGTCCAGGAATCTTAGAAGTGATCATGGACTGGCCAGAAGGCAAAGACTTCGGAATGCCCCCAGAAAAGGAGGTGACACGTGCTGAAGAAGCCCCACCATATAATGAACTACCAGAGGATGAGAAGCAGTATGTCCTGTTCACCGATGGATCCTGCCGTCTTGTAGGAAAGCATCGGAAGTGGAAAGCTGCTGTATGGAGTCCTATACGACGAGTCAGAGAAGCCACAGAAGGACAAGGTGAATCAAGTCAATTCGCAGAGGTAAAAGCCATCCAGCTGGCTTTAGACATTGCTGAACGAGAACAGTGGCCAAGGCTGTATCTTTATACTGACTCATGGACGGTAGCAAATGCCTTGTGGGGGTGGTTAAAGCAGTGGAAGCGAAGCAACTGGCAGCGTAAAGGTAAACCTATTTGGGCTGCTGAACTGTAGCAAGATATTGCTGCTCGGCTAGAGAAACTAGTCGTGAAGGTACGTCATGTAGATGCTCACGTACCTAAAAGTCGGGCAACTGAGGAACATCGAAACAACCAACAAGCGGATCAGGCTGCTAAAGTGTTCCAAATAGATTTGGACTGGGAACATAAAGGTGAACTATTTTTAGCTCGGTGGGCTCATGACACTTCAGGTCATCAAGGGAGAGATGCAACATACAGATGGGCTTGTGACCGAGGGGTGGACTTAACCATGGACTCTATTGCACAGGTTATCCATGATTGTGAAACATGCGCCGCAATTAAGCAAGCCAAACGGTTAAAACCTTTGTGGTATGGGGGGCGGTGGTTGAAATATAAATATGGGGAGGCCTGGCAAATTGACTACATCACACTCCCTCAAACCCGCCAGGGTAAACGTTATGTGCTTACCATGGTGGAGGCGACCACCGGATGGCTGGAAACATACCCTGTGCCCCATGCCACTGCCCGGAACACTATCCTGGGCCTCGAAAAGCAAATCTTGTGGCGACACGGCACGCCAGAGAGAATTGAGTCGGACAATGGGACTCATTTCAAAAATAGTCTCATAGACAACTGGGCCAAAGAGCATGGCATTGAATGGGTATATCACATCCCCTATCATGCACCAGCCTCTGGGAAAATTGAACGGTATAATGGGCTGTTAAAAACTACCCTGAAAGCAATGGGGGGTGGAACCTTTAAAAACTGGGATAAATATTTGGCACAAGCTACCTGGTTAGTTAACACCAGGGGATCTATCAATTGAGCTGGCCCTGCTCAGTCAGACCTTCTACATACAGTAGAAGGGGATAAAGTCCCTGTGGTGCATGAAAGGAATCTATTGGGAAAAACTGTCTGGATTCTTCCTGTAACGGGCAAAGGTAAACCCATTAGTGGGATTGCTTTTGCTCAGGGACCTGGATGTACTTGGTGGGTGATGTTGCAAGATGGTGAAGTCCGATGTGTCCCTGAAGGTGATCTGATTCTGGGTGAGACTACTTAATTCTGAACTGTATGTTGTTGCTGCATAAGTGTCTTTCAGGTTAAGACAGTGGTGATGAGACTGGAGCTAGCTTCATCAAGTGGCGTCCAGTAACCTCCTCCAGTCTGACATCTTTAACCTGCAACCCGTGGGCACGAACCATGACAAAAGAGAGACTGCTGAGAGACTGCTGGCCAGATGGAAACCCACAATCCTGAACGAAATGAACTTGATGAACTTTTTGTATAGAGATGAATCATAAACTAGTGATATGTGTATATATATTTGAAAATGAAAAGGTAGTGGTGATCTGAGTATGACGTGAATGGTATGGAATAAGGGGTGGAATGTCCTGGTTTGGCCCAAACCAGGCCAATTAGTCTTAGAGAAACCAAGGTCACTGCTAAATTCCTCACTGCTTATGAGTGAAGAGCCAAAGGGGGCTCGCACCTGCAGGGAGGAGCAGACAGGGCAGGTGACCCAAGACTGACCAACGAGGTATTCCATCCCATACATGTCATTCTCACTTTCCTATTTATCACTAACCCACTGCCTCCTGGAGGTGGGGCCCAGGAGGGAGGGGCCCTCCTGTCTTCCACTGATTGGTACCAGCTTTACCAATTCTCCAGTTAAAAGCCTGCAGGTGTGATGGCAGGGGGAGCTACTGCATTTTTTCCTCTGCCTGTGCTGGGGGAGCAACTCTGCCTGAGGAGGATTTCCAAGCTCTCAGTCTTGGTTTTGTATATATTTGTATATATTTGTATATATTTGATTATTTTTATTATTATTGTTATTATACTCTTTTTTTTCATTATTATAGTTTATTAAAACTGTTTTAACTTTCCAACCCATAAGTCTCTCTCCCTTTTCCCTTTCCTTTGGGGGGGGGGGGGGAGGGTTAACAGAGAGCATCTGCCACCTGGTTAATAGCCAGCCCAGCTTTAAACTGTGACAACGAGGTAAGTGATCGTCACTCTGTACTCAGCACTGGTGAGGCTGTACCTTGAATACTGTGTTCGGTTTTGGGCCCCTCACTACAAGACAGACATTGAGGTGCTGGAGAGAGTCCAAAGAAGGGCAATGAAGCTGGTGAAGGGTCTGGAGCACAAGTCTGATGAGGAGCAGCTGAGGGAACTGGGGTTGTTTAGTCTGGAGAAAAGGAGGCTCAAGGGAGACCTTATCGTGCTCTACAACTACCTGAAAGGAGGTTGTAGGGAGATGGGTCTTAGTATCTTCTCCCAAGTAACAAATGATAGGATGAGAGGAAATGGCCTCAAGTTGTGCCAGGGGAGGTTTAGATTGGATATCAGGAAAAATTTCTTCACCAAAATGGTTGTCAAGCATTGGAACAGGCTGCCCAGGAAAGTGGTTGAGTCACCATCCCTGGAGGTATTTAGAAGACATGTAGATGTGGTACTTAGGGACATGGTTTAGTGGTGGACTTGGCAGTGCTAGGTTAACAGTTGGACTTGATGATCTTAAAGGTCCTTTCCAACCAAAAGAATTCTATGAAATATACAAAATCAGGGCAATCCAAAATCAAAATTATAGGAAACGTTAAATACTGCATGATTAAATTATTTTGTGTGCAAAAACCATTCACTAAGAGAGGGAAGCATCCCCTGCAGTGAGGTACGTTACGTACAAGCATCCAGGCACTGTTTAGGAGAGGTCTGGGGGGGTTTGCAGTGCCCTAGGGCAGAGCCAGCTGTCCTCATGTGAAGCTGCAGCCCTGGTACATGCTCACATGGGTCTTCTCAGGGTTGCCGGGAGCGGAGGCTGTCACGACTGCAGCTTACTTGAGTCTCAAACATGGAGGCCTCTGTGTGCAGGCAAAGCCTCCCGGGAATGGCAGTAGGTTGCTCAGCCCACATCTCCCCTCTGCTTGGGAGTTAATTACAAACCTCCATTAAAGCTGTAGCTCTTTCTAGAGGCCAGCAGGCTGGAGCAGGGGAGCCAAGCTGCACTGTGCCCATGTGGCTCCCATCTCCACGGCCTGCAAGGAAGGGGGCTTGATGCCTCTCCTTCAGCCAGCCTGCCTTCCTCCTTCGCCCAGGCACCTCCTTCCATTCAGGCACCCTGGGTGCTGACTGCTGGCTGCGGGGGCAGGCCCAGGTCTGGCATGCCAGGGTGGCTGCAGGGCAGGCAGAGGCTGCTCCACCTGCCTGGTGAAGCCACAGCTATCGGGCCTCAACTTGAGAGGCACCTGTAGCTACCGCTACCTGCCAGTCTCCCTGTCTGTCTAGGCCTTGAAGCTCTGTGAACATGGACAGCCTGTGGCTGCTGATGGTGCTGGGAGATGATGAAGGGCAGCTATTTTGTTTGTAAGCAGCATATTGCAGAAGGAGAAGAACCAATGCTGCCTGTCCCAAGGCTCCTGCCCTTCCTGCGCCTCCCTTGCCTGCTCTTCTCCAGCTGCCAGACTCAGGGCGCTGCTGTGGGCCTGAGCTGGTGGGTGTCCCACAGTCCAGGACAAAGCTGAAGCTCTGTAGAGTGGCTGGAAGCACTGGGGCGCTCCCTTGCTTTTACTGGCCATCTCCCTCACCCACCTGCCATTTGCCATGGCTAGTGGCTGAACAGCTGCCAGTCATGGCTGGTACAAGAGGAAGCATTTCCCTGCCTTTCCACTGCCCATCCAGAGTCCACCAGCATTTTTACAGGGTGGGAAGGTGAGGAGGGCTCGAGTGCACCAACAGCTCTTGCTCTTTCTTGAAGGAGCAGGGTGACTTGTCAGCTGTTTTTGCAAGGCTTAGTCTGAATCCTTCTCATAAAGGAGCAAAACCAGGTCTGTGTTGAGCCAGAGGAGGGGCATGGAGATGTGGACAGCAACTCACAGCATATATGCTCTATTACATGGTGCTAAGGGCAGAGTTGCTGTCTCCTTCCCTCTCCCTGCTAAAGCCACGCCTGGGAAGGAGGGCAAAGGAGGAGGCAAGTTGCCAGGAACAGGGTGAGAGCAGGCTGAGACCTGGCAAGGACTGGAAGAGCAGTGGTGGAAGCTTCAGCAATGATGACTAAAGGCACTTCACAATGGGAAAAAGGAATTTAGAATAACACTAGTTGTAAAAATATATGTATATGCACCAGAATGTACACGGGGATTTAAATGGATGGGGATTTGGGGCAGTATGGCCACTCAGACATCACAGCATGGGCTCAGAGTTATCAGCTATTGAAGAGTAGTTCACCTTGTACCTTCTGAAGCAAAACCAGTTAGCTGGATGGAGTGGAAATGCAATAGTGTTCACCATCTCTTTTTCTTCCAACCAGGTTCACTGGATTGTGCTACATAAAGCACAAGCATACCAGATAAGAGGAAAATTACCTGAAGAATTGCTTTTATCAGGGTTGTGCACAAAGGCTCCTATCAGCAATGAAACTACAGTATGCAAACACAGCAAAGCCCGCTGTCTGCACCAAAAACATTTAATATAACACATAAGTGTTATAAAAACACAGACTTTACAATAAAACAATCAAAAACATGGGGAAGAGGAGGAAGACAAACTGACAGAAAATGAAGGGAAAAGAGTCCAGTCATCATATGCTTTCAGGCATGCACTGAAACTCAGATGAGGGCTTGGGAGGGTTAAACTTACCTGTACATTGCTTATCAGAATGCTCGTTAGGGAATTTAAGTGCTAAGTTAAAATTAATTCAGGCATATAAGATATTGTATGCAAAACTAGACAGTTCAGTAATTGAATATTTAAAAAAAAATTAATACTAATTATCGCAATGGACCATTACGAAACAAGGTGTGCAAAAGGATTTCATCCTATCACCAGATAGTAATTAGCCTAAGCCTCAGATCAAGAGGATTTAGAGCTCTTATGGTTTTTTGTATCCTATCTAATACATATCTGTATATTCCTTTGCTAATGTATATTTCCAGTTTTGTTCCACTTTTACTAAACATCATGTTATCTTGTGACAGCAGATGACCAGAGCTTAAATAAATATTGTGTTTAAAAACAGGGGAAAAATAAGTTAATTCCTTCCTGCAATTTACATGTATTGCTTTAGAAATGTTACAGAATGTCACCTTGTTCCTGAGTTAGTAGAAAAGATCATCAGGAAAGCCCAATTTCTCTTTTCTATGCCATTCATTATTTCATATACTGTATCATGTCCCTACTCTAAAAACACTTTCATTATTTCCACTGTCCTTTCACATGGCATTCTATTTATATCTTTCATTATTTTGTTCCTAGCTCTAGATCCATTTCTATTTCTGCTATTTTTCTTTAGAAATGAGTTAATAGAATTAAATCAGAGTATGCAGGAAAAAATATATTATCCTTTTATATGACATCATAAAATGTGAAAGGAAAATAAGAGGAAATAAAAAATGTTATTTTGACTGTCATGCATCAAGCCTATGTTTATATTCTGCCATCCATAGTAATACAGCAACTTTCCCGTCTCCTATTCTTTCCAAATGGTTTGAGTTATTTTAAAACAAAGCATGAATTCAAAAACAATTCTATTAAAAAAAAAGGAGAAAAAAACCTCTTTCCCTTCACAAGGAGGGAAAGTGTGTGTGTGGAAACAACCAGGAAGCAAAGAGTTAAACTGTCCGTCTTTCACTATGCAGAAACTTTATCTATTTGCCCTTGCTCTTGTTGCATATTTCAACCCATAATTACCATCACTGGTTTTAACTCCTGGACTAGATCACAGTCTTGGAGTCTCTAAGTTTTACCTACCTTGGGCATGAGTGAATGAATCAGTTAATAAAATTATACCCAAATTTCCTGTGTATGATAACATATTTCAGTTTGTAGTTGTTATCAGGTTTCCTATGTTTCTGCCAGTTTCTGTTGCATTTGAAACCTTCATAATTTAAGCAATTGATCCTCAACTCTGTAGAGGGGTTTTTGGAGGAGAATGGTCATGTAATGAGCCAGAAGTATGAGAGTATGGAGTGAGGGCCTAGCTGCGTGAGAAGATTCATGTAGCTAGTGTCAACAAGCTGACCTTGGAGAGATGAGGAAAAACAGTAGCTGAGCAAACAAGAATTGAGGGAGTAGCCGGTGGGAGTCAAACACGGAGGAGAAGAAACAAGAACTGATGGAGCCAATTAAGAAAAGACCAGTGGCAGAGCAGTGACCAATCAACACATCAAAGAGTATGTTTAGTAATATTAACCAGTAGCAATGCACATGCTTACAGCCAGGGAAAGTACAAAATGTATAAAAGGGACAGCTTATGCTGAATAAAGCGTCTTCACTTTGATTCACATTGGATTGTGTGGAGTCCAGTTTCTTCTCCTCAGATGGTGACCCCGACGTGACGCTGATCGACGGCAAGTTCGGGGAATAGCCCAGAAGGAGGTACACCGGCTGGAGTACGGCTCAGCGGGACTGAAGACCGGAGGACCGGAGGACGACTCGCAAGAAAAGAAAAGTACGTTGCAACGGGACACCCAGTGAGGTGAGCAGCCAGGGAAAAGGAGATGGGCCAAAATATTTGTAAAGAAGAAAGTGCGATAGTAAGGCTTTTCCGACATATCCTCCCTAAGAGAGGGGTAAAATACGATGAGCATTTGCTCCAGAGACTATTGATGTAAATAATTGGTGTAAATAATTGTAAATAATGGTGTAAAAAGAATAATTTGCCAGCTACAGCGCAGACTGCTTTCGAAGTTAGTACGTGGCAAAGCGCTGGAACTTCTCTGTTTGAGGCTGCCTCAAAGGAGGGACAAGATCACCACTGTGTCGTTTGACGATGTGGAGATTAGTTATAGACTCACTGGAGCAATTGAAGGTGGACAGAGAGGCAAAAGGCGGCGGCTGAGGCGGCTACAGCTCCTTTCACAGTGAATTCGCCCTCTGCGCCACCAGACTTTCCCCCCTCCCTGCCCTCCACGCCGCCAGAGCTCCCCCCCCACCGCGCCACCAGAGCTCCCCCCCCACCGCCCTCCGCGTCGCCAGAGCCCCCCCCTTCACCCTCCACGCCGCCAGAGCCCCCCCCACCGCCCAGGGAACAGCAGCGGAACATTGATCCTTCTACCGTCCCGTTACCCGAATCTGAGACTGAGCCACCCTTAATAGACCTTTCTGAAGAGGTGGAAGCGGGACATAATTGCTGCAGAGCCCGAGGGTCGGGAAAGTCAGGCGGTAGCGTGGAGGAGTTATTCACATTGCAGCCAGTCCAGGTTACTGTGTCTGGCCCGGACCCGGCCAGGTTCTGGAGAAAATTAAGAGAGCACGCACTTGCGGATGGTGATTTCGGGGCCGCGGCTGCTATGGGTGGCGGGGTATTGGCTTGCTCGGTATATCGAGGGGATGGAAATGGCCCACCCAAATGGGAGCCATTCAATTGGGGAGTGATTTGCCTTAGACAAACAAATACAAAACGGGGTTGTTAAAGAAGCGTTGTTACTACAGTTAGCGAAGGACAACGCAAACGAGGACTGCAGGAAAGTTATTGCAGGGATGGCAAACTGTAACCCCACCTTAACCGAGCTAATGGATGCTTGCGGGAAAGTAGGAACCACCACGTTTCAGATGGAGCATTTAGCAAAAACTTTTGCGGCAGTAGTTAAGGTAGTTCATCGTTGTTATACATGCGGGCAAGAAGGTCACTTTAAGAAAAACTGCCTTAAGAAGTCGAAGCGGAGTGGGAGAGATAACTCTGTTTTGATGTGTCATTGCTGTGGGAAGCTGGGGCATCTTGTGAAGCAGTGCAGGTCTAAGTATAATGCTCAAGGTCAGCTGATAACAACCAGCTGCAGAGTGCAGGGAAACTGGAGAAAGAACGCGGGGAGGAACCGTGTGCTGACACAAATGAATCTTCCCAACCAGTTCCAGGCCTAAGCAGTCAACTCGCAGCCCGAACCGCAGGGAGCGACAGACTGGATGTTACCACAGCAACCGCAATCACAATAGAGAATAGCAGAGTGCATAAGGTACCAATGAATGCCGTGGGACCCACTGGAAATGGGCTAAGTGCACTATTACTCGGACGTCCTAGTGTAACCTTGCAAGGTCTATTTGTTTTACCAGGAGTTATTGATGCAGACTATACATTTTGGTTATTGATCTGAAAGATTGTTTTTTCACTATCCCTTTACATGAAATTGACAAATGCTACTTTGCTTTTTCAATACCTAGTAGGAACAACCTGGTGCCTTGCCAACGATATCAGTGGACGGTATTACCGCAAGGCATGAAAAACAATCCCACAATATGTCAATGGTATGCAACAGAAAAAGGTACATCGTGTGGATTTAGAGACACCAGTAAGTTTATATGTAGCCATTGCCAACTATCATCCCATGGGATTACTAGGCCAGTGGAAGGCGCGCTGGCAGGATCCGCTACACGTTATAGAGTGGCTGTTTTTATCCGTTCAATCACAAAAAAAAAAAAAAAAAGCGCTGGGTATGAATGCAATTATATACTACCGTAAGACAAGGACCCAAGGAGCTCTTTTTATCCTTTGTTGAGAGGCTACAAGAAGCAGTTGAAAAGCAAGTTTTTGATGTTGGTTTACGAGATACTCTAGTTACGCAATTAGCTAGGGATAATGCTAATGCTGATTGTCAAAAGATCATTGAAGCTTTACCTGGAAAACTAGATTTGAATGCTATGATAAAGGCATGTGCAAAAGTGGGTACTGTGAAACATAAGGCTCAAGTTATGGCTGCGGCCGTACTTGGGGCTTACGTTGTCACAATTGCAGTCTCTATTCCAATTGTTAGCAGGGGACACAAATTTAACAGCACCACGAGAGACTACTGCAGAGGTACAGCAATTGATTACAGAAGTAGAAAGCAGGCTACATTCCAAATTTGTACATCGTATTGATTTGAATCAGGAAATACAAATTATCACTTTGTTTGATAGGCAAATTCCGTATGCAATAATTGGTCAATGGAATTCAGAATAATCAGATTTGTTACATGTATTGGTTGTTTCTACCTTCAAGAACAAAGAAAACTGTTCCCCTCATTGCAGAGCTATTGGCACAGATTATCATCAAAGGACGGATGCGATGTCGGGAGCTTGTGGCCAGAGATCCTGCATCACTAACCGTTCCTATTGCAGCTCAATATTTTGAGTGGTATATGGCCAATAGCTTTGCTTTGCAAACAGCCATGGAGAATTTCTCGGGACAGGTTGTTTACCACTTGCCCTCCCATCCTGTTATAAAATTGAGTGCGGAACTTCCAATTGCCACGGGAGTGTTATGCGCAGACACTCCTGTGGATGGAATTACCATTTTTATGGATGGATCTGGAAAAACAGTCAAGGTGGGCCTTGTCTGGTATTCTGATGGCAAGTGGGAATCTATGGTAGTACAACAAAAGGGTTCACCTCAGGTGGTAGAATTACGAGCTGTATTAGAAGTATTTCAGAATTTTCCCATTCCCTTTAATTTGGTTACTGATTCAGCATATGTAGCTGGCATTGTAAAGCAATTGGATAGATCTGTTATAGAGCATACACGTAATCAGTGTGTTTTTGAATTGCTGCGAGCTCTGTGGCAAGAAATTCAAATCCGAACTGCATTGTTTTATGTTTTATATGTAAGAAATCATACTAATTTGCCTGGGTTTATTGCAGAAGGCAATGCTCGAGTGGACTCTTTGGTTTCTGACCCCACAAATTCTACTACAATGACTGTACAGGTGCCGGACATTAAACAGCAGGCACGTATGTCACATGAGTTTTTTCATCAAGGACATCGGGCACTGCGACGACGATTTCATTTGTCACACAGTGATGCTCGGAATATTGTGGCTATGTGCCCTGATTGTCAGCAACTGCCGCAACCTACGCAGATACAAGGAACCAATCCTCGAGGACTGCAGGCCTTGGACATTTGGCAATCAGATGTAACTCACATTGCTGAATTTGGCAGGTTAAAATATGTTCATGTAACAATTGAAACTTTTTCTTCTTTGATTATAGCTACAGCACAAACAGGCGAATCCAGCAAACACGTTCAACGACACATGCGTTCTGCTATTGCAGCCCTGGGCATTCCACAGACGATTAAAACGGACAATGGCCCAGGCTATGTGACACGTGCCACACAGGACTTTTTCCAACTGTGGGGTATAACACATGTAACGGGCGTCCCACATTCACCAACGGGACAAGCTATTGTGGAGCGCATGAATCAAACTCTGAAACACCTTTTACAAAAACAAAAAGGGGGAGAGCCAGGGCTATCTCCTCCTGACAGGTTGTGTAAAGCGCTTTATGTACTAAACTTTTTACGCTTGCCACAGGACTACTCTGTACCTCCAGCGGTAAAACATGGTGCAGGGTTAAAGGGAGGTATGGAGGCTTTTCAGAAAGAACAGGAACAAGCCAAAGTGATGGTAAAAAATGGGGTGACTGGTGTGTGGGAAGGTCCAATGAAATTAATAATGTTGGGTCGAGGGTATGCATGTGTCGTTACAGATACAGGAGACAAATGGGTACCAGCTAAGTGGGTGAAGCCGTGGCTACAAAAACAACCTGAACTACAGGAGCCAACTCAGGATCTGCCTTGGAACACTGACCTCTCGAGAGATCCAGTGCCCTGACTGCGGGAAGTGTGAGAAAAGGTTTGCGTGGGAGGTATAGAAAAGGGAGCAAAAGGCGCAGTCATGATGAAGCAAGGGGTTGTTTTTTCTGTGTTAAGCCTGCTTTGGATCCTGGACCTGACAAAAGGTCATCAACCGATAGTCCTTCCACCGACACCGTGGAAGGGGAGTCACAACGTTTGGGTGACTCTGATGCAGAGCCTGAACCAGACGCAGTTTTGTGCCTCCTTAGCTCAGCCTGAACAACCCTTTCATACATGTCTAGTGGGGGTCCCCTTAAAGGGATCTGAAAGCAAAAATTACCGAAGGGTTTATTCCTAATTTGTGGGGATAGGGCTTGGCCAAGGTTGCCCAGTAAGAAACTGGGAGGTCCGTGTACCATAGGTAAATTAAGTCTACTAATGCCTATGTGAAAAGTCATACTAACCATACTAACCTACATAAGGCCAGGTAAAAAATAAGTGTCACTAACATAGGGATAGAATGTAACGATGCTGCACAAGGACTAACACAATTGCGAAATTTAGCTTGCTGGGTTGCAAAAAGAGCTGATCAAACTTCTAGAATTTTAGGAACATTAGCCAATGATGTAGATAGTATCCGACATGCTACATTACAAAATAGAGCTGCTATAGACTTTTTATTATTAGTGCATGGTCATGGATGTCATGATTTTGATGGGATGTGTTGCATGAATCTGAATGATCATTCCAGGTCACTTCATAAGCAGATCAAAGAGCTCATGGATACCACACAGAAAATACGGGAACAGCATGGGTTCCTGGATGGCTGGTCAGATTGATTAAAATGCTATTGAGGGGATTGTTCATGATTTGTATTATCATGCTTGTATTACCGTGTTTATTCTCCTGCTTGCAAAGGGCCCTGCAGCGGATGATAAACATGGTCTTTCTGGTTCAAGAAAAGAAAGGGGGAATTGTAGAGGGGTTTTTGGAGGAGAATGGTCATGTAATGAGCCAGAAGTATGAGAGTATGGAGTGAGGGCCTAGCTGCATGACAAGAGTCATGTAGTTAGTGTCAACAAGCTGACCTTGGAGAGAAGAGATGAGGAAAAACAGCAGTTGAGCAAACAAGAATTGAGGGAGTAGCCGAGGGGAGCCGGACACGGAGGAGAAGAAACAGGAACTGATGGAGCCAATTAAGAAAAGACCAGTGGCAGAGCAGTAACCAATCAACACATCAAAGAAGAGTATGTTTAGTAATATTAACCAGTAGCAATGCACATGTTTACAGCCAGGGAAAGTACAAAATGTATAAAAGGGACAGCTTATGCTTAATAAAGCATCTTCACTTTGATTCACATTGGATTGTGTGGAGGCGTGTTCCTTCTCCTCACAACTCCTCATTCCCTAAACTAGACTTCAATACAAACCCCTAACCACCTTAGCAAAACCCACCTCACCAATCCTGCAATACTATGCTTTAGCCTTGCTCCCGCATCCCGAGTCCCGCATACAGGTACATTCGAAGGCTGGGTCTAGATTCTCACCGAAGCTGGGTGGTTCTCAGTACACAGCTCCTGAAAAACCTGTCCACAGAGGTACGAGCTGCTGCTACCTGGTACAAGCAAATCACTCTGAAGTGAATTCTAGATTGCAATTTAGATGAGTAATCTACTTCATATCCTAATGTCCTGGTTTGGCCTAAAATAGACCAATTTTCCTTGCAGTGATTTTTACTTTCAGCTAAGTTTCTTATAAGTAACTGTACTTTCTGAAACTAAATGCATGTTTTGCAGATAGTCTCTGCTTCCAGGACTGATAACGCTCGAAGTTTATAGTTATCACTGACGCACCGGTAGGGATGTTATGCAGAAAGGCTCTTGCTGTACTTATTCTTAGAAAAAACAAGGTCACTGCTAAATTCCTCACTGATTACGAGTGAAGAGCCGAAGGGGGGTCACACCTGCAGGGAGGAGTGGACAGGGCAGGTGACCCAAAATTGACCAACGAAGGTATTCCATCCCATACACGTCATTCTCAGTATAAAGCGGGGGGATCATGAGGGTCTCGCTCTCTTTCTGCTATGGCCGGTGTCCGAAGAGGACTCCGTCTGTTTTCCTGCTGCCTCTGATCCTAATCCGTGCATCCCTGAATCCAGTTCCTGTCTGTTGCTGAGCCCTGTCTGGGCCTTCCCGGAGCCTGCCCTGCCGTGCCAGTGGTGACGTGACTGACATCGGGGGAGCTCGATCTTGGTTTTCTATATATTTGTATATATTTAATTATTTCCATTATTATTATACTCTTTTTCATTATTATAGTTTATTAAAACTGTTTTAACTTTCCGACCCATAAGTCTCTCTCCCTTTTCCCTTTCCCTTTCCCTTCGGGTGGGGGGGGAGGGTTAATAGAGAGCATCTGCCACCAGTTTAATAGCCAGCCCAGCCTTAAACCGTGACACCTAATAAACTTTAATATGCCTCTATAAAAGATTCAAGGTATGGAAGAAAGTTAATAGAAATGATATATAGCAAGGGTAGCTGTAGAGGGGTTTCTGGAGGAGAATGATCATGTAATGAGCCAGATGTATGAGAGTATGGAGTGAGGGCCTAGCTGCGTGACAAGAGTCATGTAGTTAGTGTCAATAAGCTGACCTTGGAGAGAAGAAATGAGGAAAAACGGCAGTTGAGCAAACACGAATTGAGGGAGTAGCCGGTGGGAGCCGAACACGGAGGAGAAGAAACAAGAACTGATGGAGCCAATTAAGAAAGGACCAGTGGCAGAGCAGTAACCAATCAACACATCAAAGAAGAGTGTGCTTGAAGTGTGGACAGTAATATTAACCAATAGCAATGCACATGCTTACAGCCAGGGAAAGTACAAATGTATAAAAGGGACAGCCTATGCTTAATAAAGGGTCTTCACTTTGATTCACATTGGATTGTGTGGAGTCCAGTTTCTTCTCCTCAGATGGTGACCCCGACGTGATACTGATTTAGTAAATCGACGACAAGTTCGGGGAATAGCCCAGAAGGAGGTACACCGGCTGGAGTACAGCTCAGTGGGACTCAAGACCGGGGCGGGCCGGAGGACGACTCGCAAGAAAAGAAAAGTACGTTGCAACGGGACACCCAGTGAGGTGAGCAGCCGGGGGAATGGAGATGGGCCAAAATATCTCTAAAGAAAAAAGTGCGATACTAAGGCTTCTCCTCCATATCCTCTCGAAGAGAGGGGTAAAATACGATGAGCATTTGCTCCGGAGACTATTAATATGGTGTTAAAAAAATAATTTGCCAGCTATGGCGCAGACTGCTTTTGAAGTTAGTGCATGGCAAAGCGCTGGAACTTCTCTGTTTGAGGCTGCCTCAAGGGGGGACAAGATCGCCACTGCGTTGTTGATGACGTGGAGATTAGTTATAGACTCACTGGAGCAATTGAAGGCGGACAGAGAGGCAAAGGCAGTGGCTGAGGCGGCTACAGCTCCTTTCACAGTGACTTTGCCCTCCGTGCCACCAGAGCCACCCCCCGCCCCCCCACTGCGCCACCAGACCCCCCACCACCACCCTCTGCGCCGCCAGAGCTCCCCCCCCACCGCCCTCCGTGCCACCAGAGCCCCCCCCACCGCCCAGGGAACAGCAGCGGAACATTGATCCTTCTACCGTCCCGTTACCCGAATCTGAGACTGAGCCACCCTTAATAGACCTTTCTGAAGAGGTGGAAGCGGGACATAATTGCTGCAGAGCCCGAGGGTCGGGAAAGTCAGGCGGT
Organism: Nyctibius grandis; assembly: GCF_013368605.1. Lineage (NCBI taxonomy): Eukaryota > Metazoa > Chordata > Aves > Nyctibiiformes > Nyctibiidae > Nyctibius > Nyctibius grandis. Next base: position 376,689 of record NW_027167472.1, read on the forward strand.
AGCGTGGAGGAGTTATTCACATTGCAGCCAGTCCAGGTTACTGTGTCTGGCCCGGACCCGGCCAGGTTCTGGAGAAAATTAAGAGAGCACGCACTTGCGGACGGTGATTTCGGGGCCGCGGCTGCTATGGGTGGCGGGGTATTGGCTTGCTCGGTATATCGAGGGGATGGAAATGGCCCACCCAAATGGGAGCCATTCAATTGGGGAGTGATTTGCCTTAGACAAACAAATACAAAACGGGGCTGCTAAAGAAGCGTTGTTACTACAGTTAGCGAAGGACAATGCAAACGAGGACTGCAGGAAAGTTATTGCAGGGATGGCAAATCATAACCCCTCCTTAACCGAGCTAATGGATGCTTCTGGGAAAGTAGGAACCACCACGTTTCAGATGGAGCATTTAGCAAAAACATTTGCGGCAGTAGTTAAGGTAGCTCATCGTTGTTGTACATGCGGGCAAGAAGGTCACTTTAAGAAAAACTGCCTTAAGAAGTCGAAGCGGAGTGGGAGAGATAACTGTTTTGATGTGTCATTGCTGTGGGAAGCTGGGGCATTTTGTGAAGCAGTGCAGGTCTAAGTATAATGCTCAAGGTCAGCTGATAACAACCAGCTGCAGAATGCAGGGAAACTGGAGAAAGAACGCGGGGGGGAAACCGCGTTGTCCTGGTTTGGCCCAAACCAGGCCAATTAGTCTTAAAGAAACCAAGGTCACTGCTAAATTCCTTACTGCTTATGAGTGAAGAGCCGAAGGGGGGTCGCACCTGCAGGGAGGAGCAGACAGGGCAGGTGACCCAAGATTGACCAGCAAGGTATTCCATCCCATACATGTCATTCTCACTTTCCTATTTATCACTAACCCACTGCCTCCTGGAGGTGGGGCCCAGGAGGGAGGGGCCCTCCTGTCTTCCACTGATTGGTACCAGCTTTGCCAATTCTCCAGTTAAAAGCCTGCAGGTGTGATAGCAGTTGAGCTACTGCATTTTTCCCTCTGCCTGTGCTGGGGGGAGCAACTCTGCCTGAGGAGGATTTCCAAGCTCTCAGTCTTGGTTTTGTATATATTTGTATATATTTGATTATTTCTATTAATATTGTTATTATACTCTTTTTCATTATTATAGTTTATTAAAACTGTTTTAACTTTCCAACCCATAAGTCTCTCTCCCTTTTCCCTTTCCCTTAGGGTGGGGGGGGGGAGAGGGTTAACAGAGAGCATCTGCCACCTGGTTAATAGCCAGCCCAGCTTTAAACCGTGACAGATTTAATTGGTGCCCAACGTGGGGCTCGAGAGAAGCTCCAACAGGTTGCTCTGATAAGTTGAATCCTGGCTCTGGTGGGAGGAGACCCGGAGAGCTCAGCTGAGAGAATATCAGATTTCTTCCTTTGAGATTTACAAGGGGTTGGAAAGTTAAAACAGATAGTGAAGATGGTGATGTCATTTTTGAATGCTGTGTTATCTCATCTTTTTATGGAGTTTCTTTCACAATTGAGTATTGCAATGATGCCTTACCTGCCGTGGGCACTGTGTTATTGCTTGCTTCTTATGAATGTTTACATGCAGTTTAGCAGTGGGCGCTGGTCGAAATGTATTGTTTTGGTATGGGGTTTGATACTGATTTATGCTGTGATAAACTGGGCAGTTACTATTGCGATCTCTTATCTCTATGACACAATGATGGGGAGCTTTAATCGCGAATCAGTAGCAGCAACTTCATCTGCACGCTCCAGGCGTCCTTTAGCTGATTCTGTTAATGATTACACTTCCAGTTTTACTTCGGGAAATAGTACCTTCTCCTTTTCTGCCAAGCTGATTCCACTAGATTTTGCGAAATTAGGATGGTGCTGTCTAGGTGGCATGTTTTTGTTTTTGGTTGTCCTGAATGTGTTTCTGATGTGGAATAAGATTAAATATCGGTGCAGGGACAGTTGTAGGTGTTATGCAGCCACCTCAGATCCTACAGTGTGTACTGCTGCTACAGCCACTAAACCCACTGAAGCCTCGGCAGCCTGTACCACAGCTGCTACACCCCTGAAGATGGCCACTGCAGCTACTCAGACTCTCAGCACTCCCACGACAGCCACTGCATCTACTCAGACTCCAGCATCTATCGAATCTGTACCAATTGCTCCTGTAACCAGGAAGAAATACCAAAAGAAATCAGCTCGTGAAGAGAAGGATGATGACTCAGAGCCTTCTAAGGCAGAGCCATCATATGACCCAGGTGAGGGCCCTTCTCAGGCAGAGTTAGGGCCTGACACAGATGGGGGTTCCCTTGATCGTCCTTTTAAAGCAGACCCATCACAGAAGAAAGGTCCTTCTAAAGCAGAACTATCACAAGAGGACTCGGACGTAGAGATAACCTACCACTCCTTATCCCTGAAGGACCTGAGAAATATAAGGAAAGACTTCAGCCGTTATGACGGTGAACCTATTATTACCTGGGATAATGGGGCAGATAGCATGCAATTAGATGGCAGAGAAGCCAGACAGTTGGGATCCCTGTCCAGAGATGGTGGTATTGATAAGGCGCTCGCAAGAAAGTCAAACACTATCAGTCTCTGGAGGCGACTCTTGTCAGCTGTAAAGAGCAGGTATCCCTATAAAGATGATGTTATGAGCCACCTAAGCAAATGGACCACTATAGGAAAAGGTATTAACTACCTTAGAGAACTGGCTGTGCAAGAGATCATTTATAGACACCCACGGGACATTGTAGATCCTGTAGATCCTGATGAAGTGGAATGCAACCGATCCATGTTCCGGAAGGTTGTGAAGAATGCTCCACCGACATATACCCATACATTGTCAATATTAGTATGGGGAGAAGATGCTATGGCACGATCTAGTGTGGGCGAAATGGCTAACTGTATGCGACAGTATGAAGATAGTATTTCTTCCCCACTGCAGGCCCGCATCTCGGCTGTGGAAAAACTGACTAAGGAGAACAAGGACTCATTTAAACAACTGTCAGACAAACTGTCCATGATCGAGAATAAACTTGACTCTCTACCTACACAGGCGCGCGTTGCAGCTGTTAAGAGAAAACGTTCTCCTACAGGACCAGCTCAAAGGAAACGGAACGCATCACGAGGTATCCTGTGGTTTACCCTGCGTGGTTATGGGGAGGACATGAGCAGATGGCATGGACAACCTACCAGTACCCTACAGGCGCGAGTACGTGAGTTGCAAGCTAAAAGAAATACCAGAGAGAATTTTTCTAGGAGGATGGCTGCTCCAGTTACCAGTGAGCAGGACCCCAGCCAGGGCAGATGGGCCTCAAATTCCTTTTTCCCAAGTGTGAATAGGAGAAATGAAGGTCCAGTCCCTGTGAGCAGCACGAATCCATTTCTTAATTAGGGGGGCCCTGCCTCCAGCCAGGTGGAGGAGAGGGACAACTGAGTTTATTGGACTGTGTGGATTCGATGGCCTGGCACATGAAAACCACAAAAGTATCGAGCCTTGGTAGACACTGGTGCACAGTGCACCCTAATGCCATCGGATCATAAAGGGGCAGAACCTATCAGTATTTCAGGAGTAACAGGAGGATCTCAAGTGTTATCTGTATTGGAGGCCGAAGTGAGCCTAACTAAAAATGAATGGAAAAAGCACCCCATTGTGACTGGCCCAGATGCTCCGTGCATCCTTGGCATAGACTACCTCAAGAGAGGGTATTTTAAGGACCCAAAAGGGTATAGATGGGCCTTTGGTATAGCAGCTGTAGAGACTGAGGACATTAAACAGCTGTCTACCTTGCCTGGCCTCTCAGAAGATCCTTCTGTTGTGGGGTTGCTGAAGGTTGAAGAGCAACAGGTGCCAATTGCTACTGCCACGGTGCACAGACGACAATATCGCACCAATCGAGACTCCCTGATCCCCATTCATAAACTGATTAGACAATTAGAAAATCAAGGAGTGATTGGCAAGACTCGCTCACCCTTTAATAGTCCTATATGGCCAGTGCGAAAGTCTGATGGAGAATGGAGATTAACTGTGGACTATCGTGGCCTAAATGAAGTTACGCCACCACTGAGTACTGCTGTGCCAGACATGCTAGAACTTCAATACGAACTGGAGTCAAAGGCAGCCAAGTGGTATGCCACCATAGACATTGCTAATGCATTTTTCTCTATTCCCTTGGCACCAAAGTGCAGGCCACAGTTTGCTTTTACCTGGAGAGGTATCCAGTATACCTGGCATCGACTGCCCCAGGGGTGGAAACACAGTCCTACTGTTTGCCATGGACTGATCCAGACTGCACTAGAAAAGGGTGGAGCTCCAGAACATTTGCAATACATTGATGACATCATTGTGTGGGGTGATACAGCAGCAGAAGTTTTTGACAAAGGGGAGAAAATAATTCAAATTCTTCTGCAAGCTGGTTTTGCCATAAAAAGAGGCAAGGTCAAGGGGCCTGCCCGGGAGATCCAGTTTTTAGGGATTAAATGGCAAGATGGGCGTCGCCAGATCCCGATAGAGGTGATCAACAAAATAACAGCTATGTCCCCACCAACTAACAAAAAGGAAACACAAGCCTTCTTAGGCGTTGTGGGTTTCTGGAGAATGCATATTCCAGATTACAGCCAGATTGTACGCCCTCTTTATCAAGTGACCAGAAAGAAGAATGATTTTCAGTGGGGCCCTGAACAACAACAGGCTTTTGAACAGATTAAACAAGAGATTGTGCATGCAGTAGCCCTTGGACCAGTCCGTACGGGACAAGATGTTAAAAATGTGCTCTACACCTCAGCTGGGGACAATGGTCCTACCTGGAGCCTCTGGCAGAAAGTGCCAGAGGAGAGTCGAGGTCGACCCCTAGGATTTTGGAGTCGAGGATACAAGGGCTCCGAGGCCAATTACACCCCAACTGAAAAAGAGATACTGGCAGCATATGAAGGAGTTAGAGCTGCTTCAGAGGTAATTGGTACTGAAGCCCAACTTCTCCTGGCACCTCGATTACCAGTACTAGGCTGGATGTTCAAGGGTAAGGTTCCCACTACCCATCATGCAACTGATGCTACATGGAGTAAATGGATTGCATTAATTACACAGAGGGCTCGAATAGGAAACCCTAATCGCCCAGGAATCTTAGAAGTGATCATGGACTGGCCAGAAGGCAAAGACTTCGGAATGCCCCCAGAAAAGGAGGTGACACGTGCTGAAGAAGCCCCACCATATAATGAACTACCAGAGGATGAGAAGCATTATGCCCTGTTCACCGATGGATCCTGCCATCTTGTAGGAAAGCATCGGAAGTGGAAAGCTGCTGTATGGAGTCCCATACGACGAGTCACAGAAGCCACAGAAGGACAAGGTGAATCAAGTCAATTCGCAGAGGTAAAAGCCATCCAGCTGGCTTTAGGCATTGCTGACCGAGAAAGTGGCGAAGGCTGTATCTTTATACTGACTCACGGATGGTAGCAAACGCCTTGTGGGGGTGGTTAAAGCAGTGGAAGCGAAGCAACTGGCAGCGCAAAGGTAAACCTATTTGGGCTGCTGAATTGTGGCAAGATATTGCTGCTCGGCTAGAGAAACTAGTTGTGAAGGTACGTCATGTAGATGCTCACGTACCTAAAAGTCGGGCAACTGAGGAACATCGAAACAACCAACAAGCGGATCAGGCTGCTAAATTGTTCCAAATAGATTTGGACTGGGAACATAAAGGTGAACTATTTTTAGCTCGGTGGGCTCATGACACTTCAGGTCATCAAGGGAGAGATGCAACATACAGATGGGCTCGTGACCGAGGGGTGGACTTAACTATGGACTCTATTGCACAGGTTATCCATGATTGTGAAACATGTGCCGCAATTAAGCAAGCCAAACCGTTAAAACCTCTGTGGTATGGGGGGCGGTGGTTGAAATATAAATATGGGGAGGCCTGGCAAATTGACTATATCACACTCCCTCAAACCCGCCAGGGTAAACGCTATGTGCTTACCATGGTGGAGGCGACCACCGGATGGTTGGAAACATACGCTGTGCCCCATGCCACTGCCCGGAACACTATCCTGGGCCTCGAAAAGCAAATCTTGTGGCGACACGGCACGCCAGAGAGAATTGAGTCGGACAAGGGGACTCATTTCAAAAACAGTCTCATAGACAACTGGGCCAAAGAGCATGGCATTGAGTGGGTATATCACATCCCCTATCATGCACCAGCCTCTGGGAAAATTGAACGGTATAATGGGCTGTTAAAAACTACCCTGAAAGCAATGGGGGGTGGAACCTTTAAAAACTGGGATAAACATCTGGCACAAGCTACCTGGCTAGTTAACACCAGGGGATCTATCAATTGAGCTGGCCCTGCTCAGTCAGACCTTCTACATACAGTAGAAGGAGATAAAGTCCCTGTGGTGCATGAAAGGAATCTATTGGGAAAAACTGTCTGGATTCTTCCTGCAACGGGCAAAGGTAAACCCATTCGTGGGATTGCTTTTGCTCAGGGACCTGGATGTACTTGGTGGGTGATGTTGCAAGATGGTGAAGTCCGATGTGTCCCTGAAGGTGATCTGATTCTGGGTGAGACTACTTAATTCTGAACTGTATGTTGTTACTGCATAAGTGTCTTTCAGGTTAAGACAGTGGTGATTAGACCGGAGCTAGCTTCATCAAGTGGCGTCCAATAACCTCCTCAAGTCTGACATCTTTAACCTGCAACCCGTGGGCACGAACCATGACAAAAGAGAGACTGCTAGCCAGAGAGACTGCTGAGAGACTGCTAACCAGATGGAAACCCACAATCCTGAACCAAATGAACTTAATGAACTTTTTGTATAGAGATGAATCATAAACTAGTGATATGTGTATATATATTTGAAAATGAAAAGGTAGTGGTGATCTGAGTATGACGTGAATGGTATGGAATAAGGGGTGGAATGTCCTGGTTTAGCCCAAACCAGGCCAATTAGTCTTAAAGAAACCAAGGTCACTGCTAAATTCCTCACTGCTTATGAGTGAAGAGCCGAAGGGGGGTCGCACCTGCAGGGAGGAGCAGACAGGGCAGGTGACCCAAGATTGACCAGCAAGGTATTCCATCCCATACATGTCATTCTCACTTTCCTATTTATCACTAACCCCCTGCCTCCTGGAGGTGGGGCCCAGGAGGGAGGGGCCCTCCTGTCTTCCACTGATTGGTACCAGCTTTACCAATTCTCCAGTTAAAAGCCTGCAGGTGTGATGGCAGGGGGAGCTACTGCCTTTTCCCCTCTGCCTGTGCTGGGGGGAGCTACTGCATTTTCCCCTCTGCCCATGCTGGGGGGAGCAACTCTGCCTGAGGAGGATTTCCAAGCTCTCAGTCTTGGTTTTGTATATATTTGTATATATTTGTATATATTTGTATATATTTGTATATATTTGTATATATTTGTATATATTTGTATATATTTGTATATATTTGTATATATTTGATTATTATTGTTATTATACTCTTTTTCATTATTATAGTTTATTATAACTGTTTTAACTTTCCAACCCCTAAGTCTCTCTCCCTTTTCCCTTTCCCTTTCCTTTAGGGGGGGGGGAGAGGGTTAACAGAGAGCATCTGCCACCTGGTTAATAGCTGGCCCAGCTTTAAACCGTGACACGCGTGCTGACACAAATGAATCTTCCCAACCAGTTCCAGGCCTAAGCAGTCAACTCGCAGCCCAAACCGCAGGAAGCGACAGACTGGATATTACCACAGCAACCGCAATCACAATAGAGACCAGCAAAGTGCATAAGGTACCAATGAATGCTGTGGGACCCACTGGAAATGGGTTAAGTGCACTATTACTCGGACGGCCTAGTGTAACCTTGCAAGGTCTATTTGTTTTACCAGGAGTTATTGATGCAGACTATACATTTTGGTTATTGATCTGAAAGATTGGTTTTTTTTCACCATCCCTTTACACGAAACTGACAAATGCTAATTTGCTTTTTCAATACCTAGTAGGAACAACATGGCGCCTTGTCAACGATATCAGTGGACGGTATTACCGCAAGGCATGAAAAACAGTCCCACACTATGTCAATGGTATGCAACAGAAAAAGGTACATCGTGTGGATTTAGAGACACCAGCAGGTTTATATGTAGCCATTGCCAACTATCATCCCATGGGATTACTGGGCCAGTGGAATGAGCGCTGGCAGGATCCGCTATGCGTTCTAGAGTGGCTGGTTTTATCCGTTCAACCACGAAAAACAGTGAGCACTCAGACTGAGCTGATATTGAAAATAATCACGAAAGGACGCACACGATGCGTTCAACTCACGGGCCGAGACCCCAGTCGACTGATAATTCCCATTGAACACGATTATGTAAACTGGTGTATGGCAAACAGTTTACCATTTCAATTGGCCCTGGAAGGATTTGAAGGGCAGGTATCTTATCATCTTCCCAGTCACAAATTATTACAAGCTCATTCAGAGTTACAAGTGATTCAAAAGCCGCTGGCAGCAGATAGCCCAGTACAAGGCCCTACAGTCTTTACTGACGGCTCTGGAAAATCAGGAAAAGCAGTAGTTAACTGGTATGACGGAAGGCAATGGCAGGAATTGGTGCATTTAGTACAGGGATCACCTCAATTGGTTGAACTTAGTGCTGCCATTGTTGCTTTTAGAACATTTTCACATTGTGCTGTAAACATTGTTACGGACTCTGCTTATGTAGCAGATATTGCGCAGCGTGTTGATCGTGCGCTGCTCAAAGAGGTAAACTCAGAACAATTATTTTCATTGCTAAAAATGCTATGGACTGTAGTGAACCGACATATGCATAGGTATTATATCTTGCATATTCGCAGCCACGCCGGTCTGCCAGGATTCATATGTGGAGGGAACGTGCGTGCCAACGCTCTCGCAGCCCCCGCTTGGACCCCTCCAGTGCCAGACCTAGTTCGTCAAGCATTTCTGTCTCACCAGTTTTTTCACCAAGGGGCTTGAGCGTTAGTCCGTCAATTCAAGATCTCTTTTGCAGACGTGAAATCTATCACCGCCGCTTGTCCAGAGTGTCAACGCCTAGGACCCGGACTGGTGTTTCCACGCGGGGTTAACCTGCGCGGCTGCCAAGCCTTGGACCTGTGGCAAACGGACGTAATACACATTCCCTCTTTTGGTCGCCTGCAATATGTTCACGTCTCTGTGGATACTTTTTCTAAGGTCATGTGGGCATCAGCCCATGCCGGCGAGAAAGCAATCGATGCCATCTCACATCTTCGGCAAGCCTGGGCTGCCCTTGGGATTCTGAAACATATTAAGACGGACAACAGGCCAACATATGTATCTGCACGCATGGCCCGATTTCTTGCCTCCTCGGGGGGTGGAACATGTTACTGTATTCCTCATTCCCCGACCGGCCAGGCCATTGTGGAACGAGTGCACCACACTCTGAAGCAACTTCTCGAAAAACAAAAAGGGGGAATGAGCTCTGGGACCCCACATGTGCGCCTATGGAAGGCTGTGTACACATTGAATCATTTAACTGTGCCAACCGGGAAAGAGTGTCCTGTAATTCTCTCTCATTTTTTGTCTTTGCAGGGAGGCGATCCTCTTGTCAGGGCAAAGGTTTTAGCACGAGACCTGCAAACGGGAAAGTGGACAGGCCTGTGGGATTTAGTTACCTGGGGATGTGGATATGCTTCTGTTTTTACAGATGCAGGGCCACGGTGGTTTCCCACCAGCTGTGTTAAGCCTGCTTTGGATCCTGGAGCTGACAAGAGGACATCAACCGATAGTCCTTCCGCCAACACCGTGGAAGGGGAGTCACAACGTTTGTGTGACTCTGATGCGGAGCCTGAACCAGACGCAGTTTTGTGCCTCCTTAGCTCAGCCTGAACAACCCTTTCATACATGTCTAGTGGGGGTCCCCTTAAAAGGATCTGAAAGCAAAAATTACCAAAGGGTTTATTCCTAATTTGTGGGGATAGGGCTTGGCCAAGGTTGCCCAGTAAGAAGGTGGGAGGTTCGTGTATGATAAGCAAATTAAGTCTACTAATGCCTACGCAAAAAGTCATACTAACCTACATAAGGCCAGGTAAAAAAGAAGTGTCACTAACATAGGGATAGAATGTAATGATGCTGCCCAAGGGTTGACGCAACTGCGAAATTTAGCTTGCTGGGTTGCCAAAAGAGCTAACCAAACTTCTAGAATTTTAGAAGCATTAGCCAATGATGTAGATAGTATCCGACATGCTACCTTGCAAAATAGAGCTGCTATAGACTTTTTATTATTAGCACATGGTCATGGATGTCAGGATCTTGATGGGATGTGTTGCATGGATCTGAACGATCGCTCCAAGTCAATTCATAAGCAGATCAAAGAGCTTATAGATGCAACGCAGAAAATACGAGAAAGGCATGGGTTCTTAGATGACTGGTTGTATCAACTAGGACTCGGGGGTGGCTGACAGGATTGATTAAAATGGTATTAATGGGATTGTTCGTGATTTGTATCATCATGCTTGTATTATCGTGTTTATTCTCCTGCTTGCAAAGGGCCCTGCAGCGGATGATAAACATGGTCTTTCTGGCTCAAGAAAAGAAAGGGGGAATTGTAGAGGGGTTTCTGGAGGAGGTCATGTAATGAGCCAAATGTATGAGAGTATGTAGTGAGGGCCTAGCTGCGTGACAAGAGTCATGTAGTTAGTGTCAACAAGCTGACCTTGGAGAGAAGAGATGAGGAAAAACAGCAGTTGAGCAAACAAGAATTGAGGGAGTAGCCGAGGGGAGCCGGACACAGAGAAGAAACAGGAACTGATGGAGCCAATTAAGAAAAGACCAGTGGCAGAGCAGTAACCAATCAACACATCAAAGAAGAGTGTGCTTGAAGTGTGGACAGTAATATTAACCAATAGCAATGCACATGCTTACAGCCAGGGAAAGTACAAATGCATAAAAGGGACAGCCTATGCTTAATAAAGGGTCTTCACTTTGGATCGTGTGGAGTCCAGTTTCTTCTCCTCAGGTAGCCTTGGCTGCAGCGACCATGAAATGGTGGAGTTCAAGATCCATAGGGCAGCAAGGAGGGTGCGCAGCCAGCTCACCACCCTGGATTTCAGGAGAGCAGACTTTGACCTCTTCAGGGACCTGCTTGGGAAAGTCCCTTGGGATAAAGCCCTGGAGGGAAGAGGGGTCCAAGAAAGCTGGTTAGTATTCAAGGACCACCTCCTCCAGGCTCAGGAGCGATGCATACCGACAAAGAGGAAGGCAGGCAAAAACGCCAGGAGGCCTGCATGGATGAACAAGGAGCTTCTGGATAAACTCAGGCACAAGAAGGAAGCCTACAGAGGGTGGAAGCAAGGGCAGGTAGCCTGGGAGGAATACAGGGAAATTGTCCAAGAAGCCAGGGACCAGGTTAGGAAAGCTAAAGCCCTGATAGAACTAAATCTGGCCAGGGATGTCAAGGACAACAAGAAATGCTTCTATAAGTATGTCAGTGATAAAAGGAAGACTAGGGAAAATGTGGGCCCTCTCCAGAAGGAAAGGGGAGACCTGGTTACCCAAGATATGGAGAAAGCTGAGGTACTCAATGACTTTTTTGCCTCAGTCTTCACCGGCAAGAGCTCTAGCCTCACCACCCAAGTCGCAGAAGGCAAAGGCAGGGACTGAGAGGATGAAGAACCGCCCACTGTAGGAGAAGATCAGGTTTGAGACCGTCTAAGGAACCTGAAGGTGCACAAGTCCATGGGACCTGATGAGGTGCATCCACGGGTCCTGAAGGAACTGGCGGATGAAGTTGCTAAGCCGCTATCCATCATTTTTGAGAAGTCGTGGCAGTATGGGGAAGTTCCCACTGACTGGAAAAGGGGAAACATAACCCCCATCTTCAAGAAGGGAAAAAAGGAAGACCCGGGGAACTACAGGCCAGTCAGTCTCACCTCTGTGCCTAGCAAGATCATGGAGCAGATCCTCTTGGAAACTATATTGAGGCACACGGAAATCAAAGAGGTGATTGGTGACAGCCAATATGGCTTCACTAAGGGCAAATCATGCCTGACAAATTTGGTGGCCTTCTATGACAGGGTTACAGCACTGGTGGATAAGGGAAGAGTGAGTGATGTCATCTACCTGGACTTGTGCAAAGCATTTGACACAGTCCTGCACGACATCCTTGTCTCTAAATTGGAGAGACATGGACTTGACAGATGGACCACTCGGTGGATAAGGAATTGGCTGGATGGTCGCACTCAAAGAGTTACTGTCAACGGCTCAATGTCCAAGTGGACACCGGTGACAAGTGGCGTTCCTCAGGGGTCGGTATTGGGACCAGTCCTGTTTAACATCTTTGTCAGCGACATGGACAGTGGAATTGAGGGCGCCCTCAGCAAGTTTGCTGATGACACCAAGCTGTGTGGTGCGGTCGACATGCTGGAGGGAAAGGATACCATCCAGAGGGACCTGGACAGGCTTGAGAGGTGGGCCTGTGCGAACCACATGAAGTTCAACAAGGCCAAGTGCAAGGTCCTGCATGTGGGTCGGGGCAATCCCAAGCACAAATACAGCCTGGGCGGAGAATGGATTGAGAGCAGCCCTGAGGAGAAGGACTTGGGGGTGATGGTTGATGAGAAGCTCAACATGAGTCGGCAGTGCGTGCTTGCTGCCCAGAAGGCCAACCGTATCCTACGCTGCATCAAAAGAAGCGTGGCCAGCAGGTTGAGGGAGGTGATTCTGCCCCTTTACTCTGCTCTCGTGAGACCCCACCTGGAGTACTGAATTCTGCTCTGGGGCCCCCAACATAAGAAGGACATGGAGCTGTTGGAGTGAGTCCAGAGGAGGGCCACGAAGATGATCAGAGGGCTGGAGCACCTCTCCTATGAAGACAGGCTGAGAGAGTTGGGGCTGTTCAGCCTGGAGAAGAGAAGACTCCGGGGAGACCTCATAGCAGCCTTTCAGTATCTGAAGGGGGCCTACAGGAAAGCGGGAGAGAGGCTTTTTACAAGGACAAATAGTGACAGGACAAGGGGGAATGGTTTTAAACTGAAAGAGGGTAGATTTAGATTAGATATTAGGAAGAAATTCTTTCCTGTGAGGGTGGTGAGACAGTGGAACAGATTGCCCAGAGAAGTTGTGGCTGCCCCCTCCCTGGCAGTGTTTAAGGCCAGGTTGGATGAGGCTTTTAGCAACCTGGTCTAGAGGAAAGGTGTCCCTGCCTGTAGCACAGGGGTTGGAACTAGATTATCTTTAAGGTCCCTTCCAACCCAAACCATTCTATGATTCTATGAAAACCAAGAAACTATTGCTAATTACTTCTAACTGGCTGAATTATGACTGAGTGCAACTTCCACTATTAATGTAGGACATGTACATGTGCTCATATTTAGGTTCCTGAACAGCTGAACTTTATTGCATGCAGAAATACTTTACTATTTAAATATCTGTCTTTAAAGGAAGTTTATCCCCAAATTAGAATCATAGAATTGTTTTGCTTGGAAAGGACCTTTAAGATCATCACGTCCAACCGTAAACCTAACACTGCCAAGTCCACCACTAAACCATGTCACTAAGCACCACATCTACATGTCTTTCAAATACCTCCAGGGATGGTGACTCCACCACTTCCCTGGGCAGCCTGTTCCAATGCTTGACAACCGTTTTGTTGAAGAAATTTTTCCTGATATCCAATCTAAACCTCCCGTAGCACAACTTGAGGCCGTTTCCTACTGGAAACTGGTTCCTGCTGGAACCTACCTGTCCTTTTAACTCACTTTTCAAGCAGTGTGATTTCCCTTGAACTTTATTATCCAGTATTTGTCCACTACAGTAGGGAAAATAGAATAGGAAGAAAGGTAGTGGAGGAAGGGAGCAGAGAGGGAAGGAATAGGACAGAACAAATGGGAAATACATTTAAGAGTACAGATAAGTGAAAGTAAAATATATGTTCTTTGGTTAACAAGCAGAAAAAAAGAAAGGACTCACACACATGATAGATACACACTAGCATTCTAAAGTAGAAGACAAGAATGTCAAGAGTGTGTTCTTCCCCCACTGCCAGATGGAAGGGCTACTATTATAAATGAAAAGCAGCAGTAGTGGATGCCAGGCACTTTTGTTGTGTGCCAGATTCTGAATTCCAGATGTAAGCAGCCTACCCCTGGGACAGGACAGGCTTCAGCTCCCACAGCAGAACAGAACCAATCATGTTTTTCTCAGTGTTTATGATGAGCTGTGCTGTAGAGCTCTCCTTCAGCTCCACTGTGACTATCACAAGTGATCCACTGTGCACAGTCTTAGATGCAAACCTGGAGAGGGAAAGAAAAATAAAAAATAAAACAAAAATCACTGAGGATCTTAAGGTCAAAGACTGCTAATATTTCTTTCTGCAAAAGTTAAATGAGTTCATATATAATAAAATGCCTCCAATTTCATTAATCCATTTCAGGGGATAAACCATAAACACCTCCATAAATTCTTCAGAAAGAACTTGTTCAGCATTGTGTAAATATTTTTGTATTTAAGAAGGACAAAAAAGTATCAGGCAAAATTGTGTATTTAATAGTACAAACAAAAGCTATTTAAATCAAATTATTATGTAAATTCTAATTCTTCAGTTCATCCACAATACTCAAGAACTATTTTAGTGCACACTAGCAACTTGAATTCAGCTGTATGGAGTTTTCCATGGATAGCCGTCATTATTTGGTGCCCCAAAGAAAATGCAACTATGCTAAATGTAATAGAACACTTCCAAAAAGCCAAATTGTTGTACTTTCAGAAAAGTGCATCCTCCTGCCATCTCAGGAATTAATTTAAGTAATTCAAGCTAAAAATATTCAAACTTGTAAACATCCAACACGATCATCTGAAATGACGGTAACAGCATCTCCAGAAGTTTTAATCATAAAAATGTGGTCAATATTTCTAAATATTGTATGATAAATATTAACCCCCCCCTACAAAGCAAATTTAAAAAAAAAAAAAAAACAACCAAAACAAAACCAGAAACAAAAGTTAGGACAATGCACCATTACTACATTCTAAGACATGAAGAACCCACTAATTACATGGAATTAAAAGCAAACCTAGCCTTTTAAGCACTACAGTTGACTGAAAAGCCATTTTAGGCACAATGAACTTTTGTCAATCCTGTTAATTCATTCTGCATGCACAGCCAGGCCCAAGAGATGGGAAGGAAGAGGATGGCAACAGCCTCATCTTCCATCTTTCACAAGGAGCACACCATGCTTTTTTGCCCCCCTGTCCCGTTACTTGACAACAACAACGTTGCTACACATGGGCTTTTGAAAACACTAACAAGTGTAGAGCAGGTCTGTGACCCAGTCTGACCCCACTTTGCAGGGCCAATCTCCTCTCCTCTTTCTGAATGACACGTGTCTGAATCAGAGCCATCTGCCTCAATTTATGCAACATCTTCAGCTACAATAGGACCCAGTTAGCCCTGACAACAGCTCACAATAGAGAAAAATCAAACTGCTGGGCTGACAGCATGCTGTCAGCTATTCAAGAGCAAACCAACTGGTCAGTGTCTCACTTCTGACAATTAGCATGGGCCTCGAAAAGCACCTACTCAAGTCCTTGAGGATCTGTTTAAT
The DNA here is from genome assembly GCF_013368605.1 of Nyctibius grandis. Taxonomy (NCBI): domain Eukaryota; kingdom Metazoa; phylum Chordata; class Aves; order Nyctibiiformes; family Nyctibiidae; genus Nyctibius; species Nyctibius grandis. Next base: position 392,208 of record NW_027167472.1, read on the forward strand.
TACCATCAACATAAAGGAGGGAGTTTATCAGGAGATACTCAAAAAACTTCAGACTTAATATTAGCCGTTTGAAGAGGAAGCAGGTTCTCTTCAAACGAGAAGTAATTTCTGTCTTTTTTCTTTTTAAACTAAGCATATAAAAGTCTTATAACACATTATACTAAATAAGGAATCATGGGGCACTTCTCTAATGTCACCCATCACAGGTCAGTCTATTTCTTTTGTCTGGATTATAGATACATTCATATACCTCTCCTAATAATTCTAAAACAATGTTACTACTATAAAAATTAACTACTTAGCTAATTATATCAATGATTTAATCTATTTGCACAGCGATGTAAAAGATCACTATTTCTCTTGTTGATTTTGACAGGGGGATAACTATAGAAATAATAGTCTTAGTCACTTTATTTACTTAACAGTTGTGTCTTGGGACAACACAGAAGCAAATTATATCTGAGTATGCACATAAAAAGGTTGGTAGTTGGCACTCCTGCTGTGTTTCATAGCCCCAAGGCTTGCTTTTACCCTCTCTTATTAAAATCTGAAAGTGATACAAAGTCAGTGTTTTGCGAAAGCCAAGGCGGCCCAAAGCATCAGAGATGAGTTTTTAACTGCTATTTTTACATGTGGATTTGCAAAATCACATAGGGGATCAATAGTGCTTTTCCATACCTCTGAACAAAACATGTAAAATCAATAAAATGTGAGTTTGTATGTGGTTTGCAAGATGTAAAGGGTCTGATACTCGGATAATTTTACACAAAGTGTTAATATGCATAACTAGCATTGGCTAATCAGTTTGTATCAATGGTCATGGATCTGGAATCGCTTAGTGAAAAAATAATTGGAATGGAACAAGATGACTTATTTCACTATCAATTACCTAGTGCTTATTGCTGAGTTAAAAGTTAACCATAGCTTTTGCAGGTGAGCTAATCAAGAAAACAATAAACAATTACTAAGTTCAGGTGAGCTAATAAGGAAAACAAAAAACAATTGCTAAGTTAAGGCCAAGAACAGGTATACTGAGTTCTGGAATGTCAAATTCAGAACAAAGACATAAGATTTCTTGTGCAGGTGTTCAACTTGGCAAAGAAAGCAGGGATTTAAGTCAGATATATTAACCAATGAAAAGTATATTATGCAAATAGAGGGATGATTTCATGTAATTCTTTGTGTATAAAAAGGTGTTGGGATTTGCAGCAGGTGTGCTTGATTTGTGGATGATTCCACCAAGCACCCTGCGCAGAATAAATACAGTATCTCTTCTGAGCCTGTGAGATTGGTTCATTGCATGCCAGGTACGAATCTGCTTTTAGGATAACACTTTTTGTAGACCCAGATGGGACTGCCATGATACCTTGCCCGGACCAACTTGCCAGCTCCCGGAGGGGAGAGACTCACTCGATTCCAGCATGCACCAAGCTGTTGGTTCGGAGACTCCGTGAGTACTCTCCCCGCCCGGAGAAGGTAAGCGACACAACGATGCAATGCTAGAATAAGAGATATTGTCTGACTAATGTGTATGCAAAGGGGGGTTACTGGAATATAGTTCATATATACTTGACAGTGACGACTGGAGTATATGAAATTGTGATTAATGTGTATGTAAAGGGGGCTATATTGAAATATAATTCATATCCGCTTGACAGTGATGACTGAAGTATACGAAATCATGGCTGAGAACCCTTTCTAGAAAAAAAGAACGTATGGGTGCATCCTCATTTGACCTAAACCAGGCCAATTTTCCTTTCAGTGATTTTTACTTTCAGCTAAGCTTCTTCTAAGTAACTGCACTTTCTGAAACTAACTGCATGTTTTGCAGACAGTGTCTGCTTCCAGGACTGATAACGCACAAAATTTGTAGTTATCACTGAGGCATTGGTAGGGATGTTATGCAGAAAGGCTCTTGCTGTACTTAGTCTTAGAGAAACCAAGGTCACTGCTAAATTCCTCACTGCTTACAGGTGAAGAGCTGCAGGAGGGTTGCACCTGCAGGGAGGAGCAGACAGAGCAGGCGACCCAAAATCGACCAACGAGGTATTCCATCCCATACACGTCATTCTCAGTATAAAGTGGGGGGATCACGACGGTCTCACCCTTCTTCTTGGCCGCCCTTCTCCCTTCTCGCCCCTTCTGGTATAGCCGGTGTCCAAAGAGAACTCTGTCTGTTTTCCTGCTGCCCCCGATCCCAATCCGTGCATCCTTGAATCCAGCTCCCATCTGTCGCTGGGCCTTCCCGGAGCCTGCCCTGCAGTGCCGGTGGTGCTGTGACTGACATCGGGGGAGCTAGATCTTGGTTTTGTATATATTTAATTATTGCATTATTATACTCTTTTTCATTATTATAGTTTATTAAAACTGTTTTAACTTTCCAACCCGTAAGTCTCTCTCCCTTTTTCCTTTCCCTTCTGGGGTGGGGGGGAGGTTTAATAGAGAGTGTCTGCCAACAGTATGAGAGCCAGCCCAGCTTTAAACCGTGACAGATTTATTGGCGCCCAACATGGGGCTCGAGAGAAGCTCCGATAGGTTGCTTTTATAAGTCAAATCCCAGCTCCGGCAGGAGGAGACACTGACACTGATAGCTCAGCCAAGAGAGTATCAGATTTCTTCCTTTGAGATTCACAAGGGGTTGGAAATTAAAACAAATAGCTAACATGATAATGTTGCTTTTGAACACAGTGTTATCTCATCTCTTTATAGAGTTTCTTTCACAGTTGAGTATTGCAATGCTGCCTTACCTGCTGTATGCAGCGTATTATTGCTTGCTTCTTATGAATGCTTACATGTGTTTCAACAGTGAGCACTGCTTGAAACGTTTTGTTTTGCTATGGGGTTTGATACATGTTTATGTTGTGGGAAACTGGGCAGTTACTATTCCGATCTCTTATCTCTATGACACAATGATGGGCAGCTTTAACCGCGAATCGGTAGCAGTGACTTTATCTGCGTACTTTGGGTGTCCTTTAGCTGATTTTAATAACAACATTTTCAATTTTACTTTGGGAAATAGTACCTTACCCTTTTCTGCCAAGGTGATTCCGCTAGATTTTGCGAAATTCAGATGGGGCTGTCTAGGTAGCATGTTTTTATTGTCAGTTGTCCTGAATGTGTTTCAGGTGTGCTATAAGATTAAATATCATCAGTGCAGGGGCAGGCGTAGGTGTTATGCAGCCACCTCAGCTCCTAAAGCGTGTGCTGCCACTACAGACACTAAATCCACTCAAACCCCATCAATATGCACCGCAGCTGCTACACCCCACAAGACAGCAGCTGCATCTACTCAAACCTCAGCAGCCTACACAGCAGCCGCTGCATGCCCCAAGACAGCCATTGCAGCTACACAGACTACACCCCCCAAGATGGCCACTGCAACTACTCAAACCTCAGCAGCCTACACCCCAGCTGCTACACACCCCAAGATGCCACTGCAGCTACTCAGACCCTAGCGAGTCTCAGCACTCCCACGACAGCCACTGCATCTACTCAAACCCCAGCATCTACCCGATCCATGCCGGTACCAATCGCCCCTGTAACCAGGAAGAAACACCAAAAGAAATCAGCTCATGAAGCAACTGATTATGATGCAGAGCCTTCTAAGGCAAAGCCATCACATGACCCAGGTGAGGGCCCTTCTCAGGCAGAGACAGGGCCCAATGCAGATAAGGGTTTCCTTAAGCATCTTTTTAAAGCAGACCCATCACAGAAGAAAGGTCCTTCTAAAGCAGAACCATCACAAGAGAGACTCAGACACAGAGGTAACCTACCACTCCCTATGCCTGAAGGAGTTGTGAAATATAAGGAAAGACTTCAGCCATCATGAAGGTGAGCCAATTATTACCTGGTTGCTCCAATGCTGGGATAATGGGGCAGATAGCATGGACCTGGATGGTAGAGAAGCCAAACAGGATCCCTGTCCAGAGACGGTGGTATCGATAAGGCGCTTGCGAAAAAGTCAAACGCTATCAGTCTCTGGAGGCGACTCTTGTCAGCCGTAAAGAGCAGGTATCCCTATAAAGATGATGTTATGAGCCACCTAAGCAAATGGATCACTATAGAAAAAGGTATTAACTACCTTAGAGAACTAGCTGTGCAAGAGATCATTTATAGAGACCCACAGGGAACTGTAGATCCTGCAAATCCTGATGAAGTGGAATGCAACCATTCCATGTTCCAGAAGGTTGTGAAGAGTGCTCCACCTACATATACCCATCCATTGTCAATATTAGTATGGGGAGAAGATGCTATGGCACGACCTAGTGTGGGTAAAATGGCTAGCTGTATGCGACAGTATGAAGATAGTATTTCTTCCCCACTGCAGGCACGCATCTCGGCTGTGGAAAAACTGACTAAGGAAAACAAGGACTCATTTAAACAACTGTCAGACAAACTGTCCAGGATCGAGAATAAACTTGACTCTACCTACACAGGCCCGCGTTGCAGCCATTAGGAGAAAACTCACTCCTACAGGCCCAGCTCAAAGGAAATGGAACACGTCACGAGGTATCCTGTGGTTTACCCTGCGTGATTATGGGGAGGACATGACCAGATGGCATGGACAACCTACCAGTACCCTACAGGCACGAGTACGTGAGTTGCAAGCTAACAGAAATGCCAGAGAGAATTTTTCTAGAAGGATGGCTGCTCCAGTTACCAATGAGCAGGACCCCAGTCAGGGTAGATGGGCCTCAGATCCCTATTTCCCAAATGTGAATAAGGGGAATGAGGGTCCAATCCCTGTGAGCAGCACAAATCCATTCCTTAATTAGAGGGGCCCTGCCTCCAGCCAGGTGGAGGAGAGGGATAACCAAGTTTACTGGACAGTGTGGATTCGATGGCCTGGCACATTAAAACCACAAAGGTATCGAGCCCTGGTAGACACTGGTGCACAGTGCACCCTAATGCCATCAAATCATAAAGGGACAGAATCTATCAGTATTTCAGGAGTAACAGGAGGATCTCAAGTGTTATCTGTATTGGAGGCCGAAGTGAGCCTAACTAAAAATGAATGGAAAAAGCACCCCATTGTGACTGGCCCAGATGCTCCGTGTGTAGAGGGGTTTTTGGAGCAGAATGGTCATGTAATGAGCCAGAAGTATGAGAGTATGGAGTGAAGGCCTAGCTGCGTGAGAAGATTCATGTAGCTAGTGTCAACAAGCCGACCTTCGAGAGATGAGGAAAAACAGCAGCTGAGCAAACAAGAATTGAGGGAGTAGCCGGTGGGAGCCGAACACGGAGGAGAAGAAACAAGAACTGATGGAGCCAATTAAGGAAGGACCAGTGGCAGAGCAGTGACCAATCAACACATCAAAGAAGAGTATGTTTAGTAATATTAACGAATAGCAATGCACATGCTTACAGCTAGGGAAAGTACAAAATGTATAAAAGGGACAGCTTATGCTTAATAAATGTCTTCACTTTGATTCACATTGGATTTTGTGGAGGCGTGTTCCTTCTCCTCAGATGGTGACCCTGATGAGACGCTGATCGACGGCAAGTTCGGGGAATAGCCCAGAAGGAGGTACACCGGCTGGAGTACGGCTCAGCAGGTCTGAAGACCGGGGCGAGACGGAGGACGACTCGCAAGAAAAGAAAAGAACGTTGCAACGGGACACTTAGTGAGGTGAGCAGCCGGGGGAAAAAGGAGATGGGCCAAAATATTTCTAAAGAAGAAAGTGCGATAGTAAGGCTTCTCCTACATATCCTCTCTAAGAGAGGAGTGAAACATGATGAGCATTTGCTCCGGAGACTGTTAGTTTGGTGTCGAGAGCATGGGTTCCCTTCGGACCCCCAGAGCGCTTTTAAGGTGGACACTTGGGAAGATATTGGAAAGGGTTTATGGGAAGCAATAAGCAGTGGGGAAAAGGAGGCAATAGAACTGGCAACTGCATGGAGGGCTGTTCTTACTGCTCTTCAAGAAATGAAAGCAGAGAGGGCTGTTGCAGCAGGGGCTTTTACGGCTCTGCGTCCAACAGAGGTTAACCCTGGGGCGAGAGGTCTTCGTGTTTTTGGTCAGCCGCCAATACCGGTTTTTTCAAACCCCTCCGCACCACCAGAAGAGCAGGAGAAAATTGAAATACCCCCTAAACCAACAGGGGAGCCCCCTAAACCGGAGGAAATGGAGGTTGATGAGCATCAGCCCGAGCCCACCCCCCCACCCTTCAAGCCTCCGCGAGCCGCCAATCTCGCAAATCGCACCGAATACGAATATCCCCCTCTGCCCCCGTCGTCTCCCCCATCGCCTGCCGGCGGTCCAGGGAAATTTAAGGATCCGGTGGCTTGGGTGGAAAAATTGTTAGCAAAATTACAAGACCTGGAAAGACAGACGACCTTAACTGAGCGACAGCATAAGGAGGAGCAGAGGAGAGAAGAAGAAAGGGAACGCCTACGCGGGGGGGCCAGGGGGGCCGGGGGGGGTGCTGAGGCGGCTGGGACTAGCCGCATGAGAAATATGGATGGGAATGTTGGTATGCACTCTGTCATGGGGGACGGGGGAGGAGACGATCCGCGATTACGGTGGCGAGGAGTTATACGGAATGCGCTAGTGGAGGGGGAGATTCTGCCCACAGCTTTCCCAGTTATTTTGGGAAATCGGAGAGAACCACCGCACTGGGTAGGATTACAGTGGGAGATTGTTAAGGAGGCACGGAAAGCGGTACAACAAAATGGGTTGCATGCACCTTATACCCAAGCATTTATAAATAGTATCTTTATGTCTATGCTTTTAACACCTTTTGATTTTAAGCAATTGATGGCGATGATTTTAACCCCGATGCAGGAACTCTTGTGGCGGACGAGGTGGCATGACGCAGCACAGGCTGCAGCGGTGGAAAACCTGGGGAGGGGAGATAATGATCCTCTTTTAGGGATAACATTTGACCAACTGGTGGGAGAAGGGCAGTTTAGTGATCCACAACGACAGGCACGACTTAGACCAGAAGCCTTGGCACTTACTGCCACCTTAGCCCGAGAGGCTTTTAAAACCCTCCCAGAAGATGGGAAAGTAATTCCTGCCTATACAAAAATAAGGCAAGGTCCATCTGAGCCTTATATGACATTTTTAGAAAGATTGCGTGAAGCATTGGAAAGGGCATCGCTGACCGATGTAGCTCGAGAGGCGTTGCTAATGTCGTTGGCAGTCGACAATGCTAATCCTACTTGTAAGCGCATTTTACAGACATTACCCAAAAATTCTAGCCTGGCAGAAATGATGGATGCGTGTGAGCGCGTAGGAACAACGGAAGAAACAGCAGGATACATGGCGTCAGCCTTTGCGGCTGCGGTGAAACCTCTAGTACGATCAGGGAGAGGCGATCAGGGACCAAAATGTTACAACTGTGGCAAACCGGGACACCTTAAGGCTCAATGCCGAGTAAAAAGTCACGAGTTTGCAGGGACCTGCAATCGCTGCCGGAAATACGGTCACCGTGCAGATGAATGCCGATCTAGATTCACTAAGCAGGGAACTCGGCTGGGAAACGGGGGGGGCGAGCGCGAGGAGACCCAGCGCGATGACACAAAACAGGTCTTCCACCCGGGCTGCCTGGATGGCGTCGCCGCCGCCACAAGAGGGAGTGCTGGGGTCGACATTGCCACAGCAGTAGAGGTGACTCTGATAGACCCGCAAGTACAATGTATACCCACCGATATGAAAGGCCCACTGGGTCATGGGTTGAGTGCCTTACTTATCGGGCGATCCTCTATGACCCGAAAAGGTCTTTTCGTTTTACCCGGTATAATCGATGCCGATTTTACAGGGGTCATATCTATTATGGTATGGACCCCCCTGCCACCAATTCATATACCCAAAGGAGAAAAAATTGGACAACTGGTCCCCTTTAAATCAGCTGTGCCCACAGCTGGGAATCAGATAAGAGGGGCTGGGGGTTTTGGATCAACAGGCCAGGCTGACATTTATCTGGCAATGGATATCAGTAAGGCAAAACCAACAGAACGGGTAACACTAAAAGAACCTGGTGGGAAAACTTGCGTGGTAATTATGCTGATTGATACTGGAGCAGACGTTACAATAATCAGTCAAGCAGCGTGGCCTCATTCGTGGCCATTGGAGATCCCCCCTACGCCCATTATGGGGGTCGGGGGAATACAGACCACTAAAATCAGTACAAATGTGATTTGTTGCAAATTGCAGGATGGGAGTACCTGTACAGTAAGACCATATGTGATGCCTGTCCCCATTTGTTTACTGGGGAGAGATGCATTAAGTCAATTAGGGGCACGCTTGGTAACTAACAGTGAGGGTTTTTAGAGGCGGCCATTGATGAAGGGCGACCAATCCTAAAACTAACCTGGAAAACAGAAACCCCAGTTTGGGTTGATCAATGGCCGCTGTCTGCAGAAAAAATCGCCCACCTCGAAAGCTTGGTACAGGAGCAACTGGAAAAAGGTCATATTGAGCCCACAACAAGCCCATGGAACACCCCAATATTTACTATTCCGAAAAAAAGTGGCAAATGGCGTTTGTTACATGACCTTCGAAAAATCAATGAGGTCATGGATGATATGGGAACCCTATAACCAGGGCTCCCATCCCCCAATATGATCCCTAAAGACTGGGACATTTTAATCATTGACTTAAAAGATTGTTTCTTCACCATCCCTTTGCACCCTGATGACTATCAGAAATTTGCTTTTTCGGTGCCATCAGTGAACAAAGCTGCACCTATGAAACGCTATCATTGGGTTGTGTTACCACAGGGAATGAAAAATTTACCGACAATGTGTCAAATGTATGTGGCCTGGGCACTTGCTCCTGTGCGAAGGAATTTTCCAAATTTGATTATATACCATTATATGGATGACATTCTAATAGCAGGGAAACAATTGGATAAAAAACAATTGATTCATACACTGCAGACTGAACTAGCAAAAGGTGGATTGCAAATAGCTCCAGAAAAGGTACAACAGGAGGAAAACTGGAAGTACCTTGGGTGGGAAATTACCAAAACAACTGTTAGACCCCAAAAACTAGAAATTCATGTGAATATCAGTACTTTAAATGATGTACAAAAACTGTTGGGAGACCTCAATTGGGTGCGAACCCTGTGTGGTCTCACCAATGCTGAATTGGCACCTTTGATGCAATTGCTAAAGGGAGGAGGCGGTGCAGATGCCCCCCGCACATTGACACAGGAAGCTGAGCAGGCATTGAAACACCTGAGTACCAAAATAGCTATGGCATACACTCACCGTTGGGACCCAGATTACAGTATTGGAGTATTGGTTATCAATCACGATCGCCACCCCCTGGCATTAATTATGCAGTGGGTGACTGACAAGGATCCTCTACATGTGCTGGAATGGATCTTTTTGCCTATGCAACCAAAACGTACCATCACTACGAAAGTAGAGGCCATAGCACAACTTGTAATGAAAGGAAGGCAGAGGGTTGTAGAGATAGCAGGCGTCGAACCTGCTTTTTTGGTTATTCCACTGGTTGCAGAGTATCTACAATGGGCATTACAAAATTCCATACCATTACAAGTTGCGTTATTGGATTATAGGGGCGAGTTGAAGGTACATCTACCCCCTCACAAATACTTCTCCGTGCTGCAATTGGGTCAATGGGAAGAATTACCAAAAAGGTCAGAACGTCCGGTCAGTGGTGTCACCGTTTTTACAGATGCTGGAGGCAAAGCTCAAAAAGCAGCACTAACATGGTTAGACAATGGGAAGTGGCATGATGCAATTTTATCTGACATTCAAGGGTCTACACAACAATTAGAATTGCGAGCTGTGGTGGAGGTCTTCAGGCGATGGAACACAGCACCTGTTAATGTGGTATGTGACTCTTTATATGTCGTAGGGATTGTCCAGAGGATGGAGCGTGCTCTGCTCAAAGAGATAGCTAATGAACAACTATACCAACTTTTTCATGAATTATGGCTTTTGCTGACAGAGCGACTGCATCCATATTTCATCACACATATCCGTAGTCACACAGGACTCCTGGAAGGCTTAGCTGAAGGCAATGCTCGGGCAGACAAACTTGTCGCACCTGCCTGGGCTGCGCCTTCAATTGATCGCTTCGCTCAAGCACAACGATCTCATGCCTTTTTCCATCAATCTGCTAAGGTACTGCGGCGTCAGTTTGGGCTACGCAGTGCAGATGCACGTGGGATAGTCCAGTCCTGTCCAGACTGTCAACATCTTGGGGGTGGTTTAGCACCTGGTGTCAACCCCCGCGGTACTGGACCGTTGGAGATATGGCAAATGGATGTAACACACATCCCCGAATTTGGACGGCTGAAATATGTCCACGTGAGTGTTGACTGTTTCTCCCTTGCTACCTGGGCTACAGCACAAACAGGCGAATCCAGCAAACACGTTCAACGACACATGCGTTCTGCTATTGCGGCCCTGGGCATTCCACAGATGATTAAAACGGACAATGGCCCAGGCTATGTGGCACGCGCCACACAGGACTTTTTCCAGCTGTGGGGTATAACACATATAACAGGTGTCCCACATTCACCAACGGGACAAGCTATTGTGGAGCGCATGAATCAAACTCTGAAACACCTTTTACAAAAACAAAAAGGGGGAGAGCCAGGGCTATCTCCTCCTGACAGGTTGTGTAAAGCGCTTTATGTACTAAACTTTTTACGCTTGCCACAGGACTACTCTGTACCTCCAGCAGTAAAACATGGTGCAGGGTTAAAGGGAGGTATGGAGGCTTTTCAGAAAGAACAGGAACAAGCCAAAGTGATGGTAAAAAATGGGGTGACTGGTGTGTGGGAAGGTCCAATGAAATTAATAACGTTGGGTCGAGGGTATGCATGTGTCGTTACAGATACAGGAGCCAAATGGGTACCAGCTAAGTGGGTGAAGCCGTGGCTACAAAAACAACCTGAACTACAGGAGCCAACTCAGGATCTGCCTCGGAACACTGACCTCTCGAGAGATCCAGTGCCCTGACTGCGGGAAGTGTGAAAAAAGGTTTGCGTGGGAGGTATAGAAAAGGGAGCAAAAGGCGCAGTCATGATAAAGCAAGGGGTTGTTTTTTCTGTGTTAAGCCTGCTTTGGATCCTGGACCTGACAAAAGGTCATCAACCGATAGTCCTTCCACCTACACCATGGAAGGGGAGTCACAACGTTTGGGTGACTCTGATGCGGAGCTTGAACCAGACGCAGTTTTGTGCCTCCTTAGCTCAGCCTGAACAACCCTTTCATACATTTCTAGTGGGGGTCCCCTTAAACAGATCTGAAAGTAAGGAGATAGTGGCAGGGTTGAATGTGCTGAAACAGAGCCTCTGTGAGAATGCAATGAAATGTGGCGAACATTGGGATTTATGGGACGATAGCTTGCCTGTCAGTCCCTTAGAGCCCCAAGAACTTGACATCCTAGGAACTTTAGAGGCAGAATCTTGTGTGTTTTTCAATTACACAGAGGGATCAAACATTTATCAGAACGACATAAAGAGATTACAAAATGTCACACCCAGTAATCCATTGTGGCAAAATGAATCTATCTGGTGTGCAAACGTAGGGCGTAGTCGAACAGAGCCAGCACCGGATTTGGCCATGCCTAGAAAATTACCAGAAGGTTTATTCCTAATTTGTGGAGATAGGGCTTGGCCAGGGCTGCCCAGTAAAAAACTGGGAGGTCCGTGTACCATAGGTAAATTAAGCTTACTAATGCCTACACGAAAGGTCATATTAAATCACACTAACCTACACAAGATTAAAAGAAGTGTCACTACCTTAGGGAAAGAATGTAAAGATGAGGTAGAACTATGGTCTAGGACCAAAGTAGTTCTTTCTTCTATTTTTGCACCGGGTGTGGCTGCTGCACAAGGACTAACACAATTGCGAAATTTAGCTTGCTGGGTTGCAAAAAGAGCTGATCAAACTTCTAGAATTTTAGGAACATTAGCCAATGATGTAGATAGTATCCGACATGCTACCTTACAAAATAGAGCTGCTATAGATTTTTTATTATTAGTGCACGGTCACGGATGTCAGGAGTTTGATGGGATGTGTTGCATGGATCTGAACGATCATTCCAGGTCAATTCATAAGCAGATCAAAGAGCTCATGGATGCCACACAGAAAATACGGGAACAGCATGGGTTCCTGGATGACTGGTTGGGTAATTTGGGAATTGGAGGGTGGCTGGTCGGATTGATTAAAATGCTATTGATGGGATTGTTTGTGATTTGTATTATCATCCTTGTATTACCGTGTTTATTCTCCTGCTTGCAAAGGGCCCTGCAGCGGACAATAAACACGGCCTTTCTGGCTCAAGAAAAGAAAGGGGGAATTGTAGAGGGGTTTTTGGAGCAGAATGGTCATGTAATGAGCCAGAAGTATGAGAGTATGGAGTGAAGGCCTAGCTGCGTGAGAAGATTCATGTAGCTAGTGTCAACAAGCCGACCTTCGAGAGATGAGGAAAAACAGCAGCTGAGCAAACAAGAATTGAGGGAGTAGCCGGTGGGAGCCGAACACGGAGGAGAAGAAACAAGAACTGATGGAGCCAATTAAGGAAGGACCAGTGGCAGAGCAGTGACCAATCAACACATCAAAGAAGAGTATGTTTAGTAATATTAACGAATAGCAATGCACATGCTTACAGCTAGGGAAAGTACAAAATGTATAAAAGGGACAGCTTATGCTTAATAAATGTCTTCACTTTGATTCACATTGGATTTTGTGGAGGCGTGTTCCTTCTCCTCATCCGTGCATCCTTGGCATAGACTACCTCAAGAGAGGGTATTTTAAGGACCCTAAAGGGTATAGATGGGCCTTTGGTATAGCAGCTGTAGAGACTGAGGACATTAAACAGCTGTCTGCCTTGCCTGGCCTCTCAGAGGATCCTTCTGTTGTGGGGTTGCTGAAGGTTGAAGAACAACAGGTGCCAATTGCTACTGCCACGGTGCACAGACGACAATATCGCACCAATCGAGACTCCCTGATTCCCATTCATAAACTGATTAGACAATTAGAAAATCAAGGAGTGATTAAGCAAAACTCGCTCACCCTTTAATAGTCCTATATGGCCAGTGCAAAAGTCTAATGGAGAATGGAGATTACCTGTGGACTATCGTGGCCTTAATGAAGTTACGCCACTGCTGAGTGCTGCCATGCCAGACATGCTGGAACTTCAATACGAACTGGAGTCAAAGGCAGCCAAGTGGTACGCCACCATAGACATTGCTAATGCATTTTTCTCTATTCCTTTGGCACCAAAGTGCAGGCCACAGTTTGCTTTTACCTGGAGAGGTATTCAGTACACCTGGAATCGACTGCCCCAGGGGTGGAAACACAGTCCTACTATTTGCCATGGACTGATCAAGACTGCACTAGAAGAGGGTGGAGCTCCAGAACATTGGCAATACATTGATATCATTATATGGGGGGATACAGCATCAGAAGATTGAGAAAGGGGAGAAAATCCAAATTCTTCTGAAAGCTGGCTTTGCCATAAAAAGAGGCAAGGTCAAGGGACCTGCCTGGGAGATCCAGATTTTAAGGATTAAATGGCAAGAAGGGCATCACCAGATGCCAATAGAGGTGATCAACAAAATAACAGCTATGTCCCCACCAACTAACAAAAAGGAAACAGAAGCCTTCTTAGGTGTTGTGGGTTTCTGGAGAATGCATATTCCAGATTACAGCCAGATTGTACGCCCTCTTTATCAGGTGACCAGAAAGAAAAATGATTTTCAGTGGGGCCCTGAACAATGATAGGGCTTTGAGCAGATTAAACAACAGATTGTACATGCAGTAGCCCTCGGACCAGTCCAGACAGGAGTTGATGTTAAAAATGTGCTCTATACCACAGCTGGGGACAATGGTCCTACCTGGAGCCTCTGGCAGAAAGTACCAGGGGAGACTTGAGGTCGACCCCTAGGATTTTGGAGTCAAGGATAGAAAGGCTCCGAGGCCAATTACACTCCAACTGAAAAAGAGATACTGGCAGCATATGAAGGAGTTAGAGCTGCTTCAGAGGTAATTGGTACTGAAGCAGAGCTCCTCCTGGCACCCCGATTACCAGTACTAGGCTGGATGTTCAAGGGTGAGGTTCTTACTACTTATCATGCAACTGATGCTACATGGATGTCCTTGTTTAGCTCACACCCAGGGCTAAACAATAACAGTTTTTTCTCTCACCCAATGTCCCTTTCCCAAATGAGGAAAGAAATTGGGGAAAAAGGGAGAGATTAATGGGTTAAAATTAAACAGATTTAATAAAATAAACCAATATAAATGCTAACACAAAACACACAAAAGTATACTTAGCTACAGGTTGCAGCAAGTTATCCAGGAATAGCAATTATCAGCAATGAGGAAAAAAGGGAGGCCAAAAGAAAGGAGAGCAAAAACAGTCTCACCTCTCCCCAGCAAGCCCTTCCTTTTATAGTGAACTTGATTGTTAATGATATAGAATACACCTGTGGGCCAGGCAGGGTCAGCTGCCCTGCATTTAACTGCTAATGGCCCTGATCACCATGGCTGGCCACAAACTGAAACCAAATCCCAATGAAACCAGGACAGGATTCCACCCCTTATTCTGTATCATTTACATCAAGTCACTACTATTTTCCCCATCCCTCAACATACATACACATCCACACACAGATATTCACTCCAGTCCATGGGCCACCTCTCCAAGAAGTCCATTGAATCAATTCAGTCCAAATCCGTGGGTTCAATTTCTCATCATAGTGTCTCAGAGCAGGAAAAACATTGGTGCAGGATTCACTCAGTGGGCAAATCTGATTGGACTAGATGATCTTTTCGGCAGGGGGATTGGACTAGATGATCTTTCGAGGTCCCTTCCAATCCCTAACATTCTGTGATTCTGTGAAATCGGGCCTAGGCCTCAATACAGTGTCATGGACTGTTCAAGTTGGGCACAGCAGGATGATGTACTGCATCTTGATCTTGTAGCTGGTGTATCTGGTGCAGCCCATATTCACGGTCTGGGGTGATTCTGACTATCAGAAATGACAATTAGCATCATACAGATCAAGTTATTGGCTATTCTCGCCCACAATCAAATCTCCTTGGAGTACACATCTATCTTCCCCATCCTCCTGCATCATCCACCAGGTGCACCCAGGTCCTTAAGCAAAAGCAATTCCACGCATGGGTTTGCCTTTGCTCGAGGCAGGAGTAATCCAAACTGTCTTCCCCAACATATTTCTTGCATGAACCACAGGGACTTTATCCCCCTCTACAGTGCGCAACAGCTAGGATTGAGCAGGACCAGCCCGGTTGACAGATCCCCTGCTATTAACTAACAAGGTGGCCTTTGCTAAGTGTTCATCCCAGCTTTTGAAAGTCCCATCACCCATTGCTTTCAATGTAGTCTTTAACAGTTCATTACATCATTCCACTTGCCCAGTGGCTGGTGCATGGTAGGGGATATCCCTTCAATACCATGCTCTTTAGCCCAGGTGTCTATGAGGCTATTTCAGAAATGAATCCTGTTGTCTGACTCTATTCTTTCCAGAGTGCCATACTGCCACAAAATCTGCTTTTCAAGGGCCACAATAGTGTTACGGGCGGTGGCATGGGGTATGTTTCCAACCAGATGGTACTTGCTTCCACAATCGTGAGCATGTAGCTCTTGCCTTGGCAGGTTTGTGGAAGCAAGATGTAATCAATGTGCCAGGTCCCTCCATACTTATATTTCAGCCATCATCCTCCATAGCAGAGGGTTTTCAGCCATTTGGCTTGTTTAATTGCAGCACATGCTTCACATTCGTGGATGACCTGTGCGATGGTGTCCATGGTCAAATCCACCCCTCGGTCATGGGCCCATCTGTATGTGGCATCTCTGCCTTGATGGCCCAGTGTATTATGGCCCACCAAGCTAAAAATAATTCACCTTTATGCTGCCAGTCCAGCTCTACTTGGGACACTTTAATATTAGCAGCTTGATCCACCTACTGGTGGTTTTCTTGTTCCTCAGGCGCTCTGCTCTTGGGTACATGAGCATCTACGTGACATACCTTCACAACCAGCTTCTCTAATTGGGTAGCAATATCCTGCCATAATTCAGCTGCCCAGATGGGTTTGCCTCTTCACTGCCAGTTGTTTTTCTTCCAGTGCTTCAGCCATCCCCACAGGGCATTTGCTACCATCCACGAGTGTCCTGGTTTGGCCTAAACCAGGCCAATTTTCCTTTCAGTGATTTTTACTTTCAGCTAAGTTTCTTATAAGTAACTGTACTTTCTGAAACTAAATGCATGTTTTGCAGACAGTGTCTGCTTCCAGGACTGATAACGCTCGAAGTTTGTAGTTATCACTGAGGCACCGGTAGGGATGTTATGCAGAAAGGCTCTTGCTGTACTTAGTCTTAGAGAAACCAAGGTCACTGCTAAATTCCTCACTGCTTACGAGTGAAGAGCTGAAGGGGGGTCGCACCTGCAGGGAGGAGCGGACAGGGCAGGTGACCCAAAATTGACCAACGAAGGTATTCCATCCCATACACGTCATTCTCAGTATAAAACGGGGGGATCACGAGGGTCTCGCCCTTTCTCTTGCCCCTTCTGCCTTCCCTGGCTTCCTGCTGCCCCCTTCCCTTGCTGCTTCTGCTGTGTTTAGGTGTTTCTGCTGCTTCGGGCTGCTTCTGCAGCTTGAGCTTTGGCCAGTGTCCAAGAAGGACTCTGTCTGTTTTCCTGCTGCCCCCGATCCTGATCCGTGCATCCCTGAATCCAGCTCTCGACCGTCGCTGGGCCCAGCCTGGGCCTTCCCAGAGCCTGCCCTGCAGTGCCGGTGGTGACGTGTCCGACATCGGGGGAGCTCGATCTTGGTTTTGTATATATTTGATTATTTCTATTATTACTATTATCCTCTTTTTGATTATTATAGTGTATTAAAACTCTTTTAACTTTCCAACCCATAAGTCTCTCTCCCTTTTCCCTTTCCCTTCGGGTGGGGAGGAGGGTTAACAGAGAGCGTCTGCCACAAGTTTAATAGCCGGCCCAGCTTTAAACCGTGACAACGAGTCAGTATACAGGGAGAGTACTGGCCATTTTTCTCTCTCAGCAATATCTAGAGCCAGCTGGATGGCTTTTACCTCCACAAACTGACTCAAATCACCTTCTCCCTCAGCCGCTTCTGCAATTCATCACATAGGGCTCCACACAGCAGCGTTACCCTTTCACTGCTTGCCTACAATGCAGCAAGATTCATTGGTGAACAAGGCATGATGTTTCTCATTGTTTAATAGTTTATTGTATGGTGGGGCCTCTTCCGCGCACGACCTCCTCCTCTGGCGTCATTCTGAAATCTTTGCTTTCCAGCCAGTCCATGATTACTTCCAGAATTCCTGGGCGATTGAGGATCCCTATTCGGGCCCACTGAGTAATCAATGCAACCCACTTACTCCACATGACATCAGTTGCATGATGGATAGAGGGGGTCTGCCCTTTAAACACCCAGTTCAACACTGGCAATCTGGGTGCCAGGAGGAGCTGTGCCTCAGTGCCAATTACTTCTGAGGCAGCTCAAACTCCTTCATAGGCTGCCAATATCTCTTTTTCTGTTGGAGTATAAGGGTCCTCTGATCCTCTGTATCCCTGGCTCCAAAACCCCAGGGGTCGACCTCAAGTCTCCCCCGGTGCCTTTTGCCAGAGGCTCCAGGTAGGACCGTTCTCTACGGCTGCGGTATAGAGGACGTTCTTTACTTCTGGTCCCATCCGGACTGGTCCAAGGGCTGCTGCATGGACTATCTTTTGTTTAATTTGCTCAAAAGCCTGTTGTTGCTCAGGGCCCCATTTAAAGTCCTTCTGTCGAGTTGCTTCTTGGAGAGGGCTCACAATCTGACTGTAATGGGGAACATGCATCCTCCAGAAGCCTACTACACCTATGAAAGGCTGTGTCTCCTTTTTGTTAGTTGGCAGAGACATGGCTGTGATTTTGTTGATCATATCCATTGGGATCTTATGGCGGCCATCTTGCTAGTGATTACTAAAAACTGGGTCTCTTTTGCAGGTCCCTTGACCTTCCCTCATTTGATGGCAAAACCAGCTTCTAGAAGGATTCTAATTATTTTTGCCCCTTTCTCAAAAACTTCTCCTGCTGTATCACCCCATACAATGATGTCATCAGTATATTGCAGCTGTTCTGGAGCTCTACCCTTCTCCAGTGCAGTCTGGACCAGTCCATGGCAAATGGTGGAGCTCTGTTTCCACCCCTGGGGCAGTCGATTCCATGTGTACTGAATGCCCCTCCAGCTGAAGGCAAACTGTTGCCTACACTCCACTGCCGAAGGAGTAGAGAAAAACACATTTGCAATATCAATCATGGCATACTATTTGGCTGCCTTTGACTCCAGTTCATAATGGAGTTCTAACATGTCTGGTAAGGCAGTACTCAGTGGTACTGTTACTTCATTCAGGCCACAATATTCCACAGTCCCCATTGGACTTTCGCACTGGACATATGGGACTGTTGAAGGGGGAACGCATTTTGCTGATCACGCCTTGGCTCTCCAGTTGAGAGATCAACTCGTGGATTGTAGGTAGATTAGGGTACGGCGACCGGAAAATCTCGGGCTGTAACAGAAGGTAGGCGTGGCGAAAGGAGCAGGATGTGTCATTATCGTGCGAGTTCGTACGGGACAAGACGACTATATAAGGCTGTTGTGCAGTTAAATAAACGCCATTTGTTGCATCCTCACATTGGTGTCAGTGCTCAATGGCCCTGGGGTGCGGATAGCCTCAGGCCAGCCAGCAACCGAACGGAGCTTGCTGCAGACAAGCGGCAACAAGTGGTGACCCCGACGTGATTGCTGGGCTGGCGGACCGCAGGCGGTCGGAGTGGGTTCGCGAACCATGGAAACCTTGATAAAGGTGATTTCGTTACTGGGCGGGGAATTTAAGATTTCTGTGAAATCGAAAGACGTAGCCCAGTGTGTGGACCGTCTCGTTAAAGGGGGGGGCAGTGGCAGGACCGGCTGATTGTTTACAGCCGAATACCTGGGAGCGGTGCTCGATGCAGCTCGCTGAGCGAGCTATGGCAGCGGGTTCTGCCAAAGAATTAAAAACATGGGGAGTTATCTTGTGGCTGCTACGGACTGCGCGGGAGGACTGGGCGACATGGGATGCGGCTCGGACGTGTTTACATGGGGTCTACCCTGACCAAGACAGAAGTGACAGTGGTGAAACTCCTCCAACATATACTCTCTGAGAGAGGAATTAAATATGACGAAGCTGCGTTAAAGCAGTTACTGTTCTGGGCAAAAGATAAAGGACATTTTACAACCTTTAATGATGTCTTTGAAGTACCTTTATGGGAGAAGATTGGTGACTCTCTCTGGAATGCGGTGTCAAGTGGTGATAAGGAAGCCTATAAATTGTCTGCTACATGGAGGCTGGTTAGTGAAGCGTTAAAAGGAATAAAAGCAGAGAGAGAAGTCACACATACAGCTTTTATGGCTTTAGGACCACAGGCGCCTACTACCCCCTCACTGTTTGCGGGACCAACACCTCCCATGGCCCCGGTGGCTGTACCGGTGGCAGCTCCTTTATCACCGTGGGTACGGACGGCTCCGAAAAAAGCTGAGGAGCAGGGAGTGAGAAAAATAGATACAGATCCATCAGAACCGGTAGTGCGCCCTAAAACACGAACTCGATTTGAACTAATTGATTCAGACGCTGAACAGGAGACTTGGCAGAAACCCCCTCCGAAACCCCCTCCCTCTCATTGATCTCTCTACGGATGAGGCTGAGCAGGAGGACAAGAAGGAGGGTAAACATGCTTTGTACCCACCTTTACCGGATTCGCCATTTACAGAGTCAGCAGTACCAGAGTCACAAGGACTTAAAGGACTGTTACCATCACGAAATGGACACGAACTTGACATGACAGAGCTTGGTAGACGACTGGAAGAATTAAAGACGGAATTGCAGCAGCATCGTACAGCCAACGCCTCGGGAGACGTGACTATGTCTCCCCCAAAACCCCCCTCTGTGTTCGAGACAAGTATTAGGGCCACCTCAACCTCCTTTACAACTCCCTACTCCACCTTTAGATCAGGGCGGGGGGGGAGGTTTGCGTCCATCTGGTAATGTGGGAGGTGAGGGAGAGGGTCAGCTTCCGCCCGCGTATACAGGGGAAGTGGGGGGAGGTGAGGGAGGAGTAAAATGGAAAGGGGTCATTCGAGATGTGTTATTAGAAGGAGTTGTGATTCCACAGGCATATCCAGTGATTGTGGGTGCGGGTCCTGAGGGAAGAAATATTTGGCAACTGTTAGATTGGAAAATTGTAAAAGAAGCATTACCACTATAGTTAGCGAAAGACAACACAGGTGAGGACTGCAGAAAAGTTGTTGCAGGGATGGCAAATAGTAATGCCACCTTAACTGAGCTAATGGATGCTTGTGAGAAAGTAGGAACCACCACATTTCAGATGGAGCATTTAGCAAAAACTTTTGCGGCGGCAGTTAAGGTAGTTCATCGTTGTTATACATGCGAACAGGAAGGTCACTTTAAGAAAAACTGCCTTAAGAAGTTGAAGCTGAGTGGGAGAGATAACTCTGTTTTGATGTGTCATTGCTGTGGGAAGCTAGGGCATTTTGTGAAGCTGTGCAGGTCTCAGTATAATGCTCAAGGTCAGCTGATAACAACCAGCTGCAGAATACAGGGAAACTGGAGAAAGAACGCGGGGGGGAACCGTATGCTGACACAAATGAATCTTCCCAACCAGTTCCAGGCCTATGCAGTTAACTCGCAGCCCAAACCGCAGGGAGCGCAGGACTGGTGTTTCCACACGGGGTTAACCTGTGCGGCTGCCAAGCCTTGGACCTGTGGCAAACAGGGATAATGCTAATGCTGATTGTCAAAAGATCATTGAAGCTTTACCTGGAAAAACAGATTTGAATGCTATGATAAAGGCATGTGCAAAAGTGGGTACTGTGGAACATAAGGCTCAAGTTATGGCTGCGGCCGTACTTGGGGCTTACGTTGTCACAATTGCAGTCTCTATTCCAATTGTTAGCAGGGGACACAACTTTAACAGCACCACGACACACTACTTCAGAGATACAGCAACTGATTACAGAAATAGAAAGCAGGCTACATTCCAAATTTGTACATCGTATTGATTTGAATCAGGAAATACAAATTATCACTTTGTTTGATAGGCAAATTCCATATGCAATAATTGGTCAATGGAATTCAGAATGATCAGATTCGTTACAGAGCTATTGGCACAGATTATTCATCAAAGGACGGATGCGATGTCGGGAGCTTGTGGCCAGAGATCCCTGCATCACTAACCGTTCCTATTTTGCAGCTCAATATTTTGAGTGGTGTATGGCTAATAGCTTTGCTTTGCAAACAGCTATGGAGAATTTCTCGGGACAGGTTGTTTACCACTTGCCCTCCCATCCTGTTATAAAATTGAGTGCGGAACTTCCAATTGCCACAGGAGTGTGGTGCGCAGACACTCCTGTGGATGGAACTACCATTTTTACGGATGGATCTGGGAACAGAGGCAAGGCGGGCCTTGTCTGGTATTCTGATGGCAAGTGGGAATCTATGGTAATACAACAAAAGGGTTCACCTCAGGTGGTAGAATTACGAGCTGTATTAAAAATATTTCAGAATTTTCCCATTCCCTTTAATTTGATTGCTGATTCAGCATATGTAGCTGGCATTATAAAACAATTGGATAGACCTGTTATAGAGCATATATGTAATCAGTGTGTTTTTGAAATGCTGCGAGCTCTGTGGCAAGAAATTCAAATCCGAACTGCATTGTTTTATGTTTTACATGTAAGAAATCATACTAATTTGCCTGGGTTTATTGCAGAAGGCAATGCTCGAGTGGACTCTTTGGTTTTTCATCCTAAAACAACACTTTGTACCAGAGTGGAAGCAATAGCACAATTGCTTGTCAAAGTGCATAAAAGGATTACAGACATTACCGGACTAGACTCAGATGCTATCTATTTACCTATCAGAAAGGAATATCTACAGTGGTTAACAAATCAGTCAACTCTTTTTCAAATGGCCTTACAGGACTTTACTGGACAATTGTTAACACATTTGCCAAGAGATAAAAAGCTACAGTTTATTTGCAAACAGGATTGGGAAGAAAAACCTATCAGATCAGAGATACCTGTGACTGGACTAACTGTTTTTACTGATGCAGGAAAGCGATCACATTCAGCAGTTATTACCTGACAAAAGGATGGACAATGGAAACATTGTAAATTCTCAGGAATTTACTGAGGACTCATTGCAGACACTTGAATTTTTTGCGATATATCAGGTTTTTGTAAAATGGAAGGATTTACCTGTCAATATTGTAACAGACTCTCTTTATGCAGCAGGCATTGTAAATCGAATTGAAAGAGCTTTTATACGACCAATAAGAAATATGCGACTTTACACCATTTTGCTACAGTTGCATCAAGCAATAAACCTCAGAGAGATACCTTATTTTGTCACCCACATTCGTAGTCATCAATTTGATCAAGATTTGAGCATTGGAAATAATAAAGCAGACACACTTGTGTCCTATACGCAAATATCACCAAATTTATTTGAACAAATACACCTATCCCATCAATTCTTTCATCAATCAGCGAAAATGTTAGCGAAACAATTTCACCTCACCATGGCACAAGCACGTGAATTAGTTAGTGTTTGTCCTAGTTGTCAGAAAATTGGCATGGGAATTGGAATAGGGGTAAATCCTCGAGAGTTGAGTGCGTTGCAACTGTGGCAAATGGACGTTACTCACATTGCAGAATTTGGAAGGCTCAAATATGTTCATGTATCTGTTGATACGTTTTCACATGTAATATGGGCAACAGCACAAACTGGGGAAACAGGTCGTCATGTCAAATGACATTTACTTGCTTGCTTTGCAAGTCTTGGGGTTCCACAACAACTTAAGACTGATAATGGACCAGCATACTGTTCACAGATTTTTCGTCAATTTTGTCAGCTATGGGGTATTACACATGTCACTGGGATTCCTCATTCGCCTATGGGTCAGGCGATTGTGGAACGTGCTCATAGTACATTGAAACAGCTTCTGCAAAAACAAAAAGGGGGAGAGGTGACTGAACCTTCTGAGAGACTTGCAAAAGCTGTTTATGTACTTAACCATTTAACTTTAGCAGGAGATAAGGAGCGACCCCCAATTGTAATACATTGGGAGGCAGTTCAACAGGGAGCAAGCTATGTGCAAAACAAAGGCAAAGTGTGGTATAGGGAACCAGGTACTAACGAGTGGTTGGGACCAGGGGAACTATTACTAATGGGTCGAGGTTATGTTTCTGTCTCTACAGGCGCAGGAGTACAGTGGATTGTTTCTAAAAGGATGGTTAGCCACATTGTTAGAGGGAATAGTTTATATAGTTGTGATTATAATTATCATAGGGATCTGCGTGGGTTGTGTTGAGGCAATCATTGAGAAGAGTATATGGAAGTAGTGAGATAATAAATCTAACTACTTCCAAAGGGGGAAATTGATACCGGATGGTTTAGCAACGGTTTAGCAAGAGTAGGCCTCAGAGTAGGCTCTAAAAGGCCTGATCTGTGTTACCTTTACACAGAATCAGCTTTCCTGTCAGTAGTTTTCCTTTCAGCTAGAATAACAGAGAATAACAGTATGTTCTGAAGTAAACTGCATGTTTTGTAGATAGAGTCTGCTTATGGGAATGTTTATAATAGGCATTATCCTACTTGTGTTACCCTGTTTGTTTGCATGTTTGCAGAAAACTGTGCAACGAATGGTCAATACAACCTTTGTGGCTCAACAACAGAGAGCAGGATTTATGGGTAACCAAGGCTGGGATTCTCTGACTGGGCTCTGCGAGACACAGGGAACCAGGTTTGAGTAAGAAACAAAAACACAGAATTAAGATTCTTGGGGAGGGGGAAGGATTCCCAGACGTAATTCCTGTCAACTACCAATCTCACATTTTACATCGCCCTCTTTATTCTTTAAATCATTTTGCCCGGGGAGACCAAGAGCGTGCCCCAATTGAGCGACATTGGGGTCCAGGGGTGCCAGAAGTGGGCCCCCCAGTCAAGGTTCAGTTCCCTGGGACAGCGGAGTGGGAAACAGGTTGGGAGCTGCTACATCACGGGAGGGGGTATGCCGCCATCAAACGGGATGATGTTATACAGTGGGTCCCTACACGCTGTTTGCGCCCTGATTTAAAACAAAATCCTAACCCGAAGTAATATGTACGCTGTCCGAGCTTTATGTTTTGCAGGAGTACCTGTGGGGGAAGCCGAAACAGCACCAGCCTCGACCTTCAGACATGAGGAGTCATGACAGTACAGAGAGTCTGGTAAAGCGGCGGGGTGCCAAGGAAGATGAGGAACGGCGGCCATTGCTGAGTGAAACAAAAGCTTTAAACAATGCGCTCATGATTAGCTTGCTTTTGCTTTGCATCTCAGGAGTTGCAGGGGAATCTTACTGGAGAACCTGGGCTGAGGATGTTGTATCCGCCAGCTACGCTTACGCTTTGATGCAAGGCTCCAGAATCAGCGATACGCTTTACTTTGCATGACTTGAAGCATGGGGAGGGGGAAATGTAGGTAGATTAGGGTACGGCGACCGGAAAATCTCCGGCTGTAACGGAAGGTAGGCGTGGCGAAAGGAGCAGGATGTGTCACTATCGTGCGAGTTCGTACGGGACAAGACGACTATATAAGGCTGTTGCGCAGTTAAATAAACGCCATTTGTTGCATCCTCACATTGGTGTCAGTGCTCAATGGCCCTGGGGTGCGGATAGCCTCAGGCCAGCCAGCAACCGAACGGAGCTTGCTGCAGACAAGCGGCAACAGTGGATGGGGATCAGTGAGTGACTATTAGTCCAATATTGCTGTCAGCGGACCGTTGTAGTGGTAATAGGCACCTTTTGCTCCTCAACCCTCAGCAGCCCCACAATAGAAGGGTCCTCTGACAGATCAGGCAGGGTAGACAGCTGTTGAATTTCTTCTATCTCCACAACCTCTACACCAAATGCCCACCAGTACCCCCTCAGGTCATTGAAATACCCTCTTCTCAGGTAATCTATACCAAGAATGCATGGGGCATCTGGGCCAGTCACAATAGGGTGCATCTGCCACTCAGTCCCAGTCAAACTCACTTCAGCTTCCAATACAGTCAGCTCTTGGGAGCCCCTTGTCACACCAGAGATAGAAAATTGATTCTGTCCCTTTATAGTTTGAAGGTATTATGGTACATTGTGCACCAAGTGTCCACTAGAGCCTTATACTGCTGTGGTTTTGATGTGCCAGGACATCAAACTCACACAGTCCAAAAAACACAGTTGTCCCTATCCTCCACCTGGCTGGAGGCAGGGCCCCTCTAATCCTGAACATAGTGTTCATTATCGACATCTTGGTTCGAGCATCTCACATAGATTTGATCCCCATTATTCACATTTAGTAGATAGAGATCCGAAGCCCATCTACGCTGTCTGGAGAGCTTCCCATTGGAAACTGGAGCAACAAGTCTCCTGGAAGATGCCCCATTCCTAATCGCTTCACCTTGTAACTCATGTACACATGTCCATAAAGCCGAGGTAGGTTTTCCATCCCATTTCCTCATGTCTTCTCCATGGTCACACAGGAAAAACTACGGGGTGCCTTGTTATGTATACTGTCTCTCCTGAGCAGGTCTTGCAGGGGAACACTGTCTCCTGATAGCTGAGACATTCTTCGGTGCAGGTGGGGAGCGGGGTCTGTCCTCCATCTGGGACAATTTTACCAACACCACACTGAGCATTTCTGTAGATTTGTTAGACAGTTTTTCCACAGCTGAATTATTGGCCCATGGGGAGAAGAAGAAATTGTCTACATACTGCCACATCCAGTTATCTATGTCACCCACCGATCTGCATCTGCCCAGCTAAATAACGCTAATGTGTTGCCATACTATGGTGGCACGCTCAGTACCCACTAGCACCACATGGGTCCTGGATCTACTGGTATCTGTGGGTAATCTAGGTCAGCAAAAATCAGCTCCCACACAGCTATTTCCCTTAGATTCTTAACACCTCTGTCAATGGTTGTCCACTTGACTGGGTGGTATATGACATCATCCCTCAAGGGATCTCTGTTCCTTATGCTTTGCAGGAGTCACCTCCAGAGAGTGAGGGGCCCTGCACCACTTACAAGACCCCTATCAACACTCACTTCTCTAGCCATTGGCCCCAGCTGCTTGGCTTCTCTACCATCTAACTCAAAACCATCAGCTCCATTATCCCAGCAGCAGAGCAGCCAAGTAAGAAGTTGCTCGCCTTCATGATGGCTGTAATCTTTATGTATATCTCACAGCTCACTCAGGGATAGGGATTAAGTGGTTACCTCTGTCTCGGCCTCCTGTGATGTCCCTGGTCAGCCATCACAACTTGTCCTTTTTGTTGTTTTCATCTTCTGTACAGGAGTGACCTATACCGGCACCGGTTGGGTCTTTAAGTTCGCTGCATCACCCATCACTGGGGGCTGAGTAGCTGCAGCCCTTGTTGCCAAAGTCTGCGTCATCACAGCAAGCGCTTCCTGGAGTTGGTTGATCGCAGTACCCAGTGCGGAGATCTAAATAGCCTCTGGGGTAGCCAGGATGTCTGCTGTGGGGTCTGCCAGGATCTGAGTATCTGTGGGTGCTAGGGCAGCTGTAGTGTTTGTCATAGGGGCTGGAGCTGCTGTGGTGCTCGTTACAGTGGTTGCAGTAGCTGTGCTGTATCCATCCTTATACCCGTGTTGAAGTGAGAGCAAGAACTGAAGGCATTCAAAAGGCCTGACAATATAAGCATGGTGGTCGTAATATCCCATGGGTATTCAAAAATCTCAAAAGCCACTTTTCCTCTTCCTTGAGAGAAGAGGAAAGTACACATCACCCACTCCCCTTCCAAAGAAATCAGAAACATTCACAGTTGCAAAAGAATTTATAACAACATAAACCAATGCTAAACAACATAGCAGAGCGATACCTCTAAGTCTACATCCAGAAGTGATAAACTGCACAGAAAAGGTAACAAACAGTGGCAAAACCACACATTTGATTAGCCACCACAAAAGCATCTGTAAAACCAAACATCAGAGAACTCCATCCAGGGACCCTGCTACTGACACCAATATAATGAATGCTTTTAACAAAACTAGTCAAATCTGTGAAAACTTCAACCCTTCGAGACTCTTAGAGCAAAATGTCTGTGTTTCTCCCAGGTAATCTGTTTATGTTGGGTGCCAAATAAACTGTCTTCATTTAGCCCACACCTGGGACTACACATTAACAGTTTTTTCTCTCACCCAATTTCCCTTTCTTAACTGAGAAAAGAAATTGGGGAAAAAGGAAGAGACTCATAGGTTAAAATTAAACAGATTTAATAAAATAAACCAATATAAATGCTAACACAAAACAATACTTAGCTACAGTTTACAGTAAGCTGTCCAGGAATAATGATCATCAGCAATGAGGGGGGGGGGGGGGGGGGAAGTAACACCAGAAAAAAAAAAAAAGCAAAAACAACCTCCCCGGCCCGCCCTTTTATAATGAACTTGATTGTTAATGATATAGAATACACCTGTGGGCCAGCCTGGGTCAGCTTCCCTGCATTTAACTGCTAATGGCCCTGATCACCATGGCTGGCCACAACTGAAACACAATCCCAATGAAACCAGGACAATGGAGTAAATGGATTTCATTAATTACACAGAGGGCTCGAATAGGAAACCCTAATTGCCCAGGAATCTTAGAAGTGATCATGGACTAGCCTGAAGGCAAAGACTTTGGAATGCCACCAGAAAAGGAGGTGACATGTGCTGAAGAAGCCCCACCATATAATGAACTACCAGAGGATGAGAAGCAGTATGCCCTGTTCACCGATGGATCCTGCCGTCTTGTAGGAAAGCATCAGAAGTGGAAAGCTGCTGAATGGTGTCCTACATGACGAGTCACAGAAGCCTCAGAAGGACAAGGTGAATCAAGTCAATTCGCAGAGGTAAAAGCCATCCAATTGGCTTTAGACATTGCTGAACGAGAACAGTGGCCAAGGCCGTATCTCTATACTGACTCATGGATGGTGGCAAATGCTTTGTGGGGGTGGTTAAAGCAGTGGAAGCGAAGCAACTGGCAGCGTAAAGGTAAACCTATTTGGGCTGCTGAACTGTGGCAAGATATTGCTGCTCGGCTAGAGAAACTAGTCGTGAAGGTACGTCATGTAGATGCTCACGTACCTAAAAGTCGGGCAACTGAGGAACATCGAAACAACCAACAAGCAGATCAGGCTGCTAAAGTGTTCCAAATAGATTTGGACTGGGAACATAAAGGTGAACTATTTTTAGCTCGGTGGGCTCATGACACTTCAGGTCATCAAGGGAGAGATGCAACATGCAGATGGGCTCGTGACCGAGGGGTGGACTTAACTATGGACTCTATTGCACAGGTTATCCATGATTGTGAAACATGCGCCGCAATTAAGCAAGCCAAATGGTTAAAACCTTTGTGGTATGGGGGGTGGTGGTTGAAATATAAGTATGGGGAGGCCTGGCAGATTGACTATATCACACTCCCTCAAACCCGCCAAGGTAAATGCTATGTGCTTACCATGGTGGAAGCGACCACCGGATGGCTGGAAACATACTCTGTGCCCCATGCCACTGCCCGGAACACTATTCTGGGCCTCGAAAATCAAATCTTGTGGTGACATGGCACGCCAGAGAGAATTGAGTCGGACAATGGGACTCATTTCAAAAACAGTCTCATAGACAACTGGGCCAAAGAGCATGGCATCGAATGGGTATATCATATCCCCTATCATGCACCAGCCTCTGGTGAAATTGAACGGTACAATGGGCTGTTAAAAACTACCCTGAAAGCAATGGCGGGTGGTGCGGGGGGTGGCAAAGAAGGCACAGACTCTGAGATCGAGGATGCAAGGGCCTGAAGCTGAAAGGCCTAAGGCTTTTTTATTGTTATTCTACTACCCTATTTAACTGCTACAATGCAGGAGCCCGACTAGGCAGTTCAAGATAACATCAACATTCACACGCTAAACACTCATCACCCATTCTGGGAAGAGCCACAGTGTCCTGGGCTCAAAACATCAACAACCATTTCCTGTTTTCAGCTCTGTGTTCAGAACTGACCTTCAACACATGTTTACTTCTTTCATGCCTCAAAAGGCCCTGTGAACTGGTCTAGGCTCCTTTATCTTAGAAGCAAGCAAAAACTATTCTCAATGCAGTGTTCCCAAACAAATCTTCTGCTCCCCAAGTAAAGCACAGCTGTTTGCAGGCTGAGGGTCTTCCACAGGGTGGAACCTTTAATAATTGGGATAAGCATTTGTCACAAGCTACCTGGTTAGTTAACACCAGGGGATCTATCAATCAAGCTGGCCCTGCTCAGTCAGACCTTTTACATACAGTAGAAGGGGATAAAGTCCCCATGGTGCATGAAAGGAATCTGTTGGGAAAAACTGTCTGGGTTCTTCCTGCTACAGGCAAAGGTAAACCCATTCATGGGATTGCTTTTGCTCAAGGACCTGGATGTACTTGGTGGGTGATGCTGCAGGATGGTGGAGTCCAATGTGTCCCTGAAGGTAATCTGATCTTGGGTGAGAATACTTAATTCTGAACTGTATGATGTTAATTGCTGCATAATACTAACAGTGTTCATAAGTGTCTTTCAGGTTGAGGCAGTGGTGATGAGACCGGAGCTAGCTTCATCAAGTGGTGTCCAGTAACCTCCTCAAGACTGACATCTTTAACCTGCAACCCGTGGGCACGAACCGTGACAAAACTCATACCATGTCTTCTGCCCTGAGAGGCTGCTAACCAGATGGAAACCCACAATCCTGAACTAAATGAACTTGATGAACTTTGTATAGAGATGAATCATAAACTAGTGATATGTGTATATATTTGAAAATGAAAAGGTAGTGGTGATCTGAGTATGACGTGAATGGTATGGAATAAGGGGTGGAATGTCCTGGTTTGGCCTAAACCAGGCCGATTTTCCTTTCAGTGAATTTTACTTTCAGCTAAGTCTCCTCTAAGTAACTGCACTTTCTGAAACTAAATGCATGTTTTGCAGACAGTGTCTGCTTCCAGGACTGATAACGCACAAAATTTGTAGTTATCACTGAGGCATTGGTAGGGATGTTATGCAGAAAGGCTCTTGCTGTACTTAGTCTTAGAGAAACCAAGGTCACTGCTGAATTCCTCACTGCTTACAGGTGAAGAGCCTAAGGGGGGTCGCACCTGCAGTGAGGAGCGGACAGGGCAGGTGACCCAAAATTGACCAATGAAGGTATTCCATCCCATAAACGTCATTCTCAGTATAAAGCGGGGTATCACGAGGGTCTCACCCTTCTTCTCGGCCCTTCTTCTCCCTTCTCCCCTTCTGATATGGCTGGTGTCCAAAGAGGACTCTGTCTGTTTTCCTGCTGCCCCCGATCCCGATCCGTGCATCCCTGAATCCATTTCCCATCCGTCGCTGGGCCTTCCCAGATCCTGCCCTGCAGAGCCAGTGGTGCCATGACTGACATTGGGGGAGCTCGACCTTGGTTTTGTA
This sequence comes from Nyctibius grandis, assembly GCF_013368605.1. Taxonomy (NCBI): domain Eukaryota; kingdom Metazoa; phylum Chordata; class Aves; order Nyctibiiformes; family Nyctibiidae; genus Nyctibius; species Nyctibius grandis. The sequence continues at coordinate 422,736 of NW_027167472.1, forward strand.
TATATTTGTATATATTTAATTATTCTATTATTATTATTATTATACTCTTTTTCATTGTTATAGTTTATTAAAACTGTTTTAACTTTCCAACCCATAAGTCTCTCTCCCTTTTCCCTTTCCCTTCTGGGGGCGGGGGAGGAGGGTTAATAGAGAGTATCTGCCACTGGTTTAATAGCCGGCCCAGCTTTAAACCATGACAGGGTGGTCAACAGTCTAAATTAAGTCCATGTTCTCCTCTTGGGTGTATTGTGAAAAATTGGGGAAAATTTGGAGGAGATCCATTAATGAAAAACCAGTTGACTGATTACTGTACTAAGTGGTGGCCGCTATATAAGTTGAATGATGAGGAAAATTGGCCAGAAAAAGGGTAATTGAAATACAACACAATTTTACAATTAATGTTGTTTTGCAGAAGGCAAAACAAGTGGGATGAGGTACAGGAGCCAAATATTCTGTGATAAATAAATGCAAGGGATCTTTAAGTAAATTTTCTATGCCTACTGTTAGGGTTATGGGAAAGAGAGAAATATGACCATTCCTGAAGCCTTTAAAATGTACAATTGGAAATGTCCTGGTTTGGCCTAAACCAGGCCGATTTTCCTTTCAGTGATTTTTACTTTCAGCTAAGTCTCCTCTAACTAACTGCATGTTTTTGCAGACAGTGTCTGCTTCCAGGACTGATAACGCTCGAAGTTTGTAGTTATCACTGAGGCACCAGTAGGGATGTTGTGCAGAAAGGCTCTTGCTGTACTTATTCTTGAGAGAAACCAAGGTCACTGCTGAATTCCTCATTGCTTACGAGTGAAGAGCCGAAGGGGGGTCGCAGCTGCAGAGGGGAGCGGACAGGGCAGGTGACCCAAAATTGACCAACGAGGGTATTCCATCCCATACACGTCATTCTCGGTATAAAGGGGGGGGATCACGAGGGTCTCGCTCTCTTTCTGCTATGGCCGGTGTCCAGGGAGGACTCCGTCTGTTTTCCTGCTGCCCCCGATCCCGATCCGTGCGTTCCTGAATCCAGCTCTCGACCGTCGCTAGGCCCAGGCTGGGCCTTCCCGGAGCCTGCCCTGCAGTGCCGGTGGTGACGTGGCTGACTTCAGGGGAGCTCAATCTTGGTTTTGTATATATATTTGTATATATTTGATTATTTCTATTATTGTTATTATACCCTTTTCCATTATTATAGTTTATTAAAACTGTTTTAATTTTCCAACCCAGAAGTCTCTCTCCCTTTTCCCTTTCCCTTTCCCTCTGGGGGGAGGGGGGGGGAATAACAGAGGGCATCTGCCGCAGGTTTAATCGCCAGCCCAGCTTTAAACCGTGACAGATTTATTGGCGCCCAACGTGGGGCTCGAGAGAAGCTCCGACATGTTGCTCTGATAAGTCGAATCCCAGCTCCAGTGGGAGGAGACCCGGAGAGCTCAGCCAAGAGAGTATCAGATTTCTTCCTTTGAGATTTACGAGGGGTTGGAAATTAAAACAGATAGCTAAGATGATAATGTTATTTGTGAGCCTTGTGTTACCTCTTTTCTTTATAAAGCTTGTTTTAGAGTTATGTGTAATGATACCTTACTTGCCATATGCGCTGTGTGTTAGTGCTTTCATGTGGTTTAACAGGGCGTGCTGGTCAAAATGTGTCTTTTTGGTATGGGTTTTGATACTGATTTATGTCATGATAAACCGGGCAGTTATTATTCCGATCTCTTATCTCTATGATACAATGATGGGCAGCTTTAATCGCGAATCCGTAGCTGCGCACACCGGGCGTCTTTTAACTGATTTTGATAGTATCTGCTCCTTTTTTGCCAAGCTGATTCCTGCAAAATTCGAACAGGGCATGTCGTTATTTTCGTGTGTCCTGAATGCATTACTGGTGTGCTATGTGATTAGATGTCAGTGCAGCAACAGCGGGAGGTATCATGCTGCCCCTGTAACCAGGAGAAAACACCGAAAGAAATCAGCTAGTAAAGTGAAGGATGATGACTCAGAGGCTTCTAAGGCAGAGCCAGCACGGGACCCAGGTGAGGGCCCTTCTCAGTCAGAGTCAGGGCCTGACACAGAGGGGGGTTTCCTTGATCGTCTTTTTAAAGAAGGCCCATTACACAAGAAGGACAAGAAAGGTCCTTCTAAAGCAGAACAATCACAGGAGGACTCGGACTCGGAAGTAGAGATAACCTACCACTCCTTATCCCTGAAAGAACTGCGAAATATAAGAAAAGATTTTAGTCGTTATGACGGTGAGCCAATTATTACCTGGTTGCTCCGATGCTGGGATAATGGGGCAGATAGCATAGAATTGGATGGCAGAGAAGCCAGACAGTTGGGATCCCTGTCCAGAGATGGTGGTATTGATAAGATGCTTCCAAGAAGGTCGAACAGTATCAGTCTCTGGAGGCGACTCTTGTCAGCTGTAAAGAGCAGGTATCCCTATAAAGATGATGTTATGAGCCACCTAAGCAAATGGACCGCTATAGAAAAAGGTATTAACTACCTTAGAGAACTAGCTGTGCAAGAGATCATTTATAAACACCCTCAGGACATTGTAGATCCTGTAAATCCTGATGAAGTGGAATGCAACTGATCCATGTTCCGGAAGGTTGTGAAGAGTGCTCCACCAACACATGCCCATACATTGTCAATATTAGTCTGGGGAGAAGATGATATGGCACGACCTAGTGTGGGCAAAATGGCTAACTGTATGCGACAGTATGAAGATAGTATTTCTTCCCCACTGCAGGCCCGTGTCTCGGCTGTGGAAAAACTGACTAAGGAGAACAAGGACTCATTGAAACAACTGTCAGACAAACTGTCCAGGATCGAGAATAAACTTGACTCTCTACCTACACAGGCCCGCGTTGCAGCCTTTAGGAGGCAACGCCCTCCTACTGGACCGGCTCAAAGGAAACAGAACACGTCACGAGGTATCCTGTGGTTTACCCTGCGTGATTATGGGGAGGACATGAACAGATGGCATGGACAACCTACCAGTACCCTACAGGCACGAGTACGTGAGTTGCAAGCTAACAGAAATACCAGAGAGAATTTTTCTAGGAGGATGGCTGCTCCAGTTACCAATGAGCAGGACCCCAGTCAGGGTAGATGGGCCTCAAATCCTTTTTTTCCAAGAGTGAATAGGGGAAATGAAGGTCCAATCCCGGTGAGCAGCACGAATCCAATCTTTAATTAGAGGGGCCCTGCCTCTAGCCAGGAGGAGGAGAGGGATAACCGGATTTATTGGACTGTGTGGATTCGATGGCCTGGCACATTAGAACCACAAAAGTATCGAGCCCTGGTAGACACTGGTGCACAGTGCACCCTAATGCCATCGAATCATAAAGGGACAGAATCTATCAGTATTTCGGGAGTAACAGGGGGATCTCAAGAGTTATCTGTATTGGAGGCCGAAGTGAGCCTAACTGAAAACGAATGGAAAAAGCACCCCATTGTGACTGGTCCAGATGCTCCATGCATCCTTGGCATAGACTACCTTAAGAAAGGGTATTTTAAGGACCCAAAAGGGTATAGATGGGCCTTTGGTATAGCAGCTGTAGAGACTGAGGACATTAAACAGCTGTCTACCTTGCCTGGCCTCTCAGAGGATCCTTCTGTTGTGGGGTTGCTGAAAGTTGAAGAACAACAGGTGCCAATTGCTACTGCCACGGTGCACCGACGACAATATCACACCAATCGAGACTCCCTGATCCCCATTCATAAACTGATTAGATAATTAGAAAATCAAGGAGTGATTAGCAAGACTCGCTCACCCTTTAATAGTCCTATATGGCCAGTGCGAAAGTCTGATGGAGAATGGAGATTAACTGTGGACTATCGTGGCCTAAATGAAGTTACACCACCTCTGAGTGCTGCTGTGCCAGACATGCTATAACTTCAATACGAACTGGAATCAAAGGCAGCCAAGTGGTACGCCACTATAGACATTGCTAATGCATTTTTCTCTATTCCCTTGGCACCAAAGTGCAGGCCACAGTTTGCTTTTACCTGGAGAGGTATCCAGTACACCTGGAATCGACTGCCCCAGGGGTGGAAACACAGTCCTACTATTTGCCACGGACTGATCCAGACTGCACTAGAAGAGGGTGGAGCTCCAGAACATTTGCAATATATTGATGACATCATTGTATGGGGTGATACAGCAGCAGAAGTTTTTGACAAAGGGGAGAAAATAATTCAAATTCTTCTGCAAGCTGGTTTTGCCATAAAAAGAGGCAAGGTCAAGGGGCCTGCCCGGGAGATCCAGTTTTTAGGGATTAAATGGCAAGATGGGCGTCGCCAGATCCCGATAGAGGTGATCAACAAAATAACAGCTATGTCCCCACCAACTAACAAAAAGGAAACACAAGCCTTCTTAGGCGTTGTGGGTTTCTGGAGAATGCATATTCCAGATTACAGCCAGATTGTACGCCCTCTTTATCAGGTGACCAGAAAGAAGAATGATTTTCAGTGGGGCCCTGAACAACAACAGGCTTTTGAACAGATTAAACAAGAAATTGTGCATGCAGTAGCCCTTGGACCAGTCCGTATGGGACGAGATGTTAAAAATGTGCTCTACACTGCAGCTGGGGACAATGGTCCTACCTGGAGCCTCTGGCAGAAAGTACCAGGGGAGACTCGAGGTCGACCCCTAGGATTTTGGAGTCGAGGATACAAGGGCTCTGAGGCCAATTACACCCCAACTGAAAAAGAGATACTGGCAGCATATGAAGGAGTTAGAGCTGCCTCAGAGGTAATTGGTACTGAAGCACAGCTTCTCCTGGCACCCCGATTACCAGTACTAGGCTGGATGTTCAAGGGTAAGGTTCCTACTACTCATCATGCAACTGATGCTACATGGAGTAAATGGATTGCATTAATTACACAGAGGGCTCGAATAGGAAACCCTAATCGCCCAGGAATCTTAGAAGTGATCATGGACTGGCCAGAAGGCAAAGACTTCGGAATGCCACCAGAAAAGGAGGTGACACGTGCTGAAGAAGCCCCACCATATAATGAACTACCAGAGGATGAGAAGCAGTATGCCCTGTTCACCGATGGATCCTGCCATCTTGTAGGAAAGCATCGGAAGTGGAAAGCTGCTGTATGGAGCCCCATACGACGAGTCACAGAAGCCACAGAAGGACAAGGTGAATCAAGTCAATTTGCAGAGGTAAAAGCCATCCAGCTGGCTTTAGACATTGCTGAACGAGAAAAGTGGCCAAGGCCGTATGTTTATACTGACTCATGGATGGTGGCAAATGCCTTGTGGGGGTGGTTAAAGCAGTGGAAGCGAAGCAACTGGCAGCGTAAAGGTAAACCTATTTGGGCTGTTGAACTGTGGCAAGATATTGCTGCTCGGCTAGAGAAACTAGTCGTGAAGGTACGTCATGTAGATGCTCACGTACCTAAAAGTCAGGCAACTGAGGAACATCGAAACAACCAACAAGCAGATCAGGCTGCTAAACTGTTCCAAATAGATTTGGACTGGGAACATAAAGGTGAACTATTTTTAGCTCGGTGGGCTCATGACACTTCAGGTCATCAAGGGAGAGATGCAACATACAGATGGGCTCGTGACCGAGGGGTGGACTTAACTATGGACTCTATTGCACAGGTTATCCATGATTGTGAAACATGCGCCGCAATTAAGTAAGCCAAACGGTTAAAACCTTTGTGGTATGGGGGGCGGTGGTTGAAATATAAATATGGGGAGGCCTGGCAAATTGACTACATCACACTCCCTCAGACCCGCCAGGGTAAACGTTATATACTTACCATGGTGGAGGCGACCACCGGATGGCTGGAAACATACTCTGTGCCCCATGCCACTGCCCGGAACACTATCCTGGGCCTCGAAAAGCAAATCTTGTGGCGACATGGCACACCAGAGAGAATTGAGTCGGATAACGGTACTCATTTCAAAAACAGTCTCATAGATAACTGGGCCAAAGAGCATGGCATCGAATGGGTATATCACATCCCCTATCATGCACCAGCCTCTGGGAAAGTTGAACGGTATAATGGGCTGTTAAAAACTACCCTAAAAGCAATGGGGGGTGGAACCTTTAAAAACTGGGATAAGCATTTGGCACAAGCTACCTGGCTAGTTAACACCAGAGGATCTATCAACCGAGCTGGCCCTGCTCAGTCAGACCTTTTACATACAATAGAAGGGGATAAAGTCCCTGTGGTGCATGAAAGGAATCTGTTGGGAAAAACTGTCTGGGTTCTTCCTGCTACGGGCAAAGGTAAACCCATTCATGGGATTGCTTTTGCTCAAGGACCTGGATGTACTTGGTGGGTGATGCTGCAGGATGGTGGAGTCCGATGTGTCCCTGAAGGTGATCTGATCTTGGGTGAGAATACTTAATTCTGAACTGCATGATGTTAATTGCTGCATAATACTAACAGTGTTCATAAGTGTCTTTCAGGTTGAAGCAGTGGTGATGAGACCGGAGCTAGCTGCAAGTGGCGTCCAGTAACCTCCTCGAGACTGACATCTTTAACCTGCAACCCGTGGGCACGAACTGTGACAAAGCTCATATCATCTCTCCTACCCTGGGAGACTCCTAGCCAGATGGAAACCCACAATCCTGAACTAAATGAACTTGATGAACTTTTTTTTTTGTATAGAGATGAATCATAAACTAATGTTATCTGTATATATTTTAAAATGAAAAGTTAGTGGTGATCTGAGTATGACGTGAATGGTATGGAATAAGGGGTGGAATGTCCTGGTTTGGCCTAAACCAGGCCGATTTTCCTTTCAGTGATTTTTACTTTCAGCTAAGTCTCCTCTAACTAACTGCATGTTTTTGCAGACAGTGTCTGCTTCCAGGACTGATAACGCTCGAAGTTTGTAGTTATCACTGAGGCACCGGTAGGGATGTTGTGCAGAAAGGCTCTTGCTGTACTTATTCTTGAGAGAAACCAAGGTCACTGCTGAATTCCTCATTGCTTACGAGTGAAGAGCCGAAGGGGGGTCGCAGCTGCAGAGGGGAGCGGACAGGGCAGGTGACCCAAAATTGACCAATGAGGGTATTCCATCCCATACACGTCATTCTCGGTATAAAGGGGGGGGGATCACGAGGGTCTCGCTCTCTTTCTGCTATGGCCGGTGTCCAGGGAGGACTCCGTCTGTTTTCCTGCTGCCCCCGATCCCGATCCGTGCGTTCCTGAATCCAGCTCTCGACCGTCGCTAGGCCCAGGCTGGGCCTTCCCGGAGCCTGCCCTGCAGTGCCGGTGGTGACGTGGCTGACTTCAGGGGAGCTCAGTCTTGGTTTTGTATATATATTTGTATATATTTGATTATTTCTATTATTATTATTATACTTTTTTTTCATTATTATAGTTTATTAAAACTGTTTTAATTTTCCAACCCAGAAGTCTCTCTCCCTTTTCCCTTTCCCTTTCCCTCTGGGGGGAGGGGGGGGGAATAACAGAGGGCATCTGCCGCAGGTTTAATCGCCAGCCCAGCTTTAAACCGTGACAGGAAATAAAGTAGTAATGTATTAATTTCTATATATACCGGAATGCCCAATGCCTCTCCTATGATGGGATTTACTGGATAAATTAGGAGCACGAATTATTTTTGAAAATGGGAAATTTCAAGTTCATTTTCCTGAAGCTAATGCTTGGCAAGCCCAGATTTATTTGTTACAGTCGGAGACAGAAGTGGCTGGAATCCTGCCAAAAACAGAAGAAACTGGAAGTGTTCCAGAGGAAATTAAGAATGCTGCTAGTCCTTTTTGTCTGGGCAATGAAAAACTAGGAAGAGCAAAGAATGCAGAACCAGTAAAAGTTGAATTAAAAGCAGGAGCCAAACCGGTAAGAAAGAAACAATATCCTATCAGTTTAGAGGCTAGAAAAGGTCTGGAATAAATTATAAATAACTTTTTTGAACATAGACTTTTAAGAGAATGTCAATCTGAATATAATACTCCTATCCTTCCAGTGAAGAAACCACATAATCAAGGATACAGGTTGGTCTAGGATCTGAGAGCAATAAATCAACTGGTAGTGGACATCCACCTGGTGGTCCTAACCCATACACATTGCTGACAGACTCTAATGTCTTCCTCATTTAAAAAAAATTAAGACAGATTAGAAACATAACAATGTGAGATATATTTGCATGTTCTGAGTTTTTCCATTTTTTTTTTCTTTAAAAATAATGTTAAATATTCTGAGGCTATGTGAAATGGGAAAAAAAGAGGAGGAGTTCATAGATCATTTTTACATAAGTATAGTATCTGTCAGTAGGTAAGAAAATATATATTAAGAATCAAATTCTAAATCAACATCAATAAAGTACTGTATATTTTTAGAAAGTCATCTGGTCTTTCAAGAGTTAAAAATCAAGTAGGTATTCTTGGTCACTTTTCATGAAAATGAGATTTGTTAATGATTGTCATACAAAAATATTTGATTTATAGTTGATATCAAGGGAGAACACAGAGTATCAGACACTACAATGTGGTGATTTATCCTCTCAGAAAAAACTTGTTTGATATTGATTAATCATAACATTTGATTAATGTTTACATTAAAAATCATATTACAATAATTTGACATTTTCTTTCTTTTCCAGTACATTTCATACTATTTTAACACTTATCTTAAAAGAAATTGTTCAAAAAACCTAATTCATTACCATAATGAAATTATTTCCAATATTAACTATTTTGGGGGTTTTATTTTATTAATCATAAAATTGTAAAATAAATGACACTCAAATCTGTACTATATTTTTACCATTTTTAGTTTTTTTGCCAAAATAGATTTTGAGTTTGCCCTCAGTTGCCAGTGAACAGTTGCACTGTACCTCTAACAAAAATGCAGGAATGAAAGTGAGTCCTCAGAACTTATTGTCCAATACATAGCACTACTCCACACGTTCAAAAAAGATGCTACATGAACTTTTTATCTTCCCCAAAATTTATCTTTAGTTCAAAGCATTTTTATGTGTAGGTATTTATATCTCCTTCCCAAAACTTCAATAAGCTAAGAACTTGAATCAAAATATTTGGTCCTCACATCTAGAAAATTATAATTGTAATAACCATTCTATTTTCTTTTCTCATCTAGTCTGTTATTTTTATTTTTCTTAAAGAATAAGGCATTCAATATGATAAGTATTTGAGAATTAGATTCTGTGATTCTGTAATTACATACAGTCCATTTTTTAAAACAGGCTATAAATTTTAATTTGCAAAAAATTATTTAATTCCAAGAAAGTAAGTCACCTTACAGAAATATATTAAAATATTAAACTTGCTCAGAGATCTTTAAAATCAAAGATATTCTTCTGTTCAGTTAGTTTTTTGTTAGATGATTTGTGTTTAAACAACTGTCTCAGAAGGTTCCTGTTTGTTTTTCAAAGAAAATGCTATGCACATTTTTCACTTTACAGCATTCAGATAAAAAAGTAGTGCTGTCCTCTAGTGGACAGCAAATAAACTAGGCTAGAACAATCTATTTTGTTTAACCTCATATCCAAAATGACTCACTCATATACTTTAATGTTAAGCTCAAATTTACTTTCTTCAGGTTATTTTTAAATTTTACATTCCACATGCAAGCTCCTTAAATACAATAATGTATTTAAAATGTTAAGTGCCTTAAAGCAATGTTGTAGAAAGGCATTTTCTTGATCAAGTATTTTGTACCAGTTAATCAAAATCTTCATATGCTGATAATATGGGGAAAATGTATTAATACAAAGAGGGTACTTTTGTTAGCAGGGAGAAAATTTCAGGTTTTGTAACATTAGGATTTGATTAAGAAATTAAGGAATAACTAGTAGGAACTACTGAATGAGTACATTCTCATTTAAACGTTTCAGATTTTGTTTTCTCTAGGAATAAAAGCATTTACCTAAGAATAGTGACTAACTGGAAAGACTTTTAGTCCTGGCTGACAAAAGAAAGGTAAATGCTTACCCTAGCTGGGCTTTTTTTTAAAAGCTAGAATTACTTCTATCATAAACCAAGAAAATGTTAAGAGTTTACAACTTCTGGCTACAATGAAGGCTGAAATACCTGCAGAAAGGGATATATCCTTCCATTTAAAATTCTTCTCCTACAGGTAAAGGCTACCAGAGAAACTGCTTTGCCTAAGGTATTTAGCTTTCTAAATAATTCCTACTTGAGAAATTAGGAAGCAAAAATCAAGGCTGCAAGTTTATCACAAGTTTATTTACTCAGCTACCCATTGCAGTTCTCTTTTGGTGGATGAAAAGCTGGACACAAGCCAGCAATGTGCGCTCACAGCCCAGAAAGCCAACCATATCCTGGGCTGCATCAAAAGCAGCATGGCCAGCAGGTCGAGGGAGACGATTCTCCCCCTCTACTCCGCTCTCGTAAGACCCCATCTGGAGTACTGCGTCCAGCTCTGGAGTCCTCAGCACAGGAAAGACATGAACCTGTTGGACTGGGTCCAGAGGAGGGCCACAAAAATGATCAGAGGGCTGGAGCACCTCTCCTATGAAGACAGACTGAGAGAGTTGGGGTCGTTCAGCCTGGGGAAGAGAAAGCTCCAGGGAGACCTTATTGCGGCCTTTCAGTACTTAAAGGGGGCTTATAAGAAAGATGGGGACAGACTTTAGTAGGACCTGTAGTGATAGGACAAGGGGTAATGATTTTAAACTAAAAGAGGGTAGATTCAGTCTAGATATAAGGAAGAAAATTTTTATGATGAGAGTGGTGAGACATTGGAACAGGTTGCCCAGAGAGGTGGTAGATGCCCTATATCTGGAAACATTCAAGGTCAGGTTGGATGGGGCTCTGAGAAATCTGATCTAGTTGAAGATGTCCCTGCTCATTTCAGGGGAGCTGGACTAGATGACCTCTAAAGGTGTCTTCCAACCTGTTGCCGCTTGTCTGCAGCAAGCTCCGTTCGGTTGCTGGCTGGCCTGAGGCTATCCGCACCCCAGGGCCATTGAGCACTGACACCAATGTGAGGATGCAACAAATGGCGTTTATTTAACTGCGCAACAGCCTTATATAGTCGTCTTGTCCCGTACGAACTCGCATGATAATGACACATCCTGCTCCTTTTGCCACGCCTACCTTCCGTTACAGCCCGAGATTTTCCGGTCGCCGTACCCTAATCTACCTACATTTCCCCCTCCCCATGCTTCAAGTCATGCAAAGTAAAGCGTATCGCTGATTCTGGAGCCTTGCATCAAAGCGTAAGCGTAGCTGGCGGATACAACATCCCAAGCCCAGGTTCTCCAGTAGGATTCCCCTGCAACTCCTGAGATGCAAAGCAAAAGCAAGCTAATCATAAGCGCATTGTTCAAAGCTTTTGTTTCACTCAGCAACGGCCGCCGTTCCTCATCTTTCTTGGCACCCCGCCGCTTTACCAGACTCTCTGTACTGTCATGACTCCTCACGTCTGAAGGTCGAGGCTGGTGCTGTTTCGGCTTCCCCCACAGGTACTCCTGCAAAACATAAAGCTCGGACAGCGTACATATTACTTCGGGTTAGGATTTTGTTTTAAATCAGGGCGCAAACAGCGTGTAGGGACCCACTGTATAACATCATCCCGTTTGATGGCGGCATATCCCCTCCCGTGATGTAGCAGCTCCCAACCTGTTTCCCACTCCGCTGCCCCAGGGAACCGAACCTTGACTGGGGGGCCCACTTCTGGCACCCCTGGACCCCAATGTCGCTCAATTGGGGCACGCTCTTGGTCTCCCCGGGCAAAATGATTTAAAGAATAAAGAGGGCGATGTAAAATGTGAGATTGGTAGTTGACAGGAATTACGTCTGGGAATCCTTCCCCCTCCCCAAGAATCTTAATTCTGTGTTTTTGTTTCTTACTTAAACCTGGTTCCCTGTGTCTCGCAGAGCCCAGTCAGAGAATCCCAGCCTTGGTTACCCATAAATCCTGCTCTCTGTTGTTGAGCCACAAAGGTTGTATTGACCATTCGTTGCACAGTTTTCTGCAAACATGCAAACAAACAGGGTAACACAAGTAGGATAATGCCTATTATAAACATTCCCATAAGCAGACTCTATCTACAAAACATGCAGTTTACTTCAGAACATACTGTTATTCTCTGTTATTCTAGCTGAAAGGAAAACTACTGACAGGAAAGCTGATTCTGTGTAAAGGTAACACAGATCAGGCCTTTTAGAGCCTACTCTGAGGCCTACTCTTGCTAAACCATCCGGTATCAATTTCCCCCCTTTGGAAGTAGTTAGATTTATTATCTCACTACTTCCATATACTATTCTCAATGATTGCCTCAACACAACCCACGCAGATCCCTATGATAATTATAAACACAACTATATAAACTATTCCCTCTAATAATGTGGCTAATCATCCTTTTAGAAACAATCCACCGTACTCCTGCGCCTGTAGAGACAGAAACATAACCTCGACCCATTAGTAATAGTTCCCCTGGTCCCAACCACTCGTTAGTACCTGGTTCCCTATACCACACTTTGCCTTTGTTTTGCACATAGCTTGCTCCCTGTCGAACTGCCTCCCAATGTATTACAATTGGGGGTCGCTCCTTATCTCCTGCTAAAGTTAAATGGTTAAGTACATAAACAGCTTTTGCAAGTCTCTCAGAAGGTTCAGTTTCCTCTCCCCCTTTTTGTTTTTGCAGAAGCTGTTTCAATGTACTATGAACACGTTCCACAATCGCCTGACCCATAGGCGAATGAGGAATCCCGGTGACATGTGTAATACCCCATAGTTGACAAAATTGACGAAAAATTTATGAACAGTATGCTGGTCCATTATCAGTCTTAAGTTGTTGTGGAACCCCAAGACTTGTAAAGCAAGCAAGTAAATGTCATTTGACATGACGATCTGTTTCCCCAGTTTGTGCTGTTGCCCATATTATATGTGAAAACGTATCAACAGATACATGAACATATTTGAGCCTTCCAAATTCTGCAATGTGAGTAACGTCCATTTGCCACAGTTGCAACGCACTCAACTCTCGAGGATTTACCCCTATTCCAATTCCCATGCCAATTTTCTGACAACTAGGACAAACACTAACTAATTCACGTGCTTGTGCCATGGTGAGGTGAAATTGTTTCGCTAACATTTTCGCTGATTGATGAAAGAATTGATGGGATAGGTGTATTTGTTCAAATAAATTTGGTGATATTTGCGTATAGGACACAAGTGTGTCTGCTTTATTATTTCCAATGCTCAAATCTTGATCAAATTGATGACTACGAATGTGGGTGACAAATAAGGTATCTCTCTGAGGTTTATTGCTTGATGCAACTGTAGCAAAATGGTGTAAAGTCGCATATTTCTTATTGGTCGTATAAAAGCTCTTTCAATTCGATTTACAATGCCTGCTGCATAAAGAGAGTCTGTTACAATATTGACAGGTAAATCCTTCCATTTTACAAAAACCTGATATATCGCAAAAAATTCAAGTGTCTGCAATGAGTCCTCAGTAAATTCCTGAGAATTTACAATGTTTCCATTGTCCATCCTTTTGTCAGGTAATAACTGCTGAATGTGATCGCTTTCCTGCATCAGTAAAAACAGTTAGTCCAGTCACAGGTATCTCTGATCTGATAGGTTTTTCTTCCCAATCCTGTTTGCAAATAAACTGTAGCTTTTTATCTCTTGGCAAATGTGTTAACAATTGTCCAGTAAAGTCCTGTAAGGCCATTTGAAAAAGAGTTGACTAATTTGTTAACCACTGTAGATATTCCTTTCTGATAGGTAAATAGATAGCATCTGAGTCTAGTCCGGTAATGTCTGTAATCCTTTTATGTACTTTGACAAGCAATTGTGCTATTGCTTCCACTCTGGTACAAAGTGTTGTTTTAGGATGAAAAAACAAAGAGTCCACTCGAGCATTGCCTTCTGCAATAAACCCAGGCAAATTAGTATGATTTCTTACATGTAAAACATAAAACAATGCAGTTCGGATTTGAATTTCTTGCCACAGAGCTCGCAGCAATTCAAAAACACACTGATTACATATATGCTCTATAACAGGTCTATCCAATTGTTTTATAATGCCAGCTACATATGCTGAATCAGTAATCAAATTAAAGGGAATGGGAAAATTCTGAAATATTTTTAATACAGCTCGTAATTCTACCACCTGAGGTGAACTCTTTTGTTGTACTACCATAGATTCCCACTTGCCATCAGAATACCAGACAAGGCCCACCTTGCCTGTGTTCCCAGATCCATCCGTAAAAATGGTAATTCCATCCACAGGAGTGTCTGCGCACCACACTCCTGTGGCGATTGGAAGTTCCACACTCAATTTTATAACAGGATGGGAGGGCAAGTGGTAAACAACCTGTCCCGAGAAATTCTCCATAGCTGTTTGCAAAGCAAAGCTATTAGCCATACACCACTCAAAATATTGAGCTGCAATAGGAACGGTTAGTGATGCAGGGATCTCTGGCCACAAGCTCCCGACATCGCATCCGTCCTTTGATGAATAATCTGTGCCAATAGCTCTGTAACGAATTTGATCATTCTGAATTCCATTGACCAATTATTGCATACGGAATTTGCCTATCAAACAAAGTGATAATTTGTATTTCCTGATTCAAATCAATACGATGTACAAATTTGGAATGTAGCCTGCTTTCTATTTCTGTAATCAGTTGCTGTACCTCTGAAGTAGTGTGTCGTGGTGCTGTTAAAGTTGTGTCCCCTGTTAATAATTGGAATAGAGACTGCAATTGTGACAACGTAAGCCCCAAGTACGGCCGCAGCCATAACTTGAGCCTTATGTTCCACAGTACCCACTTTTGCACATGCCTTTATCATAGCATTCAAATCTGTTTTTCCAGGTAAAGCTTCAATGATCTTTTGACAATCAGCATTAGCATTATCCCTGTTTGCCACAGGTCCAAGGCTTGGCAGCCGCACAGGTTAACCCCGTGTGGAAACACCAGTCCTGCGCTCCCTGCGGTTTGGGCTGCGAGTTAACTGCATAGGCCTGGAACTGGTTGGGAAGATTCATTTGTGTCAGCATATGGTTCCCCCGCCCTGCATTCTGCAGCTGGTTGTTATCAGCTGACCTTGAGCATTATACTGAGACCTGCACAGCTTCACAAAATGCCCCAGCTTCCCACAGCAATGACACATCAAAACAGTTATCTCTCCCACCCAGCTTCAACTTCTTAAGGCAGTTTTTCTTAAAGTGACCTTCCTGTTCGCATGTATAACAACGATGAACTACCTTAACTGCCGCCGCAAAAGTTTTTGCTAAATGCTCCATCTGAAATGTGGTGGTTCCTACTTTCTCACAAGCATCCATTAGCTCAGTTAAGGTGGGGTTACGATTTGCCATCCCCGCAGCAACCCCTCTGCAGTCCTCACCTGTGTTGTCCCTCGCCAACTATAGTGGCAATGCTTCTCCCACAACCCTCCAATCCAACAGTTGCCAAATATTTCCTCCCTCAGGACCCGCACCCACAATCACCGGATATGCCCGTGGAATCACAACTCCTTCTAATAACACATCTCGAATGACCCCTTTCCATTTTACTCCTCCCCCCCTTCCCCCGTATACGCGGGCGGACGCTGATTCTCTCCCTCACCTCCCACATTACCAGATGGACGCAGACCTCCCCCCCCGCCCTGATCTAAAGGTGGAGTAGGGATTTGTAAAGGAGGTTGAGGTGGCCCTAATACTTGTCCCGAACACAGAGGGGGGTTTTGGGGAGACATAGTCACGTGTCCCGAGGCGTTGGCTGTACGATGCTGCTGCAATTCCGTCTTTAATTCTTCCAGTCGTCTACCAAGCTCTGTCATGTCAAGTTCGTGTCCATTTCGTGATGGTAACAGTCCTTTAAGTCCTTGTGACTCTGGTACTGCTAACTCTGTAAATGGCTAATCCGGTAAAGGTGGGTACAAAGCATGTTTACCCTCCTTCTTCTCCTCCTGCTCAGCCTCATCCGTAGAGAGATCAATGAGAGGAGGAGGGGGTTTCGGAGGGGGTTTCTGCCAAGTCTCCTGTTCAGCGTCTGAATCAATTAGTCCAAATCGAGCTCGTGTTTTAGGGCGCACTATCAGTCCTGATGGATCTGTATCTATTTTACTCGCTCCCCACTCCTTAGCTTTTTTCGGAGCCGTCCGTACCCACGGTGATAAAGGAGCTGCCACCGGTACAGCCACCGGGGCCGTGGGAGGTGTTGGTCCTGCAAACAGTGAGGGGGTAGTAGACGTCTGCGGTCCTAAAGCCATAAAAGCTGAATGTGTGACTTCTCTCTCTGCTTTTATTCCTTTTAACACTTCACTAACCAGCTTCCATGCAGCAGGCAATTTAAAGGCTTCCTTATCACCACTTGACACCGCATTCCAGAGAGTCACCAATCTTCTCCCATAAAGGCACTTCAAAGACATCATTAAAGGTTGTAAAATGTCCTTTATCTTTTGCCCAAAACAGTAACTGCTTTAACGCAGCTTCGTCATATTTAATTCCTCTCTCAGAGAGTATATGTTGGAGGAGTTTCACCACTGTCACTTCTGTCTTGGTCAGGGTAGACCCCATGTAAACACGTCCGAGCCGCATCCCATGTCGCCCAGTCCTCCCGCGCAGTCCGTAGCAGCCACAAGATAACTCCCCATGTTTTTAATTCTTTGGCAGAACCCGCTGCCATAGCTCACTCAGCGAGCTGCATCGAGCACCGCTCCCAGGTATTCGGCTGTAAACAATCAGCCGGTCCTGCCACCGCCCCCCCCTTTAACGAGACAGTCCACACACTGGGCTACGTCTTTCGATTTCACAGAAATCTTAAATTCCCCGCCCAGTAACGAAATCACCTTTATCAAGGCTTCCATGGTTCGCGAACCCACTCCGACCGCCTGCGGTCCGCCAGCCCAGCAATCACGTCGGGGTCACCACTTGTTGCCGCTTGTCTGCAGCAAGCTCCGTTCGGTTGCTGGCTGGTCTGAGGCTATCCGCACCCCAGGGCCATTGAGCACTGACACCAATGTGAGGATGCAACAAATGGCGTTTATTTAACTGCGCAACAGCCTTATATAGTCGTCTTGTCCCGTACGAACTCGCATGATAATGACACATCCTGCTCCTTTTGCCACGCCTACCTTCCGTTACAGCCCGAGATTTTCCGGTCGCCGTACCCTAATCTACCTACACAACCCAAACCATTCTATGATTCTAAGAGTAGAAAAAGATGACTGAGCCCCACAGCTAAGGAACCATGGAAGCAGAACAGTCCACCTAATTGTGTCAAAGGAACTACTGCCAGAGGTTGATTTTATTTTATTTGAGCTCTCAGACAGGCCAATTGCTTAGTAAAAAAATCTTAGAAAGGATTTCTGTGTGCACACAGAGCAGAAAAGATCTTTAAAAAAGTCTTCCTGGATTTGTATGACCTGTTTGTCAACTACTGAGAGCATATATTTGGATTCAAATAGAATATCTATAAACAACTTAAATGTCTCAGCAATTTCTACACTGTGTTTATCCTCAATAGATGGGTGATAGCCCTTCCTTTCTGACATGATGGAAGCAGCTGCAGTTGTTAGTTATGGTAAACTGGTGGGGTCTGATCACCAACTTTCTGCCTGAGAATTCTTCCAAACTTAGTACAAATTGGAAGGTGACATACACACACAAATTTTCCAGGTAGACACCTTCAAATTGGGGGTTTGTTCAATAAAAACATACCTACATACATAGAATCATTTTGGTTGGAAAGGACCTTTAAGATCATAGAGTCCAACCATTTGCACACCTTTTGTCCCCAAATTAAGTGTTGCTGGATTAAAAAGATGTGGAGAGGATAACCAATTACTAAGTGCACCATTCTCTGATAATCAAAATTGTCTGTAAACAAAACCCTCTTTCCTTTGAGAATCAGACTGCCAATATACTATAAATGGGACATGACAGGTTGCAAAATGATAAAAACAGGTGAATACAACCAGACTGTCAGGCTGATGCATGGAGTGGGGAATAAAGGCTAGTGAAAAACAAGTGTTGATCCTTGGATTTCTGTTTTTTAAGCATTTTATGCAAATTTCTATATTGGGTCTAGTTGCTTTTACATTCTTTAGGATTTCAACACCCACCCGTTGCAATGTGCTTACTGTCATATTACATGATTTCCACAGTATGGTGGAATAAAGGTATAAAGCGGGGGGATCACGAGGGTCTCGCTCTCTTTCTGCTATGGCCGGTGTCCGAAGAGGACTCTGTCCGTTTTCCTGCTGCCCCTGATCCCGATCCGTGCATTCCTGAATCCAGCTCTCGACCGTCGCTAGGCCCAGCCTGGGCCTTCCCGGAGCCTGCCCTGCAGTGCCGGTGGTGATGTGGCTGACTTCAGGGGAGCTCGATCTTGGTTTTGTATATATATTTGTATATATTTGATTATTTCTATAATTATTGTTATTCTCTTTTTCATTATTATAGTTTATTAAAACTGTTTTAACTTTCCAACCTGGAAGTCTCTCTCCCTTTTTCCCTTTCCCTTTCCCTTTGGGTGGGGGGGGGGGGGGAGGGTTAACAGAGAGCATCTGCTACAGGTTTAATAGCCGGCCCAGCTTTAAACTGTGACACCCATCTTGAGGTGTTGAAACTACAGACTTGACCATCTCAAATTAGAGGACTGAAATTAATGCTGTCATGTGTCTTAGAGTTAAGGCCATCCTGATGAACTGCAGAACTGAGGTACGTAGATGACACCAAGCTCATTTTCTAACCCTACTGTCCTAGTTTCATTGGGATTTGGTTTCAGTTTGTGGCCAGCCATGGTGATCAAGGCCCTTAGCAGTTAAATCCAGGGCAGCTGGACCCTGGCTGGCCCACAGGTGTATTCTATATCATTAACATCAAGTTCACTGTAAAAGAGAGGGCTTGCTGGGGAAAGGTGGGGTTTTTCTTCATTTCCCCCTCTCCTTCATTGTGTTGTGTGGTTTTTTTTTTTTTGTTGTTTTTTTTTTGTTTGTTTGTGGTTTTTTTTTTTTTTTTTTTTAGAGCAACTTGCCAGTGATCTGTGGATAAGTATAATTTTGTCTATTTTATGTTGTTATTTATATTGGTTTCTTAATTTCATTAAATCTGTTCAACTTCAACCTACAGGTCTCTCTCTTTTTCCTAATTCCCTTCCTTATTTGGGGAAGGGACCTTGGGTGATAGAGAAACTGCTTATTTTTTTTAGTCCTGGGTGTGGGCTAAATGTGAACAGTTTATTTGGTGCTCAGTGTAAATAGATCACCTAGGAGAACCATAGACTTCTGATCTGAGAGTCTTAAAGGGTTGAAGTTTTCAGATTTGACTGGTTTTTAGTACAAGCATTCATCATGTTGGTGTCAGTATTGGGGCTGCTGGGGGGAATTCTCTGGTGTTTGGTTTTACAGTTCCTTTTGTGGTGGCTAATTAAAGGTGTGGTTTTGCCGTTGTTTGTTGCTTGTTTTGTGTGGTTTGTCACTCCTGGGCAGGGAGTTAAAGGTATCACTCTGCTATGTGGTTTGGCATTGGTTTATGGTATTATAAATACTTTTGGAACTGTGACTGTTTATGATTTCTATAGAATGGGAATGGGTGACATGTATGTTCTTTTTACCTTGAGGTTGATCTCAATGGCTTCTGAGATTTTTGAATACCCATAGGATGTTTTGTCCACCATGCTCATATTGTTAGGCCTTCTGAATGTCTTTCCATTCTTGCTTTCACTTCAACATTGGTATAAGGGTGGATACAGCACAGCTGCTGCTACTACTGTAACAGACACTGCAGCTGCCCTGGTACCCACAGCTGGAATTGCCGATACTCAGACCCTGACAGTCCCTAGAGCAGGCACCCCGGCTATCCCAGAGGCTATTCAGATCTCTGCATTGGGTACTGTGATTACCCAACTCCAGGAAGCACTTGCTGTGATTACCCAGACCTTGGCAATAAGGGCTGCAGCTAATCAGCCCCCAGTGATGGGTGATGCAGCTAACCTAAGGACTCAACCAGTGCTGGTAGTAGTTGCCCCTGTACAGAAAGCGAAAACTACAAAAAGAGCAGGTTGTGATGGCCTATCAGGAACATTACATGAGGCTGAGCCAGAGGTAACCACTCTATCCCTATCCCTGAGTGAGCTGTGAGATATATGTAGATATTACAGCCATTATGAAGGCGAGCAACTTGTTACTTGGCTGCTCTGCTGCTGGGATAACATAGCCAATGGTTTCAAGTTACATAGTAGATGAAGCCAAGCAGCTGGGATCAATGGTTAGAGAAGTGGGTATTGACAGCAGACTTGCAACTGGTGCAGAGCCCCCCACTCTCTTGTGGTGACTCCTGTGAAGCCTAAGGAAAAGGTATCCCTTGAGGGATGATGTCATATACCACCCAGGCAAGTGGACAACCATTGAGAGAGGGGTTAAGAATCTCAGGGAAATAGTTGTGCAGGAGCTGATTTTTGCTGACCTGGATGACTTGCAGACACCAGTAGATCCAGATGCACTCAAAGTTACTGGACCCATGTAGTACAAGTGGGTACTGAGCGTGCCACCATCATATGGCAACTCATTAGCGTTATTCAGCAGGATGTGGCAGTATGCAGACAATCTCTTTTCCTTCACACGGGCCAGCATCTCCACAGTGGAAAAACTATCTGATAAATCCACAGAAATGCTCATAAGGTGTTTAAAAAAAAAAGTATAATAATAAAAATAATAAAATATATACAAAACCAAGATCGAGCTCCCCTGATGTCAGTCACGGCACCACCGGCACTGCAGGGCAGGCTCCAGGAAGGCCTAGGCTGGGCCCAGCGATGCATGGGAACTAGATTCAGGGATGCATGGATTGGGATCGGGGGAAGCAGGAAAACAGACAGAGTCCTCTTTGGACACCGGCCATACCAGAAGGGCGAGAAGGGAGAAGAAAGGGCCGAATCCTCAAGCAGAAGAAGCTACCAAGCCTCAAGCAGCAGAGGCAGCTCAAGCAGGCAGAGACCCTTCTGATCCCCCTGCTTTATACTGAGAATGATGTATATGGAATGGAATACCTTTGTTGGTCAATTTTGGGTCACCTGCCTTGTCTGCTCCTCCCTCCAGGTGTGACCCCTCTGCAGCTCTTCACTCGTAAGCAGTGAGGAATTTAGCAGTGACCTTGGTTTCTCTAAGACTAAGTACAGCAAGAGCCTTTCTGCATAACATCCCTACCAGTGCGTCAGTGATAACTACAAGCTTCAAGCATTATCGGTCCTAGAAGCAGACACTGTCTGCAAAACATGCAGTTAGTTTCAGAAAGTGCAGTTACTTAGAGGAGACTTAGCTGAAAGTAAAAATCACTGAAAGGAAAATTGGCCTGGTTTAGGCAAAACCAGGACACCCAGACAGAGGACAGACACCGCTCCCCATCTGCACCGAAGAATGTCTCAGGAATCAGGAGACAGCATTCCCCTGCATGACCTGCTTAGGAGAGATGGTACACGTCACGAGGTGCCCTGTTGTTTTTCCTACATGACCATAGAGAGGACATGAGAAAATGGGATAGAAAACCTACGTCGGCTTTAGGGACAGGCGTACATGAGTTACAAGGTGAACCAATTAGGAATAGGGCTTCTTCCAGGAGTTTTGTTGTTACAGTTCCCCATGGGAAGCTCTCCAGATAGCGTAGATGGGCTTCAGATCCCTATTTACCAGATGTGAATAATGGGGATCAAATCTACATGAGCTGCTCGAACCGAGATGATGATAATGAACACTATGTTCAGGAATAGAGGGGCCCTTCCTCTAGCCACGTGGAGGATAGGGACAACTGTGGTTTTTGGACTGTGTGGGTTTGATGGCCTGGCACATCAAAACCACAGCAGTTTAAGGCTCTAGTGGACATGGGTGCACAAGGCATCCTAATGCCATCAAACTATAAAGGGACAGAATCAGTTTGAATCTCTGGTGTGACAGGGGGCTCCCAAGAGCTGACTGTACTGGAAGCTGAAGTGAGTCTGACTGGGACTGATTGGCAGATGCACCCTACTGTGACTGGCCCAGATGCCCTATGCATTCTTGGTATAGATTATCTGAGAAGAGGGTATTTCAAGGACCTGAGGGGGTACTGGTGGGCATTTGGTGTAGTGGCTGTGGAGATGGAAGAAATTAAGCAGCTGTCTACCCTGCCTGATCTGTCAGACGACCCTTCTATTGTGGGGCTGCTGAGGGTCGAGGAGCAAAAGGTGCCCATTGCTACTAGAACGGTCCACCGACGGCAATATCAGACTAACAGAGACTCCCTGATCCCCATCCATGAGCTTATCCATCAACTGGAGAGCCAAGGCGTGATCAGCAAAACGTGCTCCCCCTTCAACAGTCCTATATGGCCAGTGTGAAAGTCTAATGGGGAATAGAGAAAAACTGTGGATTATCGTGGCCTGAACGAAGTAAAACCACTGCTGAGTGCTGCTGTACTGGACATGTTAGAACTCCATTATGAACTGGAATCAAAGGTAGCCAAGTGGTATGCCACAACTGACATCGCTAATGTGCCTTTCTCCATTCCTTTGGCAGTGGAGTCTAGGCAACAGTTTGCTTTCACCTGGAGGGGCATCCAGTACACCTGGAATTGACTGCCCCAGGGGTGGAAACATAGCCCCACCATTTGCCATGGACTGGTCCAGACTGCACTGGAGAGGGGTGGAGCTCTGGAACACCTGCAGTATGTTGATGACATCATTGTATGGGGTGATACAGCAGGAGAAGTTTTTGAGAAAGGGGAAAAAGTCATTCAAATCCTTCTAGAAGCTGGTTTTTCCATAAAACACAGAAAGGTCAAGGGACCTGCAAAAGAGATTCAGTTTTTAGGGATCAAGTGGCAAGATGGCTGTCAGCAGATTCCAATGAATGTGATTCATTAACAAAATAACAGCCATGTCTCTGCCATCTAACAAAAAGGAGACACAAGATTTCCTAGGCGTAGTAGGCTTCTGGAGGATGCACATTCCCCATTACAGTCAGATTGTGAGCCCTCTCTATGAAGTAACTCGAAAGAAGAATGACTTTAAATTGGGGCCCTGAGCAACAACAGGCTTTTGAGCAAATGAAACAAAACATAGTCCATACAGTGGCCCTTGGACCAGTCTGGATGGGAGCAGAAAGAATGTCCTTTCTCCTGCAGCTGAGGAGAATGGTCCTACCTGGAGCCTCTGGCAAAAGGCATGGGAGGGAGACGAGGTCAACCCCTAGGGTTTTGGAGACAGGGATAAAGAGGATCAGAGGACTGTTATACTCCAACAGAAAAAAAAGGTACTGGCAGCCTATGAAAGAGTTTGAGCTGCCTCAGAAGTAATTGGCACTTAGGCACAGCTCCTCCTGGTACCCAGATTTCCAGTGATGAACTGGATGTTTAAAGGACAGACCCCCCTCTACACATCATGCAATTGATGCTAAGTGAAGTGGGTTGCATTGATTACTCAGTGGGCCTGAAGAGGGAACCTTAATCACCCAGGAATTCTGTAAGTAATCATGGACTGGCCCAAAAGCAAACATTTAGGAATGTTGACAGAGGAGGAGGTCATGTGCGCTGAAGAGGCCCCACCATACAATAGACTATCAGAGAATGAGAAGCATCATGCCTTGTTCACTGATGGACTTGCTGTATTGTAGGCAAGCAGCGAAAGTGGAAAGCTGCTGTGTGGAGTCCTATGCGATGAGTGGCAGAAGCGGCTGAGGGAGAAGGTGAGTTGAGTCAGTTTGCAGAAGTAAAAGCCATCCAGCTGGCTCTAGAGATTGCTGAGTGAGAAAAATGGCCAGTAATCTACCTGTATACTGACTTGTGGATGGTAGCAAATGCCCTGTGGGGATGGCTGAAGCACTGGAAGAAAAACAACTGGCAGCTCAGAGGCAAACCCATCTGGGCAGCCCAATTATGGCAGGATATTGCTACCCGATTAGAAAAGCTGGTTGTGAAGGTATGTCACATAGATGCCCATGTACCCAAGAGCAGAGCCACTGAGGAACATCAAAACAACCAGCAGGTGGATCAAGCTGCTAAGATTCAAGTGGCTCAAGGAGATCTGGACTGGCAGCAAAAAGGTGAATTATTTTTAGCTTGGTGGGCCCATATTACATCAGGCCATCAAGGCAGAGATGCTATCTACAGATGGGCCTGTGACCGAGGGGTGGATTTGACCATGGACACCATCGCACAGGTCATCCACGAATGTGAAGCATGCGCTGCAATTAAAGAAGCCAAATGACTAAGACCCCTGTGGTATGGAGGACGATGGCTGAAATATAAGTATGGAGAAGCCTGGCAGATTGATTGCATCTTGCTTCCACAAACCTGCCAAGGCAAGCGCCATATGCTCGTGATGGTGGAAGCAAGTACTGGCTGGTTGGAAACATACACTGTGCCTCATGCCACTGCCCGTAACACTATTGTGGGGCTTGAAAAGCAGGTTTTGTGGTGACATGGCACTCTGGAAAGAATTGAGTCAGACAACAGGATTCATTTCTGAAATAGCCTCATAGACACCTGGGCTAAAGAGCATGGTATTGAATGGATATATCGCATCCCCTACCATGCACCAGCCGCTGGGAAAGTGGAAGGATATAATGGGCTGTTGAAGACTACCCTGAAAGCAATGGGTGCTGGGACTTTCCAAAACTGGAATGAACACTTACCAAAGGCCACCTGGTTAGTTAATAGCAGGGGATCTGACAACGGGGCTGGTCCTGCTCAATCCGAACTGTTGTGTGGTGTAGAGGGGGATAAAGTCCCTGTGGTTCATGCAAGAAATAGGTTGGGGAAAACAGTTTGTATTCCTCCTGCCTCAAGCAAAGGCAAACCTATGTGTGGAATTGCTTTTGCTCAAGGACCTGGGTGCACCTGGTGGATGATGAAGGAGGATGGGGAAGTTAAATGTGTACCCCAAGGAGATTTAATTCTGGGTGAGAATAGCCAATAACTGTATCATATTAATTGTCATTTATTACAGTAAGAATCACCCCAGACCTTGAATATGGGCTGCAGCAGATACATGCACTGCAAGATCAAGATGCAATACACCATCCTGCTGTGCCCAACTATAACACCATACTGAGGCCTGGTTCTGATCTCCTAACTGAGTGAATCACACACCAATGTTTTTCTCTGCCCTGAGAAATATTCTGAGGAATGGAACCCATGGATTTGGACTGAATTGATTCAGTGGACTTCTTGGGAAAATGGCCCATTGTCTGGAGAGAATATCTCTGTGTATATGGGGATGTGTATTTATGTTGAGGGATGGGGAAAATAGTAGTGACTTGATGTAAATGATATAGAATAGGGAGTGGAATCCTGTCCTGGTTTCATTGGTATTTGGTTTCAGTTTGTGGCCAGCCATGGTGATTAAGGCCCTTAGCAGTTAAATCCAGGGCAGCTGACCCTGGCTGGCCCACAGGTGTATTCTATATCACTGACATCAAGTTCACTATGAAAGAGAGGGTTTGCTGGGATGAGGTGGGGTTTTTCCTGCTTTCTTTTGCATCTTGTGCCTTCTTCCTCTTCTTCATTGTGATTCCTGGAGCAACTTGCCAGTGATCTGTGGATAAATATACTTTTGTCTGTTTTGTGTTATCATTTATATTGATTTCTTCATTTCATTAAATCTGTTCAACTTCAACCTACAGGTCTCCCTCCTTTTCCCAATTCCCTTCCTCATTTGGGGAAGGGACATTGGGTGAGAGAAAAACTGCTATTGTTTAGCCCTGGGTGCGGGCTAAATGTAGACACCTACTTTCTCCTGTTACTAATTGGGGATTCCTTCCAAAATATAACAGCAGCAACAGACTAGTTTAATGGGTTACTAAACCAGTTTGGTTAACTAAAATTTGTCCTTCACCTGATGGGTTCAGACTTTTATCTCGCTGACTGCTTGGGCAATGTGCAAGTAAAGTCTTCAAGAATGAAAACCGTGGAAAAGGTGCTCTGCATTGCATCATTTTGTAGAGCCATGGTCATTGGAAATAATCTACCACAGTACAATGCATCCTGTTTAAGAAATGAGTGGAAGGCAGAGAGCTAGTCAGTTTAAGAGGGCCTGATTCTCCATCCCATTACACATTATATTCTGACATCAATGGAAGCATAAACTAAAGTGGAAGAGTGAAGAAGCAAATCCACTTTGCGATCCTAGCTCTGAACAGACTTTTCTGCTGTATGCTACTGCCAACACAGCGCAATTGATCCAAATTGGCCAATGAGATATTCCATATCGTGCAATGTCATGCTCAGTATATAGATGAGAGTTGGCTGAGAAGTCTCTCTCTCTCTCTCTCTCTCTCTCTCTCTCTCTCTCTCTCTCTCTCTCTCTCTTTTCTGGGATTGTGGCTTCAGAGTTTCTCTCCTCCAGGACCACTAGCCAGGGATGAGCTGGGCATTGGTCAGAAGGTGGTGAGCAGTTGCACTGTGCATTACTTGTTTGTATATTCTATTATCATCATTATATTTTATTTCAATTATTGTTTTTATCTTAACCCCTGACTCCCTTTACCTTTAAGTTTCTGATTCTCTTCCCCCTTTCCCTGGGGGGTGGGGGAGAGTGAGCAAGTGGCTGTGTGGTATTTAGCTGCCTGACAGGTCAAACCATGACAGGGCCTTAAGTAGTAGTACTCTTTCTAAGATTAAAGTCTGCAATTAGTCTTTTCATTTATCACCATCTGTTGTCTTCTGCTCTATTTAAAGTGAAGAAAATGAAGGTTAGCTGTCCTGGTGGGAGGTTATGGAGCTGAAGATAAATAAAGGAGGAAGAGACCTGCAGAACTTTTACAATATTCATCTGAGAGGAATAAGCACCACATCTTGAAAGTAACACTAACATGAAGGATGTTTCTGGATAAATAAGGCTCATGTTGGTTAAAAAGAAAATTACTGAAAAGTTCAATAGTGTCTTCATCTCATCACATTTTGAAATAGAAGAGAACAGCCTAGAATTTATTTCTGATATATGAAGCAATGAATGTTACTGTCCAAGTAGGGACAGGGAGCTGAAGTGATGGTCCATAGAAGAATCACTTTTGAGGGAATACATGTCCTCAATTATGTATCCTCTTATCCTGAAGATAGAAAAATTCCTGGTAGACTTTCCCCATTGACAACAAACAGCAGACATACTTCAACTGAAAAGTACTTGGTCCTTAAATGTGGTTATTCAGACTGATTTAATTCCCTGTAGGAACAAATATTTTTCTTTCAATGTCTTTGTCCTTAGATATTTCAAATGGTTCCCACAGATGTGGTCTGAATCACAAGGCAGAAGCTTGGGGCCTTAGCTGATTCTTTTTGAAATCACTTGGTCAACATCTACTATGTGCTCCTTAACCCACTTCCACCCTTCATCTCTTAAAATACTTGTAACAAACAACGCTTCTCAGAACATTGAAAGAGCTATGTACATTGCAACAACTACCCTAATCACTCTCGTGAAATAATATTTTAAGAAAAATAATACACATTTTTTTCTGAAGTTTTCATATTTAAGGAGAAATTGTATTTCCCATTCCAAAAAATATTCTCTCTTTAAATGCAGTTCACTTTTTTTTTGGTAGGAGGCTTTAAAATTGAAATAATGTTTCCCCTTGATAACAAAAGCAATAGAGATCAATACATAAAGTATTTAAATCCTATTAAGAACACAAGAGTGTACCATATGCAGCCTTACAAGGCCCAGAGATCTAATAGCTTGTATGAACTAATTTTAAGTGCAGGTTACTCAACTTAAGTAAAATAGTACAGCAAGTTTATTTTGCAAATATATAAATACAAATCTGCACATTTGTGTTCTGAGATATATATATTGACTATCACATTCAAAATTTTTGCAGTTATCACTTAAATAAAACAGATCAGAAAAGAGTCTAAAACAGAATCAACTGTATTATCTGGCACTTTGTTCTACACTCAGTGAACGGTTAAATTATTACATTTCAAGTAAATTCAGTAGCCATATGGTAAAGAGAAAAAACGCATGCAAGAAAGTGTTGCTATGCAGTGATACGGACTGACATATAACAGCCTTCCAGTATCTGAAGGGGGCCTACAGGAAAGCAGGAGAGGGGCTTTTTACAAGGACAAGTAGTGACAGGATGAGGGGGAATGGTTTTAAACTGTAAGAGGGTAGATTTAGATTAGATATCAGGAAGAAATTCTTTACTCTGAGGGTGGTGAGACACTGGAACAGGTTGCCCAGAGAAGTTGTGGCTGCCCCCTCCCTGGCAGTGTTTAAGGCCAGGTTGGATGAGGCTTTGAGCAACCTGGTCTAGAGGAAAGGTGTTCCCTGCCTGTGGCAGGGGGGGTTGGAACTAGATGATCTTTAAGGTCCCTTCCAACCCAAACCATTCTATGATTCTATAATGTATTTGACAGGTTTACATTTATTTCATTTTTCATTGGTGAGTGCATGGTATTCTGCTTGATATTTGGTTTAAGTATTTATTTTCAAATCTTCATTATATTTGCCCTAGTGTTTTTATTTGGTGAAAAAATGCAATCCTAAATAGGATTATCAATTTAAGAAGCAGTAATTGGGTCCCACCAACATGACATCATCTTTGTCATGAGTGCAAATATGTTCAGACTGAAAAAAAAACAAGAAACACACCTGTTCATGCCCATTAGATATGCTTGTATTAAATTATACAATTTCATTTTGAATGAGTATATTTCATTACCAGGTAATGTAAATTTCTTGGCATTAGTAGTCATTAAGTAGTAATACTCAAAGTTGAGGATGACCGACAAGTTGGCAGCGGCGGCGGCAGCGACTGAGGTTAGTGCGGGGAGAGATCAGGCCGTAGCGGGCGAGCGGTTTCCGTGCGGTTTCCGTGCTCCGGGCCCCCCCGAGCAGCAGCCCGAGACCCGCCTGGACCCGGAAGTTCCCGGCAACGAATCAGGAGAGGAGGGGGCGTAGCACCACCCCCTGTGATCGGGTGATAAAGAGCCTCTGGGAGGACAGGGACTAGTCCCTGCCCAGAGGGGAGAGGGGGAGTCAACAGTGACTGTGTGTGTCCCCCGGGGCGGAGGAGGGCACAGCCCCAGGGGCATGGCAGTTTGTGCAGCAGTTCTCGCAGACAGGGTGGCGAGCAGGGTAGGCGGGCAGGCAGGTATGGTTTCCACTCGGCGGGGCCCTAAGTCCCTTGCGGGTGCCAGAAAAGACACGGCAACCCAAACGGACCTGCCGCGGAAGCATGCGGAGATGCAGGTGGCAGGCTGCAGGGAGTGCCAGAGCCTGGCCCTGGCACTCGAGGGTAACGGAGACCTCACCTCTGTGAGGTGCGAACAGGTCGACGACCTGATCTCCTTGGTGGCCCAGCTCAAGGAGGAGGTGGAAAGGTTAAGGAGTACAAGAGCATCCCAGGAAGAGGATGGCGGGCAGTGCTGTTCCCTGCCTGTCCCGGGGAAAACGGACGGGCCTAATGCTCCCCGGGTAGTGGAGGATCCTCTTCCTCCTCCACAAGGAGCAGCAGGAGACCTAGGGGATGGGGGGGAATGGAGGCAGGTCCCTGCTCGGGGTGGCAGGCGAATCCCATCCCGACCTTCCTCCCCTCCCCACGTCCCCCTGCAGAATAGGTATGAGGCGCTGGAACCTGAGCGTCTTCCTGAGTGTCAGGAAGATACAAATCTAGGTGAAAGACCCTCTACGGGACTACGTGAACAGAAGCAACAGAGTAAGAGGGTTGCAACCAGCTCCAAAAAGGACAAAAGTAATTGTTATAGGCGACTCCCTGCTAAGGGGAACGGAGGGCCCCATATGCAGGCCAGACCCGACTCACAGGGAAGTCTGCTGCCTCCCAGGGGCACAGGTAAGGGATGTTGCCAGGAGGATTCCTCAACTGGTGAGGCCCTCTGGCTACTACCCACTATTAGTATTCCAGGTGGGTAGGGATGAGATTGAAGGGAGAAGTCCCAGGGCAATCAAAAGGGACTTCAGGGCCCTGGGGCGTTTGGTAAAGGGGGTAGGTGCGCAGGTGATATACTCTTCAATTCCTTTGGTATTTGGTGAAAATAGGGAAAAGACTATGAAAGTACAACAGATTAATATGTGGCTAAGAGACTGGTGCCATAGGTGGGATTTTGGGTTTGTTGACCATGGGGCGGCTTTCGTGGCACCAGGCCTGCTTATGCCGGATGGGGAACACCTGAGTCAGAAGGGGAAAAGGGTTATGGCCCAGAAGTTGGCAGGGCTGATCAAGAGGTCTTTAAACTAGGTCTGATGGGGGAGGGGGATAAGACCAGGGCAGCCACAAATAAACCTAGGGGTGACAGGCCTGCGTCGGGGGCAGGGCCGCTAGCCCAGCTGAAGTACGTTTACACCAATGCACGCAGTATGGGCAACAAACAGGAAGAGCTAGAAGCCACTGTACAGCAGGAAGGTTATGATGTGGTTGCCATCACAGAAACGTGGTGGGATGACTCTCATGACTGAAGTGCTGCTATGGATGGCTATAAGCTCTTTAAGAGGGACAGGCAAAGCAGGAGAGGTGGTGGGGTAGCGCTATATGTTAGGGAGTGCTTGGACTGTGTTGAAATTGAGGAAGATGGTGAGGATGACAAGGTTGAATGTTTATGGGTGAAGATCAGGGGGAAGGGCGGCAGGGCGGACATTACGGTGGGAGTCTGTTATAGACCACCCAACCAGGATGAGCAGGCGGACGAGGCGTTTTACAAGCGGCTGTCAGAAGCCGCCCGGTCGCTGGCCCTTGTACTCGTGGGTGACTTCAACTTGCCGGATGTCTGCTGTAAATACAACATGGCAGAGAGGAAGCAATCTAGGAGGTTCTTCGAATGTGTGGAGGACAACTTCCTCATGCAAGTGGTAAATGAGCCCACTAGAGGTGGGGCCCTGCTTGACCTGTTGTTCGTGAACAGAGAAGGATTAGTGGGAGATGTGAGGGTCGGTGGCCGTCTTGGGAATAGTGACCATGAAATGTTAGAGTTTTCGATAGTGGGGGAAGTAAGGAGGGGCAAGAGTAGAACTTCTGCCTTAGATTTCCGGCAGGCTGACTTTAGCCTGTTTAAGAAGTTGGTGGACTGAGTCCCTTGGGAGTCGGTCCTGAAGGGCAAAGGAGTCCAGGAAGGCTGGACATGCTTCAAAAGGGAATTGCTAAATATTCAGGAACAGGCTGTCCTGGTGTGTAGGAAGACAAGCCGTCAGGGAA
Organism: Nyctibius grandis; assembly: GCF_013368605.1. Classification (NCBI taxonomy): domain Eukaryota; kingdom Metazoa; phylum Chordata; class Aves; order Nyctibiiformes; family Nyctibiidae; genus Nyctibius; species Nyctibius grandis. The sequence goes on from NW_027167472.1 coordinate 453,846, forward strand.
AAAGACCGGCCTGGTTAAACAGGGAACTTAGACTAGAACTTAAGGAAAAAAAGAGAGCCTACTTGCTCTGGAAGAAGGTTCGGGTAACTTGGGAGGTCTATAGGGACATGGCCAGGTCGTGTAGGGAGAAGATTAGAAGGGCCAAAGCTCAATTAGAGCTCGATTTGGCTGCTACAGTCAAAGATAACAAAAAAAGCTTTTACAAATACATCAACAGCAAAAGGAGGGTCAAGGAGAGCCTCCACCGCTTGCTGAATGAGGAGGGTAGTGTAGTGTCAGGGGATGAGGAAAAGGCAGAGGTGCTCAATGCCTTCTTTGCCTCGGTCTTTAATGTCAAGACCGGTTGTCCTCAGGAGACTCGGCCCCCAGAGCCTGAAGTTAGGGACAGGGGGCTGTGTGAACCTGCCATGATCCAGGAGGAGATGGTTAGTGACCTGCTGTGCCAGTTGGACACCCACAAGGCTATGGGCCCAGATGGGATTCACCCTAGAGTAATGAAGGAACTGGCAAATGAACTTGCCAAACCACTCTCTATTATCTACCAGCAGTCCTGGTTAACTGGAGAAGTTCCAGCTGACTGGAAATTAGCAAATGTAACACCCATCTACAAGAAGGCCCGGAAGGATGATCCAGGGAACTATAGGCCTGTCAGCCTGACCTCGGTGCCAGGCAAGGTGACGGAACAGATCATCCTGAGTGCCATTACACGGCACATGCAGGACAATCGGGGCATCGGGGCCAGCCAACATGGATTCATGAAAGGCAGGTCCTGCTCGACCAACCTGGTCTCCTTCTATGACCAAGTGACCCGCTTAGTAGATGAGGGCAGGGCTGTGGATGTAGTCTATCTAGACTTCAGTAAGGCATTCGACACTGTCTCCCACAGCATCCTCCTAGACAAACTGGCTGCCCGGGGCTTGGATGGGTGGACTCTTCGATGGGTTAAAAACTGGCTGGATGGCCGAGCCCAGAGAGTGGTGGTGAATGGGGCAAAGTCCAACTGGCGGCCGGTCACTAGCAGTGTTCCCCAGGGCTCAGTTCTGGGGCCGGTGCTGTTCAATATCTTTATAGATGATCTAGACGTAGGGATTGAGTGCACCCTCAGTAAATTTGCAGATGACACCAAGCTGGGTGGGAGTGTCGATCTGCTGGAGGGTAGGAAGGCCCTACAGAGGGATCTGGACAGGTTAGATAGATGGGCCGAGACCAACGGCATGAGGTTCAACAAGAACAAGTGCCGGGTCTTACACTTTGGCCACAACAACCCCATGCAGATCTACAGGCTGGGGGAAGAGTGGTTAGAAAGCGGCCTGGTGGAAAGAGACCTGGGGGTGCTGATCGACAGCCGGCTAAACATGAGCCAGCAGCGTGCCCAGGTGGCCAAGGCGGCCAATGGCATCCTGGCCTCTATTAGGAATAGTGTAGCCAGCCGGTCTAGGGAAGTGATTGTCACTCTGTACTCGGCACTGGTGAGGCCGCACCTTGAATACTGTGTCCAGTTCTGGGCCCCGCACTTCAAGAAAGATGTTGAGGTATTGGAGCAAGTCCAGAGGAGGGCGACCAAGCTGGTGAAGGGTCTGGAGGGTCTGACCTACGAGGAACGGCTGAGGGAGCTGGGGTTGTTTAGCCTGGAGAAGATGAGGCTCAGAGGTGACCTTATTGCAGTCTACACCTACCTGAAGGGAGGTTGTAGTGAAGTGGGAGTTGGCTTCTTCTCCTGTGCAACTAGTGATAGGACAAGAGGACACAGCCTCAAGCTTCGCCAGGGGAGGTTCAGGTTGGACATCAGGATGAATTTCTTTACAGAAAGGGTTATTAGACATTGGAATGGGCTGCCCAGGGAGGTGGTGGAGTCACCATCTCTGGATGTGTTTAAAAAAAGACTGGCCATGACACTTAGTGCCATGGTCTAGTTGACAGGGTGCTGTCAGGGCAACGGTTGGACTCGATGATCCCTGAGGTCTCTTCCAACCTGGTTGATTCTCTGATTCTGTGAACAAGAGGTTAATATAATTCATGCTGCACAGTGCAGAATGTCAGTTTAAGAACAGTACTACTTTTCCTCAAGTAGTCCTCACAGAATAGCATGACGAGCTGAAACAAGTTCTTGTATAAAATTTTTTTCTTCCCAAATACGACTTGCAATAAAACAAGACAAACGACAACACTATAGAAAAAGAAAAAATTCACTTTTAACATATTTTTATCAAATTCATAACTAACTACTTTGTCAAGATAAAAGGTGACTGTTTATCATCCTGAAATGTTTTGTCACATAAATAAAACATGGCACACTTCATGCATCCATGAGATTTTGCAAGAAGATACTCCATTTTTGTTTACTCTGACAGTTGATTTAAACCAAATATATGTATACATTTTTTAAAAAATATATATATTATATATATAAAATTTTAGTTGTTTATTTTAGAGTTTTGAAAGTATTAGTTATCTAATCTCTAATTTATCTCAAATATTCATTTATTTAAATCTAGGATTTAGTTTAATGATAACGTAGTGCTACTTAAAATATGAACACATTCATCACAGTATCAATTAGTTAATGTTCCCATTCCCGTTCTCAGTAAAAAATAGGTGCAACTCTGACTACATAGTATCTGTGAACTCCAGTTACTTACAGTGAAGCAAATGAAGGGCTATTTTATAAATGCTTATCATTGCTGGGCATTTCTTGTAGACCATTTAAGCTGTTATAAACCATTTTTTTTGCTTGATGGACATTATAAATGCAAACTATACTGTAACTACTGCATCAGACTGAATACATTCTATTTTGAGAGAAAAAAAATGTAGGCAAACATCTGAGACTTCAGGATGCTTTAAAGCATTCTGAGTACTTCAGCCTGACCAGAACATGCCTTCAACCACTGTCTCTCAAGGAGTGTACTCAACAGCAAGTACATCTTCAATTTATTTACTGTTGGTCATAGACTCTCTTTTGTGGAAAACCTCCTCTTTTTTTTTTTTTTTAAAAAAACCACAACAGCAAAAAAAAAAAAAAAAAAAAAAAAGGCAAGAGAAAGAAAGATGAAATTAGAAACTTGTTTACAATCAGGAAGCCTGTGGCTGAGCTAGGAACTAAGCTAGTCTTTTAGGTAGCCTTTTCGAGACTCAGTCACAAAACAATCCATCCCTATGCACTAAGTCTCATGAGATGGATTGGGTAAAGATGGAGAACACCTGTAAGCCGCAGACACTCCAATCTCTCTTGATTGACACTCTCACCTTGTCTTTGACTTGATGTTGATAAGCCAGGTGGTATAGATCCCTCAGGGATGCAGCAAATGAGGACTCTTTCACAGAGGAGCAGGTGTCAATAGTGACAATCATTTCAGTGCAATCGCACTAGCTGTACCATGTTTTTATGGTGAAACAGAATTTTATCATTGACCATATCAAATGCATAGGAAAATTCAGCTGGGTTAATGTTAAAGCAATGCAATACAAATACCTAGCAATGCAAAAAAAGACTAAATCCAACAAAGAGAAATATCAGGTTATTAGTCCTTTGTAGGCTACATGATTCTCACCATTCCAAACCGCCATCTCTGTCAGCAAAATTTCAAAGCAAAATATTATTCTTTGCTTTAAAATGAAATACTTTGCTCTTATTTAAATAGCAAAATTCAGAGGGCTAAAGAGATAATTCACATACTCTGAAATAGTTTTAGTAGATGCTAGGGGATAGGTACACATTTACTTATTCCAAGACCAGGTTAACAGCTTCCAATAATGTCTTGCTGTTGTTATTTGTGTCTACTCAGTTTTCCACACATGGCAATTTTTCTGTTTGTTCCTGTCACAAGTGAGAAGCCATACAGATTCATGGGACCAAATATTCTGAGTCAACCACATTAAAAGCTGTCATAAATCAACAATCATATCGATTCCACTGACATTCTGTACCACATCTCTTGGATGAAATGGATTGATCTACAAGTAACTTCTGGAATTAGACAGAGTCAATGACTTTCTTGGCTGACCACTGTTTTTCCTTGCACATATATAGGAAGGAGAAGGAAATGTTCAATTTAATGTTCAACCTGCATTTAAAAAGATCTTCATCTAACTGAAAAAAATAAAATTGGGTTCTAGGTTTAACTAGCTGGATATCAGATCAAAAATTAATGTGGAAAAAATAAGCTGTTTCTCATAGATGATAAACCCAAATAAGGTTACTTACTTTCAGAAACATAAACAAATGTCAAAACACCGTGCAGACACTCTTGAAAGTACTGTGCTTTGAAAAGGCTATCTTTTCCCTCTGAAACAAAATTAGGAAAGGACAAGTCCCCCAACTGTGTACATTAAAGTCTAGATATTTGATGTTCTATATACATTCAAATACAGAACAGAGAAGTTCTTAGGCTCAAGTTAATATCTGCTTAGGATTCTATGTTACATTATAATTGGGCACTTTATCCGTTAAAGGTGCGGATAATAAATTTTTTCCTAATATAAAATGTTGATGAATCTTGAACTAACAAATTCATATTAAAAGATGTTACCACTGCAAAGGACAGGTAATCTTACCCGCGTATGTTATCTTGACCAGAAGGGACTATACTCAGGTTTGCTGCCTTCACTACTCTCTCAGTTATTACAAGGCTAGTAGAGTTCTGTGGAGCAACAGCTATTGTAGCAGATGTCTCATTCATTCCCATCAGCATCCCTGATATATTAAGTATTTTATTATGAATACTTTAAGATTTTCTTGCTTATTAAGCAGCAAACCAAAATAAGAGACTCTTAAACAAAAAAAAAAGTTAAATCATTTGTTGAGAAAACAATTTTATAAGAAATTACATAATTAGTTTAATATATTATTTGCAATGCCTTATTGCTAGAAATAAATTACTAATAACTGAACAATGATATGTGTGACACTAATGCAACTGTGAAACCAAGATGGTTCTTTTCACAAAAAGCATAACCTAAAAGAAGAATGTAAATATTAAGTAAGATTGATTTGGAAAAGACCAGCTTAAGTAAGACCATATACAAAGACACTTAACTATAATTTCATATCCAATTGCTAAAAATAATCTTGAAATTCAAAGAGTAGTCATCAGTTCAATTTAGTTCATGAAGATAAAGCCATCACATTAGAAACTGGAAAATTCAGTTAGTATCCATCGCCTTAAATGTCATGATAAATTATGTGATTAAAATAATTTGAATATCACTACAAAAATAGAACAGAAATGTCAAGATTATATCCAAACATACAACAAAAAAAAGTAAAGAAAGAAACGTTGTTCAAGGACATTTTAACAACAAACCCCCACTTTTCTCTCCTTTCAACATTCATTGTTTAGAAGAATGATTTGCCAGACACTCATGTTGATTAAAACCCAACAGTAACTACAACTTAACATTGTGTGTGCATTTCTGCATTATGTTCAGAAGCTGAAAACACAAACAATGAAGCACAGTACTTGAGGCAGAAATATGAAGCATCTGAAATCCACAATAAAATTAATAATGAAAACAATACAGAAGTCTCAAAAGGCTAATATTCCAGGGCTGCACATACAATTCTAACCCAGATCAAACAGCACTAAGATGCTTAACATAGCAATTAAAAAAATAACCCCAACATTTTAATACACTAGAATGTGCATTAGCTGCTGTCATAAAATAAGAAATATCAAAGAACAGCTCATGAGTAAGTAATGGGATATTTTTGAACATGATCTGCTCTTGAAAAGAACAAAAAATAAGCATACAACTTCCAGAAAGATCAGTTTTATCTTGGGAATAGTACATTCTGTTTCAAATTGTTTAATTTCACTAATAGGCAAAAGCTTTAAAAACTACATACAATGACTAAAACTGCTTTTAAGCAGAGCACAGGGACTAACATAACACTGCTGACAGATGTATGTACTCATTTAGGATTTGAACCCTCTCCATTAAACTCTATTAAGCAAATGCTGAATAAATGAATGCAACTATGTTTGTGTTAAAAGCCTGTTTCCCACATGTCACGGTTTAAAGCTGGGCCAGCTATTAACCAGGTGGCAGACGCTCTCTGTTAACCCTCTCCCCCCCCCCAAGGGAAAGGGAAAAGGGAGAAAGACTTATGGGTTGGAAAGTTAAAACAGTTTTAATAAACTATAATAATGAAAAAGAATATAATAACAATAATAATAGAAATAACCAAATATATACAAATATGTACAAAACCAAGATCAAGAGCTTGGAAATCCTCCTCAGGCAGAGTTGCTCCCCCCAGCACGAGCAGAAGGAAAAATACAGTACCTCCCCCCAGCACAAGCAGAGGGAAAAATGCAGTAGCTCCACCCAACACAGGCAGAGGGGAAAATGCAATAGCTCCCTGCCATCACACCTGCAGGCTTTTACCTGGAGAATTGGCAAAGCTGGTACCAATCAGTGGGAGACAGGAGGGCCCCTCCCTCCTGGGCCCCACCTCCAGGAGGCAGTGGGTTAGTGATAAATAGGAAAGTGAGAATGACATGTATGGGATGGAATACCTCGTTGGTCAGTCTTGGGTCACCTGCCCTGTCTGCTCCTCCCTGCAGGTGTGAGCCCCCTTCAGCTCTTCACTCATAAGCAGTGAGGAATTTAGCAGTGACCTTGGTTTCTCTAAGACTAATTGGCCTGGTTTGGGCCAAACCAGGACATTCCACCCCTTATTCCATACCATTCACGTCATACTCAGATCACCACTACCTTTTCATTTTCAAATATATATACACATATCACTACTTTATGATTCATCTTTATGCAAAAAGTTCATTAAGTTCATTTGGTTCAGGATTGTGGGTTTCCATCTGGCTAGCAGTCTCTCAGCAGTCTCTCTTTTGTCATGGTTCGTGCCCACGGGTTGCAGGTTAAAGATGTCAGACTCGAGGAGGTTACTGGACGCCACTTGATGAAGCTCCGGTCTCATCAGCACTGTCTTAACCTGAAAGACACTTATGCAGTAACAACATACAGTTCAGAATTAAGTAGTCTCACCCAGAATCAGATCACCTTCAGGGACACATCGGACTTCACCATCTTGCAACATCACCCACCAAGTACATCCAGGTCCCTGAGCAAAAGCAATCCCATGAATGGGTTTACCTTTGCCCATTGCAGGAAGAACCCAGACAGTTTTTCCCAATAGATTCCTTTCATGCACCACAGGGACTTTATCTCCTTCGACTGTATGTAGAAGGTCTGACTGAGCAGGGCCAGCTCGATTGATAGATCCCCTGGTGTTAACTAACCAGGTAGCTTGTGCCAGATGTTTATCCCAGTTTTTAAAGGTTCCAACCCCCATTGCTTTTAGGGTAGTTTTTAACAGCCCCTTATACCGTTCAATTTTCCCAGAGGCTGGTGCATGATAGGGGATGTGATATACCCACTCAATGCCATGATCTTTGGCCCAGTTGTCTATGAGACTGTTTTTGAAATGAGTCCCATTGTCTGACTCAATTCTCTCTGGTGTACCATGTCGCCACAAGATTTGCTTTTCGAGGCCCAGAATAGTGTTCCGGGCAGTGGCATGTGGCACAGAGTATGTTTCCAGCCATCCGGTGGTCGCTTCCACCATGGTAAGCACATAGCGTTTACCCTGGCGGGTTTGAGGGAGTGTGATGTAGTCAATTTGCCAGGCCTCCCCATATTTATATTTCAACCACCGTCCCCCATACCACAAAGGTTTTAACCGTTTGGCTTGCTTAATTGCGGCGCATGTTTCACAATCATGGATAACCTGTGCAATAGAGTCCATGGTTAAGTCCACCCCTCGGTCACGAGCCCATCTGTATGTTGCATCTCTCCCTTGATGACCTGAAGTGTCATGAGCCCACCGAGCTAAAAATAGTTCGCCTTTGTGTTCCCAGTCCAAATCTATTTGGAACACTTTAGCAGCCTGATCCGCTTGTTGGTTGTTTTGATGTTCCTCAGTTGCCCGACTTTTAGGTACGTGAGCATCTACATGACGTGCCTTCACGACTAGTTTCTCTAGCCGAGCAGCAATATCTTGCCACACTTTAGCAGCCCAAATAGGTTTACCTTTGCGCTGCCAGTTGCTTCGCTTCCACTGCTTTAACCACCCCCACAAGGCATTTGCTACCATCCTAATTTCGCAAAATCTAGTGGAATCAGCTTGGCAGAAAAGGAGAAGGTACTATTTCCCAAAGTAAAACTGGAAGTGTAATCATTAACAGAATCAGCTAAAGGACGCCTGGAGCATGCAGATGAAGTTGCTGCTACTGATTCGCGATTAAAGCTCCCCATCATTGTGTCATAGAGATAAGAGATCGGAATATTAACTGCCCAGTTTATCACAGCATAAATCAGTATCAAACCCCATACCAAAACAATACATTTCGACCAGCGCCCACTGCTAAACTGCATGTAAACATTCATAAGAAGCAAGCAATAACACAGTGCCCACGGCAGGTAAGGCATCATTGCAATACTCAATTGTGAAAGAAACTCTATAAAAAGACGAGATAACACAGCATTCAAAAATGACATCACCATTTTCACTATCTGTTTTAATTTCCAACCCCTCATAAATCTCAAAGGAAGAAATCTGTTACTCTCTCAGCTGAGCTCTCCGGGTCTCCTCCCACCAGAGCCAGGATTCAACTTATCAGAGTAACCTGGTGGAGCTTCTCTCGAGCCCCACATTGGGCACCAATTAAATCTGTCAGGATTTAAAGCTGGGCTGGCTATTAACCAGGTGGCAGATGCTCTCTGTTAACCCTCTCCCCCCCCCCCCCCCCAAGGGAAAGGGAAAAGGGAGAGAGACTTATGGGTTGGAAAGTTAAAACAGTTTTAATAAACTATAATAATGAAAAAGAATATAATAACAATAATAATAGAAATAACCAAATATATACAAATATATACAAAACCAAGATCAAGAGCTTGGAAATCCTCCTCAGGCAGAGTTGCTCCCCCCAGCACGGGCAGAGGGGAAAATGCAGTACTTCCCCCCAGCACGGGCAGAGGGGAAAATGCAGTAGCTCCACCCAGCACAGGCAGAGGAGAAAATGCAGTAGCTCCCTGCCATCACACCTGCAGGCTTTTAACTGGAGAATTGGCAAAGCTGGTACCAATCAGTGGGAGACAGGAGGGCCCCTCCCTCCTGGGCCCCACCTCCAGGAGGCAGTGGGTTAGTGATAAATAGGAAAGTGAGAATGACATGTATGGGATGGAATACCTCGTTGGTCAGTCTTGGGTCACCTGCCCTGTCTGCTCCTCCCTGCAGGTGTGAGCCCCCTTCGGCTCTTCACTCATAAGCAGTGAGGAATTTAGCAGTGACCTTGGTTTCTCTAAGACTAATTGGCCTGGTTTAGGCCAAACCAGGACACCACAACATGTAATTAAAGGAAATGTTGTACAAAGCCAGTACTTCTGTCAAGCTCCTGTAAATGGAAAGATGGATAGCACTCAGAGAATTTAATGCATTGCTTCATATTTAACCTTAACACTCTTGTCATTAATGGTTTGTCTAACTTGTTCTATACAAGACAAGGTACTGCTCCATTGAAGTAAAATTTAAAAAAAATCAACTAAACCATGCTTTTCAGAACAGAAGGTTCATTATCATCGACTAATGTATTGGCATAAAGCAAAGTAACATCCTATCAAGTAAGGCACACATTCAATCTGCCTTTCCATCCCCCTTTATTTTTAACTCAAGCTGTTTTATTGTTATAGGCAATTTGTACCACTCAGCATGACAGTGTAAACTGAATCAAGATTAATTTACATGCAAAAGAACACTTAGGAGAGCAGCATGGTAAGCAAATATATTGTCTCCATTGCTGAGGTAGAAAAGAACCTGGAAAGAAAAAAGGGTGCTCTAATTAAGGGGCATCAAATATGATTGCTTGGGGTAGTCAAGGGCCAGAAAATAGTAAGTGTCCAACCATTTAAAGAATTAGCATCTTGCTTGTTAGAAAGACAAGTTGGATGTGTAAATCTTAATAAAATTAAGTAAACAATTTGTTTACTTCAGCAAGGGTTTTCTTGTGGTTTTTTTTTGTTTTGTTTTTGGTTTTTGTTTTGTTTTGTTTTGTTTTTAAACGTGAATCAGTTATACACTTGTCACGGTTTAAAGCTGGGCCGGCTATTAAACCTGTGGCAGATGCTCTCTGTTATCCACCCCCCCTCCCCCCAAAGGGAAAGGGAAAAGGGAGAGAAACTTCCGGGTTGGAAAGTTAAAACAGTTTTAATAAACTATAATAATGGAAAAGAGTATAATAACAATAATGGAAATAATCAAATATATACAAATATATATACAAAACCAAGATTGAGCTCCCCTGAAGTCAGCCACGTCACCACCGGCACTGCAGGGCAGGCTCCGGGAAGGCCCAGGCTGGGCCTAGCGACGGTCGAGAGCTGGATTCAGGAATGCACGGATCGGAATCGGGGGCAGCAGGAAAACAGTCGGAGTCCTCCTTGGACACCAGCCATAGCAGAAAGAGAGCGAGACCCTCGTGATCCCCCCGCTTTATACTGAGAATGACGTGTATGGGATGGAATACCCTCGTTGGTCAATTTTGGGTCACCTGCCCTGTCCGCTCCTCCCTCCAGGTGCGACCCCTCTGCAGCTCTTCACTTGTAAGCAGTGAGGAATTCAGCAGTGACCTTGGTTTCTCTAAGACTAAGTACAGCAAGAGCCTTACTTCACAACATCCCTACCGGTGCCTCAGCGATAACTACAAACTTCGAGCGTTATCAGTCCTGGAAGCAGACACTGTCTGCAAAACATGCAGTTAGTTTCAGAAAGTGCAGTTACTTAGAGGAGACTTAGCTGAAAGTAAAAATCACTGAAAGGAAAATTGGCCCGGTTTAGGCCAAACCAGGACATTCCACCCCTTATTCCATACCATTCACATCATACTCAGATCACCACTAACTTTTCATTTTAAAATATATACAGATAACATTAGTTTATGATTCATCTCTATAGAAAAAAAAAAAGTTCATCAAGTTCATTTAGTTCAGGATTGTGGGTTTCCATCTGGCTAGGAGTCTCCCAGGGTAGGAGAGATGGTATGAGCTTTGTCACAGTTCGTGCCCACGGGTTGCAGGTTAAAGATGTCAGTCTCGAGGAGGTTACTGGACGCCACTTGCAGCTAGCTCCATTCCCATCACCACAGCTTCAACCTGAAAGACACTTATGAACACTGTTAGTATTATGCAGCAATTAACATCATGCAGTTCAGAATTAAGTATTCTCACCCAGAATCAGATCACCTTCAGGGACACATCGGACTCCACCATCTTGCAACATCACCCACCAAGTACATCCAGGTCCCTGAGCAAAAGCAATCCCACGAATGGGTTTACCTTTGCCCGTTACAGGAAGAATCCAGACAGTTTTTCCCAACAGGTTCCTTTCATGCACCACAGGGACTTTATCTCCTTCTACTGTATGTAGAAGGTCTGACTGAGCAGGGCCAGCTCGATTGATAGATCCCCTGGTGTTAACTAGCCAGGTAGCTTGTGCCAGATGTTTATCCCAGTTTTTAAAGGTTCCAACCCCCATTGCTTTTAGGGTAGTTTTTAACAGCCCATTATACCGTTCAACTTTCCCAGATGCTGGTGCATGATAGGGGATGTGATATACCCCTTCGATGCCATGCTCTTTGGCCCAGTTATCTATGAGACTGTTTTTGAAATGAGTACCATTGTCCGACTCAATTCTCTCTGGTGTGCCATGTCGCCACAAGATTTGCTTTTCGAGGCCCAGGATAGTGTTCCGGGCAGTGGCATGGGGCACAGAGTATGTTTCCAGCCATCCGGTGGTCGCCTCCACCATGGTAAGCACATAACGTTTACCCTGGCGGGTTTGAGGGAGTGTGATGTAGTCAATTTGCCAGGCCTCCCCATATTTATATTTCAACCACCGTCCCCCATACCACAAAAGTTTTAACCGTTTGGCTTGCTTAATTGCGGCGCATGTTTCACAATCATGGATAACCTGTGCAATAGAGTCCATGGTTAAGTCCACCCCTCGGTCACGAGCCCATCTGTATGTTGCATCTCTCCCTTGATGACCTGAAGTGTCATGAGCCCACCGAGCTAAAAATAGTTCACCTTTATGTTCCCAGTCCAAATCTATTTGGAACACTTTAGCAGCCTGATCTGCTTGTTGGTTGTTTCGATGTTCCTCAGTTGCCCGACTTTTAGGTACGTGAGCATCTACATGACGTACCTTCACGACTAGTTTCTCTAGCCGAGCAGCAATATCTTGCCACAGTTCAGCAGCCCAAATAGGTTTACCTTTACGCTGCCAGTTGCTTCGCTTCCACTGCTTTAACCACCCCCACAAGGCATTTGCCACCATCCATGAGTCAGTATAGAGATACAGCCTTGGCCACTGTTCTCATTCAGCAATGTCTAAAGCCAGCTGGATGGCTTTTACCTCTGCAAATTGACTTGATTCACCTTGTCCTTCTGTGGCTTCTGTGACTCATCGTATAGGACTCCATTCAGCAGCTTTCCACTTCCGATGCTTTCCTACAAGACGGCAGGATCCATCGGTGAACAGGGCATACTGCTTCTCATCCTCTGGTAGTTCGTTATATGGTGGGGCTTTTTCAGCACGTGTCACCTCCTTTTCTGGTGGCATTCCGAAGTCTTTGCCTTCTGGCCAGTCCATGATCACTTCTAAGATTCCTGGGCGATTAGGGTTTCCTATTCGAGCCCTCTGTGTAATTAATGCAATCCATTTACTCCATGTAGCATCAGTTGCATGATGAGTAGTAGGAAGCTTACCCTTGAACATCCAGCCTAGTACTGGTAATCGGGGTGCCAGGAGAAGCTGTGCTTCAGTACCAATTACCTCTGAGGCAGCTCTAACTCCTTCATATGCTGCCAGTATCTCTTTTTCAGTTGGGGTGTAATTGGCCTCGGAGCCCTTGTATCCTCGACTCCAAAATCCTAGGGGTCGACCTCGAGTCTCACCTGGCACTTTCTGCCAGAGGCTCCAGGTAGGACCATTGTCCCCAGCTGAGGTGTAGAGCACATTTTTAACATCTTGTCCCATACGGACTGGTCCAAGGGCTACTGCATGCACAATCTCTTGTTTAATCTGTTCAAAAGCCTGTTGTTGTTCAGGGCCCCACTGAAAATCATTTTTCTTTCTGGTCACTTGATAAAGAGGGCGTACAATCTGGCTGTAATCTGGAATATGCATTCTCCAGAAACCCACAACGCCTAAGAAGGCTTGTGTTTCCTTTTTGTTAGTTGGTGGGGACATAGCTGTTATTTTGTTGATCACCTCTATCGGGATCTGGCGACGCCCATCTTGCCATTTAATCCCTAAAAACTGGATCTCCCGGGCAGGCCCCTTGACCTTGCCTCTTTTTATGGCAAAACCAGCTTGCAGAAGAATTTGAATTATTTTCTCCCCTTTGTCAAAAACTTCTGCTGCTGTATCACCCCATACAATGATGTCATCAATGTATTGCAAATGTTCTGGAGCTCCACCCTTTTCTAGTGCAGTCTGGATCAGTCCGTGGCAAATAGTAGGACTGTGTTTCCACCCCTGGGGCAGTCGATTCCAGGTGTACTGGATACCTCTCCAGGTAAAAGCAAACTGTGGCCTGCACTTTGGTGCCAAGGGAATAGAGAAAAATGCATTAGCAACGTCTATAGTGGCGTACCACTTGGCTGCCTTTGACTCCAGTTCATATTGAAGTTCTAGCATGTCTGGCACAGCAGCACTCAGAGGTGGTGTAACTTCATTTAGGCCACGATAGTCCACAGTTAATCTCCATTCTCCATTAGACTTTTGCACTGGCCATATAGGACTGTTAAAGGGTGAGCGAGTCTTGCTAATCACTCCTTGATTTTCTAATTGTCTAATCAGTTTATGAATGGGGATCAGGGAGTCTCGATTGGTGTGATATTGTCGTCGGTGCACCGTGGCAGTAGCAATTGGCACCTGTTGTTCTTCAACTTTCAGCAACCCCACAACAGAAGGATCTTCTGAGAGGCCAGGCAAGGTAGACACCTGTTGAATGTCCTCAGTCTCTACAGCTGCTACACCAAAGGCCCATCTATATCCTTTTGGGTCCTTAAAATACCCTTTCTTAAGGTAGTTGCCATTAAGTCTATGCCAAGGATGCATGGAGCATCTGGACCAGTCACAATGGGGTGCTTTTTCCATTCATTTTTAGTTAGGCTCACTTCGACCTCCAATACAGATAACTCTTGAGATCCCCCTGTTACTCCCGAAATACTGACAGATTCTGTCCCTTTATGATTCGATGGCATGAGGGTGCACTGTGCACCAGTGTCTACCAGGGCTCGATACTTTTGTGGTTCTAATGTGCCAGGCCATCGAATCCACACAGTCCAATAAACTCGGTTGTCCCTCTCCTCCTCCTGGCTAGAGGCAGGGCCCCTCTAATTAAAGACTGGATTCGTGCAGCTCACGGGGATTGGACCTTCATTTCCCCTATTCATATTTGGGAAATAGGGATCTGAGGCCCATCTACCCTGACTGGAGTCCTGCTCATTGGTAAATGGAGCAGCCATCCTCCTAGAAAAATTCTCTCTGGTATTTCTGTTAGCTTGCAACTCACGTACTCGTGCCTGTAGGGTACTGGTAGGTTGTCCATGCCATCTGCTCATGTCCTCCCCATAATCACGCAGGGTAAACCACAGGATACCTCGTGACGTGTTCCGTTTCCTTTGAGCTGGTCCAGTAGGAGGGCGTTTCCTCCTAAAGGCTGCAACGCGAGCCTGTGTAGGTAGAGATTTAAGTTGATCCTCGATCCTGGACAGTTCGTCTGATAGTTGTTTCAATGAGTCCTTGTTCTCCTTAGTCAGTTTTCCCACAGCCGAGACACAGGCCTGCAGTGGGGAAGAAATACTATCTTCATACTGTCGCATACAGTTAGCCATTTTGCCCACACTAGGTCGTGCCATAGCATCTTCTCCCCATACTAATATTGACAATGTATGGGTATGTGTCGGTGGAGCATTCTTCACAACCTTCCGGAACATGGATCGGTTGCATTCTACTTCATCAGGATTTACAGGATCTACAATGTCCCATGGGTGTCTATAAATGATCTCTTGCACAGCTAGTTCTCTAAGGTAGTTAATACCTTTTTCTATAGTGATCCAGTTGCTTAGGTGGCTCATAACATCATCTTTATAGGGATACCTGCTCTTTACAGCTGACAAGAGTCGCCTCCAGAGACTGATAGTGTTTGACCTTCTTGGAAGCATCTTATCAATACCACCGTCTCTGGACAGGGATCCCAACTGTCTGGCTTCTCTACCATCCAATTCTATGCTATCCGCCCCATTATCCCAGCATCGGAGCAACCAGGTAATAATTGGCTCACGGTCATAACGACTAAAGTCTTTCCTTACACTTCGCAGTTCTTTCAGGGATAAGGAGTGGTAGGTTATCTCTACGTCCGAGTCCGAGTCCTCCTGTGATCGTTCTGCTTTAGAAGGATCTTTCTTGTGTGATGGGTCTGCTTTAAAAAGATGATCAAGGAAACCCCCCTCTGTGTCAGGCCCTGACTCTGACTGAGAAGGGCCCTCACCTGGGTCCTATGATGGCTCTGTCTTAGAAGGCTCTGAGTCATCATCCTTCACTTTACTAGCTGATTTCTTTTGGTGTTTTCTCCTGGTTACAGGGGCAGCATGATACCTACTGCTGTTGCTGCACCTATATTTAATCTTATCCCACATCAGAAACACATTCAGGACAACCGAAAATAAAAACATGCCACCTAGACAGCACCATCCTAATTTCGCAAAATCTAGTGGAATCACCTTGGCAGAAAAGGAGAAGGTACTATTTCCCAAAGTAAAATTGGAAGTGTAATCATTAACAGAATCAGCTAAAGGACTCCCAGAGTGCGCAGATAAAATCTCTGCTACCAAGGTCAGAGTAGTAACAACCCAGTTTATCACGACATAAATCCGTACGAAACGCCATAACAAAACAATGCATGTTGACCAGTGCCCAGCAGTGATAAACTGCACGTAAACACTAACAAACAACGGCAAGTAAGGTATTATTACACTTAACTCTGTAAAAGGCTTTATAAAGAGACGAGATAGCACAGCGTTCAAAAATGACATTACCATCTTCGCTATCTGTTTTAATTTCCAACCCCTCGTAAATCTCAAAGGAAGAAATCTGATACTCTCTCAGCTGAGCTCTCCGGGTCTCCTCCCACTGGAGCTGGGATTCGACTTATCAGAGCAACCTGTCGGAGCTTCTTTCGAGCCCCACGTTGGGCGCCAATAAATCTGTCACGGTTTAAAGCTGGGCCGGCTATTAAACCTGTGGCAGATGCTCTCTGTTATCCCCCCCCCCTCCCCCCAAAGGGAAAGGGAAAAGGGAGAGAGACTTCCGGGTTGGAAAGTTAAAACAGTTTTAATAAACTATAATAATGGAAAAGGGTATAATAACAATAATAGAAATAATCAAATATATACAAATATATATACAAAACCAAGATTGAGCTCCCCTGAAGTCAGCCACGTCACCACCGGCACTGCAGGGCAGGCTCCGGGAAGGCCCAGGCTGGGCCTAGCGACGGTCGAGAGCTGGATTCAGGAATGCACGGATCGGGATCGGGGGCAGCAGGAAAACAGACGGAGTCCTCCTTGGACACCGGCCATAGCAGAAAGAGAGCGAGACCCTCGTGATCCCCCCGCTTTATACTGAGAATGACGTGTATGGGATGGAATACCCTCGTTGGTCAATTTTGGGTCACCTGCCCTGTCTGCTCCCCCCTGCAGCTGCGACCCCCCTTCGGCTCTTCACTTGTAAGCAGTGAGGAATTCAGCAGTGACCTTGGTTTCTCTAAGACTAAGTACAGCAAGAGCCTTACTGCACAACATCCCTACCGGTGCCTCAGCGATAACTACAAACTCCGAGTGTTATCAGTCCTGGAAGCAGACACTGTCTGCAAAACATGTAGTTAGTTTCAGAAAGTGCAGTTACTTAGAGGAGACTTAGCTGAAAGTAAAAATCACTGAAAGGAAAATCGGCCTGGTTTAGGCCAAACCAGGACAACACTTTAAAAAATAACAAAACTATTTCAAAACATGTCTGTGGGGGAAATCATTATACTTAAAGTAGTTTTAACTGGCTATTTTAAAAACACCTTCATAAAAATTCCAATCAATATCCAGCTGTAACAATCACATGCCACCTTTAATATTGCATGAAACATTAGAATCTAAGAAAACCCTAGTCAGAGCATAGAGCAGCAATTAATCTGGGTTAACTAACTGATACAATGAAATAACTGTACACATTTTTAATAATAAAAGAAAATGAAATTGAAAAAAATATACTGGTAGGTAACAAAATATGTTAGCTACCAGATTAGTCCTATTCTGAACTAAGGCAATGGGAGTTTAGCTACTGAGTTTTAAAAACAGAAGACAAGTAAAAATTTGGATACAGAGATCCCAACAGTACATGTCTCACTCATGCAGAATTCCTGCTACAGAAACTGGACTTTTCTTGGGGATGTGATGTAAAACAGGGTATAAAATCCCGAGGCCTGAAGATCATATAAAAATATTTAACCAGAGAGATAAAAAGTAGTTTGGCAATACCATTTTTATCCACTGCTTCCAAATTGTCAATCACAACATCAGCCGTTAACTCAGCTGCTACTCTGGGGAATTACCTCACAGGAGGATTCCTCAGCTCAGAAGGGAAGATGGTGTAGCAAGGCTAAGTGTATCATGTGCAGCATGTGGATAAATCCAGCTTTCAAGGTTCTGATGCTACCACTAAATAGCCTTCACAGCCATGAATATTCAGTAACCTGTTTGCCTCTCCTTATGCCATCAGGAAGGAAATGGACGTATACAAATGTAACAGACAATGCGAAACAGCAGAGTATAATTGAGTAAAGATGTGAAGCAATAAATTGTCTTCTACATAGCAGTATAATACTGGCTATTTCCTCTTTAGCATTCTTATTAGATTACACATGCAATTTAGATGTAAAACCCCTACATATTCTCATTCTCTCTCAATATAATCTTGCATTTCTAATATTATCCTCACTCCTTCACTATTTTTTACCTATTTATTTTGGTTGCAAATAAAATAGGGCATCTCCAGGTACAACACTTGAAACATTTTGTATCCAAAAAGGAAAAAAAAAAAAAGGAAAAAGAAAAAGCATGACAAGTGAAAACCAAGTTATATAAATCAGATTCATTTGGAGAATACAGACAAATCAAAGTTTAACACAAAATAGAATAATATATACCAACTTCTAAATTGCCCTGCATTTATTATTGTAATTCGGATTTTTCATTTAGCAAGATCACATAGTAATTCTTCCCAAATACTAGCTGTTCCTAGATCTTTGCAATAAATACTTAAATAAATAAAAATATACAATAGAAAAGGTTTTTAAACTTGTGGTAAATTTTTCATCAAAGAATAAATTCAGGAAGACAGAGAGAGATACAGAAATGCCAAGAGACCTTAATGGATTTACAAATACTTCATATAAACAAATTTTCAAATAGCTTCATTCAGAGTAGCCTTTCTGCTCTATTAAGCATAGAAAACAGCTGCCAGATTTATTCAGACAAATACTCAACAACCATAGAAGTAAAATGGCAGAAGAAAATGGAATTTTGGTAACAACTCCACAGAGGACCACGGTTATTCTCCAAGTACACTTTTATGTGCTCGTGGTTCTGTATGGCCAGTCAGGAGGGAAAAAAAAGCCAGCCCTCAGTCACAGCAAAACATACAGAAATTCTATCAAAATATCACAAAACAAGTAAACATAAAAATGGAGTAATGGTGGAAGCAGCACAGTAACCTGCTTTCCTTTCACTACAACCTCAGCTACAATTTTTAGAAGGAAACAGTTTAAAATAAATGTGCCACAGCCTCATTCAATCACTCACCTTGGTTTGATGAGCAGGTATAAAGCAGAGAGGCAGGTTTTAGCCAGCAAAGGGTAAGAACAGCAAATAAGTATCAGTTGGTTAAGAAAACAAAGCACAATCCTAACTTTTCACTGCAGCCATAAGCATAACTGAAAACGATCTAAGCAATATTTAAACTACTTTCTCAATCGTTCAAAAACACGAAAAGCAATAAATGCTCAAAAGCAATAATTAATAATACATAGCATTACTCATTGGTGTTCTTGACTGCTTGATGGATATAATGAGTTTCTGAGCCTTACACAGCAACGAGACAGGATCCCATGGTGTCCTGGTTTGGCCTAAACCAGGCCGATTTTCCTTTCAGTGATTTTTGCTTTCAGCTAAGTCTCCTCTAAGTAACTGCATGTTTGCAGACAGTGTCTGCCTCCAAGACTGATAACGCCCGAAGTTTGTAGTTATCGCTGAGGCACCGGTAGGGATGTTGTGCAGTAAGGCTCTTGCTGTACTTATTCTTAGAGAAACCAAGGTCACTGCTGAATTCCTCACTGCTTACAAGTGAAGAGCCGAAGGGGGGTTGCAGCTGCAGTGGGGAGCAGACAGGGCAGGTGACCCAAAATTGACCAACGAGGGTATTCCATCCCACACACGTCATTCTCGGTATAAAGGGGGGGGATCACGAGGGTCGCGCCCTTTTCTGCTATGGCCGGTGTCCAAGGAGGACTCCGTCTGTTTTCCTGCTGCCCCCGATCCCGATCCATGCATCCCTGAATCCAGCTCTCGACCGTCGCTAGGCCCAGCCTGGGCCTTCCCGGAGCCTGCCCTGCAGTGCCGGTGGTGACGTGGCTGACTTCAGGGGAGCTCAATCTTGGTTTTGTATATATATTTGTATATATTTGATTATTTCTATTATTATTATTATATTTTTTTTTTCATTATTATAGTTTATTAAAACTGTTTTAACTTTCCAACCCGGAAGCCTCTCTCCCTTTTCCCTTTCCCTTTCCCTTTGGGGGGAGGGGGGGGGGATAACAGAGGGCATCTGCCACAGGTTTAATAACTGGCCCAGCTTTAAACCGTGACACATGGGTATATTCTCATCTCAATGTGAAGAGGTTTACACGTGTAAATCCCCATACATTGAAATAGATAAGTAAACACTATTACATTTGAATGCATCCAAAGTGCAATCATTTATATTTTAAAATATCCAAGAATCACATCCAAATTAAGGGCAGCAGTGGGAATTGTTCCATTTAATGCACGGTCAAAGATAACTACAATTTTCTCTAAATATTTTGTATTAAATATTCAAGTTATTAAAAGCTCTTATGGAGGCTTGCGCTTGGACTAGCATCAGAAACTTACATTCTTTAAAGACATAACATTAGAAGAATGCTGAAGTATATGGAAGATGTCACCTTTCTAAAACAGCATTCCAACAAGAATATTTTTATATGAAGTGGTTTAAAGTACAAAGTTTAAAATCATATTCAAAGTAGACAGAGAAAAGATATGTTAATAGTATTTAAGAGTAGTCATGGAATAAAGACTAGTAAAGACAGACACTGTATCAACGTATATTTGGTTTATTTCCTTGAGCTGAGGTTCCAAGTTTCTGCTTTACTGCAGACATTAATACTTTATGATAGGAAGGCCAAAACTCTTTAAGGCAAAAGACTGTTTCAGGGTAAAGAGTGGGCGTTGTGTTTTTAAAGGCACACTGAAAAGCTGTCAAATATCACTGCACGTACTTTTAAAGATATTTTAAAATTAAATCATTAGTATCAGGTTGAATACTAATAGAGAATAACAAACAGCTACAGTGGAAGCACTTGCTGTATGCTTAGAAACTGAAAGCCACACAGCCCTCTTATCCAAACACATTCATTGAAGCTGCTGAAATATTTCTCACCTTGCTCCTTCTTAAAGTGTTTCTCTGACATAGTAACAGGCAAAAGTAGTTCTTTCTCCAACAGGGAGTTGAATGATCATCCTTTGTGCTAGAAAGAGAGAAATTACAGAGAATCAACCAAGTGCTTCAAAATAACTTAATATCACAGAATGTTAGGGATTGGAAGGGACCTCGAAAGATCATCTAGTCCAATCCCCCTGCCGGGGCAGGATTGCCTAGACCATATCACACAGGAACGCGTCCAGGCGGGTTTTGAATGTCTCCAGAGAAGGAGACTCCACAACCTCTCTGGGCAGCCTGTTCCAGTGTTCAGTCACCCTTACAGTAAAGAAGTTTTTCCTCAAATTTAAGTGGAACCTCCTGTGCTCCAGCTTGCACCCATTGCCCCTTGTCCTGTCAAGGGATGTCACTGAGAAGAGCCTGGCTCCATCCTCTTGACACTTGCCCTTTACATATTTATAAACATTAATGAGGTCACCCCTCAGTCTCCTCTTCTCTAAGCTAAAGAGACCCAGCTCCCTCAGCCTCTCCTCATAAGGGAGATGTTCCACTCCCTTAATCATCTTCGTGGCTCTGCGCTGGACTCTCTCTAGCAGTTCCCTGTCCTTCTTGAACTGAGGGGCCCAGAACTGGACACAATACTCCAGATGCGGCCTCACCAGGGCAGAGTAGAGGGGGAGGAGAACCTCTCTCGACCTGCTGACCACACCCCTTCTAATACACCCCAGGATGCCATTGGCCTTCTTGGCCACAAGGGCACACTGCTGGCTCATGGTCATCCTGTTGTCCACTAGGACCCCCAGGTCCCTTTCTCCTACGCTGGTCTCCAACAGCTCTGTCCCCAACTTGTACTGGTACATGGGGTTGTTCTTGCCCAGATGCAGGACTCTACACTTGCCCTTGTTATATTTCATTAAATTTCTCCCCGCCCAACTCTCCAGCCTGTCCAGGTCTCTCTGAATGGCTGCGCAGCCTTCCGGCATCTCAGCCACTCCTCCCAGTTTTGTGTCATCAGCGAACTTGCTGACAGTGCACTCTATTCCCTCATCCAAGTCATTAATGAATATATTGAATAGAACTGGTCCCAGTACTGACCCTTGCGGAACTCCGCTAGACACAGACCTCCAACTGGACTCTGTCCCGCTGACCACTACTCTCTGGCTTCTTTCCTTCAGCCAGTTTACAATCCACCTCACTACCCGATCATCCAGACCACACTTCCTCAGTTTAGCTGCGAGGATGCTGTGGGAGACCGTGTCAAACGCTTTACTGAAATCGAGATAGACCACATCCACAGCTTTACCATCATCTATCCACCGGGTAACATCCTCATAAAAGGCTATCAAGTTGGTTGAGCAAGACTTCCCCTTGGTGAAGCCATGCTGAGTGCCCCTAATGATCCCCCTATCCTTGATGTGCCTAGAGACAGCACCAAGGACAAGTTGCTCCATCACCTTTCCGGGGATGGAGGTGAGGCTGACCGGTCTATAGTTCCCCGGGTCCTCCTTCTTGCCCTTTTTGAAGACTGGAGTGACATTCGCTTTCCTCCAGTCCTCAGGCACCTCTCCCGTTGCCCACGACTTAGCAAAGATGATGGAGAGTGGCCTAGCAATGACTTCCGCCAGCTCCCTCAGCACTCGCGGGTGCATCCCATCAGGGCCCATGGATTTATGGATGTCCAGGTTGCTTATACATATTAGCTGATATATACATATCAGCTCCAAATTTGCTATGGAATCTATAAACAGTGTAAAAATTACCTGCCTGACTTCTACCTTGTTAATCCAAAAGCCTCCTAATTTCTTACAGCAGTAAAGCTAATCTATTTTCTGCAGTACAAATGCAGTATTAATACAGTATGTATGGTCTCATATTTCTGAAAATGTAACTTTTACTCAGATCAGTGTTTATTTATAATCTATAAACCATCAAAACTAAATGCTTGCAAAAGATAAATTATTATGCATTTTACAATTCTTTTAAATGAACTGTTATTCACAAATTCTTTCAGCAGCAACAGCTGTCCCAGAAATAGGACTAAACCTAGCTGTCCTAGTTTCATTGGGATTTTGTTTCAGTTTGTGGCCAGCCATGGTGATCAAGGCCCTTATCAGTTAAATGCAGGGCAGCTGACCCAGGCTGGCCCACAGGTATATTCTATATCATTGACATCAAGTTCACTATAGAAGGAAGGGCTTTTTTTTTTTTCTCTCTCCTCTCTTCTATCCTATCTTTTTCTCATTCCCAATGATTGGTATTCCTGGAACAACCTGCTGCAACTCTGTAGCTAAGTATAATTTTGTGTGTTTTGCGTTATCGTTTATATTGGTTTCTTTATTTTATGAAATCTGTTTAATTTTAACCCATGAGTCTCCCTCTTTTTTTCCCAGTTTCCTTCCTAGGCTGTGGAAGGGACATTGGGTGAGAGAAAAACTGTTATTGTTTAGCCCCAGGTGCAGGCAGTTTATTTGGCTGAGTTATTGAGGGTCTGAGTATCTGTGGGTGCTGGGGCAGCTGTGGTGTCTGTCACAAGGGCCAGGGCTGCTGTGGAGCTCGTTACAGTGGTTGCAGCAGCTGTTCTGTATCCACCCTTATACCCATGTTTCAGCAAGACCAGCATTCAGCATTCCTCATGTTTGGACACTCCTCTTTTTCCCTGGTTTCAAATGCTACTTTATAACAGAGTTCTCGCTGGGTGAACAGGTTCTCTGATAGCCTAGAATGCAATAGGAACTCAAACAAAGGAGGATCTTCAATGTGCAATAATGAGCATAAAAACCATACATCATGTATATAAGACAAAATCTAGTTGGCCAGCCAGTTAATTGTTTTCATTCTCTCCCTAATCATTTAAAAGTATCTACAGCATGAGGAACAGGCTGCTTTGATAAGGTAATTTGGGGGTTGGTTTCATGCAGTCATGTTACATAGATCACAAACAGCCATGATAAGCACTCAAGATTATAAAATTGCTCACGCTATGTGCTGCTTTGATTTGCGATTTCTTACAAGGAAGAACACATACAATACACTCCAGCATACTAGTCAGACCTGACTGCTCCCTTCAAGGTGGTGTTATTAAGAAAAATCCAAAAAAGAGAGGGGAAAAAATAAAAATAAAGCTTAAGAACAGAGAAGTAATTCTAACTGAAGAGGAGTTCATGCTTCTACTTTACATCATTTACACCAAGGGAAAAACAGGACCTACCAAACACAACCCATCAGAGAGTTTTAGAACTCATACATATGATTTCAAACCTAGATCTGAGCTTACCATCAAATCTGTGTTTTTAGAATGAAGTGCTAAAAATTTTGGAAGACCAAAGAAAACTGATAATCTTTGTAATAGTAAAACAGAACAGTAATTGTCTTATTTCTCTAAAAACATCTTTGGTATACATAGTGTTGTGAACTGTTGTTCAATTCTGTAAACATTTAACAAACAGCAAGTCTGCTACTGTCAAGTAAACTTCAAAGTTACACTACTGCCTTACAAGGACAAAAAATTACTCCTCTTCCCCGAAAACTCACCATAACTGGAAACTGACAGTCTGAGTAGAATCACAGAAGTTGATACCCACTGAAACGGTAATAGGTCCTGCAGGCTCAAGGGATTCTATGTGAAAAAATTTTGAACAGGTAAAGTACACATGCAAAGCAACAGAAGACCCCAGATGCAAACCCCAAGCTTCACATAATTACAAAACCTATATTAAAAAAATAAGCTCCATAAAAAAGATCCAATACTTGTAGTTTAATTTCAAGTAGATATAACCCAAATGTCACACCTACATGTTTAAGTGTCTTGGATCCCCCCCTCCCCAGAGTTAAAGTACATGAAATGTTGCCATTCCAATCTTATGGCCCAACCATCAACAAAATCAGGATTTGTAAAGTTAGGAAAATGATTAACAGAAAAAAAAAATATATTGAAGGCACATGCTTTTGCTTCTGTACAGATCCAGCATTGACATTTCATTTATAATAACACTAGTTTGCAAATTTAGTTGATAAATAGTAAAACACAACAAATATTAATAAAGTTTACATTACTACACGCAGTAATAGACTCATAGAATCATTTAGGTTGGAAAAGACCCTTAAGATCATTGAGTCCAACCATAAACCTAACACTGCCAAGTCCACCACTAAACCATGTCCCTAAGCGCCACAACTACACATCTTCTAAATATCTCCAGGGATGGTGACTCAACCACTTCCCTGGGCAGCCTGTTCCAATGCTTGACAACCCTTTTGGTGAAGAAATTTTTCCTAATATCCAATCTAAACCTCCCCTGGCAAAACTTGAGGCTGTTTCTTCTCGTCCTATCACTGGGTACTTGGGAAAAGAGACCGACACCTCATTACAACCTCCTTCCAGGTAGTTGTAGAGAGTGATAAGGTCTCCCTTCAGCCTCCTTTTCTCCAGACTAAACAACCCCAGATCCCTCAGCCACTCCTCCTAAGAAACGTTCTCTAGACCCTTCACCAGCTTCGTTGCCCTTCTTTGGGCTCTCTCTAGCACCTCAATGTCCTTGTAGTGAGGGGCCCAAAACTAAACACAGTATTTGAGGTGCAGCCTCACCAGTGCTGAGTACAGGGGGACAATCACTTCCCTTGCCCTGCTGGCCACATTATTTCTGATACAAGCCAGGATACTGTTGGCCTTGGCCACCTGGGCACACTTCTGGCTCATGTTCAGTAGGCTGTCAACTAACACCCCCAGGTCCTTTTCCGCCAGGCAGCTTTCCAGCCACTCTTCCCCAAGCCTGTAGTGTTGCATGGGGTTGTTGTGACACAAGCGCAGGACCTGACACTTGGCCTTGTTGAACTGTAGGGGCCTGGACCGTGGGAAAGTTATAGAGAGAACATACCAGTACACTGTTATGTAACAGCATGAGATAGCAAGAAAGCATAAGGATGTGGCTTGCTTAAGTTTATAGTAAGTATCCAATTAGAACAGTAGAAGTGGCACGCAGCCAGATTGTGTACAATACTTGTAGCCAATAGCTTAGTGTGTAACCGTTACATAAGAGAGTATGTAGGTTATAAAAGAGTGTGTTAACCAAAATAAAGAAGCTACTAGAGCACCATATTGGTGTGCTGTAGTTCCTTCCTCGCGCAGACCCCAACATTGAACCTCATACAGTTGGCCTCAGCCCATCAATCCAGCCTGTCCAGATCCCTCTGCAGAGCCTTCCTACCCTCAAGCAGATCAACACTCCTGCCCAACTTGGTGTCATCTGAGAACTTACTGAGGGTGTACTCAATCCCCTCTTCCAGATCACTGATAAAGATATTGAACAGAACTGGCCCCAATACTGAGCCCTGGGGAACACCACTTGTGACCGACCACCATCTGGATTTAACTCCATTCACCATCACTCTTTGGGCCCGGCCATCCAGCCAGTTTTTACCTAGCAAAGCATATGCCCATCCAAGCCATGAACAGACAGTTTCTCCAGGAGAATGCTGTGGGAGACTGTGTCAAAGGCTTTACTAAAGTCCAGGTAAACAATATCCACAGCCTTTCCCTTGTCCACTAAGCAGGTCATCTTGTCATAGAAGGAGATCAGGCTAGTCAAACAGGACCTGCCTTTGATAAACCCATGCTGACTGGGCCTGATCACCTTGTTGGCCTGTATGTGCTGTGTGGTGGTGCTCAAGATGATCTGCTCCATAACCTTCCCTGGCACCGAGGTCAGACTGACAGGACTGTAGTTCCCTGGATCCTCCTTCCAGCCCTTCTTGTAGATGAGCATCACATTTGCTAACCTCCAGTGAACTGGGACCTCCCTGGTTAGCCAGGACTGCTGATAAATGATGGAAAGTGGCTTGGTGAGCACTTCTGCCAGCTCCCTCAGTACCCTTGGGTGGATCTTCTTTGGCCCCACATACTTGTGTAAGTGGTGTAGCAGGTCGCTAACCATTTCCCCTTGTATTATGGGGGCTTCACTCTGCTCCCCGTCCCTGTCCTCCAGCTCATGAGGCTGGGTACCCGGAGAACAGCTGGTCTTACTATTAAAGACTGAGGCAAAGAAGGCATTAAGTACCTCAGCGTTTTCCTCATCCTTTGTTACTATGCTTCCCCCCGTATCCAATAAAGGATGGAGATTCTCCTTAGCCCTCCTTTTGTTGCTAATGTATTCATAGAAACATTTTTTACTGTCTTTTATGGCAGTAGCCAGATTAAGTTCTAGTTGGGCTTTAGCCCTTCTAATTTTCTCCCTGCATAACCTCACATCTTTGTAGTCCTCCTGAGTTCCCTGCCCCTTGTTCCAAAGGTCATTGTGGGAATATAACGGAAAATTGGCAAGGAGGATTGTAAACACGCTCAAGTGACTTGCAGCTGAGGTGTTGAAAAACACATATATCATACGACTAATTGTTGTTTAGTCTTGTATGCTTGACAAGTAGAACATCTATGTTTAGATAACATAGGCCTGTGATAGATTTAGAGGCATCGAACATGCTTGAGATTCCTGCCCTTCTGTGGGAAAGATCAAAGCACAGTGGTAAACTATGCCTGCGCGAATCCCTGAAATGCAGTCGAAAACAGCAGGTTCAGTGATCCTCTAGCAAGGACCAAGCTCCACGGTGCCTGCATCCCCGCTTGTGTGCCTCTGCCTGGGTGCTTCTTCGGCGATCCCCCGATTGGTGAGGTAACAAAAATAAATTTACTCTTTGCATTTCATCTGTGGTTTTGTGGTTGTTCCTGAGTCCTGCCTGTGCCAGCTCACACATTCATAAACTCTTCCTGTTTTTTTTTTTTTTTTTTTTGAGTTCCAGCCAAAGCTCTCCATTCAGCCAGGCCAGTCTTCCCCGTCGGCTCATCTTTCAGCACATGGCGACAGCCTGCTCTTGTGCCTTTAATATTTCCTTCTTGAAGAATGTCCAGCCTTCCTGGACTCTTTTGCCCTTCAGGACTGCCTCCCAAGGGACTTTGTCAACCAGGCTCCTAAACAGGCCAAAGTCTGCCCTCTGGAAGTCCAAGGTAGCAGTTCTGCTAATCCCCCTCCTTACTTCTCCGAGAATCAAAAACTATCATTTCATGATTGCTATGCCCAAGACAGCCTCCAACCGTGACATCACCCACAAGTCCTTCTCCATTCATAAACAACAGGTCCAGCAGGGTGCCTTCCCTAGTTGGCTCACTCACCAGCTGTGTCAGGAAGTTATCTCCCACACACTCCAGGAACCTCCGAGACTGTTTCCTCTCTGCTGTATTGTATTTCCAGCAGAGATCTGGTAAGTTGAAGTCCCCCACGAGAACAAGGGCTACTGATCACAAGACTTCTCACAGCTGCTTATAGAATATTTCATCTACCTCTTCATCCTGATTGGGTGGTTTATAGCAGACTCCCACCATGATATCTGCCTTGTTGGCCTTCCCCCTGATCCTTACCCATAAACACTCGACCCTATTGTCACCATCCTCAAGCCCTAGATAGTCAAAACACTCCCTAACATACAGGGCCACCCCACCGCCTCTCCTACCTTGCCTATCCCTTCTGAAGAGTTTATAGCCATTCATTGCAGCACTCCAGTTGTGCAAGTCATCCCACCATGTTTCCGTGATGGCAACTATATCACAGTTTTCCTGCTGCACAATGGCTTCCAGCTCCTCTTGTTTGTTGCCCATGCTGCGTGCATTGGTGTAGGTGCACTTCAGCTGGGCTATCGATCCTGCCACCCCTTTTTGGGGGAGAAGCCCTAATTCCTATGTGACTGTTCTAAGGTGCTTCCATGGTTTCTAACACATCAATAACCCTTGCATCTTTGCTGCTGCGTGGATCTCCATCTGAGATGGCAGACCGAAGGACATCGCTAGCAACAGAAAAAGAGTGTGGTTTACTTATTTCCCAATATTTCGCTTGCATTAGTTATGGAAGAGAGCAGAAAGATTATGAACCCAAAATGGAAGATAATTTTCTGCTTTACAAGCAGTGCAGAATGAGGCAATTCTCAAATTAAGGTATCAAGAGACATGCTCATTCTTAGTTTCTTGGCTATACCACTATACTGTTTCCTCAATGTTGTAGAGAGAAGGCTTTGTTTTGGTAGGAAGAAAAGCTCTTTCTTTAAATAAGAAGCTGGCATTAAAAACAAGAGCAGAGTTTGACTTCTCAAGATTATAAGAAAGAAAACCTAAAAGCACTGTTAAAAGAGAGGAATTCAAATAAAAATGATTGGGCAGGCAGAAAAATGTCTAATTTCCAGCGTATTCATTAGTGTATCTGATGCTTTTCAGGAACTGAAGAGCAGGCAGCTGCTTCACGACAAAAGGAAACAAAATTTAACTGTATCAAGATTAAGTTCTGAAAAATATGGAAAACGTGGAGGCAAAGATTAAACTGATGCTAGGGAATGAATAGAAAACAAAGTATTTCAAGAAAAGAAGTCTGTGTAAAGGATTGAAAGATTACAGGCTTCAGCTCAAATACAGACTAAACTTTACCAAAGTCTTTGAGCTTAATGTTTTCAAATGGGGTTTCAAAGTTACTTAGCCAACAAGAAAATACTCTGCACAGGGACATAAGTGAAATCATTTGGCCCAGTTCTACTGGCAAAATCAGGGCATTCACAGAATCACAGAATCAATCAGGTTGGAAGAGACCTCTGGGATCATCGAGTCCAACCATTGCCCTGACACCACCCTGTCAACTAGACCATGGCACTAAGTGCCATGTCCAGTCTTTTCTTAAACACATCCAGAGATGGTGACTCCACCACCTCCCTGGGCAGCCCATTCCAATGTCTAATAACCCTTATTGAGAGAGTCTTGATCACAGGTATTCATTAGAGAAGCTTAGAAAGCTTCTTAAAACACCCTGTAAAGTTTTACATATGTAACACATACATGCTAGTAAATCAAGCTACATTTCTGCACTTCCCCCCATACAACATTCCAGTTCTCCATTCACCGATGAGTCTGTTTAGTGTTACAATAATTCATGTTCAAAAACCACGTCTAGTGTTAGTGAATTAAGATAATATTTTGTTCTTCCACATTTTCACCATTTCAGTTTTCAAAGGCAGCAAATTTCCAGATCTTTACTAATCTCACATAATCAGCATTAGAGTCCAAAATTACCACATAAATCTGCAGAACCTGATTGACAGATTCAAATTCTCATTAAATACACATGGTATAGCTGCAAAGAACTGATGAAAAGAATGGCAGCTGTCTTCCAGCGTAACATAAAGCATTTAGAAAACTTACCCAGTTCTTAAACATCTACATTTTTTCCTGATAAAGCGCACATAAGACATTATTTTAAAAATTGTACTGATATTCATCTAGCAAACAGCTGGTTTCTGTACTCTGATAAGTAAATCTATCTCCAGCATGACTTGGAGGGATGAATGCTTCAATGATCTGATGAGATATACTTCAGTTTCAAGCTGTTCTCAAAGAAATAAGCTAATGATAAAGATGCTTGGATGCTTTCTCTTCTCCGTCTAACCTTATTGACCGACCTCTCTGCATTTAACTGCACTGGTTGACCCTTCGGTTAGCCTGCTCTTGACACAAAGATGAAGCGCTACACACCCGTCAGAGACAGCTACTACTCATCCCATAAATCAGAGCTGCTGATGGATTGACATCGCCCTGAAATAAAGCCTGTCAGCCACACAAAGATAAGGTACCATTAGCTGCGTGCAGGTAGGTGTTACCCTCAAACACAAAGATACTGCATACATTCTTTGCTGTCTTTACAGCTATGCTTGCTCTACAGGCCCTTCTACCATGCAGAAAATTTCACCCTGGCTTTCAAGAACAAATTATGTTTTACATCGTGCTCTGCTTTTTGAAACATGTAAAATGCTATGTAAATGCTTAATCTACGTGAAATGCTTAATCAAGTGCGTAAATACAGCAACATGCCCATGAGAGGTGTTTTCTAAGGCAGATGTACCATTGGGCTAATTAGAAAATGTAGATTTGCTCTCTTGTGCTCTTACAAAGAGGAAACACATAGATCTTGTGTGAGGAATATTACAGGCCTGTACGCTATAAGCAACACAGCTGCAGACTCCGGCGGTACCTGTGTGCCCAACACCCAGCACTGCTGAACAAAAGGGAACAGCCCAGGAGGTTAAAGTTCGCAGCGGGAGACGGGAAACCTCCCGCGGGCTCCGCTCTTCGGCCCCAGCGCAAGCGGGGGAGCTGCTCCTCACGGCCCCGGCTCCCGCCGCTCACCAGCCCCGCACTCAACCCTCGCACAACCCACGGCCACCGGCTGAGGCCCACGCCCCCAGGCATGAATCAACATTCACACGCTAAGCACTCATCACCCATTCTGGGAAGAGCCACACTGTCCTGGGCTCAAAACATCAACAACCATTCCCTGTTTTCAGCTCTGTGTTCAGAACTGACCTTCAACACATGTTTACTACTTTCATGCCTCAAAAAGCCCTGTGAACTGGTCTCGGCTCCTTAATCTTAGAAGCAAGCAAAAACTATTCTCAATGCAGTGTTCCCAAGCAAATCTTCTGCTCCCCAGGTAAAGCACAGCTGTTTGCAGGCTGAGGGTCTTCCACACACCCCCAGGTCTCTTTCCGCCTGTGGGAATCTGGCCCTTCCTTTTGAGCATTGTCTCAGAAATCGTAAACCACGTGCTCGGGCGACATCTTATGGCGGCTGCCTGGAATGCCTGAGCCTGGCAACGTGGGATGGCGCAATAAGCTAGGCGCCCGCCCTCCACCCGCCTCCGGATGCGTGTCTCCGGTGACAGCCTGGCAAGGGACCAATCCTACGGCGCAGGAACCGGACATGTCCCGCCTTCGGACCTGTGATTGGTGCGAACTGTTGACTGACGGCTCCCAGTCACATGACTCTGCCGAAAAACTCTATAAAAGAGGCTGGATCACTTCAACACGTGGGACCCTCACCGCCATCTTCCAAGGAGGACATCGCTGGATCTCAGGGTGGTGAATATTTTCTTTTTCTTTCTCTTTCAACTGTTTTCTCTGTTTCTTTCTTTCTTTCATCTCTCTCTCTCTTTTCCTTGAATATTGAGTTGCCTCAGTGTTGGACCTAATAAAGTCAGAGCCAAGTGTGTTGATACCGTGCCTCGGTTGTGCTTTGTCTGAACTCAGGGATCACGAATCTTTAATATTTCGGGTCAGGATTGTTTGGGGGTGCTTTACCTGCCGGCAGGTTAAGCATACCGGGTGTTCGCATTGAACCAGGCACGCCGCACGTGGGCTGCACTGGAATTATTTATATTTTTGGCGGGCCCTGCGCGCGGGCTGTCTGCATTGAACCAGGCACGCCGCACGTGGGCTGCACTGGAATTACTAATTAGGCGGATCTCTCTCTCTCTCTCTCTCGGGGAGCAGGGGACGGGGATTGTCTGCATTTTATTTCTAGATTTGCTCCTTTTTTGACTAATTAGGCGGGTCTCTCTCTCTCCCTCTCTCTCTCTCGGGGGGGGCGGACGGGGGGCGGCTGTCTGCATTTTATTTCTAGATTTGCTTTAGAGGCGGACCTTAAATCCGGAACCCGACACCGCCGGGCCGCTTTCTAACCACTCTCCCCCCAGCCTGTAGCGCTTGTTAAAGAAAACTGGCAGAGTCCGGGTCTCTAGATTTGCTGGTTTTATTAAACAACTCAGAGTTGGACCACCACTGCAGTGAATGGTACCTGACTCAAATTCACTATCGGTTTATATAGAAACTAATAATCAATTACATCATAAATATTTCATAAGCTTCTGTTAATAATCCACTAACTATTTCAATTCCTCTTTCTTCCTTCGTCAAGAGTCCACAAAAGTCCATTCTTTTCCATTGGTTAGCTGATCTTTATGTTCTGGTTCTGCTCCGACTCCGGTCGACACCCCGTCCTCGATGTTCTTGCCGTGATCAGCGTCCCGTCCTGATCCAGGTTGACCAGAGTCCGGTTCCCACCACCAGTGTCTCCTAAGTATTAACCTAAAATAGCTAAAGTCTATTTAGAACTTTATTTCTATTAATGTTTCTTTCTAAGTATCCTATATTTCTTTTAAGGTAAAGAAAAGGTTAACCATACATCCCCTTTACTAAAATCATCAGAAGGTAATACTTCTAGGCCTACTCCTGCTTAGCTACTCATTAAGCTTTGATTGATGATTTGTTCAGTCATAGGTCAGGATTACCCAAGGAGCTTTGAGAACAATATTCATGGATTGTGAAAGCCCACCTGTGTTTATTCAGATAGACTTATATTAATTATTCTATTCTTCATTCTATTTCACCCCTATTGATCCTTGTCTCCCTAACTCATAAGAACTTTTACATTAATTATGTGAAAATTTCTATAACAGCGCTGCATGGGGTTGCTGTGGCCAAAGTGTAAGACCTGGCACTTGTCCTTGTTGAACCTCATGCCGTTGGTCTCGGCCCATCTATCTAACCTGTCCAGATCCCTCTGTAGGGCCTTCCTACCCTCCAGCAGATCGACACTCCCACCCAGCTTGGTGTCATCTGCAAATTTACTGAGGGTGCACTCAATCCCTACGTCTAGGTCATCTATAAAGATATTGAACAGCACCAGCCCCAGAACTGAGCCCTGGGGAACACCACTAGTGACCGGCCGCCAGCTGGACTTTGCCCCATTCACCACCACTCTCTGGGCTCGGCCATCCAGCCAGTTTTTAACCCATTAAAGAGTCCACCCATCCAAGCCCCGGGCAGCCAGTTTGTCTAGGAGGATGCTGTGGGAGACAGTGTCGAATGCCTTACTGAAGTCTAGATAGACTACATCCACAGCCCTGCCCTCATCTACTAAGCGGGTCACTTGGTCATAGAAGGAGACCAGGTTGGTCAAGCAGGACCTGCCTTTCATGAATCCATGTTGGCTGGCCCCGATGCCCCGATTGTCCTGCATGTGCCGTGTAATGGCACTCAGGATGATCTGTTCCGTCACCTTGCCTGGCATCGAGGTCAGGCTGACAGGCCTATAGTTCCCTGGATCATCCTTCCGGCCCTTGTAGATGGGTGTTACATTTGCTAATTTCCAGTCAGCTAGAACTTCTCCAGTTAACCAGGACTCCAGTTAACCAGAGAGTGGTTTGGCAAGTTCATTTGCCAGTTCCTTCATTACTCTGGGGTGAATCCCATCCGGGCCCATAGCCTTGTGGGTGTCCAACTGGCACAGCAGGTCACTAACCGTCTCCTCCTGGATTATGGGGGCTTCACCCAGCCCCCCGTCCCTAACTTCAGGCTCTGGGGGCCGAATCTCCTGAGGACAACCAGTCCTGACATTAAAGACCGAGGCAAAGAAGGCATTGAGCACCTCTGCCTTTTCCGCATCCCCTGACACTACACTACCCTCCTCATTCAGCAAGTGGTGGAGGCTCTCCTTGACCCTCCTTTTGCTGTTAATGTATTTGTAGAAGCTTTTTTTGTTATCTTTGACCGCAGCAGCCAAATCAAGCTCTAATTGAGCTTTGGCCCTTCTAATCTTCTCCCTACATGACCTGGCAACATCCCTATAGACCTCCCAAGTTACCCGACCCTTCTTCCAGAGCAAATAGGCTCTCTTTTTTTCCTTAAGTTCTAGCCTAAGTTCTCTGTTTAACCACAGAATCACAGAATCACAGAATGTTAGGGATTGGAAGGGACCTCGAAAGATCATCTAGTCCAATCCCCCTGCCGCAGCAGGATTACCTAGATCATATCACACAGGAACGTGTCCAGGCGGGTTTTGAATGTCTCCAGAGAAGGAGACTCCACAACCTCTCTGGGCAGCCTGTTCCAGTGTTCGGTCACCCTCACCGTAAAGAAGTTTTTCCTCATATTTATGTGGAACCTCCTGTGTTCCAGCTTGCACCCATTGCCCCTTGTCCTGTCAAGGGATGTCACTGAGAAGAGCCTGGCTCCATCCTCATGACACTTGCCCTTTACATATTTATAAACATTAATGAGGTCACCCCTCAGTCTCCTCTTCTCTAAGCTAAAGAGACCCAGCTCCCTCAGCCTCTCCTCATAAGGGAGATGTTCCACTCCCTTAATCATCTTCGTGGCTCTGCGCTGGACTCTCTCTAGCAGTTCCCTGTCCTTCTTGAACTGAGGGGCCCAGAACTGGACACAATATTCCAGATGCGGCCTCACCAGGGCAGAGTAGAGGGGGAGGAGAACCTCTCTTGACCTGCTAACCACACCCCTGCTAACCAGGCCGGTCTTTTTCCCTGACGGCTTGTCTTCCTACACACTGGGACAGCCTGCTCCTGAATATTTAGCAATTCCTTTTTAAAGCGCATCCAGGCTTTCTGGACTCCTTTGCCCTTCAGGACCGACTCCCAAGGGACTCTGTCCACCAACTTCTTAAACAGGCTAAAGTCAGCCTGCCGGAAATCTAAGGCAGAAGTTCTGCTCTTGCCCCTCCTTACTTCCCCCACTATCGAAAACTCTAACATTTCATGGTCACTATTCCCAAGACGGCCACCGACCCTCACATCTCCCACTAATCCTTCTCTGTTCACGAACAACAGGTCAAGCAGGGCCCCACCTCTAGTGGGCTCATTTACCACTTGCATGAGGAAGTTGTCCTCCACACATTCGAGGAACCTCCTAGATTGCTTCCTCTCTGCCATGTTGTATTTACAGCAGACATCCGGCAAGTTGAAGTCGCCCACGAGGACAAGGGCCAGCGACCGGGCGGCTTCTGACAGCCGCTTGTAAAACGCCTCGTCCGCCTGCTCATCCTGGTTGGGCGATCTATAACAGACTCCCACCATAATGTCCGCCCTGCCGACCTTCCCTCTGATCTTTACCCATAGACATTCAACCTTGTCATCTTCATCATCTTCCTCAATTTTGACACAGTCCAAGCACTCCCTAACATACAACGCTACCCCACCGCCTCTCCTGCTTCGCCTGTCCCTCTTAAAGAGCTTATAGCCATCCATAGCAGCACTCCAGTCATGAGAGTCATCCCACCACGTTTCTGTGATGGCAACCACATCATAACCTTCCTGCTGTACAGTGGCTTCTAGCTCTTCCTGTTTGTTGCCCATACTGTGTGCATTGGTGTAAATGCACTTCAGCTGGGCTAACGGTCTTGCCCCCGACGCAGGCCTGTCACCCCTAGGTTCATTTTTGGTTGCCCTGATCTTATCCCCCTCCCCCATCAGACCTAGTTTAAAGACCTCTTGATCAGCCCTGCCAACTTCTGGGCCATAACCCTTTTCCCCTTCTGACTCAGGTGTTCCCCATCCGGCATAAGCAGGCCTGGTGCCATGAAAGCCGCCCCATGGTCAACAAACCCAAAATCCCACCTATGGCACCAGTCTCTTAGCCACGTATTAATCTGTTGTATTTTCATAGTCCTTTCCCTGTTTTTACCTAACACCGAAGGAATTGAGGAG
The DNA here is from genome assembly GCF_013368605.1 of Nyctibius grandis. Classification (NCBI taxonomy): domain Eukaryota; kingdom Metazoa; phylum Chordata; class Aves; order Nyctibiiformes; family Nyctibiidae; genus Nyctibius; species Nyctibius grandis. Next base: position 490,032 of record NW_027167472.1, read on the forward strand.
AATACAACCTGTGCACCTACCCCCTTCACCAAACGCCCCAGGGCCCTGAAGTCCCTTTTGATTGCCCTGGGACTTCTCCCTTCAGTCTCATCCCTACCCACCTGGAATATTAATAGAGGGTAGTAGTCAGAGGGCCTCACCAGTTCAGGAAGCCTCCTGGCTACATCCCTTACCTGAGCCCCAGGGAGACAGCAGACTTCCCTGTGAGTTGGGTCTGGCCTGCATATGGGGCCCTCCGTTCCCCTTAGCAGGGAGTCACCTACAACAATTACTTTTCTTTTCTCCTTTTTGGAGCTGGTTGCATTCCTCCTAGTTGGTTGCTTCTGTTTAAGTAGCCCCTGAGAAGGTCCTTCACCTAGATTCGTGTCTTCCTGACGCTCAGGAAGACGCTCAGGTTCCAGCGCCTCATACCTATTCTGCAGGGGGACGTGGGGAGGGGAGGAAGGCAACACTGGGATTCGCCAACAGTAATCGCAGTGATGGAGGCAAAACTAGATTTATACTCCAGTAGGAATACCTGTCTACACTGACGCTTCTGTTGGTTCTGCTGGGCAAATTATAGGACATGTTTTCCAAATGCTGGAAACACAGAAGGCAATAGGAAGAGCAGGGTATATAAAAGCTCTAGATAAAGTGACAAAGAATACAGGAAATTTTCTTTCAAGCAAGAAATGCAACATTTTTGGAAGGAACTGCAGATGATATATAACTTGTTTTCTGCAATACAAACAGCTTCACAGGACAGATACCACAGTAGTGTCTTTCTTGGGGAAATAAATACTTTGAAGAGTAGGATTGTGTTGTGGAACTAAAGAAACCTGAACTGGATAGCTTATTAATTCCAGAAATTTTTATGTTTTTTACGTGAAAGAAGCGAATACTACTGTTCACTGACTGTTATTGTGAGTACAATATCTCCTCATCTGATTTATAGTATTACTAGTTTTCTACTTTTAAGCCTTTGTGACTTTATTTCTTTGAACGTTTACAGGGAGGGATATAAAATTAGGCTGATGGTCAAAACTAACTTAAAATCAGAACTCTGCACTGGACTCCTTATCTTGAGGAATAAACACCAAACAGTTCACTTAAAATTAATAACCTTACTAAAAGTAACTGTCTTGATCAAGTATGTATCATTACCAAAATGCAAATGGTTCCCAAATTTTAACTCTGAAAAAAACTGTCAACACATTTGTAGCATTGTACAACTGCTCTTGTAGCTATTTGGCATAAATCTGTATAGCCTTTTCAATGCTAAAAAAATAAGTATTTCAATAGAATACAGCAATTTAATACCAAACATCTTTTTAACTACTGAAAAATAAGAATACTCTTTAATTCACTGTTGTGCTTTAAGAACTTATTTCTGTATTCTTCTAACATGATATGGATTCACATAATACTGTAGCTCAGTACAAGAGAAGAAACGCATCTAAAGTACAGGAGTTTGTGTCAAAAAGTGTCACGGTTTAAAGCTGGGCTGGCTATTAACCAGGTGGCAGATGCTCTCTGTTAGCCCTCTCCCCCCACCTAAGGGAAAGGGAAAGGGAAAAGGGAGAAAGACTTATGGGTTGGAAAGTTAAAACAGTTTTAATAAACTATAGTAATGAAAAAGAGTATAATAACAATAATAATAGAAATAATCAAATATATACAAATATATACAAAACCAAGACTGAGAGCTTGGAAATCCTCCTCAGGCAGAGTTGCTCCCCCCAGCACAGGCAGAGGGGAAAAGGCAGTAGCTCCTCTGCCATCACACCTGCAGGCTTTTAACTGGAGAATTGGCAAAGCTGGTACCAATCAGTGGGAGACAGGAGGGCCCCTCCCTCCTGGGCCCCACCTCCAGGAGGCAGTGGGTTAGTGATAAATAGGAAAGTGAGAATGACATGTATGGGATGGAATACCTCGCTGGTCAATCCTGGGTCACCTGCCCTGTCCACTCCTCCCTGCAGGTACGACACCCTTTGGCTCTTCACTCATAAGCAGTGAGGAATTTAGCAGTGACCTTGGTTTCTCCAAGACTAATTGGCCTGGTTTGGGCCAAACCAGGACATTCCACCCCTTATTCCATACCATTCACGTCATACTCAGATCACCACTACCTTTTCATTTTCAAATATATATACACATATCACTAGTTTATGATTCATCTTTATGCAAAAAGTTCATCAAGTTCATTTGGTTCAGGATTGTGGGTTTCCATCTGGCTAGCAGTCTCTCAGCAGTCTCTCTGACTAGCAGTCTCGCTTTTGTCATGGTTCGTGCCCACGGGTTGCAGGTTAAAGGTGTCAGACTCGAGGAGGTTACTGGACGCCACTTGATGAAGCTAGCTCCAGTCTCATCACCACTGTCTTAACCTGAAAGACACTTATGCAGCAACAACATACAGTTCAGAATTAAGTAGTCTCACCCAGAATCAGATCACCTTCAGGGACACATCGGACTTCACCATCTTGCAACATCACCCACCAAGTACATCCAGGTCCCTGAGCAAAAGCAATCCCACGAATGGGTTTACCTTTGCCCGTTACAAGAAGAATCCAGACAGTTTTTCCCAACAGGTTCCTTTCATGCACCACAGGGACTTTATCTCCTTCTACTGTACATAAAAGATCTGACTGAGCAGGGCCAGCTCGATTGATAGATCCCCTGGAGTTAACTAGCCAGGTAGCTTGTGCCAAATGCTTATCCCAGTTTTTAAAGGTTCCACCCCCCATTGCTTTCAGGGTAGTTTTTAACAGCCCATTGTACTGTTCAATTTTCCCAGAGGCTGGTGCATGAGAGGGGATGTGATATACCCACTCAATGCCATGCTCTTTGGCCCAGTTATCTATGAGACTGTTTTTGAAATGAGTCCCATTGTCCGACTCAATTCTCTCTGGTGTACCATGTCGCCACAAGATTTGCTTTTCAAGGCCCAGAATAGTGTTCCGGGCAGTGGCATGGGGCACAGAGTACGTTTCCAACCATCCGGTGGTCGCCTCGACCATGGTAAGCACATAACGTTTACCCTGGCGGGTTTGAGGGAGTGTGATGTAGTCAATTTGCCAGGCCTCCCCATATTTATATTTCAACCACCTCCCCCCATACCACAAAGGTTTTAACTGTTTGGCTTGCTTAATTGCGGCACATGTTTCACAATCATGGATAACCTGTGCAATAGAGTCCATGGTTAAGTCCACCCCTCGGTCACGAGCCCATCTGCATGTTGCATCTCTCCCTTGATGACCTGAAGTGTCATGAGCCCACCGAGCTAAAAATAGTTCACCTTTATGTTCCCAGTCCAAATCTATTTGGAATACTTTAGCAGCTTGATCCGCTTGTTGGTTGTTTTGATGTTCCTCAGTTGCCCGACTTTTAGGTACGTGAGCATCTACATGACGTACCTTCACGACTAGTTTCTCTAGCCAAGCAGCAATATCTTGCCACAATTCAGCAGCCCAAATAGGTTTCCCTTTGCGCTGCCAGTTGCTTCGCTTCCACTGCTTTAACCACCCCCACAAGGCATTTGCTACCATCCATGAGTCAGTATAAAGATACAGCCTTGGCCACTTTTCTCGTTCAGCAAAGTCTAAAGCCAGCTGGATGGCTTTTACCTCTGCGAATTGACTTGATTCACCTTGTCCTTCTGTGGCTTCTCTGACTCGTCGTATAGGACTCCATACAGCAGCTTTCCACTTCCGATGCTTTCCTACAAGACGGCAGGATCCATCGGTGAACAGGACATACTGCTTCTCATCCTCTGGTAATTCATTATATGGTGGGGCTTCTTCAGCACGTGTCACCTCGTTTTCTGGTGGCATTCCGAAGTCTTTGCCTTCTGGCCAGTCCATGATCACTTCTAAGATTCCTGGGCGATTAGGGTTTCCTATTCGAGCCCTCTGCGTAATTAATGCAATCCATTTACTCCATGTAGCATCAGTTGCATGATGGGTAGTGGGAACCTTACCCTTGAACATCCAGCCTAGTACTGGTAATCGGGGTGCCAGGAGAAGTTGTGCTTCAGTACCAATTACCTCTGAAGCAGCTCTAACTCCTTCATATGCTGCCAGTATCTCTTTTTCAGTTGGGGTGTAATTGGCCTCGGAGCCCTTGTATCCTCGACTCCAAAATCCTAGGGGTCGACCTCGAGTCTCCCCTGGTACTTTCTGCCAGAGGCTCCAGGTAGGACCATTGTCCCCAGCTGCAGTGTAGAGCACATTTTTAACATCTTGTCCCGTACGGACTGGTCCAAGGGCTACTGCATGCACAATCTCTTGTTTAATCTGTTCAAAAGCCTGTTGTTGTTCAGGGCCCCACTGAAAATCATTTTTCTTTCTGGTCACTTGATAAAGAGGGCGTACAATCTGGCTGTAATCTGGAATATGCATTCTCCAGAAACCCACAACGCCTAAGAAGGCTTGTGTTTCCTTTTTGTTAGTTGGTGGGGACATAGCTGTTATTTTGTTGATCACCTCTATCAGGATCTGGCGATGCCCATCTTGCCATTTAATCCCTAAAAACTGGATCTCCCGGGCAGGTCCCTTGACCTTGCCTCTTTTTATGGCAAAACCAGCTTTCAGAAGAATTTGGATTATTTTCTCTCCTTTGTCAAAAACTTCTGCTGCTGTATCACCCCACACAATGATGTCATCAATGTATTGCAAATGTTCTGGAGCTCCACCCTTTTCTAGTGCAGTCTGGATCAGTCCATGGCAAATAGTAGGACTGTGTTTCCACCCCTGGGGCAGTCGATTCCAGGTATACTGGATACCTCTCCAGGTAAAAGCAAACTGTGGCCTGCACTTTGGTGCCAAGGGAATAGAGAAAAATGCATTAGCAATGTCTATGGTGGCGTACCACTTGTCTGCCTTTGACTCCAGTTCGTATTGAAGTTCTAGCATGTCTGGCACAGCAGCACTCAGCGGTGGCGTAACTTCATTTAGGCCACGATAGTCCACAGTTAATCTCCATTCGCCATCAGACTTTCGCACTGGCCATATAGGACTATTAAAGGGTGAGCGAGTCTTGCCAATCACTCCTTGATTTTCTAATTGTCTAATCAGTTTATGAATGGGGATCAGGGAGTCTCGATTGGTGCGATATTGTCGTCGGTGCACCGTGGCAGTAGCAATTGGCACCTGTTGTTCTTCAACCTTCAGCAACCCCACAACAGAAGGATCTTCTGAGAGGCCAGGCAAGGTAGACAGCTGTTTAATGTCCTCAGTCTCTACAGCTGCTATACCAAAGGCCCATCTATACCCTTTAGGGTCCTTGAAATACCCTCTCTTGAGGTAGTCTATGCCAAGGATGCACGGAGCATCTGGGCCAGTCACAATGGGGTGCTTTTTCCATTCATTTTTTGTTAGGCTCACTTCGGCCTCCAATACAGATAACACTTGAGATCCTCCTGTTACTCCTGAAATACTGATAGATTCTGCCCCTTTATGATCCGATGGCATTAGGGTGCACTGTGTACCAGTGTCTACCAAGGCTCGATACCTTTGTGGTTTTGATGTGCCAGGCCATCGAATCCACACAGTCCAATAAACTTGGTTGTCCCTCTCCTCCACCTGGCTGGAGGCAGGGCCCCCCTAATTAAGAAATGGATTCGTGCTGCTCACAGGGACTGGACCTTCATTTCTCCTATTCACACTTGGGAAAAAGTGATTTGAGGCCCATCTCCCCTGACTGGGGTCCTGCTCACTGGTAACTGGAGCAGCCATCCTCCTAGAAAAATTCTCTCTGGTATTTCTTTTAGCTTGCAACTCACGTACTCATGCCTGTAGGGTACTGGTAGGTTGTCCATGCCATCTGCTCATGTCCTCCCCATAACCACGCAGGGCAAACCACAGGATACCTCGTGATGTGTTCCGTTTCCTTTGAGCTGGTCCTGTAGGAGAGCGTTTTCTCCTAATGGCTGCAACGCGGGCCTGTGTAGGTAGAGAGTCAAGTTTATTCTCGATCATGGACAGTTTGTCTGACAGTTGTTTAAATGAGTCCTTGTTCTCCTTAGTCAGTTTTTCCACAGCCGAGATGCATGCCTGCAGTGGGGAAGAAATACTATCTTCATACTGTCGCATACAGTTAGCCATTTCGCCCACAGTAGAATGTGCCATATCATCTTCTCCCCATACTAATATTGACAATGTATGGGTATATGTCAGTGGAGCATTCTTCACAACCTTCCGGAACATGGATCGGTTGCATTCCACTTCATCAGGATCTACAGGATCTACAATGTCCCGTGGGTGTCTATAAATGATCTCTTGCACAGCCAGTTCTCTAAGGTAGTTAATACCTTTTTCTATAGTGGTCCATTTGCTTAGGTGACTCATAACATCATCTTTATAGGGATACCTGCTCTTTACAGCTGACAAGAGTCGCCTCCAGAGACTGACAGTGTTTGACTTTCTTGCGAGCGCCTTATCAATACCACCATCTCTGGACAGGGATCCCAACTGTCTGGCTTCTCTGCCATCTAATTGCATGCTGTCTGCCCCATTATCCCAGCATCGGAGCAGCCAGGTAATAATAGGTTCACTGTCATAACGGCTGAAGTCTTTCCTTATATTTCTCAGGTCCTTCAGGGATAAGGAGTGGTAGGTTATCTCTACTTCCGAGTCCTCCTCCTGTGATAGTTCTGCTTTAGAAGGACCTTTCTTCTGTGATGGGTCTGCTTTAAAAGGACGATCAAGGGAACCCCCATCTGTGTCGGGCCCTAACTCTGCCTGAGAAGGGCCCTCACCTGGGTCATATGATGGCTCTGTCTTAGAAGGCTCTGAGTCATCATCCTTCTCTTCACAAGCTGATTTCTTTTGGTATTTCTTCCTGGTTACAGGAGCAATTGGTACAGATTCGATAGATGCTGGAGTCTGAGTAGATGCAGTGGCCATCTTGGGGGGTGTAGCAGCTGTGGTACAGGCTGCCGAGGTTTCAGTGGGTTTAGTGGCTGTATCGGCAGTACACACTGTAGGATCTGAGGTGGCTGCATAACACCTACAACTGTCCCTGCACCGATATTTAATCTTATCCCACATCAGAAACACATTCAGGACAACCGAAAATAAAAACATGCCACCTAGACAGCACCATCCTAATTTCGCAAAATCTAGTGGAATCAGCTTGGCAGAAAAGGAGAAGGTACTATTTCCCAAAGTAAAACTGGAAGTGTAATCATTAACAGAATCAGCTAAAGGACGCCTGGAGCGTGCAGATGAAGTCGCTGCTACTGATTCGCGATTAAAGCTGTCTATCATTGTGTCATAGAGATAAGAGATCGGAATATTAACTGCCCAGTTTATCACAGCATAAATCAGTATCAAACCCCATACCAAAACAATACATTTCGACCAGCGCCCACTGCTAAACTGCATGTAAACATTCATAAGAAGCAAGCAATAACACAGTGCCCACGGCAGGTAAGGCATCATTGCAATACTCAACTGTGAAAGAAACTCTATAAAAAGATGAGATAACACAGCATTCAAAAATGACATCACCATCTTCATTATCTGTTTTAACTTTCTAACCCCTTGTAAATCTCAAAGGAAGAAATCTGATATTCTCTCAGCTGAGCTCTCCGGGTCTCCTCCCACCAGAGCCGGGATTCAACTTATCAGAGCAACCTGTTGGAGCTTCTCTCGAGCCCCACATTGGGCACCAATAAATCTGTCACGGTTTAAAGCTGGGCTGGCTATTAACCAGGTGGCAGATGCTCTCTGTTAGCCCTCTCCCCCCACCTAAGGGAAAGGGAAAAGGGAGAAAGACTTATGGGTTGGAAAGTTAAAACAGTTTTAATAAACTATAGTAATGAAAAAGAGTATAATAACAATAATAATAGAAATAATCAAATATATACAAATATATACAAAACCAAGACTGAGAGCTTGGAAATCCTCCTCAGGCAGAGTTGCTCCCCCCAGCACAGGCAGAGGGGAAAAGGCAGTAGCTCCCCCCAGCACAGGCAGAGAGTAAAATGCAATAGCTCCTCTGCCATCACACCTGCAGGCTTTTAACTGGAGAATTGGCAAAGCTGGTACCAATCAGTGGGAGACAGGAGGGCCCCTCCCTCCTGGGCCCCACCTCCAGGAGGCAGTGGGTTAGTGATAAATAGGAAAATGAGAATGACATGTATGGGATGGAATACCTTGCTGGTCAATCCTGGGTCACCTGCCCTGTCCACTCCTCCCTGCAGGTATGACCCCCCTTTGGCTCTTCACTCATAAGCAGTGAGGAATTTAGCAGTGACCTTGGTTTCTCCAAGACTAATTGGCCTGGTTTGGGCCAAACCAGGACAAAAAGGAACATGTCCGTCCTTTCATTTTATATTATGGAACAGAGACACTTTTGTTTCTTCTGCCTATATCACAATGCTCTAAAACAAAGAACTGCTGAGAAAAGTAAGTAGATTGTGTGCACAGGTACTACCCTTGAATAAAAGTTGCTATGATCTGCGTTCTTCTTTCTCAAGTTTTCTTCTCTTTTCCACTAACAGAAATTTAGCAAAAAAAACATCCCATTTGGAAGGTAGATATGAAAACAATATAGATTAGGACTGAATACAGCATTGCTTTACTGAATTAACACACAGTACCTAAGCTAAGAAGTGACACTTTGCAGAAGTATGGTAGGCACATACTAGATTAAAACATACACTTTCACTCCACTGCCAAAAGCTCACAAGGGAAACTGAGAAAGCTCTGAGACACCAAATTAAATAATTCATCTACAAATTTTCTTTAAAGCTTTGCATGAAAATCATTGTGAATATCTAAATCAAAACCTGATACTTAAAAGTAGCCCATTATAGCCATTCTGGACTAAGGCTGTAAGAGAATTAAAGTTTGTGAGGTGAGAGAAAAATTTTATTATATCAACTGGAATTGATATAGTATAATTGATATTTGAACAAGCAGGTAAACTTTCAGGCACGGAAGTTCTCATCTAAGGAGTTATTTTCAAAGTCAAATACAAGTAGGGAGAAACTGAATGAAACTTATTAAAATCAGATTATCTAAGGAAAGATAGCTGCATGAGTGTGTATGTATACATATATACATATGTATATGTGTGTATGCATACATATATATGAGTATATGTATGACTATGCAAAACCACTTTTCTATATTTGAAATTTTGCAAAAGATTAAGATTCTGTATTTTTAAAGATAGGATACAATTACCTATTGAATTAAACTCATGCATCCTCATGCCTGTAGATAACTTCTCCCCTATGTGAATATTCTCTGTCTTCTGATCAACTGTATTTGTTACTGTCACTTGCACAGATACCATACAATCACCAAAAATGCATGGCTGTCTTGAGAAGTGATAATGAGCTGCTAACCCTTTTCCACTCATTCGATGAAGCAGTTCACGTGTTTTTGTTGGCACAGAGACTTGAGTAGTGATCTAAGTACATAACAACAGTTGGTGAATGTTGTAAGAGAAGAACAGATAAAACGATAATTAAATATTACACTTCTCAGCTAGAATGCCTATTTTTCTAGTTGGAATTCTGGTGAACTAGAAACATGTAAGGGCATATTGAAATCCATAAACAAAATGCAATTATAGATATCTTTAACAGTGCCTAAAAAATAACATTTCTGGTGCTGAGAACTAGCAGCTTTAATTTCATTATATTTGCTTCATTTTATCATTATAAATCTATTTTCAATATTTTAACTCTGCAGTTATCCACTAAATTATCAGTTTTGGTTTTTTTTAAGAGTTAGAGCTAAAATAATTATATTGTTTCCAACAAGACATCTCTCTCCATTCTATGCATCAGAATTCAAGGGTGACCCCAAGCCCACCATGTACTATGGAAGAACAGTGAGAAATTGTTAGCTCCTTCTCTTGTTAAAACCACAAACAATGTTGCCTAAAAATTACACCAGTCAAATACTAAAAACACAGTTGTATAGAGCAGAGGGATGTTGCCACTTTTTAAAATGTCTTGCTGCCACATGCAATAAGAGAAATCTCAAGGATGTTTGGGTCCATTCTATCCTGAAGAAGTAGCAGCATAAAAGACATGTAGTGGGCAACCAAACACCCAGGAGATACTGCTGGTCAGGAAATCCCTAATCATGAGCTTAAAAGTACAAAAGTAAGGAATATGCTGAAAACAGATGAAAAATTAATTTGAATTCTTTAAACAAGTTTTAAGGAAAGGCTAGTGTCACGGTTTAAAGCTGGGCTGGCTATTAAACCAGTGGCAGAGACTCTCTATTAACCCTCCTCCCACCCCCCAGAAGGGGAAGGGAAAGGGAAAAGGGAGAGAGACTTATGGGTTGGAAAGTTAAAACAGTTTTAATGAACTATAATAATGAAAAAGAGTATAATAATAACAATGGAAATAATTAAATATATACAAATATATAAAAAACCAAGACCGAGCTCCCCTGATGACAGTCACATCACTACTGGCACTGCAGGGCAGGTTCTGGGAAGGCCCAGCGACAGACAGGAAATGGATTCAAGAATGCACAGATTGGGATCAGGGGCAGCAGGAAAATGGACAGAGTCCTCTTTGGACACCGGCCATACCAGAAGGGGGCGAGACCCTCGTGATCCCTTCGCTTTATACTGAGAATGATGTGTATGGGATGGAATACCTTCAATGGTCAATTTTGGGTCATCTGTCCTGTCCGCTCCTCCCTGAAGGTGCGACCCTTCTACGGCTCTTCACTCGTAAGCAGTGAGGAATTTAGCAGTGACATTGGTTTCTCTAAGAATAAGTACAGCAGGAGCCTTTCTGCCTAACATCCCTACTGGTGCCTCAGCGATAACTACAAACTTCGAGCATTATCAGTCCTGGAAGCAGACACTGTCTACAAAACATGCAGTTAGTTTCAGAAAGTGCAGTTACTTAGAAGAAACTTAGCTGAAAGTAAAAACCACTGAAAGGAAAATTGGTTCTGTTTTAGGCCAAACCAGGACAGCTAGGAAATTACATGAAAAGCAAAGCCATGCAAACAGAACATGGAGGTTGAAAAAGCGAAATGCTCAGCACAAAAATCCCATTTGTCTAAGCAATGCACTATGAGCTACTGAAATTTATAGTATAGGTGTTAGGTATATCTGTTTATCTGTTTCCGCTGATGAGTGTCCATCTTCTCTTGCCCTATCTGTAGCCCTGAATGGGTAACTAAGTCAAATAGACAACTGCAAATAAAAGGATGTTCAAGACTCAAAGCAGCTAAGCAAGGAGAACTGGTTTTTATCTTGCCTTCCCTACAAAACTCTTACAGGTTGCTACATTTTCCTGACTGCCACAATTTAACATTGAGGGGCTAATCTGAAGACTTAGTGATCATTTCCAGTAATATGGGTGTTGCCGCTTGTCTGCGGCAAGCTCCGTTCGGTTGCTGGCTGGCCTGAGGCTATCCGCACCCCAGGGCCATAGAGCACTGACACCAATGTGAGGATGCAACAAATGGCGTTTATTTAACTGCGCAACAGCCTTATATAGTCGTCTTGTCCCGTACGAACTCACGCGATACTTGCACATCCTGCTCCTTTCGCCACGCCTACCTTCCGTTACAGCCTGAGATTTTCCGGTCGCTGTACCCTAATCTACCTACATTTCCCCCTCCCCATGCTTCAAGTCATGCAAAGTAAAGCGTATCGCTGATTCTGGAGCCTTGCATCAAAGCGTAAGCGTAGCTGGCGGATACAACATCCCGAGCCCAGGTTCTCCAGTAAGATTCCCCTGCAACTCCTGAGATGCAAAGCAAAAGCAAGCTAATCATGAGCGCATTGTTCAAAGCTTTTGTTTCACTCAGCAACGGTCGCCGCTCCTCATCTTTCTTGGCGCCCTGCCGCTTCACCAGACCCTCTGTACTGTCATGACTCCTCACGTCTGAAGGTCGAGGCTGGTGCTGTTTCGGCTTCCCCCACAGGTACTCCTGCAAAACATAAAGCTCGGACAGCGTACATATTACTTCGGATTAGGATTTGTTTTAAATCAGGGTGCAAACAGCGTGTAGGGACCCACTGTATAACATCATCCCGTTTGATGGCGGCATACCCCCTCCCATGATGTAGCAGCTCCCAACCTGTTTCCCACTCCGCTGTCCCAGGGAACCGAACCTTGACTGGGGGGCCCACTTCTGGCACCCCTGGACCCCAATGTCGCTCAATTGGGGCACACTCTTGGTCTCCCCGGGCAAAATGATTTAAAGAATAAAGAGCGCGATGTAAAATGTGAGATTGGTAGTTGACAGGAATCATGTCTGGGAATCCTTCCCCCTCCCCAAGAATCTTAATTCTGTGTTTTAGCGTCTGATTAGCGTGCTCTACAATGGCCTGCCCGGTAGAATTATACGGAATGCCGTGTTTGAGCGTGATACCCCACCGCTGACACCACTGACGTGTGGTATGAGCAATAAAACAGGGGCCATTATCAGTTTTGATCTCGACAGGTAGGCCTAGCCAAGCAATTGCAAGATTCCAATGTAGCTGAATGGAGCGTGCTGTTTGTTTCCGATGTGGGGTGGCCACAATCATCATACTGTAAGTGTCCACGCGCCTCTATATTAGTTCTGATTGGCTTATGCTAAAAAGCTATATCTTGCAGGTGCAGCATTCTTTCTTATTTTTCAACTTCCCCCATATCTTGTTGGTCTCATAGCCAAGGCCCTTGTTCTGTATTATGATTGGCTAGTTCATCACCACCCCATTACCACCCCCTGGACATGCCTGGACATAGCTCGTTCAGTAGCTCGTTCCCACCATTGTCCCATGGGAACCCCACAATTCCCCCTTTTTGTTTTTAAACGAGCTATGTCCTATCTCGTCCTTATTGTTTTTGTTTCTTACTCAAACCCGGTTCCCTGTGTCTCGCAGAGCCCAGTCAGAGAATCCCAGCCTTGGTTACCCATAAATCCTGCTCTCTGTTGTTGTGCCAAAAAGGCTGTATTGACCATTTGTTGCACAGTTTTCTGCAAACATGCAAACAAACAGGGTAACACAAGTAGGATAATGCCTATTATAAACATTCCCATAAGCAGACTCTATCTACAAAACATGCAGTTTACTTCAGAAGATACTGTTATTCTCTATTATTCTAGCTGAAAGGAAAATTACTGACAGGAAAGCTGATTCTGTGTAAAGGTAACACAGAGCAGGCCTTTTAGAGCCTACTCTGAGGCCTACTCTTGCTAAAGTTAAATGGTTAAGTACATAAACAGCTTTTGCAAGTCTCTCAGAAGCTTCAATCACCTCTCCCCCTTTTTGTTTTTGCAGAAGCTGTTTCAATGTACTATGAGCATGTTCCACAATCGCCTGACCCGTAGGCGAATGAGGAATCCCAGTGACATGTGTAATACCCCATAGTTGACAAAATTGACGAAAAATTTATGAACAGTATGCTGGTCCATTATCAGTCTTAAGTTGTTGTGGAACCCCAAGACTCGCAAAGCAAGCAAGTAAATGTCGTTTGACATGACGACCTGTTTCCCCAGTTTGTGTTGTTGCCCATATTACATGTGAAAATGTATCAACAGATACATGAACATATTTGGGCCTTCCAAATTCTGCAATGTGAGTAACATCCATTTGCCACAGTTGCAACGCACTCAGTCCTCGAGGATTTACCCCTATTCCAATTCCCATTCCAATTTTCTGACAACTAAGACAAGCACTAACTAATTCACGTGCTTGTGCCATGGTGAGCTGAAATTGTTTTGCTAACATTTTCGCTGATTGATGAAAGAATTGATGGGATAGGTGTACTTGTTCAAATAAATTTGGTGATATTTGCATATAGGATACAAGTGTGTCTGCTTTATTATTTCCAATGCTCAAATCTTGATCAAATTGATGACTACGAATGTGGGTAACAAAATAAGGTACCTCCCTGAGGTTTATTGCCTGATGCAACTGTAGCAAAATGGTGTAAAGTCGCATATTCTTCACTGGTCGTGTAAAAGCTCTTTCAATTCGATTTACAATGCCTGCTGCATAAAGAGAGTCTGTTACAATATTTACAGGTAAGTCCTTCCATTTTATAAAGACCTGGTATATTGCAAAAAGTTCAAGTGTCTGCAATGAGTCCTCAGTTTGTCCTGAGAATTTACAATGTTTCCATTGTCCATCCTCTTGCCAGGTAATAACTGCTGAATGTGATCGCTTTCCTGCATCAGTAAAAACAGTTAGTCCAGTCACAGGTATCTCTGATCTGATACGTTATTCCTCCCAATCCTGTTTTCAAATAAACTAGCTTTTTATCTTTTGGCAAATGTGTTAACAATTGTCCAGTAAAGTCCTGTAAGGCCATTTGAAAAAGAGTTGACTGATTTGTTAATCACTGTAGATATTCCTTCTTGATAGGTAAATAGATAGCATCTGAGTCTAGTCCAGTAATGTCTAGTCCGGTAATGTCTGTAATCCTTTTATGCACTTTGACAAGCAATTGTGCTATTGCTTCCACTCTGGTACAAAGTGTTGTTTTAGGATGAAAAAACAAAGAGTCCACTCGAGCATTGCCTTCTGCAATAAACCCAGGCAAATTAGTATGATTTCTTACATGTAAAACATAAAACAATGCAGTTCGGATTTGAATTTCTTGCCACAGAGCTCGCAGCAATTCAAAAACACACTGATTACATATATGCTCTATAACAGGTCTATCCAATTGTTTTATAATGCCAGCTACATATGCTGAATCAGTAATCAAATTAAAGGGAATGGGAAAATTCTGAAATATTTTTAATACAGTTCGTAATTCTACCACCTGAGGTGAACCCTTTTGTTGTACTACCATAGATTCCCACTTGCCATCAGAATACCAGACAAGGCCCACCTTGCCTGTGTTCCCAGATCCATCCGTAAAAATGGTAATTCCATCCACAGGAGTGTCTGCGCACCACACTCCTGTGGCAATTGGAAATTCCGCACTCAATTTTATAACAGGATGGGAGGGCAAGTGGTAAACAACCTGTCCCGAGAAATTCTCCATGGCTGTTTGCAAAGCAAAGCTATTAGCCATACACCACTCAAAATATTGAGCTGCAATAGGAACGGTTAGTGATGCAGGGATCTCTGGCCACAAGCTCCCGACATCGCATCCGTCCTTTGATGAATAATCTGTGCCAATAGCTCTGTAACGAATCTGATCATTCTGAATTCCATTGACCAATTATTGCATACGGAATTTGCCTATCAAACAAAGTGATAATTTTTATTTCCTGATTCAAATCAATACGATGTACAAATTTGGAATGTAGCCTGCTTTCTACTTCTGTAATCAGTTGCTGTACCTCTGAAGTAGTGTGTCTGGTGCTGTTAAAGTTGTGTCCCCTGCCAATAATTGGAATAGAGACTGCAATTGTGACGACGTAAGCCCCAAGTACGGCCGCAGCCATAACTTGAGCCTTATGTTCCACAGTACCCACTTTTGCACATGCCTTTATCATAGCATTCAAATCTGTTTTTCCAGGTAAAGCTTCAATGATCTTTTGACAATCAGCATTAGCATTATCCCTGTTTGCCACAGGTCCAAGGCTTGGCAGTCGCGCAGGTTAACCCCGTGTGGAAACACCAGTCCTGCGCTCCCTGCGGTTCGGGCTGCGAGTTAACTGCATAGGCCTGGAACTGGTTGGGAAGATTCATTTGTGTCAGCACACGGTTCCCCCCTGCGTTCTTTCTCCAGTTTCCCTGCACTCTGCAGCTGGTTGTTATCAGCTGACCTTGAGCATTATACTGAGACCTGCACAGCTTCACAAAATGCCCTAGCTTCCCACAGCAATGACACATCAAAACAGAGTTATCTCTCCCACTCAGCTTCAACTTCTTAAGGCAGTTTTTCTTAAAGTGACCTTCTTGCTCGCATGTATAACAACGATGAACTACCTTACCTGCCGCCGCAAAAGTTTTTGCTAAATGCTCCATCTGAAATGTGGTGGTTCCTACTTTCTCACAAGCATCCATTAGCTCAGTTAAGGTGAGGTTACAATTTGCCATCCCTGCAACAACCCCTCTGCAGTCCTCACCTGTGTTGTCCTTTGCTAACTGTAGTGGCAATGCTTCTTTTACAATTTTCCAATCTAACAGTTGCCAAATATTTCTCCCCTCAGGACCCGCACCCACAATCACCGGATATGCTTGTGGAATTATAACTCCTTCTAATAACGCATCTCGAATGACCCCTTTCTATTTCACTCCTCCCTCACCTCCCCCCACTTCCCCTGTATACGCGGGCGGACACTGACCCTCTCCCTCACCTCCCACATTACCAGATGGACGCAAACCTCCCCCCCCACCCTGATCTAAAGGTGGAGTAGGGAGTTGTAAAGGAGGTTGAGGTGGCCCTAATACTTGTCCCGAACACAGAGGGGGGTTTTGGGGGAGACATAGTCACATGTCCCGAGGTGTTGGCTGAACGATGCTGCTGCAATTCCGTCTTTAATTCTTCCAGTCGTCTACCAAGCTCTGTCATGTCAAGTTCGTGTCCATTTCGTGATGGTAACAGTCCTTTAAGTCCTTGTGACTCTGGTACTGCTGACTCCGTAAATGACGAATCCGGTAAAGGTGGGTACAAAGCATGTTTACCCTCCTTCTTGTCCTCCTGCTCAGCCTCATCCATAGAGAGATCAATGAGAGGGAGGGGGTTTCTGCCAAGTCTCCTGTTCAGCGTCTGAATCAATTAGTTCAAATCGAGTTCGTGTTTTAGGGTGCACTATCGGTTCTGATGGATCTGTATCTATTTTTCTCACTCCCCGCTCCTCGGCTTTTTTCGGAGCCGTCCGTACCGACGGCGATAAAGGAGCTGCCACCGGTACAGTCACCAGGGCCGTGGGAGGTGTTGGTCCAGCAAACAGTGAGGGGGTAGTAGGCGCTTGTGGTCCTAAAGCCATAAAAGCTGTATGTGTGACTTCTCTCTCTGCTTTTATTCTTTTTAACGCTTCACTAACCAGCCTCCACGTAGCAGACAATTTAAAGGCTTCCTTATCACCACTTGACACCGCATTCCAGAGAGAGTCACCAATCTTCTCCCATAAAGGTACTTCAAAGACATCATTAAAGGTTGTAAAATGTCCTTTATCTTTTGCCCAAAACAGTAACTGCTTTAACGCAGCTTCGTCATATTTAATTCCTCTCTCAGAGAGTATATGTTGGAGGAGTTTCACCACTGCCACTTCTGTCTTGGTCAGGGTAGACCCCATGTAAACACGTCCGAGCCGCATCCCATGTCGCCCAGTCCTCCCGCGCAGCCCGTAGCAGCCACAAGATAACTCCCCATGTTTTTAATTCTTTGGCAGAACCCGCTGCCATAGCTCGCTCAGCGAGCTGCATCGAGCACCGCTCCCAGGTATTCGGCTGTAAACAATCAGCCGGTCCTGCCACCACCCCCCCCTTTAACGAGACGGTCCACACACTGGGCTACGTCTTTCGATTTCACAGAAATCTTAAATTCCCCACCCAGTAACGAAATCACCTTTATCAAGGTTTCCATGGTTCGCGAACCCACTCCGACCGCCCGCGGTCCGCCAGCCCGCAATCACATCGGGGTCACCATTTGTTGTGCTTGTCTGCGGCAAGCTCCGTTCGGTTGCTGGCTGGCCTGAGGCTATCCGCACCCCAGGGCCATTGAGCACTGACACCAATGTGAGGATGCAACAAATGGCGTTTATTTAACTGCGCAACAGCCTTATATAGTCGTCTTGTCCCGTACGAACTCGCATGATACTTGCACATCCTGCTCCTTTCGCCACGCCTACCTTCCATTACAGCCCGAGATTTTCCGGTCGCCGTACCCTAATCTACCTACATATGGGAAGCTGGTAAGAGCTCGGATTTAAACCCACAAGGTATTACAGAAATGGGAGAGTATCTGGAAAACCTAAGGCTGTAAAGAATCCTGTTAAAAGCCTTTAGAAATTAGCGAGCACATAACAAACCCGATCTTCATCTCTGAGCAAGGCTAGTAAATACATAATCTCAAATGAACATCTGTAAAGATCAGCTAATAAACGTTTAGAAGTGTGAGCACTACATTGATGAAAGGTGAAGAAAACTACACGAGGAACTGAGTGAATTTGTATTCAGAGGTGGCTTTGGAAGGTGCATTAAGCTTTAAATCACACTGAGTGAAGAATAAATAATGAAGAAAGGCTTCCCATTCCCTCAAAACTCAACCACTATGTAACTGTAATTAAAATAACACATACAGGATGGGATTGAGCAAACACCTCTACAAAAACTTCCACATCAGATTTCACTTTCAGCTTTTTACCTAGTGTTTCTTTCTCTAATACACAAAAACTCTGGTATTAGGGGTTTTTTTTAGAAACAAATTAATGATCTACCAGTAACCTTCAGTGTGAAGATTAAAAGGCAGTCTCAGAATATGTCTGAACTGAGGAAACTCCACAATCCTAACTTTGAATCTATAGAATTTATTAATAAATTTTAAGTAAACTTGTGAAGTTAAAACAAATATTTTGAAGTACACTAGCTTTTCTGTGCTAGCATATAGCTTGTTTTATTAATATTATTTATTAATGGGAATGAAAACATAAAAAGTTAGTCAGAAGTCCAACATGTAGATACATATGCATATACATAGAGCAAAAATCCCTAACTATATTTAAATTGTAACACTGACTCAAATTTTATCAAAACATTCCTGTGATTTTTACTCAGAGATTTTAATCTATGACCCTTACAACGTTACTTCGCATATTCATAATTTCACTTGTGAGCCTATTCACTTTTATTTTCAATATCATACTATACAAAGCAATAGACATACAAAGGACAGCCAGAATAACGACATTATTAACAATCTTCCTTCCCATAGAACATTAATCTTCAGTTGCATTTAACATGGCAATACTAGAAATAAATAAAATGTATATATCCTGAACAAAGGAATTTAGTTCTCGAAAATTAGAATTCTCAAGCTGTCTACTTGCTAGCGAGGGTTGTGAGCTGGCAAAGGTTGGTGTGACTGTAAGGCAGTTTACTTAACAGTTGCATCAGTCTGGTAAAAAGAGTTTTTTGCTTTAATTTTAAAATTTTTAATGCATACAATTGCAATACTTAAAGAAACAGATAGGGTAGATACCTGCAATCACTTTGGGGGTAAAACAATCCTCCAAAGAGTTAACAGAACAAGAAACATCTAGTAACCAGGATATAACCCCCTACAAATCTTACACAGCATATGTTTAAATAATAGAAGTCCTTTATGTACCTTTGGATGGTTTATGAAAATAGCCAATCAATTCTGCAGACACAACATTCTTTCTAAAGGAAATCTGTGTGACTCATGATGCCTGCAGATACACAGAGACAAACCACACATTTTACCAGTTTATTACAGTAAGCAAATAAGCATGGAATGAGAGTGCACATAACTGTCTCCTTAACACTTACTGAAACATTTATAAGAGCTGTTATCTCCCTAATAACAGACAGACAGAGTGTGCAATTTTAGAGAGAAAAGCTTCATATTTAACACTTCACTAAAAAGTAACTGAAGAGTGTAAAATGAAAAATACTCCATGCAGTTAGCTGGTAATGGACCACATCATCAACTCAAGTTATATTTATAGGATACAAACTAGTCACTAATAGTTATTTTGAGACATAGCATGTCTGCTTTTTTTTGGTTAAGATTATTAAGATTAAACTTGCAAAACTTTTTTTTTCTTTAATACAGCTATTTAGAATGACAGAAATATAAAAATTAAAATATAGACTGTCCTCCCACCCTGTTTTGACTGAAAGCCACCACGAATTAAAAGTCAGCGTAGGGACTCCACAGTGATATCATATGGGAACACTATATTGGTACAAGTCAGACTGACCCCCATGCTAACTGCACATGTTGAAAGATGATCCATCACCCTAAAAGAAGCTGCAAATATTTTTAAACTACTTCTTATATAATAACAAGAAGGGCAATATTAGGATTTTGCCTTAAAAGTTCCCCACTCATCAACCACATAAAGGGAAAAGTGTAAGATCACTGACAGTACTTTTGGCTTTCTTTATCACAACAGAGCTGACTAGTTACAAACCACTGAATCCTCTGCACATGAACATGCTTGATTTTGCAAGCTCAAGTCCTTAATAAGAAGTTCAAGTTAATACAACCCCCCTCTATTTTCCATAATTATTTAAAATAAAAAGCACTACAGGGTCTATTAAACCTACTACAGAAAACAGAGCTGGACAGACTTTCCTGTATGAAGTACTGTTGTTGTTATTATTTTTATGAAGTCTGTTTTTTTTTTATTTTGTATTTGTTCCTCAGCTTAATAATGCTGTAATAATAAAGATAGATTAATTTTTGATCCTGATTCAGAAATGCATATATGTTTGGATAAAACATATCTTATTGGAAAAAAAATATTTGCTTCCAAGAATGACAATAATTATAGTTCTATTCCTCTAAATTACATTCTGTTAAAGCTGCGTACTGAATCATTTAATCTAAGTAGCCCTTCTACAGCTCTCCTATTGGCAATATCCATGACATAAACCAAGAATGACCTACTAAGCTGAGCATGCTACATCCTCTCTTACACTCACTGTAAGGCTATGCTCTAGGAACTCCGGAACAGCTAAGAGGAGAAGAAGGGCTATCATGTAGCCCAGCCACATTTACATGATCTTTCAACTGAAGCTATAAGAACAACTTAATGATAATTTTATAGTATTAGGAGAAAGATGTAAAACCAGGCAAACAAAGGAAAGACAACTACTGGCAGGAAACAGTATATTCATGATCTTTTGCTCCATTACCAGTTACATATTACTCATAGTCACAAGGCAACATCTTCCTGATACAGCTCTTACAAAAATAAAGAAATAAGAATTCATAAAAAGATACAATAAAAAGAAAACAAAGAATTGCAGAAAGAATTTCAACTTCCTGCTCTGCGTTATTTCAGGAGGCTGTAGCAAATCCCAACATTAGAGCATACTTAAGTCATGCTAATATGGATTGCCAAACTAAGGACAGCATTCCTCTAATGGGGGAAACAAACCAAGCAAGCTAGCTCATATTTTCTGCAGTCTAGAAAAGTAACAGGGTATCACAATTCAATTTGGGCTAATTTATCTAGACACAGAAACACTTGAGGACTTCATGTCAAATTCTGGAAAATACTTAACTTTCCACCAAAGGCTCATTTAACTGCTCTACATCTACTAAACACTTTCCAAAGCCACATCTGTTAGGAAATCCTTCAATTTCTCATACATCCTAACTCCCTTCTTTTTGCATTGTCACCAAGTTTTAGGCTCTACACTTCCCTAAATGATTAATATGTCAATGAGGCTAATTGAAAATTAGCAAATTAATGCTCATATCTTTAAACCAGTATTGGCGTCAGACAATTTCATACATTATAAAGTGAGTTCCAAAAATTCTTACTGAATTCCAACATTGATAGAATAATACTTTTGTCTCTAAAAACTTGCAAGGAAAATAAAAATCAGAAACCCACAAATAACTCCCATTGATCTTCATGTGATTTAAAAAATCAATCTCAAACAAAAGAGGGCTTTTATTATACTGCCCATAGTCTCTAAGGCTGCCAAAACTAATCATTTTCTCTGCCTTTTTTTTTAACTCTAATATTTGTATGGTCTTAAACAGGTATAAAATCATCCTTTTAAAGAGTAGTGTGTTAAAAGTAATTTGTGAATCTAGAGATGATCAAAATCTTCCATAATATTAAATTATCCCTGTTCTAACATTTTTATGTCCCTTAGATTTTTTCAATGGTTCTCTTAAAATATAACCAACTAGACAGACGTCCAGTAAATCTGTGTCAATAAGAAGTATTGCTTTTAGAGCGTAAAGAATGACTACATGATACAAAGAAACCATAATTAGGCCTTAATCTAGAGTTCACGAACAGCAGAAAACTCTGTTAATCCCATACCAGATTAATCAAGCACTTTAAAAACTGAGAATGTATTTGGTTTGTATTTTATGTGTAACTGGGGGCCAGTGAAATAGATTGCATTTTGCATGTATAATAGAGCTTAAAGCTTTATATTAAAACAACACATGGTTTTGTTTGAGATTTGGCATCTTTGCCTTTTCCTTATGCTGGGCATAATGAAACACGTGAATAATCCAATGAAAATATTAGTGAAATCTTTTAAAAAGCCCCACAAGAAAGAATTTCAGTAGCAACAAAATGGGAATATTCTCATGATTAAGTCAGGATTATTACAGAAACATGAAGGAAAGGGCTGAACTCAGTGTCATAATTATGGGTCACAAACCTTGGTATAAATTCAGAAATGCACATTCTTCCCCATAGGGTACTCTGGAATTGCCACTGGAATGTGAAAAGGGCTTAAACAGATAGCAAGGGAAATTTTTTTTTAATTGCATTTGCAAAAAATTCCTACACTCAAGGGCTTAAACTGTATCCCAAACTACATTTCAACTTCTAAAATAAGGGTGACCAAATCAAAAGGTGAAATTCATATCTGTGCATGGGAAACTTCAAGATTTACTATAATTTTGTCCTATGTATGCTTCTACTGCAATGGCTCAAGCGAAAAACAAAAAGTCTGGTGACTGATGCATGTGTGTGATTTATCAGGTAATCTGGTATTTTAAACTCCTTTGCAACAGTCATTAGGTGTTTCAAGGAAAAGGAATTCTGCCAATATATGAACAAGTAATTTACTTCAATTTAGTGATTTTACCCTTTCACTGACCACCTAACTGGAAAATTTGAGGATTACCTGAAGTAGTTAAAGAGTTAGAAAAATAGAATAAGGTGGCAGCCTCATCTTGCATCCTAATTATGAATTTAAAGTAGTGGACACTGAGGAGAGGGATTAATATAGATATTGGCATTGAGTCTAAATAACTTCAAAGAAGTGCCTATGAATGGTTTCTAATACATTATTTTGATTTTGGCAAACAGCCAGTACTCTTTAGCGACAAGACCTTTAAAGTGAAAACATACTGAACCCTACTGGCTATAATGTATAATTTTACAGTTAGGATTATATTATTAACAACTCCTGCATATTGGTTTCTTCCAACAGAAGCACCTATTTCAAACTTTTCCCCAGAAAAGGACCTCTTCTGTCAGGATAAGTGTATAATATAAGCTGAAACACTTACTACACAGCCAAAGTGAACTCAGTCTATAATACACTATATTTGAAATCTAGCAGATATTTATGAATGTTAAAATGTAAATTACATCTTTTCTGGCTTAATACAACTATATTCAAATCTTGGCCACTATATTTTTGTTGAATAAGAATGCAAAATGTTATTTTGGCTTCTATTGGGATGACCTTAATGCACAGTCACCCACATGCAAGGACAAAAATCCAAAATCAACACTGAACTCGATGCACAGACATCTATATTGGCATAACCTCAATGTGGGTGTAGAATCTCTGCATGTATGGGAATGCACCTCTTATACATGATATTGATGTGTCAATATCACTCACTACAAGACAGACATTGAGGTGCTGGAGTGAGTCCAAAGAAGGGCAACAAAGCTGGTGAAGGGTCTAGAGAACGTGTCTTATGAGGAGCAGCTGAGGGAACTGGGGTTGTTTAGCCTGGAGAAAAGGAGGCTCAGGGGAGACCTTATCACCCTCTACAACTACCTGGAAGGAGGTTGTAGCAAGGTGGGTGTTAGTCTCTTCTCCCAGGTAACAAGTGATAGGATGAGAGGAAAAGGCCTCAAGTTTTGCCAGGGGAGGTTTAGATTGGATATTAGGAATACTTTCTTCACTGAAAGGGTTATCAAGCCTTGGAACAGGCTGCCCAGGGAAGTGATGGAGTCACCATCCCTGGATGTATTTAAAAGACATGTAGATGTGGTGCTTAGGGACATGGTTTAGTGGTGGACTTGGCAGTTCTAGGTTAACGGTTGAACTTGATGATCTTAAAGGTCCTTTCCAACCAAAACGATTCTATGATTCTATTCTATGATTCTATATTTCCCAAGTTGCATTTCATTTTACAAATAATGTTTTAACCTGAAAAAAATACATATCCCTTAGTCTGCGAAAATTACAGTTGACCTAACTGAGACCATTGATATAATACAGCTTTTCCATGTTTTCTTTTCCTTAAGCTTCTCTTTTCGGCCTTAAAAAGGAAAAAAAAAAAAAATCATCTGATACAGTTTGTAGTCTGTTAAGAGACACTGAGATTTATCTATAAGCAGTTACCTTCAGTTTCTTTCTTCAAATTGAAAAGCACACTTTTTTTTTTTAGTTGGAAACAAAATTCATGGCATCAAATGACTTATTCAGCCTCCGTGAGGACACTTCTTTTCACACTCATTTATAAGAAATGTCACTCAATCCCATCCATACACAGCTCTAAGTAATGTAACCAACAACATACACAGCATACCGCAAACAAAAAACCTCACCATATAGATATCTTTAATAAAGGCTCTACTGTCCAGACACAGATCTTAAATTTAAGCATGCTGCTTTACATAGTAGCTGCAACCGTACTAGGTCCCTCAGTTAACTACTGAAGGCAAATTAGGTAGGCAATTTTTTCTCATCAGTTTTTGAAATTACCTCGGTACCAACTAATATAAAGAATTTCTGCTACTATTGTCTAAATCCTCCAAAGATTGTTAGTCAATGGAGCACAAATGTAGCAGCAGGAAGACTGTGACAATGATCACTTATTAAAATTTATTCCATTTTAAAGCAACTTTTAATACACAAATGTATTTAATAATAGTTGAAATTTATGATTTATGCAGTAAGCATATGTTCTAATGCTGCTGGTGTTAAAAAGTTCCTTCAGCAGAAACGGTAGAATGATTTTTGTACATTTTTCATTAAAACGGTCCAAATTAATATAATAGTAAAAATTTGTACACAAACCTTCTTTTATAGTCATGAATTCCTAAACTCCACTATACAATTAAAAGATCTATTTTACAGCTCTTACAAATGTACTTTTCCACAATTCTTCTGGCACATTTAAATCAAGAACACAGATGCTAGAGACTAGAAACACCAAGCAACACTGTATGCAGCCATATAAAGATGGAAATGTTTCCTAATCCAAGCAAACAGAAGTTTAAAATGAAAACTTTCATCAACTGCACACCAACCAAAACTAATTCAGGAAGATTCTAGAACTGCTTTTTTTTTTTAGTCTTAATATGTCAAGACACTGTACACCATCAAGTCATTAGGAGAAAAGCATGCAAAAATAAGGTTAAAGTCTGTCACTGAAGTGAGCTTTTTAAAAGCCATCTCTGTGATGTTACTATATTTAATCACAACATCATTCAACAACCTTTTAAAGAGTCATCTGTCCTTCCGATATCCTCTAGAGTCTATGGCATAAGAAGACTTAAAACATTTCTAAATGATGCTGGTGTTAGAAAACAGTGGCATATCACTTACCAACCTTTTTAAAAAAAAACAACCTTAACATGGGTTTGGAGGGGGGCAATAGTGGGTATCCCATCTGCCTGCAGTTGTTAGCAAGAACTTTTAGAGTACGTTAAAATACCTATGTATTGGCATAATTTAAAAGACTCCAATTCACATTATTTTAACAACTGTAATGTCTTCGCCTTTCACTTATTTTGTACTGCTAGCCTAAACATCATGTGGCAACATACTACTGGTCCATGGCAGGAATGATATGCCCTAACAGCAGTAACACCTCTAAACAAGTTGAGTAAACCCCATGCATAGCTCTTCCTTTCAATAACAAAATCTTTATTTTCCCAAACAAGTTTTAAGTTACTCGTAACATTTTGGGACAAGAATCTCAGAATTATAATTTGAATATCAGGTGTTTCGCTCCATGTGATGACGACTCTTCAAGTAAAAGTGACAAGATGGAATCTTAAATGCATCAACCGCAACTCGGTTATTTATTTTTTCAAATACGCCAAGCTAAAAAAACATCACTAACAAAGTTTCAGAAATCAAGACATTATGTTATTATGAAGCATTTACTCATATTTTCATCTATGTTTAACAATTATTTGATTTCAAGGCTTATAGAGCCTCAGGATGGTTAGATATATGTGGAACTGGATATAATAAGTTATAGGGCAAACTTTGATCCTTATCAGTAAAGTATCCTCTGGTGAAATCTTAGGCTTTCCTTTATATTGCCTTGAAGTTCTGCTATTTGTGCAATCCAAGCTTCAGTTAAGCACACACGAATCAAGTAAAAAGGTGAACAAAAGCAACTTACACTCATCATAGCATCCTTATATGTGAAATAATTAGCTGCAGACACAAGCAGTGATTCATATACTTGGAAGAGCTTTGAGAACTCACCATCACTGCATATTGAAATCCATAAGCTGCTCCCTCTCAGAGAGAAGGGGAGCTGCTTTGATACTATCTCCCATAGCATTCTCATGGATAAGCTGGCAGCCCATGGCTTGGACAGGTACACTCTTCACTGGGTTAAGAACTGGCTGAATGGCTGGGCCCAGAGAGTGGTGGTGAACGGTACCACATCCAGTTGGGGTCTGGTCACTAGTGGTATCCCCCAGGACTCAGTACTGGTCCCAGTCCTGTTTAATATCTTTATCAATGATCTGGATGAGGGGATCAAGTGCACCCTCAGTAAATTCACAGATGACACTAAGTTGGGTGGGAGTGTTGATCTGCTTGAGGGTAGGAAGGCTCTGCAGAGGGATCTGGACAGGTTAGATAGATGGGCCGAGACCAATGGCATGAAGTTCAACAAGGCCAAGGGCCAGGTCCTACACTTTGGCCACAACAACCCCATACAGCACTACAGGCCGGGAGAAGAGTGGTTGGAAAGCGGCTCGGTGGAAAAGGACATTGGGGTATTGGTGGACAGCCGACTGAACATGAGCCAGCAGTGTGCCCAGGTGGCCGAGAAGGCCAACAGCATCCTGGCTTGTATCAGGAATAGTGTGGCCAGCAGGACTAGGGAAGTAATTGTCCCCCTGTACTCAGCACTGGTGAGGCCGCACCTCAAATACTGTGTTTAGTTCTGGGCCCCTCACTTCTGAGGAGAAGGAACACGCCTCCACAAAATCCAACGTGAATCAAAGTGAAGACATTTATTAAGCATAAGCTGTCCCTTTTATACATTTTGTACTTTCCCTGGCTGTAAGCATGTGCATTGCTATTCGTTAATATTACTAAACATACTCTTCTTTGATGTGTTGATTGGTCACTGCTCTGCCACTGGTCCTTCCTTAATTGGCTCCATCAGTTCTTGTTTCTTCTCCTCTGTGTTCGGCTCCCACCGGCTACTCCCTCAATTCTTGTTTGCTCAGCTGCTGTTTTTCCTCATCTCTCCAAGGTCGGCTTGTTGACACTAGCTACATGAATCTTGTCACGCAGCTAGGCCTTCACTCCATACTCTCATACTTCTGGCTCATTACATGACCATTCTGCTCCAAAAACCCCTCTACAATTCCCCCTTTCTTTTCTTGAGCCAGAAAGGCCGTGTTTATTGTCCGCTGCAGGGCCCTTTGCAAGCAGGAGAATAAACACGGTAATACAAGGATGATAATACAAATCACAAACAATCCCATCGATAGCATTTTAATCAATCCGACCAGCCACCCTCCAATTCCCAAATTACCCAACCAGTCATCCAGGAATCCATGCTGTTCCCGTATTTTCTGTGTGGCGTCCATGAGCTCTTTGATCTGCTTATGAATTGACCTGGAATGATCGTTCAGATCCATGCAACACATCCCATCAAACTCCTGACATCCGTGACCGTGCACTAATAATAAAAAATCTATAGCAGCTCTATTTTGTAAGGTAGCATGTCGGATACTATCTACATCATTGGCTAATGTTCCTAAAATTCTAGAAGTTTGATCAGCTCTTTTTGCAACCCAGCAAGCTAAATTTCGCAATTGTGTTAGTCCTTGTGCAGCAGCAACACCCAGTGCAAAAATAGAAGAAAGAACTACTTTGGTCCTAGACCATAGTTCTACCTCATCTTTACATTCTTTCCCTAAGGTAGTGACACTTCTTTTAATCTTGTGTAGGTTAGTGTGGTTTAATATGACCTTTCGTGTAGGCATTACTAAGCTTAATTTACCTATGGTACACGGACCTCCCAGTTTTTTACTGGGCAGCCCTGGCCAAGCCCTATCTCCACAAATTAGGAATAAACCTTCTGGTAATTTTCTAGGCATGGCCAAATCCGGTGCTGGCTCTGTTCGACTGCGCCCTACGTTTGCACACCAGATCGATTCATTTTGCTACAATGGATTACTGGGTGTGACATTTTGTAATCTCTTTATGTTGTTCTGATAAATGTTTGATCCCTCTGTGTAATTGAAAAACACACAGGATTCTGCCTCTAAAGTTCCTAGGATGTCAAGTTCTTAGGGCTCTAAGGGACTGACAGGCAAGCTATCGTCCCATAAATCCCAATGTTCGCCACATTTCATTGCATTCTCACAGAGGCTCTGTTTCAGCACATTCAACCCTGCCACTATCATCTCCTTACTTTCAGATCTGTTTAAGGGGACCCCCACTAGAAATGTATGAAAGGGTTGTTCAGGCTGAGCTAAGGAGGCACAAAACTGCGTCTGGTTCAAGCTCCGCATCAGAGTCACCCAAACGTTGTGACTCCCCTTCCATGGTGTAGGTGGAAGGACTATCGGTTGATGACCTTTTGTCAGGTCCAGGATCCAAAGCAGGCTTAACACAGAAAAAACAACCCCTTGCTTCATCATGACTGCGCCTTTTGCTCCCTTTTCTATACCTCCCACGCAAACCTTTTCTCACACTTCCCGCAGTCAGGGCACTGGATCTCTCGAGAGGTCAGTGTTCCGAGGCAGATCCTGAGTTGGCTCCTGTAGTTCAGGTTGTTTTTGTAGCCACGGCTTCACCCACTTAGCTGGTACCCATTTGGCTCCTGTATCTGTAACGACACATGCATACCCTCAACCCAACGTTATTAATTTCATTGGACCTTCCCACACACCAGTCACCCCATTTTTTACCATCACTTTGGCTTGTTCCTGTTCTTTCTGAAAAGCCTCCATACCTCCCTTTAACCCTGCACCATGTTTTACTGCTGGAGGTACAGAGTAGTCCTGTGGCAAGCGTAAAAAGTTTAGTACATAAAGCGCTTTACACAACCTGTCAGGAGAGATAGCCCTGGCTCTCCCCCTTTTTGTTTTTGTAAAAGGTGTTTCAGAGTTTGATTCATGCACTCCACAATAGCTTGTCCCGTTGGTGAATGTGGGACACCTGTTACATGTGTTATACCCCACAGTTGGAAAAAGTCCTGTGTGGCGCGTGCCACATAGCCTGGGCCATTGTCCGTTTTAATCTTCTGTGGAATGCCCAGGGCTGCAATAGCAGAACGCATGTGTCGTTGAACGTGTTTGCTGGATTCGCCTGTTTGTGCTGTAGCCCAGGTAGCAAGGGAGAAACAGTCAACACTCACGTGGACATATTTCAGCCGTCCAAATTCGGGGATGTGTGTTACATCCATTTGCCATATCTCCAACGGTCCAGTACCGCGGGGGTTGACACCAGGTGCTAAACCACCCCCAAGATGTTGACAGTCTGGACAGGACTGGACTATCCCACGTGCATCTGCACTGCGTAGCCCAAACTGACGCCGCAGTACCTTAGCAGATTGATGGAAAAAGGCATGGGATCGTTGTGCTTGAGCGAAGCGATCAATTGAAGGCGCAGCCCAGGCAGGTGCGACAAGTTTGTCTGCCCGAGCATTGCCTTCAGCTAAGCCTTCCAGGAGTCCTGTGTGACTACGGATATGTGTGATGAAATATGGATGCAGTCGCTCTGTCAGCAAAAGCCATAATTCATGAAAAAGTTGGTATAGTTGTTCATTAGCTATCTCTTTGAGCAGAGCACGCTCCATCCTCTGGACAATCCCTACGACATATAATGAGTCACATACCACATTAACAGGTGCTGTGTTCCATCGCCGGAAGACCTCCACCACAGCTCGCAATTCTAATTGTTGTGTAGACCCTTGAATGTCAGATAAAATTACATCATGCCACTTCCCATTGTCTAGCCATGTTAGTGCTGCTTTTTGAGCTTTGCCTCCAGCATCTGTAAAAACGGTGACACCACTGACCGGACGTTCTGACCTTTTTGGTAATTCTTCCCATTGACCCAATTGCAGCACAGAGAAGTATTTGTGAGGGGGTAGATGTACCTTCAACTCGCCCCTATAATCCAATAACGCAACTTGTAATGGTATGGAATTTTGTAATGCCCATTGTAGATACTCCGCAACCAGTGGAATAACCAAAAAAGCAGGTTCGACGCCTGCTATCTCTACAACCCTCTGCCTTCCTTTCATTACAAGTTGTGCTATGGCCTCTACTTTCGTAGTGATGGTACATTTTGGTTGCATAGGCAAAAAGATCCATTCCAGCACATGTAGAGGATCCTTGTCAGTCACCCACTGCATAATTAATGCCAGGGGGTGGCGATCGTGATTGATAACCAATAGTCCAAGACTGTAATCTGGGTCCCAACGGTGAGTGTATGCCATAGCTATTTTGGTACTCAGGTGTTTCAATGCCTGCTCAGCTTCCTGTGTCAATGTGCGGGGGGCATCTGCACCACCTCCTCCCTTTAGCAATTGCATCAAAGGTGCCAATTCAGCATTGGTGAGACCACACAGGGTTCGCACCCAATTGAGGTCTCCCAACAGTTTTTGTACATCATTTAAAGTACTAATATTCACACGAATTTCTAGTTTTTGGGGTCTAACAGTTGTTTTGGTAATTTCCCACCCAAGGTACTTCCAATTTTCCTCCTGTTGTACCTTTTCTGGGGCTATTTGCAATCCACCTTTTGCTAGTTCAGTCTGCAGTGTATGAATCAATTGTTTTTTATCCAATTGTTTCCCTGCTATTAGAATGTCATCCATATAATGGTATATAATCAAATTTGGAAAATTCCTTCGCACAGGAGCAAGTGCCCAGGCCACATACATTTGACACATCATCGGTGAATTTTTCATTCCCTGTGGTAACACAACCCAATGATAGCGTTTCATAGGTGCAGCTTTGTTCACTGATGGCACCGAAAAAGCAAATTTCTGATAGCCATCAGGGTGCAAAGGGATGGTGAAGAAACAATCTTTTAAGTCAATGATTAAAATGTCCCAGTCTTTAGGGATCATATTGGGGGATGGGAGCCCTGGTTGTAGGGTTCCCATATCATCCATGACCTCATTGATTTTTCGAAGGTCATGTAACAAACGCCATTTGCCACTTTTTTTCGGAATAGTAAATATTGGGGTGTTCCATGGGCTTGTTGTGGGTTCAATATGACCTTTTTCCAGTTGCTCCTGTACCAAGCTTTCAAGGTGGGCGATTTTTTCTGCAGACAGCGGCCATTGATCAACCCAAACTGGGGTTTCTGTTTTCCAGGTTAGTTTTAGGATTGGTCGCCCTTCATCAATGGCCGCCTCTAAAAACCCTCACTGTTAGTTACCAAACGTGCCCCTAATTGACTTAATGCATCTCTCCCCAGTAAGCAAATGGGGACAGGCATCACATATGGTCTTACTGTACAGGTACTCCCATCCTGCAATTTGCAACAAATCACATTTGTACTGATTTTAGTGGTCCGTATTCCCCCGACCCCCAAAATGGGTGTAGGGGGGATCTCCAATGGCCACGAATGAGGCCACGCTGCTTGACTGATTATTGTAACGTCTGCTCCAGTATCAATCAGCATAATGACCACGCAAGTTTTCCCACCAGGTTCTTTTAGTGTTACCCGTTCTGTTGGTTTTGCCTTGCTGATATCCATTGCCAGATAAATGTCAGCCTGGCCTGTTGATCCAAAACCCCCAGCCCCTCTTATCTGATTCCCAGCTGTGGGCACAGCTGATTTAAAGGGGACCAGTTGTCCAATTTTTTCTCCTTTGGGTATATGAATTGGTGGCAGGGGGTCCATACCATAATAGATATGACCCCTGTAAAATCGGCATCGATTATACCGGGTAAAACGAAAAGACCTTTTCGGGTCGTAGAGGATCGCCCGATAAGTAAGGCACTCAACCCGTGACCCAGTGGGCCTTTCATATCGGTGGGTATACATTGTACTTGCGGGTCTATCAGAGTCACCTCTACTGCTGTGGCAATGTCGACCCCAGCACTCCCTCTTGTGGCGGCGGCGACGCCATCCAGGCAGCCCGGGTGGAAGACCTGTTTTGTGTCATCGCGCTGGGTCTCCTCGCGCTCGCCCCCCCCCCGTTTCCCAGCCGAGTTCCCTGCTTAGTGAATCTAGATCGGCATTCATCTGCACGGTGACCGTATTTCCGGCAGCGATTGCAGGTCCCTGCAAACTCGTGACTTTTTACTCGGCATTGAGCCTTAAGGTGTCCCGGTTTGCCACAGTTGTAACATTTTGGTCCCTGATCGCCTCTCCCTGATCGTACTAGAGGTTTCACCGCAGCCGCAAAGGCTGACGCCATGTATCCTGCTGTTTCTTCCGTTGTTCTTACACGCTCACACACATCCATCATTTCTGCCAGGCTAGAATTTTTGGGTAATGTCTGTAAAATGCGCTTACAAGTAGGATTAGCATTGTCGACTGCCAACGACATTAGCAACGCCTCTCGAGCTACATTGGTCAGCGATGCCCTTTCCAATGCTTCACGCAATCTTTCTAAAAATGTCATATAAGGCTCAGATGGACCTTGCCTTATTTTTGTATAGGCAGGAATTACTTTCCCATCTTCTGGGAGGGTTTTAAAAGCCTCTCGGGCTAAGGCGGCAGTAAGTGCCAAGGCTTCTGGTCTAAGTCGTGCCTGTCGTTGTGGATCACTAAACTGCCCTTCTCCCACCAGTTGGTCAAATGTTATCCCTAAAAGAGGATCATTATCTCCCCTCCCCAGGTTTTCCACCGCTGCAGCCTGTGCTGCGTCATGCCACCTCGTCTGCCACAAGAGTTCCTGCATCGGGGTTAAAATCATCGCCATCAGTTGCTTAAAATCAAAAGGTGCTAAAAGCGTAGACATAAAGATACTATTTATAAATGCTTGGGTATAAGGTGCATGCAACCCATTTTGTTGTACCGCTTTCCGTGCCTCCTTAACAATCTCCCACTGTAATCCTACCCAGTGCGGTGGTTCTCTCTGATTTCCCAAAATAACTGGGAAAGCTGTGGGCAGAATCTCCCCCTCCACTAGCGCATTCTGTATAACTCCTCGCCACCGTAATCGCGGATCGTCTCCTCCCCCGTCCCCCATGACAGAGTGCATACCAACATTCCCATCCATGTTTCTCTTGCGGCTAGTCCCAGCCGCCTCAGCACCCCCCCGGCCCCCCTGGCCCCCCCGCGTAGGCGTTCTCTTTCTTCTTCTCTCCTCTGCTCCTCCTTATGTTGTCGCTCAGTTAAGGTCGTCTGTCTTTCCAGGTCTTGTAATTTTGCTAACAATTTTTCCGCCCAAGCCACCGGATCCTTAAATTTCCCTGGACCGCCGGCAGGCGATGGGGGAGACGACGGGGCAGAGGGGGATATTCGTATTCGGCGCGATTTGCAAGATTGGCGGCTCGATGAGGCTTGAAGGGTGGGGGGGTGGGCTCGGGCTGATGCTCATCAACCTCCATTTCCTCCGGTTTAGGGGGCTCCCCTGTTGGTTTAGGGGGTATTTCAATTTTCTCCTGCTCTTCTGGTGGTGCGGAGGGGTTTGAAAAAACCGGTATTGGCGGCTGACCAAAAACACGAAGACCTCTCGCCCCAGGGTTAACCTCTGTTGGACGCAGAGCCGTAAAAGCCCCTGCTGCAACAGCCCTCTCTGCTTTCATTTCTTGAAGAGCAGTAAGAACAGCCCTCCATGCAGTTGCCAGTTCTATTGCCTCCTTTTCCCCACTGCTTATCGCGTCCCATAAACCCTTTCCAATATCTTCCCAAGTGTCCACCTTAAAAGCGCTCTGGGGGTCCGAAGGGAACCCATGCTCTCGACACCAAACTAACAGTCTCCGGAGCAAATGCTCATCATGTTTCACTCCTCTCTTAGAGAGGATATGTAGGAGAAGCCTTACTATCGCACTTTCTTCTTTAGAAATATTTTGGCCCATCTCCTTTTTCCCCCGGCTGCTCACCTCACTAAGTGTCCCGTTGCAACGTTCTTTTCTTTTCTTGCGAGTCGTCCTCCGTCTCGCCCCGGTCTTCAGACCTGCTGAGCCGTACTCCAGCCGGTGTACCTCCTTCTGGGCTATTCCCCGAACTTGCCGTCGATCAGCGTCTCATCAGGGTCACCATCTGAGGAGAAGGAACACGCCTCCACAAAATCCAATGTGAATCAAAGTGAAGACATTTATTAAGCATAAGCTGTCCCTTTTATACATTTTGTACTTTCCCTGGCTGTAAGCATGTGCATTGCTATTCGTTAATATTACTAAACGTACTCTTCTTTGATGTGTTGATTGGTCACTGCTCTGCCACTGGTCCTTCCTTAATTGGCTCCATCAGTTCTTGTTTCTTCTCCTCCGTGTTCGGCTCCCACTGGCTACTCCCTCAATTCTTGTTTGCTCAGCTGCTGTTTTTCCTCATCTCTCCAAGGTCGGCTTGTTGACACTAGCTACATGAATCTTCTCACGCAGCTAGGCCTTCACTCCATACTCTCATACTTCTGGCTCATTACATGACCATTCTGCTCCAAAAACCCCTCTACACACTTCAAGAAAGACATTGAGGTGCTGGAGTGAGTCCAGAGGAGGGCAACAAAGCTGGTGAAGGGTCTGGAGGGTATGTCCTATGAGGAGCGGCTGGGGGAACTGGGATTGTTTAGTCTGGAGAAAAGGAGGCCGAGGGGAGACCTTATCACTCTCTACAACTACATGAAAGGTGGTTGTAGTGAGGTGGGGGTTGGCCTCTTCTCCCAGGCAACTAGCAACAGGACTAGAGGGCATAGCCTCAAGCTGCACCAGGGGAGGTTCAGGTTAGACATTAGGAAAAATTTCTTCACAGAAAGGGTTATTAGGCATTGGAATGGGCTACCCAGGGTGGAGTCACCATCCCTGGAGGTCTTTAAGAGAAGACTAGATGTGGCACTTACTTAGTGCCGTGGTCTAGTTGATACAGTGGTGTTAGGTCAAAGGTTGGACTCGATGAGCCCAGAGGTCTCTTCCAACCTAGTTGATTCTGTGATTCAATAGTTTTCAGCAGAGTCTCTATACATTCTAAGTTCTTAGTGAAGAAATAAAAAACAAAAAAAAAAAAATCTGTTTCTTCATTTGGTTTGCTGCTTTAGCAGCATATGCCAATGAACATGCTGATAAAGATATGGAACAACAAAATTTAAAATTAATATGAGACCTCTATAGTTTTTGAGTGTCATTCCTCAGTACAAAAATACAAAAACTCAAAACTAAAATCAATAATACAAGAAAACCCCATGCACAACCTGTAGGAGATGTAGCAGAAGGCAGGAGGCTTCTTAAAAATATATGCTACAATAGCATAAGTCTTTGAATGCAGAGAATATGAAAATTTGTATTTTTATTAATTTCCAGCTAAGAGCTCAAAATTTTTCTTCCTACTCTGATGTATAGTCCTCAAAACACTCACCATAATCTCACAATGCTGTGCTGCAGATGATAAATGCAAAAATGCATCAGGAAACTCAGTTTTTTATCAATTTTATACATAGTACTGGACAAACAAATATGAAATATTATAATTTGTTAAACAGCTATCGCATGGATAGGTTTCAGAAAAAAATTCTTGCTGCACCCTAAATAAAAAAAAATGTATTAGGTATACAGTTGTAATGAAGTTGAACTGACTGTTATGTGTAGTTAATATATGTTATGCAAGAAAATGATATCAACAGCCTTCTAGGTGCTGTATAAATTCACATTCTATTTCTATTACAATTCTGCTTTTGTGGTTAAATAAACTTTGTCATAGGATCATAATTTACTGTGACCCTCTGAAAATAAAGTGAATACTGATTAGCACATTTTCTAGCACATCATGTCTGTCCCTAAACAATGTCTTACTTTTAAATTCTTGTTTAGAATCACTGCTTTGACAACTACTGTCACTATTCAAGGTCTGTATGAAGCTTCAAACTGCATATTATCACTCATTGACATTTTATGAAGAGCCCCTTCTCACACTGACTTATCCTCCTTACCCTGTGTAAATAAGTAACAATTCATTTTATAACCTTGACTTTAAAGTCCAGCCCTTCCACTCTCTTTTTTTCTTCTTCCTAAAGAAGTGACAAAGAACAAAGAAGGTGATTGAAGGAGTCCATTATGTATCAACTTAAAGAAAGGCAAAGTGATTGATGAAACTAGCAGTCACCTTCACTGCTAGTTACTGCACCTATATTCTTTTTGTCAAATGACCTGAAAATCCTGCTGACAGTTTAACATTCACCACAAGGATACAGTCTCTAGTACTGCAGTTTTGAATAGTTTTATTTGCTCAGAAATTTATGGGAACTTTTTTTTTTAAGATGGAAGTACACATTTAAAATTAGTAGCAATTTGTATTTTCTTCACACCTATGTTGTGCTTTCTAACAATTTACTTGGCAAAAGTATTAAATAATACTTGCCAGTAAGTTGGCAAACCACAGCTACTCTGCAGGTGTCACAGTTAAATCGTTCACATTATGATCATCATTTCAGTAAAATTTGCCAACAGTGATAAGAGAATCTCATTTAATTTCCTTATCACAGAAGAAAACCAGATTCCAGGTTTCAGACTAAGTTTCAAAGCTTTTCAGCAAAAACCACTGAAAAACAAAACCCCACTTTTTTGTAGTTAATATTTTTTAAAAACTGAAAATATCTGGCTACTTTAATACAATTCTGGGTTAGGAGAACAAGTAAAAATTTCTTTTAGGCTCAAAAAGATAATTAAAATATACCAAACCCAAATTATTCCTATGGTGCTGGAGCTGGTCTACTACTCTCTGTATGAAATAAAAATTTCACTGGGAAAGTGATACTGAGAGGCAGGAAAATCTCAAAAGAAAAGCTGCTTTACTCTGTGTGGGGGACAGCACCATTCCCTTTGAGAATTTATTACCTGTTAAAAAAGTCTTTTGGTGAGTGGCAGTTCAAGGTTTTTGAGAACAAGCTGCAATATTTCTTCACATCTGCAGAGTCATAATTAAAGCTGAACTGAGTGGAATTGGAGAGGGAAGGTCAGTGAGGTGCCGTATGAGAGATGAGGCTGGGCTGATGGGCATCAAATGAACAAATTCTGATGGGCACCACTCAATGTGATGAGGTCAAATGCTTGTTTCTACCCACAGACAGTTCAATTTCCCTGAAATGTCTCTTAGTTCTCTATGAGACAACAATGAATGAAAAGTTATAAACTGCCCACACCAAAAAGAGCTTTCTTGAAGCTTTTAATGTCAAAATATTGTTAGAAATGCATGCTGGCCCAGCTTTTTAGCCAAACAATACCCAGAATAATCTAAATACCAGTGTTATACTATATACTTTTTACCTGCAGTGTAGAGATGAAACACACCTCAACTGTTATTAAACACATAAAGAAGTTTTATAAAGCAAACCCATATTACCTTTTTGATCATAAATGGCATTTTTAAAGTGCTTATAGCTTTGTATAACATAAGCTACGTAACTTTCAAATATTCCACCTGTGTTCCAGCATCCAGATGATATTTCAGCACAATTCTAAAGCAATTGATAAAAATGCATAGTTCTTTCATGGAGCCTCAGTTTTCATAGTTGTCTCCTGATTGCATTTGTGAAATATCTTTTGAAAATTCAAGCACATATGGTTGCATATATGTCATGGTTTAACTCCAGCTGGCAACTAAGCACCACACAGCACTGCACAACATGGGACAGTGTGAAAGCATTAATTATACCAGCTAATGCAACTGCAGCACACATAGTTACAAATAGGATGTTAGAGTGTAGCTGGTATCTTATATATTGATTTAGAAAATTACATTTTTCAGATGTTAAGAAAATCACATACAATGAGTGGGGATAATGTAAAGGGAAACTTTTAAGTCAGTGTTTTCTAAAAATACAATATAATTTTAAGGTTGTTTAAAGAAATTGGCTAAAATAAGCAACTGCAAAAGAGCAAACAAATCTTTAATCACAAAGTTTGAAGCAGTCATTTATGTGGCTAGCATATATAGCTATAATATAAAAGTCAGCCTGAAGGTTTTCAGTACAGCACAGTATTAAATTTATCAATATAACAATTGTTGTCATTGTAGTTGGCATACTATCTTATTAGACACACTGTTGATCAAGTGTTATTACAACAACAAAAACCAAACATGAAGACCCTGTACAGCATTGTTAAAGTATTACATTTAAGAACAGAGAAATGCAGTTAATTCATTACAGAACCTTTTCAGGAAGTTGATTTTTTTCTAATTCTTATTGCAATTGCAATGTTCTAATCCTGTATTATAAAGGCAGCTGCTTGCCTATCATTTGTACTTTCCTCTATAATCCTGACTCAGTGAATTAACCTTGTAATTACAGCTGTTAAAATTGAAATGAGCCTCTTGTCTGGCTGGAGTTGCCCCTTTCCTGTGCATGAGACTGATTAAATTTTTTAGGGGCAATGAATATGTCCCATTTCATGTCTGATAGATGCTAAAGATGTGAGGAGGTAAATGTTACCTTAGAAAGATGTGGTTAAAATTTTTAAGAGCTAGGTTTTATTGACAAACAAGAAAATACAGCTTAGGTTCTCTCTCTCTTCTGAGTTACATAGCGTGACACACATACAGACACGCTGTTTTACATATATTACCACACTACATATTTAAAGAATAACTTATGGAATCATCATCATGCATTACACAGGCTTGTTTTTAAACACCTAGCACCAACTCTGTTTACAGCAGACCTATTTTAAGGAGCATAATATATGTATTTTTCAAGTTGGAAAGAAAAAGAAGTATTACTTTAAATTCTCTTAGATTTAAGCATCTAATTCTCAAAAAAGTTGGATTAGTTTTAAGGAAAGTACTGACTTTTAATGGAAGGCAAAAAAAGATCAAGGGTCTTCTCACAGTAACTTATCTAAAGGAGTTTCTTTTTTTACACAAACACCTGAAATTTAATTTATGTTTTATAAATAGGATTTTAATATTCTAATTGCACTTTATTTTGCAATTATAGCATTTTTAAATACAGTATTTGAATACCGTTTTAATCGTTTTCACTCCAAGATAACAAAACAGCAAAGTAGCATTGAATCTGGAGCATTACTGTTAGTCAAAGACCTGGTTAACTAAAACACAATTTAATTAATAAACAAGTTGCTAAGTAATTATACATTATATGTATGATAAATAAAATACCCAATCTGGAGAATATCTAGTACTAAAACACACAGCAATCAACTAAATCAATGAGATTATACATAGTAATAATATATGCCTCACAGACTGGGCATATTATTTGGGCCAGTGTCTTGTATCGGGAATTTGTTTCTGACTCAGAAGATCAATCATGTTTGAACTTCCAAATTAAATTCTCTAATTTATTTGAAAGAAAAGAAGTTGAAGATTCTTAATTCTTAAATGTAGAGCTTATTAAGTATTGATGCATTTAATAAACATGAGAGAAGTATTTTTAAGGCTTGAACACTAATAAACATTAAAAATATTGATAAATGGATTTCTAATTAAAGACTAAAGGTAAAATGACACTAAGTTAGTGGTTTTTTTCCAAGCTATTTTTAAAAGTATGTGGAAGCAATTTCTGAAAGGACACTATAACTTTCAAATATTTGATATAATGACACTATGTTACCAATTTAAGAACACCCTCTTATACAGCAATTTTATATAAACACAGAAAAATAAAACTAAGTACGCAGGAGGGCTTTGTTTCATTTCTTCTTCTGTCTTGGCAATGGTTAATATCTGCTGATGAGCAGCTACATTCATTTGTAGATCTCCAAGTGCTTTTTCAAGGTGAGTAAGCATCATTATCTTAAGTTTTCAGATAGAAAACTAAGTTTAAGTTACTCGCTCCAGATCACACAGAAAGTAGTAAGCCAAAAATAGAACTCATTTTCCATGTGTAACACCCAGTTCTGTAGCCACTGGACCACACTGCCTTCCCACAAGCATCAGTCATACCTAATCAGCTGTGTAGCTGAATTTTGGGCAGCACTAAGAGAAAGCTTCCTTTTATCTCTTAAATTTAAGACTACACCTTTTCACTTGCTTCATAGGTAGAGACTTTTCCAGGCACCCTACTAATATATGATATTTGTAAAAAGGGGTTTCAGTTAAGCCTTATGGTAGTTACAAAGCTTGTAGAGCATAGAGTAGGGGAAAATGGAGGCAATGTACACACTTTAAACTGTTCCACATGGAAAAAGCACCATCTTAAGAAATTAAGCTGAAGCAAGAACTATGCAGAACTGCAAAAATACCTCTGCTCAATGTACAAGTGTGGTCAACAATGCAAACAAGTTATAAGCATGCAGAGGGATAGGGTACATGTAGACTATCTTGTTGCATACTTCCCGCTTCACCTCCCCCCAAACCTTCCCAATTACAAAAAGGTAGGCTTCAGAAAAGGTATAATGAAAACATTTAAGGCATAAGAAAAAGCTCTCCTGTGATGAGAAAACAAAAGGATATGACATTTCTTATATGAAGCTAAAAAACAAGAGGGCAAATGGTAAACTATATGAAATAATAAAATGATATCAAGGATACCATAAGCCTATGTTATCCTAACACAAAACCACAAAAACATCTAATAAAAGAGAAGATGTGGCTAACATTCAAAACTGATTCAAAAGAAACATCTTTTGTCTGAGTAAAAAGTTTTAGAAGCATCCTAAGAGGGACTGGATATAAAGAAATATAAAACTAGGCACTTAAAACAATGTTAGTTTAATCAAAATCTCTCCAAGAACACAGGGCAGAATAGCAAGAATCTAGTTGAACCATCACATGCAGTCTGCTGCTATCACAAGTGATTTCACTACATCTCTTTCATGACATTAACAAGTTATGTTTCTTCTGATATAGCCATTCCTGAGGTAAGAACTTAGACCAGAGCTTATATGAATGATAAATATACCTAGCTATAGAATAATTAGTGCTAACAAAGCTTTGAAAAAAATAAAACTCATGAAGTTGAGTGCACGCCAATAACTATTTGGAAGAACTACTATTCATTTATCTACTGTAGGATTTTGCAAATTCTTAAGCACTTCATGCTAACCTTTCCTGCAGGCTGCATACCAGGCTAGAGCAATGATATAATCCATTATTGCAGTTCCTGTGTTCCCAGTACTTCTAAGAAGAGATCCTTTACACAAGAAAAGAATATACTTCAGAGTCAGTCTTAACATTTGCTACAGTGGAATTAGAAACGGCTTGAATGGACAAAGTAATCTAAATGATAAAAAAGTTTTCCCCTATAAAGATGACCTCTACAACTGAGAAATTAAAATACCATTTAAGATGTGTTCCTATTCTCTAATTGATTGAGGGAATTCATGTTTACTATTTTTCAAGGAATTCCATAAGTGTGCTCAATTTGGAATTAAATGTATTTATCACCTGGTTTGACAGGTCTGCCACATGATCTTGACTTTTGTCAAAAGCTATTATTTCTGCTCTATGCATTACCACTCTAAAGAAATTATCAAAATGGATCTTAGTCAAAAGTTCTGTAGAAGACATGGGAGAGAAAACATGATGATTTACTCCTCCCTTCCTAAACAGCTTCTTTGGAACTTGGAGTAGTAGAAAACAATAAAAGCATATTATAAAACAATAAAAGTCATGGCAGTCTGGGGAAGTTCCCACTGACTGGAAAAGGGGAAACATAACTCCCATCTTCAAGAAGGGAAAAAAGGAAGACCCAGGGAACTACAGGCCAGTCAGTCTCACCTCTGTGCCTGGCAAGATCATGGAGCAGATCCTCCTGGAAACTATATTGAGGCACACGGAAATCAAGGAGGTGATTGGTGACAGCCAACATGGCTTCACCAAGGGCAAATCATGCCTGACAAATTTGGTGGCCTTCTACGATGGGGGTACAGCACTGGTGGATAGGGGAAGAGCAACTGATGTCATCTACCTGGACTCGTGCAAAGCATTTGACACTGTCCCACATAACATCCTTGTCTCTAAATTGGAGAGACATGGACTTGACAGATGGACCACTCGGTGGATAAAGAATTGGCTGGATGGTCGCACTCAAAGAGTTACTGTCAACGGCTCAATGTCCAAGTGGAGACCAGTGACGAGTGGCGTTCCTCAGGGGTCGGTATTGGGGACCAGTGCTATTTAACATCTTTGTCGGCGACATGGACAGTGGGATTGAGGGCGCCCTCAGCAAGTTTGCTGATGACACCAAGCTGTGTGGTGCGGTCGACATGCTGGAGGGAAAGGATACCATCCAGAGGGACCTGGACAGGCTTGAGAGCTGGGCCTGTGCGAACCACATGAAGTTCAACAAGGCCAAGTGCAAGGTCCTGCATGTGGGTCGGGGCAATCCCAAGCACAAATACATGCTGGGTGGAGAATGGATTGAGAGCAGCCCTGAGGAGAAGGACTTGGGGGTGATGGTTGATGAGAAGCTCAACATGAGTCGGCAGTGCGTGCTTGCAGCCCAGAAGGCCAACCGTATCCTAGGCTGTATCAAAAGAAGCGTGGCCAGCAGGTCGAGGGAGGTGATTCTCCCCCTCTACTCCGCTCTTGGGAGACCCCACCTGGAGTACTGAATTCAGCTCTGGGGCTCCCAACATAAGAAGGACATGGAGCTGTTGGAGTGAGTCCAGAGTAGGGCCACAAAGATGATCAGAGGGCTGGAGCACCTCTCCTATGAAGAGAGGCTGAGAGAGTTGGGGCTGTTCAGCCTGGAGAAGAGAAGGCTCCGGGGAGACCTCATAGCAGCCTTCCAGTATCTGAAGGGGGTCTACAGGAAAGCAGGAGAGGGGCTTTTTACAAGGGCAAGTAGTGACAGGACAAGGGGGAATGGTTTTAAACTGAACCAGAACTCCCAGGTCCTTCTCCACAGAGCTGCTTTCCAGCAGGTCATCCCCCAACCTGTACTGGTGCATGGGGTTATTCTTCCCTAGGTGCAGGACCCTACACTTGCCTTTGTTGAACTTCATTAGGTTCCTTTCCGCCTAGCTCTCTAGCCTGTCCAGGTCTCGCTGAATAGCAGCACAGCCTTCTGGTGTATCGACCACTCCTCCCAGTTTTGTGTCATCAGCAAACTTGCTGAGTGTACCATTCACCCTTGATGTTTTCCCCAAATTATACTCTGTTTGGGCAGGGGAAACATCTCCCCTACAATCCTACTCAACTCAGCCCATACTTCCACGTGTTACTTCCCTTTTTGCCCCATCCAACTGCTAGAGCTCATATCCAGCTGTCAGTTCTCCCTCACACTAACACTTGTTCTGAGTCATAACAGATTTCTTGTTACCAAAGCAGTATTTCCTTCTCAGTATTTTTTTTTAAATGTGTCATTTTTACCAGTTAATTATCATATACAATATATTCAGGGCTCTATACATTTGGGAGAGCAGTTGCTTGTATATTTTTACCATCTAAAATCCTAATGAGAAAAGAACAGGTGGTTTAAGCTTTTTCCCCCCTTATCAGCTGTGTGATGGGTAGGAACATGGCCAGACCCGACTCA
The DNA here is from genome assembly GCF_013368605.1 of Nyctibius grandis. NCBI lineage: Eukaryota > Metazoa > Chordata > Aves > Nyctibiiformes > Nyctibiidae > Nyctibius > Nyctibius grandis. Next base: position 533,644 of record NW_027167472.1, read on the forward strand.
CAGGGAAGTCTGCTGCCTCCCTGGGGCACGGGTAAGGGATGTTGCCAGGAGGATTCCTGAACTGGTGAGGCCCTCTGACTACTACCCACTATTAGTATTCCAGGTGGGTAGGGATGAGACTGAAGAGAGAAGTCCCAGGGCTATCAAAAGGGACTTCAGGGCCCTGGGGCATTTGGTAAAGGGGGTAGGTGCACAGGTTATATTCTCTTCAATTCCTTCAGTGTTTGGTGAAAATAGGGAAAAGACTATGAAAGTACAACAGATTAATATGTGGCTAAGAGACTGGTGCTGTAGGTGGGATTTTGGGTTCTTTGACCACGGGGCGGCCTTCATGGCACTGGGTCTGCTTATGCCAGATGGGGAACACCTGAGTCAGAAGGGGAAAAAGGTTATGGCCCAGAAGTTGGCAGGGCTGGTTAAAAGGTCTTTAAACTAGGTTCGATGGGGGAGGGGGATAAGACCAGGGCAGCCACAAATAAACCTAGGGGCGACAGGCCTGCGTCGGGGGCAAGGCCGCTAGCCCAGCTGAAGTGTGTTTACACCAATGCACGCAGTATGGGCAACAAACAGGAAGAGCTAGAAGCCACTGTACAGCAGGAAGGTTATGATGTGGTTGCCATCACAGAAACGTGGTGGGATGACTCTCATGACTGGAGTGCTGCTATGGATGGCTATAAGCTCTTTAAGAGGGACAGGCGAAGCAGGAGAGGCGGTGGGGTAGCGTTGTATGTTAGGGAGTGCTTGGACTGTGTCGAAATTGAGGAAGATGGTGAGGATGACAAGGTTGAACGTTTATGGGTGAAGATCAGGGGGAAGGGCGGCAGGGTGGACATTACGGTGGGAGTCTGTTATAGACCACCCAACCAGGATGAGTAGGCGGACGAGGCGTTTTACAAGCGGCTGTCAGAAGCCGCCCGGTCGCTGGCCCTTGTACTCGTGGGCGACTTCAACTTGCCGGATGTCTGCTGTAAATACAACATGGCAGAGAGGAAGCAATCTAGGAGGTTCTTCGAATGTGTGGAGGACAACTTCCTCATGCAAGTGGTAAATGAGCCCACTAGAGGTGGGGCCCTGCTTGACCTGTTGTTCGTGAACAGAGAAGGACTAGTGGGAGATGTGAGGGTCGGTGGCCGTCTTGGGAATAGTGACCATGAAATGTTAGAGTTTTCGATAGTGGGGGAAGTAAGGAGGGGCAAGAGTAGAACTTCTGCCTTAGATTTCCGGCGGGCTGACTTTAGCCTGTTTAAGAGGCTGGTGGACCGAGTCCCTTGGGAGTCGGTCCTGAAAGGCAAAGGAGTCCAGGAAGGCTGGACATGCTTCAAAAGGGAATTGCTAAATATTCAGGAGCAGGCTGTCCCAGTCTGTAGGAAGGCAAGCCGTCAGGGAAAAAGACCGGCCTGGTTAAACAGAGAACTTAGGCTAGAACTTAAGGAAAAAAAGAGAGCCTATTTGCTCTGGAAGAAGGGTCGGGTAACTTGGGAGGTCTATAGGGACGTTGCCAGGTCGTGTAGGGAGAAGATTAGAAGGGCCAAAGCTCAATTATAGCTTGATTTGGCTGCTACGGTCAAAGATAAAAAAAAAAGCTTCTACAAATACATCAACAGCAAAAGGAGGGTCAAGGAGAGCCTCCACCGCTTGCTGAATGAGGAGGGTAGTGTAGTGTCAGGGGATGAGGAAAAGGCAGAGGTGCTCAATGCCTTCTTTGCCTCGGTCTTTAATGTCAAGACCGGTTGTCCTCAGGGGACTCAGCCCCCAGAGCCTGAAGTTAGGGACGGGGGGGCTGGGTGAACCTCCCGTAATCCAGGAGGAGATGGTTAGTGACCTGCTGTGCCAGTTGAACACCCACAAAGCTATGGGCCCAGATGGGATTCACCCCAGAGTAATGAAGGAACTGGCAAATGAACTTGCCAAACCACTCTCGATTATCTACCGGCAGTCCTGGTTAACTGGAGAAGTTCCAGATGACTGGAAATTAGCAAATGTAATACCCATCTACAAGAAGGCCCGGAAGGATGATCCAGGGAACTATAGGCCTGTCAGCCTGACCTCGATGCCAGGCAAGGTGACGGAACAGATCATCCTGAGTGCCATTACACGGCACATGCAGGACAATCGGGGCATCGGGGCCAGCCAACATGGATTCATGAAAGGCAGGTCCTGCTCGACCAACCTGGTCTCCTTCTATGACCAAGTGACCTGCTTAGTAGATGAGGGCAGGGCTGTGGATGTAGTCTATCTAGACTTCAGTAAGGCATTCGACACTGTCTCCCACAGCATCCTCCTAGACAGACTGGCTGCCCGGGGCTTGGATGGGTGGACTCTTCGATGGGTTAAAAACTGGCTGGATGGCCGAGCCCAGAGAGTGGTGGTGAATGGGGCAAAGTCCAACTGGCGGCCGGTCACTAGCGGTGTTCCCCAGGGCTCAGTTCTGGGGCCGGTGCTGTTCAATATCTTTATAGATGATCGAGACACAGGGATTGAGTGCACCCTCAGTAAATTTGCAGATGACACCAAGCTGGGTGGGAGTGTCGATCTGCTGGAGGGTAGGAAGGCCCTACAGAGGGATCTGGACAGGTTAGATAGATGGGCCGAGACCAACGGCATGAGGTTCAACAAGAACAAGTGCTGGGCCTTACACTTCGGCCACAACAACCCCATGCAGCTCTACAGGCTGGGGGAAGAGTGGTTAGAAAGCGGCCTGGTGGAAAGAGACCTGGGGGTGCTGATTGACAGCTGGCTAAACATGAGCCAGCAGTGTGCCCAGGTGGCCAAGAAGGCCAATGGCATCCTGGCCTCTATTAGGAATAGTGTAGCCAGCCGGTCTAGGGAAGTGATCGTCCCTCTGTACTCGGCACTGGTGAGGCCACACCTGGAATACTGTGTCCAGTTCTGGGCCCCGCACTTCAAGAAAGATGTTGAGGTGTTGGAGCGAGTCCAGAGGAGGGCGACCAAGCTGGTGAAGGGTCTGGAGGGTCTGACCTACGAGGAATGGCTGAGGGAGCTGGGGTTGTTTAGCCTGGAGAAGAGGAGGCTCAGAGGTGACCTTATTGCAGTCTACAACTACCTGAAGGGAGGTTGTAGTGAAGTGGGAGTTGGCCTCTTCTCCTGTGCAACTAGCGATAGGACAAGAGGACACAGCCTCAAGCTTCGCCAGGGAAGGTTCAGGTTGGACATTAGGAAGAATTTCTTTTCAGAAAGGGTTATTAGACATTGGAATGGGCTGCCCAGGGAGGTGGTGGAGTCACCATCTCTGGATGTGTTTAAGAAAAGACTGGACATGGCACTTAGTGCCATGGTCTAGTTGACAGGGTGCTGTCAGGGCAACGGTTGGACTCGATGATCCCTGAGGTCTCTTCCAACCTGGTTGATTCTGTGATTCTGTGATTCTGTGATGAAGTGAAATTGCCCCAAGGAGAATACCCCAAACAAGGGGAGCAACCCCGGAGGATCCACTGGGCCTGCAGGTGTGTGCAATCGCTGCAATAAATTTGGGCACCAGGCGAAGGACTGCTGATCAAGATTTAAAAAAGATGGAACCCCGCTGCCGGGAAACTTGAGAAGCAGCACCAGGGAACGGGGCGTGATGACACCACAATACCGTCCGGCAGCCTACCCCATTCAGGCTGTCTCTCAGAGCTCTCAGCTTCCACCAGAGGAAGCGCAGGCGTTGATTTGGCCGTGGGATCAGATGTAACAATCACAGATGGTGCCATACACGTAATTCCCTCAACCGTTAGCGGACCTTTAGGCTATGGACTCAGTGGATTGTTGTTAGGAAGATCATCAGCTACCAAACAAGGTCTTCTGGTGCTACCAGACGTCATCGACGTGGACTACACTGGCCAAATTGGAATCATGTTGCGAGTATTAAACCCACCTGTGACGTTGAAACAAGGAACTAGAATCGCTCAGTTAGTTCCGTTCCGATCCAGCTTTCCTAGAGCCGTTGACAACGCCAGAGGGAACCAAGGTTTTGGTTCCACTGGAGCCCCCACAGTCGCATTTGTGCATGAAATAACTGCTGCCAAACCCTGTTGAACAGTTAATATCAGAGGACCCAGACACATAACGTTAACCGAGAAGCAGATGTTGTTGGACTCTGGAGCTGATGTTACCATAGTTCCTCGTGCGGCCTGGCCAGAAGCATGGCCTCTTGAATCAGTTAATACCACAGTGGTCGGAATCGGAGGCGCTTCACCCACACATGTAAGCACTCGTTTTGTAACAATCGAGGACTGTCAGGAGAAAATAACGGCTCCAGTTCGACCGTATGTGTTACATACCACTATTTGGATTCTGGGGCGAGATGTGCTTTCCCAATGGGGATGCGTTCTCCAAACGCCTTTTTAGAAGCGGCCATTGCGGCGAGCAACACCCGACCTACACTGAAGCTTACTTGGTTAACAACATCACCCGTCTGGGTGGACCAATGGCCGCTACCCGAAGAAAAGCTCGCACACTTACAGGAGTTGGTGCAAGAACAACTCGATGCAGGTCACCTAGTACCATCAACAAGTCCATGGAACACACCTGTATTTACAATACCTAAAAAGTCAGGGAAATGGAGATTACTGCAAGATTTAAGGGCTGTTAATGCTGTCATGCAAGACATGGGTCCGTTACAGCCAGGGCTCCCTACACCTACTATGTTACCACGAGGATGGGTTATCGTCGTGATCGACCTCAAAGACTGTTTCTTCACGATACCTTTGCATCCGGACGACTGCGAAAAATTTGCATTTACAGTTCCCTCAATAAATTGTGCAGCACCAGCGAAGAGATATCATTGGGTGGTATTGCCACAAGGTATGAAGAATTCTCCAACAATTTGTCAGTGGTACGTGGATCTGGCTCTACAGAAATTTCGAAAGACGCATGAGGGAATGCTGATTTACCATTATATGGATGACTTGCTGCTTTGTCAAAAGGGAACCATCGCCAGCGAAGTGGTAGAAGAATTGAAGTCGGATCTGGAAAAGTGGGGCTTGGTCATAGCCCCGGAAAAGGTGCAGCTGTCAACACCTTGGAAATATCTAGGGATATCGCTTACCGAATCCACTGTTCGACCTCAGAAATTGGAGATTCGAGCAAATGTAAAGACCCTGAGCGATGTACAGAAATTAGTGGGAGACATTCAGTGGATAAGGACTGTCTGCAGCATCACCAATGCAGACCTTCAGCCGCTCTTCGAAATGCTTCAGAAGGGTTCCGCACTTCAAGAATCCCGCGAGCTCACAGAAGAAGCTCGATCTGCACTGCAAGTAATAACTCAAAAGATTGCCTTGTCTTGTGCTTCACGAGTAGTGCCTGAATTACCCGTGGACTTGTACATTTATAATATGGACCTTGAAGTATCAGGCATATTAGGACAATGGGACCCATCTCAGTCAAATCCACTTCAAGTGCTGGAATGGGTGTTTTTACCCTCTCATGGTAAAAAGACTATCACTACAAGGTGGGAAGCTATCGCTCAAGTCATTCTTAAAGGGACTGCACGGCTATTAGCTGTGGCTGGACGAACACCTGATAAGCTTGTTATTCCAATCAGCCTCGACTATCTACCAGACGTATGTCAACGAGAAAAACTTATGTCCTTAGCCCTATTGAACATGACAATGCAGATTGACAATCACTATCCGTCACACCCCATCTTTAAAACTCACATATCGCTGGAAGAACGGCCTCTTGTCGTCAGTGAGCTGTTGCAAGCAATCACGGTGTTTACCGATGCAAGTAGCCACACCAGAAAAGCCGGATTTGTCTGGCAAGAACAGGGAGAATGGAGAAAACATGTCATCGTAGAAGAAGGATCTGCTCAGGTTTTAGAATTACAAGCTGTACTCCTGGCCTTACAAAAGTGGCGCGAAGCACCCTTAAATATGGTAGTGGATTCCCTACACGTGGTAGGGGTTGTGAAACGCATACACCGATCGTTGCTTCGCCATATCACCAATGAACTGCTGTTCAAAGCCTTTTTCGACCTATGACATGAAATGCAACACCGTCTACACCCAGTATTTGTCACCCACATTAGAAGCCATACCAGTTTGCCCGGAGGTTTGGTGGAAGGAAACTCCCGAGCCGACCAGTTGGTATCCACGTTTCCGGTGGACAGATCCCCGCAGGCAAAATTAACAGAGGCTCGGCAATCTCACCAGTTTTTTCACCAATCTGCAGCAGCATTGCGATCGCAATTCCAATTGACAAAGACTGATGCAAGGGCGATTATAGCTTCTTGCCCTGATTGTGCTAGAATACCTGTGTTACAGATTGCGGGAGCAAATCCCAGGGGAATCCAACCCAGACAGATTTGGCAAACAGACATCACCGAATATGCTGCCTTTGGCCGACTCAAATATATCCATGTATCAATTGACACCTGTTCCGGTCACATGTGGGCTACAGCCCTGACCTCCATGACAGCTAAGGCTGTTAAAAAAACATTTGTTGCAAGCTATTGCAGTAATGGGCCAGCCGGAACAAATTAAGACTGATAATGGCCCTGCCTATCGATCTGAATCGTTTGCAGAGTTTATGCAGAAATGGGGTATTACACATGTACACGGTATTCCATATAATTCTACAGGGCAGGCAATTGTGGAACGTGCGCATCGCACATTAAAAGAGCATTTAGAAATTATTCGAAAACAGGGGGAGATGGGACCACAGGATGCGCTACATAAAACATTGTTTGTATTAAATTGGCTAAACCCTAAGCAGGACTCGCAAACACCACCTGCCATAGCTCACGGGCAGGGAAATCAAAAAGACCTCAGTAATACAAACGTATCGGTAAGGGTATTCATCCCAGAATCAGGCACTTGGGAAGGGCCAAAGCAATTGATAACCTGGGGCAGAGGGTATGCTTGTGTCTCCACAGGAAATAACTGCCAGTGGGTTCCAGCCAAATGGGTGAAGCCATGGCTAGATGAACCAGCGACGCTGCAGGATCAGGCAACTCTAACACCAGAGGCCTTGAGGAGGCGAGATCACCGCCTTGCACGCATCATTTGGCCGTGGCTCCAGAATCTGAATCCAGAACAGAAAATGCAGGAACACCATGGGTTTTTGGATGACTGGTTGGGTGATCTGGGAATTGGAGGGTGGATAGCCAGCCTAGTGAAAGGCTTGGCGCAAGTATTGCTATTCATCTTTGTCTTGGTACTCTGTATCATAAAAGGTTTGCAGGGAATGATATCAAGAACCATTGCTATTATATTAAGAAAGAAAGGGGGAGATGTTGGGGCCTGGATCGTGGAAGAAATATAGAGAGAACATACGAGTACACTGTTATGTAAGAGCATGAGTCAGCAAGAAAGCATAAGGATGTGGCCTTGCTTAGGCTCATAGCAAGTATCCAATCAGAACAGTAGAAGTGGTGCGCAGACAGAGCGTGCACAGTGCTTGCAGCCAATAGCTTAAGGCGTGACCGAGAGATAAGTATGTATGTTATAAAAGAGAGTGTTAACTACAATAAAGTGACTATTAGAGCATCATATTGGTGTGCTGTAGTCCATTCCTTGCATGGACCCCAACAAATTTACTTAGCATAGCTCATCCTAACAGCAGCATGGGGCAATCTGGTATGTAGAGAAATTGATGGGTTAACACCCTTTTCCCAATTCCAAATTTTAAAAGCTGGAAAAAACGGTCGAGTTTCTTCCTGCCCTGTGGCACCAACAACTGATGCACTACGATCATTGAAATTACTCCTACATGTATTTAACACTGAATAGGTAGCTCCTGTATTTACTAAAATTTTATGTTCTCATTCCCCAACCTTACTGAAATCAGGGGTTCTGTTGGGAAAGGTTTTGAATCTTCCCTGGCTTTATTACCACCTTTTTACAGGTCTTACAGCTTAAAAGGATCCACACTGAATGTCATCCACCTTGTCTATTAAGTACCACAGTCCCACACACAAAACAAGGTATTGCCCCTGGGTATCTAGATTCGGGCAGGCGTTCTTGCGGATGTTGTTCCTAGCCCAAAGTTATTAACCATCCTGTGGGAGTTAAATAGGCTCCTTCAAGAGATTAGTCAGAACTCTGATATTAAAGAAATTGACTAAGCACCACAGCAACTTAACTCACATATACAAATTTCTGCAAACATTTCCAGCGCTACGAATCAGGACTCTCACTCAGTTTACAGTGGCGCTGTGTCTCAGAAACACACACACACACAGAGTCAAATGCTCTTAACATAAAATGCTCTCAGAAACACACACACAATTAAATACTCTTAACATAAAACACTCTTAACATAAAAGATTCTTTGCATAAAAGACACGATATAAAATACCTGGGCACTTGTAAATAAGGTATGCAGCAATCGCTCCAGTTATTATCCCTCCAGCAGCTGCAAATATTCATATCACAATTGTGAGAGGCTCGCTTACCCTTCTCCTGCTTCTTATACAGTCATTAGCAGGTCCGTCCTGGCTTCCGATATCGGGATGCAGCGATAACCTCGGATTCACTCGATCTACCCTCAACCCTGACTTCTTTTTCAGCCATGGCATGGCTGTTCCTGGATCCTGCTGACTACGCCAAAATCTGTGAGCCGACACAGGCAGGACGCAGGAACAGCCACAAGACCACGGATAAAATGCAAAGAGCAAATTTATTCCCGTTACCTCGCAAACCGGGGGATCTCCGAAGCAGCACCCGGGGCAAAGGCACGCAAGCGGGGACGCAGGCACTGTGGAGCTCAGTTCCTGCTAGAGAGAGAGCGAGAGATTCCGGGCCTGCTGCTTTCACCTGTATATTAGGGGTTTCTTGCAGGCGGTAGTTTTCCACTGCGCTTTGACCATTCTCATAGCAGGGCAGGAATCTCAGGCATGAACAATTAGGTGCCCCTGAGTCTTATCACAGGCCTATGTTATCTGAATGCAGATGTTCTACTTGTCCAGCACACAAGACTAAACAACAGTTACTAGTGTGATACATGTGTTTTTCGACACCCCAGGTGCAAGTCACTTGAGCGTATTTACAATCCTCCTAGCCAATCTTCCGTTATATTCACACAATAACAAAAAAAGTTTCTACAAATACATCAACAGCAAAAGGAGGGTCAAGGAGAGCCTCCACCACTTGCAGAATGAGGAGGGTAGTGTAGCGTCAGGGGATGAGGAAAAGGCAGAGCTGCTCAATGCCTTCTTTGCCTCGGTCTTTAATGTCAAGACCGGTTGTCCTCAGGAAACTCGGCCCCCAGAGCCTGAAGTTAGGGACGGGGGGCTGTGTGAACCCCCCGTAATCCAGAAGGAGATGGTTAGTGACCTGCTGTGCCAGTTGAACACCCACAAAGCTATGGGCCCGGATGGGATTCACCCCAGAGTAATGAAGAAACTGGCAAATGAACTTGCCAAACCACTCTCGATTATCTACCGGCAGTCCTGGTTAACTGGAGAAGTTCCAGATGACTGGAAATTAGCAAATGTAATACCCATCTACAAGAAGGGCCGGAAGGATGATCCAGGGAACTATAGGCCTGTCAGCCTGACCTCGGTGCCAGACAAGGTTGTAGAGGGGTTTTTGGAGCAGAATGGTCATGTAATGAGCCAGAAGTATGAGAGTATGGAGTGAAGGCCTAGCTGCGTGAGAAGATTCATGTAGCTAGTGTCAACAAGCCGACCTTCGAGAGATGAGAAAAAACAGCAGCTGAGCAAACAAGAATTGAGGGAGTAGCCGGTGGGAGCCGAACACGGAGGAGAAGAAACAAGAACTGATGGAGCCAATTAAGGAAGGACCAGTGGCAGAGCAGTGACCAATCAACACATCAAAGAAGAGTATGTTTAGTAATATTAACGAATAGCAATGCACATGCTTACAGCCAGGGAAAGTACAAAATGTATAAAAGGGACAGCTTATGCTTAATAAATGTCTTCACTTTGATTCACGTTGGATTTTGTGGAGGCGTGTTCCTTCTCCTCACAAGGTGATGGAACAGATCATCCTGAGTGCCATTACATGCAGGACAATCGGGGCCAGCCAACATGGATTCGTGAAAGGCAGGCCCTGCTTGACCAACTTGATCTCCTTCTATGACCAAGTGACCCGCTTAGTAGATGAGGGCAGGGCTGTGGATGTAGTCTATCTAGACTTCAGTAAGGCATTCGACACTGTCTCCCACAGCATCCTCCTAGACAAACTGGCTGCCCGGGGCTTGGATGGGTGGACTCTTGGATGGGTTAAAAACTGGCTGGATGGCCGAGCCCAGAGAGTGGTGGTGAATGGGGCAAAGTCCAACTGGCGGCCGGTCACTAGCGGTGTTCCCCAGGGCTCAGTTCTGGGGCCGGTGCTGTTCAATATCTTTATAGATGATCTAGATGTAGGGATTGAGTGCACCCTCAGTAAATTTGCAGATGACACCAAGCTGGGTGGGAGTGTCGATCTGCTGGAGGGTAGGAAGGCCCTACAGAGGGATCTGGACAGGTTAGATAGATGGGCCGAGACCAACGGCACGAGGTTCAACAAGAACAAGTGCCGGGTCTTACACTTCGGCCACAACAACCCCATGCAGCGCTACAGGCTGGGGGAAGAGTGGTTAGAAGCCAGGGAAAGTACAAATGTATAAAAGGGACAGCTTATGCTTAATAAAGCATCTTCACTTTGATTCACATTGGATTGTGTGGAGTCCTGTTTCATCTCCTCAACTTTGTATTTGGTGTGGAGGTCCTTATTGATGAATGCGTTGTTCTAGTGCTTCAATTGTGTTATGTTGATTAGCATATTTGATGGGCTTAGCAAAAAACAGTCCTGACACTGTATCCACAGCAGTAAATACATATCGCCACTCCCTTGACAGGGGCAGGGGGCCCACGTAATCGACCTGCCAGGTACCAGGTATTCAAGGCCCATTGACCCCGTTTTATCTTTCCCCATGGTCTATATAATGCCCTTAAATGTAGCTGCATACAAGTAGAACAATTATGTGCACATGCTTTATAAATATGTAATGGTTATCGAAAAGAAAGCATTAGCAAGATCTATCACCACCTTTCAGGGTTGTAAATTTTAAATTCCGGAGACTGTTTCATGCTTCCCAGAATTTTTTCTATAAGAGTAACCATGTCTGGTACCGTAACTGCAAGTGTGGGGGGAATGATTTTATTCATAGAATCGTTTTGGTTGGAAAGGACCTTTAAGATCATCAAGTCCAAAATTCAATTCGCTATAATCTACAGTCATTCTGCAAGTGCCATCTGGTTTTCCAACAGGCGAAATAGGATTATTAAAAGCAGTCATGGTTTCATTAATGATTCCCACTTGTTGAAATTCCTCAATGGTTTGAGTAATTTCCTCCTCCTCCCCCGGAATATAATATTATTTTACAGATACCACCTTGGCAGGCACGGGTAGCACAACAGGATCCCGCTTCGGGAATCCATGCAAGACAGTTATAGATCAAATAGCAAATCCTGCTTGTGAAGTCCTGAAGCAGAAGCGACCATTTAAAGTTTCAACTGTTCGTCCTGCCAACACATCAATACCCAAGATATATTCTTTAATTGGGGCAATTAACACCGGAGTGGTAAATGGAGTGGCATTTCCTATTGTTAAGGTAACCTTAGCTTGGAGGGCCAGAGTCAGATTTCCCCCCAGTCCACAGATCTGTGATGTGGCTTCTTTATTATTAATATTACTATGCAATATAGTAACTTCAGCTCCAGTATCCACCAGAGCTAATACATGTAAAATCCCCCCAGACTGCCACTTGCCTTGAGGTGGCAGGTGGGGGTGGAGGGTGGGCATAGAGTTGGTGGTGGGGCCAGGGATGGTCGGCTTTTTTGCGTAGGCACTAACTTTTGCCATCGGTGAAACATTTCTGATGTTGTAATCCCATTTATTTCTGTCCGTGGGATGTCAGCTTGTACAAGATCATTCCACATTTGTTTCCTCGTCACCCATGATGTAACTCCTTATGGTTTTGCCGGCTTTCCTTTATTCACCACCTGCACAGATGGTCCCAAAGTTACAGCCCCAATTTCCCTCAAGGTATTTGCTAGGACACCTATATTACCAGTAGCATTTGTGACTGCTGGTATAATCGAGGGTTTTAGTGAAGCAAGCACTCGTCCCAAAAGCTGCATTTTGATACTTCTTGTTGCTGCTACCCTGTCCAGACTGAATCCCATAATCAATGCATGAACCACTGCTGTTATCAAAATGTTCCCAGGCACATCAAAGCAAGAAGATAAGCAGTACAGCAAGCAACGAAAGCAAAAAGCAGCCACTAACGAGCACTAGCCTCTAACATACAGTAAGGCAAGCAAGCCCCATGGCAAGCACAGAAGCCTGCTGATTAATAGCTAAACAGCAATAACAGCTATAAATTCGATCTAGCACATTCCAATCAAATCTGTCCTTATCTTGAACCCTTCATGCCCCACATTGGGCACCAAGAAGGACTGTTGTGATTTAACCCCCGCAGGCAACTAAGCACCACACAGCTGCTCACTCCCTCCCTCCCCACCCCCGTTTATTAGCAATATGTGCTATCAACTGTTCTACAGTATCTTGCAGCCCATGGCACTGCTTTGCTTGAGTAGTAATTACTTCTTGCGTGAGTGCCTTTGCATCTCGTAAAGTCCCAACTTCCATTTCCAATTCTTTCACTTTACTCCGTAATGCAACAACTTCATGGTCAAGAGCTCTAAGACCAGTTACTAATAACCATCCCAATCTCCCCACTAACTTGCAAGAAGAATCCGATGCCGCTTTCCTTGGCAATCCGTGCATAGTCGTTTCAATTGTCTGAGGGGTAATCACCGCCCTGTCATCTATTTCAGGCCATGCTTCCAGCGGAGCCCATGTAGCCAGGAAAGTGGCCACGGGGGTCCAGTGCTCAGAACTGGGACATCCTGGAATACGGGGATTCACTGTCGTGGCCTTCCCAGTCACTGACTATTGCCAGCCATGGCATGGCTGTTCCTGGATCCTGTTGACTATGCCAAATGTGTGAGCCAGCACAGACACAGAATAAGAACAACCACGAAACCACAGATGAAATGAAAAGAATAAATTTAATTTCATCACTTTGCCAACCGGGGGCTCTCCAAAGCAGCACCCAGGCAGAGGCACACAAGCGGGGATGCAAGCACCGCAGAGCTCGGTCCTTTCTAGAGGATCACTGAACCTGCTGTTTTTGCCTGTATATCAGGGATTTGCGCAGGTGTAATTTACCACTGTGCTTTGATCTTTCCCACAGCAGGGCAGGAATCTCAAGCATGTTCAATAGGGTGCCTCTGAGTCTATCAAAGGCCTATGTTATCTAAACATAGATGTTCTACTTGTCCAGCACACAAGGCTAAACAACAGTTAGTATGATATATGTGTTTTTTGACACCTCAGCTTCAAGTCACTTGAGCATGTTTACAATCCTCCTCGCCAATCTTCTGTTATTTTCCGAGAAACAGTAAGAGTTTATAAATATGCACTATATTTCCTTTATTTTAGTCTTTAAAATTATAAATGTGAGAAATCTACTTTTCTTCACATAACTTTTAAGGATGTTCCTTCTTAGCTGTGTGAACAAATGTCATACGTTACAGTGGTCCAGCAGTACTGAAAAAGCTGCATAAGGTGCCTAATCAGTAAAACGAATAAATATCACAGACACACATTGATAATTTCACCAAAAAAAAATGTAAATTTATTTTTTATTTTAATTTAGAAATTCATAATTTTAATTTTAATATAATTCTATTATCATAATTATACATTTTATTACATTTTTATATTTACTAGAATAGAACAGTTCAGTTGGAAGGGACCTACAACGATCAGCTAGTCCAACTGCCTGACTCCTTCAGGGCTGACCAAAAGTAAAAGCATGTTATTAAGGGCATTGTCCAAATGCCTCTTCAAGACTGACAGGCATGGGACATCAATCATCTCTCTAGGAAGCCTGTTCCAGTGTTTGACCATCCTCTCACAGTAAAGAAATGCTTCCTAATGTCAAGTCTGAACCTCCCATGATGCAGCTTTGAACCATTCTCATACGTCCTGTCACTGGATACCAGGGAGAAGAGATCAGCAACTCCCTCTCCACTTCCCCTCCTCAAGAGGCTGCAGAGAGCAATGAGGTCACCCCTCAGCCTTTTTTTCTCCAAACTAGACAACCCCAGAGTCCTTAGCTGCTCCTCATAGGACATTCCTTCCAGCCCTTTCACCAGCTTTGTTGCCCTCCTCTGGATGCATTCAAGGACCTTACCATCCTTCTTAAATTGTGGGGCCCAGAACTGCATACAGTACTCAAGGTGAGGCTGCACCAACACTGAATACAGCAGGATAATCACCTCTTTTGACCAGCTGGTTATACTGTGTTTGATGCACCCCAGGATGCAGTTTGCCCTCTTGGCTGCCAGGGCACACTGCTGACTCGTATTGAGCCTGCTGTCAACCAGCACTCCCAGATCCCTTTCTGCAGGGCTGCTCTCCAGCCACTCCTCTCCCAATTTATACTTGTGCCTGGCATTACTCTGTCCCAAGTGCACAATCCAGCACTTGGACTTGTTAAATTTCATGCCACTGACGATTGCCCAGTGCTCCAACCTACCTAGATCCCTCTGCAAGGCCTCTTGTCCCTCAAGAGAGTCAACAGCACCTCCTAGCTTGGTATCATCAGCAGACTTGCTAATGGTGCATTCAATTCCTGCATCCAGATTGTTGATAAAAATATTGAACAGAACTCGCCCTAGAATTGAGCCCTGAGGAACACCATGCTGGTGAATGGTCGCCAGCCAGATGTAGCCCAATTCCCTACAACCCTTTGAGCTCTGCCCTTCAGCCAGTTCTTCACCCAGCACACTGCATACCTGCTCATCTCACAGTTGGGCAACTTGTCCAGAAGGATGCTGCAAGGGACAGTATCAAAAGCCTTACTAAAATCCAGAAAAAACACATCTACTGCCTTCCCTTCACCCACTAGGTGGGTGACCTTATCATAGAAGGACATCAAATTAAACAGGACTTTCCCTTTGTGAACCCATGTTGACTGTGCCTGATGATTGCATTGTTCTTTAACCACCTTTCAATAGCACCCAGTATGATCTTCTCCATATATTTTCCAGGAACTGAGGTTAGACTAACAGGTCTGTAGTTTCTTGGGTCTTCCCTCATGCCCTTCTTGTAAATTGGAATAATGTTGACTAGCACTAGCTTCCAGTCAGCAGGGACCTCCCCAGACTCTTAAGACCTTTGGTAGATGATCGAGAGGGGTCCTGCTGTAACATGCACTAGCTCCTTCAGTACTCTGGGATGAATCCCATCAGGCCCCATGGACTTGTGAACATTCAGCTGATACAGCTGGTCCCTTACAATTTCAGTGTCCACAAATGGAAAGTCACTGTTCTCACATTCATGGTCCTCCGACTCAAGGACCGGTCAGCCCAAGGTCTATCAGTATTATTAAAGACCGAGGCAAAAAAAAGGCATTGAATGCCTCTGCTTTATCTTCATCCCTATTAGTCAGGTGACCATCTTCAAGTATCATCTACTAAGCGGGTCACTTGGTCATAGAAGGAGATCAAGTTGGTCAATCAGGGCCTGCCTTTCACGAATCCATGTTGGCTGGCCCCGATTGTCCTGCATGTGCCGTGTAATGGCACTCAGGATGATCTGTTCCATCACCTTGTGAAGAGAAGGAACACGCCTCCACAAAATCCAATGTGAATCAAAGTGAAGACGTTTATTAAGCATAAGCTGTCCCTTTTATACATTTTGTACTTTCCCTGGCTGTAAGCATGTGCATTGCTATTCGTTAATATTACTAAACATACTCTTCTTTGATGTGTTGATTGGTCACTGCTCTGCCACTGGTCCTTCCTTAATTGGCTCCATCAGTTCTTGTTTCTTCTCCTCTGTGTTCGGCTCCCACCGGCTACTCCCTCAATTCTTGTTTGCTCAGCTGCTGTTTTTCCTCATCTCTCGAAGGTCGGCTTGTTGACACTAACTACATGAATCTTCTCACGCAGCTAGGCCTTCACTCCATACTCTCATACTTCTGGCTCATTACATGACCATTCTGCTCCAAAAACCCCTCTACAATTCCCCCTTTCTTTTCTTGAGCCAGAAAGGCCGTGTTTATTGTCCGCTGCAGGGCCCTTTGCAAGCAGGAGGATAAACACGGTAATACAAGGATGATAATACAAATCACAAACAATCCCATCGATAGCATTTTAATCAATCCGACCAGCCACCCTCCAATTCCCAAATTACCCAACCAGTCATCCAGGAACCCATGCTGTTCCCGTATTTTCTGTGTGGCGTCCATGAGCTCTTTGATCTGCTTATGAATTGACCTGGAATGATCGTTCAGATCCATGCAACACATCCCATCAAACTCCTGACATCCGTGACCGTGCACTAATAATAAAAAATCTATAGCAGCTCTATTTTGTAAGGTAGCATGTCGGATACTATCTACATCATTGGCTAATGTTCCTAAAATTCTAGAAGTTTGATCAGCTCTTTTTGCAACCCAGCAAGCTAAATTTCGCAATTGTGTTAGTCCTTGTGCAGCAGCAACACCCGGTGCAAAAATAGAAGAAAGAACTACTTTGGTCCTAGACCATAGTTCTACCTCATCTTTACATTCTTTCCCTAAGGTAGTGACACTTCTTTTAATCTTGTGTAGGTTAGTGTGGTTTAATATGACCTGTCGTGTAGGCATTAGTAAGCTTAATTTACCTATGGTACACGGACCTCCCAGTTTTTTACTGGGCAGCCCTGGCCAAGCCCTATCTCCACAAATTAGGAATAAACCTTCTGGTAATTTTCTAGGCATGGCCAAATCCGGTGCTGGCTCTGTTCGACTGCGCCCTACGTTTGCACACCAGATCGATTCATTTTGCCACAATGGATTACTGGGTGTGACATTTTGTAATCTCTTTATGTTGTTCTGATAAATGTTTGATCCCTCTGTGTAATTGAAAAACACACAGGATTCCGCCCCTAAAGTTCCTAGGATGTCAAGTTCTTGGGGCTCTAAGGGACTGACTGGCAAGCTATCGTCCCATAAATCCCAATGTTCGCCACATTTCATTGCATTCTCACAGAGGCTCTGTTTCAGCACATTCAACCCTGCCACTATCATCTCCTTACTTTCAGATCTGTTTAAGGGGACCCCCACTAGAAATGTATGAAAGGGTTGTTCAGGTTGAGCTAAGGAGGCACAAAACTGCGTCTGGTTCAAGCTCTGCATCAGAGTCACCCAAACGTTGTGACTCCCCTTCCACGGTGTCGGCGGAAGGACTATCGGTTGATGACCTTTTGTCAGCTCCAGGATCCAAAGCAGGCTTAACACAGAAAAAACAACCCCTTGCTTCATCATGACTGCGCCTTTTGCTCCCTTTTCTATACCTCCCACGCAAACCTTTTTTCACACTTCCCGCAGTCAGGGCACTGGATCTCTCGAGAGGTCAGTGTTCCGAGGCAGATCCTGAGTTGGCTCCTGTAGTTCAGGTTGTTTTTGTAGCCACGGCTTCACCCACTTAGCTGGTACCCATTTGGCTCCTGTATCTGTAACGACACATGCATACCCTCGACCCAACGTTATTAATTTCATTGGACCTTCCCCACACACCAGTCACCCCATTTTTTACCATCACTTTGGCTTGTTCCTGTTCTTTCTGAAAAGCCTCCATACCTCCCTTTAACCCTGCACCATGTTTTACTGCTGGAGGTACAGAGTAGTCCTGTGGCAAGCGTAAAAAGTTTAGTACATAAAGCGCTTTACACAACCTGTCAGGAGGAGATAGCCCTGGCTCTCCCCCTTTTTGTTTTTGTAAAAGGTGTTTCAGAGTTTGATTCATGCGCTCCACAATAGCTTGTCCTGTTGGTGAATGTGGGACGCCCGTTACATGTGTTATACCCCACAGTTGGAAAAAGTCCTGTGTGGCACGTGCCACATAGCCTGGGCCGTTGTCCGTTTTAATCTTCTGTGGAATGCCCAGGGCTGCAATAGCAGGACGCATGTGTCGTTGAACGTGTTTGCTGGATTCGCCTGTTTGTGCTGTAGCCCAGGTAGCAAGGGAGAAACAGTCAACACTCACGTGGACATATTTCAGCCGTCCAAATTCGGGGATGTGTGTTACATCCATTTGCCATATCTCCAACGGTCCAGTACCGCGGGGGTTGACACCAGGTGCTAAACCACCCCCAAGATGTTGACAGTCTGGACAGGACTGGACTATCCCACGTGCATCTGCACTGCGTAGCCCAAACTGACGCCGCAGTACCTTAGCAGATTGATGGAAAAAGGCATGGGATCGTTGTGCTTGAGCGAAGCGATCAATTGAAGGCGCAGCCCAGGCAGGTGCGACAAGTTTGTCTGCCCGAGCATTGCCTTCAGCTAAGCCTTCCAGGAGTCCTGTGTGACTACGGATATGTGTGATGAAATATGGATGCAGTCGCTCTGTCAGCAAAAGCCATAATTCATGAAAAAGTTGGTATAGTTGTTCATTAGCTATCTCTTTGAGCAGAGCACGCTCCATCCTCTGGACAATCCCTACGACATATAATGAGTCACATACCACATTAACAGGTGCTGTGTTCCATCGCCGGAAGACCTCCACCACAGCTCGCAATTCTAATTGTTGTGTAGACCCTTGAATGTCAGATAAAATTACATCATGCCACTTCCCATTGTCTAGCCATGTTAGTGCTGCTTTTTGAGCTTTGCCTCCAGCATCTGTAAAAACGGTGACACCACTGACCGGACGTTCTGACCTTTTTGGTAATTCTTCCCATTGACCCAATTGCAGCACAGAGAAGTATTTGTGAGGGGGTAGATGTACCTTCAACTCGCCCCTATAATCCAATAACGCAACTTGTAATGGTATGGAATTTTGTAATGCCCATTGTAGATACTCCGCAACCAGTGGAATAACCAAAAAAGCAGGTTCGACGCCTGCTATCTCTACAACCCTCTGCCTTCCTTTCATTACAAGTTGTGCTATGGCCTCTACTTTCGTAGTGATGGTACATTTTGGTTGCATAGGCAAAAAGATCCATTCCAGCACATGTAGAGGATCCTTGTCAGTCACCCACTGCATAATTAATGCCAGGGGGTGGCGATCGTGATTGATAACCAATAGTCCAAGACTGTAATCTGGGTCCCAACGGTGAGTGTATGCCATAGCTATTTTGGTACTCAGGTGTTTCAATGCCTGCTCAGCTTCCTGTGTCAATGTGCGGGGGGCATCTGCACCACCTCCTCCCTTTAGCAATTGCATCAAAGGTGCCAATTCAGCATTGGTGAGACCACACAGGGTTCGCACCCAATTGAGGTCTCCCAACAGTTTTTGTACATCATTTAAAGTACTGATATTCACTCGAATTTCTAGTTTTTGGGGTCTAACAGTTGTTTTGGTAATTTCCCACCCAAGGTACTTCCAATTTTCCTCCTGTTGTACCTTTTCTGGGGCTATTTGCAATCCACCTTTTGCTAGTTCAGTCTGCAGTGTATGAATCAATTGTTTTTTATCCAATTGTTTCCCTGCTATTAGAATGTCATCCATATAATGGTATATAATCAAATTTGGAAAATTCCTTCGCACAGGAGCAAGTGCCCAGGCCACATACATTTGACACATCATCGGTGAATTTTTCATTCCCTGTGGTAACACAACCCAATGATAGCGTTTCCTAGGTGCAGCTTTGTTCACTGATGGCACCGAAAAAGCAAATTTCTGATAGCCATCAGGGTGCAAAGGGATGGTGAAGAAACAATCTTTTAAGTCAATGATTAAAATGTCCCAGTCTTTAGGGATCATATTGGGGGATGGGAGCCCTGGTTGTAGGGTTCCCATATCATCCATGACCTCATTGATTTTTCGAAGGTCATGTAACAAACGCCATTTGCCACTTTTTTTCGGAATAGTAAATATTGGGGTGTTCCATGGGCTTGTTGTGGGTTCAATATGACCTTTTTCCAGTTGCTCCTGTACCAAGCTTTCAAGGTGGGTGATTTTTTTCTGCAGACAGTGGCCATTGATCAACCCAAACTGGGTTTTCCGTTTTCCAGGTTACTTTTAGGATTGGTCGCCCTTCATCAATGGCCGCCTCTAAAAACCCTCACTGTTAGTTACCAAATGTGCCCCTAATTGACTTAATGCATCTCTCCCCAGTAAACAAATGGGGACAGGCATCACATATGGTCTTACTGTACAGGTACTCCCATCCTGCAATTTGCAACAAATCACATTTGTACTGATTTTAGTGGTCTGTATTCCCCCGACCCCCAAAATGGGCGTAGGGGGGATCTCTAATGGCCACGAATGAGGCCACGCTGCTTGACTGATTATTGTAACGTCTGCTCCAGTATCAATCAGCATAATGACCACGCAAGTTTTCCCACCAGGTTCTTTTAGCGTTACCCGTTCCTTTGGTTTCGCCTTACTGATATCCATTGCCAGATAAATGTCAGCCTGGCCTGTTGATCCAAAACCCCCAGCCCCTCTTATCCGATTCTCAGCTGTGGGCACAGCTGACTTAAAGGGGACCAGTTGTCCAATTTTTTCGCCTTTGGGTATATGAATTGGTGGCAGGGGGGTCCATACCATAATAGATATGACCCCTGTAAAATCGGCATCGATTATACCGGGTAAAACGAAAAGACCTTTTCGGGTCATAGAGGATCGCCCGATAAGTAAGGCACTCAACCTGTGACCCAGTGGGCCTTTCATATCGGTGGGTATACATTGTACTTGCGGGTCTATCAGAGTCACCTCTACTGCTGTGGCAATGTCCACCCCAGCACTCCCTCTTGTGGCGGCGGCGACGCCATCCAGGCAGCCTGGGTGGAAGACCTGTTTTGTGTCATCGCGCTGGGTCTCCTCGCGCTCGCCCCCCCCCCCCGTTTCCCAGCCGAGTTCCCTGCTTAGTGAATCTAGATCGGCATTCATCTGCACGGTGACCGTATTTCCGGCAGCGATTGCAGGTCCCTGCAAACTCGTGACTTTTTACTCGGCATTGAGCCTTAAGGTGTCCCGGTTTGCCACAGTTGTAACATTTTGGTCCCTGATCGCCTCTCCCTGATCGTACTAGAGGTTTCACCGCAGCCGCAAAGGCTGACGCCATGTATCCTGCTGTTTCTTCCGTTGTTCTTACACGCTCACACGCATCCATCATTTCTGCCAGGCTAGAATTTTTGGGTAATGTCTGTAAAATGCGCTTACAAGTAGGATTAGCATTGTCGACTGCCAACGACATTAGCAACGCCTCTCGAGCTACATCGGTCAGCGATGCCCTTTCCAATGCTTCACGCAATCTTTCTAAAAATGTCATATACGGCTCAGATGGACCTTGCCTTATTTTTGTATAGGCAGGAATTACTTTCCCATCTTCTGGGAGGGTTTTAAAAGCCTCTCGGGCTAAGGCGGCAGTAAGTGCCAAGGCTTCTGGTCTAAGTCGTGCCTGTCGTTGTGGATCGCTAAACTGCCCTTCTCCCACCAGTTGGTCAAATGTTATCCCTAAAAGTGGATCATTATCTCCCCTCCCCAGGTTTTCCACCACTGCAGCCTGTGCTGCGTCATGCCACCTCGTCTGCCACAAGAGTTCCTGCATCGGGGTTAAAATCATCGCCATCAATTGCTTAAAATCAAAGGGTGTTAGAAGCATCCACATAAAGATATCATTTATAAATGCTTGGGTATAAGGTGCACGCAACCCATTTTGCTGTACCGCTTTCCGTGCCTCCTTAACAATCTCCCACTGTAATCCTACCCAGCGTGGTGGTTCTCTGTGATTTCCCAAAATAACTGGGAATGCTGTGGGCAGAATCTCCCCCTCCACTAGCGCATTCTGTATAACTCCTCACCTCCGTAATCGAGGATCATCTCCTCCCCCATTCCCCATGACAGAGTGCATACCAACATTCCCACCCATGTTTCTCATTCGGCTAGTTCCAGCTGCCTTGACCCCCCCCCCGGCCCCCCCGCATAGGCGTTCCCTTTCTTCTTGTCTCCTCTGCTCCTCCCATTGTTGTTGTATCAGCTTATCCACCTCCTCCTTGTTTTGTCGCTCAGTTAAGGTTGTCTGTCTTTCCAGTTCTTGCAATTTAGCCAACAATTTTTCCGCCCAAACCATCGGATCCTTAACTTTCCCTGGACCACCAGCAGGCGATGGGGGAGACATTGGATGGGGCAGAGGGGGATGTTCGTATTCAGAGCGATTGGCGGGATTGGCTGCTCGGCTCGCGGAGGCTTGAGGGGTGGGGGGTGGGGGGCTCGGGCCGATGCTCATCAACCTCCATTTCCTCTGGTTTAGGGGGCTCCCCTGTTGGTTTAGGGGGTATTTCAACTTTCTCCTGCTCTTCTGGTGGTGTGGAGGGGGTTGAAAAAAACGGTATTGGCGGCTGACCAAAAACACGAAGACCTCTTGCCCCAGGGTTAACCTCTGTTGGACGCAGAGCCGTAAAAGCCCCTGCTGTAACAGCCCTCTCTGCTTTCATTTATTGAAGAGCAGTAAGAACAGCCCTCCATGCAGTTGCCAGTTCTTTCGCCTCCTTTTCCCCACTGCTTATCGCGTCCCATAAAACCTTTCCAATAGCTTCCCAAGTGTCCACCATAAAAGTGCTCTGGGGATCCGAAGGGAACCCATGCTCTCGACACCAAATCAACAGTCTCTTGGCGGTGGACTATCTCCTTCTTTGACACCATAAACACTACTCCAATTTTGAACACATGCATTGTTTCAACATCACTGATGAATCAGCCAGCAGAGGACAACATTCAACATCTCCAGGACTTAATGCATCCAATGGAACAATCTACTGATGGCACCTGCCTAGCTGAGTGGTTCAATTCCCTGACAGGATGAGTGGGACACCTGATTCAAAGCATTATTGTAAATTTATGTTTTTTCCTTTTTCTATATGTGTTTATTGTGTGCCTCTGTAAATTACCCTGCCCTACACCCTGTAAGCCCAAATGGACACCTCCAGCTTTTCCATCCCCAGTGGAAGTGGTCCCTTGAGTGAGGGGGTGGAATGTGGGAATATAACGGAAGATTGGCAAGGAGGACTGTAAACATGCTCAAGTGACTTGCACCGGGGGTGTCGAAAAACACAGCTATCACACTACTAACTGTTGTTAAGCCTTGTGTGCTTGTCAAGTAGAGCATCTGTGTTTAGATAACACAGGCCTTTTATAGACTCAGAGGCACCTTATTGAAAATGCTTGATTCCTGCCCTGCTGTTGGAAAGATCAAAGCACAGTGGTAAACTACGCCCCCCCGTGAATCCCGGATATACAGGTGAAAACAGCAGGTTCAGTGATCCTCTAGCAAGGACCGAGCTCCGTGGTACCTGCGTCCCCACTTGTGTGCCTCTTCCTGAGTGCTGCTTCACAGAATCACAGAATCAATCAGGTTGGAAGAGACCTCTGGGATCATCGAGTCCAACCATTGCCCTGACACCACCATGTCAACTAGACCATGGCACTAAGTGCCATGTCCAGTCTTTTCTTAAACACATTCAGAGATGGTGACTCCACCACCTCCCTGGGCAGCCCATTCCAATGTCTAATAACCCTTTCTGAAAAGAAACGCTTCCTAATGTCCAACCTGAACCTCCCCTGGTGAAGCTTGAGGCTGTGACCTCTTGTCCTATCGCTAGTTGCCTGGGAGAAGAGGCCGACTCCCACTTCACTACAACCTCCCTTCAGGTAGTTGTAGACTGCAATAAGGTCACCTCTGAGCCTCCTCTTCTCCAGGCTAAACAACCCCAGCTCCCTCAGCCATTCATCATAGGTCAGACCCTCCAGACCCTTCACCAGCTTGGTCGCCCTCCTCTGGACTCACTCCAACACCTCAACATCTTTCTTGAAGTGCGGGGCCCAGAACTGACCTGCTGTGCCAGTTGGACACCCACAAGGCTATGGGCCCGGATGGGATTCACCCCAGAGTAATGAAGGAAATGGCAAATGAACGTGCCAAACCACTCTCTATTATCTACCAGCAGTCCTGGTTAACTGGAGAAGTTCCAGCTGACTGGAAATTAGCAAATGTAACACCCATCTACAAGAAGGCCTGGAAGGATGATCCAGGGAACTATAGGCCTGTCAGCCTGACCTCGGTGCCAGGCAAGGTGATGGAACAGATCATCCTGAGTGCCATTACACGGCACATGCAGGACAATCGGGGCATCGGGGCCAGCCAACATGGATTCATGAAAGGCAGGTCCTGCTTGACCAACCTGGTCTCCTTCTATGACCAAGTGACCCACTTAGTAGATGAGGGCAGGGCTGTGGATGTAGTCTATCTAGACTTCAGTAAGGCATTCGACACTGTCTCCCACAGCATCCTCCTAGACAAACTGGCTGCCTGGAACTTGAATGGGTGGACTCTTGGATGGGTTAAAAACTGGCTGGATGGCCAAGCCCAGAGAGTGGTGGTGAATGGGGCAAAGTCCAACTGGCGGCCGGTCACTAGCGGTGTTCCCCAGGGCTCAGTTCTGGGGCCGGTGCTGTTCAATATCTTTATAGATGATCTAGATGTAGGGATTGAATGCACCCTCAGTGCTTCAGGGAACCCCCAGTCTGCAAGATAGCAAAAATAAATTTACTCTTTGCATTTCATCTGTGGTTTTGTGGTTGTTCCTGAGTCCTGCCTGTGCTGGCTCACACACTGTTAAAGCTATTTTGCATGTGAATTCACAACTCTCTTTTATAATGTAGGCTGCATTGAAATACAGAAGCTTTGTAGTCAGTCCTGGTCAGTACATCTCATGATGTGCTTAACAAAACTTGAAATAATACAGAGAGATTGAGATAAACAATGACTTACATATGAGAAAAAAAACCTAAATAGACTTGAACTCTGCAGCCTGGAAAAGAGACATTTGATAGAAATCTATCTATCTGGTTTACGATAGAGATCTATAAAATCATGAATCACACTGAGAATATGACTTATTTTCTCGTCTGCTAGGAGGACTAGGAGGCATCAAATGAAACTGGTAGATTGTAGGTCCAAAACAAAAGGAATTTTTTTTTCATACAACACAACTGAAATGTGGATTTTAATAGTTGCCATGGGATATTGCTGATGCCAAAAGTTTTTATGAGTTTAAAGAACAACAAGACAAATTCATGGAAGAAAAGTTTATTAAATACAAAGAAAACATCTCTAGTTCAGGAAGTTCCTGAACCACAGGTTTATTACAGAGAAGTATCATTATGTACTCTCCTTGTTCTGATACTGTTCCATAAGAATATGGTACTAGTCAAACTTAAATATAAGAGTTTGGAGCTAGATGGGCCTTTGCAGGTGCAACTGTTCTTATGTGATATATTTCAGTTCACTATTCCTATTGCATCTATGTAAATGTGTGGATATCCCACTGTCTTATAACACAGTTCAGCAGCTGAAAAATGAGAAAATGCAAGTGATAAGCCAAATTTGTATGAACCACCCAGAAGTTCTCTGTGGAGCACCAACAGCCCATACACTGTAACTAGGAATTTCAAACCAATATGAAAGAAATAATAAGAATAATGAAATGAATTAGCACATATATTATCTAATGGTATGGCTCAACTTCTATCAAAGACTTGTAGTCCATTAGAATGGGAATTAAAGTCATGCTACCTTTCTGTTTCTCAGTTTCCTCTTCTAAGAAATGGGAACACACCATTCTACCACATCTGTAGTTGAAGAATGCCACATATGAGGCAAATCAGGCTACACATTCCATTCTGATCACAAAAGCTGAAACTTTCGTGAGGCTTCCTGTTTTATTTGAGAGGAAAAGAGAAACATCCTTTTTTTTTCAGTCGTCTTTATCCCCTCAGGTCTTGTTTGCCATTCTGCCTTTGAAGTTGTGAAAGAAAATTTGTGTTCGCTCCTGCCAAACCACTGTGATAGGTCTTTAAAAATGTTAAATGTTTATAGGGCTATTATGGTTATCTTTAAAATGTACTTGAGCTGTTATATATAGGATGACCCATCTGTTCTGCTCTCAGGGACACCAAGTCCCAGTTTACTGGTTGTCTAGCCCTTCAATTGTAAGGCTTTGGTGCTGTACAGTTATTAGATCCAACACTCCACAAAATTCGCTCCTTCTCATCACTTCAGTCAAAACAGCCAATGAGACTTACACAGAAATTCTTTTTTCTCTATAGCAGTAAACTATGATCCAGATTTTTGTTTCTAGATTCCAGGCTACTTTAGTCATTCATTTTCCTATGAAAGAAATATGAAATAAGATGATGATGTTGAAGAGCCAAAATCCTATTTTGCCTTTTAAACCTCTTTGTTCCATAATTGAACTCAAAAGAGAAAAGCTTTCTTACAAAAGTTCATTGGAAATTAAATACTATCTTTGGAGATATTACTCGAACATCAGACAAGCAGCTAGCAACTAAGCAAAGCAGCTAGTAGCTAAGAAAAGGAGAGGTCCTAGACATAATGTACTTCCTTTCAAACCTTGATAAAATGTTTAAAGATTTGCCAATATGTCATGCAACCCTTCTGACACCATTCTCATCAGAAAATGTTGCTTCTATAGCCTTTGATGTCTGCATTTCTTTCTTCTTTTGATCATTAGTGACTGGTTCATGAAATGCTAATGAAAGAAGACAGCTACATTTCTATTACCTCCTTTTACTGGATGTTCATCAGGGAAAGAGAGTTGCTTGTTACTGGTCTGAGTTGCTATCCAATAATCAAGGCTTTTCATGCTTATTTTTATTAGAAGAAGAAATTGATGGGATAAGCAAAGTCAAAGTAATGGCCGGTGTTGTACAAAAGGAGCAGCTCTACAGGGACACACAGAAGGATTGTCAACTATTCTGAAACTGCAAAACTGAGCATGCAGCATAGACGAACCTGGCACACTATTCTTGATAGTGGGGGTATGGGAGTGGGATGAGGAATGCAGTTGGGACAACAGGGAATACCACACCTATGCAATGGCCAAGGTGGTCTGCATCTGGTTCTCCTCAGCAGAGCTTTGTGCACTGGGCTTTCCTTCTGGGGCAGAAGATAACACAGCATTGGAGAGCACTACTCCACCCATGCACATGTTCACTTAGATGTAGGGTTGGGGGAGCAGGGAAGAAGATGAAAGCACCAGAGATTTCACACTTGATACCAAAGAGTCTTCTTTCTGCTTTGAGAAAAGCATTTCTTTGATGCAGCTTTGTATACAATGTCCTATTCCCTGAAAACAGAGACAAAGACCAAATAGCAGTTTCCTTCTGCACAGTTTCCAAGCCACTTTTTCAGCAAATCTGGGGCCCTAGAAGTCCATTCAGGCTCCCATTCACACTTGCTTCTTCTGAGGGCTGATGGCTTTCTGCCTCTTATCCACATTTTACCAATCTAGTTGTTTAAGTGGTTGATTTTCAAAAAAAGAGGAGGATATTTTTCAGCAAAAATTAATTTAAGTAGAATTAGTACCTTTATAAGTGGGCTACTTTTACCCAAGCACTTGCTAATGGTTTGGTTGGAAAGGACCTTAAAGATCATCTAGTTCCAACCCCCCTGCCATGGGCAAGGACATCTTCAACTAGATCAGGTTGCTCAAAGCACTGTCCAACCTGACCTTGAATGTTTTCAGGGATGGGGCATCTACAACCTCTCTGGGCAACCTGTTCCAGTGTTTCACCACACTCATCATAAAAAAATTCTTCCTTATATCTAGTCTGAACCTACCCTCTTTTAGTTTAAAACCATTCCCCCTTGTCCTGTCACTACAGACCCTGCTAAAAAGTCTGTCCCCATATTGGACGGGAGTGGAAGACCATCAGCCTGCAAACAGCTGTGCTTTACTTGGGGAGCAGAAGATTCGCTTGGGAATGCTGCATTGAGAATAGGTCTTGCTTGCTTCTAAGATAAAGGAGCCGAGACCAGTTCACGGGGCCCTTTGAGCCATGAAAGAAGTAAACATGTGTTGAAGGTCAGTTCTGAACACAGAACTGAAAACAATGAATGGTTGTTGATGTTTTGAGCCCAGAACACTGTGGCTCCTGCCAGAATGGGTGATGAGTGCTTAGCGTGTGAATGTTGATGTTATCTTGAACTGCATAGTCCGGCTCCTGCATTGTAGCATTTAAACAGGGTAGTAGAATAACAATAAAGGAGCCTTAGGTCTTTCGGCTTTTGGCCCTTGCATCCTTGATCGCAGAGTCTGTGCCTTCTTTTCCGCAAATGGCGCCTGAACAGGGTTGAAGATCAACGAAGCGGCGGCGACTCTCTGATCGAACGATTGTCAGGGGCTAGCGCGCGCCAGGACCAGAGAGCCCCCAGGACTGGAGAGTGAGTCCCCAGGATCGGAGAGTCCCCAGGATCGGTGAGTCCCCAGGACTGGAGAGTCCTCAGGACCGGAGAGTGCCTCAGGAACCCGCGAGTTCTGCGATCGCAATAAACATGGAACAGTCTAGTTCCCAAGAGCATAAGCTCTACACTGAGGTATTACAGTGTATATTACGCGAACAGGGCTATAAGGTCCAATTAGAGAAATTGGTGCAGTTATTAGTATGGATCAAAGACAACTGTGCCTGGTTCCCTGTATCAGGGACTTACGATGCAAAGATCTGGGCGAAAGTGGGGGTAGAAATTGTCACAGTTTAAAGCTGGGCCAGCTATTAAACCTGTGGCAGATGCTCTCTGTTAACCCTCCCCCCGCCCCCGAAGGGAAAGGGAAACGGAAAAGGGAGAGAGACTTACGGGTTGGAGAGTTAAAACAATTTTAATAATCTATAATAATGAAAAAGAGTACAATAATAATATTGGAATAATCAAATATATACAAATATATAGAAAACCAAGATCGAGCTCCCCCGATGTCGGTCATGTCACCACCGGCACTGCAGGGCAGGCTCCGGGAAGGCCCAGGCTGGGCCCAGAGACGGTCAAGAGCTGGACTCAGGAATGCACGGATTGGGATCGGGGCAGCAGGAAAACAGACGGAGTCCTCTTCGGACACCGGCCATAGCAGAAAGAGAGCGAGACCCTCGTGATCCCCCTGCTTTATACTGAGAATGATGTGTATGGGATGGAATACCTTCATTGGTCAATTTTGGGTCACCTGCCCTGTCTGCTCCTCCCCGCAGGTGCGACCCCCCTTCGGCTCTTCACTTATAAGCAGTGAGGAATTTAGCAGTGACCTTGGTTTCTCTAAGACTAAGTACAGCAAGAGCCTTTCTGCATAACATCCCTACCGGTGCCTCAGCGATAACTACAGACTTCAAGCGTTATCAGTCCTGAAGCAGAGACTGTCTGCAAAACATGCAGTTACTTAGAAGAGACTTAGCTGAAAGTAAAAATCACGGAAAGGAAAATTGGTCTGGTTTAGGCCAAACCAGGACATATGGTGATCAAGACCATTAGCAGTAAGCCAGGGCAGCTGACCCAGGCTGGCCCACAGGTGTATTCTACACCATAAACATCACGTTCACTATAAATGGGAAAGCTTGCTGAGGAGGGGTAGGTTTTTTGGTCTGTGGTTTGGTCTGTGGACTATGGTTTGCACAGTAACTATACTTCAAAATTAATAAGTCATTGGGGAATCCTATACTATGACTCCACATGATGGGAAGTCACTTTTATGGATGATTTTAACACCTGCACAATATTCAGTGAAGCTGGCAGAGTACCAGGAGGCTACTTCTGCAGACACTTTGGAAAATATGGAAGCAGGAGGCTTAGATGAATATTTGGGGACTAATCACTATGCGACACCAGAGGCACAGGCAGGGCTACCTCGACAGCGTTTACAACAGATCTCTGCATTGGCTTTAAAGTGCCTGAAACGCGTTCCAGAGGCAGGGAAACACCAGCCCTCTTTTGTGGCAGTCAGGCAAGGAGCTCAAGAACCCTATGTTACATTAATTGATCGTTTACAAACCGCATTGAGCAGGCAGATTGATGATGAAAATGCAGTAGAAATGCTGTTATTACAATTGGCTTATGAAAATGCAAATACAGATTGTCAAAAAATTTTGGCCCCTCTAAGAAACTCTTCCAAAAGTATAGCAGGATTTATTAAAGCCTGTCAGAACGTAGGTTCTGAAGAGCATAGGGCTACTTTACTTGCAAGTGCCTTGGTTCAGCAATTTGTCGTGGGACGAGCAGAAGTGAAATGTTTTGAGTGTAATCAAATAGGACATATTAGAAAGAACTATCCAAAGCTGACAGTAAAGAAAAAAGATGAGCAGAAAGGATCAAAAAGACCTAGAACACACAGAGGATTATGTCCTAAGTGTGAAAAGGGCTATCATTGGAGCAATCAGTGTCGATCAAGGTTTGATAAGGATGGAAACACCATGCAGGGAAACTGGAGGAGAGGCGCGAGGCCCAGTGCCCCCCAATACAACAGGGTCTGTTGTGCACATGCTCAGTCCGAGTATCCGATAAACGGACAGTCTCAGAACTCGTTGCCAGCACAGCCGGCAGCACTGGGTTGGATCTGGCCTCAGCCACCGATACAGAATTGAATGATAAAAGGACTAAGATCATAGATACCAATGTATATGGGCCTTTCCCTTCTGGATTGGTAGGATTGATTTTTGGGTGTTCTTCTGTGGGAAAGCAAAATATATTTGTCATACCCGGAGTTATTGATTCAGATTATATGGGCCAAATTAAAATCATGTTATGGACATCAGAACCACCTTGTTTTATACCTAAAGGCCAGTGTGTGGCACAGTTGCTATTGATACCATATACTGTGCCGGTGGCTAATCCACATCCACGCGGCACAGGAGGATTTGGCAGTACTAATACACCACTGGTGTTGTGGAATCAAAAGGTAACTAATGATCGGCTACCTATTTAAATAGGGTAGTAGAATAACAATAAAGGAGCCTTAGGCCTTTTGGTTTTTGGCCCTTGCCTCCTTGATCGCAGGGTCCGTGCCTTCTTTTCCGCTCGCTGCAGACGGGCACCCATCTTGGACGGGTGCATGCTTCGCTGGGTAAAAAACTGGCTGGTTGGCCGAGCCCAAAGGAGTGTGGTGAATGGAGTTAAATCCAGTTGGCGGCCGGTCACACATGGTGTTCCCCAGGGCTCAGTATTGGGGCCAGTTCTGTTCAATATCTTTATCAATGAGCTGGATGAGGGGATCGAGTGCACCCTCAGTAAGTTTGCAGATGACACCAAGTTGGGCAGGAGCGTTGATCTGCTTGAGGGTAGGAAGGCTCTGCAGAGGGATCTGGACAGGCTGGATAGATGGGCTGAGGCCAACCGTATGAGGTTCAACAAGGCTAAGTGTTGGGTCCTGCATTTGGGTCACAACAACCCCATGCAACACTACAGGCTTGGGGAAGAGTGGCTGGAAAGCAGCCTGGTGGAAAAGGACCTGGGGGTGTTGAACGATGGCCAGCTGAATATGAGCCAGCAGTGTGCCCAGGTGGCCAAGAAGGCCAACAGCATCCTGGCTTGTATCAGAAACATTGTGGCCAGCAGGACAAGGGAAGTGATTGTCCCCCTGTACTCGGCACTGGTGAGGCCGCACCACAAATACTGTGTTCACTTTTGGGCCCCTCACTACAAGAAAGACATTGAGGTGCTGGAGAGAGTCCAAAGAAGGGCAACAAAGCTGGTGAAGGGTCTAGAGCACAAGTCTTATGAGGAGAGGCTGAGGGAACTGGGGTTGGTTAGCCTGGAGAAAAGGAGGCTCAGGGGAGATCTTATCACTCTCTACAACTACCTGAAAGGAGGTTGTAGCAAGGTGGGTGTTAGTCTCTTCTCCCAGGTAACAATTGATAGGATGAGAGGAAACAGCCTCAAGTTGTGCTAGGGGAGGTTTAGATTGGATATTAGGAAACATTTATTCACCAAAAGGTTTGTCAAGCATTGGAACAGGCGGCCCAGGGGAGTGGTGGAGTCACCATCCCTGGAGGTATTTAAAAGACGTGTAGATGTGGTGCTTAGGAACATGGTTTAGTGGTGGACTTGGCAGTGCTAGGATAATGGTTGGACTTGATGATCTTAAAGGTCCTTTCCAACCAAAATGATTCTATGATTCTATCTTTCTTATAAGCCCCCTTTAAGTATTAAAAGGAATGAAAGTGTCATGAATTCAGTTACTCTCATTTTAAGGGGTAGGCAATTACAAACTCCAGAACAGAGTATATCAGCAAAGCACCTCTAAATAGAGAAGAACTTTCAGGCTTCCTGAAAGAGCAATAGGTTTAAACTTTAAGCTACACAGGAACTTAATAGTTTGGCTGCCTGAAGGACATCCCTTCTCCCATACTTCAGACTTTCATCACTACTGTTCTTAATTTATTTCTATTCAGTTTGCTCTTTTTTAGTCTCTCTGAATGGCACTCAACTTCTCATATGACAGAAATGCAGAAAAAATTTGTCACCAAACATTGACAAAGTCTGGGAGAGCTCTCAAAAGTATTATATATTTTTGCCCTACTTTTATTCTCCTTTGGAGAAAGGAGACTAGGAGATGACCTCTTATTCTGACCCACTATGACCTTTCTTATGTGTTTGTAATTAAGTCTGTGACATAGAAGTAGTACATGAAAATCTTTTCTACAGCAGTAAGGACAAAAAGTAGTATGAAATTTGAATGGAACAGAAAATGGTAAGTCAGGAATAAAATTGCCTAGAAAACACGATTTTAGAAGAAGGATTGGAGGAATACACAACAGAAAACCTTTCCATTCTTTCCACAACTTGTAGGTTAAAAACACTAAATCTGATTCTCTAAATATTTATATATCATTTACTCATTTATACCTACATAAAGTAAATTAAATTCTAAGCCTCCAAACAGCAAAATAAAAATTTACATTTGTTAGGCACCTTTTTTTTTTTGCACTTAAAGTTACTTTGAGATTTTTGAAGTAAACTTAGCTGCTTAGCTTTGACATTTAATTTCATAGAATCATAGAATGGTTTGGGTTGGAAGGGACCTTAAAGATCACCTAGTTCCAACCCCCCTGCCACAGGCAGGGACACCTTTCCTCTAGACCAGGTTGCTCAAAGCCTCATCCAACCTAGCCTTTAAACACTGCCAGGGAGGGGGCAGCCACAACTTCTCTGGGCAACCTGTTCCACTGTCTCACCACCCTCACAGGAAAGAATTTCTTCCTAATATCTAATCTAAATCTACCCTCTTTCAGTTTAAAACCATTCCCCCTCGTCCTGTCACTACATGCCCTTGTAAAAAGTCCCTCTCCTGCTTTCTTGTAGGCCCCCTTCAGGTACTGGAAGGCTGCTATGAGGTCTTCCCGGAGCCTTCTCTTCTCCAGGCTGAACAGCCCCAACTCTCTCAGCCTCTCTTCATAGGAGAGGTGCTCCAGCCCTCTGATCATCTTCATGGCCCTCCTCTGGACTCGCTCCAACAGCTCCATGTCCTTCTTATGTTGGGGGCCCCAGAGCTGAACGCAGTACTCCAGGTGGGGTCTCATGAGAGCAGAGTAAAGGGGCAGAATCACCTCCGTTGACCTGCTGGCCACGCTTCTTTTGATGCAGCCCAGGATGCGGTTGGCCTTCTGGGCTGCAAGCATGCACTGCCGGTGTGCAGTAATTTAACTTAGTTGTATTAAAAATCAGTGCTTTTGAAACTTCTTTTATGTGGACTGACTTCCTGGCCTGACTTTGTCCTCGGGGAGGCCCCAGCCCCCACTCTGCCCTGTTTATAATTCCATAGACAGAAAAGGACTGTCCGCAGCTCCACATCTTCTTTACAGCATGAAGAGCTATATTATTAGTATGTACAATTGTCAAAGGAAAATAATATATATTTAGTTTTATTCTAGAATGGTTAATGAAAATTATTTTTGTTTGTAGCAGTTCCAACTTTGGGCACAAGAGGTAGATGTTTTCACATGAAACTTCCAGCAAATACTCAACATTACTGAACAACTCCCTGTTACACTCCAAGGTAAGTGATGATCAGCAATTGTTCATTTCCTCTTCTATGTCTTATGTACGAATACATTTACAAAAAGTGAGATTAATTGTAAAGATGTAATGTGGAGAACGGGAGTATCCATGAATTGACTTATAAAGGACTACAGTGGGTTATTTATATGTGCCCAGAGGATCTTAGTGATGCCAAAATTATGCCCCAAAAGGCTCTATGGAACTGCTCAGAGACAAAGTTTAGTCTCTGACTAGTTAGTTGGGGAACCCCCGGCTCGTGCCAGACAAAAGAGTTCCAAAGCAGTCCCTGGAAATCAGACTATTTATACAATTTGCATAAGAGATTATAACATCTTTTCATGCATATTCATATTATTGCAACATCTAATTATAATATTCATAGCAGGCAGAGTTAAGGTGGAGGTATAGGCGTGGTCTTCAATTCAGGGAGATTTTGAGGGGTCGTTCTGTTCTTCAGCTTCATGAACCCAGTGTCCTTTCATCATCATCTTCATAAACTCTTGAACTCTCCCTAATTTGGATGGTTTCCCTATGTATTTGGCAAGGATTCCTAGTGTCTTGGCAAGAATACTTGATTTCTTGGCTCATCCTTTTTCTTATCTCCCCTTTTTATATATGCTAGCATTTTTCAGCTTTCTCTGTTCCTGCTTCATGTCATAGCACCCTAGGCCATGTCATAGCGTCCTGTTCCTCAGTGAATTATTACCTAAGTTCTCTAAGTTTTTTTGCTTAAAGCCTACATTTAAACTTTAACTCTCTGATTCCTGTATTGCTACACTGTATTCGCTTTCCTGGCTTCATTTCCCCCCTTTTCTTAAAACTTAAGAATTCTTTCGTCAAGTTCTAATCCTAGAGGGCGTTGCTACGCCTGTACCATTGCCCAGATTATTTGGGTTCTCTTGATCATAGACTTTAATTTGTACCATAGGCATATATTCAAGAGAGTTAACAAGAGCATGGCTATGGTTATAATTGATATTGGGTGTATCAGGTAGTGAAAAACTTGTGCCACTGTTGGGGAATATCCTGTGAAGATATCCCACCAGTGATGCTGACCTACTTGTGTAACTTTTGTTAGGATATTCTTTATACCTTCTGAGTTATGCTCTACTTGCCAAAGCATACGTTGAGCTGTTTGGTTCACCTCCTGAACTAACTTCTCCACTTCAGGATGCATGAGCATTGCCTTGAGAAGCTTAGTATCCATACCTATCTGTAGCTTTGGTATCTCATGATATAAAGTATATCCAGCTTCAATTAACTGCTGGGTAGTTATGGGAGCAGTATAGTCAAAGTCACAGCCTATAATTGTAGTGAAATTACATACACAAAGGTTAGTATCATTAGTCATTTCGTGACAATTATCTATAATAACATCCTTGCAAGCGGTTCTAATACAAGCACATCCATTTCCTATATAAAATACTTGTGACCGGGTTCTATTGTGTGGAAGCATTTCAAAGGTACATGCGCTGTCTTCAGCATCTAAGCATAAATCTTCATCTTCTATAATGGCATTTTTGCAGATATAACCTAATTGTCCTTTAGGGATACATGCTTCTGTACTAACTGACTGCCACTTGTTCTTAATACTGTTATAATTTGCCCATATGTTATGGTCTACAGGTTTGACAATGACGTTCTGATGTATAGCTCCTAATGTTAGAATAGGAAATATAGCCCTTTTGTCAAAGAAAATTGGTAGAGTCCAGGTCTCTAGGTTTGCTGGTTTTATTAAACAACTCGGAGTTGGACCACCACCGCAGTGAATGGTACCTGACTCAAATTCACTATCGGTTTATATAGAAACTAATAATCAATTACATCATAAATATTTCATAAGCTTCTGTTAATAATCCACTAACTATTTCAATTCCTCTTTCTTCCTTCGTCAAGAGTCCACAAAAGTCCATTCTTTTCCATTGGTTAGCTGATCTTTATGTTCTGGTTCCGCTCCGACTCCGATCGACACCCCGTCCTCGACGCTCTTGCTGTGATCGGTGTCCTTAATGTTCTTGCCGTGATCAGCGTCCCGTCCTGATCCAGGTTGATCAGAGTCCGGTTCCCACCGCCAGTGTCTCCTAAACATTCAACCTTAAAAACAACTAAAGTTATATTTAGAACCTTATCTATACTAATTTTTATTTCTAAATGTCCTATATTTCTTTTAAGGTAAAGAAAAGGTTAACCATACATCCCCTTTACTAAAATCATCAGAAGGTAATACTTCTAGGCCTACTCCTGCTTAGCTACTCATTAAGCTTTGACTGATGATTTGTTCAGTCATAGGTCAGGATTACACAAGGAGCTTTGAGAACAATATTCATGGATTGTGAAAGCCCACCTGTGTTTATTCAGATAGACTTATATTAATTATTCTATTCACTATTCTATTTCACCCCTATTGATTCTTGTCTCTCTAACTCATAAGAACTTTTTCATTAATCGTGTGAAAATTTCTATAACACCTTTCTTCTGCAGCACTGATAGTAAGGACATAAGTCTCAATGTGTTCATACTGTGGATCATAAGTAAAGTTTACTAGTTGCCACCAAGCTTGGTGGTCTTTTTCAAATTGTGTAGTGGAGCTATCTTTTAGTATTATCTCTCTTATTTCTTGAGGTAATATGCCTGACATTCCTTCTCTCAATATTCCTGCTGCCACTGATTGTACCCATTGTTGCGTCTGAACGCACTGGATAGCAAGTGCAATTTCTTTGCTAATATCTCCGGTATAATCAGCAATTTCTATGAAATCTCCAGCGGTGTGGTTGGCTACTAAGGTCATCAATTTAACTACCAGTGATTGTGTTTCTGCTAGTGTGAGCATAGATGAACTTAAAGGCACTTTAAGCTTTCCCAAATTAGAAGTGACGGTACTTAACTTATTTACTAATACTTCTTGATCTATTGTGTTTAATATGCCAAACCCTGTGCCAACCCATCCACTTATATCTTTGTGTTCGTCTGTGGTATGATCTGGTTGCTAACCAAGCGTTCCAGCCTCTGAGGCTTTGCTGTATGAACGGTTGACAATCTTTCTGTAAATGTGTAATGTCTGTCTGAATGTTTATCTGCACTTTCTTCAGAGAATACGTGGGATCTAACAGCAGCTTTAATTCGTTCGATTGTCTTATCACCTGAGGCCCTATAAAAGTTGAATTATGTATTTCTCTACATTCTAAAGATGGAGTGGTTTCATATGGGTCTTCATATGGGTATACGTCTGTTGGGAGTTTAATGGCTCGCTCAAAGCCTCTAGTAGTTACAATGTCTTGTTCGCCAATAGGTTCAAGAATCTTGGTTTCTCTGCTGCATGAAAACCACGTTAATCGGTCTAGCTTGAATATTATTTCACACTGTGCCCTGCCTCCTTCAATACTATCCCACTGACACGAGATTGGTCCCTTCCTTTGAATCCAGATAATGGGTTCTTCACCTTTTACCTGGCTGTAAGTAACTAAGTTCTGCCTAGGGACTTTGTGCCCAGATGCAATTGTCAGTGTTAGTCTGTTTGTTTTTCCCACTAGGGCATCGAGTTCTCGACACCCTATTTGAATTTGGTCTCCCTTTTGTGCTTCAAAAGAGTTTTTGCTATCCCATTCATCTATCGTATAAGGTTGATTGTTATGTAAAACATAAATCTCAAATTCTGGGTGAGGGGCAGAGGTTGGTAGTGCGCGTGCACTAGACCACGGTCCTCCTGGAGTAGAGTCTTGGGATAATACAATACTTATCAAAAGTCCAATGGTCAGCACTGAAAGGGTTTGAGAGGGAGCTGGATTCATGATGTCGGGTCTTCTTGCTTATCTTCTGGAGTTTTCTTGACTCGAGAATAGTGAATCCATGTGGGCCGCTCCTTGATCCGAATCGCGGTGAAGGTGGTCAGCAGCACTTGGAAGGGTCCCTCCCACTTTTCTTGCAGGGGTTTTCCTAAAATATTCTTAACATACACCCAATCACCAGGATTAAACGGATGTAGTTTACAGTTAGGTTGTTTGGGCTGATGTTCCATTACTACTGTGGCATTTTTATCAAAATATTTTCCTACTGCAATTATATAATCATATATATATTGATTACCTATTTGGTCTATAGCATCGCTATTTACAATTTGCATAGCATAAGGTCTACCATACAGGATTTCAAACAGGCTCAACTTTTCTTTTGATCGAGGTTTGACCCTCAATCTAATCAGAGCAATAGGCAAAGCCTGATACCATTGTAAACTAGTTTCTTGGCATATTTTAGCAATTTGTTGTTTGATAAGATGATTCATCTTTTCTACTTGCCCACTGGCTTGTGGTCTGTAGGGTGTATGCAACTGCCATTTAATCTGCAATGCTTTGCTTATTGCTCTCATGACCTTTGCACAAAAAGGTGAACCTCTATCTGAAGAGATACTTTTTGGTACCCCAAACCGTGGTATGATTTCATTTAACAAAACTTTAGTTACCTCCCTCTCTATTTGTCCTGCAGGGGAATGCTTCAGGCCACCCAGAAAATGTGTCAGTTAGTACTAACAAATATCGATACCCCCCTTTTCTTGGGAGTTCAGAGAAGTCAATTTGCCATACTTCACCTGGAAATTTGCCTTGATTTATTGCTCCTTGGTGTATTTTGGTTCCGGTATTTGGATTATTCTTCAGGCATCGTTCGCATTGTGATGTGACTTGCTTTACAGTAGTGAATAATTTTGGTCCTGCTATTCTAGCTTGCAAATATTGATAAAGTGGATCCAAACTCCAATGAGCCTTTTCATGTTCCGTTTTTACAAATTGCCAAATTAATTTCCCTGGTATTATTAGCTGTCCTGTTTCTAATTGACCCCATCCATTGTCTAACAATTTGCCTTTGTTCCTTTGAATCCACCTATGATCTGATTCCTGATAGTCTGGTTGAAAATTAGTGTCTAGCCCCCCTGGTACTAAAGCTGTTATATTCACTTCTTCGGTCCTTACAGCAGCTAATTTAGCCTCTGCATCCGCTTTCCTATTTCCTGTTTCCGGAACAGTGTTACCTTTCAGGTGTCCCTTGCAATGCATTATGGCCACTTGTGCAGGGAGTTGGACTGCTTCTAACAATTGTAGAATTTCTTCTGCATGCTTGACAGTTTTCCCTTGAGCAGTTAGCAGTCCTCTTTCTTTCCAAATTGCTCCATGAGCGTGTACGACGGAGAAGGCATACTTAGAATCTGTCCAAATATTAATTCGTATGCCCTCTGCCAATTCCAAAGCTCGGGTAAGAGCTATCAGTTCTGCCTTTTGGGCTGAGGTCCCTGCGGGTAAAGGATTTGATTCAATTACCTCCTCCGTTGTGGTCACCGCATAGCCTGCCATCCTTACTCCTTGCTTCACGAAGCTGCTGCCGTCGGAGAACCAGTTGTCCGCATCTTCAAATGGCTCTTCTTTGAGGTCCGGGCAGCTGGAGTAGACTGCTTCGATAGTTTCCAGGCAGTCATGCTCAATTGGTTCTGCTGACACTCTTCCCTCTAGAAATGAGGCTGGATTCACAATGTTAATGACTTGAATGGTTATATCGTCTGACTCAACTAAGATTGCTTGGTACTTTAGGAACCTAGAAGGTGACAACCAATGGCCTCCCTTTTGTTCTAGTACTGCGGATACAGTGTGGGACACTAACACAGTCATTTTTCTGGCCCAACGTCAATTTTCTGGCCTCTTCTATGTTTATGATTACCACGGTCACTGCTTTTAGACAGCTGGGCCATCCTTTGCTTACTTCATCCAGCTGTTTGGAGAAATAGGCCACGGCTCTTTTGTGTGGTCCCAATTGTTGTGCCAGAACTCCTAAAGCCATCCCTTGCCATTCATGAGAGAACAGCCAAAATGGTTTAGCTACATCTGGCAGGCCCAAAGCCGGGGCTCTCATGAGTTCTTGTTTCAGTCTCCTAAAAGCTCCCTCTGCTTCGGGAGTCCAGACTAGGATACTCTTAGTTTCTTTTAGCAAATCATACAGTGGTTTGGCGAGTATTCCATATTGATAGATCCATAATCGGCACCAACCTGTCATCCCCAGGAAGGCTCAAAGATCTCTCACTGTTTCTGGTCTAGGCATTTGGCAGATGGCTTCTTTTCTTGCTGTTCCTAAGGATCGTTGTCCTCTGGAAATTTCATATCCCAGGTATACGATTTCTTTTTGCACCAGCTGCGCTTTCTGTTGAGAGACTCGATATCCGCTTAGACCCAGGAAATTTAACAGAGAAATAGTCCATCTAACACACTCCTCTTCCGTCTCAGTTGCTATTAGTAGATCATCTATGTATTGTAGAAGAGTACCATCTCCCTGTGGCCTTTCCCATTGTTCTAATTCCTTGGCTAATTGGTTCCCAAAAATTGTTGGACTATTTTTATAGCCCTGAGGTAACGCTGTCCAGGTTAACTGAGTCTTTCTCCCTTTGCTCACAGATTCCCATTCGAAGGCAAAAATCTTTTGGCTTTCCGGGGCTAAGGGAAGGCAGAAGAATGCATCTTTTAGATCTAACACTGTAAACCAAATTAAATTGTCTTTTAATTTAGTTAGGAGTGAATTACTATGTTTAATCTTTGTGGATTATTTTCCCTTTCTACCTGAACTACTGTGTCACTACCTTCTTTGCTGTACCTTAGCTTAGGGGAACTGCCCTCTCCTTTATTACCCCCTGATCTCGGCGGACTACTTTCATCTCCATAATTTTCAACTCTTGGTGGGCTGCTCTCTTCCCCGTAACCCTCTGATCTTAATGGACTAGCTCCTTTCCTATCGATCTCTGACCTAGGTGGACTACTTTCTTCTCTATAGTTCCCTGATCCCTGTGGACTACTCAATCCCTGCGGGCTACTTTCCTCCCAACTGCTTCCTGATTTCTGAGGGCTATACCCGGCCTTGAATCTCCCTAGTTCCAGCGAGATATCTCTTAATAGGTTGGTGTCCCTTTCACCCTCTCTCAGCTTTGGCGGCGGCACCCCATATCCTGGTGCATATGGTTGATACTCCCACAAACTTACTTCACTTTCTTTTCCACTGCCCCTTCTTTTAGCTTAAGACACTGTTGTCCAATACTACAGGCATCACAACAGCGCTCCTTTGGTTTTAGGTTTTTCTTATCCTTTTCCAAAGCCAGAACCAAAGGATCTTGAGGTGCAACATTTACCCCACATTCTCTCTGCCACTCAGGTTTGTTTCTTAGGGTAAAGAACATATCACAATATATTACTTCATCCCATTTGTCTAATCGACGGAGGAACAACATGAGCTGTAAAATAGTGTTGTAGTTTGTTGTTCCTTCAGGTGGCCATTTCTCATCATCATCTAGTTTATACAAAGGTCACCACTGCATGCAGTATTTTAAGAGTGTCTTTTTGCTTATGTTTCCCCCCCGGGGTTCCTCCTAGATCTTTCCAATGCTTTAATATATATCCTCAGGGGGTTTTCATGTTTATGTCCTTACTCTGTTGGCTTCCCATTATCAAAGTTGAGTTGTGGTGTTTTTTTTTTTGTTGTTGTTTTTTTAATATATTTATATAAACCCACTTATGTGGTACTCTATTATGCAATTCTTGTCTCTGTATTCGTGCTTCTAAGTCTAATCGGGCTAGACTTCCACCAATATGCTCTGAGTAACTTCACAGAATCACAGAATGTTAGGGATTGGAAGGGACCTCGAAAGATCATCTAGTCCAATCCCCCTGCCGGGGCAGGATTGCCTAGACCATATCACACAGGAACACGTCCAGGCGGGTTTTGAATGTCTCCAGAGAAGGAGACTCCACAACCTCTCTGGGCAGCCTGTTCCAGTGTTCAGTTACCCTCACCGTAAAGAAGTTTTTCCTCAAATTTAAGTGGAACCTCCTGTGCTCCAGCTTGCACCCATTGCCCCTTGTCCTGTCAAGGGGTGTCACTGAGAAGAGCCTGGCTCCATCCTCTTGACACTTGCCCTTTACATATTTATAAACATTAATGAGGTCACCCCTCAGTCTCCTCTTCTCTAAGCTAAAGAGACCCAGCTCCCTCAGCCTCTCCTCATGAGGGAGATGTTCCACCCCCTTAATCATCTTTGTGGCTCTGCGCTGGACTCTCTCTAGCAGTTCCCTGTCCTTCTTGAACTGAGGGGCCCAGAACTGGACACAATACTCCAGATGCGGCCTCACCAGGGCAGAGTAGAGGGGGAGGAGAACCTCTCTTGACCTGCTAACCACACCCCTTCTAATACACCCCAGGATGCCATTGGCCTTCTTGGCCACAAGGGCACACTGCTGGCTCATGGTCATCCTGTTGTCCACTAGGACCCCCAGGTCCCTTTCCCCTACACTGCTCTCCAACAGCTCTGTCCCCAACTTGTACTGGTACATGGGGTTGTTCTTGCCCAGATGCAGGACTCTACACTTGCCCTTGTTATATTTCATTAAATTTCTCCCCGCCCAACTCTCCAGCCTGTCCAGGTCTCTCTGAATGGCTGCGCAGCCTTCCGGCATCTCAGCCACTCCTCCCAGTTTTGTGTCATCAGCGAACTTGCTGACAGCGCACTCTAATCCCTCATCCAAGTCATTAATGAATATATTGAATAGAACTGGTCCCAGAACCGACCCTTGCGGAACTCCGCTAGACACAGACCTCCAACTGGACTCTGTCCCGCTGACCACTACTCTCTGGCTTCTTTCCTTCAGCCAGTTCACAATCCACCTCACTACCTGACCATCCAGACCACACTTCCTCAGTTTAGCTGCGAGGATGCTGTGGGAGACTGTGTCAAACGCTTTACTGAAATCGAGATAGACCACATCCACAGCTTTACCATCATCTGTCCACCGGGTAACATCCTCATAAAAGGCTATCAACTTCCGGTATGCCAGTGAACTGTACTTTAAACCAAAACACTTTTCTTATTCTATTCCATAGCTTTATACATATACGCTTCGTCCTTTTCTGGCCGTTCTCCTCACGGAGTTACGGAAACACAGATTGGGACTCCACACTCGCTTCGCAACAATGTTGCATCTCAATCACACCCATACACGCTTGCACACTTTACATAAAACTTTCCTACCGTACGGTTTCTATCTGAGCAATCTGTGTTACCAAGTAAGGTCGCGAGATATCGTTGCAGACCAGGAAATACAGGTTTGTTGTCAACTGTCGGATGTCGCTGCGAACTATAAAATACACCTTTTACAGAAAATGCAGTCAAGATGTTATGAATACCTGTCTGTGAGTGTGATAGCTGGTAAGGTATTATTCACTCCTTCTATATTGCAATCTCTCCCCATACAAAATTTTAAACATATTACAAGATGACACACAGCAAACAAGGAAGCGAAAGCGAGCTGAATTACACAGAGCAAAGTGCTATCTCACTGTTGAATAACCCAAAGTTTCACATAAAACACAAACAATACGGGCTCGTCTCACAGTTTTAACATACAGAGACTGGATTCTACAATCGTTATCTCTACCGCATCCCAAAGATTCCTCAGTAAAAAACGAGGCTTTCCTGGGTCCTAAAGACCCTTTGCCTTAAACCAAATACAGAAAAGCAAATAAAAATATTGACAACACAGAGCAAAGCACCTTTTACGCTGCAGTGGTGGGACTCTAACCCACGGTTCGCAGGACTCTAACCTGATGGGGTGGGACTCTAACCTACTTAGATGGGGGACTCTAACCCCCTTAGGGGACTAACGCAGAGGGCATCCCCTCCAGCTTCCCCGGGCAACCGCGTCCAGTCCCCACCTTCTCTTTACCTCATGAGTTTAAACAAAAATATAAATACCTCTGAATGTAGCAGAAGGTCCTCGTCCACCGGCGTGTGAAGCCAAGGGGTTGGGGAGACTTTGTCGACAGAAAAACAGTCGGGGGGGCCCCCACAAGTGTCCCCAGGCCCCCCGGATTACAGCACAGCAGAGCGGGAGCCTCCTGGCTGGCTCGCCAGAAATGATGCCAAAATTATGCCCCAAAAGGCTCTATGGAACTGCTCAGAGACAAAGTTTAGTCTTTAAGCAGCAAGGTATTTATTTCAGGCAATGCTGGGGAACCCCCGGCTCGTGCCGGACAAAAGAGTTCCAAGGCAGTCCATGAAAATCAGACTATTTATACAATTTGCATAAGAGATTACAACATCTTTACATGCATATTCATATTATTGCAACATCTAATTGTAATATTCATAGCAGGCGGAGTTAAGGTGGAGTTATAGGCGTGGTCTTCAATTCGGGGAGATTTTGAGGGGTCGTTCCGTTCTTCAGCTTTATGAACCCAGTGTCCTTTCATCATCATCTTCATAAACTCTTGAACTCTCCCTAATTTGGATGGTTTCCCTATGTATTTGGCAAGGATTCCTAG
Organism: Nyctibius grandis; assembly: GCF_013368605.1. Taxonomy (NCBI): domain Eukaryota; kingdom Metazoa; phylum Chordata; class Aves; order Nyctibiiformes; family Nyctibiidae; genus Nyctibius; species Nyctibius grandis. The sequence continues at coordinate 577,839 of NW_027167472.1, forward strand.
TGTCTTGGCAAGAATACTTGATTTCTTGGCTCATCCTTTTTCTTATCTCCCCTTTTTATATATGCTAGCATTTTTCAGCTTTCTCTGTTCCTGCTTCATGTCATAGCGCCCTAGGCCATGTCATAGCGTCCTGTTCCTCAGTGAATTATTACCTAAGTTCTCTAAGTTTTTGCTTAAAGCCTACATTTAAACTTTAACTCTCTGATTCCTGTATTGCTACACTGTATTCGCTTTCCTGGCTTCATTAGGACTTCAGAGGGGATGAAGTGTCTTGTTAATATTTTGTTCTCCAGACAAAGAATTTGAACCTTGTATGCACTTATGAGACCAGAGTACAAACAGTAAAGCTGATTTTGTGGGAGATGGAGAGTACATGTCCCTGGCATTCACCTTCCCTGCACTGAATCTAATGATTTTCTACATGGATTGGGACTGTTTTGTGAGTTATTTCTTGCTCTCTGTAAGCTAAGCAATTAATGATTAAAAGTCAAGAGTAGCTATACCCTCAGACACTATTAAGTTTTAATGTGTTATGTTTACATTATGTGGTTGATATTTTTCTTTAATAAGAAGTCGTAGGGAAGAAATACTTGAGTCTATTAAAATACCTGAATTTTTAATATTGTGAGAATTTGGCCATTCCTAGATATCATGGAGAAAAAGCGACACGGTACCTGTATTTATCTTCCATGGGGACCCTCACACATATTCCCTGGTTAACTCCTACCTAGCAGAAGGATTATCAATGACAATTTTTTTAAAGGGGACTATAAAAGATACACTAACATGAGCATTGCTTTAGATAAGGACCTAAATCAGATTATTATGTTCAATATCAATCAAAATATTCTCTATATTTTAATCTTCCAATAGTTACCTAGACATGATTTTTTAAAAGGCAGAAGTGTAGGCTTTTAACGTTGTCCTGGTTTTGGCTGGGATAAAGTTAATTTTCTTCCTAGTAGTTGGTATATACATACTTTTTCACAGATCTGTGCTACACAGACTCACAGTATCCAATGTAAAAGCTAATCTTTTTCTACATCTCGGGAGCAATTGGCTAGGGAGCTGAGATGATAAATATAGTGGGGTCTGGCTTTGTGTCTATGTTCATTAGCAGACCCATTAACTTCAATGTAGTTATTTATGTGAGTGAGGACTGCTTGCACAGATAAAAGTTTCAGAAGGGGAACTTATTCAAATATATCAGTATCAAACTTCTTCAAATATATCAGTAGCAAAAGGAAGAATGGGGAAAGCGTGGGCCCTCTGCTGAATGAGGCAGCAGCCCTGATAAGCAAGGATGCAGAGAAGGCAGAGTTGCTGAATACCTTCTTTGCTTCGGTCTTTAATCCTAAGACCAGCCCTTGTGATCTCCAGACCCTGGATATAGGAGAAGCAGCCTGGAGGAGGGAAGACTCTCCACTAGTCAGTGAAGACTAGGTTAGGGATCAGTTATGGAAACTGAATACACACAAGTCCATGGGCCCTGATGAGATGCGCCCAAGAGTGTTGAGAGAACTGGCTGATGTTGTTGCTCTACCACTCTCCATCATTTCCGCAAGATCGTGGCAAACAGGAGAGGTGCCTGAGGACTGGAGGAAAGCCAATGTCACTCCAGTCTTCAAAAAAGGCAAGAAGGAAGATCCAGCAAACTACAGACCAGTCAGGCTCACCTCCATCCCTGGAAAAATGATGGAGCAGCTCATTCTGGAGGTCATCTCTAAGCACATGGAAGAGAAGATGGTTATCAGGAGTGGTCAGTATGGATTTACCAAGGGGAAATCATGCTTGACTAACCTGATAGCATTCTATGATGTCGTGACTGAATGGGTAGATGCAGGGAGACCAGTGGATGTAGTCTACCTTGACCTTAGCAAGGCGTTTGACACTGTTTCCCATAACATCCTTGTGAGCAAGCTCAGGAAGTGTGAGGTAGAACAGACAGTGAGATGGATTAAGAACTGACTACACAATAGAGCCCAAAGAGTGGTAATCAATGGTGCCAAGTCCAGCTGGAGACCTGTAACTAGTGGAGTCCCCCAAGGATCAGTGCTGGGTCCAGTCCCGTTCAACATCTTCATCAACGACCTTGATGAAGGGACAGAGTCTCTTCTCAGCAAGTTTGCTGATGATACGAAGCTGGGAGGTTTGGCTGATACACCTGAAGGCTGTGCGGCCCTTCAGCATGATTTGGACAGACTGGAGAGCTGGGCAAAGAGGAACCTAATGAGGTTCAACAAGAATAAGTGCAGAGTCCTGCACCTGGGAAGGAGTAATAAAATGCACCAGTACAGGTTAGGAGGCAATCTGCTAGAGAGCAGCTCTGTGGAGAAGGACCTTGGAGTCCTGGTGGACAAAAAGTTATCCATGGGACAGCAATGTGCCCTTGTGGCCAAGAAGGCCAATGGGATCCTGGGGTGCATTAAAAAGAGTGTGTCCAGCAGATCGAGGGAGGTCCTCCTCCCCCTCTACTCTACCCTGGTGAGACCTCACCTGGAGTATTGTGTTCAGTTCTGGGCTCCCCAGTTCAAGAGGGACAGAGATCTATTGGAGAGAGTCCAACAGAGGGCTATGAGGATGATTAAGGGACTGGAACACCTGCCTTATGAGGAAAGGTTGAGAGACCTGGGGCTTTTTAGTCTGGAGAAGAGAAGACTGAGAGGGGGATCCGATTAATGTGTATAAATATATGAGGGCTGGGTGTCAAGAGGAAAGGCGCAACCTCTTTTCTCTTGTGCCCTGCAATAGGACAAGGGGCAATGGATGCAAGCTAGAGCACAGGAAGTTCAACCTCAACATGAGGAAGAACTTCTTTACTGTAAGGGTTACAGAGCACTGGAACAGTTTCCCCAGAGAGGTTGTGGAGTCTCCTTCTCTGGAGACTTACACAGGAATGCATCCAGACGGGTCTTGAAACCTGCCCTAGATTGGTCCTGCTCTTGCAGGGGTGTTGGACTCTATCTCCAGCGGTCCCTTCCAACCCTTAACATTCTATGATTGATTTTATGATTTTTATCATATGTTGTGGCCTGGAAAGTCACAATTTCTACATTATCTGAAGGTCATATTTCTGTTGTCAGTAAGAAAATTATTGTATGGAGGATAATATTTACTTCAAAGGAGTCTGAAATTTCAAAGTAATTACTTGTCATTAATTTTCTGAAATCCTATGGAAAAGTTCCTTTGTTCTATTTAATTTATGTGACAAACCTAAGTTTCCTGTGATGGACACTTCCAATATTTAGAGCATCAGCTTATGCAGTTATTTTGTGATAATCTGTGTTCACTGTGAAAACTGATCAATGCAGATTCCTGTATCCACTATACTGACTTTCTTCAGGTGTCTTGGTAGTGAATTGTATCAGTTCAGTCTTGCTCACAGGTTTGATGCTGTATGTAATCCCTGCCACAGCAAATTATCTGTAATTGCAGTATCACAAAGTGCAAAATACCAAACAAAATATAATTAGCCTTTTGTTGGTCCTTGTACCATTCATTGGCTCATCAGCCATTCACTGTATTCCAACAGGTGTTCTGGTCATTATAGTTGAAAGTGAAGAAGCATTGATTTGAAGTAGTGTATTTGACAATACTCTGAGAAATCTCTGAGATTTTATCCTTCTATTTCACATCAGTAAACTTATTAAGACAGTACATAATAAAAGTGCAAATTCTGCATGAGAAAATAGCATTAGTTCAGGTTTTAAATTTGGATTTGCTTGAAAATTTTCACTGCATACATTATAACACTAGGTATGTAGATTATGTTAATTTAATAACTTTCTTCACACTCATATAGCACTTTCCATGTAAAAGATTCACATTTTCTCATAAATATTAAATCACTTGTGGAACAATAAATGAAGAAAAACACAGTTAATGCAGTTTTGTACTTCCAAATTCACTTCTTAAGAAAACCCTTAAGATGAACAATCCAAATAGATTCCATTAATACAATTTTAATAATTCAGGAATTTAAACAGAAAGAACAGAACAAGGCAGGCTTGGGCAGTTAAGCACTGTCACTGATTGCCTTAGGGTGAATTTCTAGAAACTTCAGTCAGCACAGACTGATTACAGACTTGGTAAGTAAAGACTCTGTACTAAGGAAAACCAGTCCAGCCTGCAGGAGCTGAAAGTGACTTTAAATGAACTGCCTTTCTTATCAGCCAAAAATGGCTGTTTCATGCAGAGAGACCACAGATATACCCTATCCTGTCACCCAGGCAGTGAGAAGCCAGAAGCAGTGGGTCTGCAGTGCTACAGCGATACGTATTTCAGATTGCAGGCTGCTTCTGAGAGCACAGATCAGCTACCACAACACAGTTATGCAGTGGTTCTTTCTTTTTTTTTTTTTTTTGCTTAGCATCCTGACTGACCCGCTTGACACGTTTTTAGTAACAAGGTTCTGAGCTTAGCTGGCATCCCAGTTCTTTACTACATAGAGCAAGAGCAGCCTAAAGGAAGGCTGAGTCATATGCCATAATACAGTAGTACATAGAGCAATACATAAACTACAGCTTATGAATGTATAAACTAGATTATGAATATATAAGCTTGCCTATGATGTGTGATTAGTTTTTGTGAAGCAAATAGTTGCAATATACTTATGCAATAAATGCCAAATATAATGAGTTACAGCAGAAAAATGAAGCACAAATTTACAAAAGCAGGCAAGTTTGGATTTCTGAGTTGGATTTGGTTTCCTGTTTGAGTACCCAAAATGAACCAGGCAAAAAGGTAAGTGAAGCTTGCAGAAGCACTGGGAAACAATGAGATGATGAACTGATAGCTACTTCAAACTCAACACCTGCTACCTTAAAGTAAGGTGCATGATATTTAATGCTATGCACTTTACAGTTTTTAATGGCTTAGAATAACAATGATGTATGAAAAAAGCTAAACATAGCAGAACTTAGTTGAGGCACTGGACATTGTTTGACAAATATTACAGAACAGTGCTAACCTTGAAAAATAAATCTAACTATTAGTAAAATGTGAATGTTTTCCAAACTTACTTTTGAACTATATTCTTTATATTTTCAGAAATTTAATGTTATTAAGTGAGGGTTTAAAATAGGACATTAGCAGTGAAAATATAATTTAATAGTGGAGTACTGCTAACAATAGCTCTCCAGTGACTATGTAGACAGCTGTGAAAACTTAATAAAACTGTATTTCCTCATATATATATATTGCTATTTTAGCACCATGTAGACTCAGATGTTTAATTAAAATAATTGCTTATATGGCCTCAGTTAGTCTTTTTACCATGAAATGGAAATTTCATATATAGTCTTCTACCTACTCCTTATTTTAATTAAGCTGAGCTGTAAATCTTTTTCCATTGTTGGCTCCATTTAACCTATTCTCCTTTCTCCCCTCCAGAGTAATTATGTTATAGGCATCCCAGGCATTGTTCAATAACCTAGTCCTACTTGTATGGCCAGAGTACCATATACATGATTTAGACATTTTTCTTGATTTCAGTCTGATTAGGAACAAGTGGTTCTCTGTCTTAAAAGGTCACAGGACATTGGGTGAGAGAAAAACTGCTATTATTAGCCCCAGGTGCGGGCTAAACAAAGCCAGAATCACAGACACCTGTCCAGATCCCTCTGCAGAGCCTTCCTACCCTCAAGCAGATCAACACTCTCACACAACTTAGTGTCATCCATGAATTTACTGAGGGTGCACTCCATACCCTCATCCAGATCATCGATAAAGATATTAAACAGGACTGGGACCAGTACTGAGCCCTGGGGGACACCACTAGTGACTGTATGCCAACTGGATGCGGTACCGTTCACCACCACTCTCTGGGCCCGGCCATCCAGCCACTTCTTAACCCAGCAAAGAGTGCACCTGTCCAAGCTGTGGGCTGCCAGCTTATCCAAGAGAATGCCAAGGGAGACAGTATCAAAGGCTTTGCTGAAGTCCAAGTATACTACATCCACAGCCTTTCCCTCATCCACTAGGCGGGTCACCTGCTCATAAAAAGAGATCAGGTTGCTCAGGCAGGACCTGCCTTTCCTAAACCCATGCTGACTAGGCCTGATCCCCTAGTTGTCCTCTATGTGCTGTGTAATCGCACTCAAGATGATCTCTTCCATGACCTTGCCAGGCACCGAGGTCAGGCTGACAGGCCTGTAGTTCCCAGGATCCTCCTTCTGACCCTTCTTGTGGATGGGCGTCACATTGGCCAGCCTCCAGTCATCTGGGACCTCCCCGGTTAGCCAGGACTGATAATAAAAAATGGAGAGCAGCTTAGCAAGCTCTTCCGCCAGCTCCCTCAGTACCCTTGGGTGGATACCGTCCGGTCCCATAGACTTGTGAGCGTTCAAGTGGCACAGCAAGTTGCTAACTACTTCCTCTTGAATTATAGGGGGTCTATTCTGCTCCCCATCCCTGTCTACTGGCTCAGGGGGGCAGTTGCCCTGAGGATAACTGGACTTACTGTGAAAGACTGAGGCAAAAAAGGTATTAAGCACCTCAGCCTTTTCCTCATCCCTGGTCACAATGTTCCCCCCCCTGCATCCAATAAAGAATGGAGATATTCCCTTGATCTCCTTTTGTTGTTTATGTATTTATAAAAACACTTTTTATTATCTTTTACTGCAGTGGCCAGACTGAGTTCTAGTTGAGCTTTCGCCTTTCTAATTTTCCTTCTACATGACCTAACGACATCCTTGTACTCTTCCTGAGTTGCCTGCCCCTTTTTCCAAAGATTATAAACCTTTTTCTCCCTAAGTTCCTGTGAAAGCTCCCTGTTCAAACAGGCCAGAATTCTTCCCCCACAGCTCGTCTTTCAGCTCATGGGGATGGCCTGCTCCTGTGCCTTTAAGATTTCTTTCTTAAAGTATGTCCAGCTTTCCTGGACCCCTTTGTTATCAAGAACTATTTCCCATGGGACTCTCTGAACCAGCGTCCTAAATAGGCCAAAGTCCGCCCTCCGGAAGTCCAAGGTAGAGGTTTCGTTGACCCCCTTCCTTCTTTCCCCAAGAATCAAAAACTCTATCATTTTGTGGTCACTGTGCCCAAGATGGCCTCCAACCACCACATCTCCCACCAGACCTTCTCTGTTTGTAAACAGCAGGTCTAGTGGGACACCTCCCCTGGTGGGCTCACCAACCAGTTGTGTTAGGAAGTTATCTTCCACACACTCCAGGAACCTCTTAGACTGCCTCCTTTCCAATGAGTTGAGTTTCCAGCAGACATCTGGCAAATTAAAGTCTCCTACTAGAACAAGGGCTAGTGATTGTGAGACATCAGCCAGCTGCTTGTACAATAGCTCATCTGCCTCTTCATCCTGGTTGGGTGGTCTATAACAGACTCCCACCAGGATATCTGCCTTGCTGGCCTTCCCCCTGATTCTTACCCATAGGCACTCAACCTTATCATCACTGTCCTTAAGCTCTATACAATCAAAACACTCCCTAATGTAAAGGGCCACCCCACCACCTCTCTTTCCTCTTCTGTCCCTTCTGAAAAGCTTGTAGCCATCCATTACAGCACTCCAGTCATGTGAGGCATCCCACCACGTTTCCATGATGGCAACTATGTCATATCTTTCCTGCTGCACAATGACCTCCAGCTCCTCCTGTTTGTTACCCATGCTGCATATGTTGGCGTAGATGCACTTCAGCTGGGCTATCGGTTTCTCCCCCAACTCTGGCATTCCACCCCAGGCTCATTTCCAGCAAGCCAGGTTTTATCCCCCTCCCCCTTCAAGCCTAGTTTAAAGCCCTCTCAATCAGCCCTGCCAACTCACAGGCTAGAATCCTTTTGCCCCTATTAGACAGGTGAACCCCATCTGTTTCAAGCAGGCCTGGTGCTGTATAACCCACCCCATGATCGAAAAAGCCAAAATTCCACCTATGACACCAGTCTTTAAGCCACATGTTGATCAGGTGGGTTCTCCTGCTCCTTTCACCATTCTTGCCTGCTACAAGAGGAATCAAGGAAAACACCACCTGTGCTCCTGTCCCTTCAACCAGTCACCCCAGTGCTTTGAAATCCTTTTTGATTGCCCTAGGGCTTTTCTCATCAACCTCATCACTGCCAACCTGGACAACCAGCAATGGGTAATAATCAGAGGGTTGAATTAGTCTAGGGAGCCTCCTGGTAATATCCCTTACCCAGGCCCCAGGGAGGCAGCAGACCTCCCTGTGAGATGGGTCCTGTCACCATATGGGGCCCTCAGTTCCCCTCAGAATGGAGTCCCCCACTACAATCATCCTTCTTTCTTTTTTAACACCTGTAGTTCTGATCTGTCTGGTTGACTGACTTATTCTAGGCAAGCCCCCAGATGGACCTTCTTCACTATCATCTGCCTGACCCTCATACCTATTCTGTAAGGGCATTTGGGAAGGTGAGGGGGTCCGGGGGGGATTTTCCTATCCCCCTGAGCAGGGACCTGTTTCCACTCCCCCTCATCCTTTGGGTCCCCTCCTTCCTGATGGTGAGAGGATCGGGGCTCCTCTGACTCTTGCTGAGTTTCCATCTGCTGCATTTTTCTCAGGGATGGAAGGGTGTGACTCCACCAGTCAATTTCTCTTTCATACTCCCTGATACTCCTCAGCCTCTCCACCTCTTCTTTAAGCTCTGCCACCAGGCTGAGCAGATCATCTACCTGTTCACACTGCACACAGGTGTCATCTCTACTGTCTCTTGATACTAATGCCAGGTTCAAGCACTCCCTGCAGCCAGAGACCTGGACAGCTGTATGCTGTTTAGGGGGCTCTGTCTGGGTCCCCACACTCCTGCTAGCCACGGCTATCAACCTTGTGGAAACCATTACTGGGTCTATTCCAAATTGGACAGGCAAAGCCACCAAGTGTGCTCACCCCAGGAGTCGGGAGGGTGGCTGCACCCTGCCTGCTTGCCCTGCCTGTGCTAACTGCCACGCCTATCCTGTTTTGCTCATCCTGGTCACTCGTGCTCCCTCTGTCACCCCACCAACAGACTGTTTTTTATCTTACCGCATTTAAATCTCCCAGGTGCTGACGGGGCTTGGGGCTGCTGCTCGGGTGTCCCTGAGCTCAGGAACCCCCTGTACAGCCTAATCTAACACTCACCCCCAGACTCACCTCAGTTGTCATCGCTGCTGCTGCCACCCCACTGACTGTGAAATTCAAGGAGCTGGTTATATTTTGCAAGAACTTAAGCAGCCCATGTGCCACATATTTAAATTTGCCTGTCTCTTCCATCCTGTGTGACTTGCAGGAATGTAAAGTTTTCTGATGTGTTTCTTGGAGGATGAAACTCATTGATGCTCTTCCAGTACTTCCCTTCTGCAACTCACTTCTGCCAAATTATGCTTAAGCAGAATTTTGTCCTACTTAAAAAAAGGTGTAAGTTAAATCCTATTATCCAAGCTTTTACAACTAATTATACAAGGTTCAATAACTGGCAGGACCCCATTTAGGCTGTTGCCTAAAAGGAGCAATAGGAGGATATTTTGCTCTTCTTACTTAATTGAATAATTCTATTGTGCAGATTCTGTGGTAAATTGTTTCTTCATTTCTTGTTTAAATTTATCTTAACTACAGTATCTCTGGTTATTTTATTTGCTTCATATAAACACATGTAATAACAATGACTAATCTCTTTATAAACAAAAGTTAGCTTTAGAAAAATATATTTCTATTAAATAAAGAGAATATTGATACTGCTACCACCCTAACTTAATATCTCCCTATTGCAAATCCTGAAAAACAGTAGGCACTATATAATTCAGAAATTAAAAATCCATGAATGCTTTCACTGATTAGACTATATGGACATAATTTTCATATTTGTATTTGAGTAGCAAGGGACTAAACAAACAGATATTCTTTGCTAAACTTTTGGAAATATACTACCTAGTTTGAAAATACCCTCCAGAAAGATGCTCAATGCACAGAAGTGTGTGCCAAATAATGATGCTTTTGAGAAACCATTTTCATTAGTTTTGCTGCAAATCAGGCAGCTACCAAATAACAAAATATTAAAAAGAAAAGCTATTTCTGACAGTAGTAATTTTGGTTTTAGTGGTTATGGAACGGACCTCAGCACCAGCAAAAGGACACAAAAATTGAAGACATATTCTTAAAATTAAGGCGGATTTTCAGATTTCCATTACTACTATTGTTCTAGAAAAGAAATAATTGATGATGATTGCTAGAGTTTATTAGGAAGAATGGCAGAGAAAGCAAAAGGTATCAATGACCATTAAAATGGAACAAAAATGCAAGGAATAGGATTTATTACTGGAGACCAAGGAATTTCATTCTAAAGTAAACATCTATGCTTTGTCAAATATATCACACCCTATTTCTATTTCTTGCTATTAACCATAAATGGTGTTTTGAATAAGTAGTTCAGATGTGGAGGGATAAACTGCAGACAGGTTAATTTAGTCAAATGAATCCCATGCAAAAAGAAATTAAAAACTGGGCAAGGTTTTGGAGCTATAAGGCAAGTTTCTGCTCATGATGTATATTTGACCATCTGTCTGAAGACCTGTTGGAATATGCAAGTCGTTGTAGACAACAAGAGGAAGAAAGGCAGAAAAATTTACTGGAAAGCATTCTAGTCCTATGACCAAGGGAAAACAGAGAATAGAGAAGGCAAATGATTTGTTACATAACTGAAAAGTTCTGTGGAGCCCTAGGCCACTTTCCAAGAAAGTAGTTAAAAGAAGTAGTAGTTATGGGACTAGAATGTTCAGTTCTGCTATCATAAAAAAATATTGATTAACAAGAAAGGGTAGGAAAGAAACCCAAAAAGCCTTTTGTTTCCCACAACTTGGAAAAAAAAAAAGCCTTACAGAAAAAAAAACTTTTAGTTCAGTTTGACTGGTTCATTAAAGGAAAGATGAAAAGTGTACTTACATCTCATAGGGGGAAAATAGAAGTTAACAAAGAATGAAGTCATCCAAGAAAAGCACAATAGCAATGATATGAAATTAAAGACATAAAAATAAAAAATATGCTTCTTATCCATAAAAATTAAGGTGACTAGTCATTGGAACAACCAAGTATATTCAGATGAGGACTAAATGTTTATTTCCTTCAACAGACTCAACTTGTTTGGCTCAAACTTAGGTTAAACAGATAAAGCTTAAACAGCCCATGTTACATGGTAGATCTAAATCAATGATCTCATGATTATACTTTACCATCTATGATTTTCAGTTTTTAGAAAACCCACATTTAGTACAAGTGACATAGAAGAATTAGAAGAAACCATCATATACTTTTTCTCCTATTCTCCATTCCAAAGCAACCACTGCAAAATAAAATTAATCTGAATCTAACTTAAATATGAAGCTGAATACCAAGCTTGTAGACCTATATCCAAGATAAGTAAAGCAGTTATATACACAAATCACCATTATAAAAACCTAACACTACTGTAGCAGCCAAGTAACTACCTTTGTCTTTCATAACATTAAAAGTTACCTACCCTGGGATTTTTGAGTACAGTAATCACTAACCTCTGCATCCTCTCCAGCATCAGCAGCTACTGTATGTAAAAGACTCAAACATAGCCCTAGAAAGGAGTCACTGTATGGTGCACTTGAGCAATTAATGTGGATAGTTAATATGTAATAATGAAGGTACTGAAAGACAATTTAGTAAGCCGACAAATGTGATAGACAGCTACTTAATTACACAGGAGAAAGTTAATTCACTACTGAAGTGTCATTATTTAAGTAATGCTTGTCTGTTCAACAGGCATCTACTTAAAGATGTTATTAAAGCTAAATGTCTTCATTTAGCCCACACCTAGGGCTAAACAATAGCAGTTTTTCTCTAACCCAATGTCCCTTCCCCAAATGAGAAAGGGAATTGGGAAAAGGAGAGGTAGACTTGTAAATTGAAGTTAACCAGATTTTAATGAAATGAAGAAATCAATATAAATGACAACACAAACCAGACAAAAGTATACTTACCACAGAACACTAGCAAGTTGCTCCAGCAATCACAATAAGGAAGAAGAGATGCAAAAGAAAAAAGATCAGAATAGCATAAAAACCCACACCTTTTTTCAGCAAACCCTCTCTTTTATAGTGAGCTCGATATCAGTGATATAGAATACACCTGTGGGCCAGCCATGGTCAGCTGCCCTGGATTTGACTGCTAAGGGCCTTGATCACCATGGCTGGCCACAAACTGAAACCAAATTCCAATGAAACCAGGACAGGATTCCACCCCTTATTCTATATCAGTTACATCAAGTCACTACTATTTTCCCCATCCCTCAACATAAATACACATCCACACAGATACTCTCTCCAGTCCATGGGCCATCTCTCCAAGAAGTCCATTGAATCAATTCAGTCCAAATCCATGGGTTCCATTTCTCAGAATATTTCTCAGGGCAGGAAAAAACGTTGGTGTGGGATCCACTCACTTAGGAGCTCAGGACCAGGCCTCAGTATGGTGTTATGGACTGTTGAAGTTGGGCACAGCAGGATGGTGTATTGCATCTTCATCTTGCAGTGCACGTATCTGCTGCAACCCATGTTCAGTGTCTGGGGTGATTCTTACTATAAGAAATGACACTTAGCATCATACAGTTATTGGCTATTCTTGCCCAGAATCAAATCTCCTTGGGGTACACATTTAACTTACCCATCCTCCTGCATCATCCACCACGTGCACCCAGGTTCTTGAGCAAAAGCAATTCCACACATAGGTTTGCCTTTGCTCAAGGCAGGAGTAATCCAAACTGTTTTCCCCAACCTATTTATTGCATGAACCACAGGGACTTTATCCCCCTCTACAGTGCGCAACAGCTCGGATTGAGCAGGAACAGCCCGGTTGATAGATCCCCTGGTATTAACTAACCAGGTAGCCTTTTCTAAGTGTTCATCCCAATTTTTGGACATCCCATCACCCACTGCTTTCAGTGTTGTCTTCAACAGCCCATTACATCCTTCCACTTTCCCGGTGGCTGGTGCATGGTAGGGGATGAGACATATCCATTCAATACCATGCTCTTTAGCCCAGGTGTCTATGAGGCTATTTCGGAAATGAGTCCCATTGTCTGACTCTATTCTTTCCAGAGTGCCATGTCACAACAAAATCTGCTTTTCAAGGCCCACAATAGTGTTATGGGCAGTGGCATGAGGCACAGGGTATGTTTCCAACCAGCCAGTACTTGCTTCCACCATTGTGAGCACATAGCGCTTGCCTTGGGTTCGTGGAAGTGAGATGTAATCCATTTGCCAGGCCTCCCCATACTTACATTTCAGCCATCGTCCTCCATACCACAATGGTGAGGAGAAGGAACACGCCTCCACAAAATCCAATGTGAATCAAAGTGAAGACGTTTATTAAGCATAAGCTGTCCCTTTTATACATTTTGTACTTTCCCTGGCTGTAAGCATGTGCATTGCTATTCGTTAATATTACTAAACATACTCTTCTTTGATGTGTTGATTGGTCACTGCTCTGCCACTGGTCCTTCCTTAATTGGCTCCATCAGTTCTTGTTTCTTCTCCTCTGTGTTCGGCTCCCACCGGCTACTCCCTCAATTCTTGTTTGCTCAGCTGCTGTTTTTCCTCATCTCTCGAAGGTCGGCTTGTTGACACTAGCTACATGAATCTTCTCACGCAGCTAGGCCTTCACTCCATACTCTCATACTTCTGGCTCATTACATGACCATTCTGCTCCAAAAACCCCTCTACAATTCCCCCTTTCTTTTCTTGAGCCAGAAAGGCCGTGTTTATTGTCCGCTGCAGGGCCCTTTGCAAGCAGGAGAATAAACACGGTAATACAAGGATGATAATACAAATCACAAACAATCCCATCGATAGCATTTTAATCAATCCGACCAGCCACCCTCCAATTCCCAAATTACCCAACCAGTCATCCAGGAACCCATGCTGTTCCCGTATTTTCTGTGTGGCATCCATGAGCTCTTTGATCTGCTTATGAATTGACCTGGAATGATCGTTCAGATCCATGCAACACATCCCATCAAACTCCTGACATCCGTGACCGTGCACTAATAATAAAAAGTCTATAGCAGCTCTATTTTGTAAGGTAGCATGTCGGATACTATCTACATCATTGGCTAATGTTCCTAAAATTCTAGAAGTTTGATCAGCTCTTTTTGCAACCCAGCAAGCTAAATTTCTCAATTGTGTTAGTCCTTGTGCAGCAGCGACACCCGGTGCAAAAATAGAAGAAAGAACTACTTTGGTCCTAGACCATAGTTCTACCTCATCTTTACATTCTTTCCCTAAGGTAGTGACACTTCTTTTAATCTTGTGTAGGTTAGTGTGGTTTAATATGACCTGTCGTGTAGGCATTAGTAAGCTTAATTTACCTATGGTACACGGACCTCCCAGTTTTTTACTGGGCAGCCCTGGCCAAACCCTATCTCCACAAATTAGGAATAAACCTTCTGGTAATTTTCTAGGCATGGCCAAATCCGGTGCTGGCTCTGTTCGACTGCGCCCTACGTTTGCACACCAGATCGATGCATTTTGCCACAATGGATTACTGGGTGTGACATTTTGTAATCTCTTTATGTCGTTCTGATAAATGTTTGATCCCTCTGTGTAATTGAAAAACACACAGGATTCTGCCCCTAAAGTTCCTAGGATGTCAAGTTCTTGGGGCTCTAAGGGACTGACAGGCAAGCTATCGTCCCATAAATCCCAATGTTCGCCACATTTTATTGCATTCTCACAGAGGCTCTGTTTCAGCACATTCAACCCTGCCACTATCATCTCCTTACTTTCAGATCTGTTTAAGGGGACCCCCACTAGAAATGTATGAAAGGGTTGTTCAGGCTGAGCTAAGGAGGCACAAAACTGCGTCTGGTTCAAGCTCCGCATCAGAGTCACCCAAACGTTGTGACTCCCCTTCCACGGTGTAGGTGGAAGGACTATCGGTTGATGACCTTTTGTCAGCTCCAGGATCCAAAGCAGGCTTAACACAGAAAAAACAACCCCTTGCTTCATTATGACTGCACCTTTTGCTCCCTTTTCTATACCTCCCACGCAAACCTTTTCTCACACTTCCCGCAGTCAGGGCACTGGATCTCTCGAGAGGTCAGTGTTCCGAGGCAGATCCTGAGTTGGCTCCTGTAGTTCGGGTTGTTTTTGTAGCCACGGCTTCACCCACTTAGCTGGTACCCATTTGGCTCCTGTATCTGTAACGACACATGCATACCCTCGACCCAACGTTATTAATTTCATTGGACCTTCCCACACACCAGTCACCCCATTTTTTACCATCACTTTGGCTTGTTCCTGTTCTTTCTGAAAAGCCTCCATACCTCCCTTTAACCCTGCACCATGTTTTACTGCTGGAGGTACAGAGTAGTCCTGTGGCAAGCATAAAAAGTTTAGTACATAAAGCGCTTTACACAACCTGTCAGGAGGAGATAGCCCTGGCTCTCCCCCTTTTTGTTTTTGTAAAAGGTGTTTCAGAGTTTGATTCATGCGCTCCACAATAGCTTGTCCCGTTGGTGAATGTGGGACGCCCGTTACATGTGTTATACCCCACAGTTGGAAAAAGTCCTGTGTGGCGCGTGCCACATAGCCTGGGCCATTGTCCGTTTTAATCGTCTGTGGAATGCCCAGGGCTGCAATAGCAGAACGCATGTGTCTTTGAACGTGTTTGCTGGATTCGCCTGTTTGTGCTGTAGCCCAGGTAGCAAGGGAGAAACAGTCAACACTCACGTGGACATATTTCAGCCGTCCAAATTCGGGGATGTGTGTTACATCCATTTGCCATATCTCCAACGGTCCAGTACCGCGGGGGTTGACGCCAGGTGCTAAACCACCCCCAAGATGTTGACAGTCTGGACAGGACTGGACTATCCCACGTGCATCTGCACTGCGTAGCCCAAACTGACGCCGCAGTACCTTAGCAGATTGATGGAAAAAGGCATGGGATTGTTGTGCTTGATCGAAGCGATCAATTGAAGGCGCAGCCCAGGCAGGTGCGACAAGTTTGTCAGCCCGAGCATTGCCTTCAGCTAAGCCTTCCAGGAGTCCTGTGTGACTACGGATATGTGTGATGAAATATGGATGCAGTCGCTCTGTCAGCAAAAGCCATAATTCATGAAAAAGTTGGTATAGTTGTTCATTAGCTATCTCTTTGAGCAGAGCACGCTCCATCCTCTGGACAATCCCTACGACATGTAAAGAGTCACATACCACATTAACAGGTGCTGTGTTCCATCGCCTGAAGACCTCCACCACAGCTCGCAATTCTAATTGTTGTGTAGACCCTTGAATGTCAGATAAAATTACATCATGCCACTTCCCATTGTCTAACCATGTTAGTGCTGCTTTTTGAGCTTTGCCTCCAGCATCTGTAAAAACGGTGACACCACTGACCAGACGTTCTGACCTTTTTGGTAATTCCTCCCATTGACCCAATTGCAGCACAGAGAAGTATTTGTGAGGGGGTAGATGTACCTTCAATTCGCCCCTATAATCCAATAACGCAACTTGTAATGGTATGGAATTTTGTAATGCCCATTGTAGATACTCTGCAACCAGTGGAATAACCAAAAAAGCAGGTTCGACGCCTGCTATCTCTACAACCCTCTGCCTTCCTTTCATTACAAGTTGTGCTATGGCCTCTACTTTCGTAGTGATGGTACGTTTTGGTTGCATAGGCAAAAAGATCCATTCCAGCACATGTAGAGGATCCTTGTCAGTCACCCACTGCATAATTAATGCCAGGGGGTGGCGATCGTGATTGATAACCAATAGTCCAAGACTGTAATCTGGGTCCCAACGGTGAGTGTATGCCATAGCTATTTTGGTACTCAGGTGTTTCAATGCCTGCTCAGCTTCCTGTGTCAATGTGCGGGGGGCATCTGCACCACCTCCTCCCTTTAGCAATTGCATCAAAGGTGCCAATTCAGCATTGGTGAGACCACACAGGGTTCGCACCCAATTGAGGTCTCCCAACAGTTTTTGTACATCATTTAAAGTACTGATATTCACTCGAATTTCTAGTTTTTGGGGTCTAACAGTTGTTTTGGTAATTTCCCACCCAAGGTACTTCCAATTTTCCTCCTGTTGTACCTTTTCTGGGGCTATTTGCAATCCACCTTTTGCTAGTTCAGTCTGCAGTGTATTAATCAATTGTTTTTTATCCAATTGTTTCCCTGCTATTAGAATGTCATCCATATAATGGTATATAATTAAATTTGGAAAATTCCTTCGCACAGGAGCAAGTGCCCAGGCCACATACATTTGACACGTTGTCGGTGAATTTTTCATTCCCTGTGGTAACACAACCCAATGATAGCGTTTCATAGGTGCAGCTTTGTTCACTGATGGCACCGAAAAAGCAAATTTCTGATAGCCATCAGGGTGCAAAGGGATGGTGAAGAAACAATCTTTTAAGTCAATGATTAAAATGTCCCAATCTTTAGGGATCATATTGGGGGATGGGAGCCCTGGTTGTAGGGTTCCCATATCATCCATGACCTCATTGATTTTTCGAAGGTCATGTAACAAACGCCATTTGCCACTTTTTTTCGGAATAGTAAATATTGGGGTGTTCCATGGGCTTGTTGTGGGTTCAATATGACCTTTTTCCAGTTGCTCCTGTACCAAGCTTTCAAGGTGGGCGATTTTTTCTGCAGACAGCGGCCATTGATCAACCCAAACTGGGGTTTCTGTTTTCCAGGTTAGTTTTAGGATTGGTCGCCCTTCATCAATGGCCGCCTCTAAAAACCCTCACTGTTAGTTACCAAATGTGCCCCTAATTGACTTAATGCATCTCTCCCCAGTAAACAAATGGGGACAGGCATCACATATGGTCTTACTGTACAGGTACTCCCATCCTGCAATTTGCAACAAATCACATTTGTACTGATTTTAGTGGTCCGTATTCCCCCGACCCCCAAAATGGGCGTAGGGGGGATCTCTAATGGCCACGAATGAGGCCACGCTGCTTGACTGATTATTGTAACGTCTGCTCCAGTATCAATCAGCATAATGACCACGCAAGTTTTCCCACCAGGTTCTTTTAGTGTTACCCGTTCTGTTGGTTTTGCCTTGCTGATATCCATTGCCAGATAAATGTCAGCCTGGCCTGTTGATCCAAAACCCCCAGCCCCTCTTATCTGATTCCCAGCTGTGGGCACAGCTGATTTAAAGGAGACCAGTTGTCCAATTTTTTCTCCTTTGGGTATATGAATTGGTGGCAGGGGGGTCCATACCATAATAGATATGACCCCTGTAAAATCGGCATCGATTATACCGGGTAAAACGAAAAGACCTTTTCGGGTCATAGAGGATCGCCCGATAAGTAAGGCACTCAACCCGTGACCCAGTGGGCCTTTCATATCGGTGGGTATACATTGTACTTGCGGGTCTATCAGAGTCACCTCTACTGCTGTGGCAATGTCCACCCCAGCACTCCCTCTTGTGGCGGCGGCGACGCCATCCAGGCAGCCTGGGTGGAAGACCTGTTTTGTGTCATCGCGCTGGGTCTCCTCGCGCTCGCCCCCCCCCCCGTTTCCCAGCCGAGTTCCCTGCTTAGTGAATCTAGATCGGCATTCATCTGCACGGTGACCGTATTTCCGGCAGCGATTGCAGGTCCCTGCAAACTCGTGACTTTTTACTCGGCATTGAGCCTTAAGGTGTCCCGGTTTGCCACAGTTGTAATATTTTGGTCCCTGAAAACTCGTGACTTTTTACTCGGCATTGAGCCTTAAGGTGTCCCGGTTTGCCACAGTTGTAACATTTTGGTCCCTGATCGCCTCTCCCTGATCGTACTAGAGGTTTCACCGCAGCCGCAAAGGCTGACGCCATGTATCCTGCTGTTTCTTCCGTTGTTCCTACGCGCTCACACGCATCCATCATTTCTGCCAGGCTAGAATTTTTGGGTAATGTCTGTAAAATGCGCTTACAAGTAGGATTAGCATTGTCGACTGCCAACGACATTAGCAACGCCTCTCAAGCTACATCGGTCAGCGATGCCCTTTCCAATGCTTCACGCAATCTTTCTAAAAATGTCATATAAGGCTCAGATGGACCTTGCCTTATTTTTGTATAGGCAGGAATTACTTTCCCATCTTCTGGGAGGGTTTTAAAAGCCTCTCGGGCTCGAAGGTCGGCTTGTTGACACTAGCTACATGAATCTTCTCACGCAGCTAGGCCTTCACTCCATACTCTCATACTTCTGGCTCATTACATGACCATTCTGCTCCAAAAACCCCTCTACACAGTGGTTTTAGTCTTTTGGCTTGTTTAATTGCAACGCATATTTCACATTCGTGGATGACCTGTGCGATGGTATCCATGCTCAAATCCACCCCTCGGTCACAGGCTCATCAGTATGTTCCATCTCTACCTTGAAGGCCCGATGCGTTATGGGCCCACCGAGCTAAAAGCAGTTCACCTTTATGCTGCCAGTCCAGATCTACTTGAACCCGTTTGATCTTAGCAGCTTGATCTACCTGCTGGTTGTTTTGTTGTTCCTCAGGGGCTCTGCTCTTTGGTACGTGAGCATCTACGCGACGTACCTTCACAACCAGCTTCTCTAATCAGATAGCAATATCCTGCCATAATTCAGCTGCCCATATGGGTTTTCCTCAGTGCTGCCAGTTGTTTTTCTTCCGGTGATTCAGCCATCCCCACAGGGCATCCACAAGTCAGTGTACAGGTAGATTACTGGCCATTTTCCTCACTCAGCAATGTCTAGAGCCAGCTGGATGGCTTTTACTTCTGCATACTGACTCGACTCACCATCTCCCTCAGCCGCTTCTGCCACTCATCGCTTAGGACTCCACACAGCAGCTTTGCACTTTCGCTGTTTGCCTACAATACAACAAGACCCATCAGTGAACAAGGCATGATGCTTCTCATTCTCTGATAGTCTATTGTATGGTGGGGCCTCTTCAGCATGCATGACCTCCTCCTCTGGCACCATTCCTAAATGTTTGCTTCTGGGCCAGTCGATGATTACTTCCAGAATTCCTGGGCGATTAAGGTTCCCTATTCGGACACGCTGAGTAATCAATGAAACCCACTTACTCCATGTAGCATCAGTTGCATGATGTGTAGAGGGGGTCTGCCCTTTAAACATCCAGTTCAACACTGGCAATGGGGGTGCCAGGAGGAGCTGTGCCTGAGTGCCAATTACTTCTGAGGCAGCTCAAACTCCTTCATAGGCTGCCAGTATCTCTTTTTCTGTTGGAGTATAACAGTCCTCTAATCCTCTGTATCCCCGGCTCCAAAATCCCAGGGGTCGACCTCGAGTGTCCCCTGCTCCTGCATTGTAGCAGTTAAATAGGGTAGCAGAATAATAATAAAAAAGCCTTAGGCCTTTCGGCTTCAGGCCCTTGCATCCTCGATCTCAGAGTCCGTACCTTCTATTCTGCCCGACGCATCCAGAAGCCTACTACGCCTAGGAAAGCTTGTCTCTCCTTTTTGTTAGTTGGCGGAGACATGGCTGTTATTTTGTTGATCACATCCATCAGGATCTGTCAGCGGCCATCTTACCACTTGATCCCTATAAACTGGATCTCTTTTGCAGGTCCCTTGACCTTACCCAATTTGATGGCAAAACCAGCTTCTAGAAGGATTTGAATGACTTCAAATGGGATTGTAGCTGGGCTTGCACCACTGGGGCAACGCTCTAGTATTGATGAAGACCAGGAGGCCTCCCATCCCCCTAGGGTGAAATTGGTGTGCTCAGCTCGCTCCCTGAAATGACTGTACACCAATGCACACAGCATGGGGAATAAACAAGAAGAGTTAGAAATCCGTGTTCGGTCAGGGGGTTATGATCTAGTGGCAAGAGACTTGGTGGGACAACTCGCATGACTGGAATGTGGTCATGGATGGCTATGTCCTGTTCAGGAAAGAGGCCAGTAAGAGAGGTGGTGGAGTTGCTCTTTATGTGAGCGAGCAGCTAGAATGTATTGAGTTCTGTCCAGGGGCGGATCAGGAGCGAGTTGAGAGTTTGTGGGTATGAATTAAGGGGCAGGCTGGCATGGGTGATACTGTTGTGGGTGTCTATTACAGGCCACTGGATCAGGATGAGGAGGTTGATGAGGCCTTCTACAGGCAGCTGAGAGCAGTCTCACAATTACAGGCCTGGTTGTCATGGGGGATTTCAACTACCCTGATATTTGCTGGAAGGCCTACTCAGCCAGCCATCCTCAGTCCAGGAGGTTCCTCCAGTGCATTGATGATAACTTTCTGATGCAAATGGTGGATGAGCCAACTAGGAGAGGAGCATTGCTGGATCTTATCCTCACTAACAAGGAGGGTCTGGTTGAAGCGGTGAAGGTTGAGGGCAGCCTTGGTTGTAGTGACCATGAGATGGTGGAGTTCAGGATCTCATGTGGCAGGAACAGAATAGCTAGCAGAATCACAACCCTGGACTTCAGGAGGGCCAACTTTGGCCTTTTCAAGCAATTGCTAGGGGAAATCCCATGGGACAGGGTACTAGAAGGTAAGGGGGCCCAAGATAGTTAGTTAGCATTCAAGGTTCTTCCGAGCTCAAGATCAGAGCATCCCAGCAGGTAGGAAGTCAAGAAAGGGTACCAGGAGACCTGCATGGTTAAACAGGGAACTGCTGGGCAAACTCAAGTGGAAGAAGAGAGTGCACAGATCATGGAAGGAGGGGCTGGCCACTTGGGAGGAATATAAGTCTGTTGTCAGAGGATGTAGGGAGGCAACTAGGAAAGCTAAGGCCTCCTTGGAATTAAACCTTGCAAGAGAGGTCAAGGACAACAGAAAGGGCTTCTTCAAATACATTGCAGGTAAAGCCAACACTAGAGGCAATGTAGGCCCACTGATGAATGAGGTGGGGGCCCTGGAGACAGAGGATAAAAAGAAGGCGGAGTTACTGAATGCCTTCTTTGCCTCTGTCTATACTGCTGGAGGCTGTCCTGAGGAGCCCTGGACCCCTGAGGCCCCAGAGGAAGTCAGGATAGAGGAGGAGTCTGTCTTGGTTGATGAGGGCTGGGTCAGGGACCAGCTGGGTGCTGAGGGAGCTGGCAGAAGTCATTGCTAGGCCACTCTCCATCATCTTTGCTAAGTCGTGGGCAACGGGAGAGGTGCCTGAGGACTGGAGGAAAGCAAATGTCACTCCAGTCTTCAAAAAGGGCAAGAAGGAGGACCCGGGTAACTATAGACCGGTCAGCCTCACCTCCATCCCTGTAAAGGTAATGGAACAACTTGTCCTTGGTGCTGTCTCTAGGCACATCAAGGATAGGGGTCAGGCACATCAAGGATAGGATCATTAGGGGCAGTCAACATGGCTTCACCAAGGGGAAGTCATGCTTAACCAACTTGATAGCCTTTTATGAGGACATAACCCGGTGGATAGATGATGGTAAAGCTGTGGATGTGGTCTATCTCGATTTCAGTAAAGCATTTGACACAGTCTCCCACAGCATCCTCGCAGCTAAACTGAGGAAGTATGGTCTGGATGATCAGATAGTGAGGTGGATTGTGAACTGGCTGAAGGAAAGAAGCCAGAGAGTGGTGGTCAATGGGACAGAGTCCAGTTGGAGGCCTGTATCTTGTGGAGTCCCTCAAGGGTCGGTACTGGGACCAGTACTATTCAATATAGTCATTAATGACTTGGATGAGGGAATAGAGTGCACTGTCAGCAAGTTCGCTGATGACACCAAACTGGGAGGAGTGGCTGACACACCGGAAGGCTGTGCTGCCATTCAGAGAGACCTAGACAGGCTGGAGAGTTGGGTGGGGAGAAATTTAATGAAATATAACAAGGGCAAGTGTAGAGTCCTGCATCTGGGCAAGAACAACCCCATGTACCAGTACAAGTTGGGGACAGACCTGTTGGAGAGCAGCGTAGGGGAAAGGGACCTGGGGGTCCTAGTGGACAACAGGATGACCATGAGCCAGCAGTGTGCCCTTGTGGCCAAGAAGGCCAATGGCATCCTGGGGTGTATTAGAAGGGGTGTGGTTAGCAGGTCAAGAGAGGTTCTCCTCCCCCTCTACTCTGCCCTGGTGAGGCCGCATCTGGAGTATTGTGTCCAGTTCTGGGCCCCTCAGTTCAAGAAGGACAGGGAACTGCTAGAGAGAGTCCAGCGCAGAGCCACGAAGATGATTAAGGGGGTGGAACATCTCCCTCATGAGGAGAGGCTGAGGGAGCTGGGTCTCTTTAGCTTGGAGAAGAGGAGACTGAGGGGTGACCTCATTAATGTTTATAAATATGTAAAGGGCAAGTGTCATGAGGATGGAGCCAGGCTCTTCTCAGTGACATCCCTTGACAGGACAAGGGGCAATGGGTGCAAGCTGGAACACAGGAGGTTCCACATAAATATGAGGAAAAACTTCTTTACAGTGAGGGTAACTGAACACTGGAACAGGCTGCCCAGAGAGGTTGTGGAGTCTCCTTCTCTGGAGACATTCAAAACCCACCTGGACGCGTTCCTGTGTGATATGATCTAGGTAATCCTGCTCCGGCAGGGGGATTGGACTAGATGATCTTTCGAGGTCCCTTCCAATCCCTAACATTCTGTGATTCTGTGATCCTGAAAAGGTTGCTAAAGGATTTGAACTAATTGTGAAAACCCAGAATCCTGACTGGGAGTATGTGGATGCAATGTTGGATGCTGTGTTTAGCGAATCAGAAAAGCAGATGGTTGTGAAAGCGGCCAGAACCCAGGTACAGGCTCTGATTCTGGCTGGAACTCTGCTGGGAGCAGTGGATCTCTGTTTTTGGGACAATCAGCAGATGATATTAGGAGAAAGCTGCAGAAAGTGCAAGGAATGGATGTGAGAGATTTAGAGAGGTTGCTGGAGACTGCATGGCGCGCGTATCAGAATAGGGAGACTCGGAGGGGGAGAGTGACAGGGCGGAGCAGCTGCCGGTGCTGCAGTGGCTGCTCTGCACACCACAGGGGGCCAGAGACCCTCTCAGAACTTACCGGGAAATAACGCTAACACTCTGAGAAGAGGTGCAAATGCCCCACCGAGGGGAAATCAACCCCTCCTGAAAGATCAGTGTGTGCATCGTAAGCAGATGGGGCATTGGAAAAAGGATTGTCTGAAACTGAAATCGGTAATGCTTACTGACATAGAAGCTGACCAGGGGAATCTTCCCTAGTGGAATCCTTGGTAAAAATGCAGCTAGGGAAAGAAGAGGAAACTGTAGAATTCCTAGTAGATACAGGTGCCACATTTTCAGTATTGAATCAGACTTTATTGCCAATAAGCAAATAAAATGTTAACATTGTGGGAGAAACTGGGCAGGTCAAGAAAGCTTTCTTTTTGAAACCACTAGAATTCAAAATTGGAAAAAAGCGTAGGAATTCATAAATTTCTCTACCTGACTGATGCTCCTAGACCACTTTTAGCAAGAGACTTACTTAGAACAATTGAATGCTGAGGTAAAATTTATAGATGGAGAAATTGAGCTTAAAATACCAGAAAAGAATCACATTGAAATTTTAAGTTTGACTCTCACTGAACCCCAAATTAGGGAAGGGGAAATTATACACGAAATAACGGATCAGGTATACCCAGGAGTATGGGCCTCAGGAGTGCCTGGAAAAAATTTAAGGATTTTTATACACTTTTTTAGTCAAGTCATTGTTACATAACCTCTACATTGATTAGTTTCACCCATCATACTATCACATCAATATTCCAATCTTACTATAATCATTGGTTAGCTCTCCATCACACGATCACATCAATATTTTAATTTTATTATAATCATTGGTTAGCTTTACTGGCCGATATCCTTAATATTTAAATCAAGGTAGGAAGGGTAAGGGGATTTCCAAGTAGCATTACTGGTGTTCATTGTATTTCACTAGCATCCATGTCGGTCTCCTAACAAAACAAGAAGTCCAGTAACTCCATTGTATTCAACTAGTGTCCATGACAGTCTCTAACAAAACAAAAAGTCCAGTAACTTACCTAGTGGGGTTAAAAATCTTTCCAACATTTTCTAAGTAAATCTATCTGCTGTAAAACCTAGAAAAAGGTTATCGCTATTTTAAATTCTTCCAAGAGCTGTTAACAAATAATTCTTCAGGTAAAGTTTTACCTAACAGACTAGGTGTCTTCTCCCCAAACTTTCAGCAAGACTTTAAAACTAGTATCTGCATATGATCTAATTTGAAGCTGTACCTTGCACTTACACTACCATAGAGTTCTCTTGCTTGTTTCTTCTACATGAGTTTCTAGCAGTCAATCAATCTTCCATGCCAATCATTTTGCCTAACTTCTATAGCAGAGCCTTAGCTAAGTGCTCATGTAGCACATCATTGACATTTTCCATCCCCGTTTTTTTCTAACAATTATGCTTGCACTTGGTGCTGCATAGACTTCCCCATTCTATGAAAGGAAACACTTCTAAAGAAGGGTTACTAGGGCTTACTTGTTACAGCTTGGTTTTATTTTTTGAAGGTCCATCCTCTGCAAAACTGATCTACTTTATTGGGACAGAGAGCTGATCAAGACACATCACTTGGTCGCCTACTCAGCATTCAAGCATTTTGGATTGAGAAAAACCTGATGGATTTTCCTCTCAGCTAATCTGAGCACTCCTCACCACCGTCTGAGGTTGGCATAAACATTGTAAATTCCACAAGTGATGATAGAAAATTGAGAGAACCAGGACTTGAAGGAATAATATCAAGTCAGTTTTCTTACACAAGGTTTCTTAAACACAAATATACAAGTACAGTACTCACATAAGCAGTTCAAATCTACTGTTTGTTGAAGTTTAAACTCTTCTTTCTGAGAAAATGGCCAATTCAGACTAAGAATTTTTTTTTTTGCTAAGAAGGCAACTATTTCAGAATTATTGAAAACCACTGAATGAAACCAGTTCTGTGAGGCTGGGGAATTTTTAGTTGAGAGATTTTTTTATCTAAATAATGTCACCCATTCTCTACTAGAACTTATTTTTAATGAACTTACTTATTAGCATATTAAAAATCAGATTGATGTATTTATGAGCTATATCTTGTACCAGAATTAGAAACAGTTAATTGCAAGTAGGTAATTCTTACCTAGCACAAAAAAATAAATTCTACTATTTGGGAAGCAAGGTGTAGAGAGGACTTGTTGGGGGGGGGGCACCCTTGGCTAATCATATATCTTTTCTAATTCTGAAACTCCTTTGGAAGATGAGGAAAATAATTGACAATGTCAACCCTCAGCATCAAATGATAAACATTTATATTGCCTGTGTTGTATATGTATAGTATAAAATACTCAATTAGCTGGAAGCATATATTCATTCTCATTTTCTATTAGCTGGCAGTCAGTTGGTATCTCCCAAAATTAACATTTTTAGTAGCAAGCAATGATGCACTACCACAGTTCTATCATTTAATTGTAAAACACTTCTTATCCTTTACAAAAATGTCCTAATGCAGTTTTATTACTGCCTTGAAAGTCATATAAGGTGATAGATTATTCCTCTCTAACTGTGCACAAACAAAATATTATCAGAGAAATGTTGCAATGGCTATAAATTGAAGCACCAGCAGCCGCACAGGAAAATATATTCTTTTCAGCCAAACATTCATTCATTCATGCATGCATTTATTTATTCACGTTGAGTTGAAATAAGACTGTGGGGTTCCCACGGGACAATGGTGGGAACAAGGTACTGAACGAGCTATGTCCAGGCATGTCCAGGGGGTGGTAATGGGGTGGTAATGAACTAGCCAATCATAATAAAGAACAAGGACTTTGGCTATGAGAAAAATAAGATATGGGGAAGCTGAAAAATAAGAAAGAATGCAGCACCTGCAAGATATAACTTTTTAGCATAAGCCAATCAGAACTAATATAGAGGTGTGTGAACAAAGCATACTAACCAATCATAATAGAAATGACACATACACGGAGCGTGCACAAAAATAGAAAAGTATAAATGTACCCTCAATAGAATAGTATAAATGTACCCTCAGATACGTGAATAAACGAGATCTGCTTAACGATCATATTGGTCTGCGTGCGGTGTCTCCGTGCCCTCTCGCGAACACTGATAAGTGGCGCCCGGGACAGGGACTCTTCGGCCTGGAGACTGCGGAGAAGCAGCGGACAGCGGACCGAAAGGGGGATGAGAGGAAGCCAGCTGTAGAGTGCTGCCCCGGCACTGGATTTTCGCACCGGCAGGAACGGATGCGGTAAGCCCGAGTGTTGCTAGCAAAGGAAAACCTGGGTAGGGCTTCCCAGGCAGCTGGGGGAGGAATGGGGTCTACCCTGACCAAGACAGAAGTGGCAGTGGTGAAACTCCTCCAACATATACTCTCTGAGAGAGGAATTAAATATGACGAAGCTGCGTTAAAGCAGTTACTGCTTTGGGCAAAAGATAAAGGACATTTTACAACCTTTAATGATGTCTTTGAAGTGCCTTTATGGGAGAAGATTGGTGACTCTCTCTGGAATGCGGTGTCACGTGGTGATAAGGAAGCCTTTAAATTGTCTGCTACATGGAAGCTGGTTAGTGAAGCGTTAAAGGGAATAAAAGCAGAGAGAGAAGTCACACATTCAGCTTTTATGGCTTTAGGACCGCAGACGTCTACTACCCCCTCACTGTTTGCGGGACCAACACCTCCCACGGCCCCGGTGGCTGTACCGGTGGCAGCTCCTTTATCGCCGTCGGTACGGACGGCTCTGAAAAAAGCTGAGGAGCAGGGAGCGAGTAAAATAGATACAGATCCATCAGGACTGATAGTGCGCCCTAAAACACGAACTCGATTTGGACTAATTGATTCAGACGCTGAACAGAAGACTTGGCAGAAACCCCCTCCCTCTCATTGATCTCTCTATGGATGAGGCTGAGCAGGAGGACAAGAAGGAGGGTAAAACTGTTTCGTATCCACCTTTACCGGATTTGCTGTTTCCTGAGTCTGTTGAACAAAGTTTACATTCCGGCGCTAAACAACCACCGTTAAAGTCTCCAGTTACAGAGTCAGCAGTACCAGAGTCACAAGGACTTAAAGGACCGTTACCATCACGAAATGGACACGAAATTGATGTGACAGAGCTTGGTAGATGACTGGAAGAATTAAAGACGGAATTGCAGCAGCATCGTTCAGCCAACGCCTCGGGACACGTGACTATGTCTCCCCAAAACCCCCCTCTGTGTTCGAGACAAGTATTAGGGCCACCTCAACCTCCTTTGCAAATCCCTACTCCACCTTTAGATCAGGGCGGGGGGGGAGGTTTGCGTCCATCTGGTAATGTGGGAGGTGAGGGAGAGGGTCAGCGTCCGCCCGCGTATACGGGGAAAGGGGGGGAGGAGTAAAATGGAAAGGGGTCATTCGAGATGTGTTATTAGGAGTTATAATTCCACAAGCATATCCGGTGATTGTGGGTGCGGGTCCTGAGGGAAGAAATATTTGACAACTCTTAGATTGGAAATTGTAAAAGAAGCATTACACTATACTTAGCGAAAGACAACACAGGTGAGGACTGCAGAAAAGTTGTTGCAGGGATGGCAAATAGTAATGCCACCTTAACTGAGCTAATGGATGCTTGTGAGAAAATAGGAACCACTACATTTCAGATGGAGCATTTAGCAAAAACTTTTGCGGCGGCAGTTAAGGTAGTTCATCGTTGTTATACATGCGAACAGGAAGGTCACTTTAAGAAAAACTGCCTTAAGAAGTCGAAGCTGAGTGGGAGAGATAACTCTGTTTTGATGTGTCATTGCTGTGGGAAGCTAGGGCATTTTGTGAAGCTGTGCAGGTCTCAGTATAATGCTCAAGGTCAGCTGATAACAACCAGCTGCAGAGCGCAGGGCTGGTGTTTCCATGCAGGGTTAACCTGTGCGGCTGCCAAGCCTTGGACCTGTGGCAAACAGGGATAATGCTAATGCTGATTGTCAAAAGATCATTGAAGCTTTACCTGGAAAAACAGATTTGAATGTTATGATAAAGGCATGTGCAAAAGTGGGTACTGTGGAACATAAGGCTCAAGTTATGGCTGCGGTCGTACTTGGGGCTTACGTCGTCACAATTGCAGCCTCTATTCCAATTGTTAGCAGAGGACACAAAATTAACAACACCATGACAGACTACTGCAGAGGTACAGCAACTGATTACAGAAGTAGAAAGCAGGCTACATTCCAAATGTGTACATCGTATTGATTTGAATTAGGAAATACAAATTATCACTTTGTTTGATAGACAAATTCCATATGCAATAATTGGTCAATGGAATTCAGAATGATCAGATTCGTTACAGAGCTATTGGCACAGATTATTCATCAAAGGACGGATGCGATGTCGGGAGCTTGTGGCCAGAGATCCTGCATCACTAACTGTTCCTATTGCAGCTCAGTATTTTGAGTGGTGTATGGCTAATAGCTTTGCTTTACAAACAGCTATGGAGAATTTCTCGGGACAGGTTGTTGAGTGCGGAACTTCCAATTGCCACGGGAGTGTGGTGTACAGACACTCCCGTGGATGGAATTACCATTTTTACAGATGGATCTGGGAACACAGGCAAGGCGGGCCTTGTCTGGTATTCTGATGGCAAGTGGGAATCTATGGTAGTACAACAAAAGGGTTCACCTCAGGTGGTAGAATTATGAGCTGTATTAAAAATATTTCAGAATTTTCCCATTCCCTTTAATTTGATTGCTGATTCAGCATATGTAGCTGGCATTATAAAGCAATTGGATAGATCTGTCATAGAGCATATATGTAATCAGTGTGTTTTTGAATTGCTGCGAGCTCTGTGGCAAGAAATTCAAATCCGAACTGCATTGTTTTATGTTTTACATGTAAGAAATCATACTAATTTGCCTGGGTTTATTGCAGAAGGCAATGCTCGAGTGGACTCTTTGGTTTTTCATCCTAAAACAACAATTTGTACCAGAGTGGAAGCAATAGCACAATTGCTTGTCAAAGTGCATAAAAGGATTACAGACATTACCGGACTAGACTCAGATGCTATCTATTTACCTATCAGAAAGGAATATCTACAGTGGTTAACAAATCAGTCAACTCTTTTTCAAATGGCCTTACAGGACTTTACTGGACAATTGGTAACACATTTGCCAAGAGATAAAAAGCTACAGTTTATTTGCAAACAGGATTGGGAAGAAAAACCTATCAGATCAGAGATACCTGTGACTGGACTAACTGTTTTTACTGATGCAGGAAAGCGATCACATTCAGCAGTTATTACCTGGCAAGAGGATGGACAATGGAAACATTGTAAATTCTCAGGAATTTACTGAGGACTCATTGCAGACACTTGAATTTTTTGCGATATATCAGGTTTTTGTAAAATGGAAGGATTTACCTGTAAATATTGTAACAGACTCTCTTTATGCAGCAGGCATTGTAAATCGAATTGAAAAAGCTTTTATACGACCAATAAGAAATATGTGACTTTACACCATTTTGCTACAGTTGCATCAAGCAATAAACCTCAGAGAGATACCTTATTTTGTCACCCACATTTGTAGTCATCAATTTGATCAAGGTTTGAGCATTGGCAATAATAAAGCAGACACACTTGTGTCCTATACGCAAATATCACCAAATTTATTTGAACAAGTACACCTATCCCATCAATTCTTTCATCAATCAGCGAAAATGTTAGCAAAACAATTTCACCTCACCATGGCACAAGCACGTGAATTAGTTAGTGCTTGTCCTAGTTGTCAGAAAATTGGCATGGGAATTGGAATAGGGGTAAATCCTCGAGGGTTGTGTGCGTTGCAACTGTGGCAAATGGATGTTACTCACATTGCAGAATTTGGAAGGCTCAAATATGTTCATGTATCTGTTGATATGTTTTCACATGTAATATGGGCAACAGCACAAACTGGGGAAACAGGTCGTCATGTCAAATGACATTTACTTGCTTGCTTTGCAAGTCTTGGGGTTCCACAACAACTTAAGACTGATAATGGACCAGCATACTGTTCATAAATTTTTCGTCAATTTTGTCAACTATGGGGTATTACACATGTCACTGGGATTCCTCATTCGCCTACGGGTCAGGCGATTGTGGAACGTGCTCATAGTACATTGAAACAGCTTCTGCAAAAACAAAAAGGGGGAGAGGAAACTGAACCTTCTGAGAGACTTGCAAAAGCTGTTTATGTACTTAACCATTTAACTTTAGCAGGAGATAAGGAGCGACCCCCAATTGTAATACATTGGGAGGCAGATCGACAGGGATCAAGCTATGTGCAAAACAAAGGCAAAGTGTGGTATAGGGAAACAGGTACTAACAAGTGGTTAGGACCAGGGGAACTATTACTAATGGGTCGAGGTTATGCTTCTGTCTCTACAGGCACAGGAGTATGATGGTTTCCGATCAAATGTATTAAACCATATGTGGAGGTGGAATCCAGATCCGGAGATCCGACAGAGTAGCAGAAGACAGCAGGGCAATCAGGGATGCAGCAGGAAATAGTTGGTTCAACAAAATCCTGCAAGAATTAGGTGGATTGTCTCTAAAAGGATGGTTAGCCACATTATTAGAGGGAATAGTTTATATAGTTGTGATTATAATTATCATAGGGATCTGCGTGGGTTGTGTTGAGGCAATCATTGAGAATAGATTTATTATCTCACTACTTCCATATACTAACTACTTCCAAAGGGGGAAATTGATACTGGATGGTTTAGCAACGGTTTAGCAAGAGTAGGCCTCAGAGTAGGCTCTAAAAGGCCTGCTCTGTGTTACCTTTAAACAGAATCAGCTTTCCTGTCAGTAATTTTCCTTTCAGCTAGAATAATAAAGAATAACAGTATGTTCTGAAGTAAACTACATGTTTTGTAGATAGAGTTTACTTATGGGAATGTTTATAATAGGCATTATCCTACTTGTGTTACCCTGTTTGTTTGCATGTTTGCAGAGAACTGTACAACGAATGGTCAATACAGCCTTTTTGGCACAACAACAGAGAGCAGGATTTATGGGTAACCAAGGCTGGGATTCTCTGACCGGGCTTTGCGAGACGCAGGGAACCAGGTTGAAGTAAGAAACAAAGACAAAAAGGACAGGACAGGACATAGCTCGTTCAAAAACAAAAAGGGGGATTTGTGGGGTTCCCACGGGACAATGGTGGGAACAAGGTACTGAACGAGCTATGTCCAGGCATGTCCAGGGGGTGGTAATGGGGTGGTAATGAACTAGCCAATCATAATAAAGAACAAGGACTTTGGCTATGAGAAAAATAAGATATGGGGAAGTTGAAAAATAAGAAAGAATGCAGCACCTGCAAGATATAACTTTTTAGCATAAGCCAATCAGAACTAATATAGAGGTGTGTGAACAAAGCATACTAACCAATCATAATAGAAATGACATGTACACAGAGTGTGTACAAAAATAGAATAGTATAAATGTACCCTCAATAGAATAGTATAAATGTACCCTCAGATACGTAAATAAAGGAGATCTGCTTAACGATCATATTGGTCTGCGTGCGGTGTCTCCGTGCCCTCTCGCGAACACTGATATAAGACCAAATATACAGTTGCCAATGCACACAGCTTTTGAACTATTGTCTCCGTTTAGTCCACATCCAGGGCTAAACAATAATCAATTGTTCTATCACCCAATGACCCCTCCCCAGCTGAGAAAGGGAATTGGGAAAAGGGAGGAGACTCATGGGTTGAAAGTGAAACAGATTTAATAAAATAAGAAAACCTATATCAATACTAATGCTAATACAAAATACACAGAGTTATACTCAGCCGATACAGTGGTGGCGAGACCCTCCAGGGATGGCGACCTTTGGGAAAGAGAGGGGATGTAGGAGACCAACTGGACTTACAAACTGTCTAAACACCAAGGCCAACTTGTAACCTCCTGAAACAAAGAACTGTTTGCTCAGAAGGGGATGAACAACAGGAAGTGAAACTCTATAAGCGAACAGGGGGTGGAGATCCCCTGAGCCTGTCCAAGGAACGTCTCAAACACTTGCAAGTTACACAAGATAAGAGAAGCAGCCTGAAAACAGCTGGATGATTCAGCAAAAATCTGCAGGAACTGGGGGAAAGGTAATTCTGGCAGGGGGATATAACAACCATTGACCCATTGACCAGCAACTCAATATGCCCACCGACTCAAAAGAAGGATAGACTGAGCATGCATGCTAATTTGCATAGCAAGCCTGCACCCAGGGCTAAACAATAAGCAGTTGTTCTATCAATCACCCAATGTCCCCTCCCCAACCGAGAAAGGGAATTGGGAAAAGGAGGGAGACTCATGGGTTGAAATTTAAACAGATTTAATAAAATAAGAAAACCAATATCAATGCTAATACAATGGACACAAAATTATAAGGTTTGCCCCCTCAACGGACCCCTGGGGCAAAGAGAAATCTATTGTGAGCTGAGGGAATTGAAAAGGGAATCCCTTGGGACTTAATGGACGGCATACCCACTGTAGCATTGGAAAAGCTCATTCGAGCATGGAAAGATAAAAGGAAGGTGCCCTCCAAAACTGAACTGCCCACCCGAGAGAGTATGAGGGTGGAACCCCAATCTGATAACATTGTGGCAATCGCCTCCAAAATGCCTACCGCCCCTGAACAGAACTTGATTGATTTGGGGACAGGAAACTGGGTGCGCCGTCCCCAATAGGTGAGCCGGGGGATGGCCAGTGGATCCATTTAAGGAGGCTCACAGAAAATAGTAAAGGATACTTGTTGATTACTTTCCCCTTTGGTCCCTTTAAAACTCCAGCTACTTTCTTAGTTGACACGGGTGCTCAAATATCAGCATTTCAGGCGGATGTTGCAATGGCATAGTCACTGATAAGAAGCCCCAACCGACAGCTGAGTTAAGTGCTGGTTGCCTGGAGATGAGACTGCAGTAGAGGCTATTATTATCCTAGGAACTTTACCAACGAATATTCTGGGGCTTGATTTGCTTAAAGGGCGTGCTTGGGTGGATTTGGGGGGGAAAGAGTGGGTGTTCAGCCTCCCGGCTGCCTCAGTATGACTGCTCCAACCTGCACCAGAATTGCCCCCTTCAATGATTGCAAATGTCAAACCCTACCCTCTTCCCTTAGGGGCCCGAGAGGGAATCACTTCTGTAATAGCTGAGCTGCGAGAACAGGGGATAATCATCCCAACTCATTCACCTTATAACTCCCCGATGTGGCCAGTCCATAAACTCAACGGAAAATGGCGATTGACAATTGACTATCGATGCCTAAATGCCAACACAGGCCCCTTGACGGCTGCAGTGCCTAACATAGTGTCCTGGTTTGGTCTAAACCAGGCTAATTTTCCTTTCAGTGATTTTTACTTTCAGCGATTTTTACTTTCAGCTAAGTCTCCTCTAAGTAACTGCACTTTCTGAAACTAACTGCATGTTTTGCAGACAGTGTCTGCTTCTAGAACTGATAACACTCGAAGTTTGTAGTTATCACTGAGGCACCGGTAGGGATGTTATGCAGAAAGGCTCTTGTTGTACTTAGTCTTAGAGAAACCAAGGTCACTGCCAAATTCCTCACTGCTTACGAGTGAAGAGCCGAAGGGGAGTCGCACCTGCAGGGAGGAGCGGACAGGGCAGGTGACCCAAAAGTGACCAACGAAGGTATTCCATCCCATACACGTCATTCTCAGTATAAAGCGGGGGGATCACGAGGGTCTCGCTCTCTTTCTGCTATGGCCGGTGTCCGAAGAGGACTCTGTCTGTTTTCCTGCTGCTCCCGATCCCGATCTGTGCATTCCTGAATCCAGCTCTCGACTGTCGCTAGGCCCAGCCTGGGCCTTCCCGGAGCCTGCCCTGCAGTGCTGGTGGTGACGAGGCCGACATCGGGGGAGCTCGATTTTGGTTTTGTATATATTTGTATATATTTGATTATTTCTATTATTATTATTATACTCTTTTCCATTATTATAGTTTATTAAAACTGTTTTAACTTTCCAACCCATAAGTCTTTCTCCCTTTTCCCTTTCCCTTTCCCTTCAGGTGGGGAGGAGGGTTAACAGAGAGCATCTGCCACAGGTTTAATAGCCGGCCCAGCTTTAAACCGTGACACATATAGCCGAATTAATTGCAACCATACAGGAGCAAGCCCATCAAATTTTAGCAACCATTGACGTAAAAGATATGTTTTTTTATGGTTCCCTTACAGGAAGCAGACAGAGAGCGCTTTGCTTTTACATGGGAAGGCGTGCAATTCACTTTTACATGTCTCCCTCAGGGATACCGCCACTCTCCAACCATTGCTCACTATGCGCTGGCACAAGAGCTTGCCCAAGTCATTCCCGCCGAGGGGGTGAAAATATATCAATACATCAATGATATATTGGTTGGCGGCCCTGATGCCACTGCAGTAGGACAAACCCAAACTGAAATAATTGATCATTTGGAAAATCTAGGGCTCCAAATCTCAGCAGAAAAGGTACAGCTTCCCTCTTCCGAGGTAAAATTCCTAGGCATTTGGTGGAGTGGAGGAACAGTATGTATTCCCCCTGAGACCTTAACTGCCCTTGAACAAGTAAAAATGCCTGGAAATAAGGAGGGGTTACAACCTGCCCTAGGCCTGCTGGTATTTTGGAGAAAACACATCCCAAATTTTTCCATCGTAGCCCGCCCCTTATATGATTTAACATGCAAAAGAGCCACTTGGGATTGGACCCCTATTCATGAAAAAGCCTTAAAGTTGTTAATTTTTGAGGCTGGGGTATATCAGGCCTTAGGGCCAATACACCTGACAGATCCGCTCCATATCGAACAGGGTTTTGAGACTCACGGACTATCTATACATCTGTGGCAACGCGGACCTGAGGGTCCGACTCGT
The DNA here is from genome assembly GCF_013368605.1 of Nyctibius grandis. Taxonomy (NCBI): domain Eukaryota; kingdom Metazoa; phylum Chordata; class Aves; order Nyctibiiformes; family Nyctibiidae; genus Nyctibius; species Nyctibius grandis. Next base: position 613,564 of record NW_027167472.1, read on the forward strand.
CCCAAGCAGTGGCACTGTATGTTGATTCAGGGGACTGGATAATAATGGAAGAGGAGGGTAGCACTCAGGTAGGAGAACTGGTAGTCATATGGAGCGTAATTGTTAGAGAAGCAGAGAGCAAAGAACCAGTATATATTTACACCGATTCACATGCTGTGTTCAAGGGATGTACTGAATGGCTCCCATTTTGGGAACAAAGCCAGTGGGAAGTTAATCAGGTACTGGTGTGGCAGCGAGAAAAATGGGAAGAAATCCTAAATATCACTCATCAGAAGTCTTTTTTAGTAGGATGGGTTGCTGCACATCAGACAGGAAATCATCCAGCTCACCTTTTGAACAATCAGGTAGATTTGCTGACCTGCTTGACAAGGGTGGCCATAGAAGGTGAGGGAGAAAAATGGGAACATCTGTTAGAATGGCTACATGTTAAAAGAGGCCACTCTGGAAGTAAAGATCTGTTTAAGGAAGCAATCAGTAGGGGGTGGTCCGTGACAAGGGAACTGTGCAACACCATCATCACAGCATGCGGCTTATGCCGTACTTGACTAGGAGAGCACAACCCTCTCAAGGATCAACCCCTACACTTGAGGGACAATAAGGGGCTGTGGGACACCTGGCAAGTAGATTATATCGGTCCCTTCCGACCCTCAGAGGGAAAACGATATGTGTTGGTAGGGGTCGAGGTGATTTCGGGACTGATCCAAGCGGAGGCAGTCCAGCAAGCGACAGGGGATAATACAGTAAAAGGTCTAAAATTGTGGTTTAGTTGCCTGCCTAAACCCAAATCAATTCAATCAGACAATGGAAGCCACTTTACTGCTGGGGTGGTCCAAGAGTGGGCATGGGATGAAGGAATACAGTGGGTTTTTCATACTCCAAATTACCCTCAGGCAAATGGTATTGTGGAATGCACTAATGGGCTCCTAAAACAAGCCTTAAGGCCTCACAATCCCGGATGGGCGCAACGGATATACGACGCAGTAACTAAAGTTAACAGCCATTGGGGAATTAATGGTTGCCCCCAACTCACAGCATTTTGTCCCAAACCCCCGTCTATTCTACCTGGGAAGAGGGAGGACAGAGATCCAACAAACCCACTTCACTATCTCAGACAGCCCGTTTTGGTGGATTTACCCACTGTGGGACAGGTACCCCTGACCCTGAAGACTCCCGTCAATACCTATGCATGGGTAGCTACAGCTGCCCACGGAAAGGACCATCGAATCCATACTCGATGGATTGTACCATCCTTTTGATCGTTTTCATTCTCTGTTTGTGTGTATATATATATATATTGCAGATTGAGGACAAACTGTTGTGGAACCCATGTTCACAACCTCAGAGTGGATTGTTATTTGTATTGTTTGTTTGATTTTGTTTGGAATATTTTTGTATTGTACTAATGATGTAGAGGGCAACCCCTCTGCCCCTCCCTCCTCGCCCGTCCCTTCCGAACAGCCTGTAGCCATCAATAGCTGCGCTCCAGTCATGGGATTTGTCCCATCAAGTTTCAGCAATGGCAACTAGTTTGTAGCTTTCTAGCAGCATGGTGGCTTCCAACTCCTCCTGTTTGTTGCTCATGTTGTGTGCATTGGTATAGAGGCACTTCAGCTGGGCTGTTGGCCATGTCACCTTCTTAGAGGAACACCCCTTAATTCCTTTGATGTGTTTCCCTGTTGGCTTCTATTACCTCAGGAGCCCTTGGCTCATCTCAAGTCTTCAGCTGTGCTGCAGCGTAGCCAGCATGTCTCAGAGCAACAGCCTGAGGGCCCTTGCTAGCACCCTGTCCCTTGGCGTGTCATCCCACAGTTTGTCATGGGCAAGCCTGATATTATCCCCCTCCCCCTTCAAGTCTTTAAAGGCATTTAAAGAAATCCAGAATTCACTGTTTTTAAGTGTTGCATCAATGTAGACTGTTACTGTTCAATATCAAGTATACAGGATTTCAGATTTCAATCATAGCTCTGAACCAAAGGTTCTTCAGTGCTTCAAGCAGTGCAAATAAATGGGAACACCTATTCAGACCGGGTTCTGCAAACTGCAGTGTCAGCATTGCTGAGGAAGTATTTGAAAAATCTTTTGAACAGTTCAAAATGGTTGAACATTTCCAAGAAGCCCTTTCAGTGTGTCCACCCAATTAAGCAGGATTTTGTGACTGTGGTTCAAAGCCATACCCTACCTACAGCCCTTGTTGAACTGTTGTAGAAGACATCTGAGAAGCTGTATGCTTAGTATGCTATTTATCATGCCAACAGGAAAAGGGAGTAAATTTGTATTTTACCAAATTAGCCTCAAATATGAAGGCTTTCTCATTGCCTTTGCATGTACATTTCACTTTCCAGACAAGACAGGTTGTCCTGACGTGTTGAGGGGCAGGGATGAAGGAAAGGAGAGGCCATGCATCTCCTCCCTTTGGATACCATCTGCACAGTACCAAGTAGCCCTGAGAGAGGGTTACCAAATGGGGGCTACCTTGGCCGAGCTGGTGGCTAGGAGCTGCCGGGCTGGGTGCCGCTCTCTGATGTGTACCCCGCTCCCGCCATGACCTTTGGCAATGTATGCGTGTGCTTCCCTGGCTGCTGTGCTCAGCCTGCCATAGGTGGGAAGCCCCGGGCCTCCTTCCCTTTCGGCTCCGGGCTGGTGCTGACAAGCGAGGGCGACGGGACAGAGCCCTCCATTACCCCCCATTAGCTCAGGTGGTGCGGTGAGGGCAACAGGCATCCAACAGCCCTCACCACAGCAGGTCTCCAACCCTCACAGTCCATTACCCCAGGAAGGGCTCTGCCAGCTCTCCTCCTTCCCCGCCCCGGGAATAGGCTCTTCCAAACTCTCCTCCCTCCCTACCTCCTGCCCGCATCGGGAGTGGGTGCTCTCTTTCCCTTCCAGGGCTGTTCCGCCCTGCAAACTCACTTCCGGGGTAGCCATTTTAGAAGGTCGGTGCTCCGTGGCTGATAGGGCTTGGGTTGTAGAGGCTGGTGATAGTGGTGGGGGGCGGCGGCCCGCGAGCGTAGGGAGTGTTTAGGGGAAGAGCTGTCGCCTAGTGACCGTAGTGCCTGCCTGCCCTTGCCATGTCGGACTTCGACAGCAACCCCTTCGCCGACCCCGACCTCAACAATCCTTTCAAGGTGAGGCTGCGGGCGGCGGCCGGCCGCGAGCCTTCCTTGGTGCCGTGGTGGGGGCAGAGCGGGCTGCGCGGAGCCGCGGGCGTCCCGGGAGGGGGAGGGAGTGGCACTGGCACTGGCCCCAGCCCCAGCCCCGATGCGTGCGGGGGGCCGCTCCTAGCCGCAGGAGGTGGGGAAGGGCCAGCGCTGCGGGGTAGCGCTGGTCTCGGGGGAGGGCTGGCGGGCTGGGGGGAGGCGATCGGCAGCGCCGGAGGCACTTGCCTTCCGCGAGTGTTGGGGCACGACGACTCCTGGGGGGCTTGTAGGATAGGCAGCGCTTTTGGAAGCCCTAGAAACGGGCACAGCCGTTTTCACAAGTTCAGGTTTCTGTGTTTTGTCGTGCCTTCTGTTGCTAAAATAACACAAATTGTGTTTCAGGTTCATTATTTTGAAGGAAGAAAAAAGTTTTTTGATTTTGGTGGTAACTTAGTGCGTGTGTGCATAATGCTACAACGTTTTTTCTTCCATTTGACTGACCCAGATAGTTAAGTTTAGTGAATTTACCTCCTTTTCCCCCTCTTTCACCTCCTCCCAGTTCCCATTAATCTTACCCGTTTCTTTACGTTATTTCTGAAGCACGCAGGGTACTGATGGCTAGGCATAAGTTCTACCCTGCATCTCAAAATGCTGTGTTGTAATGTATTCTAAAACTCTTAGTTTTTGCACTACTGATCTGTCATACAGCTGAGACTTGTTTCTTTACCTACTGTTCTGGCTTCAGCTGTCAAGATGAGCTGACCTCCTTGGATGCTTCCCCTCCTTATCTGTTCCTTCTTTGCTATTTGAATCCAGTTCAACTAATTTCTTGAGCTACTTACTTTAATAATCTTACCGAACTGTTTTGTGCCTAACTTTTATTTCATGCTGACACTTTAAAACACACACATACTATATGGCAGTGAGTTTAGGATGTCAGCTGGAATAACTAAGCCTTTTAAAAATTGAGCTGTCACACTTCAAGCACACTTTTGTGTGGGTAGCTGCTGGAAGCATAGTGTTACTGACATTTATTCATTGGAGTCTGTCTGAATCATTAGTTTAGTTTTTATGGTAATAAAACTTAGTAAAGTGTATTCTTTAGGCTAGTCACTGTGTCTTTTCTTCATGTTTTATACAGTTATTATGAAAGATTAGATGGAAAACAGTTAATTAGGTTGTGCTGATTTCTTAAAACTCCAGTCTCCTGAACTAATTCAGATCTTGAAAATGTCATCTGAAATGACTGTGTGTGACTTCAGTGCACCAATAGCTACAGTATCTGGGTATGAAAAATTGCCTATTCTGAAATTCTGCTCCCTGGTTGGTATGACTAATGGTTAAATAAAAAGACCAGAAACTCAAGGTGCTGAACTGGCAGGAGCTTGGATGAGATAATGCTGGAGAAGGAAGTGTGAACTGGAAAGAAGGAACAAGGAGTTGGGCAAGCAAGATGAGAATTACTGGCATTAGCACTCTAAGGAGCAGGGACTGGGACTGGATGGGTGGCTAAAGACAATCAGGTTGTGGCAAGGAGTTAGTGCAAGGGCAGGTCCATTTCAGGCAGAAGTACTGGTCCACCAGGACATAGCCTTCTCAGTCTGAGATAGGACCAGGCGTTTTACAGTTGCTGCATTCAGCAGATGACATCAGATATTAAAAGTCTGTCCCAGAAATTCCATATATTCTGTATTTGCAGAGGGTAACCCAATTTTTAATCACTTAAATCATGCAGCAGGTTGAGGCCTCTGGATATTTGATGGTTCCAGCCATGCTGCTGCTTTGTGTTGGTGTCTGTATATTATCACATATTGGAACTCATCTTTGTGTCTTTTTTCTGTTTCTTAATATTAACAAACAAAAATAACTCAAAATTAATGCATTTTAACTTTATTATCTAGGTGGAATATCGAATATGGAAAATTAAGTTATGCCAGCCTGGATTTACTTATTCCTATAGAATATTAGTTTTCACTTTTTTAACCACTAGGATACGTCACGCAACATACAAATTTGATAGCATTCATTTAAATGTCCCTTTTTCTTTGAGTATGTGGTCCTGCACAACATTTGTTGTTCATGTTCATTACTCACACCCTGTTTAACTTCTAAATTCAATGTGTTGTTATTCTGCAGCAATAAGTATAAGTACTTTGCACTTACTCTCATTGCATCTGTAAGGTAAATGATTCACAGTAATTCTGTGTGTTCCTTGGGATGTCAGGTCTAATCTTTTCAGAAATATTGTAAGTACTGTTATAGAAGCTCGTGATAAATCGGGAAAGCCAATTTATATTAATCATAAGAAAGTTTATTAACATGAATTTAGCAAGCGATAAATGAGCAAAAACAGCGCTGGGCGGCCGGGGAGTCACCGCTCCACCAACGGCGCGCGCCGAATCACACGGAAGACACCAATTTATTGGATAAAACATACATATTCATTAAGATGAGCAAGGGTTGTTATAATTAGTTTCTGGGAATGGGTGTAGTTATGTTAATTATTTCCAGGAACCCTCATTATTCGTAAATTTCCTTCTGTTTGTGTTCTGATAGTTCCTCTTGTCGGTGTCTGCCGTTAGTCGGTTGTGTCGACAACTCCTTATCTAGTTACAAGCTCAGCATATGTTATTTAAACCTACTATCTCTACCTAACAGGATGGTCATCTAGGACCACATTTTTTCTTATTACACGAATCATCCCATTTATGCCCCCCCCAGTCCTTTGTTCCTGCATACGTGGCCTCCAGAATCCTCTGCGTTGTTGTTAGGTGGTCGTTATCGGTCTCCTGGTGGTCGTTGGAATGAAGGTCGAAGTCTTCCTCAGGTGTCCTGGAGTGGACCTGGTAATTTAGTTAGTTTGCGCAAACCAACCCCCTCCCTTGAGTTGCTTAGTCATAGGGATTCCAACAAGCATATGACAGTTTCCTTGATTAAACAGTTTTTAGGACTGCTTAGCAAGCGTATAGATAAGGCAGCAGTTGTTTCTGTATATGGCATTAGTCAGCAAGCAAGTGAGCAGATGTTTACTTATCAGGATGTTTGCGGAGCAGATGTTTACTTATCAGTATGTTTGTGGTTTCTCTTAGCTATGTTACAGTGAAGCCCTCTACACTCACATACGATTTTATGAACAAAGTTAACCCGTTTATTACAATCCCCCCTTTTTCTATTTTATCCTAATTTTGTTCATAAAATCGGTTTAATGCTTCTTTGGCTTGTTGGAGGATGGGGGTTGTTCCTTCCTCCACAATTTGTTCGTAACCATTTATAGATTGTTGGTGGAGGCCTTTGAGAAATGTAAATCTGTTTCCATGCCAATTCCAGGTTAGTGGTTTTGTGTGGGTGTTTTTTTGTTTGTTTGTTTGTTTTGTTTTTTTTTTTGTTTGTTTGTTTTGTTTTGTTTTTTATGGGGCGGGGTGAAATCCGGGGAATAATCCAGGCCCATCCTTTTAGTTGAGGTGTTTGGCCCCCGTCGTTGCCTGTGGAGAGACCAGCCGGGTATTCACGCTCCCTTTTTGGTATGTCTCTGCCTCCTTCGCCTACTCCGGTGCCTGGAGCAGCGAGGTTTTTCATCTTCTCGGCAGCAGTCATATTCCTTAGGGGTGTACTTCCAGCTTTTGGGTCTCTCTCTCTCACTTTCAGACCTGTGTAAGGCGGATATGATGCCTGGGGCGACAATGTATTTATAAAGTTGAAAGGATGGAATTTTGAGGTTCGTTATATGGATCACAACCCCTTTGGGATTAAGTAGTTTCCCAATTGAATCCCCCCCTTGGGGTCTAAAGTTTGTTTCCCCTTTCCCTTTAGCAACACTGTGTACAACCACCTCAGGAAAGAAGACAGTTGTATCTACAGTGTGTCCATCAACATTCCTTGTATACAATATATTTAGGAAAGGTATACGGATGTGATAACACATTTGGTCCTCTTCTAAGCAAATCTAGCAGTATACTCTCTCATTGTTCTGTACCAGTCTTTCTCATATATCTCCCAAATTTCAGGTACCAACAGTTCCCAGCCACAGAGTAATTGACAAATTTCTATTTTTGTTTTTTGTTCTCCGATTGGGTGCCAATGTCCCCTGTAGCTCATACAGTGGATATGTTGTCTATTAGAAACACAATATCATTTTCGATTATACTGTATGTATTTAAAAATCACCCACCCTTTATGTCCTGAATTGGGATGTTTTATATAAGGTATACCCCAAACTTCCCTTTCAGAGGGAATTCCTGTTTCAGCATCTCACCACAAAAAGGCAAATACACAGAAGTTCCCTCTATTTTATATACACCAGATCGCTGTCTTTGGGATCCCGTGGTGGTGGGAGAAGAAAAGGATAGTAAAGTAGGAAAAGAGCATTTGAACTTTTTTTTTTACAATCAGTTGGCTATAATCCTAAAATGCAAACAATCAACAGACTCAAACAATTTGTACAACGGATGGCTTTGGTTGGTGTATCCAATGCCATCCGGTGATGAGGTAGGTATAAGTTGTATAGTATTAACGGTGACAATACACAATAAGGATAACAACATTATACAACCATATAACATGTTAAAACAGAATGTGCTTAATTCACTGGGCACTTGGAAGTCATGAAAAGAATACTACATGAAGGCAATGCCTCTTTGTTCCATTGTTTAACAACTTAAATATATCAATCGACAATTTGTCAGATAGAAATAAATTCAAACAAAATTAGTCTTCAGACCTTAGTTTAAAATACTGCTTATTGCTTTTTCAAACGGAAAGTTGTAGGCAAACATTATTTATCTCTCTCATGAAAGTTATATTGAAAAATGTGGCAGCCCTCATATGGAAAATTGTATTTTAACAATAAAGCAAACTTAAAATATTGTTCCACATAATAAATAAAACAGGATACACTTATATACCGGGTGGGCAGCTTCATCCACTGTCTTGATATGTACATAGTAATTATCTTAACAATATCTTAAGATATTGTTAAAAATTTACCAAGATAGTTAACAATCTAAAGAGCAACAGTTTAAAGAGAACAGAAACTTAACAATATCTCAACAATTGAAAGAGAATAGAAAGTATCTCAGGCCATGTTGGAGGTTTATGGCTCTGGGGGATCAGAAGAAGGAGGTGATTGTCCACAATTGCAAACACAAGGCCAATGACAATTACAGGATAAATCATAACCATAAAAAGCCAGAAGGTTAAGTATTCCAAGAATGATTAAAATAAAAGTTGAAAGGAAGAGTGCAACCAGAAGCGTAATTGCAGCTCCTGGTGACAGCCACATTTTGTCCTTTTTAATTCTTACGATTCGTTTGGCTATTCGCAGATGAGTTCGCTGCCTGCGTTGCGACCGAGAGACTGGTGGTCACGCTGCCCTGGTCTGCTGGAGTTGGGGTCTGCATACGCAGTAGGAAAATGGATTTCCACACCCCCAACCCAATAAGGAATGTTCCAGCACCTTCTCCCGGAAGGGCTGGAAGGCCCATGCGTGGTTTGGGGAAAAACGTGCGTAATGAGATCTAACAGATATATTCTTTAGATATGTATTTTATGTCTAGCAATGTTATTTTGATCACCAAGGATACTTGCAAGTAAGTATAGGACCCTGACAATCAGGATGCACAAACAGGTTTCACACAAGATCCTAGTTATCAAGCAACTTTCCACACAGAATTCGGATGCACCAGTTACACAATCCAGGCACACAAGCCACAAAGTTCTGATGAAGTTTTGGTCTACAAACACAACAAGCCGGGGGTGGGGGGGTAATCGTCTCAGGGAGGCGGCATGTAAATCTTCACAAGACTCTGGCTAAACAGGGATTTTCATCACACAACCCCCACCCCAATCGTCCCTGAGAGGCACACACAGAAAACCGGAACTCCACACACAAGACCTCCCACCCCGTATATCCCTGAGAGGTGAACACATAATACAGACACGTGATACAGATCAGACCTATCCGGGGTACACAGGAGAAATGGGGTAAAGTTAAAGCAAACTAGAAGCGCAAGCCAAAGTTAAAGCAGGTGAAGGGCGCAAGCTGAAGTTTAAAGCGGGCTGGAGGGCGACACTGTCGCTTTAAGGGATCCTGTCAGGTACGCAAGTCATCTATAATACTTTTCACTCCTCGCCTATCTTCCAGTTTCAGGGGATATTGTTTTATCCTAACAGGCCGTGTTCTCTCTAAGTTTAACAACAATCCATTCTGCATTTTTAGCTTTTCCAGGCATTCCTGAGGCCCACACTCCTGGATATACTTGGTTCTTTATTTAGTGTATAATTTCTTCCTTAATTTGGGGTTCAGTGAGAGCCAAACAAAATTTCAATGTGATTCTTTTCTGGTACTTTAAACTCAATTTCTCCATTTTTAAATTTTTATTTCAGCATTCAATTGTTCTAACAAGTCTCTTCCCAAAAGTGGTCTAGGAGCATCAGGCAGGTAGAGAAATTTATGAATTCCTACACTTTTTCTAATTTTGAATTCTAATGGTTTCAAAAAGAAAGCTTTCTCAACCTGCCCAGTTGCTCCCACAATGTTAACATTTTGTTTACTTATTGACAATAAGGTCTGATTCAATACTGAAAAAGGTGGTACCTGTATCTACTAGAAATTCTACAGTTTTCTCTCCTTTCCCTAGATGTATTTTTACCCAGGGTTCTGCTAGGGAAGATTCCCCTGGTCCCAATCAGTCAGCTCCTATACCAGAAACCATTACCGATTTCAGTTTCGGACAATCCTTTTTCCAATGCCCTATCTGCTTACAATACACACACATTGATCTTTCAGAAGGGGTTGATTTCCCCTCGGTGGGGCACTTGCACTTCGTCTCACAACGTTAGTGTTATTTCCCGGTGAGTCCCGAGAGGGTCTCTGGCCCCCCCCTGCGGTGCGCAGAGCAGCCGCTGCAGCACCGGCAGCTGCTCCGCCCTCACTCTCCTCCTCCGAGTCTCCCTATTCCAATACGCCCGCCATGCAGTCTCCAGCAACCTCTCTAAATCTCTCACATCCATTCCTTGCACTTTCTGTAGCTTTCTCCTAATATCATCTGCCGATTGTCCCAAAAACAGAGATCCACTGTTCCCGGCAGAATTCCAGCCAGAATCAGAGCCTGCACCTGGGCTCTGGCCACTTTCACAAACACCGCATTCCCCGCAGTATCCAACATTGCATCCACATCCTCCCAGTCAGGCTCCTGGGTTTTCACAATTAGTTCAGATCCTTTCGCAACCTTTTCAGGATCATCCTGATAATTCCCAGCAGCATCTCCTTCTCTATCTAATCTTTCATTCTGTGCACCAACCCTTAAACACTTTTGTACAATACTACAAGCCAAGCAACATCCTTTTAATCTCCTATTTTGCTTTTTTTTTTTTTTTAAATGTTTTAATATACATCCTAGAGGAGATTTTTCAGAATCCCCCTTCCACCAAGGGTTTGTTACCCATTGCAAAATAATATCAGAACACAAAACAGTGTTAAAACACACAGAGACACAAAAGTAACAACACCACAGACACAAACATAAAATCAACAACTTAACACAAAATAATAAGATGCTGGGGATTCAAACCCCTTGTATCATTTTCAGGTGACTCGAATCCCTTATATCACTTTCAGTGGGACTCTAATCCACCCCTTCAGTAGACTGTTTGTTTCCTATTTCGAAAAGTCTCAAAATTAACACGAATATCCGAATAAAGCCACACAAGTATCATAATTACCACAATCACAAATAAATCCATCACAGTTCAAAGTTGGACCGGCTGTCAAACTGATAGCAAACAGCAAACGGTAAAATACCGCTCACCCCCCCTTTTTCTCCTTTCCCTCCCCTGAGAGGGAGGAATGGAGAACACAGAGAGAAACCTGCAAGCCGAAAGTTAAAAGCAGTTTCACTAAGCAGAATGCCCTAAGTATTGCATACAGCTCACAAGCCTGTGTTGACTAGCCAGGGCTCAAAGGTCCAGCTTCTTTTAAAGTAAAAACTTCTCCCATCCACCTCTATCTTAGGTCCCAATTATAGGATTAAGTCCCTATCTAACAAATTGTATTCTGCTTCTGGTTTTAATAAGAGGGTTTCAATCCCATATTTATAATTTGATTCTATTATCACAATTTTAATACCAGGGGCCTTAAAGGGTTCCCCTTTTGTCCCAATCACATTAATTAATTTTCTCCTGATATTTTACATCCCTGAGGTAGAACCTGTACAGTGGACCTTTCAGCTCCTGTATCTACACGAGAGATGATTCTTTAGCGCTGGGGACCACTTTTAGGGTTATCAAGGGTTCTTTTTCACATGGGGTCCTCAGTAAGTAGAGTCCTTGACCCCCCCTAGTCTTTTGAAATGCTTTCTCAGCCCGAATCCTTTTTCTACAATCTTTCTTCATGTGTCCCTTCTTCCTGCAATAATAACACTTTATAGTCTTGTTCTCTTTCTTTTCAACCTTCTCGCTTAATACACACTTTCTGAGCCTCCTGCAACAATTCATCTACGTCCAACAAACACACTTTCTGAACCTCCCACAACAATTCATCTGTGTCCAACAAACTTCCCATTTTCTTCTTGAATTCTCTTACATCTCCTGTATTCAAAGGGACAGCTACATAGCCCGTTCCTGGCCGAGGTTTATCTGTCTTTTCTTTAGACTCATTCTTCCTTCTAAGGGAATTGTTCTGATATATTTCCCTTCTTCCCTGTTTCCATGGAACCAGAAGGCTTGCTCTTCCTCTGTCCCACCGGAATATCTGGGGGTATCTTCCCCATTCCCATGGAATCAGAGAGCTTGCCTGGGTTCCCATGGAATCAGAGGTATGCCTGGGGGTCTCTCCCCCCTCCATGGAATCAGAGGGCTTGCTTTTCCTCTGTCCCATCTTCCAGGGTGCCCTCATTCACACATACACACTCACTTCCTCTCGGTCGTGACTCGCTCCCTCGCGGGTTACGAGTCCGCACTCGCTTCGTACGTATTTGTACGTCTCACTCACACGTTCGGTGGCCTAGTCGAGAGGCTTCCCGTTACACACACAATCATATACAATTACTCTGTCCTTCTCCGGCTGTTTCCCTCGCTGGATAACAGAACCACGGATCTGGATTCCGCCCACATACAGTCTCACCCCAGGAATCACCCCAACCAGACGAACCTTACTTACCGCTCCCTCGCGGTCTTCGTTTGGTCTTCGTGCACAAAATTTAAGGGGTCTCCTTTGCTCATTTATTGTAATTTAGAGGGGTTCGTAGATCCAGTGTTTAGTGGCAGCACCCTCCAAAACAGGGCTATCCGTAGATAGGGCGCCCCCCTGTCTGCAGAGGTCTGCACTAAAGAAGCCTGGATCCGAGTCACGGCACCAAATTGTTATAGAAGCTCGTGATAAATCGGGAAAGCCAATTTATATTAATCATAAGAAAGTTTATTAACATGAATTTAGCAAGCGATAAATGAGCAAAAACAGCGCTGGGCGGCCGGGGAGTCACCGCTCCACCAACGGCGCGCGCCGAATCACACGGAAGACACCAATTTATTGGATAAAACATACATATTCATTAAGATGAGCAAGGGTTGTTATAATTAGTTTCTGGGAATGGGTGTAGTTATGTTAATTATTTCCAGGAACCCTCATTATTCGTAAATTTCCTTCTGTTTGTGTTCTGATAGTTCCTCTTGTCGGTGTCTGCCGTTAGTCGGTTGTGTCGACAACTCCTTATCTAGTTACAAGCTCAGCATATGTTATTTAAACCTACTATCTCTACCTAACAGGATGGTCATCTAGGACCACATTTTTTCTTATTACACGAATCATCCCATTTATGCCCCCCCCAGTCCTTTGTTCCTGCATACGTGGCCTCCAGAATCCTCTGCGTTGTTGTTAGGTGGTCGTTATCGGTCTCCTGGTGGTCGTTGGAATGAAGGTCGAAGTCTTCCTCAGGTGTCCTGGAGTGGACCTGGTAATTTAGTTAGTTTGCGCAAACCAACCCCCTCCCTTGAGTTGCTTAGTCATAGGGATTCCAACAAGCATATGACAGTTTCCTTGATTAAACAGTTTTTAGGACTGCTTAGCAAGCGTATAGATAAGGCAGCAGTTGTTTCTGTATATGGCATTAGTCAGCAAGCAAGTGAGCAGATGTTTACTTATCAGGATGTTTGCGGAGCAGATGTTTACTTATCAGTATGTTTGTGGTTTCTCTTAGCTAAGTTACAGTGAAGCCCTCTACACTCACATACGATTTTATGAACAAAGTTAACCCGTTTATTATAAGTACCATTTTGAAATATGAAGTGCAGCTCCTGTTGGCATCAGTTGTCAGACTATGAAGATCTTGTTTCTTTCCATGCTGAGGCTAGTTCTAGCATTACAGAAGATCTCAGTGAATGAGTATAGGAGAGATGCGGACATCCAGGCTAGCATTTGCTGCCTTCAACTGTGAAGTTACTCTTCTTTTCCTGTGATCTATGGTTTACTTCTACTTGAGTCTTCCAGTTTGTGGAAGAGATCAGGCCATGAGCTTCTGTTGAAGTCCAGACTGTATAATTGAGGTTTTCTGAGAGCAGAATTTGAATGCTACTTGGCATGGTGGGGTTCGATTTGTGTATTTCAATATAACTATAATATTTTTTTACTAGGTAATGAAACTTTTCTTATATAGAGCTGATGTTGAATGTCCTCGGAGTCATTCAGTTTGTGTGGTGTTGTGTGTGTGGGGTGTTTTTTTTTGTTTGGGCTTTTTTTTTTTTTTTTTTTTCTTTGGTTGGTTGGTGTTTGGTTGTTTTTTCTTTCCAGAACTGCTGCTACTTTTGGTACCAAGTACCAAAAGGTGTCATTGTTCTAGAATAGGTCTTGAGCAACAAAAGTATGTGATGCTTTTCTTTGCTTTTTGTAATAACATATAGCAAAATGGTGGTTAGGGGTATTGGAAGCAGTATAGTTGCCCCTGTATGGCTCATCAGCCCAGGTAACTTGTCCTATGTTGTGTTTCTGTGACCTAAGCTAGGGATCTACCTCAACCATACTTACAGTTTGAAGACATTGCTTAAAGTGCAATAGTTTATTCCAGTTTCTCATTAGGGAAAGACTTCTATTGTACCTGTTAGGCAAAATCCATGCTCTACTTCTCATCTGCAATGCATCATGATAAATGGACTCTATAACAACTTCTGTGTAACTTGGAGCTCACTGTTAAACATGGTTCTGGATGTCTTTTACTTGTAGAAGTTGTTTTAGGAAAGCTGTATGCTTTTCCTTTTTTTGGAGGCCTTTTTTTACTTATTTCAGTCTCTGCTGACTTCTGTCTCATCCCACTGCCCACAAAAGGTAATCTTGCATACCTTTACTCATCTACACATTTACTTGAAGGGGCAGAAGGCTTCATGTATAAGCCAGACCTTGATTGTCATGCTGTTGGCATAACAACTTTTAAATTAGTGGGTCTGCATTTCAGTTTTGTTTGACTATGTGTTTTAAAATACTTTATACGTAAAACCAGTATTGCCAGATGGACCCTGACAACCTAAGTCATGTTGTCTGAACACCTTATTCAAATGTATTCATATTAATTTGTGCTTGATAATTTTATGTATGATGAGATTAGTTATTTTCCTTACCTTTGAAGCCACTTCCCGTGCTTGTGTAAAATCACAAACAAGTATGGCAGAGAAAGGAGAGGGGGGCACCGCGCGGAAAAGTTATTGCTGAGGTCTAAAGATAGATCCTGCTTTTTCTTAAATATTTTGGGTTTACTAATTGTTTGTGATCCACTTGTGAGGTTTCCTGTGGCTATTCTCATACCCTTTAATAAAAAGATTACAGCAGAGATTCTTGATGTTGAATCAAAAAATATGTTCTCTGTGAAGATAAAGGTAAAGCAGAAACATCTAGTTTGCTTAGTATATTTGGGTAGTATATTTGGGTAGTATATTTGGGTAGTTAATTCTTTTGGAAATCTAAAATATGTTTCTGTTTTGCTATCTCCTGGAAGTAAAGCAATTTAGTTTGTAAAATAGTATTTCTTGTTTCAAGTATTTGCTTGGATTGATCATAAAATGTTGACTTTGAGACAGTGGCTACTTAACCTCTGCTTTTTTTTTATGTGGTACTTTTTTTTAAAAAACAAACAAACAAACAAACAAAAAACCCCAAAAAGCAAACAAACAAAAAATCCCCCTGAACTAAACCCAAAGGCTGATATGCTTTTGAAGTCATAGTATTCCTCTGTAAATAGCTGTCCTCTGGATGGCGTACCAACCAAACCAAGATGCGTTTTGGTTTGAAAGACGAGAGGTATTGAAACAAACATATAAGTAACATTCTAAAGTTAAAAAGCTTTTGATCACATTGAAGTTGTGCAGAAGAAAATGTATCCATGTGCTATTCAAATGAAGAAGTGATAATCCTGCTATAATTTGATGTAGTAGCATTGTGAAGAAATATACATTTGGTGTAACCTCAAGTATCATAGATGGAAGTGGGCTGATAATGAAAACTTTTTTTTTTATGCCTTTCACTGAGAAACACTTGTCATAGCTTGTGAGCATGAATTCCCACTTGGTAAAGTTCTCACTGACAAGTGGTGCAGTCCCACAGCACCCAAAGCAGGGTTAGCAGAGCAGGTCCAGTGATGGTAACTGCATTCAGTCAAGAGTCCAGTGTGTTAGACAAGTCTGTAGTGAGGAGGCAGATTTTGATTAACAGTATGAAATAAATTTACAAAGCTGAATTTCTAAAATCAGCTTAAACCTTTTCCTATGTAGCTGTCTCCTTGGTGTGTTTGTGGGGTTTTTTTGTGTGTGTTGTTTTTTTCTGAAGTCATAGGACAGGGGATAGTTGTAGTCTTCCATCTTGAGAGATGATACAGATACAAAGGTTCTGAAACTGCAGTCTCTTGAAATCCAATGTAAGTTTCACTTACTCTGAAACAATTAATCTACTCTAGAAATGTGTTGGTGTTTTTTCTTTAAGTGAATGATATTACTACTAAGAGAAGAAATTATTCTTTTTTTTAAGTAGAGTTATGAATTTCACAGGCCTTTGTGGCTTGGCTGACAGACTGTAAAAGTTTTGGAGGGCTGGTTGTTACAGTCATCCAAACATATGAAACAGTTACTTCTGAGTGACTGTGGAATCGGGACTTTAAAAAGTGGATTCTATGATGAATTCTGTTGGGTTGGTTCCTCTGATGTGATTGGAGCTCTGAGCAGGTGCAAGTATTTGATACTGTAGAAATTATGGTAGGACTGAAAATTAAATAGATTTGTGTTTAAGTGTGAATGGTGACCTTCAGGTAAAAAAACAAATTATCAGGTCCTAATTTAAAAGTTGAGACCCAACAGTAAACACAGGAGGAAAGGCAATATGAAGTGCACATAGGGAATAATTTGTGATAATCAATGGAGAGCTTATCTTGAAATGAAAAGAGCTTATCCTTTTCATACAGCAAAACAAAGGCTCTTGGGTATTTGATTGGGAATGCATACCTGGGAGAGATAAATGAAGGCTTACGTTGTGCTTGAAGATGGGTATAATTGATAGGTAGTAAATTTAGACTAAAACCTAGAAGGGTTCTAATCTTTGGGACTGAAAAACTGAAACAGCCTTTCAGTAGGAGTGGTAGGGATAAGAAATCCTAGTTGGTCGAGATTAGTTTTTCTAGATTTGTGGATCTAATATGATTTCCCCAGGGTAGATTCACCAGTCTGGGTTCAGTCCTGGTAGACTTCTGGCTTCAGCTTCTAATCTGTATACAGTCAGTTTTTTTGAAGGTATAACATCTTTGCTGAGCATGTTGAGTAGTTTGGAGGATAAGATTGGGGCTGTACCTCTCTTGCTCTTTGTTAACTTCCTTCCAAGCACAAAAAGCAATAGGGAAAATGCATAGCTAGGTGAAGGTGTTTATGGAATGGTAAATGCCGAAGAAGTTGGCAGAGTCAAGGCTGGTTGGTGTCAGCCACTGATAAAGCAGTTAGGTAGGATAAAGTCATTTGTGGGGGTCTTGAAGTAAAAGACAAAAATTGTATGGTGGCAGAGCTGAAGGGTAGTCAGTGACTGATGACTGATATAATGAATTATTGGTAATAAATTTTTTATAAAGGGACTTAACAGTTCTCCTCATCACAAAAACTCTTAGAAGATTTTCTCGACTTGGATTGAAGCTACTTCCAGTCATTAAGATATCAGTCTTATCCCTTGAACTTAACCTAAACTAAGGTCAAAAATGAAGATTTCTACAGTTGCCTACAGTAGCTTATTCTTCCCTCAGCTGTACTTAGGGAGCTACATAACTGATAAGTTGTCTTCCATGTTTTCTCTGTCTGACTTCATTCACTAAAAATAATTAATCCTCTTCTTTTAAAACACGTTTTTGTTCATAGTGTGTTGTTTCTCCTCAGTCTTTTTTTCCTAAGACTAACCAGGTGTACTTCTGTCAGTTTACTCAGATATTTAATTGGTGCTGTCCCATGATTCCCATGTGAATTAAAAAAAATGCTGTCACTTCTAAATGCAGCATTCCATATTCTTTTGATGTACAGTACTCCTGGTAACATGTTCCAAGTCTTGGAGGATATTTAGTTGTCTTGTGCTTGCCTTTGCCATCCGGTGTTAAAAATGTACTTTATTATCCCACTTTCTTAATACCTTTGTTTCCCTGTTCTTTTCCTCGTAAAAGTATCTTATGCATTTTTTCCCTGTTCTTGTTTCCTGGAATTTTTTTTTCTACCTAGGTTATGCAACTTCTATTTGAAATTCTTATTTTCAATTGTTGATGCGTTGTAAAACCATTATAATCCCTATCCAAACCAGTGTTTAGAATGAATGTTTATAAACCCTGTTTCTTGACCTCTGCAATAAGATGTTCGTTTTATTTCCTTGCCTAGTCCTTGGAAGCAAACCATACTGAACTAAATTAAACGTTCTGTGCAGAGCACTGTTTCTTAACGTCATTGATGTCACTTATTTAGTTCCATTTCGGAAAAAAAAAGGTAACACAAATACATATTATCATTGTATTACATTGTATCACATATTATCTGGGGCGTTGTCCTCAGGAGACTCGGCCCCCAGAGCCTGAAGTTAGGGATGGGGGGCTGTGTGAACCTCCCATGATCCAGGAGGAGACAGTTAGTGACCTGCTGTGCCAGTTGGACACCCACAAGGCTATGGGCCCGGATGGGATTCACCCCAGAGTAATGAAAGAACTGGCAGATGAACTTGCCAAACCACTCTCTATTATCTACCGGCAGTCCTGGTTAACTGGAGAAGTTCCAGCTGACTGGAAATTAGCAAATGTAACGCCCATCTACAAGAAGGGTCGGAAGGATGATCCAGGGAACTATAGGCCTGTCAGCCTGACCTCGGTGCCAGGCAAGGTGATGGAACAGATCATCCTGAGTGCCATTACACGGCACATGCAGGACAATCGGGGCATCATGAAAGGCAGGTCCTGCTCAACCAACCTGGTCTCCTTCTATGACAAAGTGACCCGCTTAGTAGATGAGGGCAGGGCTGTGGATGTAGTCTATCTAGACTTCAGTAAGGCATTCGACACTATCTCCCACAGCATCCTCCTAGACAAACTGGCTGCCCGTGGCTTGGATGGGTGGACTCTTAAATGGGTTAAAAACTGGCTGGATGGCCGAGCCCAGAGAGTGGTGGTGAATGGGGCAAAGTCCAACTGGCGGCCGGTCACTAGCGGTGTTCCCCAGGGCTCAGTTCTGGGGCCGGTGCTGTTCAATATCTTTATAGATGATCGAGACACAGGGATTGAGTGCACCCTCAGCAAATTTGCAGATGACACCAAGCTGGGTGGGAGTGTCGATCTGCTGGAGGGTAGGAAGGCCCTACAGAGGGATCTGGACAGGTTAGATAGATGGGCCGAGACCAATGGCATGAGGTTCAACAAGAACAAGTGCCGCATCTTACACTTCGGCCACAATAACCCTATGCAGCTCTACAGGCTGGGGGAAGAGTGGTTAGAAAGTGGCCTGGTGGAAAGAGACCTGGGGGTGCTGATTGACAGCTGGCTAAACATGAGCCAGCAGTGTGCCCAGGTGGCCAAGAAGGCCAATGGCATCCTGGCCTCTATTAGGAATAGTGTAGCCAGCCGGTCTAGGGAAGTGATTGTCACTCTCTACTCGGCACTGGTGAGGCCGCACTTGGAATACTGTGTCCAGTTCTGGGCCCCGCACTTCAAGAAAGATGTTGAGGTGTTGGAGCGAGTCCAGAGGAGGGCGACCAAGCTGGTGAAGGGTCTGGAGGGTCTGACCTACGAGGAACGGCTGAGGGAGCTGGGGTTGTTTAGCCTGGAGAAGAGGAGGCTCAGAGGTGACCTTATTGCAGTCTACAACTACCTGAAGGGAGGTTGTAGTGAAGTGGGAGTTGGCCTCTTCTCCCGGGCAACTAGCGATAGGACAAGAGGACACAGCCTCAAGCTTTGCCAGGGGAGGTTCAGGTTAGACATTAGGAAGAATTTCTTTTCAGAAAGGGTTATTAGACGTTGGAATGGGCTGCCCAGGGAGGTGGTGGAGTCACCATCTCTGGATGTGTTTAAGAAAAGACTGGACATGGCACTTAGTGCCATGGTCTAGTTGACATGGTGGTGTCAGGGCAATGGTTGGACTCGATGATCCCAGAGGTCTCTTCCAACCTGATTGATTCTGTGATTGGAATGCTATTTGGCATGGTGGGGTTCGATTTGTGTATTTCAATACAACTCTAATATTTTTTTACTAGGTAATGAAACTTTTCTTATATAGAGCTGATGTTGAATGTCCTCTAAGTCATTCAGTTTGTGTGGTGTTGTGTGTGTGTGGTTTTTGTTTGTTTGGGGTTTTTTTTGGTGTTTTTTTTTTTTGAGGGGTGGTTTTTTTTTTGGTTGGTGTTTGTTTTCTTTTTTTTCCAGAACTGCTGCTAGTTTTGCAAACAATAGCAATATTTGGCAGAAATATAGCAATTGTAAATTCAAAAGGAGAATAGACTTTTGAAGGAGGGTGTCACGCTACGGGTTTACCCGCAGTGCATCCCTTCCAAATGAGGGAAGTTGTGAACCAAATTTCGATCCCTGAACACTCGTGAGATAATGGAAGGTTATTAAGCAATTTATTTCTCTGATAATATGAGCAATATACAATTATTTCAAGTTAGTGATCTCAAGGTATAGTCGTTATGCAAACTCTGTAATTCTAGCTTTCAGCTTTTAACATTGCATTCAATTCTAACACAAGTTAGCACGCTTAAATTCTAACACAGAGTTAGTTCGCTTAACACCCTGGGGAGTAACTATGTTAGGTGTTTCTGAACATAGGGGAGGAAAGAGCTGATCAAGAATCAATGCTCACGGTGGCCAACGGGAGAGGATTCGAGTCAAGGTGTTAATCGGGTTCTCATCAATTTCTGTTTCTCCTCTTCTCCAAACTTGTGCTTTGCCACCTTACTTTTATACTCTGATTTGGGGATTTCCAGTGACTTTAGTCATTAATTTGTATCTCTGTTGGCTGGAGTAATTCTCCACTTCTGACATATTCTTTTTCCCCTATTGCGCTTGCGTGAGAGGGGGAAGGGTAGTATTAACCCTTTGTTCCATTTGAGTCAGAGGTCGCGTGGACCCTTGTCGGAATTACCTTTTGCCGTCCTTTTCGAGACACATCAGCAGTTCCAGCAGCCTTGCTGTTGCGGTTTGGAGGCAGGGCCATGTATCCTTCGATACATTCCATACTTCCTCATTTCCTTGCTAAACTGGTCTTCAGTCTCAACGGCCAGGCTTTCTTGTTCCTCATTTCTGAGGCTCCTTTGTTGTTAAGTTAGCTCTTTCTCACAGAGGGCTTCTTGCTGTACTCACTGTGTGTCTTTAAGCATACAACTTATTTCTAGAAGTAAGACTTTGGATGTAGTAAGCTTGTTTAGCTCAGCATATGTTTCCTGTCATTCTTATTAGTCAGTGTTAGAATGTCACAATAGCTGTCTGAAGAGATCTAAGAAACTTTTTTCCCTGGTCTTCTCTAAAACACTCAGTAAAAAGGCTTTCTTTCATCAGATATTTATCATTGTTTGCATATCTTCTTTCTAAATATAGACTCATCTTCTGAATTTGACCACTCTTTCCTGCTTTTTGGAAATTGCTGCTGTTCAGTGGCTGCCTCATGAGTCTGATATACAATTATTTGAATAACTAGAATTTGTTGTCCTTCACTGGCACAGTTGGGCTGAGTTATTTGGTTAGTAGTGTACTCTTCAAACACAGAAGTTTAGTGTTGAAAAGTGCTTTTTAAGTAACTAACTTCAAGTACTAAGTGCTATTCGAGTTTTAATAATGTAGGCATACTGTATGGCTGATGGTTAGCCATCACTAGTTTGATATGTGTCTACACTTGAACATTTTTATGTGTGGAAGAGGCAATGATATGAGAGCATTTGTGGAAGGGATACTATACTGAAAGCATAAGCAAAGAACAGAGTATTTTATGCTCTGTTAATTCACACTAATGTGTAAAGGCTAGAATAAGTGTACTGGGTCTGGTTAGGATGGAGTTAATCTTTTTCATAGCAGCCCTTATGGTGCTATGTTTTAGATTTGTGACCAAAACAGTGCTGGTAAGGTACCAGTGTTTCAGCTATTATTGAACAGTGCTTGTACAGCATCAAGGCCTTCTCTGTTTCGCACTCTGCTTCCCCCCAGGAGTAGGCTAGGGGTGGGCAAGAGGTTGGGAGAGGACACAGCCAGGACAGCTGACCACAACTGACCAGAGATATTCCATGCCATATAGTGTCATGTTTGGCAATAACATTGGTGGTGGTGTTCCAAAGTAATCATTGCTCAGAGGCTGGCTGGGCATCTGTCTGCTGGCGGGAGGTGGTGAGTGATTGCCTTTGTATCACTTGTGGGTTTTGTTTTCTTTTTTTTCTGCCCCCCCCCGCAACTGTCTTTTTCTCAACACCCATAAGTTTTACTTGCTTTTGCCCTTCTAATTCTCTCCCCTGTCCCACTGCGGAGGGGAGTGAGTGAGCGACTGGCTGGGGACTTAGCTGCTGGCTGGGATGGACCCACCACAGTAAGTTAAAAGTTTTCGGCTGTATACAACTTTCTGCCATCCTGTATATTGAATTATGAAATCGTCTTGTTTGTATTAACTTTTGTTTTAAGAAGTTAATATTTTTTGATCTTGTATTAACAAGTCTAGTAAATAATGCCCAATTCAGTTATCAGATTTCATTATTCCCTTAGTTTTATGATCTTTTTATTTGACGTTTCAAATGATTTATAGCTGAATTTTACAACAAATATTCTCTCCCTATACACACTTTCCCTTATTTTTATGATCTTTTTATTTGACGTTTCAAATGATTTATAGCTGAATTTTACAACAAATATTCTCTCCCTATACACACTTTCCCTTATTTTTGTTGTTCATCTGCATGATATTTTGTGCCAGTCATTTAATGAAAGGACATGTTACAAGAAATTAGTCCATCAGTTTATGCAAGACCTGATGAGATTTTAGTTGGAACAGTGCATTCAAGTCTAGGATGGTGTCCTGGTTCTGTGGGGATAAAATTTATAGAAGCAAGTTTGTGGCCAGCCATGGTGATTAAGGCCATTAGCATCCAGGGCAGCTGACCCAGGCTGGCCCACAGGTGTATTCTATGTCATTAACATCAAGTTCACTATAGCTTGTGGGGGGAGAGGGTGGTGTGTGTTGTTTTTTGTGTGGGTGTTTTTTTTTTTTTTTGTGTGTGTGTGGTGTTTTTTTTTTTTGTGCTCTATTCTTTTCTCCCCTCCCCTTTTCTCCTCCTCAACGATTGCGATCCTTGGAGTGACTTGCCGCAACTTTGTGGGCTAAGTATAATTTTGTGTGTTTTGTATTACCATTGATATTGGTTTCTTTATTTTATTAAATGTGTTTAAATTTAATCCACGAGTCTCCTTCCTTTTCCCAATTCCCTTTCTTGGTTGGGGAAGGGACATTGGGTGAGAGAGCAACTGCTTAATGTTTAGCCCTGGGCGTGGGCTAAATGGAGACAGATGGTAACTAAAAATATGGCAAAGTTGTGGGGGAGACTGTCACCAAGATGGTTTTATTAAAATCACTAATTATGATATAAGTCAAATGCAGGAAAGCTGATTTTTAAATTGCATGTAATGTTTTGTATTCATTTAGAGAAAGGTTGTTTCTTGTTCAGTCACTGTTAAAATACTGCTTTGCAGCTAAATGTGTGCTTTAGTCAAAAGTGGTAGCATGTTATGTGAATAGAAGGGTAGTTTTTATGTACACGTATGCACATGAATTTGACTAAAATATGCAACATATAATTTTTGAAGCAATGCTTTTCTTGTCTTAAACTTTTTTTATAGTCAAAGTTTTTTTTAATTGCCTCATTTTAATACATTTGTGACTATAACTAGTGAAAGAAGACTTGTTCTCATTTGCTGTATCTTTCAGAATTTGAGAGTTGATAGACATTCTTCCCTATGTTTTTTCTCTAGCTATAAACAAGTTGACTGCAGCCATTAAGAAAATCCTATTCCTGCACCTGTAGATTAAGCTACTGCTGTCAGGACTAAGATAATGCTGTAATAGATCATGATTCTAAGAATCTAGACTTTATTTTTTGGTAGCTTAATAGTTTCTTTGTATTTATTTAACTGTAGATTAAGTCACTTAGTGTATTTTTTTTATTAGACAAATATTTCATATAGAGGTTTTAAATTTAATGGCCTTAAGAGGAAATATAAATGTATACAAATACTTATCTTCATCCCAGTCTTTATCAGCTCTAGTTGTTTTCTAATGTTGAAGTAGACTGTTGAAATTAAGATGTGTATATATACACATAACAGTTATAAACAAGTAAATAGTATATGTATAGCTATTTTGTTTGATATACATATGAAATATTATGCACTTGTTTTGTGTATTTATGTAAATATAAATGTAACTAACCATATCAAGTAAGTGGATTTCTTAAATTTCATGAAAACCCTCCTTTCATCCATTCTTAGGTTCCGAAGATGCAAAAACCTTAAATTAAGCCACAGAAACAATGTGATGCCTGGTTCCACTACATGAAATATGTAAAATTTTTCTTAATATTGTCACCATTTAAGGCTGGGCAGGTGGTTAAACAGACAGCAGATACTCTCTGTTAACCTCCTCCTTCCCCAGAGAGGAAAAGGAAAAGAGAAAAGGGAGAGAGACTTATGGGTTGGAAAGTTAAAACAGTTTTAATAAACAATAACAAGGAAAAAAAGTATAATAAATAATGAACTATATACAAAACCTGTACTGAACTCCCCTGATGATGACCACGTCACTGCTGACGCTGCAGGGCAGGCGCTGGGCAGTCCCGAAGCACACGCGGCAGCAGGCGGGAACCGGGTTCAGGAGCAAAGGCAGGAGCATGGGCAGGGTCCTCCCAGGATGTCGGCCATAGGGAAAAGAGAGTGTAATCTTCATGGTCCTCTAGTTTTAAACTGAGTATATCATGTGGGTGGGATGGAATACCCTGTTGGTCAGTTTGGGGCACCTGTCCTGTCCGCCCCTCCCCACAGGTGTGGCACTCTACAGTCCCTTCCTCTGTGGGACAAAGACCCAACAGGGACCCTAGTTCCCACAGCAACAGGCCATGTAGTCAACTTCAGGAAGTAGTCATTTAAAAGAAACTTAACTGAAAAGTCTGTTCTAGTCCAAACCAGGACAAATATGAAGTTAGTGTGGTCTATGATAGTGGGCACTTTTGCTCTTCTGCAGAATCAAGTCTGCCTGTCTCTAGCACAGATAAATGCTTCGTTCCTGAAGTTGTTTTCTCAAGCTAAACGTTAAGCAGTCTTTTTTACTGTAGAGTTCATTGGAGGAAAAAATTGCACCTTTTTCTTAATTTTACCAGTTCAGGTAGTGCTGAACCAGAGGTGCTTTTGGCATTATGGGACGCTGTTTCCTCAGCTTCATTGTTCTGAAATGCTTTTCCTGTTCCTGATGGTGTTGGAGGTACTTCAGTGTAGGGAAAGCCAAGAGTTTACAGAATTTTCTGTTGTGCTCTTTGGGTATTGTCCTGGTTTCATGTGATATAACTTATAGAAACAAGTTTCTGTTAGATTTTGTTTCAGTTTGTGGCCAGCCGTGGTGATCAGGGCCATTAGCGGTTAAACCCAGGGCAGCTGACCCAGGCTGGCCCACAGGTGTATTCTATATCATTAACATCAAGTTCACTACAAAAGGGAAAGCTTGGTGGGGGGGGTTTCTTGTTCCTCTCTCCTCCATCCCTGATGATGGTTATTCCTGGAACAACTTGCTACAACTAAGTATAATTTTGTGTGTTTTGTATTATTATTGATTATTTTATTACATTTGTTTAACTTGAACCCATGAGTCTCTGTCTTTTTCCCAGTTCCCTTCCTTAGTTGGGGAAGGGACATTGGGTGAGAGAACAACTGTTGTTGTTCAGCCCCAGGTGGGAGCTAAACAAAGACAGTTTATTTTGTGCCCAACAGAAATAGATCACCTGGGAGAACTATAGACTTTTGCTCTAAGAGTCTCAGAGGCTTGAAGTTTTCACAGATTTGACTGCTTTTGTTACAAGCATTCATTATGTTGGTGTTGGTAGCAGGGTCACTGGGTGGAATTCTCTGGGTTTGGTTTTACAGTTGCTTTTGGGGTGGCTAATCAAATGTGTGGCTTTGTTACTGCTTTTCTGTGGTTTATTGCTTCTGGGCATGGACTTAGAGGTATTACTCTACTATGCTGTTTGGTATTGGTTTATGGTATTATAAGTTCTTTTGGAACTGTGACCATTTCTGATTTCTATGTAGTGGGTGACATGTACTCTCTTTTTCCTCTTAAGGCTGATCTCAATGGCTTTTGAGAATTTTGAATGGCTGTGGGATGTTTCAACCACCATGCTCATATTGTCAGGCCTTTTGAGTGTCTTCCAGTTCTTGCTGTTGCTTAAACATGGGTAGAAGGGTGGGTACAGCTGAGCTGCTGCAACCACTGTAATGGGACCTGCAGCTGTCCTGGCCTCTGTACCTGGCACCACAGCAGCTCCACCCCTATGACAGACACCACAGCTGCCCCAGCACCCACAACTGGCATCGCAAATACTCAGACCCTGACAGTCCCTACAGCAGGTATCTCAGTTATCCCAGAGGCTGTTCAGATCTCTGTACTGGGTACTGCAGTTATTCAACTCTAGGAAGCCCTTGCTGTGATGACCCAGACCTTGGCAACAAGGGCTGTAGCTAATCAGCCACCAGTGATGGGCGATGCAGCTAACCTAGGGACTCAACCAGTGCAAGTATCAGTTGCCCCTGCATAGAAGAAGAAATACACAAATATAGCAGGTTGTGATGGCCTATCAGGGACACCAAAGGAGGATGAGCCAGAGGTAACCACTCGATCCCTATCCCTGAGTGAGATGCGAGATATATGTAAAGATTACAGCTGTCATGAAGGTGAGCAACTTGTTACTTGGCTGCTCTGCTGCTGGGATAATGGAGCTGATGGTTTTGAGTTAGAGGGTAGAGAAGCCAAACAGCTGGGACCAATGGCTAGAGAAGTGGGTATTGATAGGGGTCCTGCAGATGATGCAGAGCCCCTCACTCTCTGGTGGTGACTCCTGCGAAGCCTAAGGAACAGGTATCCCTTTAGGGATGATGTCACATACCACCCAGGCAAGTGGGCAACCATTGAGAGAGGTGTTAAGAATCTGAGGTAAATAGCTGTGCAGGAGCTGATCTTTGCTGACCTGGATGACTCACAGACACCACTAGATCCAGATGCACTCAGAGTTACCGGACCCATGTGGCGCAAGTGGGTACAGACTGCGCCACCATCATATGGCAACTCATTAGCGTTATTTAGCTGGGCAGATGCTGATGCACCAATGGTGTGCGACATAGATAATTGGATGCAGCAATATGCAGACAACCCCTTTTCCTCCCCATGGGCCAGCGTCTCCGCTGTGGATAAACAGTGTGACAAATCCACAGAACCGCTTGGTGAGGTGTTGGAAAAATTGTCCCCGATGGAGGACAGACCACACTCCCTGCCTGCACTGATGAATGTCTCAGCCATTAGGAGACAGTGTTCCCCTGCAAGACCTACTCAGTAGAGACAGTACGCATCACGAGGCACCCTGTGGTTTTTCCTGTGTGACCATGGAGAAGACATGAGGAAATGGGATGAAAAACCTACCTCGGCTTTACGGACACACGTACGTAAGTTGCAAGGTGAACCTATTATGAACGGGGCTTCTTCCAGGAGATTTGTTGCTCCAGTTTCCAATGGGAAGCTCTCCAGACAGCATAGATGGGCTTTGGGCCCCTATTTACCAGACACGAATAATGGTGATCAAATCTATGTGAGCTGCTCGAACTGAGATGTTGATAATGGATGCTATGTTCAGGATTAGAGTGGCCCTGCCTCCACCCAAGGGGAGGATAGGAACAGCTGTGTTTTTTGGACTGTGTGGGTTCTGATGGCCTGGCACATCAGACTCACAGCAGTATAAGGCTCTAGTGGACACTGGTACACAATGCACCCTAATGCCCTCAAACTATAAAGGGACAGAATCAATTTGTATCTCTGGCATGACAGGGGGCTCCCAAGAGCTGACTGTATTGAAAGCTGAAGTGAATCTGACTGGGACTGAGTGGCAGATGCACCCTATTATGACCGGCCCAGATGCCCCATGCATTCTTAGTATAGATTACCTGAGAAGAGGGTATTTCAAGGACCCTAGGGGGTACCGGTGGGCATTTGGTGTCGCGGCTGTGGAGATGAAAGAAGTGAAACAGCTGTCTACCCTGCCTGGTCTATCAGAGGACCCTTTTATTGTGGGGCTGCTGAGGGTCGAGAAGCAAAAGGTGCCCGTTGCTACTACAACGGTCCACTGACGACAATATCGTACTAATAGAGACTCCCTGATCCCCATCTATGAGCTGATCCATCAACTGGAGAACCAAGGAGTGATCAGAAAACGCGCTCCCCCTTCAACAGTCCCATATGGCCAGTGCAAAAGTCCAGTGGGGAATGGAGATTAACTGTGGACCATTGTGGCTTGAATGAAGTCACACCACTGCTGAGTGCTGCCGTACCGGACATGTTAGAACTCCACTACGAAATGGAGTCAAAGGCAGCCAAATGCTGTGTCACAATTGATATTGCAAATGCATTTTTCTCTATTGCTTTGGCAGCAGAGTGTAGGCAACAGTTTGCTTTCACCTGGAGGAGCATTCAGTACACCTGGAATCGACAGCCCCAGGGGTGGAAACACAGCCCCACCATTTGCCATGGACTGATCCAGACTGCACTGGAGAAGGTTGGAGCTCGGGAACACCTGCAATATATTGCTGCCATCATTGTATGGGGTGATACAGCAGGAGAAGCTTTTGAAAAAGGGGAAAAAGTAATTCGAATCCTTCTAGAAGCTGGTTTTGCCATGAAACGTGGAAATGTCAAGGGACCTGCAAAAGAGATCCAGTTTTTAGGGATCAAGTGGCAGGATGGCTGCTGTCAGATCCCAATGGATGTGATTAAAAAAATAACAGCCATGTCGCCAACTAACAAAAAGGAGACACACGCTTTCCTAGGCATAGTAGGCTTCTGGAGGATGCACATTCCCCATTACGTTCAGATTGTGAGCCCTCTCTATGCAGTGACTCGAAAGAAGAATGACTTTAAATGGGGCCCTGAGCAACAACAGGCTTTTGAGCAAATTAAGATATAGTCCATGCAGTGGCCCTTGGACCAGTCCAGATGGGACCAGATGTAAATAATGTCCTCTACACTGCAGCTGGGGAGAATGGCCCTACCTGGAGCCTCTGGCAAAAGGCACCAGGAGAGACTCAAGGTTGACCCCTGGGGTTTTGGAGCTGGGGATACAGAGGGTCAGAGGACAGTTATACTCCAACAGAAAAAGAGATACTGGCAGCCTATGAAGAAGTTTGAGCTGCCTCAGAAGTAATTGGTACTGAGGCACAGCTCCTCCTGGCACCCAGATTGCCAGTGTTGAACTGGATGTTTAATGGGAAGACCCCCTCTACGCATCATGCAACTGATGCTACGTGGAGTAAGTGGGTTGCATTGATTACTCAGTGGGCCCGAATAGGGAACCTCAGTTGCCCAGGAATTCTGGAAGTAATTATGGACTGGCCAGAAGGCAAAGGTTTTGGCATGTTGCCAGAGGAGGAGGTCATGTGTGCTGAAGAGGCCCCACCATATAATAAACTGTCAGAAAATGAGAAGCATCATGCCTTGTTCACTGATGGGTCTTGTATTGTAGACAAACAGGGAAAGTGGAAAGCTGCTGTGTGGAGTCCTATGTGACAAGTGGCAGAAGCAGCTGAGGGAGATGGTGAGTCAAGTCAGTATGCAGAAGTAAAAGCCATCCAGCTGGCTCTAGATATTGCTGACCAAGAGAAATGGCCAGTACTCTACCTGTACACTGACTCATGGATGGTAGCAAATGCCCTGTGGGGATGGCTGAAGCACTGGAAGAAAAACAACTGACAGTGCAGAGGCAAACACATATGGGCAGCCAAATTGTGGCAGGATGTTGCTACCCAATTAGAGAAGGTGGTTGTGAAGGTATATCACATAGATGCTCACGTACCCAAGAGCAGAGCCACTGAGGAACATCAAAACAACCAGCAGGTGGATCAAGCTGCTAAGATCAAAGTGTCTCAAGTAGACCTGGACTGGCAGCATAAAGGTGAATTATTTTTAGCTCGGTGGGCCCATAGTACATCAGGTCGTCAAGGCAGAGATGCCACATAGAGATGGGCCTGTGACCGAGGGGTGGATTTGACCATGGACACCATTGCACAGGTCATCCACAAATGTGAAACATGCTCTGCAATTAAACAAGCCAAAGGCTGAAACCCCTGTGGTATGGAGGACGATGGCTGAAATCTAAGTATGGAGACACCTGGCAGATTGATTACATCTCACTTCCACGAACCTGACAAAGCAAGCGCTATGTGCTCACAATGGTGGAAGCAAGTACCAGCTGGCTGGAAACATACCCTGTGCCTCATGCCACTGCCTGTAACACTGTTATGGGCCTTGAAAAGTAAGTTTTGTGGTGACATGTCACTCCAGAAAGAATGGAGTCATACAACAGGACTCATTTCTGAAATAGCCTTTGTCCTGGTTTCATTGGGATTTTGTTTCAGTTTCTGGCCAGCCATGGTGATCAGGGCCATTAGCAGCTAAATCTGGGGCAGCTGACCCAGGCTGCCCCACAGGTGTATTTTATATCACTAACAATCAAGTTCATTATAGAAAGGAGGGCTTGCTGAGAAGAGGTGGGGCTGTTTTTGCTCTCCTCTCTTCTGGTCTCCTTTTTGGTTTCTTTATTTTATTAAATCTGTTTAATTGTAACCCATGAGTCTTCCTTTTGTTCCCAGTTTCCTTCCTCGGTTTGGGAAGGGACATTTGGTGAGAGAAAAATTGTTATTGTTTAGCCTCTGGTGAGGGTTAAACAAAGCCTCATAGACACCTGGGCTAAAGATAAGGGATATATCACATGCCCTACCATGCACCAACTGCTGGGAAAGTGGAACAGTGTAATGGACTGTTGAAGACTACACTGAAAATGATGGGTGATGGGACCTTCAAAAACTGGGATGAACACTTAAGAAAGGCCACCTGGTTAGTTAATACCAGGGCATCTGTCTATCAGGCTGGCCCTGCTCAATCCGAACTGTTGCACACCTTAGAGGGGAGTAGGTCCCTATGGTTCATGCAAGAAATATGTTGGGGAAAACAGTTTGGATTACTCCTGCCTTGAGCAAAGGCAAACCCACTTGTGGAATTGCTTTTGTTCAAGGACCTGTGTGTATGTGGTGCATGATGCAGGAGGATGGGGAAGTTAAATGTGTGTTTTCTATTATCATTTATATTGGTTTCTTTATTAAATCTGTTTAACCCCTGTGTCTTCCTCCTTTTCCCAGTTCCTGTCCTCTGTTTGAAAGGGACATTGGGTGAGAGAGCAACTGTTATTGTTTAGCCCCGGTTGCGGGCTAAACAAAGACAGGTGTATAGTTGTGGAGTCCAGTGGTCAACGTAGCAGGATACAGTTTTCTTCCCTTCTCTGTTAAGAGCTTTTTCCCTTATAAATCAAATGTTTGACAGATGGAGTTTTTTATAGGCTGTGTTAATCTAGTTTTGTAAGAAGCTCAGGATGGAATGATGTTATTTCGGGGGCAGAGAAAGAGGTGGATATTTATAGGCTTTTTTTAGTGAAAACAAACTTTTTTTAGAGTTTTATATGATATAATGATATGTGTTGACTCATTGCTTGTATACATACGCATACATTTACAGAACTGTTTTCTCTTCTAGGATCCTTCTGTTACACAAGTGACAAGAAATGTTCCTCCAGGGCTAGATGAGTACAATCCTTTCTCTGATTCAAGAACAGTAAGCACATTTATTTATTAGTAATGCTGTTAATTTTTTTAGGTAAGATTTGTGGGGTATTGTTTTCAGAGTTTGGGACTGATCTAAAACATACAAATTGGGGAACGAGAGGCTGGAGAGCAGCACTGCGGAAAGAGATCTAGGTGTTTGGGTTGATGGCAAGTTGAATATGAGTCAACAGTGTGCCCTGAGAGCCAAAAGGGTCAGCTGGGTCCTGGGGTGCATCAAGCACAGCATAACTAGCCGGTCGAGGGAGGTGATTGTCCCTCTCTACATTGCACTTGTGCAGCCCCACCTCGAGTACTGTGTGCAGTTTTGGGCGCCTCGATATAAGAAGGATATCAAACTATTAGAGTGTGTCCAGAGGAGGGTGACCAAGATGGTGAAAGGCCTCGAGGGCAAGACTTAGGAGGAGTGGCTGAGGTCACTTGGCTTGTTCAGCTTGGAGAAGAGAAGGCTGAGGGGTGACCTCATCACAGTCTACAACTTCCTCAAGGGGGGCAGCGGAGGGGCAGGTGCTCAACTCCTTTCTCTGGTGACCAGCAATAGGATATGTGGAAATGGAATGAAGCTGCATCAGGGGAAGTTCAGATTGGATGTTAAGAAAAGGTTCTTCACTGAGAGAGGGTGGTCGGTCACTGGAACAGGCTCCCAAGGGAAATGGTCATGGCACCAGGCCTGTCAGAGTTCCAAGGAGTGTCTGGATGATGCCCTTAGTCATATGGTTTAGTTTTAGGTAGTCCTGTGAGGAGCAGGGAGTTGGACTCGATGATCCTTATGGGTCTGTCCTGGTTTGGCCTAAACCAGGCCAATTTTGCT
The DNA here is from genome assembly GCF_013368605.1 of Nyctibius grandis. Classification (NCBI taxonomy): domain Eukaryota; kingdom Metazoa; phylum Chordata; class Aves; order Nyctibiiformes; family Nyctibiidae; genus Nyctibius; species Nyctibius grandis. The sequence continues at coordinate 645,927 of NW_027167472.1, forward strand.
TTCAGCGATTTTTGCTTTCAGCGATTTTTGCTTTCAGCGAAGTCTCTTCTAAGTAACTGCACTTTCTGAAACTAACTGCATGTTTTGCAGACAGTGTCTGCTTCTAGGACTGATAATGCTCAAAGTTTGTAGTTATCACTGAGGCACCGGTAGGGATGTTATGCAGAAAGGCTCTTGCTGTACTTAGTCTTAGAGAAACCAAGGTCACTGCTAAATTCCTCACTGCTTACGAGTGAAGAGCCGCAGGGGGGTTGCAGTTGTTTTTTGCCTCTAATTTTTGTAGCTTTAATTTACTTTATGCTTATTTTCACCCAGGGTGGGGGGGAATACAAGGTATGGGGTAGTAAATTCATACTGTAACAGCATTTCTCGGTGATTACTTTTTGATAGTGAAGATCTTGTGCAAGATCTGCAAAATGTATCAATGATTGCTGCCTGTCAGTATAATTTTTAAACATTCAAATACTATAGTTTTCAAATGTAGACTTATATTTCCTGTGGGAAATCTGGTAGTGCTGATAGGGAATGTTGGTATTTGAGTCTTTGCAATACAACAGTAAGGTTTCATACCTTAGGTTTTTAAAATGCTAGAGTGGAAGAAGCTGCTTTTTTTTTTTTTGAGCTAGCAACAATATTTAATAATTCTCCAAAATTTTTTCTCCTAACTCACAATACCACAAATTATATTTGATTTATTTTTCTGAAGCCTGAAGAGTTTCAGATAATAAATTATAAATGTCAGGTATGTCCGTTTAAAATCAGTAGGTCTTGTTTAAAAAAAAAAATCTAGAGTTACTTTGACTTTTTTTATTACTTATCTACTTATTTTAACATGCAGCTCTGTGGGAAAAGGAAAACCTTAACCATATACTTCAGTTATCTGGCTTCTAACAGTCAGCTGTGTATATATAAAAAATTCTAATTTCTCATTACAGTTGTCACTCATACAGAAAAATTGGGAGGATGGGGAAAATCTTGAAGTCAGTGTTCAGATCTACTGAACATGTGCTATGTTCATGCACTGTGATTCAATTAATAATCTATGGGATGTTACCAAACTTATAAAATTTGTCTATTGAATGAGCAGTTCTTTCTGCAGAGGAAAGAAATGAACTTGTGCAGGCTTTCTTTTCAGTAAAGTATATATTCAGCTAAGAGTGCAGTAATAATCAACCTTTAGATTATACTCCCCTTCCTCTTTCTGCATCTTGTGGATGCTGAATACGTAAAGTAGTATTCCATAATTATATGCATTTGCAGGAATGTGCTTAGATACCTGAGGATATGCTCACAATTACATGTGCTCACCTCTTTTTGTACCAGCATTTTGTGCAAGAGAAGGTTATACTATGTGTATACAAATGTATGCAACAGGAGTAAGGGAAAATAAAGTGGAATTTGAATGCCTTTAAGGATTGGATGAACAGAGGTAGAAAGCAGGGTCTGTGAATATTAGACTTGGAGGATTACAATGCCCATCAGGGTAGGGATAGAAATTACTCTGTATTTTGTGTTCTGCTCAGAGCAAAAACAGATGTGCTCTTCAGTTTGAGAATCACTGGCCTGTAAGACTTTAAATGATGTTTGTGTTTCACTACAAGTAACAGCATATAGTTGTAGTCTTTAAGGAAGCTGAGAATGGTATGCTTCAATTAGAAATCCAAATTTTTCCTGTTTATACATCTTAGCTAATGCTAAAATGGTATCTTATGGTCTATAGCATTAACTCAGCATTAACCTTCTTCCCCCCTTCCCTCCAAATTCAAGTTAATAAAACATTCTGGACTGCACAAATATTTCTCCATTGCAAATCCAGGCAGGGATATGTTTCTTCTGTGAGAAAGTGACTTCAAACTCTGAATACTGACATTGATTATCTTAGCTCAGTTGTGTTCTCCCTTTGCCAAGGGAGATGCTGCCTATCAATTCTTTCTTGGTTATCAGGATAGTACAGAAAAAAAAAAAGTAAATTGTATTCCCCTCCCCCTGTATTTCTAATTATTATTTATTTTTTTTTTTTTAGTATTTCAGTGTATTCACCTTTTCTCTGTCAACTTACATCCTTCACATCTGCAGTAGGAAATTTGGTAGGAAAATAACATGTAAGATATAATGAGGAAAATGAATGGGCATAGGAGACTTTAGGTCTCAAGTGTCACACCTTGATATGTAATGTAAGAAATCCAGAGTCTTTCTTTTTCGGCTTATCAAATTTCAAAGCTTGTCTCAGTTTTGATTGTTAAACCAAACAAAGTTTTCAGTGAATGGTATAAATGTCAGACTAAATATCGTTGCCTGCATCTTCAGTGGTTTTGTCTCCAGCTCTAACAGTCACCATGGAGAGGACTTTGTCTTTTTTCATGTTTCTGAAAAGAACAAGGAACAGATTAGATTAGACAATTAGTATTTTTACTTCATCATTTAATGAAACTACTGTTAAAGAAGGCTTTTAAACTCTTCCAGTTTCTACAAGTATTGCTAATGCAGGTTGAACTCCTCTGAGCACTGTGTATATATGTATAACATGTATAGACACAATAATGCATATAGAATGCACTTTCAAACTGATACATTACAATTTTGAAAAAATTAATTACTGGAGGTGGGGGGTTTTTTTGGTTGGTTTTAAGAGGCATATTTGAATGTATTTTTTTCAGTAAATTCCTGGACAGCTCCTCTCCTATCTTGCATTCACACACAGTGAAGTGTTTATAGGAAATCAGATTGATCAGCTACACCTGGCTTCTTTTGGAAGTCTTCCCCCCCCCCCCCCCCCCCCATGAATAAACTACTTCACCCACATGGGAAAATCTATTCAAGAGAGAACTACTTTTGAGCATTTATCTCCAGCCAACCTCTTCTCTTCAGGAGAGGTCATACTAATTTGCTTTTTCTCCTAGTGCAGCTGTGACAACAAGGCATGAAATAAAAAGATCTATCCCAGAAGTACCATTTGGGGTAGGGACAAAAAGGGGTGCTGTAGACAGAGGTTGGTTGAACTTCAGAATATGAGTATCTTATATAATCTGTCACTGAGGGTCAAAGACCATGGATCTGTGAATTAAAGTCTCTCTAAAAGCAGTCAACTTGATTCCCCTGGCCAAATGTGGGTGGTATATCATGATATGATATGATATTATTCAGTGATGGCTGGAGGTTATTGCAGTCCTCACAATACAAGTCTGAATAATTAGTGCTAGAGTTACACCCTTAAGAAGACAAAATTGCCAATCATCTGTCTTGCTGTGAATGTCTTGTCAGTCCTATCTAGGCTGTAAGTCAGTCATGTATCTCTCTCCCATACCCAAATCCCTAAGCCACCAATAGCACTTGGACAGGTAACCAACACCCCATGAACAGACAGGTATGGTAAAGTAAGTGCCAAGTCATAGGTTGCAAGGGACCTCTGGAGGTCATCTTTTTCAATCTCCCCTATTCAAAGTTGGTCACTAAGTCACATTGCTCAGCATCTTGTCCTGGTGAATTTTGAATATATCCAGGGATGGAGATCCTGTGACCTCACTGGGCAACCTGTCCCAGTGTTTGGCAGTTCTTGCAGTGAATTTTTTTCCCCCTAATATCTAATTAGTTTGCTGTGTTCCAACAAGTAACATGCTGTGTAATAAAAGCAGCAGCATCTTTTCCCAGCAATCCCATGTGTATGCTGATCAATAAGGGAATCAAAATGTATGTTTCATTTCTTATACATAGTAAATTATATATTAGGGCAGAATTCTACAGCATTAGCCTGATATGTGGACAAGCCAGACTTTGCTTCAGTAAGTATGAGATTAGGAAATGAAAGAATTCTTACAGGATGATTGTGACGTTCTTCTCAGGTAAGAAACACTGATCAAGTCTTGTTTTAAAATTTTCATTATGCCTGATGTGGGGCCAAGTCTTCTAGGTTCCATAAGGATGGACTGAACTGTTAAATTTGAGAGGGGAAGGAAGAGGCTTGACTTCTGCTGCCCTGAAGCCACCTGAGAAGCCTATATCTACCCATCTACTTCTGAGACAAAAGAAGGCACAGTAGTTTTTGGGATGCTCTGGTATGAACTGCATAAGATGTTCATCAAGGTTAAAGGAGTTACCTGGCAAATGCCAGATTCACTGGTTTCTTTCAAAGCTGCCTCAGCAATTTTTATTCCTAGAAATCCTATGTCAATAAAAATCAAAATAACATAGAGAGACAAAAGTATACTGAACAATGAGAATTCCTGTTCTGCTTATTTAATAGTTATGGATCTCAGTGTCTTTATGAAATGTCCATTACTTCTCAAAACTACTTTCTGCAGTTACCTAGTTTGACATCTTCAGGATTTTGATAGTTATTGACCAAGTGTCTCTCTCCCACTTGCATCTTTTGTGCTGATAAAACATTTGAGGTCACCTTAGAAAGTGGATGTTTGCTTTTGGTTCTAAATAGCAAATCAGTTGCTCCTGTAACTAGCTCTAATCTGACCACTTGGTAATAGTATTTCCCCAGTAAGATTTACATTTACACTTACTGTATACAATTTTTGTCCGTATTAAATTGATGTCCCTTGCCAACCTTTTTAAAACCTAAATCTGAGCTATTGCTTTTCAGAATGGCTTAAAAATGCCTCCAATTTTAGACTTCTTGCATCTCGTACAACAGCACTTATGGCATTTCAGACAATTTTTCAATACAACAGCTTGCAAATACTTCTCAATTTCAGACTGTAAAGAACCGACTGTATGCTAGCTAACATACCAGTAAGGATTTTTATTGGAATTGTTTTGGAGCTTTTTTTATGAAGTTAGCTTAATTCTTAATTATGAAGTTAGCTTAATTCTTAATTGAGCTAACTTCAGAGGTGGCAATTAGAGCAAACCTATGCTTACTGTATATTTTGAAATTGATGTGAGACACTTGTGCAAATAAACTTGTGGAATTTTGTTTTTGTCACGGTTTAAAGCTGGGCTGGCGATTAAACCTGCAGCAGACGCTCTCTGTTAACCCTCCCCCCCCCCACCCAAAGGGAAAGGGAAAAGGGAGAGAGACTTACGGGTTGGAAAGTTAAAACAGTTTTAATAAACCTATAATAATGAAAAAGAGTATAATAATAATATTGGAATAATCAAATATATACAAATATATATACAAAACCAAGATCGAGCTCCCCCGATGTCGGCAACGTCACCACTGGCACTGCAGGGCAGGCTCCGGGAAGGCCCAGGCTGGGCCTAGCGACGGTCGAGAGCTGGATTCAGGGATGCACGGATCGGGATCGGGGGCAGCAGGAAAACAGTCGGAGTCCTCCTTGGACACCGGCCATAGCAGAAAGAGCAAGCCAAGAGCGAGCAAGAGTGCGAGACCCTCGTGATCCCCCTGCTTTATACCGAGAATGACGTGTATGGGGTGGAATACCCTCGTTGGTCAATTTTGGGTCACCTGCCCTGTCTGCTCCCCACTGCAGCTGTGACCCCCCTTTGGCTTTTCACTTGTAAGCAGTGAGGAATTCAGCAGTGACCTTGGTTTCTCTAAGAAAAAGTACAGCAAGAGCCTTACTGCACAACATCCCTACCGGTGCCTCAGCGATAACTACAAACTTCGAGCGTTATCAGTCCTGGAAGCAGACACTGTCTGCAAAACATGCAGTTAGTTTCAGAAAGTGCAGTTACTTAGAGGAGACTTAGCTGAAAGTAAAAATCACTGAAAGGAAAATTGGCCCGGTTTAGGCCAAACCAGGACATTCCACCCCTTATTCCATACCATTCACGTCATACTCAGATCACCACTAACTTTTCATTTTAAAATATATACAGATAACATTAGTTTATGATTCATCTCTATAAAAAAAAAAAAAAAAAAAAGTTCATCAAGTTCATTTAGTTCAGGATTGTGGGTTTCCATCTGGCTAGGAGTCTCTCAGGGCAGGAGACATGGTAGGAGTTTTGTCACGGTTTATGCCCGCAGGTTGCAGGTTAAAGATGTCAGTCTCGAGGAGGTTACTGGACGCCACTTGCAGCTAGCTCTGGTCTCGTCACCACTGTCTTAACCTGAAAGACACTTATGAACACTGTTAGTATTATGCAGCAATTAACATCATGCAGTTCAGAATTAAGTATTCTCACCCAAGATCAGATCACCTTCAGGGACACATCGGACTCCACTATCCTGCAGCATCACCCACCAAGTACATCCAGGTCCTTGAGCAAAAGCAATCCCATGAATGGGTTTACCTTTGCCTGTAGCAGGAAGAACCCAGACAGTTTTTCCCAACAGATTCCTTTCATGCACCACAGGGACTTTATCCCCTTCTACTGTATGTAAAAGGTCTGACTGAGCAGGGCCAGCTCGGTTGATAGATCCTCTGGTGTTAACTAGCCAGGTAGCTTGTGCCAAATGCTTATCCCAGTTTTTAAAGGGTAGTTTTTAACAGCCCATTGTATCGTTCAATTTTCCCAGATGCTGGTGCATGATAGGGGATATGATATACCCACTCGATGCCATGCTCTTTGGCCCAGTTATCTATGAGACTGTTTTTGAAATGAGTCCCATTGTCTGACTCAATTCTCTCTGGCGTGCCATGTCGCCACAAGATTTGCTTTTCAAGGCCCAGAATAGTGTTCCGGGCAGTGGCATGGGGCACAGAGTATGTTTCAAGACATCCGGTGGTTGCCTCCACCATGGTAAGCACATAGCGTTTACCCTGGCGGGTTTGAGGGAGTGTGATATAGTCAATTTGCCAGGCCTCCCCATATTTATACTTCAACCACCGCCCCCCATACCACAAAGGTTTTAACCGTTTGGCTTGCTTAATTGCGGCGCATGTTTCACAATCATGGATAACCTGTGCAATAGAGTCCATAGTTAAGTCCACCCCTCGGTCACGAGCCCATCTGTATGTTGCATCTCTCCCTTGATGACCTGAAGTGTCATGAGCCCACCGAGCTAAAAATAGTTCACCTTTATGTTCCCAGTCCAAGTCTATTTGGAACACTTTAGCAGCTTGATCTGCTTGTTGGTTGTTTCGATGTTCCTCAGTTGCCCGACTTTTAGGTACGTGAGCATCTACATGACGTACCTTCACGACTAGTTTCTCTAGCCGAGTAGCAATATCTTGCCACAGTTCAGCAGCCCAAATAGGTTTACCTTTACGCTGCCAGTTGCTTCGCTTCCACTGCTTTAACCACCCCCACAAGGCATTTGCTACCATCCATGAGTCAGTATAAAGATACAGCCTTGGCCGCTTTTCTCGTTCAGCAATGTCTAGAGCCAGCTGGATGGCTTTTACCTCTGCGAATTGACTTGATTCACCTTGTCCTTCTGTGGCTTCTCTGACTCGTCGTATGGGACTCCATACAGCAGCTTTCCACTTCCGATGCTTTCCTACAAGACGGCAGGATCCATCGGTGAACAGGACGTACTGCTTCTCATCCTCTGGTAGTTCGTTATATGGTGGGGCTTCTTCAGCACGTGTCACCTCCTTTTCTGGTGGCATTCCGAAGTCTTTGCCTTCTGGCCAGTCCATGATCACTTCTAAGATTCCTGGGCGATTAGGGTTTCCTATTCGAGCCCTCTGTGTAATTAATGCAATCCATTTACTCCATGTAGCATCAGTTGCATGATGAGTAGTAGGAACCTTACCCTTGAACATCCAGCCTAATACTGGTAATCGAGGTGCCAGGAGAAGTTGTGCTTCAGTACCAATTACCTCTGAAGCAGCTCTAACTCCTTCATATGCTGCCAGTATCTCTTTTTCAGTTGGGGTGTAATTGGCCTCGGAGCCCTTGTATCCTCGACTCCAAAATCCTAGGGGTCGACCTCGAGTCTCCCCTGGCACTTTCTGCCAGAGGCTCCAGGTAGGACCATTGTCCCCAGCTGAGGTGTAGAGCACATTTATAACATCTTGTCCCATACGGACTGGTCCAAGGGCTACTGCATGCACAATCTCTTGTTTAATCTGTTCAAAGGCCTGTCGTTGTTCAGGACCCCACTGAAAATCATTCTTCTTTCTGGTCACTTGATAAAGAGGGCGTACAATCTGGCTGTAATCTGGAATATGCATTCTCCAGAAACCCACAACACCTAAGAAGGCTTGTGTTTCCTTTTTGTTAGTTGGTGGGGACATAGCTGTTATTTTGTTGATCACCTCTATCGGGATCTGGCGACGCCCATCTTGCCATTTAATCCCTAAAAACTGGATCTCCCGGGCAGGTCCCTTGACCTTGCCTCTTTTTATGGCAAAACCAGCTTTCAGAAGAATTTGGATTATTTTCTCCCCTTTGTCAAAAACTTCTGCTGCTGTATCACCCCATACAATGATGTCATCAATGTATTGCAAATGTTCTGGAGCTCCACCCTTTTCTAGTGCAGTCTGGATCAGTCCATGGCAAATAGTAGGACTGTGTTTCCACCCCTGGGGCAGTCGATTCCAGGTGTACTGGATACCTCTCCAGGTGAAAGCAAACTGTGGCCTGCACTTTGGTGCCAAAGGAATAGAGAAAAATGCATTAGCTATGTCTATGGTGGCGTACCACTTGGCTGCCTTTGACTCCAGTTCGTATTGAAGTTCTAGCATGTCTGGCACAGCAGCACTCAGTGGTGGCGTAACTTCATTTAGGCCACGATAGTCCACAGTTAATCTCCATTCTCCATCAGACTTTCGCACTGGCCATATAGGACTATTAAAGGGTGAGCGAGTCTTACTAATCACTCCTTGATTTTCTAATTGTCTAATCAGTTTATGAATGGGGATCAGGGAGTCTGGATTGGTGCGATATTGTCGTCGGTGCACCGTGGTAGTAGCAATTGGCACCTGTTGTTCTTCAACCTTTAGCAACCCCACAACAGAAGGATCCTCTGAGAGGCCAGGCAAGGTAAACAGCTGTTTAATGTCCTCAGTCTCTACAGCTGCTATACCAAAGGCCCATCTATACCCTTTTGGGTCCTTAAAATACCCTCTCTTGAGGTAGTCTATGCCAAGGATGCACGGAGCATCTGGGCCAGTCACAATGGGGTGCTTTTTCCATTCATTTTTAGTTAGGCTCACTTCGGCCTCCAATACAGATAACACTTGAGATCCCCCTGTTACTCCTGAAATACTGATAGGTTCTGCCCCTTTATGATCCGATGGCATTAGGGTGCACTGTGCACCAGTGTCTACCAAGGCTCGATACCTTTGTGGTTTTAATGTGCCAGGCCATCGAATCCACACTGTCCAGTAAACTTGGTTGTCCCTTTCCTCCACCTGGCTGGAGGCAGGGCCCCCCTAATCAAGAAATGGATTCGTGCTGCTCACAGGGACTGGACCTTCATTTCTCCTATTCACACTTGGGAAAAAGTGATTTGAGGCCCATCTCCCCTGACTGGGGTCCTGCTCACTGGTAACTGGAGCAGCCATCCTCCTAGAAAAATTCTCTCTGGTATTTCTTTTAGCTTGCAACTCACGTACTCGCGCCTGTAGGGTACTGGTAGGTTGTCCATGCCATCTGTTCATGTCCTCCCCATAACCACGCAGGGCAAACCACAGGATACCTCGTGATGTGTTCCGTTTCCTTTGAGCTGGTCCTGTAGGAGGGCGTTTTCTCCTAACAGCTGCAACGCGGGCCTGTGTAGGTAGAGAGTCAAGTTTATTCTCTATCCTGGACAGTTTGTCTGACAGTTGTTTAAATGAGTCTTTGTTTTCCTTAGTCAGTTTTTCCACAGCCGAGATGCGTGCCTGCAGTGGGGAAGAAATACTATCTTCATACTGTCGCATACAGTTAGCCATTTTGCCCACACTAGGTCGTGCCATAGCATCTTCTCCCCAGACTAATATTGACAATGTGTGGGTATATGTTGGTGGAGCATTCTTCACAACCTTCTGGAACATGGATCGGTTGCATTCCACTTCATCAGGATCTACAGGATCTACAATGTCCCGTGGGTGTCTATAAATGATCTCTTGCACAGCTAGTTGTCTAAGGTAGTTAATACCTTTTTCTATAGTGGTCCATTTGCTCAGGTGGCTCATAACATCATCTTTATAGGGATACCTGCTCTTTACAGCTGACAAGAGTCGCCTCCAGAGACTGATAGTGTTTGACTTTCTTGCAAGCGCCTTATCAATACCACCATCTCTGGACAGGGATCCCAACTGTCTGGCTTCTCTACCGTCTAATTGCATGCTATCTGCCCCATTATCCCAGCATCGGAGCAGCCAGGTAATAATTGGCTCACCATCATAACGGCTGAAATCTTTCCTTATATTTCTCAGGTCCTTCAGGGATAAGGAGTGGTAGGTTATCTCTACATCCGAGTCCTCCTCCTGTGATAGTTCTGCTTTAGAACGACCTTTCTTCTGTGATGGGTCTGCTTTAAAATGACGATCAAGGGAACCCCCATCTGTGTCGGGCCCTGACTCTGCCTGAGAAGGGCCCTCACCTGGGTCATGTGATGGCTCTGCCTTAGAAGGCTCTGAGTCATCATCCTCCTCTTCACGAGCTGATTTCTTTTGGTATTTCTTCCTGGTTACAGGAGCAATTGGTACAGATTCGTTAGATGCTGGGGTCTGAGTAGATGCAGTGGCTGTCGTGGGAGTGCTGAGACTCGTTAGAGTCTGAGTAGCTGCAGTGGCCATCTTGGGGGGTGTAGCAGCTGTGGTGCAGGCTGCCGAGGTTTCAGTGGATTTAGTGGCTGTAGTGGCAGCACACGCTGTAGGATCTGAGGTAGCTGCACAACACCTACAACTGTCCCTGCACCGATATTTAATCTTATCCCACATCAGAAACACATTCAGGATAACCGAAAATAAAAACATGCCACCTAGACAGCACCATCCGAATTTCACAAAATCTAGAGGAATCAGCTTGGCAGAAAAGGAGAAGGTACTATTTCCCGAAGTAAAACTGGAAGTGTAATCATTAACACAATCAGCTAAAGGACGCCCGGAGTCCGCAGATAAAATCGCTGCTACCGCGGTCAGAATAGTAACAGCCCAGTTTATCACGACATAAATCAGTATGAAACGCCATAACAAAACAATGCACATTGACCAGTGCCCAGCAGTGATAAACTGCACATAAACAGTAACAAACAGCGCATACGGCAAGTAAGGTATCATTACACTTAACTCTGTAAAAGGCTTTATAAAGAGATGAGATAACACAGCATTCAAAAATGACATCAGCATCTTCGCTATCTGTTTTAATTTCCAACCCCTCGTAAATCTCAAAGGAAGAAATCTGATACTCTCTCAGCTGAGCTCTCCGGGTCTCCTCCCGCCGGAGCCGGGATTCGACTTATCAGAGCAACCTGTTGGAGCTTCTCTCGTGCCCCACGTTGGGCGCCAATAAATCTGTCACGGTTTAAAGCTGGGCTGGCGATTAAACCTGCAGCAGACGCTCTCTGTTAACCCTCCCCCCCCCCACCCGAAGGGAAAGGGAAAGGGAAAAGGGAGAGAGACTTCCGGGTTGGAAAGTTAAAACAGTTTTAATAAACCTATAATAATGAAAAAGAGTATAATAATAATATTGGAATAATCAAATATATACAAATATATATACAAAACCAAGATCGAGCTCCCCCGATGTCGGCAACGTCACCACTGGCACTGCAGGGCAGGCTCCGGGAAGGCCCAGGCTGGGCCTAGCGACGGTCGAGAGCTGGATTCAGGGATGCACGGATCGGGATCGGGGGCAGCAGGAAAACAGTCGGAGTCCTCCTTGGACACCGGCCATAGCAGAAAGAGCAAGCCAAGAGCGAGCAAGAGTGCGAGACCCTCGTGATCCCCCTGCTTTATACCGAGAATGACGTGTATGGGGTGGAATACCCTCGTTGGTCAATTTTGGGTCACCTGCCCTGTCTGCTCCCCACTGCAGCTGTGACCCCCCTTTGGCTTTTCACTTGTAAGCAGTGAGGAATTCAGCAGTGACCTTGGTTTCTCTAAGAAAAAGTACAGCAAGAGCCTTACTGCACAACATCCCTACCGGTGCCTCAGCGATAACTACAAACTTCGAGCGTTATCAGTCCTGGAAGCAGACACTGTCTGCAAAAACATGCAGTTAGTTTCAGAAAGTGCAGTTATTTAGAGGAGACTTAGCTGAAAGTAAAAATCACTGAAAGGAAAATCGGCCTGGTTTAGGCCAAACCAGGACAGTTTTGTATTACCTTTTTAATTGTACAAAGAACCATCTGCCTTACTGTTTGTCTACTAGACAAGAAATGATTGTCTTTGACTTTTATTGAGTATGAAATGCGGAATCAAACTCTATAACTCATTAAAGGGTTATAAAGCAGGTATGTTTATTACAGCGCTGGGTGCAGGGGGGATCTCTCCTCCAAACTTGCACACTGGATCACAAAGGAAGCATCCATTTATTATGCAAAATATACATATTCATTAATATGATATACCTATTCATTATTATGGGCTGGGTTATTACAATTAGTTCTGGAAATAGGTGTGACTATGGTAATTATTTCCAGGAACTCATTATCATAAGTCTTCTCCTTCTGATGCTTGCGCACTGTTATCTGGTGGTCGTCTATGGGGGCCTTCAGGATGAAGGCTCGTAGTCTTCTTCACTCTGTACTTTTCACCTTTGTCCTAGAATGCTGAGTTGGCTGTGCTCCAAACCGCAAGACCAGTTCTAACCTGTTTTGGGTACCAGCAGTTCCTCCTACCTATACCTTTTCTGCTTGTTAGGAGAGTTTTGGGCCTCTTGTTATCTGGTTGCTATGCCAACGAATGTTTTATCTCTTTGCCTCCCTTTTCATTCCAAGATGATTTAATTCTTGGCCTGTTTTCCTGTATCAATTCCCCCCTTTTCTTTCTCCTTTGCAAATTCTTTTGCTAGATGGCACCGTTCCCTTTAAGGGTATTGGCAAAATATTTGCCACTCTCCACGTTCTGTCTTAGTTTATGTTTTTTCCCCTCCTCATAAGAGTTCTCAGTTCGTTTACACATCCACATAAAGCATTGCAACATGCAACAAATTGGTAATCCTAATACAATGATCATGGTAACTACAATAAAAAGCTGTTTAAGCCATTTGAAATTAGGTAGCCAAGAAGTGAGCGTCTCCCAGAGTTCAGTAAACCCAAACGAGGTATCGTCTAAGGTTATTTGATGTAATGTTTTAGTTCGTTCCCAGATTTTTGCTAAGTCAGTTTCTATTCGCTGGTCTTGATTAACATAAGTGCAACAGCTTTGGTTTATTACTGCACATACTTCTCCTTTACTGTATAACATATCTAAGGCTAATCTGTTTTGTAATGCTAATTTGGAAACACTTCTTATTTCTAGCTGTTGTGCTTGTATGGCATCAATTGTGGCGTTCGTAGCTAATTCCATCGTAGCCGAAAGGTTTACTATAGCTTTCTCTAGCTCACTTACTCCTAACCATGGCACGAACCATCGAGCAAAACTGTGAAAGCCCCAGGGTCTGTCTATGAGGGGGTTATTGGTTCGTTTGAATCTTCTCATATATGATCTCATCCATCCCTGTGTAATATTTCTGTGTATGGTCACATTGGGAGCTATCACCCCTAAGGTGCATGTTCCTTTCCAGTGTTCAGGTAGAATTTTCCAAGCTGTGTCATTACATAACCGGTACCACCCTTTTCCCTCTGGGACCGGCCAGGCAGTAGTGATATTCGGGTTTAGGGATGTTCCAATGTTGAGAGTCTGGTTGCAACCTGTATGGTTTCCTATGAATGTTGAGTTGATGCAGTCTGCTCTTCCCGTCCCTTTAGGAGGGTTGCATCTCCGCACACACATACGCTATTGTTGCTTGGAACAAGGTTTGTAAGTTCCACCCTTCCACAAAGCCGTGTTCGTGTTCACCCATAGAGAAGTATCCATTCCTTCTTATGCATGGGAACTCCCCCTAGTGATATACCCTTTCCCCCATGTTCTGGAAGATGGGTACAAATCCAACACTCATTTATATTTAGTATTCTGGAGATGTTCTGGATTAGAGTTAAATGTGTATTCTGATTCTATTCCCCATATACCTGCCAATACCCCAACAATATTATTCCAAGGGTGTAAAAGATCCTCATGTTTGTTTTCTTCAGCTACCTATAATTTTGATTAGGATAAAAAAACAAATACACAGAATAAACAATAAACACACTGGGTTACATGACCTGACTGATTTTCACCTTCAAGGGTCCTTCAGAAGTAATTTTCCAGAGTCCTTTTGGGGCCTTTTTCACTTGAGAGTAGTGAATCCACGCAGGTTGTTTCTTGATCTTGATTGCAGTAAAGGTTGTTAGCAGCACCTGAAAAGGCCCTTCTCACTTTGGCTCCAGTGGAGAATCTGAAAGAGATCTGATATATACATAATCCCCTGGCTCAACATTATGTACAGGTCCATCAAGACCTCGGGCTCTAGTTCCCAAAACTAGCTTTTCTATTTCCCTAAGTTGTTTTTGCAAGCTTATTACATGATCAGCCAATATCTCACTTCTGATTTGGGTTGATATTCCTGCTTGTACAATGTAGGGTCTTCCATACATTATTTCAAAAGACCTTAGCCTTTCCTTGGTTCTGGGCTTAGTCCTAATTCATAGGAGTGCCAAGGGTAACGACTGGGACCAAGACAAACCGGCTTCTTGTCCCAGTTTTACAATTCGCAACTTAAGTAGGTGGTTCATTTTTTCTACTTGACCACTTGATTGTGGGTGGTATGGTATGTGTCATTGCCAATCTATCCCCAAAAGGTCACTAACTTGTTGGACGACTTTTGCACCAAAGTGTGGCCCCCGATCTGATGAGATTACCACGGGAACCCCAAATCTCCGTATTATTTCTTGTACTAGTACCTTGGTTACCTCCTTAGCTTTATTGGTTTGGCAAGGGAATGCTTCTGGCCATCCTGAAAAGGTATCCGTCAAGACTAACAAGTATCGAAACCCCCCTTTTCTGGGAAGTTCTAAAAAATCAGTTTGCCACTGTTGCCCAGGATAATTACCTTTCCCTATCTGTCCAGGCTTGGTTTTAGGTCCTGTTTTGGGATTGTTTTGCAAACAAACTTCACATTGCTTTGTTACTTGTTTAATAGTGGTGTACAAGTTTCGGACGACTATCAGCCGGCTCAAATACCGATACAGGGCCTCTGTTCCCCAATGGGATTTTCTATGCTCTGCCATGACTATGGCCCATAACAATGCGAATGGTATTATTATTTTACCTTGTGGAGTTTTTATCCATTTACCTTTCTCTATTTTTTCCCCCTAAGTCTTTGTCACGGTTTAAAGCTGGGCTGGCGATTAAACCTGTGGCAGATGCCCTCTGTTATCCCCCCCCTCCCCCCAGAGGGAAAGGGAAAGGGAAAAGGGAGAGAGACTTCTGGGTTGGAAAATTAAAACAGTTTTAATAAACTATAATAATGAAAAAAAAAGTATAATAATAATAATAGAAATAATCAAATATATACAAATATATATACAAAACCAAGACTGAGCTCCCCTGAAGTCAGCCACGTCACCACCGGCACTGCAGGGCAGGCTCCGGGAAGGCCCAGCCTGGGCCTAGCGATGGTCGAGAGCTGGATTCAGGAACGCACGGATCGGGATCGGGGGCAGCAGGAAAACAGACGGAGTCCTCCCTGGACACCGGCCATAGCAGAAAGAGAGCGAGACCCTCGTGATCCCCCCGCTTTATACCGAGAATGACGTGTATGGGATGGAATACCTTCGTTGGTCAATTTTGGGTCACCTGCCCTGTCCGCTCCCCTCTGCAGCTGCGACCCCCCTTCGGCTCTTCACTCGTAAGCAATGAGGAATTCAGCAGTGACCTTGGTTTCTCTCAAGAATAAGTACAGCAAGAGCCTTTCTGCACAACATCCCTACCGGTGCCTCAGTGATAACTACAAACTTCGAGCGTTATCAGTCCTGGAAGCAGACACTGTCTGCAAAAACATGCAGTTAGTTTCAGAAAATGCAGTTACTTAGAGGAGACTTAGCTGAAAGTAAAAATCACTGAAAGGAAAATCGGCCTGGTTTAGGCCAAACCAGGACAGTCTTCTATTAATTTCTGATCTTCCTTAGAATACCTGGGTTCACAATCAATTTGTATTTTACTGTCTGGGACTAAAGATTGCACTTCTGGATTATTTTCTTCAGCTGCTCTTTTGGCCTCCCGGTTCACCATAGCATTGCCCAGTTCTTGAGCGGTGTTTCCTTTCTGATGAGCTTTACAATGCATAACTACCTTTTCGGGCAGCTGCACTGCTTCTAGGAGTTTAAGGATTTCTTCAGCCTGTTTTATATGTTTACCTTGGGTAGACAGGAGTCCTTTCTCTTTCCATACAGCCCCATGAGCATGGACTACCCCAAAAGCATATTTAGAATCAGTCCAGATATTAATTCTCTTGCCTTTGGCCAGTTCCAGTGCTCGGGTTAGAGCTATTATTTCTGCCTTTTGTGCCAAGGTATTTGGGGCAAGGGCTTTGGACTCTATTACCTGGTCTGCAGTAGTTACCGCATATCCTGCTTTGCGGATGCCTTGTCGGACAAAGCTGCTTCCATCCGTATACCAGGAGTCTTCAGCATCTTCCAGCGGCTCTTCCTTTAAGTCGGGTCAACTAGAGTAAACTGCTTCCATAGTCTCCAGGCAGTCATGTGACACTGGTTCTCCTGTGGTTCCGCTGAGAAAAGATGCTGGATTGACAATGTTAGTAACTACTATTTCCACATCACCCTGCTCTACCAGAACAGCTTGATGTTTAAGAAATCTTTGTGGGGAAAGACAGTGCCCTCCTTTTATCTCCAATACTGCTGATACAGTGTGAGATACCAATACTGTAATTTTCTGGCCTAGTGTGAACCTACGTGCCTCTTGAATATTTATCATCACCGCTGCTACTGCTCTCAGGCAGCTAGGCCAACCTTTAATTACTTCATCAAGTTGTTTGGAGAAGTACACCACTGCTCTCCGGTATGGTTCCAGATTTTGGGCCAGAATTTCTAGGGCTATTCCCTGCTTCTCACGAGAGAACAACCAGAAGGGCTTGGTGGTATCTGGCAGCCCTAAGGCAGGGGCGTCCATCAGTGCTTTCTTTAACTGATGAAATTCCCTTTCTACTTCTCCATTCCAGACAAGGTCCTTTTGACAAATTTTCAATAGTTCATAAAGCAGTTTTACCAAGAGTCCGTAGTTATATATCCATAGACGACACCATCCCATCATTCCTAGGAACGTGCGGAGCTCTTTAGCCATCTGTGGTCGAGGGGTCTGACAGATAGCCTCCTTCCTCATTGTACCTAGGGTCTGTTGACCTGCAGTTATCTCATATCCGAGGTAAGTCACTTGTTGTTGGGCCACTTGGGCTTTCTGTGGAGAGACTCGATAACCATTAAGTCCAAGGAAATTCAGCGAACTGATTGTCCATACTATACACAGTTCTTTTGTCTCGGTGGCTATTAATAGATCGTCTACATACTACTCCCGCTCCATGTGGCCGTTCCCATTGTTCTAAGTCTTTGGCTAATTGATTCCCAAAAAGAGTGGGGCTGTTTTTGAACCCTTGTGGCAACACAGTCCATGTTAGTTGTGCTTTTCTTCCGGAGTCTGGGTTTTCCCATTCGAATGCAAACAATGACTGGCTTTCTGGGCTCAAAGGTATGCAAAAGAAGGCGTCTTTCAGGTCCAATATGGTAAACCAAGCCAATTCAGGTACTAATTTGGTTAATAATGTGTATGGGTTTGCCACGACAGGGTGTAGATTCTCTACAATTTTATTGATAGCTCTGAGGTCCTGAACTAATCGATAGCTACCATCTGATTTCTTGACTGGTAAAATGGGGGTGTTATGTTCCAATTCACATTCCGCTAATAGCCCATGCTTAATAAATCGGTCGATGATTGGTTGGATTCCTTCCCTGTCTTCTGTTCTAAGGGGATATTGTCTAACCCTTACAGGCCACATCCCTTGCTTGAGTTTGTTATTGGAGTGGCATTTTTTGCTTTTCCTGGTACCTCTGAGGCCCATACCCCCGGGTATACCTGATTCTGGACTTCCTCAGGCACTCCCCAGCTGACAGGAGTACTTATGAGGACCAAGCTTAAAATTTCAATTAGCTGGTCATTTCCCACCCGGAGTTGTACTTTTCCTTTTTCGAATCGTATTTCTGCCTTTAGTTGCTCTAATAGGTCTCGCCCTAATAAAGGCCTTGGCGAATTGGGCATATATAAGAATTTGTGTATTCCCAATTGTTTTCCTAGTTTAAATTTAAGAGGTTTTAGAAAATACGCCTTTTCACTTTGGCCAGTAGCTCCCCTTACCGTTACAAAGGTATCATCCACGTATGTCAGAGCTTGATTTAAAACCGAAAACGTTGCCCTGGTGTCAACTAGAAATTCTACGCCTTGTCGTTGTTTCCCTAGCTCTAATATAACCAGTGGATCCGCTAGGGTGGAGTCCCCAGGTCCCCATCAGTCCTCTTTGATATGGGCCTGCATCCTTCTTCCTTTTCCCCGCATCTTTGGACACTTGTTTTTCCAGTGTCCCTTCTGTTTACACCACGCACACTGGTCTTTTCCCAGAGTCTTCTTAAGTCCCATACTCCTAAATTCTTTACTTTCCTGTAATGCTGCCACCAACATTCGCTTGTCTTTCCTTCGGTCCTCCTCCTCCCTATTGCTAAACATTCTCCATGCCTCATCTAGTAAAACCTCCAAATCTCTACTTTCCGTCGGTCTCAACTTCTGCAACTTTCTCCGGATGTCTCTTGCCGACTGCCCAATAAATAGAGACACTAGTTGCTGGATTCCTATCTCTGACCCTGGGTCTAGAGGAGTACACCTCCTCATGGTGTATCATAATTTGTCCATGAATTCCGAGGGGAATGATTTAATTCTTGGCCTGTTTTCCCATATCAATTATGTTTTAATTGCATGTATGAAGCAACATTTGTTTTGAGTAACCTGTTTGCATTAAGGCTTAGCGTAACCTCTATTCTCCCTAGTTCTTCTTTATTTGTCTTGTATGCATTTCTATTGAACTTCTGTTTTTTTCCAGTGATTGCTGAATGCTGGGAAAGATATTTATAGGACAAAAAAATTATTTGTGGCTTTATGAAGAAATGGTTTCTGACAAAATGTTATCACAAATAATATTTTTTTTCCCCTTCTTTTTTCCTGTACCCTTTCCTTACTACCTATGTCAGTCCAATAATAATCAATCATCTTATGTGTTAGCTGGACTCCCTTTAAGTCTATGCAGTTCTCCAGATCTGCTATACAGTGCTAGAGCTTGAAGATGTACCTTCTTTGATTTCTCTTCAGTCCTTCTTGCTTCTAGGAAAATCCCAAACTGTACTGCTATGTCTTTTTTTTTTTCCTTCTTTTTTTTTGTTGTTAATGATTTTCCAAGGCAGCTGGATACTTCTGTTTTTTTCATGTTAAGTAGCTGTGGGGTTTTTCCTCACTGCTGTTCAGCTTTGATTAGGGTTATAAAGATGAGTACTTCAGTTTGGTAGGAAGACTTAGTGCAACCTGCGTTTAAAATGTTTGCATACTACAATGTTTTCTTCATTAGGTTCTTGATCTGTATCACAGAATCACAGAATGTTAGGGATTGGAAGGGACCTCGAAAGATCATCTAGTCCAATCCCCCTGCCGGAGCAGGATTGCCTAGACCATATCACACAGGAACGCGTCCAGGCGGGTTTTGAATGTCTCCAGAGAAGGAGACTCCACAACCTCTCTGGGCAGCCTGTTCCAGTGTTCAGTTACCCTCACCGTAAAGAAGTTTTTCCTCATATTTATGTGGAACCTCCTGTGTTCCAGCTTGCACCCATTGCCCCTTGTCCTGTCAAGGGATGTCACTGAGAAGAGCCTGGCTCCATCCTCATGACACTTGCCCTTTACATATTTATAAACATTAATGAGGTCACCCCTCAGTCTCCTCTTCTCCAAGCTAAAGAGACCCAGCTCCCTCAGCCTCTCCTCATGAGGGAGATGTTCCACCCCCTTAATCATCTTTGTGGCTCTGCGCTGGACTCTCTCTAGCAGTTCCCTGTCCTTCTTGAACTGAGGGGCCCAGAACTGGACACAATACTCCAGATGCGGCCTCACCAGGGCAGAGTAGAGGGGGAGGAGAACCTCTCTTGACCTGCTAACCACACCCCTTCTAATACACCCCAGGATGCCATTGGCCTTCTTGGCCACAAGGGCACACTGCTGGCTCATGGTCATCCTGCTGTCCACTAGGACCCCCATGTCCCTTTCCCCTACGCTGCTCTCCAACAGGTCTGTCCCCAACTTGTACTGGTACATGGGGTTGTTCTTGCCCAGATGCAGGACTCTACACTTGCCCTTGTTATATTTCATTAAATTTCTCCCCGCCCAACTCTCCAGCCTGTCTAGGTCTCTCTGAATGGCAGCACAGCCTTCTGGTGTGTCAGCCACTCCTCCCAGTTTGGTGTCATCAGCGAACTTGCTGACAGTGCACTCTATTCCCTCATCCAAGTCATTAATGAATATATTGAATAGTACTGGTCCCAGTACCGACCCTTGAGGGACTCCGCTAGACACAGGCCTCCAACTGGACTCTGTCCCATTGACCACCACTCTCTGGCTTCTTTCCTTCAGCCAGTTCACAATCCACCTCACTACCCGATCATCCAGACCACACTTCCTCAGTTTAGCTGCGAGGATGCTGTGGGAGACCGTGTCAAATGCTTTACTGAAATCAAGATAGACCACATCCACAGCTTCACCATCATCTATCCACCGGGTTATGTCCTCATAAAAGGCTATCAAGTTGGTTAAGCATGACTTCCCCTTGGTGAAGCCATGTTGACTGCCCCTAATGATCCTCCTATCCTTGATGTGCCTAGAGACAGCACCAAGGACAAGTTGTTCCATCACCTTTCCAGGGATGGAGGTGAGGCTGACCGGTCTATAGTTACCCGGGTCCTCCTTCTTGCCCTTTTTGAAGACTGGAGTGACATTCGCTTTCCTCCAGTCCTCAGGCACCTCTCCCGTTGCCCACGACTTAGCAAAGATGATGGAGAGTGGCCTAGCAATGACTTCCGCCAGCTCCCTCAGCACCCGCGGGTGCATCCCATCAGGACCCATGGATTTATGGATGTCCAGGTTGCTTAATTGGTCCCTGACCCAGCCCTCATCTACCAAGACAGACTCCTCCTCTATCCTGACTTCTTCTGGGGCCTCAGGGGTCCGGGGCTCCTCAGGACAGCCTCCAGCAGTATAGACAGAGGCAAAGAAGGCATTCAGTAACTCCGCCTTCTTTTTATCCTCTGTCTCCAGGGCCCCCACCTCATTCATCAGTGGGCCTACATTGCCTCTAGTGTTGGCTTTACCTGCAATGTATTTGAAGAAGCCCTTTCTGTTGTCCTTGACCTCTCTTGCAAGGTTTAATTCCAAGGAGGCCTTAGCTTTCCTAGTTGCCTCCCTACATCCTCTGACAACAGACTTATATTCCTCCCAAGTGGCCAGCCCCTCCTTCCATGATCTGTACACCCTCTTCTTCCACTTGAGTTTGCCCAGCAGTTCCCTGTTTAACCATGCAGGTCTCCTGGTACCCTTCCTTGACTTCCTACCTGCTGGGATGCTCTGATCTTGAGCTCGGAAGAAGCAGTCCTTGAATGCTAACCAACTATCTTGGGCCCCCTTACCTTCTAGTACCCTGTCCCAGGGGATTTCCCCTAGCAATTGCTTGAAAAGGCCAAAGTTGGCCCTCCTGAAGTCCAGGGTTGTGATTCTGCTAGCTATTCTGTTCCTGCCACATGAGATCCTGAACTCTACCATCTCATGGTCACTACAACCAAGGCTGCCCTCAACCTTCACCGCTTCAACCAGACCCTCCTTCTTAGTGAGGATAAGATCCAGCAATGCTCCTCTCCTAGTTGGCTCATCCACCATTTGCATCAGGAAGTTATCATCAATGCACTGGAGGAACCTCCTGGACTGAGGATGGCTGGCTGAGTAGGCCTCACAGGAAATATCAGGGTAGTTGAAATCCCCCATGACAACCAGGCCCTGTAATTGAGAGACTGCTTTCAGCTGCCTGTAGAAGGCCTCATCACCCTCCTCATCCTGATCTGGTGGCCTGTAATAGACACCCACAACAGTATCACCCCTGCCAGCCTGCCCCTTAATTCGTACCCACAAACTCTCAACTCGCTCCTGATCCGCCCCTGGACAGAACTCAATACATTCTAGCTGCTCACTCACATAAAGAGCAACTCCACCACCTCTCCTTAGTGGCCTGTCTTTCCTGAACAAGACATAGCCATCCATGACCACATTCCAGTCATGTGAGGTGTCCCACCAAGTCTCTGTAATTGCCACTAGATCATAGCCCCCCGACCGAACACGGATTTCTAACTCTTCTTGTTTATTCCCCATGCTGCATGCATTGGTGTACAGGCATTTCAGGGAGCGAGCTGAGCACACCGATTTCACCCCAGGGGGATGGGAGGCCTCCTGGTCTACCTCAACACTAGAGCGTTGCCCCAGTGGTGCAAGCCCAGCTACTACCCCATCCCCCTTCGAATCTAGTTTAAAGCTCTCCGAATGAGCCCTGCTAATTCCTGTCCCAGAACCCTTTTGCCCCTACGACATAAACCTTTCCCATGTATTAACGTCACGCCTGGTGTCTTATAAAACCAGCCATTATCAAAGAATCCAAAGCCCTGCCTGTAGCACCAGTCTCGTAGCCAGGTATTTATAGAGAGAATCCTACTATTCCATCCCACGTCATCACCTGAAAATGGAAGGAGGGAGGAGAAAACAACTTGTGCCCCAGACTCTTTCACCAACCGTCCTAGGGCCTTGTAGTTTTTCTTCATCCCCCTCAGACTATGGGATGCAGCTTCTTCCCCACCTGCCTGGAAGATCAGCAGGGGGTAGTAGTCTGTGGCCTTCACCAGGTTGGGGAGTTTCCTTGTGATATCCCTGATTCGGGCTCCAGGCAGACTGCAGACCTCCCTGTGATGGGGGTCAGCTCTGCATATTGGGCCCTCAGATCCCTTTAGGAAGGAGTCTCCAGCCACTAAAACTCTTCTCTTCTTCCTTGTGGAGGAGGTAGCTATACGCCTGTCAGGTTTTTCTGACTGTGGTGGGACCTCTGATATAGGTTGCCTCTCCACCACATCCCCATTGGACTGGCTGTACTCCACTAGGGCTTCATATCTAGTTCTCAGAGGCACCTGGGGAGGCAAGGTGGGAAGGAGGGCACTTGCCTTTTGCCACGGCCATAGACTTGCCTCCACTCACTCCTTTCCTCTAGGTTATTGTTTTCCACCTGAGAGGGGCAGAGTACAGGGGCCCCTCGATCCTGGGAGCTCTCCGGCAGGTGCTCCCATTTTTGTTGCAGGGAAGGCAGAGCCTGGCTCCACCAGTCTATCTCCATTTCAGCCTCCCGAATGCTCCTAAGCCTTTCTACTTCGGCTTGAAGCCTTTCAACCTGGCTTTGCAGCTGTGCCGCTCGGCCGAGCAGATCATCTACCTGCTCACAGCGCACACAGCCCCCTGACACCACAGAGACGCTGTAGCATTCCCTGTAGCCTGCAACCTGCACCATTGCCTCCTTCCGTGGGAGCTCTGTCTGGGTTCCCACATCCATTGTGGTCTTCTTCCGCCGGGTGGAGACCATTGTTCTTTCACTGAGCTGGGAAATACCTGCTGGTGACACCCCTGGTTCACAGCTCCTTGGCGCCTTCCTCGCCTTGTGCACTGGGAGGGAGTCAGCGCCCTCCCCAACGAGCTGCAAACGTCTGTGGCCTCCCCCGCCCCGGGACTCACACAGTCACTGCTGACTCCCCCTCTCCCCTCTGGGCAGGGACTAGTCCCCGTCCTCCCAGAGGCTCTTTATCACCCGATCACAGGGGGTGGTGCTACGCCCCCTCCTCTCCTGATTCGTTGCCGGGAACTTCCGGGTCCAGGGGGAAGCAGCTCGGGGCTGCTGCTCGGGGGGCCCAGAGTATGAAAACCGCCCGGTACAGCCCGATCTCGCCCTTGCCCCGCACTCACCTCAGTCGCTGCCGCCGCTGCCACTGCTGCCGCTGCTGCCGACTGACTGTTTGTTATGGTTTCACCGCATTTAAATCGCCCGCGGTGCCTCCGGCTACGCCCCCTCCTCTCCTGATTCGTTGCCGGGAACTTCCGGGTCCAGGTGGGACTCGGGGCTGATGCTCGGGGGGCCCAGAGTACGGAAACCGCCCGGTACAGCCCGATCTCGCCCTCGCCCCGCACTCACCTCAGTCGCTGCCACCGCTGCCACTGCTGTCGCTGCTGCCGACTGACTGTTTGTTATGGTTTCACCGCGTTTAAATCACCCGCGGTGCCTCTGGCTACGCCCCCTCCTCTCCTGATTCGTTGACGGGAACTTCCGGGTCCAGGGGGAAGCAGCTCGGGGCTGCTGCTCGGGGGGGCCCAGAGTATGAAAACCGCCCGATACAGCCCGATCTCGCCCTTGCCCCGCACTCACCTCAGTCGCTGTAGAATCATAGAATGGTTTGGGTTGGAAGGGACCTTTAAAAGTTATCTATTCCAACCCCCCTGCAATGAGCAGGGATGTCTTCAACTAGATCAGGTTGCACAGAGCTCTGTCCAACCTGACCTTGAATGTTTCCAGGGATGGGGCATCTACAACCTCTCTGAGCAACCTGTTCCAGTGTTTCACCACCCTCATTGTAAAAAATTTCTTAGAAGATTGTTTATAATACCTGTGCCTGTTGTGCGTTGAATTATGATCTTTAAATAATAACCCGGAAAAATAAGCACGTTAAAGCAATATTGAACTTCCACCATTAGAAGTAGATCTGAGTACTGACACTTTGTTCCCCTGTGCACAAATTATGAAGCTAAGATTTCATTCTTTATATATATCAACCTAGCAGAAATTCTGGAGGGATACCCAGCAAAAATTAACAACAGAGGTTGAGGCAGATACATGATTTTTCTTATCCTTTCCTTACTACCTCTGACTCTCTTACAAGATCTTCTCTCTACTTTTTCTTGTGCTTATCCCAATTTTTAAAGCTTCCACCCCCCATTGCTTTCAGGGTAGTTTTTAATAACCCATTGCACCATTCAATTTTACCAGCAGCTGGTGCACGATAGGGGATGTGATATACCCATTCGATGCCATGTTCTTTGGCCCAGTTGTCTATGAGATTGTTTATGAAATGAGTCCCATTGTCCGACTCGGTCCTCTCTGGTGTGCCGTGTTGCCACAAGATTTTCTTTTCGAGGCCCAGGATAGTGTTCTGGGCAGTGGCATGGGGCACAGGATATGTTTCAAGACATCCGGTGGTTGCTTCCACCATGGTAAGCACATGGTGTTTACCCTGGCGGGTTTGAGGGTGTGTGATATAGTCAATCTGCCAGGCCTCCCCGTATTTATATTTCAACCACTGCCCCCCCCATACCACAAAGGTTTTAACTGTTACGCTTGTTTGATTGTGGTGCGTGTTTCACAGTCATGGATAACCTGTGCAATAGTGTCCATGGTTAAGTCCACTCCTCGTTCACAAGCCCATCTGTATGTTGAGTCCCTTCCTTGATGACCTAAAGTGTCATGGGCCCATCGAGCTAGAAATAGTTCACCTCTATGTTCCCAGTTCAGATCTATTTGGAACAATTTAACAGCTTGGTCCACTTGTTGGTTGTTCCTCAGTGTCCCGACTTTTAGGTACATGGGCATCCACATGATGCGCTTTCACAATTAGTCTCTCTACCCGGGCAGCAATATCTTACCACAATTCAGCAGCCCAAATAGGTTTACCTCTGCGCTGCCAGCTGCTTTGCCTCCACTGCTTTAACTACCCCCACAAGGCATTTGCCACCATCCACGAGTCAGTGTAGAGGTAAAGCCATGGCCACTTTTCTCGCTCGGCAATGTCCAAAGCCAGCTGGATGGCTTTTACCTCTGCAAACTGACTTGATTCACCTTGTCCTTAAGTGGCTTCTGTGACTTGTTGTGAAGGACTCCATACTGCAGCTTTCCACTTCCGATGCTTTTCTACAAGATGGCAGGATCCATTGGTGAACAGGGCACAAGCCTGTAGGGGAGGGGAGAGACTGTCTTCATATTTTATTTGGGTGGCCACATCACCCACAGTAGGTAACTCTCCCTCTCCTCCCCAGACCAATATTGACAATGTGTGGGCATACGTTGATGGGGCAATCTGTGCCAACTTGCGCAACATAGGTCGGCTGCATGGCATTTCATCAGGGTCTTCAGTTGTCTGTGGGTTGCTATAGATCATCTCCTGCACAGCCAGTTCCCTCAGCTACTTGATACTGAATAGGTATGAGGCTCTGGAACTTGAGGGTCAGGCAGATGATTGTGGAGAAGGTCCATCTGGGGGCTTGCCTAGAATAAGTCAGTCAACCAGACAGATCAGAACTACAGGTGTTAAAAAAGAAAGAAGGATGATTGTAGTGGGGGACTCCATTCTGAGGGGAACTGAGGGCCCCATATGGTGACAGGACCCATCTCACAGGGAGGTCTGCTGCCTCCCTGGGGCCTGGGTAAGGGATATTACCAGGAGGCTCCCTAGACTAATTCAACCCTCTGATTATTACCCATTGCTGGTTGTCCAGGTTGGCAGTGATGAGGTTGATGAGAAAAGCCCTAGGGCAATCAAAAAGGATTTCAAAGCACTGGGGTGACTGGTTGAAGGGACAGGAGCACAGGTGGTGTTTTCCTTGATTCCTCTTGTAGCAGGCAAGAATGGTGAAAGGAGCAGGAGAACCCACCTGATCAACATGTGGCTTAAAGACTGGTGTCATAGGTGGAATTTTGGCTTTTTCGATCATGGGGTGGGTTATACAGCACCAGGCCTGCTTGAAACAGATGGGGTTCACCTGTCTAATAGGGGCAAAAGGATTCTAGCCTGTGAGTTGGCAGGGCTGATTGAGAGGGCTTTAAACTAGGCTTGAAGGGGGAGGGGGATAAAACCTGGCTTGCTGGAAATGAGCCTGGGGTGGAATGCCAGAGTTGGGGGAGAAACCGATAGCCCAGCTGAAGTGCATCTACGCCAACATATGCAGCATGGGTAACAAACAGGAGGAGCTGGAGGTCATTGTGCAGCAGGAAAGATATGACATAGTTGCCATCATGGAAACGTGGTGGGATGCCTCACATGACTGGAGTGCTGTAATGGATGGCTACAAGCTTTTCAGAAGGGACAGAAGAGGAAAGAGAGGTGGTGGGGTGGCCCTTTACATTAGGGAGTGTTTTGATTGTATAGAGCTTAAGGACAGTGATGATAAGGTTGAGTGCCTATGGGTAAGAATCAGGGGGAAGGCCAGCAAGGCAGATATCCTGGTGGGAGTCTGTTATAGACCACCCAACCAGGATGAAGAGGCAGATGAGCTATTGTACAAGCAGCTGGCTGATGTCTCACAATCACTAGCCCTTGTTCTAGTAGGAGACTTTAATTTGCCAGATGTCTGCTGGAAACTCAACTCATTGGAAAGGAGGCAGTCTAAGAGGTTCCTGGAGTGTGTGGAAGATAACTTCCTAACACAACTGGTTGGTGAGCCCACCAGGGGAGGTGTCCCACTAGACCTGCTGTTTACAAACAGAGAAGGTCTGGTGGGAGATGTGGTGGTTGGAGGCCATCTTGGGCACAGTGACCACAAAATGATAGAGTTTTTGATTCTTGGGGAAAGAAGGAAGGGGGTCAACGAAACCTCTACCTTGGACTTCCGGAGGGCGGACTTTGGCCTATTTAGGACGCTGGTTCAGAGAGTCCCATGGGAAATAGTTCTTGATAACAAAGGGGTCCAGGAAAGCTGGACATACTTTAAGAAAGAAATCTTAAAGGCACAGGAGCAGGCCATCCCCATGAGCTGAAAGACGAGCTGTGGGGGAAGAATTCTGGCCTGTTTGAACAGGGAGCTTTCACAGGAACTTAGGGAGAAAAAGGTTTATAATCTTTGGAAAAAGGGGCAGGCAACTCAGGAAGAGTACAAGGATGTCGTTAGGTCATGTAGAAGGAAAATTAGAAAGGCGAAAGCTCAACTAGAACTCAGTCTGGCCACTGCAGTAAAAGATAATAAAAAGTGTTTTTATAAATACATAAACAACAAAAGGAGATCAAGGGAATATCTCCATTCTTTATTGGATGCAGGGGGGGGAACATTGTGACCAGGGATGAGGAAAAGGCTGAGGTGCTTAATACCTTTTTTGCCTCAGTCTTTCACAGTAAGTCCAGTTATCCTCAGGGCAACTGCCCCCCTGAGCCAGTAGACAGGGATGGGGAGCAGAATAGACCCCCTATAATTCAAGAGGAAGTAGTTAGCAACTTGCTGTGCCACTTGAACGCTCACAAGTCTATGGGACCGGACGGTATCCACCCAAGGGTACTGAGGGAGCTGGCGGAAGAGCTTGCTAAGCTGCTCTCCATTTTTTATTATCAGTCCTGGCTAACCGGGGAGGTCCCAGATGACTGGAGGCTGGCCAATGTGACGCCCATCCACAAGAAGGGTCAGAAGGAGGATCCTGGGAACTACAGGCCTGTCAGCCTGACCTCGGTGCCTGGCAAGGTCATGGAAGAGATCATCTTGAGTGCGATTACACAGCACATAGAGGACAACTAGGGGATCAGGCCTAGTCAGCATGGGTTTAGGAAAGGCAGGTCCTGCCTGAGCAACCTGATCTCTTTTTATGAGCAGGTGACCCGCCTAGTGGATGAGGGAAAGGCTGTGGATGTAGTATACTTGGACTTCAGCAAAGCCTTTGATACTGTCTCCCTTGGCATTCTCTTGGATAAGCTGGCAGCCCACAGCTTGGACAGGTGCACTCTTTGCTGGGTTAAGAAGTGGCTGGATGGCCGGGCCCAGAGAGTGGTGGTGAACGGTACCGCATCCAGTTGGCATACAGTCACTAGTGGTGTCCCCCAGGGCTCAGTACTGGTCCCAGTCCTGTTTAATATCTTTATCGATGATCTGGATGAGGGTATGGAGTGCACCCTCAGTAAATTCATGGATGACACTAAGTTGTGTGAGAGTGTTGATCTGCTTGAGGGTAGGAAGGCTCTGCAGAGGGATCTGGACAGGTTAGATAGATGGGCCGAGACTAACGGCATGAAGTTCAACAAGGCCAAGTGCCGGGTCCTGCACTTGGGTCACAACAACCGCATAGAGCGCTACAGGCTGGAGGAAGAGTGGCTGGAAAGCGGCCTGGCGGAAAAGGACCTGGGGGTGTTGATTGATGGCTGGCTGAATATGAGCCAGCAGTGTGCCCAGGTGGCCAAAAAGGCCAACAGCATCCTGGCTTGTATCAGGAATAGTGTGGCCAGCAGGACTAGGGAAGTGATTGTCCCTCTGTACTTGGCACTGGTGAGGCCACACCTTGAATACTGTGTTTAGTTCTGGGCCCCTCACTTCAAGAAAGACATTGAGGTGCTGGAGCGAGTCCAGAGGAGGGCAATGAAGCTGGTGAAGAGTCTAGAGGGTATGTCGTATGAGGAGCGTCTGGGGGAACTGGGATTGTTTAGCCTGGAGAAAAGGAGGCTGAGGGGAGACCTTATTGCTCTCTACAACTTCCTGAAAGGAGGTTGTTGTGAGGTGGGAATCGGCCTCTTCTCCCAGGCAACTAGCAACAGGACTACAGGACAGGGGAGGTTCAGGTTAGACATTAGGAAAAATTTCTTCACAGAAAGGGTTATTAGGCATTGGAATGGGCTACCCAGAGAGGTAGTGGAGTCACCATCCCTGGAGGTGTTTAAGAGAAGACTAGATGTGGCACTTAGTGCCATGGTCTAGTTGACATGGTGGTGTCAGGGCAATGGTTGGACTTGATGATCCCAGAGATCTCTTCCAACCTAGTTGATTCTGTGACCTGTGACCCTGTGGGGGACCCATGCTGGAGCAGTCCGTTCCTGATGGGCTGCACCCCATGGAAGGGACCCATGCTGGAGCAGTTCATGAAGGACTGCAGCCCGTGGGAAGGACTCATGGTGGTGAAGTTCATGGAGGACTGTCTCCCGTGGGAGGGACCCCACGCTGGAGTAGGGGAAGCATGTGAGGAATCCTCCTGCTGAGGAGCAAGGAGCAGCAGAGACAACATGTGATGAACTGACTGCAACCCCTATTCCCCGTCCCACTGCACTGCTCAGGGGAAGGAGGTAGAGAAATTGGGAGTGAAGTTGAGCCCGGGAAGAAGGGAGAGGTGGGTGGAAGGTGTTTTAAGATTTTGTTTTATTTCTCATTACCCTACTCTGATTTGCTTGGTAGTAAATTAAATTACTTTCCCCGAGCCGAGTCTGTTTTGCCCATGATGGTAATTGGTGAGTGTTCCCTCCTTGTCCTTATCTCCACCCACGAGCTTTTTGTTATATTTTCTCCCCCTGTCCAGCTGAGGAGGGGGGTGATAGAGCAGCTTGGTGGGCACCTGGCGTCCAGCCAGGGTCAACCCACCACAGTTGGAAAAGATACAGATAAGCTGAGCCAAGTCATAATTTGCCAAGTTAGTGGTATTCAGTTGACTCTTGCTTTGTTTTAAGGTGCTTTTGTGTGGGGTTCCCACGGGACAACGGTCAAGTACTGAACGAGCTATGTCCAGGCATGTCCAGGGGGTGGTAATGGGGTGGTGATGAACTAGCCAATCATAATACAGAACAAGGGCCTTGGCTATGAGACCAACAAGATATGGGGGAAGTTGAGGACCTTGGCTATGAGAAAAATAAGATATGGGGAAGTTGAAAAATAAGAAAGAATGCTGCACCTGCAAGATATAACTTTTTAGCATAAGCCAATCAGAACTAATATAGAGGCGTGTGAACAAAGCATACTAACCAATCATAATAGAAATGACACATACACGGAGCGTGCACAAAAATAGAATAGTATAAATGTACCCTCAATAGAATAGTATAAATGTACCCTCAGATATGTGAATAAACGAGATCTGCTTAACGATCATATTGGTCTGCGTGCATTTACTCCGTGCCCTCTCGCGAACACTGACAAGTGGCGCCCGGAACAGGGACTCTTCGGCCTGGAGACTGTGGAGAAGCAGCGGACAACGGCACGAAAGGGGGATGAGAGGAAGCCAGCTGTAGAGTGCTGCCCCGGCACTGGATATTCGCACCGGGAAAAAGAAACGGATGCGGTTCGCACCGGGAAACGGATGCGGTAAGCCCGAGTTTTGCTAGCAAAGGAAAACCTGGGTAGGGCTTCCCAGGTAGCTGGGGAAGGAATGGGGTCTACCCTGACCAAGACAGAAGTGGCAGTGGTGAAACTCCTCCAACATATACTCTCTGAGAGAGGAATTAAATATGACGAAGCTGCGTTAAAGCAGTTACTGTCCTGGGCAAAAGATAAAGGACATTTTACAACCTTTAATGATGTCTTTGAAGTACCTTTATGGGAGAAGATTGGTGACTCTCTCTGGGATGCGGTGTCAAGTGGTGATAAGGAAGCCTATAAATTGTCTACTACATGGAGGCTGGTTAGCGAAGCGTTAAAGGGAATAAAAGCAGAGAGAGAAGTCACACATACAGCTTTTATGGCTTTAGGACCACAGGCGCCTACTACCCCCTCACTGTTTGCAGGATCAAAACCTCCCACGGCCCCGGTGGCTGTACCAGTGGCAGCTCCTTTACCGCCGTGGGTACAGACGGCTCCGAAAAAAGCCGAGGAGCGGGGAGCGAGTAAAATAGATACAGATCCATCAGAACCAGTAGTGCGCCCTAAAACACGAACTCAATTTGAACTAATTGATTCAGACGCTGAACAGGAGACTTGGCCGAAACCCCCTCCGAAACCCCCTCCTCTCATTGATATCTCTACGGATGAGGCTGAGCAGGAGGACAAGGAGGGTAAACCTGCTTCGTATCCACCTTTACCGGATTCGCTGTTTCCTGAGTCTATGGAACAAAGTTTACATTCCGGTGCTAAACGACCACCGTTAAAGTCGCCATTTACGGAGTCAGCAGTACCAGAGTCACAAGGACTTACAGGACCGTTACCATCACGAAATGGACACGAACTTGACATGACAGAGCTTGGTAGACGACTGGAAGGATTAAAGACAGAATTACAGCAACACTGTTCAGCCAACGCATCGGGACACGTGACTATGTCTCCCCCAAACCCCCCTCTGTGTTCGGGACAAGTATTAGGGCCACCTCAACCTCCTTTACAATTCCCTACTCCACCTTTAGATCAGGGCGGGGGAGAAGGTCTGCGTCCATCTGGTAATGTGGGAGGTGAGGGAGAGAGTCAGCGTCTGCCCACGTATACAGGGGAAGAGGGGGGAGGAGTGAAATGGAAAGGGATCATTCGAGATGCGTTATTAGAAGGAGTTATAATTCCACAAGCATATCCGGTGATTGTGGGTGCGGGTCCTGAGGGAAGAAATATTTGGCAACCGTTAGATTGGAAAATTGTAAAAGAAACATTGTTACTACAATTAGTGAGGGACAACACAGATGAGGACTGCAGGAAAGTTGTTGTAGGGATGACAAATCGTAACCCCACCTTAACCGAGCTAATGGATGCTTGCGGGGAAGTAGGAACCACCACGTTTCAGATGGAGCATTTAGCAAAAACTTTTGCGGCGGCAATTAAGGTAGTTCATCGTTGTTATACATGCGAGCAAGAAGGTCACTTTAAGAAAAACTGCCTTAAGAAGTTGAAGCTGAGTGGGAGAGATAACTCTGTTTTGATGTCTCATTGCTGTGGGAAGCTGGGGCATTTTGTGAAGCTGTGCAGGTCTCAGTATAATGCTCAAGGTCAGCTGATAACAACCAGCTGCAGAGTGCAGGGAAACTGGAGAAAGAACGCAGGGAGGAACTGTGTGCTGACACAAATGAATCTTCCCAACCAGTTCCAGGCCTAAGCAGTCAACTCGCAGCCCGAACCGCAGGGAGCGCAGGACTGGTGTTTCCACACAGGGTTAACCTGTGCGGCTGCCAAGCCTTGGACCTGTGGCAAATGGACGTAACACACATACTACAGGCCAGGCCGTTGTGGAACGAGTGCAAGTGTGGAACATAAGGCTCAAGTTATGGCTGCGGCCGTACTTGGGGCTTACGTCGTCACAATGGCAGCCTATATTCCAATTGTTAGCAGGGGACACAACTTTAACAGCACCATGACAGACTACTGCAGAGGTACAGCAACTGATTACAGAAATAGAAAGCAGGCTACATTCCAAATTTGTACATCGTATTGATTTGAATCAGGAAATACAAATTATCACTTTGTTTGATAGGCAAATTCCGTATGCAATAATTGGTCAATGGAATTCAGAATGATCAAATTGGTTACATATATTGGAATGGTTGTTTCTACCTTTAAGAACAAAGAAAACTGTCCCCATGATTGCAGAGCTATTGGCACAGATTATCATCAAAGGACGGATGCGATGTCGGGAGCTTGTGGCCACAGATCCTGCATCACTAACCATTCCTATTGCAGCTCAATATTTTGAGTGGTGTATGGCTAATAGCATTGCTTTGCAAACAGCTATGGAGAATTTCTCGGGACAGGTTGTTTACCACTTGCCCTCCCATCCTGTTGTAAAATTGAGTGCGGAACTTCCAATTGCCACAGGAGTGTTGTGCGCAGACACTCCTGTGGATGGAATTACCATTTTTACGGATGGATCTGGGAACAGAGGCAAGGTGGGCCTTGTCTGGTATTCTGACAGCAAGTGGGAATCTATGGTAATACAACAAAAGGGTTCACCTCAGGTGGTAGAATTACAAGCTGTATTAGAAGTATTTCAGAATTTTCCCATTCCCTTTAATTTGATTACTAATTCAGCATATGTAGCTGGCATTATAAAGCAATTGGATAGATCTGTTATAGAGCATACACGTAATCAGTGTGTTTTTGAATTGCTGCGAGCTCTGTGGCAAGAAATTCAAGTCCGAACTGCATTGTTTTATGTTTTATATGTAAGAAGTCATACTAATTTGCCTGGGTTTATTGCAGAAGGCAACACCCAAGTGGACTCTTTGATTTCTGACTCTACAAATTCTACTACAAGGACTAGACATTACCGGACTAGACTCAGATGCTATCTATTTACCTATCAAGAAGGAATATCTACAGTGATTAACAAATCAGTCAACTATTTTTCAAGTGGCCTTACAGGACTTTACTGGACAATTGTTGAAAAGATAAACAGCTACAGTTTATTTACAAACAGGATTGGGAAGAACAACCTATCAGATCAGAGATACCTGTGACTGGACTAACTGTTTTTACTGATGCAGGAAAGCGATCACATTCAGCAGTTATTACCTGGCAAGAGGATGGACAATGGAAACATTGCAAATTCTCAGGACAAACTGAGGACTCATTGCAGACACTTGAACTTTTTGCGATATATCAGGTCTTTATAAAATGGAAGGACTTACCTGTAAATATTGTAACAGACTCTCTTTATGCAGCAGGCATTGTAAATCGAATTGAAAGAGCTTTTATACGACCAGTGAAGAATATGCGACTTTACACCATTTTGCTACAGTTGCATCAAGCAATAAACCTCAGAGAGGTACCTTATTTTGTTACTCACATTCGTAGTCATCAATTTGATCAAGATTTGAGCATTGGAAATAATAAAGCAGACACACTTGTGTCCTGTACGCAAATATCACCAAATTTATTTGAACAAGCTTGCCTATCCCATCAATTCTTTCATCAATCAGCGAAAATGCTAGCGAAACAATTTCACCTCACCATGGCACAAGCACGTGAATTGATCAGTGCTTGTCCTAGTTGTCAGAAAATTGGCATGGAAATTGGAATAGGGGTAAATCCTCGAGGATTGAGTGCGTTGCAACTGTGGCAAATGGATGTTACTCACATTGCAGAATTTGGAAGGCTCAAATATGTTCATGTATCTGTTGTTCACAGATTTTTCGTCAATTTTGTCAACTATGGGGTATTACACATGTCACTGGGATTCCTCATTCGCCTACGGGTCAGGCGATTGTGGAACGTGCTCATAGTACATTGAAACAGCTTCTGCAAAAACAAAAAGGGGGAGAGGAGACTGAACCTTCTGAGAGACTTGCAAAAGCTGTTTATGTACTTAACCATTTAACTTTAGCAGGAGATAAGGAGCGACCCCCAACTGTAATACATTGGGAGGCAGTTCGACAGGGATGTAGCAGAAAATAGTTGGCTCAGCAAAATCCTGCAAGAATTAGGTGGATTGTTTCTAAAAGGATGGTTAGCCACATTGTTAGAGGGAATAGTTTATGTAGTTATGATTATAGTTATCATAGGGATCTTCGTGGGTTGTGCTGAGACAATCATTGAGAAGAGTATATGGAAGTAGTGAGATAATAAATCTAACTACTTCCAAAGGGGGAAATTGATACCGGATGGTTTAGCAACGGTTTAGCAAGAGTAGGCCTCAGAGTAGGCTCTAAAAGGCCTGCTCTGTGTTACCTTTACACAGAATCAGCTTTCCTGTCAGTAGTTTTCCTTTCAGCTAGAATAACAGAGAATAACAGTATGTTCTGAAGCAAACTGCATGTTTTGTAGATAGAGTCTACTTATGGGAATGTTTATAATAGGCATTATCCTACTTGTGTTACCCTGTTTGTTTACATGTTTGCAGAGAACTGTGCAACGAATGGTCAATACAGCCTTTTTGGCACAACAACAGAGAGCAGGATTTATGGGTAATCAAGGCTGGGATTCTCTGACCCGACTCTGCGAGACACAGGGAACCAGGTTCAATTAAGAAACAAAGACAAAAAGGACAGGACAGGACATAGCTCGTTCAAAAACAAAAAGGGGGATTTGTGGGGTTCCCACGGGACAACGGTCACGTACTGAACGAGCTATGTCCAGGCATGTCCAGGGGGTGGTAATGGGGTGGTGATGAACTAGCCAATCATAATACAGAACAAGGGCCTTGGCTATGAGACCAACAAGCTATGGGGGAAGTTGAGGACCTTGGCTATGAGAAAAATAAGATATAGGGAAGTTGAAAAATAAGAAAGAATGCTGCACCTGCAAGATATAACTTTTTAGCATAAGCCAATCAGAACTAATATAGAGGCGTGTGAACAAAGCATACTAACCAATCATAATAGAAATGACACGTACACAGAGCGTGTACAAAAATAGAATAGTATAAATGTACCCTCAATAGAATAGTATAAATGTACCCTCAGATACGTGAATAAACGAGATCTGCTTAACGATCATATTGGTCTGCGTGCATTTACTCCGTGCCCTCTCGCGAACACTGACACTTTTGTATTTAAAACATCACAGTTCTCTCCCTATTTTTGTTCTTGATTTCAGTCTGATTAGGAACAAGTGGTTCTCTGTCTTAAAAGATCACAGAACAGGGAAGTCTTTCATGTTGCAAGCTCTACACAAATAAAGATGTGAATTGTTGTTTTCTCCCAAGCATACTTAAGAATAAAATGACATCATAGTAGGGCTATACTGGTCTGCTTTGGTAAAGTTCATTTGATAACTTTAATCTAGGCAGTAGTAATTTCCTTGGTTTGATAGGTACTGGTTAACATTGTGTATGATAGAGAGATGTGGAGAAAGTCAGAGGAGATGACAAACAGGAATAAGCAGGAGAGGATTTAAAAAAAACAAAACAAAACACAAAATTGAAAATACCTGAGCTACTAAAAGCTTCTTATAAGATGTGTTCTTATAGGTAATGACCAAGTGACTGAATTGATAGTGGTACTTGAAACTAGATACTACAGTACATACTGGTGGAATAGTTAAGCAATAGATTGTGGATCCTGAATTGGAAAATTTAATATGGTACATTGCTTCTCTAGTTAACCAGGTGATATAAGCCTTTGTTAAGTAGAAAGCTCTGGAAGACATTACTAATAAATGACATCATATTTGAGAATATGAATAGATCTCTGTTAAATTCTGCAATTCTCTAAAACAATAAATCCTTATTCATATTCATGTCTGAACAAAATGAAAATTCTATTTACTTTCTACTGATCCATAAAATTCCATGTGTGTTTATGGCAAGTAGTGCAGTGTAAAAACAAACAAGGAGAACGCTGCACCACAGAATATAGTTATCTTCTTTTTCCTAAAGGTTATCAATATTGCAGGCAGCATATCAGATTTTAAGTTTATCAGTAACACTTCCTTTAAAACAACTGTATTGGTTCTTACAGAGTTAATGAATAGATGTTTATTAGAATAGGAGACTGTTTCCCTATAATTGTCTCTTGTTTTCTTAGCCTCCTCCAGGAAATGTGAAAACGCCTAATGTATCCAGTACCCAGCCAGCAATAATGAAACCAACAGAAGAACCACCTGCTTACACACAAATTGCAAAGGTTTGTCTATAACTTTCAGGCACTAGATTCCTTTCAATTATAATCATAGAAATACACTTCTGGAATAGTGTCTTTTATAAATAAGCATCGCTTTCCTGATGATTTATGAAAATTAATACTGCCTTTAAGTAATCAGTTACTGCATGAATTCATGCAATATTAGGTCAGTCTTCATTCATAACTGGAGATGCTTAATTATGGAAAATAGACTTGGAATATTTATTTTGTATTTGTATTTTTTTATCAATATCTAATGATGCTTGTTTTGTTCAGGAGCATGCCTTGGCCCAGACAGAACTGCTAAAGCGTCAGGAAGAACTGGAAAGAAAAGCAGCTGAACTAGATCGCAGAGAAAGGGAAATGCAGAGTCTCGATCAGCAGGGGGGTATGCATGAAAAAAATACTTTTTTAAATTGCAGAAATTTCTCTTTTTCTTAGAAACTGTTTTAGTTTTACAGTGACATTGTGAAACAGATCAAAGAGGGGTTTTTATAATCTCTTCAGGAAAAGAAAATTTATCTCCTTTGGGACAATACATACAGTGAATAAAAATTGGCCTGGCCCGTGCAAATTTTCACAGCAAAAATTTTAAATGTGGCCTATGTTACATGTGGCTCTCTGCTATCAGGTATTTTTTTTCTAGGTTAATATCCAAGTAATACTATTGAATAGAAATGGAGCAGTTTGAGAAGAAGTAAAAGTAACTTCATAAGTAACATCTCTCTGATTTCTCTTCTGTCAGTATTTATAGCTGTAAGAGAACTTTCCTGTTTTGAAACATTTTCTTATCTTTTACTATGTTACAGACACAATATTCTATGCAAATAGCAAAAGGATTTATTCTATTATTAATCTTTTATTAATTTTTCATATGACACTTTGGAACCCATAGTCAAGATCCATATCTCATTTTGCCACAAACTGTAAGTGTGCTGTGTGAAACCATCAGTTTTCGTACTGCAATTTCACAAATAATCATATCCTCTTAACTGAAGATACTTTGCTCAAAGTAGACCTATGGGAATATTCCTTTTCAAAAGGAAGAACTTCAGACTGAAGTTAGGAAAAAAACCCACCAAAACAAAAAAAACCAAAACGCTGTGTGCAAGGTTGACTTTGTGTGTTCTTTTCACTTGTATCTAGAATTCTGACTGTTGTATTTCCACATGTGATGGTTTTTTTGCTCCTGTGGAAATTGGAATATACAGTGGTACAATTCCAGATTGCTTAATCGCTTCGTAATTCAAATTCTCAGGGAATTGCCAGTCGGATGCTAGGATCTGGGAATGGAGAATTGCTATTCTTCTTCTAAGGAAAAGAATCATAGTGATATTGTCTCTACATTAAACCATTTTTATTTTCTCAATATTTATTCTTTTCGATCTTTTTATTAAATCTCTGTACCTCTTCTCCCAGATAATGATTTTTTTGGTTCTTTTTTCATTTCCTTCTCCATATATTGCTCTTCATCTAATTTCACTAACTTATATTGATGGTCTGGATTGATTACTTGTCTCTTCCAGGCTTCAAGGACAGTTTTGTTCATCTATATTGTAGGGAACATAACTGATACCCCATGCATGTTTCAGGATATTTCTAAAATGGCTATTTGCTGAGTTATTAGGTTGCAGTTGTTCCCATCAAAGTACTTGAAGAGTACATGAAGAATCTAAAGGATTCTTTAGGAAGGCTGAATAGAGAAGAGAGAGCTCTTAACGCTTTAAAGAGGATATTGGGTTTTTACCAAAAGACTGCATAAAAGATGCTGCAAATCAGAAATTGTATGTTGTGACTGAGGAGAACAATATTCTTTTCCTTTTGATATTTTTTCTTTTGCAAACTCATTCGAACTTCTTTGGAAACACTGTAGAGATGTTTTGATTGGAGGGCAGGGTCTTTTGCAACAGTACTCTAGCTATTTGCATTCAATTTAAGATGCTGGCTGCACATCTAGGACACTGTCATCATATGCAATTGACTACAATGCAAAAATGTTCAAACTGGTAGGTCTGCTCAGCTTGATGCCTTTGGTCTTCTCTGCTCAGATCCTGTGCAGTATTGCACTGGAGCTGTCACAGTTTAAGGCTGGACTGGCTATTAAACTGGTGGTAGACGCTCTCTATTAACCCTCCTCCCACCCCCCCCCCCTAAAAAGGGAAAGGGAAAGGGAAAAGGGAGAGAGGCTTCCGGGTTGGAAAGTTAAAACAGTTTTAATAAACTATAATAATGAAAAAGAGTATAATAATAATATAATGGAAATAATTAAATATATACAAATATATACAAACCCAAGATCGAGCTCCCCCGATGTCGGTCACGTCACCACTGGCACTGCAGGGCAGGCTCCGGGAAGGCCCAGACTGCGCCCAGCAACGGACAGGAACTGGATTCAGGGATGCACGGATCGGGATCGGGGGCAGCAGGAAAAGGGACAGAGTCCTCTTTGGACACCGGCCATAGAAGAAAGGAGCGAGAAGGGAGAAGAAGGGGCGAGACCCTTGAGATCCCCCCGCTTTATACTGAGAATGACGTGTATGGGATGGAATACCTTCGTTGGTCAATTTTGGGTCACCTGTCCTGTCCGTTTCTCCCTGGAGGTGCAACCCTTCTACGGCTCTTCACTCGTAATTAGTGAGGAATTTAGCAGTGACCTTGGTTTTTCTAAAAAAAAGTACAGCAAGAGCCTTTCTGCGTATCATCCCTACCGGTGCCTCAGTGATAACTATAAACTTTGAGCGTTATCAGTCCTAGAAGCAGACACTGTCTGCAAACCATGCAGTTAGTTTCAGAAAGTGCAGTTACTTAGAGGAGACTTAGCTGAAAGTAAAAATCACTGAAAGGAAAATTGGCCTGGTTTAGGCCAAACCAGGACAGGAGCTTATTAAAGTGTGCTGCTTCCTATTTCAGCTAGTTCATTTGGGCATGCCTGAAAGTCCCTTTCTGGGCATGCATGAAGCTAGTTTGGGGGTGTCTGCATTCATAGTGTAGGCATGCCATTGAAGTTATATTAATAGGCCTTGAGATGGTAACTTGTGTTGAATTAAATAACTCTGAGCTAACTCTTTGCTTATCAAGATACAATCTTGGAACAGGAGTATCCAAAGTGTATTTAGAAAAATGCCACTTGGTTTTTGATCTCAATCCATCTCACCAAGCTGTCTTTCAGTCTTAGTTGAAAATTTTGAAACATGTGCCACAGGGGTGGGAAAGCACATCAAATAAAATTCTTAAATAAGAACTTGAACTATTATAAGATATCTGATTTTTTCTGTGACTCTGTCTTGAAACTATCAGTCCTGAAAGAAATAACCATATACTACAGAATGAAGATCTGAACTATTATCAGATATTTTTCATATAACAAATCCCAAAGTAGTTCTTAATATCTATGGGAATATTACTTGATTACCTTCTGTATGCTCACTCTGTAAATCCCTTGCTCTGAAAGGCTTGATAAAAAATGTTCAGTGGTAGAGGCAGAAAATTTAACAGATACTTAGTGCGTTGGACCTGTTTGGACAGAACTGTCAGCTTCATCTTGTCTGAGTGGGGAAAGATATAAGAAATAATGCAAGTGTGTAAGCTTTGCAAGTTTTCTATTCTTACCAGATGAACTGCTAGTAAAGATATGGTTGAAGATAGAAATTGCAAGCAAAACCTTGTCAGAATTTCAAATAAAGGTGGCTTTAGGTTAGTCTCTAGTTCAGCTCTTTTGGAATATGGTGTTTAATGTATCTCTTGCATCCAGAATTTGAAATGCTATGGTAAAGGTTTGTTGTAGTTATCTCAGTTGAATCTCTGAATCTATGCTTGGTATGACTTGTGTTCGGCAGAATGTATACTCTAGTCTGTGAGCAGATCAGCATACAGGAAATCCAAGTGTCTGATACTGTGTTGTCCTTTGTGGTGTCCTCACTCTGTCACACAACTGTATCAAAATATATTGATGCTGTAGGGCATCTTCTTGTAACAAAACAGTAGTTTAGAGTATTTAAATAGCTGCCTTTCTTCAGGCTTACGGGCTTTTAAGTAAAGCTTTGACTGTAAACTGTATTGGGAACTAGTTCAAAGTGTTAGAGATATCCAGGTATTACAAATATCAGGATTCTGAGAATGGAGAATGCTTTTCAGTTCCCAGTCTTTGTGTTCCACAAAGTATAAGAGTATGGAGTGCTTAGAGAAATGTGCATTTAAAAGTCAAGGAACTCTGAGAAATCGTTTTGTGAAGAATTCTCTTTTCTCATTACTTTATAGGAACTGTCAGATGCCTGCTTAGTCTTTTACATAGATAAAATATTGTACTTTCCTTGATCTGTCTGCACTTCATTGTATTTCATTTCTGAAGTTTATTTTCAATATTGTGTGAGGGTTGCTAATAAAACTCTTGGGTTTTGGTAGCCCAAGTTATCCATACGCTTGTGAAACTTGTGCATAAAACAATTTGAACAAGTCCAAATGCATATCTCTTTCTAGTATACAGAGATTAAAACTGTATTATAAAGCGCTTTTTTTTTTTCTAATTTACAGGTAGAAAAAATAACTGGCCACCTCTTCCTGAGAATTTTCCAGTGGGTCCATGTTTCTACCAGGACTTTTCTGTAGACATTCCTATAGAATTCCAGAAGACAGTAAAGATTATGTACTATTTGTGGATGTGTAAGTATTTTTTTAAAACGAAAAACAAAGTGCCTATTCGCACTTGATGATACATACCTGCTATTTTTGCTTTTGCAACATCTGTAATGAGAAATTGTTTTAAATCCAGAAGTCAAATGCTGAAGTGAAATCTTTTTGTTAGCTTCAATTTTAAAAGTATTGGAATATTTCATAGAAACTTCCATAGAAAAAAAAAGGGGAGGATTACCCTAAGGCAGTTTTCTGTTTTAAATATCTATATTAAGAATTATAATTCACAATCAGTGTTAATAGACTTGTGAGTTTAAGAAGTGTAATATCCATTACAGATCATGGAAGGAGGGGCTGGCCACTTGGGAGGAATATAAGTCTGTTGTCAGAGGATGTAGGGAGGCAACTAGGAAAGCTAAGGCCTCCTTGGAATTAAACCTTGCAACCTTGCAAGAGAGGTCAAGGACAACAGAAAGGGCTTCTTCAAATACATTGCAGGTAAAGCCAGCACTAGAGGCAATGTAGGCCCACTGGTGAATG
This sequence comes from Nyctibius grandis, assembly GCF_013368605.1. Classification (NCBI taxonomy): domain Eukaryota; kingdom Metazoa; phylum Chordata; class Aves; order Nyctibiiformes; family Nyctibiidae; genus Nyctibius; species Nyctibius grandis. The sequence continues at coordinate 688,345 of NW_027167472.1, forward strand.
AGGTGGGTGCCCTGGAGACAGAGGATAAAAAGAAGGCGGAGTTACTGAATGCCTTCTTTGCCTCTGTCTATACTGCTGGAGGCTGTCCTGAGGAGCCCCGGACCCCTGAGGCCCCAGAAGAAGTCAGGATAGAGGAGGAATCTGTCTTGGTAGATGAGGGCTGGGTCAGGGACCAATTAAGCAACCTGGACATCCATAAATCCATGGGTCCTGATGGGATGCACCCGCGGGTGCTGAGGGAGCTGGCGGAAGTCATTGCTAGGCCACTCTCCATCATCTTTGCTAAGTCGTGGGCAACGGGAGAGGTGCCTGAGGACTGGAGGAAAGCGAATGTCACTCCAGTCTTCAAAAAGGGCAAGAAGGAGGACCCGGATAACTATAGACCGGTCAGCCTCACCTCCATCCCCGTAAAGGTGATGGAGCAACTTGTTCTTGTTGCTGTCTCTAGGCACATCAAGGATAGGGGGATCATTAGGGGCACTCAGCATGGCTTCACCAAGGGGAAGTCATGCTCAACCAACTTGATAGCCTTTTATGAGGATGTTACCTGGTGGATAGATGATGGTAAAGCTGTGGATGTGGTCTATCTCGATTTCAGTAAAGCGTTTGACACGGTCTCCCACAGCATCCTCGCAGCTAAACTGAGGAAGTGTGGTCTGGATGATCAGATAGTGAGGTGGATTGTGAACTGGCTGAAGGAAAGAATCCAGAGAGTGGTGGTCAATGGGACAGAGTCCAGTTGGAGGTCTGTGTCTAGCGGAGTCCCGCAAGGGTCGATACTGGGACCAGTTCTATTCAATATATTCATTAATGACTTGGATGAGGGATTAGAGTGCACTGTCAGCAAGTTCGCTGATGACACAAAACTGGGAGGAGTGGCTGACGCACCGGAAGGCTGCGCAGCCATTCAGAGAGACCTGGACAGGCTGGAGAGTTGGGCGGGGAGAAATTTAATGAAATATAACAAGGGCAAGTGTAGAGTCCTGCATCTGGGCAAGAACAACCCCATGTACCAGTACAAGTTGGGGGCAGACCTGTTGGAGAGCACCGTAGGGGAAAGGGACCTGGGGGTCCTAGTGGACAGCAGGATGACCATGAGCCAGCAATGTGCCCTTGTGGCCAAGAAGGCCAATGGCATCCTGGGGTGTATTAGAAGGGGTGTGGTTAGCAGGTCAAGAGAGGTTCTCCTCCCCCTCTACTCTGCCCTGGTGAGGCCTCATCTGGAGTATTGTGTCCAGTTCTGGGCCCCTCAGTTCAAGAAGGACAGGGAACTGCTAGAGAGAGTCCAGCGCAGAGCCACAAAGATGATTAAGGGGGTGGAACATCTCCCTCATGAGGAGAGGCTGAGGGAGCTGGGTCTCTTTAGCTTGGAGAAGAGGAGACTGAGGGGTGACCTCATTAATATTTATAAATATGTAAAGGGCAAGTGTCATGAGGATGGAGCCAGGCTCTTCTCAGTGACATCCCTTGACAGGACAAGGGGCAATGGGTGCAAGCTGGAACACAGGAGGTTCCACATAAATATGAGGAAAAACTTCTTTACGGTGAGGGTGACCGAACACTGGAACAGGCTGCCCAGAGAGGTTGTGGAGTCTCCTTCTCTGGAGACATTCAAAACCCGCCTGGACGCGTTCCTGTGTGATATGGTCTAGGTAATCCTGCCCCGGCAGGGGGATTGGACTAGATGATCTTTCGAGGTCCCTTCCAATCCCTAACATTCTGTGATTCTGTGATTCTGTGATTTCCTTTATAATAGGCATAGTTTTCTATAGTTTAACATAGTTTTATTCTGTAGTGGAGACTTAATAACATTTTAGTCTATTTAAAAAAAATAGTGTAAAGTAAATTAGCTGAAGAATCAGCAAGTACACCAAGAATGCTCTACACACTCTTTGTGGGGTTAATTTTGCCCTCATTCAGGTGCTGTGTTTTGAATGGAGAAATGCTAGATGAACCAAATGTACAAATGCCATGACATTTCATAGAATCATAGAATGGTTTGGGTTGGAAGGGACCTTAAAGATCATCTAGTTCCAACCCCCCCTGCCACGGGCAGGGACACCTTCCACTAGACCAGGTTGCTCAAAGCCTCATCCAACCTGGCCTTAAACACTGCCAGGGAGGGGGCATCCACAGCTTCTCTGGGCAACCTGTTCCAGTGTCTCACCACCCTCACAGTAAAGAATTTCTTCCTAATATCTAATCTAAATCTACCCTCTTTCAGTTTAAAACCATTCCCCCTTGTCCTGTCACTACTTGCCCTTGTAAAAAAGCCCCTCTCCCACTTTCCTGTAGGCCCCCTTCAGGTACTGGAAGGCTGCTATGAGGTCTCCCCAGAGCCTTCTCTTCTCCAGGCTGAACAGCCCCAACTCTCTCAGCCTCTCTTCATAGGAGAGGTGCTCCAGCCCTCTGATCATCTTCGTGGCCCTCCTCTGGACTCGTTCCAACAGGTCCATGTCCTTCTTATGTTGGGGGTCCCAGAGCTGAATGCAGTACTCCAGGTGGGGTCTCACGAGAGCAGAGTAAAGGGGCAGAATCACCTCCCTCGACCTGCTGGCCATGCTGCTTTTGATGCAGCCCAGGATACGGTTGGCCGCCTGGGCTGCAAGCGCACACTGCCGGCTCATGTTGACCTTCTCATCAACCATCACCCCCAAGTCCTTCTCCTCAGGGCTGCTCTCAATCCATTCTCCGCCCCGCCTGTATTTGTGCTTGGGATTGCCCTGACCCACGTGCAGAACCTTGCACTTGGCCTTGATGAACTTCATGTGGTTCGCACAGGCCCACCTCTCAAGCCTGTCAAGGTCCCTCTGGATGGCATCCCTTCCCTCCAGCGTGTCGACCACACCGCACAGCTTGGTGTTGTCGGCAAACTTGCTGAGGGTGCACTCAATCCCACTGTCCCTGTCACTGACAAAGATGTTAAACAGGACCGGTCCCATACCGACCCCTGAGGAACGCCACTCGTCTCTGGTGTCCACTTGGACATTGAACCGTTGACAGTAACTCTTTGAGTGCGACCATCCAGCCAATTCTTTATCCACCGAGTGGTCCATCCGTCAAGTCCATGTCTCTCCAATTTAGAGACAAGGATGTCATGTGGGACAGTGTTAAATGCTTTGCACAAGTCCAGGTAGATGACATCAGTTGCTCTTCCCCTATCCACCAGTGCTGTAACCCCCTCGTAGAAGGCCACCAAATTTGTCAGGCATGATTTGCCCTTGGTGAAGCCATGTTGGCTGTCACCAATCACCTCCTTGATTTCCGTGTGCCTCAGTATAGTTTCCAGGAGGATCTGCTCCATGATCTTGCCAGGCACAGCAGTGAGAATCACTGGCCTGTAGTTTCCCAGGTCTTCCATTTTTCCATTCTTGAAGATGGGGTTATGTTTCCCCTTTTCCAGTTGTTACGACCTGGTCACAACTAGTTCATAAATCCCTTGGAGTAAATTAAGGTGAAATGACACCAAATAACTGGTATGAAATTAAGAACAATTTATTAATACAGGGAAAGTGTCATGGTCGTAAGTGTCTTGGGTTTCTAAAGGCATTGAGAAAAGAGAGAAAAGGAAAAAGAAAAAGAGAAAGAGGATAGAGGCTATGAGAGAGAGGAAAAGAGAGATCACCACCCTTGGATCCAGCTATGTAAGTTGGCTGTAGAGTTGGTAAATTGCTTGCAGAGTTGCTCCTCCAGTAAATCGCTTGCAGGTTCGGTCCTCAGGTGGCGGGCAGGAGCCCCGCATCCCAAGCGAGAGGTTCTAAATACCTTGGGACATTTGCATGCGAGATAGGAGAGGGTGGTAACATCCCTCTTGTCTCCCCCCTCTGCTCACTTCTCATGCTAATTGGGACGCCTGCGCTTTGTAGTCTTAGATTGTTCTGGAAATGAGCCAGTGGTCCCCCAAGGGTTTTCTGGTGGTTGTGATCACCCCTAGTTGTGGTGTCTGCTGTATGACCCCGCTTCTGCACAAGCATGGTTGATGCCTTGCAAAGTTGTTGCATATGTAGGCTGGTCCCAAGGAAAAGATACCATCCGAAGGACTTATCTCTTCCTCCAGCCAGAGTTGTAAATCACACCAATTAAGGCACAGCAAAGGTATTGTTCTGTTCCCAAGGCCCTTATCTCTTGCCAGACTTCCAGGCCTTTGTAGCACCCCTCCCCTCCTCCAGCCAGAGTTGTCAAACAAGTTGTTTAAGGCATACAAACTCTGTCCGTCACAATCACCACCTTCCAGGGCTGTAAATTTTTGCTGATTTTTTCTATAAGAGTAACCATGTCTGGTACCATAACTGCAAGTGGCGGGTGACTTCATTCAATTTTCTGTAATCTACAGTCATTCTCCAAGTGCCATCTGGTTTTCGAACAGGCCAAATGGGATTATTAAAAGCAGTCGTAGTTTCCCTAACAGTTCCCACTTGTTGAAGTGCCTGAATGGTTTGAGTAAACGATACTGTTTTACAGTTATCACCTTGGCAGACACAGGCAGACACAACAGGATCCCACTTTGGGAATCCACGCAAGACAGTTGTAGATCGAATGGCAAATCCTGCTTGCGAAGTTCCGAAGCAGAAGCGACCATTTAAAGTTTCAACTGTTCGTCCTGCCAACACATCAATACCCAAGATATATTCTTTAATAGGGGCAATTAACATGGTCGCAGTAAATGGTTTAGCATTTCCTATTTTAAAGTCACCTTAGCCTGGAGGGCGGGGGTTGGATTTCCCCCCAGTCCACAGATCTGTGATGTGGCTTCTTTATTATTAATATTACTATGCAATACAGTAACTTCAGCTCCAGTATTCACCAAAGCTAATACATGTAAAACCCCCCCAGACCGCCACTCTATAGTTAAAGGAACATAAGGGCGTCAGTCCCCCTCGCGGTAAGAGGCTACAGCGGTGGCAATTTTGGGGGACCTGCCAAACCTTCATTTCTGCTGTTTTGGCATTTGCCAGGTAGTGTCTTGCATTGCGGTGGCAGGAGGGGCGGAGGGTGGGTGTGGAGTTGGTGGTGGGGCTGGGGGTGGTCGGCTTTTTCATGTAAACGCTAACGTTTGCCATTGTCGAAACATTTCTGATGTTGTGATCCCATCTATTTCTGATCGTGGGATACCGGCTTGTACAAGATCATTCCACATTTGTTTCCTTGTCACCCATGATTGTCACAGTTTAAAGCTGGGCTGGCTATTAACCAGGTGGCAGATGCTCTCTGTTAACCTTCTCCCCCCTCTAAGGGAAAGGGAAAGGGAAAAGGGAGAGAGACTTATGGGTTGGAAAGTTAAAACAGTTTTAATAAACTATAATAATGAAAAAGAATATAATAACAATAATAATAGAAATAACCAAATATATACAAATATGTACAAAACCAAGATCAAGAGCTTGGAAATCCTCCTCAGGCAGAGTTGCTCCCCCCAGCACAGGCAGAGGGGAAAAGGCAGTAGCTCCACCCAGCACAGGCAGAGGGCAAAATGCAATAGCTCCACCCAGCACGGGCAGAGGGCAAAATTCAATAGCTCCCACTGCCATCACACCTGCAGGCTTTTAACTGGAAACTGGCAAAGCTGGTACCAATCAGTGGAAGACAGGAGGGCCCCTCCCTCCTGGGCCCCACCTCCAGGAGGCAGTGGGTTAGTGATAAATAGGAAAGTGAGAATGACGTGTGTGGGATGGAATCCCTCGTTGGTCAATCTTGGGTCACCTGCCCTGTCTGCTCCCCCCTGCAGCTGCGACCCCCCTTTGGCTCTTCACTCATAAGCAGTGAGGAATTTAGCAGTGACCTTGGTTTCTCTAAGACTAATTGGCCTGGTTTGGGCCAAACCAGGACATTCCACCCCTTATTCCATACCATTCACGTCATACTCAGATCACCACTACCTTTTCATTTCCAAATATATATACACATATCACTAGTTTATGATTCATCTCTATACAAAAAGTTCATTAAGTTCATTTGGTTCAGGATTGTGGGTTTCCATCTGGCTAGCAGTCTCTCAGCAGTCTCTCTGGCTAGCAGTCTCTCTTTCGTCATGGTTCGTGCCCACGGGTTGCAGGTTAAAGATGTCAGACTCGAGGAGGTTACTGGACGCCACTTGATGAAGCTAGCTCCGGTCTCATCACCACTGTCTTAACCTGAAAGACACTTATGCAGCAACAACATACAGTTCAGACTTAAGTAGTCTCACCCAGAATCAGATCACCTTCAGGGACACATCGGACTTCACCATCTTGCAACATCACCCACCAAGTACATCCAGGTCCCTGAGCAAAAGCAATCCCACGAATGGGTTTACCTTTGCCCGTTACAGGAAGAATCCAGACAGTTTTTCCCAATAGATTCCTTTCATGCACCACAGGGACTTTATCTCCTTCTACTGTATGTAGAAGGTCTGACTGAGCAGGGCCAGCTCGATTGATAGATCCCCTGGTGTTAACTAACCAGGTAGCTTGTGCCAGATGTTTATCCCAGTTTTTAAAGGTTCCAACCCCCATTGCTTTCAGGGTAGTTTTTAACAGCCCATTATACCGTTCAATTTTCCCAGAGGCTGGTGCATGATAGGGGATGTGATATACCCATTCAATGCCATGCTCTTTGGCCCAGTTGTCTATGAGACTGTTTTTGAAATGAGTCCCATTGTCCGACTCAATTCTCTCTGGCGTGCCGTGTCGCCAGAAGATTTGCTTTTCGAGGCCCAGAATAGTGTTCCGGGCAGTGGCATGGGGCACAGCGTATGTTTCCAACCATCCGGTGGTCGCCTCCACCATGGTAAGCACATAACGTTTACCCTGGCGGGTTTGAGGGAGTGTGATATAGTCATTTTGCCAGGCCTCCCTATATTTATATTTCAACCACCGCCCCCCATACCACAAAGGTTTTAACTGTTACGCTTGTTTGATTGTGGTGCGTGTTTCACAATCATGGATAACCTGTGCAATAGAGTCCATGGTTAAGTCCACCCCTCGGTCACGAGCCCATCTGTATGTTGCATCTCTCCCTTGATGACCTGAAGTGTCATGAGCCCACCGAGCTAAAAATAGTTCACCTTTGTGTTCCCAGTCCAAATCTATTTGGAACACTTTAGCAGCTTGATCCGCTTGTTGGTTGTTTCGATGTTCCTCAGTTGCCCGACTTTTAGGTACGTGAGCATCTACATGACGTGCCTTCACGACTAGTTTCTCTAGCCGAGCAGCAATATCTTGCCACAATTTAGCAGCCCAAATAGGTTTACCTTTGCGCTGCCAGTTGCTTCGCTTCCACTGCTTTAACCACCCCCACAAGGCATTTGCCACCATCCATGAGTCAGTATAAAGATACAGCCTTGGCCACTTTTCTCATTCAGCAATGTCTAAAGCCAGCTGGATGGCTTTTACCTCTGCAAATTGACTTGATTCACCTTGTCCTTCTGTGGCTTCTGTGACTCGTCGTATAGGACTCCATACAGCAGCTTTCCACTTCCGATGCTTTCCTACAAGACGGCAGGATCCATCGGTGAACAGGGCATACTGCTTCTCATCCTCTGGTAGTTCATTATATGGTGGGGCTTCTTCAGCACGTGTCACCTCCTTTTCTGGTGGCATTCCGAAGTCTTTGCCTTCTGGCCAGTCCATGATCACTTCTAAGATTCCTGGGCGATTAGGGTTTCCTATTTGAGCCCTCTGTGTAATTAATGCAATCCATTTACTCCATGTAGCATCAGTTGCATGATGAGTAGTAGGAACCTTACCCTTGAACATCCAGCCTAGTACTGGTAATCGGGGTGCCAGGAGAAGTTGTGCTTCAGTACCAATTACCTCTGAAGCAGCTCTAACTCCTTCATATGCTGCCAGTATCTCTTTTTCAGTTGGGGTGTAATTGGCCTCAGAACCCTTGTATCCTCGACTCCAAAATCCTAGGGGTCGACCTCGAGTCTCCCCTGGTACTTTCTGCCAGAGGCTCCAGGTAGGACCATTGTCCCCAGCTGAGGTGTAGAGCACATTTTTAACATCTTGTCCCATACGGACTGGTCCAAGGGCTACTGCATGCATAATCTCTTGTTTAATCTGTTCAAAAGCCTGTCGTTGTTCAGGGCCCCACTGAAAATCATTCTTCTTTCTGGTCACTTGATAAAGAGGGCGTACAATCTGGCTGTAATCTGGAATATGCATTCTCCAGAAACCCACAACGCCTAAGAAGGCTTGTGTTTCCTTTTTGTTAGTTGGTGGGGACATAGCTGTTATTTTGTTGATCACCTCTATCGGGATCTGGCGACGCCCATCTTGCCATTTAATCCCTAAAAACTGGATCTCCCGGGCAGGTCCCTTGACCTTGCCTCTTTTTATGGCAAAACCAGCTTTCAGAAGAATTTGAATTATTTTCTCCCCTTTTACAAAAACTTCTGCTGCTGTATCACCCCACACAATGATGTCATCAATGTATTGCAAATGTTCTGGAGCTCCACCCTTTTCTAGTGCAGTCTGGATCAGTCCATGGCAAATAGTAGGACTGTGTTTCCACCCCTGGGGCAGTCGATTCCAGGTGTACTGGATACCTCTCCAGGTAAAAGCAAACTGTGGCCTGCACTTTGGTGCCAAAGGAATAGAGAAAAATGCATTAGCAATGTCTATGGTGGCGTACCACTTGGCTGCCTTTGACTCCAGTTCGTATTGAAGTTCTAGCATGTCTGGCACAGCAGCACTCAGAGGTGGTGTAACTTCATTTAGGCCACGATAGTCCACAGTTAATCTCCCTTCTCCATCAGACTTTCGCACTGGCCATATAGGACTATTAAAGGGTGAGCGAGTCTTGCCAATCACTCCTTGATTTTCTAATTGTCTAATCAGTTTATGAATGGGGATCAGGGAGTCTCGATTGGTACGATATTGTTGTCGGTGCACCATGGTAGCAGCAATTGGCACCTGTTGTTCTTCAACCTTCAGCAACCCCACAACAGAAGGATCTTCCGAGAGTCCAGGCAAGGTAGACAGCTGTTTAATGTCCTCAGTCTCTACAGCTGCTATACCAAAGGCCCATCTATACCCTTTTGGGTCCTTAAAATACCCTCTCTTGAGGTAGTCTATGCCAAGGATGCACGGAGCATCTGGGCCAGTCACAATGGGGTGCTTTTTCCATTCATTTTTAGTTAGGCTCACTTCGGCCTCCAATACAGATAACACTTGAGATCCTCCTGTTACTCCTGAAATATTGATAGGTTCTGCCCCTTTATGATCCGATGGCATTAGGGTGCACTGTGCACCAGTGTCTACCAGGGCTCGATACCTTTGTGGTTTTGATGTGCCAGGCCATCGAATCCACACAGTCCAATAAACTCGGTTGTCCCTCTCCTCCACCTGGCTGGAGGCAGGGCCCCCCTAATTAAGAAATGGATTCGTGCTGCTCACAGGGACTGGACCTTCATTTCTCCTATTCACACTTGGGAAAAAGTGATTTGAGGCCCATCTCCCCTGACTGGGGTCCTGCTCACTGGTAACTGGAGCAGCCATCCTCCTAGAAAAATTCTCTCTGGTATTTCTTTTAGCTTGCAACTCACGTACTCATGCCTGTAGGGTACTGGTAGGTTGTCCATGCCATCTGCTCATGTCCTCCCCATAACCACGCAGGGCAAACCACAGGATACCTCGTGATGTGTTCCTTTTCCTTTGAGCTGGTCCTGTAGGAGGCCGTTTTCTCCTAACGGCTGCAACGCGGGCCTGTGTAGGTAGAGAGTCAAGTTTATTCTCGATCATGGACAGTTTGTCTGACAGTTGTTTAAATGAGTCCTTGTTCTCCTTAGTCAGTTTTTCCACAGCGAGATGCGTGCCTGCAGTGGGGAAGAAATACTATCTTCATACTGTCGCATACAGTTAGCCATTTCGCCCACAGTAGAATGTGCCATATCATCTTCTCCCCATACTAATATTGACAATGTATGGGTATATGTCGGTGGAGCATTCTTCACAACCTTCCGGAACATGGATCGGTTGCATTCCACTTCATCAGGATCTACAGGATCTACAATGTCCCGTGGGTGTCTATAAATGATCTCTTGCACAGCCAGTTCTCTAAGGTAGTTAATACCTTTTTCTATAGTGGTCCATTTGCTTAGGTGACTCATAACATCATCTTTATAGGGATACCTGCTCTTTACAGCTGACAAGAGTCGCCTCCAGAGACTGATAGTGTTTGACTTTCTTGCGAGCGCCTTATCAATACCACCGTCTCTGGACAGGGATCCCAACTGTCTGGCTTCTCTGCCATCTAATTGCATGCTATCTGCCCCATTATCCCAGCATCGGAGCAGCCAGGTAATAATAGGTTCACTGTCATAACGGCTGAAGTCTTTCCTTATATTTCTCAGGTCCTTCAGGGATAAGGAGTGGTAGGTTATCTCTACGTCCGAGTCCTCCTCTTGTGATAGTTCTGCTTTAGAACGACCTTTCTTCTGTGATGGGTCTGCTTTAAAAGGACGATCGAGGAAACCCCCATCTGTGTCAGGCCCTAACTCTGCCTGAGAAGGGCCCTCACCTGGGTCATATGATGGCTCTGCCTTAGAAGGCTCTGACTCATCATCCTTCTCTTCACAAGCTGATTTCTTTTGGTATTTCTTCCTGGTTACAGGAGCAATTGGTAGAGATTCGATAGATGCTGGAGTCTGAGTAGATGCAGTGGCTGTCTTGGGAGTGCTGAGAGTCTGAGTAGCTACAGTGGCCATCTTGGGGGGTGTAGCAGCTGTGGTACAGGCTGCCGAGGTTTCAGTGGGTTTAGTGGCTGTAGCGGCAGTACACACTGTAGGATCTGAGGTGGCTGCATAACACCTACAACTGTCCCTGCACTGATATTTAATCTTATTCCACATCAGAAACACATTCAGGACAACCAAAAATAAAAACATGCCACCTAGACAGCACCATCCTAATTTCGCAAAATCTAGTGGAATCAGCTTGGCAGAAAAGGAGAGGTACTATTTCCCAAAGTAAAACTGGAAGTGTAATCATTAACAGAATCAGCTAAAGGACGCCTGGAGTGTGCAGATGAAGTTGCTGCTACTGATTCGCGATTAAAGCTGCCCATCATTGTGTCATAGAGATAAGAGATCGGAATATTAACTGCCCAGTTTATCACAGCATAAATCAGTATCAAACCCCATACCAAAACAATACATTTCGACCAGCGCCCACTGCTAAACTGCATGTAAACATTCATAAGAAGCAAGCAATAACACAGTGCCCACGGCAGGTAAGGCATCATTGCAATACTCAATTGTGAAAGAAACTCCATAAAAAGATGAGATAACACAGCATTCAAAAATGACATCACCATCTTCACTATCTGTTTTAACTTTCCAACCCCTTGTAAATCTCAAAGGAAGAAATCTGATATTCTCTCAGCTGAGCTCTCCGGGTCTCCTCCCACCAGAGCCAGGATTCAACTTATCAGAGCAACCTGTTGGAGCTTCTCTCGAGCCCCACGTTGGGCACCAATTAAATCTGTCACTGTTTAAAGCTGGGCTGGCTATTAACCAGGTGGCAGATGCTCTCTGTTAACCCTCTCCCCCCTCTAAGGGAAAGGGAAAGGGAAAAGGGAGAGAGACTTCCGGGTTGGAAAGTTAAAACAGTTTTAATAAACTATAATAATGAAAACTAGTATCATAATAATAATAGAAATAATCAAATATATACAAATATATACAAATATATATACAAAACCAAGATCGAGCTCCCCTGAAGTCAGCCACGTCACCACCGGCACTGCAGGGCAGGCTCCGGGAAGGCCCAGGCTGGGCCTAGCGACGGTCGAGAGCTGGATTCAGGAATGCACGGATCAGGATCGGGGGCAGCAGGAAAACGGACAGAGTCCTCTTTGGACACCGGTCATAGCAGAAAGAGAGCGAGACCCTCGTGATCCCCCCGCTTTATACTGAGAATGACGTGTATGGGATGGAATACCTTCGTTGGTCAATTTTGGGTCACCTGCCCTGTCCGCTCCTCCCTGCAGCTGCGACCCCCCTTCGGCTCTTCACTCATAAGCAGTGAGGAATTTAGCAGTGACCTTGGTTTCTCTAAGAACAAGTACAGCAAGAGCCTTTCTGCATAACATCCCTACCGGTGCCTCAGCGATAACTACAAACTTCGAGCGTTATCAGTCCTAGAAGCAGACGCTGTCTGCAAAACATGCAGTTAGTTTCAGAAAGTGCAGTTACTTAGAGGAGACTTAGCTGAAAGTAAAAATCACTGAAAGGAAAATTGGCCCGGTTTAGGCCAAACCAGGACACTACCCACCTGGAATACTAATAGAAGGTAGTAGTCAGAGGGCCTCACCAGTTCAGGAAGCCTCCTGGCTACATCCCTTACCCGAGCCCCAGGGAGACAGCAGACTTCCCTGTGAGTTGGGTCTGGCCTGCATATGGGGCCCTCCGTTCCCCTTAGCAGGGAGTCGCCTAAAACAATTACTTTTCTTTTCTCCTTTTTGGAGATGGTTGCAACCCCTCCTAATTGGTTGCTTCTGTTTAAGTAGCCCCTTAGAAGGTCCTTCACCTAGATTCTTGTCTTCCTGACGCTCAGGAAGACACTCAGGTTCCAACTGCTCTACGTTATCTTGCAGCCTATGGTACCACTCTGCTTGAATAGTAATTACTTGTTGCGCGATCACCTTTACATCCTGTAAAGTCCCAACTTCCTTTTCCAATTCTCTCACTTTACTCTGTAATGCAACATTTTCACAGTGAAAAACTCTAAGACCAGTAGCTAACAACCATCCCAATCTCCCTGCTAATTTGCGAGAAGAATCTGATGCTGCTTTCCATGGCAACCCATGCATAGCCGTTTCAATTGCCTGGGGGGTAATCACTGCCCCATCATCTATTTCAGGCCATGCTTCCAGTGGAGCCAGAGTAGCCAGGAAAGTGGCCGCAGGGGTCCAGTCCTCAGTACTGGGCCATCCTGGAATGCGGGGAGTCACCGTCACGGCCTCCCCAGTCCCCAACTTCTTTTTCAGCCATGGCATGGCTGTTCCTGGATCCTGCCGACTATGTCAAAATGTGTGAGCTGACACAGGCAGGACGCAGGAACAACCACAAAACCACAGATGAAATGCAAAGAGCAAATTTATTCCCGTTACCTCGCAAACCGGAGGATCTCCGAAGCAGCACCCGGGGCAAAGGTACACAAGCGGGGATGCAGGCACCGCGGAGCTTGGTCCCTGCTAGAGAGAGAGGCGAGAGATTTAGAACCTGCTGCTTTTGCCTGTATATTAGGGGTTTTTTGCAGGCAGTAGTTTTCCAGTGTGCTTTGATCTTTCTCACAGCAGGGCAGGAATCTCAAGCATGTTCGATAAGGTGCCTCTGAGTCTATCACAGGCCTATGTTATCTAAACGCAGATTTTCTACTTGTCCAGCACACAAGGCTAAACAACAGTTACTAGTATGATACATGTGTTTTTCGACACCCCATGTGCAAGTCACTTGAGCATGTTTACAATCCTCCTTGCCAATCTTCCATTATATTCCCACATCCGCAGTATCTGTCACCTGTTTTGAAGTAGCTGCAGTGTCTGTTGCTTTGTCTTCAGATCCAGAGACCTTCTTTTCCCCTTGAGAGTACTGAATAGTGTTGAACAGGGCTGCTCGGTGGGCATGGGCCAGGCCCCAGCACGTTGCAGTGATTTGTGTCTCTCTGGAATTGCCAGGGTGACAGCATTCTTTTTCCAAATATTTTACTAGTTCTTCTGGATTCTGCACTTGTTCCGGGGTAAAGTTCCAAAACACTGGAGGTGCCCACTGTCCTAGGTGCTTGTCCATACTATCCCACACACCCTGCCACTCATAATAATAGAACCTTGGGGCAGATTTCTTGGTGGTATTCTTAAATAGTTGTTTAACCCTAAACAAGACCTGAACCACGTTCAGAACATGCTGGTTCCTAGCAATAGGATCACGGTGGTTTCAACATCCCAAGGATATTCAAAATTTTCAAAATTCTCAAACGCTATTGTAATTAACCTGGCGGAGAAGGGGAAGATGAGGGAAGATGTCTCCTCCACAGTTTGGCTTCCCGAGGAGAAAAGGTAAAAAGTGTAATTATTAAGTCTCCAGGAGATGGCAACCGAAGTACGGAGGTGGCAGTAATGCTGAGTACAAATACCAGATTTGTTTCACGACCAGCAATTCTGTCATATTATAAGCCAGTGTTATACAGTGCAGCAACATGATAACCCTAGCCCAGTTCCCACGGGTGATAAACAGCACAACAGGGAGCATATACTGCAAGTAAGGTATTATATAACGCAACTTTAGGAACAAACACACCAACTCTGAGAGCAAATACATCAACATTGTGACCAGTGACTATTGAACTAACAAAATGAATGCTTATAACAAATTTGTTCTAATGCTTCTCAGTCAGATTTGTTCGTCCCAACCGTTCAAGCCCCAAGTTGGGCGCCAAAAAGGACTGTCATGGTTTAACCCCAGCTAGCAACTAAGCACCACACAGCCACGCGCTCACTCCCCCTCAGTGGGATGGGGGAGAGAATCAGAAGAGTAAAAGTGAGAAAACTCATGGGTTGAGATAAAGACAGTTTAATAGGTAAAGCAAAGCCCTGCATGCAAGCAAAGCAAGATAAGGAATTCATTCACTACTTCCCATCAGCAGGCGGATGTTCAGCCATCTCCAGGAAAGCAGGGCTCCATCATGCATAACGGTTACTTGGGAAGACAAACACCGTAACTCCGAACGTCCCTCCCTTCCTTCTTCTTCCCCCAGCTTTATATGCTGAGCATGACATCATATGGTATGGAACATCCCTTTGATCAGTTGGGTTTAACTGTCCCAGCTGTGTCCCCTCTCAACTTCTTGTGCACCCCCAGCCTACTCGCTGGCAGGGTGGGGTGAAAAGCAGAAAAGGCCTTGACTGTGTGTAAGCACTGCTCAGCAATAACTAAAACACCTCTGTATTATCAACACTGTTTTCAGCACAAATCCAAAACATAGCCTCATATTAGCTACTATGAAGAAAATTAACGCTATCCCAGCCAAAACCAGCACAATGGGGACAGACTTTTTAGTAGGGCCTGTAGCAATAGGACAAGGGGTAATGGTTTTAAACTAAAAGAGGGCAGATTCAGACTAGATATAAGGAAGAAATTTTTTACAATGAGGGTGGTGAAACACTGGAACAGGTTGCCCAGAGAGGTTGTAGATGCCCCATCCCTGGAAACATTCAAGGCCAGGTTGGACTGGGCTCTGAGCAACCTGATCTAGTTGAAGATGTCCCTGCTTACTGCAGGGAGGTTGGACTACATGACCTTTAAAGGTCCCTTCCAACCCAAACCATTCTATGATTCTATGATACTTCTGTTAAACTTACCTTGCAGTAGAATGACTATAATGTTTCTCTGGACTTAAATAAAAATCATTGCTGCAAGGAGCTGCTTGTGCACTCTCAATTATAAATACTCTACTTTTCCTGGTCCATAAGGATAGAAACTATCTTCCGAGATAGCAAAATCACTCCTGAATCACTGTTTATTGCTGAACAAAGACAGAAATTCACGTTCATCTTTTATGTTTGGCAGAACTAAATTCTGTTCCAGATAGCATGAAAGTAGTAGTTGTAATGTTTCTTACTACTGCTGTATCTTGTTCTGTTCCAAGAACTAAATATATTTGTAATAAACTCTGAAGTTGTAATACCAATGCATTTTCTTTAGTAGAAATTCAGTAGTTAACCTGTAACAAGGTCTGCCAATGAAAAAATGCCAGTATCGAGGTAAGAACTGAGCACCAAAAAGGCAGATGTTTAAGATCAATGTTATAAGAAATATTTGAATATGCAATATGTATTAAAGGATCTAGAACAGCTCCTTGCAGATCTTGTTTTACCAAGAAACATTTTTACTAAGTAGGTTTTTTTGCTTTATTACATGTAAGACAAAGAGCTTTTCATGAAAAGATTTTTTTAAATTTTCTTTTCAAATTAGAATGTGTACGGTGCTAAATTTATGATGTATTTTCTATAATTTATAAGCTTTTCTCTAAAAAAAATCCAATAGTTTTGTGTTGTAATATTAAGGCTGACAGTCCTGCACTCATTTACTTGCCTGATGGTAACAGAAAATAAATAACCAGCATGTTAAATAAAGTGCAAATATCTATGCAGTAGCTACTGTAGAGGTATCAATTATTGCAGCTGTAGAAACGTCTTTTTTCATCATTTTATGTTTGAAAATATTCTATTTTTATGACAGATTTTTTTTTCTTCACTATAAACCTGATACTACTTGAATTTTCATGTTCAGTACTTTCACTTGTGAATACTGGCTTTAACCTGAAAGTTAGAAAAGTATAAAAATCAGCTTATTGCTGAGAGAGGATATTGATTTATTGTCAGTATGCTTATGTTTTGTTTAAAAATGCACAGTTTGGGTATTACTTTAACAGTTGTAATAATTTATTATATGAACATAATTTAATTAAGACTTTTTTGCTTTTGTTTCTACAGTCCATACAGTGACACTGTTTCTTAATATATTTGGATGTTTGGCCTGGTTTTACATTGATGCTACGCGAGGGGTTGATTTTGGATTGAGTATCCTATGGTTCTTGCTTTTTGCCCCTTGTTCTTTTGTCTGCTGGTACAGACCACTTTATGGAGCTTTCAGGTAAGAACTTCAGCTTGACTTAAGATATTTAAAAAAAATACTACACTTGTTGAAATGCATTAACATTCCAGAATTTGCTTGTTTATCATTATGATAATCTTTTAATATTATTTCATTAGAAACAAGCAGAATGTTTGCCATTAATTCAGTTGCTGTATCTGAAATGTTGATGGTAACAGTTAGGAATATCATAGAAAATCCTTTAAAATATTTTAAAAATATTTTAGCATGGAAGGTTCAGGAGCAATCTGAAATGCTTGTACACCAATGCACGCAGTATGAGAAACAAACAGGATTAACTGGAAGTGTTGGTCAGTTCCCAGAGCTACGATATCATTGGTATTAGTGAGACTTGGTGGAATGACTCCCACGACTGCAGTGCTGGGATGGAGGGCTACAGGCTGTTCAGGAGGGATAGGCAGGACAGGCGGGGGGAAAGAGTTGCCCTGTATGTAAGGGAGAGGTTTGATTGATTGTACAGCCCTTACAGTTAGTGATGATTTGGTTGAGAGCCTCTGGGTGAGGATTAGGGGGATGGAAAACAAAAGAGATGTTGTAGTGAGTGTCTACTACCGATCGCCCAGCCACGATGATAGCACTGATGAGTTATTCTATAGGCAATTAGGAGAAATCTCTGGATCGGTAGCCCTTGTCCTTATGGGAGATTTCAACTTCCCAGACATCAACTGGAAATACCATACTGCTGTGACAAGCAACCTGGGAAATTCCTGAAGTTTGTAGGAGGATAACTTCTTGACACAAGTACTCAGGGAGCCAATTAGGAAAGATGCCCTCCTAGACTTGCTATTTGTGAATAGAGAAGGACTTGTGGGGGATGTGCTGGTAGGTGGCTGTCTTGGCCACAGTGATCATGAAATGGTTGAGTTCCAAGAAACCTTATGCATATGCTAATAGATTATGTAATTGTCTTTGCGCATGCTTACTTATTTGGGGAAGGGGTCTTGGGTGGGCTCTGGTGGTCTCTAGTGGTTGTAATCCCCCCATAGTGATGCTGTCCGCTGTATAACCCCGCTTCTGTGCAAGCGTGGTCAAGGCTTTTTTGTTGATACATGCAGGTGGCTCCAAGGAGAAGATACTGTTCTGATTCTTACAGGATTTGTCTCTACTCCTGGCGCCAGAGCTATGAATCAAGTCATTTAAGACACTACAAAGATGTTGTTCACAGTCTTGCTTATCTCTGGCCCTTCTTTGTAATTAGCGAGGAATTTAACAGAGACCTTGGATTCTCTAAGACTAAGCGCAAGCAAGAATCAGTGATGACTATAACTTTAAGTGTTATCAGTCCCAGAAGCAGACCCTGTCTTCAAAACATGTAGTTAGCTTCAGAACATACTGTTATTTTAGCTGAAAGGAAAATTGCTGAAAGAAAAGTTGATTCTGTCTAAAGGTTACATGGAGTAGGCCTTTTAGGGCCTACTTTGAGGCTTACTTTTACTAAACTGTCTGGTATCACAACCGTTAACCTAACACTGCTAAGTCCACCACTAAACCGTATCCCTAAGCACCACATCTACTTGTCCTTTAAATACCTCCAGGGATGGTGACTCAACCACTTCCCTGGGCAGCCTGTTCCAATGCTTGATAATCCTTTCGGTGAAGAAATTTTTCCTTATATCCAATCTAAACTTGTGCTGTTGACACTCTTGAGGGACAAGAGGCGTTGCAGAGGGATCTAGATAGGCTGGAGCACTGGGCAATTGTCAGTGGCATGAAATTTAACAAGTCCAAGTGCCGGATCCTGCACTTGGGACAGAGTAATGCCGGGCACAAGTATAAATTGGGAGAGGAGTGGCTGGAGAGCAGCCCTGCAGAAAGGGATCTGGGGGTGCTGGTTGACAGCAGGCTCAATGCAAGTCAGCAGTGTGCCCTGGCAGCTAAGAGGGCAAACTGCATCCTGAGGTGCATCACAGTGTAACCAGCTGGTCAAGAGAGGTGATTATCCCACTGTATTTAGAGTTGATGTGGCCTCACCTTGAGTACTGTGTGCAGTTCTAGGCCCCACAATTTAAGAAGGATGTGAAGGTCCTTGAATGCATCCAGAGGAGGGCAACAAAGCTGGTGAAAGGGCCGGAAGGAATGTCCTATGAGGAACGGCTAAGGACACTGGGGTTGTCTAGTTTGGAGAAAAGGAGGCTGAGGGGTGACCTCATTGCTCCCTACAGCTTCCTGAGGAGGGGAAGTGGAGAGGGAGATGCTGATCTCCTCTCCCTGGTATCCAGTGACAGGATGCATGGGAACAGTTCAAAGCTGTGTCAAGGGAGGTTTAGACTTGACATTAGGAAGCATTTCTTTACTGTGAGAGGGTGGTCAAACACTGGAATAGGCTTCCTAGAGAGATGGTCAATGTCCCAACCCTGTCGGTCTTGAAGAGGCATTTGGACAATGCCCTTAATAACATGCTTTAACTTTTGGTCATCCCTGAAAGAGTCAGGCAGTTGAACTAGATGATCGTTGTAGGTCCCTTCCAACTGAACTATTCTATTCTATTCTATTCTATTCTATTCTATTCTATTCTATTCTATTCTATTTATAGCTTCTACGATTGACATAATAGTTGTAGGAAATATTTAACTTTGTATTGAGCTGATAACAATTTTAAGGAAAATTCTCATTAAATCTCTAGCCCTTCACAAGCAGGTTAACAGTTAAGGGTGTCTTCAGTTTTTGCCTTCCTGAATGAATTTCCTAAAATTCTACAGTTAAAAAATCTTATATTTTTAAGTGACCTGCAGTGTCTGTAATTATGTAGACTGAGATTCTTAAGAATGAGTAGACCAGGTAATCAAACTCCAGTATTTTTACTAGCTTTTAGCAATCTGAATTTTGCAGACTTCACAAGCTTGAGATGTGGTATCTTAGTCTTTAAAAATAGAATGTTTGGTTTGCATGCAAAATTGATTTTTTTTTTAATGAAAATCGGCGTGTAGAGATTCTGAATTCCTGTACTCTTACAGTATTTCTTGGGAATTATTTTTTACGTTGAAATGAATCAGGATGTTCTCAGCTTAAATGCACTAATTTTTGTAGAGAAAGAATGATAGCCATAAATTGCAGTTGAGCATAACCTTTAGACTAAATGAGATGTTTCTTTTTGCTAACCAAGGAGATATTGCTGTACCCACACATCTTCGAGGAATCATATAGTTTAACTTGCATTTGCTCATGCACTAAATTCTTACATGCTTAAGGCTAAAATGTGAGAAGAGTATTTTTCATTTACTAGTCTAACTTCTGTTTGTGACTCGAGTTACAATGTGGGTACAAATTGAGATAAATTAAAAATACAGAGAATTGCCAGTATTTTAAAATGGTAGCTTTCATTAACTAATTATAAATCTTACATACTCTCTCTTAGTAGTGTTGTTTTATATGAAATTATTATTCCTGATTTGGTGGAGTTCAGTGTCACGTTATCTTTCAGGGTTTTAGATCTATCAAATCCTCAGTGTTTCTTAGTGAATATTTATTATTTGGAAAAGGAAAACTACTGTTTGCATATTCAACTTCCAATGATTTGTTCAGCTGAAAATGAAATAGTTATTGAACTGAACTGGTTGAATAAATAGAAATGAACAAATTCCCTTCTGCAGAAAGAGCTATTACTGGCAAAATCTGGTTCTGTGACTTAAGTGATTTTTACTTCCTTTAGAAATTTGGTAGGAAGCATATCATGCGATCCTTAGTTTTGATAGTAATACTTTGAGGTCTTTGTTGAGATTTTGCCTGTATGTTTATATTTGGGTTTTTTACAGACTTTTAATACTTTTGGTCTTTGTCAGGCTGACATTTTAGCAATTTAGACAGCAAACATATTTTGTATATTTTGTTTTTAAACAACAGCTGCTTCAATATTATGATCTGCATTATGTTTCAGTAATTCCATATTAGATTTTATGTCCTCTTACAAGTAAAATATTTTCTTCCCATCCTGCCGGTGCTGTGAACTTCAGTCTGAAAGTGGAGCAGACTTCTGTTCTTCATGCATTGTAGCAGTTGTATGTTTAGTCTAAGAGGCCCTGCTGTGTGCTGAACAGAACACTAAGGAATAGTATCTTGCTGCTATTCTCACCTCTGTTAGAGGTGCAAGTGGCAAAAATACTATATTAAAGAAGCAGCAGCAGGTCTTGTAAATAAACACTCTACAAAACCACAGAATTACTGGTATTTCAAGTTACCATCAATAAATCAAAGCACTTTTCTTATAGTTAATGCAGAAAAAAAAATTTAGATTGGTACTACAGTATTTGTAAAAAGTCATAAATTTCCTGGCTGCTTTAATTTTTCCCCCCCCCCCCTCTTTCAGGAGTGACAGTTCATTCAGGTTCTTTGTGTTCTTCTTTGTATATATCTGTCAGTTTGCTGTACACGTACTTCAAGCTGCAGGATTTCAAAGATGGGGAAACTGGTGAGTATTCTGTTTTCTGTAGCATTGTACTGTCTGTAAGACACACACTCATATTTGATATAGCAACTGCAATACAGTCTGTGTGTTTTTTAAAAAAAACTTGTGTTCACTGGAATTGTTACATTTAGCTCTCAAAAAAAGCATTTTTGGAGTGCTCTTAACTAGGAAAAGTGTGTGAAACATATTCCAAGAGTGTGAGGTATTTCTGTTATTAGACTGGTCAAAATTTTATCTTTTAATGTAAGCCACTTTGAACTACTCTTTTATACATTACCTCCCCTATTTTAGTGGGGTGTGGAGATGTTATTTGCTCTATATTTAAGATAAAGAAATAAGCAAAACTTAGAGAAAATGAGTATAATTTAGGCTGTAATAATATACTGTTTGAATATTATTTTGTATCATTAGTTATTTCTAATTATATTAATATACTTACTAATGAAATTTATGGCTAAAATTTGAAGAATGAGTCAACATTGTATTCGGGTGAATATAGTTGTATATCTCTGATATTATTTGAAAAGCTCATTTGTCCGAGTCAGCTCTTTATTCTGTAATAGTTGATTTTTCATTTTGATGCTTATAAGTATATAAGCTTTTACTTGAAGCTTTTATGTATATATAGCTTTTGTTTGAAGCTTCAAGGTCTAATATTTAGTTTTTACAAGGAAAAGCTATTGGGAATCAGTCACCCTTATTGGAAAAAAAACCCAACAAACTTGAATTAACAAAAAGCATGTTTGTAGTAGCCAGCTGATAGCATGGAGATCTATGACTGGCAATAATGTACCTGGGTAATGACACTTCTGTGTATCAGTGGTTTTCTGATAGCCTCCAAAAGTACATAAGCAGACAAAACATCATTGCTTTAGAACTGGAGTGTAAGGAAAAAACCTGGCTTATTATTTTTGCTCTCAAAACCAATATTTTGCTTTTTCATAGATACCTTGATTGACATGAACAAAGTAAAAAAGTAATTTTAGAGGGCCAACTCTCCAAGTATGTGGAGTGTGCTTTTAAGGATACTTGGGGAAGGGATATGAAAAGTAGCCTGATCATCAGAAGATGCTAATTACAGTTTGGATTTTGGAGTTGTGTGGTAGAGTCTAGTTGGACATAGGGGATATCAAAGCAATTTGAAACAAGTAGAGGAAAGTTTTAATGTTGTTTGAGTTTACAGATTTTTTTTGCTCTTTTCAGTGGAAGAATCTTTTCTGTCTTAATGTTTTATTTTTCTTAAGGCAACCTGGTTTTGTGGCTTCAAGTTTGATATTGTACTTTTATGTTGGTGTTTCAATTTTGAAGAATGGGGAAATGTTTGAAGTAGATACTGATATAGCAATCTTTTCTCTTAATTAACCTGACACTTAAAAAAAATTATATTAACCCCAATTGAGAAAGCATCACTGTGTGGATACAACTAAATGAGTTTTCCCACATGGCAGCTCTGTGTGTGTGGCATCTTTTTGTTTTATTTTTGAAGAAGTTAGAAGCTATCTTTTTAGGGACATTTTATCTTCCACAATGTCATGTAGTCTTAAATTATTCTGAAATGACAGTATAACCAAAACAACCCAAAAAGTTGATGAGCAGCTCTCTAATGTCTCTCAATTTCTTCACAACTCTCCTCAAGGATAATCATTTTTACTAAAATTTTCCTTATAGTTTCACTGCATGCATTGGGAAAATGGCAACTAAGCTGTAAACGCTTATTATAGAACAGAAATATGCTCATGTATAATTTCCATGGCTTTTTCTTAAAAAATATTCAGTTGATCAGAATCAGGAGGTTATAAAGCTTCCCTTGATGTGGATACCTGTGGTTGAATGGTTCATGTGCTGTGCTAGTAAAGTTTATCTTTTCTTTTTCCTTCAGTGGGTGGATTTCATCTCTTACTGGTCTTAATAAGAGTATCCCTGTTGGCATTATAATGATAATCATAGCTGCACTTTTCACAGCATCTGCTGTTATTTCATTAGTTATGTTTAAAAAGGTAAGTTACTTATTATTCCCCTCTTCTGTTTCCTATCTGGATTTTGCTTTCCTGATTGAGAGAGGTACTCTTTCACAAAGTAATGGGGATTAAATTATATTCTTGGAGGTGTGCCTTACCTTTTAACAACTGTGCTTCTATAGTACTTTTTTGCTTATACTGTCATGGAGTTATGAAATGCTGTTTTTACAATGCATTTATTTCTGCAAACTAAAATGGGGAAGGATAGCTTTGAATAAGAGAAGTTGGGAGGTAAGCCCACAATGAAAGGGTAGGTGAATGCACTGGACACTAAGGTAGGACCTGTAGATTCCAGGTTGCAATTTTCAAATCTGTGATGATTCATCAGGCTGAGTGAAGTGTGATTCAAATAATTGCTAAGTTTCAGCTTTTATCAAAATCATTCCCATTAAAATCAATAGAAGAGGGAGATGCCTAGCACCTCAGAAAAGGATTTTTATTTCTCTACTTATATTATTTTAACATTTTGCTGTCAATTAATGATTGCATAACATAAAAGCTCAAAGAAAGATGCTTTTCTCCCTTGGTTCCTTTTTGTGAATTTCCACTCAGAAGGCCTAAGTTTAGATACTAATGTGCTCAGTTACATTTACACTTAAAGGTTTTCACATACCCAAACTCTTCTGGCCTATTTACAGTAAGCTAGAAATTTTAAGCATAGCCTTGAGATGTCCCTTCTCCTTATTTGTTTTCTGCATAAATACTCAGGTACAGGAGAAAGAAACAAACAAGAAAAATGTATGGTGAGCATTTTTTTACACTCTTTCTACCACATGCATCTGGATTCTTTTCAAAAAACATTCATACTCAGATATGACCTGGTGTATCTTTATGGATGAGAAATAGTCACATTTATAACAAAGAAAAAAGTTACAACATGAATTTTCCTGCTACACTTGAATGAAAATGTCTTCGTAATATTATTTGACAACTTCATCATGACTTGATTGAATATGAATCAGAAATAGCATTTTAATTTTAATACTCAGGTATTTGGAAGATACTCAGGATTTGTTTTTTTGTTGTACTAGAGATTATAAGGCATATTGTTTAATACCTTTGCTTATTATGCAGAGCAATTGGTCATCACACTAGTTTAGCGGATATTTATATGCATTATTGGGATATTTTATACTTTTTAATGTTCAGTCATAGCTTAATAGGTTCTTGTAGCCATGTCAATCAGAGAAATTAAGATATTTCTAAAAAAATTGATGTAGAAAAAAGTTCGCCAGAATGTTATTGACACAGTGGATTCAAAAATACTTTTTTGGTTTTGTTTCCTGCTGTTTCTTTTAACATGGACACTTATGAACTCTTAATGAGTATGCCAAGTTGTATACAAATTGAGACAGAAGATGCTTTTGCAAGCTATAGATCTTGCGTTATGCTAAGGATGCAGCCTATTTGTATATTTAAATATGTTATTTCAGACAGTAGATACCACACACATTTTAGTGAAGACCTACAAGACCCCTCTGAACTTGCAAAAAGTTACAGGTATCCCTACAGTCAAACTGTGCATGCACAGCAGGGCAATCAAAAGTTGTAGGATTTGTGGAAAAAAAAGTCTGTTTACTCATTTCCAGATCCTCCCAAACATATGAGCAAACCAGGTTTCTCCACCACACAGCTCTGCTTCATGTTTGAGACTTTGCTATTACTCTACCAAGAAATGGAAGGCTCAGCACACTTTTTTTCACTGCTTTTCCACCTCCCTAGGTGCATGGTCTCTACCGCACAACTGGTGCTAGTTTTGAGAAAGCGCAGCAAGAGTTTGCAACGGGAGTGATGTCCAACAAAACTGTACAAACTACTACAGCCAACGCCGCATCAACAGCAGCAACCAGTGCAACTCAGAATGTGTTCAAGGGTAACCGAATGTAGAGAAATATAAAAAGTCATGATGGTTCTCTTTGATTGTACTTTATTTTCCAGTCACTTATTATATTCCCCAAAAACATATATCAAAATACACACAGCATGTTTGTCTCTTCTGCAGGTGTGCATGGGTAAAATGGGAAATGTTTGTTTTATTTTATTATAAATTTATTTATTTTTAAAAGATAACCATTCTCTGCCCTTCTTTAAAATGTTGCATTCTAGAATATAAAGCCTTCCATATTTTATGGAGGATAAATAATTTCAACAATTGGCCTGAGAATGAATTGTGGTATATAATGAACAAATAAATATATTAAGAATTTGGAGGTTTTTCTAGTGGTTCACTCTGGTATTTTTTTTTAACTTCAGGAAAGCACTTTGGATCAAATTTTTTTCTTTGCAAGAACTTTTTTCCCTATTTCTGCTATAAGAAGTGGGGTAGACTGAGAGGTAGAAAGTTAGGTTTGGCTACTGCTTTTGCAATTTCAGCAGCTGCTGGAGGACAAATACAAGTAGGATAGATATTTTAAATTATTTTCTTGGGGTTTTTTTAGGATAAGTCTTTTGGTATAAAACTGTAAGTTTGCATGAATACTGTTGAGTTATCTGATCTTGTTTAAAAACTGTTTTGGTCCACAATTTACCTGCGCCATTTTATAATTATAGCATTTGTTTGTATCTGTTTTCATGGAGTATTCTCTACCTGTGAGAAATTACTATGGTGCAGAAACATTCTCTGTAATAGAATGTGTAATGCAGTGTACAGTTTAAGGAAGTTAACTGATGGTCTCAATCACAGAGCTAAATGATTATATATTTGCTATTTTTAATTTCAGTATTCATGTCTTGGGGTAATCATTTTGCTGGAAAAGAAACAAATATTGACCTTTAGAACACCAGTTTCATGATCCCCTTCCCTCTTACATGCAGTGGCATTTTTGTTGTGTTTGGGATTTTAACATTTTTTTTTAATGTAATTTGTGTTTAACAGTGGTACTAAATCTCTACCCTTGTCAGTCACTGTTTACTGCTTGTCCAAAAATCTAAATATACAGTATTTAATTTTCTACCAGGAATATTGTCTAAAATCAAGCTTTTTAAGCAATGGCATTTAGCAGATATATAATTTCATTTTAACGTAACTCAACCATCTCTGTGATTTGATTTAAGCTGGGAAAAAAAAGCTTTTAAACTATTTTGAGTTGGAAAAGTGAGAAATCTTCATCTTCACAAAGTTAAATTTTAACTCATTGAACTGGAGGCCTAAGAAGTTAAATTGGTGCTGTGGAACGGAACAATCCATAATGGTACATACCATCAAAATATTCTAGAATTTAATCAGGTCTTACTATAAAAGTGATGTTTCTCTCCTTTGAAGGCTATTTGATATTCTTGGATTGCCTCATGAGTCTTATGCACAATAATTGGGCTTTTTTTTTAAACTCTTGTTTTAGAAAATTAAAACAGGAAGGGACCACATCCCACAACCTGTATAAGTACACACTGTAGCTGAAATGAATTCAGCTCTTAAGGTGAATTACCTTTAGTAAGACTGAGCATAAAATTCTGAGGCCCCTCCATGTTCTGAATGTGGACAGACTTTCATAGATTAATTCTTTTTCACTACAATGTATTCATAATAACATAAGAGCATTACAAAAAATAAAACCCTTAGCTTAATCCCTGGATCAGTATTGTACTGTTAGCATGAAGTCCCTATTAGTCTCTTTACCAGTTTCTTTAAATCCAACTTGAATTTGGATAAATGTAGTAGTTTCACCTATGCTGAAGTTCATATTAATGAATATACTTGCTTCTAAATATTCTCTGCATCATGAAGTTAAAAGTAATTTAAATATTCTGTGTAGTAGGGGCTCTAAAATTCTATACTAGTAGACATGCTAGATTTGAACTTAAATATGTGTGGAATGTTATTAAAAGCTTTCCAGACAAAAGCCACAATTTTCTGTTGAGATCAGGCATCACACTTCTAGCAGCTGTATATCAAGATTGTTCTTTTCATAATCTTTTTAATTTAACTTGAGGGTTGTATCTAGGAACTCTACTATGGTTTACTTTTAAATCTAAATTTAAGCAATTCTCTTGGATATCTCTTGGATATGAATCCTAGGGACATCATCCTTGCAATTTAATTTAAGTTTTAAGATTGCATAATAACATACATTACCAGAATATATTATGGAAAAACATCAGGAATAAAACCTGAATTTGGCAGGTAGATTTTTTTTTCCCAAATGTTTAACTGCTCTTTGAGAAAACATATTTAATGTTCTATGTATAGGGATCATTGATTTGTAATGTCATGGGTTGAATATACAGATTTAAACCTCCTAAGTAAAATTCAAGGTTCAGTTAGACGTGAATTGTTTAAACCAGAAATCTCTGACACTTTGCAGCCCAAAAGGGAGGGAAAAGTTTGAGTTTAGCTTTGACAACAGAAGGCTGATATTTGTTAAAATATTTTGTACCTAACTAAAACTAGATTTTACAGTCTCTCATTAATTAATCAGAGTATAGCGCCCACTTAAGTTGTCATTTTGTAGTATTATGGCAAATTGAGTACAAAGTATGAAGTTTAAACACTGAAATGTCTGTAGTCATTGATCTGTAATTTAGGAGTTGGTTTTATTTATCTGGGGGATGTTTGTATATTTTGTATATTACTAACAATGCTCTGCCATCCTGGTGAATGTCATGGTTCTCTACAAATGCACCACTTCTGTCCCTCTGTTGCATGCCTGAGTAGTTCAGAAGTTTTGTATATTTATTGTATTAACTCAGTGTCATAGAATAAAAAAAGACTTTTCCTGGATGTTTGCTCTGTATAGTTTTGAACAATATAGGGATTTTTCTTTTAAAGGTCAGGATAACATGCAGGGTGGCTGATCTATGTAAAAGTCTCACTTGGTTTTTATAATTCTGTATATAAATGCTGTAATTCTGCTGAAATGGGGAAGTAAAATGTCCACTATCAAAATAATACATTAGGGTAACAAGAATTAGTCTACTCAACTGCTATGAAGAAAATTCTTAAACACTTGCAGCCCACTTTCTTGTGCTGTAAACTTAAGAGGGTTAAAATCTAAACATGTTCTGTCATTACTGAATGAAATTCTACAGGTATTAAGTGAATCCTAAAACATTATTGAAAGTAAAATGAAGTTGCTGAAAACAGCATTGCTTTGGTACTGTTTATTTTCCTAATTTCTGTCTATGAATTGACACTTCTGTATCTTGTTTTTTGGGATTTTTTTAGGCACTATCAGAGTCTGTTGATTTTTTTTCATATCATATCAACTGTAACACCTGCTCTCTAGTACTGAATTTATTACCAGGTTTTCTTTGAAGGGCAAAATGAGTTCATCCAGACCACTGTGATGTAGTTACATTTGCAAATACACAATATAGAGAACAGTGCTCTGAGGTATAGTCGGGATTATTTTGGGAGATAGATAGCAGATGTGAGTTTTTGAAGACACCTGCACATGTATGCATCATTTAGTAGTGAAATTCTTTATCAACTTGATCTGTTTCTTTGTCATTTACAGATCTAGGGTGGCAGTGGCAGCAGACTAAACAGTTTTTGAACTTTCTTGTAAATGATAAGCACAGTTGTGCAGCATGATACAGTCATGTTTTATGATTAGAATTATTGCACAATTTAAGTGCTGTTGTGGAGAGATAATTCCCCTGATTTGCACAGGCTAGTTGTAAGCACTAAGTTGGGAAAGCAAGCACATACACAGAAGACAGCACAGGGAAGAGAACTGTGATTAAAAATACTCACATTTTAATTGAAATTTAGATTTAAAATAACACATTAGGTACATCATTCATGCTAACAAATGTACATAGTGGTGACTTTAAGAACAGAATAACAGTACCACAAATAAACCGTGGCTCAAAATCTACTCTAGCTGGATTACCACAGCCTCTCTTCCTATACAAGGCAGCTGTGGTGTATATGTTGCTGCCATGCTCTGCTTTTGTTGGGCTCTGCCAATTCCTTGTGTTAGGCACCAGTTCCCACTGCTTTCAAGGAAGACTTGAACTCTTCTCCATTTGCCACTAGGACGTGAGATACTCTGATGTGGGATAACAATGCAAAATGGAAATGATTTGGCTGAAAAAAAAATCTCAGAATCCAGAGAACTTTATTGAGTAAAATTGATACAAAGGTGATATAGACAACCCAGAAATAGCTCAATAGAAATGTTTTTTGCAGTGCCACATTATAAATAAAGCACATTAAGAAAACTTGCTGAGCCTTTTCAGCTTTTAGATTATATATTGCCAGAGATGGATACAACTTCATATTTTAATTGTTTGTATTATATAGATCTGAGTATTTCAAATCAATCTAGAAGAGGTTTTTGTTTAAATCTTTAAGCTACTGTTACTACTGTTGTATTCATCTTCAAAATCAGTGATTTTGTTGCATTACTCTATGCTTAGTTTGTCCACACCATCAAAACTCCAGCCACTTCTTCCCTGGGAAGTCACTTTTGAAATATCTTGTTTAAAACCAAAACCATAAAAAATAAACAACCCCCCCCAAACAAACAAACAAAAAAAACCAAAACCAAAACCCATTCCTGATATTGCACATCTCACACAAGTTTTTATATATATATATATGAAATGCTAGAATTTTCTAAAAAAAGGTCTATGGCACTTTACAGAATATAAGTTTACAAAGTTGATCAAACCACAGATGTTTGAAGAATTCTTCAACAGCACAAAAACAAAGTTAAACTGAACTAATTGGCACACAGGTTTTAAAGAATCCACGGCAAGTTCTTCTAGATCTTATGCAGTGCATGTACATTAAGAAGTAGTTACACTCTGCAGCCCCCTCATGAAGTTAATTAAATTAGCTTTAAGCTGATTTCTCTCTTTTTTTTTTTCCTTCAAAACATCTTTGAAAGCTACTGCTGAGGTGAAATTCAGGAACAACTTCAAAGAGCTGTCAAATTTAATGAGTGCACCCTACACCTGAATCTGCAATATATACCATCTTATCGCTAGAAAAACAGAACCCTGAGAAAAAGAAATTCTATTTTTTTTTCTGTATTTTTTCCCAACCTGTCTTCTGTCTGTGCTATGTGATGAACATGGATATTCTTGCAAGTTAGTTGATTACGCTGTTGCAGAGCAAGTTGATAGTATACCAGCAACAAGTAGAAAAGCTAGTTCTTCTTGGTTACAAATACAAACAAAAGCAAAACATGCCACTGAAAATACTTCCTTTGTACTTAAAAACCCCACTATTAAATTTTTCTAAACGTTCTGTAGATCACAGCAGAGGTCGGCTAGTAATGTGTATAAAGGTTGGTCATTGTTTACTTCTAAGCCACAGCACAGCTGAGCTAGTGCCCCAGCCTGTGTAGCACACACTCCAGTAGGGGGCTCAGGAGGAACATCAGAAGGACGGTTTGAATCACCTTGCAGCTATGCTGGGCAAGCCAAGTGCATGCTCTTCAGATGGTATGTTTGTGTGTTATAGGAAAAAAAAAAAAAAAAACAAGAAGAAAAAGCAGGTGTGGACAGGACATGCTAGCTGTGATTTTTGTCCTCAGACACTGCTTTGTGCTAGTAATTTTGATTTCTTAAAATCTTGCTTTGTGCAGTCAGTTGGCATAAATGATTCCAGTCCATAACTTTTTTTTTTAATTAAATATTTAAAATTTAATTACCTGTTTTAAACTAGAATATGATGGAAGTGGGCTGCAGAAGCAGGTGAATGCAAGAAGAGGCTAGATTAAAACAATCTCTTTAATATTGGCACAAGTTGACCTTGGTTTTTGCACAGTGTCTCAGAGATCACCTCCATATCCATCCAGCATGTGGCTTGAATGCACACTGGGCACAGATGTGCACAAGTTGGGAGCTGGGCCTGGTTTGCTCCATAGCTTGGCTGAGCCGAGGCGGTATCTGTGCTGCACAGCAGGCACTGAAGGGGTGCTCAAACACTGCGACTGCTAGCGTTTCCCCATGCTCAAGGCTAGCCCTGGGCTTGCAGTTGTGACTGCTGAACAAGTCTTGTATTGTGAATGACTTGAGCAGTGTATTGAAATTAGCTATCTACCTGTACAGTAACAACATTTTTTTTTAATATCTATAAATAACTAATGGCACACTTTAATGGACTGACCAGGCATAAATGAGAATCTCTGCTCCATATTATACAGTGAAGTGATGGAGAACAACACTGGCATTGGATAATGTTAAACATTACCAAGAAGTAAGAAGAGGAGTCTAAAATTCACTTAATATTTCATCAGAATTACTTCTCAGATTAATTTTTCCCAATGCTCCTAAGCCACAGTTGCATAATTCCTTTTTTTTTAAATATCTTTTAAATTTGTTTTCAGAAATAGTTCTAGTAAGTGATGTGACACCACAAGTAATACAACCAACTGCCTTTGAGAAAGGAATGTCATTTGTGGCAAGGTCTTTTATTTCTGCTGATTTAGTTGGAAAAGGGTCCATACTACATGTGGTTAAAAAATTGGGAAAAGATCTTCCCAGCCATTTAGAATTTGGCATGACTTCCTGAAAAAATGTAAATTTCTTAAGGCCTCAGCTGGCTCTGGGACATGAGACATACTGATCTGTAGACTAGGAATGAGGTTTCACTGGCAAGAGAAAGAATAATACTGTTAAAGTCCAATGTGTGATCTACATTTGTAGGAGAGGCTAAAGCCCAGTCCAGGCTGTTGGCATTCACAACATAATGCCCAGCTGTGCCGTGGGGAGTGGGCATCTGCTTGGGATTTCAGGAGTTTCTAATAAAGGCTGTAGAAATATTTCTAACAATGGGATTTCTAACGATTTTATCAGAATCAGGTGAAAGTCAGTGTAACAACAGCTTCTTTTCCCAGTCAATGAAACCAGAGTCATTTACCTGCTAAGTAACAAGTGGCACACACCTTGCACTATAAGTTTCAACACAAAGAAACCTGGCAGGGACTTAACTTTAACTGCTTAAAAATTGATGTAAATGGTGTCACGTCAACTTTGCTCTCTCTATCACATACTTACTATCCAAGAAGGCACTGTACTTGAAAGAAGTTCAGTATCAAAAAGCACCTCAATGAAAAGTATTGTACCAAATCAGGTAGTGGTGAAAGATTCACAGGTGAGGGGACCCCTTGGAAACAAAGCCTAATTAAAATAGGCTTCTCCTTTGTATAAGAAAAAAAATGTGCTGGCTTTTATTATTTGAAATCCAAATTCTTCAAAGTGACCAAGGTAGGTAAGGCAATCTGATCAATCAGAATTTGTCAGTTATAACAACATTCCTGCTATATACATATGATTCTGCACCTCCCCAATCAGATTAATAAATTCCACTGAATGAAACTAAAAAATTCCCAAGTATTTACATTCTGCTTTCTTGGGATCCTTTGATCCTCATTGCCCAGCAAGGAAGAAAGACCATTTCAGTAGTTCAGGGCTGGAACACATGGGGTTCAATCACACAAATGGTGGAAACAGGTAAGCAGATCTGCTTGTCCAGTCAATGGAAAGCAAATTAAGATCCACGCGCTGGTGTTTTTCCCAATGGAGTTAAAGGAGGCAGATAAGGTTTTTTCCTTCTTCTATTTCTTCTTGCACTTTGTCACTGGATGTGGCTATTTCAGCTTGTGCCGAGAAGACTGCACAGATGAACGTCAGACTAGTGCCACCAAAAGCTGTGTAGAAAGCCCAGCCCAAGGAGCAGTCTCCTAGTTTGTAAGCAGAAGCATAAGGTCCACAATAGCTTATTGCTTTCTGGCATCCCCAACCTGCAGGGTAAAGTATCAAGCCTAAGATAAGGAAGAGGCCTAGAAATAAAAACAGAAAGAAAAGAGAGAAGTTTAACAAATGACCAGTTTAACACCAAACACAGCGCATGTAGTAATGGTTATCTTTACTGTGAAGGTAGTGAGACACTGGAATAGGTTGCCCAGAGAAGTTGTGGATGCCCCTCCCTGGCAGTGTTTAAGGCCAGACTAGATGAGGCTTTGAGCAACCTGGTCTAGTGGAAAGGCATCCCTGCCTGTGGCAGGGGGGTTGGAACTAGATGATCTTTAAGGTCCCTTCCAACCCAAACCATTCTATGATTCTATGAAGATGACTCTTCCCCATCCATCTGCGGCAATTAACGTCACGGATTCCGAATGCTGTTAGCAGGCGGAGACCTATATTCTGTGGCGCATTTGCCTTTTATACACACTTTCGGTACTTTCCCAACTAATCAGGCTTTCCCATCCCGCATGCGCAAAGAAGCCATCTGTGACGGACAGAGTTTGTATGCCTTAAACAACTTGTTTGACAACTCTGGCTGGAGGAGGGTATGTGTACTACAGAGGCCTGCAAGTCTGGCAAGAGTAGGGCCTTGGGAACAGAACAATACCCCTGCTGTGCCTTAATTGTTGTGATTTACAACTCTGGCTGAAGGAAGAGATAAGTCCTGCGGAGGCAGGATAGTATCTTTTCCTTGGGGCCAGCCTACGTGTGCAACAACTTTGCAAGGCCTCAACCACGCTTGTGCAGAAGCGGGGTCATACAGCGGACACCACAACTAGGGGGGATCACGGCCACCAGACACCCCTTGGGGGACCACCGACTCATTTCGAGAACAATCTAAGACTACAAAGCGCAGGCGTCCCAATTAGCATAGGAAGCGAGCAGAGGGGGGAGACAAGAGGGATGTTACCACCCTCTCCTATCTCGCATGCAAATGACCTAAAGTATTTAGACCTTCTCGCTTGGGATGCTGGTGCGTGCTCCCACCCGCCACCTGAGGACTGATCCTGCAAGCGATTTACCGAAGGAGCAAGGAGCAACTCTGCAAGCAACTTACCAACTCTACAGCCAACTTACATCGCTGGATCCAAGGGTGGTGATCTCTCTTTTCCTCTCTCTCATAGTCTCTATCCTCTTTCTCTTTTCCTTTTCCCTTTTCTCTCTTTTCTCAATGCCTTTAGAAACCCAAGACACTTACAACCATGCAACTTTCCCTGTATTAATAAATTGTTCTTAATTTCATACCAGTTATTTGGTGTCGTTTCACCTTAATTTACTCCAAGGGATTTATGAACTAGTTGCAACCAGGTCGTAACGCCATCAAAGCTAGTTGGACCTTGCAACACCCCACGCGCAAAGCAGTCCAATCACAATGCTGATCATGTGCTGTCCATGCGAAGGCAGTTTGGTTGTCTTGCTACATTCCCTTATTCTTCAGCCAAGCTCCATGCAGACTTCGAAGTAAACACTAACTCAGCTTCTCTTTATCTATCGCTCCCAAGGTCGTCCTCCCATCAGGATAATCAGCTCCTCGGTGCTTTCCATCTGAGTTCCGTTTAACTCTTGTAATGCCACATCCATCTTTCCTTTACTGATTGTTCCCTAGTATATACTATGCAGTGTTTTATCTAAACTTAGAGCTATCCTACAATTTTTCTTATGAAAGGTTTATTTCATATAATGACTTTGTTCTTAATTTTAATCCCTGTATTCCTTCTACATCCTTTGCTTTCACACATTATTGCTAGGTATATAGAGTTTGCAAAACATTTGAGCATCTCTACCTACTGTTTATACTTGCACTTTTCAAATACTTAGGAATGTTTGCATTCACTTTTGAATTCATATTTAGCTAGCCCTCTTTCAGCTTTATTTAGTCATTCATCATAAACATTTTTGCCTTTTTCCTCTGGATTTTTCCTACCTTGATTTTCTTGCCTGGAAAAAATAAAATCTCAAACTGCATCTGCTTATTTGGCCACAGTAGGACACAGTAGACAAATAATACAGCCAGTTCAATAAGCTGCTTTCGCAATGAAGGGATTCTGGAGTCAGCCACAAACTAACGGATCTAAGTACCCATGGCCAGTGCATAGGTAACACTGGGATCCTCTAAACAGGTGATTAACTGCTGCATAAGGAAAGCACATCTCTAGTGCTGCATAAGGAAAGCACATCTCTAGTGCTGCATAAGCAAAAGCCTCAACTCCTGATCTTGCTAAACCACCTTAACACCCTGCTGTGCCTCAGCCTGGAAGTAAAAAGCTCAAACTAGATGTTTTGCCCATCTGATTGTCTCTCATACTGATAGTTTTCTCTCCTATGAGAACCAGTCTGTATCTAAGCAGTGAAGGGCTTCATTAAGGAAATGAAAAGTCATGTTAGAGTCCCTATATACATGTTGTGTCTTTGTACAAAGGTGAGAGATTTAATCAAAAAGTGCCGGATATGCTAGTGGCTACAATGCCCTCATATGAGCCCTGTGTATTGGGTTTGCGTGGCACGGTTTTGGTAATGGGAGGGCCTACGGGGGTGGCTTCTGTGAGACACAATGAGCTAAAACCAGATCTCCTTCCTACAAGGTATGTAACTAAACATCAGGACAGCTCATAGGTATCAAAATTTGCTTTCTATTTCCTTTAAAATTTTACTTATAAGAAGAGGAATCATTATGCAAACTAGTTTTTGCTTAAACACAAACAGTTTATCCAGAAAATGAATACAGCCTTCCAGATTCTGTAAACATTACCGATTTAGTTGTCCTGCACTGTAAAGCCCTTTATTTAACCTGGTACCTTGAGGAAAATAGCTGGTAAAGGTGTTTTCATCTTCTAGAACTGGGCTGAAAGTTGTGCTTTTTATGTGCTTTTTATGCTGGTTTATCCATAGATTTCATCCAATCCCAAAATTTCTACTAAGTAATAAAATACAAAACAGTGGTCTCTTCTACCCTATACTAACAGATTACCAAGAACAGCTGTAAAGACTTGTTTGCATCTTCTTCAATTCCATTAGACTAGCCCATTCTGCAGTATGTTAGGTTTTCTTAATTGTTTCTTTAAAGAAATTCAGCCAGATGCAAAAAAAGCTTCCTCACTGAGAAAGAAAAACTGGGTCTTAGCTAGTAAGCAGTTAATATACACAAAATGCAAAAACCATCATCCAACTGTCTAAAATTAATGTCTATCAATGCCAGACAGTTCACAAAAGAAAGTCCTTCCTCCAGCATTTTTCTAATGATGACACAACACCATGGGCATGAATGAACTAAATGTCATTATTCATGGCAGCAAAATCCATTAGTGAGTGATATCCATTCACTGTGAAGGTATTTCATCATTGCTTACATTTAAGAACGAATGACAAATTTTATGCAGTGTTTCCTGGCTGATTGGGCAAACTACATTAAGTATAAAGTATTTTTTTCACAGAATCACAGAATGTTAGGGATTGGAAGGGACCTCAAAAGATCATCTAGTCCAATCCCCCTGCCGGAGCAGGATTACCTAGATCATATCACACAGGAACGCATCCAGGTGGGTTTTGAATGTCTCCAGAGAAGGAGACTCCACAACCTCTCTGGGCAGCCTGTTCCAGTGTTCAGTTACCCTCACCGTAAAGAAGTTTTTCCTCATATTTAAGTGGAACCTCCTGTGTTCCAGCTTGCACCCATTGCCCCTTGTCCTGTCAAGGGATGTCACTGAGAAGAGCCTGGCTCCATCCTCATGACACTTGCCCTTTACATATTTATAAACATTAATGAGGTCACCCCTCAGTCTCCTCTTCTCCAAGCTAAAGAGACCCAGCTCCCTCAGCCTCTCCTCATAAGGGAGATGTTCCACTCCCTTAATCATCTTCGTGGCTCTGCGCTGGACTCTCTCTAGCAGTTCCCTGTCCTTCTTGAACTGAGGGGCCCAGAACTGGACACAATATTCCAGATGAGGCCTCACCAGGGCAGAGTAGAGGGGGAGGAGAACCTCTCTTGACCTACTAACCACACCCCTTCTAATACACCCCAGGATGCCATTGGCCTTCTTGGCCACAAGGGCACATTGCTGGCTCATGGTCATCCTGCTGTCCACTAGGACCCCCAGGTCCCTTTCCCCTACGCTGGTCTCCAACAGGTCTGTCCCCAACTTGTACTGGTACATGGGGTTGTTCTTGCCCAGATGCAGGACTCTACACTTGCCCTTGTTATATTTCATTAAATTTCTCCCTGCCCAACTCTCCAGCCTGTCCAGGTCCCTCTGAATGGCTGCGCAGCCTTCCGGTGCGTCAGCCACTCCTCCCAGTTTGGTGTCATCAGCAAACTTGCTGACAGTGCACTCTATTCCCTCATCCAAGTCATTAATGAATATATTGAATAGAACTGGTCCCAGTACCGACCCTTGAGGGACTCCGCTAGACACAGGCCTCCAACTGGACTCTGTCCCATTGACCACCACTCTCTGGCTTCTTTCCTTCAGCCAGTTCACAATCCACCTCACTATCCGATCATTCCTCAGTTTAGCTGCGAGGATGCTGTGGGAGACCGTGTCAAACGCTTTACTGAAATCAAGATAGACCACATCCACAGCTTTACCATCATCTATCCACCGGGTTACGTCCTCATAAAAGGCTATCAAGTTGGTTAAGCATGACTTCCCGTTGGTGAAGCCATGCTGAGTGCCCCTAATGATCCCCCTATCCTTGATGTGCCTAGAGACAGCACCAAGGACAAGTTGTTCCATTACCTTTCCAGGGATGGAGGTGAGGCTGAGTGGTCTATAGTTACCCGGGTCCTCCTTCTTGCCCTTTTTGAAGACTGGAGGGACATTCGCTTTCCTCCAGTCCTCAGGCACCTCTCCCGTTGCCCACGACTTAGCAAAGATGATGGAGAGTGGCCTAGCAATGACTTCCGCCAGCTCCCTCAGCACCCGCAGGTGCATCCCATCAGGGCCCATGGATTTATGGATGTCCAGATTGTTTAATTGGTCCCTGACCCAGCCCTCATCTACCAAGACAGACTCCTCCTCTATCCTGACTTCTTCTGGGGCCTCGGGGGTCTGGGGCTCCTCAGGACAGCCTCCAGCAGTATAGACAGAGGCAAAGAAGGCATTCAGTAACTCCGCCTTCTTTTTATCCTCTGTCTCCAGGGCACCCACCTCATTCACCAGTGGGCCTACATTGCCTCTAGTGTTGGTTTTACCTGCAACGTATTTGAAGAAGCCCTTTCTGTTGTCCTTGACCTCTCTTGCAAGGTTTAATTCCAAGGAGGCCTTAGCTTTCTGTCACAGTTTAAAGCTGGGCCGGCTATTAAACCTGTGGCAGATGCTCTCTGTTAACCCTCCCCCCCCACCCCAAAGCGAAAGGGAAAAGGGAGAGAGGCTTCCGGGTTGGAAAGTTAAAACAGTTTTAATAAACTATAATAATGAAAAAGAGTATAATAACAATAATAGAAATAATCAAATATATACAAATATATATACAAAACCAAGACTGATCTCCCCTGAAGTCAGCCACGTCACCACCGGCACTGCAGGGCAGGCTCCGGGAAGGCCCAGGCTGGGCCTAGCGACGGTCGAGAGCTGGATTCAGGGATGCACGGATCGGGATTGGGGGCAGCAGGAAAACAGACGGAGTCCTCCTTGGACACCGGCCATAGCAGAAAGAGAGAGCGAGACCCTCGTGATCCCCTCGCTTTATACTGAGAATGACATGTATGGGATGGAATACCCTCGTTGGTCAATTTTGGGTCACCTGCCCTGTCCGCTCCTCCCTGCAGCTGCGACCCCCCTTCAGCTCTTCACTCGTAAGCAGTGAGGAATTCAGCAGTGACCTTGGTTTCTCTAAGAACAAGTACAGCAAGAGCCTTACTGCACAACATCCCTACCGGTGCCTCAGCGATAACTACAAACTTCGAGCGTTATCAGTCCTGGAAGCAGACGCTGTCTGCAAAACATGCAGTTAGTTTCAGAAAGTGCAGTTACTTAGAGGAGACTTAGCTGAAAGTAAAAATCACTGAAAGGAAAATTGGCCCGGTTTAGGCCAAACCAGGACATTCCACCCCTTATTCCATACCATTCAAGTCATACTCAGATCACCACTAACTTTTCATTTTAAAATATATACAGATAACATTAGTTTATGATTCATCTCTATGCAAAAAAAAAAGTTCAAGGGGATGTGATATACCCATTCAATGCCATGCTCTTTGGCCCAGTTATCTATGAGACTGTTTTTGAAATGAGTCCCCTTGTCCGACTCAATTCTCTCTGGTGTGCCATGTCGCCACAAGATTTGCTTTTCAAGGCCCAGAATAGTGTTCCGGGCAGTGGCATGGGGCACAGAGTATGTTTCCAGCCATCCGGTGGTCGCCTCCACCATGGTAAGCACATAATGTTTACCCTGGCGGGTTTGAGGGAGTGTGATGTAGTCAATTTGACAGGCCTCCCCATATTTATATTTCAACCACCGTCCCCCGTACCACAAAGGTTTTAACCTTTTGGCTTGCTTAATTGCGGCGCATGTTTCACAATCATGGATAACCTGTGCAATAGAGTCCATAGTTAAGTCCACCCCTCGGTCACGAGCCCATCTGTATGTTGCATCTCTCCCTTGATGACCTGAAGTGTCATGAGCCCACCGAGCTAAAAATAGTTCACCTTTGTGTTCCCAGTCCAAATCTATTTGGAACACTTTAGCAGCCTGATCTGCTTGTTGGTTGTTTCGATGTTCCTCAGTTGCCTGACTTTTAGGTACGTGAGCATCTACATGACGTACCTTCACGACTAGTTTCTCTAGCCGAGCAGCAATATCTTGCCACAGTTCAGCAGCCCAAATAGGTTTCCCTTTGCGCTGCCAGTTGCTTCGCTTCCACTGCTTTAACCACCCCCACAAGGCATTTGCCACCATCCATGAGTCAGTATAAAGATACAGCCTTGGCCACTTTTCTCATTCAGCAAAGTCTAAAGCCAGCTGGATGGCTTTTACCTCTGCGAATTGACTCGATTCACCTTGTCCTTCTGTGGCTTCTGTGACTCGTCGTATAGGACTCCATACAGCAGCTTTCCACTTCCGATGCTTTCCTACAAGACGGCAGGATCCATCGGTGAACAGGACATACTGCTTCTCATCCTCTGGTAGTTCATTATATGGTGGGGCTTCTTCAGCACGTGTCACCTCCTTTTCTGGTGGCATTCCGAAGTCTTTGCCTTCTGGCCAGTCCATGATCACTTCTAAGATTCCTGGGCGATTAGGGTTTCCTATTCGAGCCCTCTGTGTAATTAATGCAATCCATTTACTCCATGTAGCATCAGTTGCATGATGAGTAGTAGTTCTGGTCACCTGATAAAGAGGGCATACAATCTGGCTGTAATCTGGAATATGCATTCTCCAGAAACCCACAACGCCTAAGAAGGCTTGTGTTTCCTTTTTGTTAGTTGGTGGGGACATAGCTGTTATTTTGTTGATCACCTCTATCGGGATCTGGCGACACCCATCTTGCCATTTAATCCCTAAAAACTGGATCTCCCGGGCAGGCCCCTTGACCTTGCCTCTTTTTATGGCAAAACCAGCTTGCAGAAGAATTTGAATTATTTTCTCCCCTTTGTCAAAAACTTGTACTGCTCTATCACCCCATACAATAATATCATCAATGTATTGCAAATGTTCTGGAGCTCCACCCTTTTCTAGTGCAGACTGGATCAGTCCGTGGCAAATAGTAGGACTGTGTTTCCACCCCGGGGCAGTCAATTCCAGGTGTACTGGATACCTCTCCAGGTAAAAGCAAACTGTGGCCTGCACTTTGGTGCCAAGGGAATAGAGAAAAATGCATTAGCAATGTCTATGGTGGCGTACCACTTGTCTGCCTTTGACTCCAGTTCGTATTGAAGTTCTAGCATGTCTGGCACAGCAGCACTCAGAGGTGGTGTAACTTCATTTAGGCCACGATAGTCCACAGTTAATCTCCATTCTCCATTAGACTTTTGCACTGGCCATATAGGACTATTAAAGGGTGAGCGAGTCTTGCTAATCACTCCTTGATTTTCTAATTGTCTAATCAGTTTGTGAATGTGGATCAGGGAGTCTCGATTGGTGTGATATTGTCGTCGGTGCACCGTGGCAGTAGCAATTGGCACCTGTTGTTCTTCAACTTTCAGCAACCCCACAACAGAAGGATCCTCTGAGAGGCCAGGCAAGGTAGACAGCTGTTGAATGTCCTCAGTCTCTACAGCTGCTACACCAAAGGCCCATCTATACCCTTTTGGGTCCTTAAAATACCCTCTCTTGAGGTAGTCTATGCCAAGGATGCACGGAGCATCTGGGCCAGTCACAATGGGGTGCTTTTTCCATTCATTTTTAGTTAGGCTCACTTCGGCCTCCAATACAGATAACTCTTGAGATCCCCCTGTTATTCCCGAAATACTGACAGATTCTGTCCCTTTATGATTCGATGGCATGAGGGTGCACTGTGCACCAGTGTCTACCAGGGCTCGATACTTTTGTGGTTCTAATGTGCCAGGCCATCGAATCCACACAGTCCAATAAACTCGGTTGTCCCTCTCTTCCTCCTGGCTGGAGGCAGGGCCCCTCTAATTAAAGACTGGATTTGTGCAGCTCACGGGGATTGGACCTTCATTTCCCCTATTCATATTTGGGAAATAGGGACCTGAGGCCCATCTACCCTGACTGGAGTCCTGCTCATTGGTAACTGGAGCAGCCATCCTCCTAGGAAAATTCTCTCTGGTATTTCTGTTAGCTTGCAACTCACATACTCGTGCCTGTAGGGTACTGGTAGGTTGTCCATGCCATCTGCTCATGTCCTCCCCATAATCACGTAGGGTAAACCACAGGATACCTCGTGACGTGTTCCGTTTCCTTTGAGCCGGTCCAGTAGGAGGGCGTTTCCTCCTAAAGGCTGCAACGCGGGCCTGTGTAGGTAGAGATTTAAGTTGATCCTCGATCCTGGACAGTTTTTCTGACAGTTGTTTCAATGAGTCCTGGTCTTCCTTAGAAGTCACTTTTCCCACAGCCGAGACACGGGCCTGCAGTGGGGAAGAAATACTATCTTCATACTGTCGCATACAGTTAGCCATTTTGCCCACACTAGGTCGTGCCATAGCATCTTCTCCCCAGACTAATATTGACAATGTATGGGCATGTGTCGGTGGAGCACTCCTCACAACCTTCCGGAACATGGATCGGTTGCATTCCACTTCATCAGGATTTACAGGATCTACAATGTCCCGTGGGTGTCTATAAATGATCTCGTGCACAGCTAGTTCTCTAAGGTAGTTAATACCTTTTTCTATAGTGATCCAGTTGCTTAGGTGGCTCATAACATCATCTTTATAGGGATACCTGCTCTTTACAGCTGACAAGAGTCGCCT
Source organism: Nyctibius grandis (assembly GCF_013368605.1). Classification (NCBI taxonomy): domain Eukaryota; kingdom Metazoa; phylum Chordata; class Aves; order Nyctibiiformes; family Nyctibiidae; genus Nyctibius; species Nyctibius grandis. The sequence continues at coordinate 730,489 of NW_027167472.1, forward strand.
CCAGAGACTGATAGCGTTTGACCTTCTTGGAAGCATCTTATCAATACCACCGTCTCTGGACAGGGATCCCAACTGTCTGGCTTCTCTACCATCCAATTCTATGCTATCCGCCCCATTATCCCAGCATTGGAGCAACCAGGTAATAATTGGCTCACGGTCATAACGACTAAAGTCTTTCCTTATACTTCGCAGTTCTTTCAGGGATAAGGAGTGGTAGGTTATCTCTACATCCGAGTCCGAGTCCTCCTGTGATTGTTCTGCTTTAGAAGGATCTTTCTTGTGTGATGGGTCTGCTTTAAAAAGACGATCAAGGAAACCCCCCTCTGTGTCAGGCCCTGACTCTGACTGAGAAGGGCCCTCACCTGGGTCCTGTGCTGGCTCTGCCTTAGAAGGCTCTGAGTCATCATCCTTCACTTTACTAGCTGATTTCTTTTGGTGTTTTCTCCTGGTTACAGGGGCAGCATGATACCTACCGCTGTTGCTGCACTGACATCTAATCACATAGCACACCAGTAACACATTCAGGACACCCAAAAATAACAACACACCCTGTTCGAATTTTGCAGGGATCAGCTTGGCAAAAAAGGAGCAGATACTATCAAAATCAGTTAAAAGACGCCCAGTGTGCGCAGCTACCAATTCGCGATTAAAGCTCCCCATCATTGTATTATAGAGATAAGAGATCGGAATAATAACTGCCCAGTCTATCACGACATAAATCACTATCACAACCCATACCGAAACGACACATTTCGACCAGCACGCCCTGTTAAACCACATGTAAGCACTAACACACAACGCATACGGCAAGTAAGGTATGATTACACTTAACTGTCTTAACTGTAAAACAAGCTTTAAAAAGAAAAAAGGTAACACAAGGTTCGCAAATGACATTATATCTTAGCTATTTGTTTTAATTTCCAACCCCTCGTAAATCTCAAAGGAAGAAATCTGATACTCTCTTGGCTGAGCTCTCCGGATCTCCTCCCACTGGAGCTGGGATTCGACTTATCAGAGCAACCTGTGGGAGCTTCTCTCGAGCCCCATGTTGGGCGCCAATAAATCTGTCACGGTTTAAAGCTGGGCTGGCTATTAAACCTGTGGCAGATGCTCTCTGTTAACCTTCCCCCCCCCCCCCCCCCGCCCCCCAAAGGGAAAGGGAAAAGGGAGAGAGGCTTCCAGGCTGGAAAGTTAAAACAGTTTTAATAAACTATAATAATGAAAAAGAGTATAATAACAATAATAGAAATAATCAAATATATACAAATATATATACAAAACCAAGATTGAGCTCCCCTGAAGTCAGCCACGTCACCACCGGCACTGCAGGGCAGGCTCCGGGAAGGCCCAGGCTGGGCCTAGCGACGGTCGAGAGCTGGATTCAGGGATGCACGGATCGGGATTGGGGGCAGCAGGAAAACAGACGGAGTCCTCCTTGGACACCGGCCATAGCAGAAAGAGAGAGCGAGACCCTCGTGATCCCCTCGCTTTATACTGAGAATGACGTGTATGGGATGGAATACCCTCGTTGGTCAATTTTGGGTCACCTGCCCTGTCCGCTCCTCCCTGCAGCTGCGACCCCCCTTCAGCTCTTCACTCGTAAGCAGTGAGGAATTCAGCAGTGACCTTGGTTTCTCTAAGAACAAGTACAGCAAGAGCCTTTCTGCACAACATCCCTACCGGTGCCTCAGCGATAACTACAAACTTCGAGCGTTATCAGTCCTGGAAGCAGACGCTGTCTGCAAAACATGCAGTTAGTTTCAGAAAGTGCAGTTACTTAGAAGAGACTTAGCTGAAAGTAAAAATCCCTGAAAGGAAAATTGGCCCGGTTTAGGCCAAACCAGGACACTTTCCTAGTTGCCTCCCTACATCCTCTGACAACAGACTTATATTCCTCCCAAGTGGCCAGCCCCTCCTTCCATGATCTGTACACTCTCTTCTTCCGCTTGAGTTTGCCCAGCAGTTCCCTGTTTAACCATGCAGGTCTCCTGGTACCCTTTCTTGACTTCCTACCTGCTGGGATGCTCTGATCTTGAGCTCGGAAGAAGCAGTCCTTGAATGCTAACCAACTATCTTGGGCCCCCTTACCTTCTAGTACCCTGTCCCATGGGATTTCCCCTAGCAATTGCTTGAAAAGGCCGAAGTTGGCCCTCCTGAAGTCCAGGGTTGTGATTCTGATAGCTATTCTGTTCCTGCCACATGAGATCCTGAACTCTACCATCTCGTGGTCACTACAACCAAGGCTGCCCTCAACCTTCACCTCTTCAACCTGACCCTCCTTATTAGTGAGGATAAGATCCAGCAACGCTCCTCTCCTAGTTGGCTCATCCACCATTTGCATCAGAAAGTTATCATCAATGCACTGGAGGAACCTCCTGGACTGAGGATGGCTGGCTGAGTAGGCCTCCCAGCAAATATCAGGGTAGTTGAAATTTTATCTTGGATAGACCTGGATAAGCTATGCTTTCATCCTGCTGAGCCCAGACTAAAAACCAGCAGTTCCTTCTCCTCTATTCTTCACTAGTTTCCTGTTCTGTGTAACCAGCATGACTACATGATGTATTTTTCTGACTGTACATTGCTATGGTCCAATTGCCATTTTTCTCTAATGATCACAAGCCCTTTGGTAGTTAAAAATCACCATCACTGAAGTAAGAAACCAAATCTGAAATGTCAGTGTAGCTGCTGCCACCAAGGAAGTTTTTAAAGTTTACCCTCTCATCACTAACAAACATGGAGAGCCTGTGTTTAACTGCAAACCTGGCTTATGGTTGAGTCACAAGCAGGACTGAGAAGTTGTTATATCCATCTCTTTTTACCAAAAACAGAGCACTGAACAACTCCTGAAAGCTACTGGTTCATGGTATGTATGCCCCAAGCTGAAAAGCCATTAACCAAAACTCAGTCCCCCCAAAAGGCTGCAGCACTGTCAAGTGTAATCATCAGGACTTTACTGAATTAATTTTTTTTAAGGGTATAGAAAATTCCTGGAGAAATATTGACTGCAGCCCACAATTTGATAAACAACAGCTGTTTTCTCACAGTTAAAAACAAAATTTGGAGAAAAGTCTTAATTATGGGCTGTGAATACGGTCAGATTCTCACCTGTTTTTTTTCCTTTAGATAATTAACTTTGTGAATCCTATACTGGCCTAGCATAATAAAAGGAAAAAAAAGTAATGTTTTCACTACCAAACCTACCTTCTACTCCATTTCAGTGCTGACAGAAAGCTTCTCAGGACATGCACCTCTTCTCACAATCACTAATATTTATCATCATTTATCATTTCATTAATACCTGGTTCCTACTTGCTAGGAAAAGTGAATAAAGATGATTCAGTTAAGCCACTTCAACATACCCACAACAGAAACAACACTCTTTGGATTTCATGCTAACAGCAAGTGGAGAGGCACAGACTCCTCTTCACATATTCAGCTCAAAGCTCCAGTACCCAGCACAATGGTTGAGCTGCACAGGGTACAAAGATCCCTTCCTGTCTCTCCCTCACTGCCCAAAAAAGGTTGCTCATGTAAAAAGATCAAGAGGAGCTTTGCCTCCTGCTTCCTAGTAACTCCAAGAGATGATAGTCACAGGCTACAGAGCTCATTTCAATGACTCCTGCAGCTTAAACAAAATACACACAAGATACTTCACCACTCACCAACAGAGCAAACTGTGGACTAACGCAGAAGACAGCAATCCAAAGCACTTTGTCTAACTACCTGTAACCAGAGCAGCAGCTTCCAGAGACTCAAAAAAAAGAACCACCTCTGTGCTCCTGGGAACACTGATGCAGAGGGAAGGGAAGGAAAAATGCCCATGTGGAAAGAACAAGGTAAGATATAGCAGGGGTAGCAAGGGCAGGAGAGGTTATGATGCTGCTTGGAAAGGCAAGGTCTGCTTTTAAACAGGCGAAATGGTTAAATGTGATATGAATAGCTCAGCAGTCTCTATGCTCTTCTACCTTTGACCTAAGGAGCACTGCACAACTATTTTATGCAACACGAAAAAGCCAGAGGGCTGTTTCTACGACTAACGCTGTAGCCTTGATCTACATCTAACACACATCCAAGCAGCTGCAGTTGAGCAAGAACTACTTACAGGCCAGTCTGTGCCTAGACAATCCACAAGGGGAAAAAGCATGGTAAATCCTCAGCACTGATTTCTCATACCAGTGTCCACAGGGCAGAGCCTGGCCAGGTCCCTTACATCTCTGCTTCTTTGATAGAAGTTTATGCTTAATTGCTTATATCCCTGCCTTTCTGTAGCCACTGCTCAGTCCCTGGGGCTCGCCTGCCTACAGCTCTCATTTTGCTTATTTATTTGCATTACCGCAGAGCCTGGCAGCTCTGCTCACAGTTTCTGCCTCCAATAGCCGACAACCTACTTTTAAGACGAGACACGCAGAGACAGAGCACAAGGCAGAAGCGAGATAATCCCGACCAATGATTACCAAGTTTTTCTTTTAGTGTCTTTGCAACAAGACAAGAAAAATGTCTGTATTGGATTTGCATGACAAGGTTTTGGTAGTGGGGGAGAGGAACTGCTGCGGAACAGCAGCTGGAGAGTGGAGTGAGAATATGTGAAACAACCCTGCAGACACCAAGGTCAGTGAAGAAGGAGGAGGAGGAGGTGCTCCAGGCACCAGAGCAGAGATTCCCCTGCAGCCCATGGTGAAGACCATGGTGAGGCAGGCTGTCCCCCTGCAGCTCATGGAGGTCCACGGTGGAGCAGATATCCACCCTGCAGACCATGGAGGACCCCACACCAGAGCAGGTGTATGTGCCCTGAAGGAGGCTGTGACCCCATGGAGAGCCCGCACTGGAGCAGGCTCCTGGCAGGACCTGTGACCCTGCGGGGGACCCATGCTGGAGCAGCCCATTCCTGAAGGACTGCACGCTGTGGAAAGGACAAGTGAAAAGGACCCACACTGGAGCAGTTAGTAAAGAACTGCAGCCAGTGGTAAGGACCCACACTGGAGAAGTTCATGGAGGACTGTCTCCCACGGGAGGGACCCTATGCTGGAGCAGGGGAAGAGTGTGAGGAGGAAGGAGTGTCAGAGACAACATGTGATGAACTGACCGCAACCCTCATTCCCCATCCCCCTGCACCACTTGGAGGGAGGAGGTAGAGAAATCAGGAGTGATGTTGAGCCCGGGAAGAAGGGAGAGGTGGGGGGAAGGTGTTTTAAGATCTGGTTTTATTTCTCATTATCCTACTCTGATTTGATTGGGAATAAATTAATTTAATTTCCCTGAGTGGAGTCTGTTTTGCCTGTGACGGTAATTGCTGAGTGATCTCTCCCTGTCCTTATCTTGACCCACGAGCCTTTCGTTATATTTTCTCCCCCCTGGCCAGTTGAAGAGGGAGAATGATAGAACGTCTTAGTGGGCACCTGGCATCCAGCCAGGGTCAACCCACCAGTGTTGAAGGAAGAGAAATGGGTTTTCAGTTGCTTGTGGACAGCACAAAACAGCATGGGGGTGCGTGGTTTTATTTTCTGAAGAGTCCCTAGGGGGAGATGGCAGAGGACACTGGATGGGCTGCACTGAGCCAGGAGCAAAGTATCCTGCTAATGAATGAAATACATCAGAAAACATGGCCTGGAGATCGCAAGGGGCTGGAAAGGGGAGCCAAGTGCCTTATGCACTCATTCAAATATTACTTCTGTATTTAATCTGCATTGTGCTGCTTTCTAAGCCATTTAATGCTGTAAATTAAGATTAAAGCACTTAAGCTTTTGTTAGTCGTAGAAGTACAAAGCTCAGTTTTGTGTTGTATAGTTTTATGTCAGCATAATCTGATAAAGCAACAATTATCTCCTGTCAACAGTTTGCCTTGAGACAGATCTGGCAGGAGGACAGTAAATATTAATGATACATATATTTTTTTCTTAATAAATCAGTTTTTGCTCTTGTCCCAGTGTCTTTGAACAGAAGCCAATCTTCAAGAGAAAGAACAGAGGACAAAAATCTGGTGCTCTGTCTGAAGAAAAGTTTTCTGCAAGGAATCCTTCCAGTTCCTCGTGCTAACATACAGTAAATGAGTTTTAATTCACAGCCAATTTACCTGTGGATTAATTAGTGTTTGTTCCACCTGCTGAAGGAACAAATTCATTTTGAAAACATTACAGGCTGTTTTCCACTGTGCTCCTCTACAGGCTCACAGAACTCAGGCTTGCTCTGTTCTAGATTTAACCCCCTCTCTGAGCACAGCTGCACTGCTGAGGGGTGCAGCTTCTGCTGTATGCATACTCTTGTTCCTACTTCTTAATTAGCTCTATCCCACTTCTTTAAATCAGTATGATAATTTTTCATAATTACATTTTCCTTCTTGTTAGTTGTTGCCAGCTCTCAATTACCTTTTCTCTTAGGATTCCTTAAAACAGAGGTCTGAAAGACTGCTACACAATGCCGACAGATGCCTAGGAATGACAACAGAAAATTAAATGACATTTTTTATCCAGAGACCTCATCTAAAACTCTTTGGTATAAGTCTGTCAGCAGAGAACATTTTCCCATGTTTCACTGAAGGCAATTTGCCCACATAACATTTTATTATCAATCCCTAATTACCTGCTTTCAAAGAGAAATAGGAAATTTAGATGAGGTTTAGATTTTATTTGGATTATAAGACTAAAATTATTAATTAGACTTCCTGATTACAACATAGACAACCTATTAAACATCAGCCCTTCTATATTCAAATGATGCAAAAGCAACTCTTTTCTCTTAAAACACCAAAGCAAAACAATGCAGCATACTGTGAAATAACAATATTAATATGGCAGAATGCACCGCTGTGCGACGATGTTTCTGAAGACAGTTCAGTAATGCTTTTTTAATAGGAGAATCCTTTTTGTACACCAATAACTTTTCCCCTTCTAAGGGCCTGGAACTGCATGAAGCAATTGCTCCTCCTCATTTTTATACACTGCAGTAGTGTAGGTAGATTAGGGTACGGCGACCGGAAAATCTCGGGCTGTAACGGAAGGTAGGCGTGGCAAAAGGAGCAGGATGTGTCATTATCGTGCGAGTTCGTACGGGACAAGACGACTATATAAGGCTGTTGCGCAGTTAAATAAACGCCATTTGTTGCATCCTCACATTGGTGTCAGTGCTCAATGGCCCTGGGGTGCGGATAGCCTCAGGCCAGCCAGCAACCGAACGGAGCTTGCTGCAGACAAGCGGCAACACAGTAGTGCTGCTAGGCTAACATCATGGAAAACCAACAGACTGATCTATTGTTATGGGCATTTGTATGTCACATTATAGGCTGGTAAGTGCTGGGGTCAGATCTGAGTAAAAGCTTTTTCATTCCATCCTTGGAAACAATCCTCGAGACAGGGGTTAGGCAGATGCTTGTTTAGCTAAGAGAAGGCATGCTATTTAGTTTTGACAATCTCCTGTGCAGCTGTTGTTGTGCCATATTAAACAACAGCGTATACTAGCAAAGCCAATTTCCATTGCAAAGCCTGAAACTATCTTCTAATTTCCCAGCAAAATAGCAAAAAAGCTTTTAAATGTGACTTCAACTACCCTGATATTTGCTGGAAGGCCTACTCAGCCAGTCATCCTCAGTCCAGGAGGTTTCTCCAGTGCATTGATGATAACTTTCTGATGCAAATAGTGGATGAGCCAACTAGGAGAGGAGCGTTGCTGGATCTTATCCTCACTAACAAGGAGGGTCTGGTTGAAGCAGTGAAGGTTGAGGGCAGCCTTGGTTGTAGTGACCATGAGATGGTAGAGTTCAGGATCTCATGTGGCAGGAACAGAATAGCTAGCAGAATCACAACCCTGGACTTCAGGAGGGCCAACTTCGGCCTTTTCAAGCAATTGCTAGGGGAAATCCCATGGGACAGGGTACTAGAAGGTAAGGGGGCCCAAGATAGTTGGTTAGCATTCAAGGACTGCTTCTTCCGAGCTCAAGATCAGAGCATCCCAGCAGGTAGGAAGTCAAGGAAGGGTACCAGGAGACCTGCATGGTTAAACAGGGAACTGCTGGGCAAACTCAAGCGGAAGAAGAGAGTGTACAGATCATGGAAGGAGGGGCTGGCCACTTGGGAGGAATATAAGTCTGTTGCCAGAGGATGTAGGGAGGCAACTAGGAAAGCTAAGGCCTCCTTGGAATTAAACCTTGCAAGAGAGGTCAAGGACAACAGAAAGGGCTTCCTCAAATACATTGCAGGTAAAGCCAGCACTAGAGGCAATGTAGGCCCACTGGTGAATGAGGTGGGTGCCCTGGAGACAGAGGATAAAAAGAAGGCGGAGTTACTGAATGCCTTCTTTGCCTCTGTCTATACTGCTGGAGGCTGTCCTGAGGAGCCCCGGACCCCTGAGGCCCCAGAAGAAGTCAGGATAGAGGAGGAGTTTGTCTTGGTAGATGAGGGCTGGGTCAGGGACCAATTAAGCAACCTGGACATCCATAAATCCATGGGCCCTGATGGGATGCACCCGCGGGTGCTGAGGGAGCTGGCGGAAGTCATTGCTAGGCCACTCTCCATCATCTTTGCTAAGTTGTGGGCAACGGGAGAGGTGCCTGAGGACTGGAGGAAAGCAAATGTCACTCCAGTCTTCAAAAAGGGCAAGAAGGAGGACCCGGGTAACTATAGACCGGTCAGCCTCACCTCCATCCCCGGAAAGGTGATGGAACAACTTGTCCTTGGTGCTGTCTCTAGGCACATCAAGGATAGGGGGATCATTAGGGGCACTCAGCATGGCTTCACCAAGGGGAAGTCATGCTTAACCAACTTGATAGCCTTTTATGAGGACGTAACCTGGTGGATAGATGATGGTAAAGCTGTGGATGTGGTCTATCTCGATTTCAGTAAAGCATTTGACACAGTCTCCCACAGCATCCTCGCAGCTAAACTGAGGAATGATCGGATAGTGAGGTGGATTGTGAACTGGCTGAAGGAAAGAAGCCAGAGAGTAGTGGTCAATGGGACAGAGTCCAGTTGGAGGCCTGTATCTAGCGGAGTCCCTCAAGGGTCGGTACTGGGACCAGTTCTATTCAATATATTCATTAATGACTTGGATGAGGGAATAGAGTGCACTGTCAGCAAGTTCGCTGATGACACCAAACTGGGAGGAGTGGCTGACACACCGGAAGGCTGTGTTGCCATTCAGAGGGACCTAGACAGGCTGGAGAGTTGGGTGGGGAGAAATTGAATGAAATATAACAAGGGCAAGTGTAGAGTCCTGCATCTGGGCAAGAACAACCCCATGTACCAGTACAAGTTGGGGACAGACCTGTTGGAGACCAGAGTAGGGGAAAGGGACCTGGGGGTCCTAGTGGACAGCAGGATGACCATGAGCCAGCAGTGTGCCCTTGTGGCCAAGAAGGCCAATGGCATCCTGGGGTGTATTAGAAAGGGTGTGGTTAGTAGGTCAAGAGAGGTTCTCCTCCCCCTCTGCTCTGCCCTGGTGAGGCCTCATCTGGAATATTGTGTCCAGTTCTGGGCCCCTCAGTTCAAGAAGGACAGGGAACTGCTAGAGAGAGTCCAGCGCAGAGCCACAGAGATGATTAAGGGAGTGGAACATCTCCCTTATGAGGAGAGGCTGAGGGAGCTGGGTCTCTTTAGCTTAGAGAAGAGGAGACTGAGGGGTGACCTCATTAATGTTTATAAATATGTAAAGGGCAAGTGTCATGAGGATGGAGCCAGGCTCTTCTCAGTGACATCCCTTGACAGGACAAGGGGCAATGGGTGCAAGCTGGAACACAGGAGGTTCCACATAAATATGAGGACAAACTTCTTTACGGTGAGGGTAACCGAACACTGGAACAGGCTGCCCAGAGAGGTTGTGGAGTCTCCTTCTCTGGAGACATTCAAAACCTGCCTGGGCACGTTCCTGTGTGACATGATCTAGGTAATCCTGCTCCGGCAGGGGGATTGGACTAGATGATCTTTCGAGGTCCCTTCCAATCCCTAGCATTCTGTATGTGATTCTGTGTGTAAATGCTGCTGAAAAAACAAGAAATTAAGCAGCTGTGATCCATGAGGTGGCAATGCAACAGGCTCCCATGGAGCAGCACAACCAAGCAACAACATTTTAAGAGAGGAAGAGAAAAAAGGGTAAAGGCAGGGAGGGATTAGCCTTGCCCAACACCACGCAGGCAGCGCAGGCAGGTCACTTCCTCGGTGGCAGCTATCCTGATCGTTCTCATCTTCTGCACAACCACAAAAGATTAACGCTTCAGTCCAAGGGCATTGCACCAGTCAGGCAAAATAAACCTGCCTTTATTGCTCATATTTCCAAATGTGTCAATATGCTACCTGAATAATTTATTGCTTAAAATATTTATACAAATTCACTATGCTAGCTTAACCCAAGGAGGCTTTCACATACGCAAACTTTCCCTGACAAAACCCTACCCAGAAGGAATACCACCAGGTCACCATTCATGCACTTTTCACTGCTTCATCCACTTACAGACAACCAAAGCGACAGCCTCTTAGCAGCTGTATAACGGACACCTTCAGCCCTGTGAAATTATTCAGTAATCCCATTTTAATCAGATCAGAGCTAAAGAGGCGGGCTCAGGCCAGCTGACATGGCGGTCACAGCACTCCACACTGGCTATAGGAAAAGGGATGAGGGTAGTGCCAAGGTGCTGAAGGAAGCACCAGTTATGGTATCTGCAGCGTGGTGCCCAAGACTTGCCTCTGCAGCCGCTCTCCATCCACCTGGATGACTGTAGGCCCCACTGAACACAAGCAGCTGACCAGAGGCAAGAAGGTCTTTGCACAAAAAGAAAGAGGAGACTCTGCAAGCCCGAGCACCTTGGAGATCACCTCTGGCCTGCTCAGAAATGCTGCAAAACAGAAGAAAAATTCCTAACAATAAGATCAATGCTTTAAAAAGCCTACTCGGACACTGCACTCAATGCAGGTTCACACAAGCAGAGGGGATTTGGGATAAGTTGGAAGCATGACTGTTGACATTGGGAAGGGTTGCTCATGGGCAATACACCAAGGCAAAGTCCATACCTCCATACCTGCAGTCACTGCAGAGTACTGCAGCTATACGCAGATTTTGATGTACCTGGGATACCCTAAGCTGAGGCAGGAGAATTAATTGTTTAAAATTATAACCAGATGATCTCTCAAAACCTGCAGATTATTTTTCCCTTAAAATTGTCTTAGGGACATATAAGGGGAAGTGGTTACCCGAAGAGGCTACCACTGCCTCCCCCAAGCTGAGGAAGAGGATAAGATCTCTATTCTTTTCAACAGTAAATTAACTATGCCATTTGCTCATGCATCTTTTCCCATTTATTAAGCAAATCCAAGATGCTCATTCATAACCAAACCTATGTAAAAGAATACTTCTGATGGCATTACTGATGTTAGGGTATGGAAATAGGGACAGGAATACAGTGCAGGGGATCTGTGTGACAGGAGGCAGAAGGGAAGGCTACTGATGGGAGACTTAGACTATTAAGTATATTTTGCTACCCACAGAAAAAGCCAAAAATAAGTCAGTTTATAAGCCTTCATATGGGTTGCTTTGGCAGAATGACAGCATATGGGGGATTTCCAATTTGTTTTTTTGATATTATAGAATCATAGAATTGTTTTGGTTGGAAAGGACAGTTAAGATCATCAAGTCCTAGCACTGCCAAGTCCACCACTAAACCAAGTCCCTAAGCACCACATCTACTCGTCTTTTAAATACCACCACGGATGGTGACTCCACCACTTCCCTGGGCAGCCTGTTCCAATGCTTGATAACCCTTTCCGTAAAGAAATTTTTCCTGATATCCAATCTAAACCTCCCCTGGCACAACTTGAGGCCATTTCCTCTCATCCTATCGCTTGTTACCTGGGAGAAGAGACTAACACTCACGTCGCTACAACCTCCTTTCAGGTAGTTGTACAGAGTGATAAGGTCTCCCCTCAGCCTCCTTTTCTCCAGACTAAACAACCCCAGTTCCCTCAGCCACTCCTCATAGGACTTGTTCTTCAGACCCTTCACCAGCTTTGTTGCCCTTCTTTGGACTCGCTCCAGCACCTCAATGTCTTTCTTGTAGTGAGGGTCCCAAAAGTGAACACAGTGTTTGTGGTGCGGCCTCACCAGTGCCGAGTACAGAGGGACGATCACTTCCCTTGTCCTGCTGGTGTGGTCTTACTGCTTGGACTTCTCTTTAACAAAGCAAGAGCCTGCAGAGTCCTGTTTTTAGGAGAGAGGAGGGCAAATTCCCCATTAGTTTTTAACAAATTTTATATATGTGGTGAGAGTCCCCATTAGCTGGGAGGGAAGGAAATGGGGAGACTCAAAGTAAGGTCAGTCCCAAGCCCTGAAATGACACCGAAGCCCCTTTGCTGGCCATCAGCCACATGGAGTCATGTCACTGCACTTCACGGGGGCTCCCATGCAGCAGACGCTAGCCCTGCAATTAAGTCAAGATCAAACACTGTATAGGGGAAAAGCCAAATGGTTATGCATTTTCAGCAACGCAGAGGTAACCGAAGACTTCTCTGCTTGCAGGGCCACTGCTCAGGCACAGCCATGAGGGCTGGTCACAGCCCACGTTTGGCCTCAAAAGCCAAAGAAGCATCAAGTGCTTTTAATCTAGGACAGCCCAATAAAAGGCTTGAAACTGCTAAATGAATAACTAAATTGTGGATGGTAAATTCAGGAGGTTCCTGAGTTAGGGAAGGAAATACCAAGCCATGTCAATTATTCTGTCCCCGAAAGAAGTGGAGGAGAAGACCTGGCGCGTTTCACAACACTTGCCATAACCTTTTCCACTGTCATCCAGCTGGTGAGAATCAGTGCCCTCCAAACCATCAGTTGCTTATGCTGAATCAGCAGAAAAGGAAAGAAAACCACTACCTTGTGACCACAGCTCTATAAAGGAGGCTGAAGCAGCAACCTGCCTCCACTTAAACAGAGGTAAAAAGGCTGCAGGCTGTTTTTTTTCATGGCATTACATTCCCTCTATACTGATCCCGCAGTGCAAAGAATCACAGAATCACAGAATCAACCAGATTGGAAGTGACCTCAGGGATCATCGAGTCCAACCATTGCCCTGACACCACCCTGTCAACTAGACCATGGCACTAAGTGCCATGTCCAGTCTTTTCTTAAACACATCCAGAGATGGTGACTCCACCACCTCCCTGGGCAGCCCATTCCAACGTCTAATAACCCTTTCTGAAAACAAATTTTTCCTAATGTCCAACCTGAACCTCCCCTGGCGAAGCTTGAGGCTGTGTCCTCTTGTCCTATCGCTAGTTGCCTGGGAGAAGAGGCCGACGCCCACTTCACTACAACCTCCCTTCAGGTAGTTGTAGACTGCAATAAGGTCACCTCTGAGCCTCCTCTTCTCCAGGCTAAACAACCCCAGCTCCCTCAGCTGTTCCTCGTAGGTCAGACCCTCCAGACCCTTCATCAGCTTGGTCGCCCTCCTCTGGACTCGCTCCAACACCTCAACAGCTTTCTTGAAGTGCGGGGCCCAGAACTGGACACAGTATTCAAGGTGCGGCCTCACCAGTGCCGAGTACAGAGTGACAATCACTTCCCTAGACCGGCTGGCTACACTATTCCTAATAGAGGCCAGGATGCCATTGGCCTTCTTGGCCACCTGGGCACACTGCTGGCTCATGTTTAGCCAGCTGTCAATCAGCACCCCCAGGTCTCTTTGCGCCGGGCCGCTTTCTAGCCACTCTTCCCCCAGCCTGTAGCGCTGCATGGGGTTGTTGTGGCCAAAGTGTAAGACCCGGCACTTGTTGTTGTTGAACCTCATGCCGTTGGTCTCGGCCCATCTATCTAACCTGTCCAGATCCCTCTGTAGGGCCTTCCTACCCTCCAGCAGATCGACACTCCCACCCAGCTTGGTGTCATCTGCAAATTTACTGAGGGTGCACTCAATCCCTACATCTAGATCATCTATAAAGATATTGAACAGCACCGGCCCCAGAACTGAGCCCTGGGGAACACTGCTAGTGACCGGCCGCCAGTTGGACTTTGCCCCATTCACCACCACTCTCTGGGCTCGGCCATCCAGCCAGTTTTTAACCCATCGAAGAGTCCACCCATCCAAGCCCCGGGCAGCTAGTTTGTCTAGGAGGATGCTGTGGGAGACAGTGTCGAATGCCTTACTGAAGTCTAGATAGACTACATCCACAGCCCTGCCCTCATCTACTAAGCGGGTCACTTGGCCATAGAAGGAGACCAGGTTGGTCAAGCAGGACCTGCCTTTCATGAATCCATGTTGGCTGGCCCCGATGCCCTGATTGTCCTGCATGTGCCGTGTAATGGCACTCAGGATGATCTGTTTTATCACCTTGCCTGGCACCGAGGTCAGGCTGACAGGCCTATAGTTCCCTGGATCATCTTTCCGGGCCTTCTTGTAGATGGGTGTTACATTTGCTAATTTCCAGTCAGCTGGAACTTCTCCAGTTAACCAGGACTGCCGGTAGATAATAGAGAGTGGTTTGGCAAGTTCATTTGACAGTTTCTTCATTACTCTGGGGTGAATCCCATCCAGGCCCATAGCCTTGTGGGTGTCCAACTGGCACAGCAGGCCACTAACCATCTCCTTCTGGATTACGTGGGGTTCACACAGCCCCCCGTCCCTAACTTCAGGCTCTGGGGGCCGAGTCTCCTGAGGAAGACCTTAGGGTGGGCTGCAGAGGAGCTAAGACTCAGTGAGAAGGAAAAGACAAAGGGGGACATGGGAAGGGGAGAATTTTGGGTGGTTTGGCAGATCGTACAGCAGCAGAGTGCAGGCTGCCTTTGTTGGGGAAGGAAGCAGAGCTCAAACCCACCGATTTCCTTCACCACCACGGCAGGCGCACCGAAGAGAGGAGCTAAGCATCAGTTAGCCCCCCTTGTCTTGAAAAAGCCACTTTCATCATTTTTCTTGCGTTTGAGTGAAAACACAGCCTTTGTTGTATTTAAATATTCTCCTAATGTTTTCAACCTATATATAACAGAAGCATCAGTCTTGGCTCTGAGGCCTGGAAGCAAAAATCAAACCAAAAGGGAGCCCCGCTACTCTCCCACTATCCCCCTCCACCCGCTCGTGGGGCAGCTAGCACTCTCTTACCCTTCATCACCAGGACAGGGGGGGTGTAAAGAAGTTCTCAGTGTCTCATCTATGCCAGTAGAGGTAAGGGACCTTGGCATGCTGTCGGGTTCTGGATTTAAGGTCCGCCTCCAAAGCAAATTTAGAAATAAAATGCAGACAGTCCCCGTCTGCCCCTCCCACCCCCCGAGAGAGAGAGGGAGAGAGAGAGACCCGCCTAATTAGTAAAAGAGGAGCAAATCTAGAAATAAAATGCAGACAATCTCCCTCCCAAGAGAGAGAGATCCGCCTAATTAGTAACTCCAGTGCAGCCCACGTGTGGCGTGCCTGGTCCAAAGCAGACAGCCCGCGCGCAGGGCCTGCAAAAAATATAAATAATTCCAGTGCAGCCCACGTGCGGCATGCCTGGTTCAATGCGAACACCCGGTATGCTTAACCTGCCTGTAGGTAAAGCACCCCCAAAAATCCTGACCCGAAATATTAAAGATTCGTGATCCTTGAGTTCGGACAAAGCACAACCGAGGCACGGTATCAACAAACTTAACTCTGACTTTATTAGGTCCAACAATGAGGCAACTCAATATTCAAGGAAGAGAGAGAGAGAGAGAGAGAGGTAAAAGAAAGAGAGAAACAGAGAAAACAGTTGAAAGAGAAAGAATATTCACCACCCTGAGATCCAGCGGCGTCCCGCGGGAAATTCTTTCTTCCTACTTGGAAGATGGCGGTGAGGGTCCCGCGTGGTCGAGCGATCCAGCCTCTTTTATAGAGTTTTTCGGCAGAGTCATGTGACTGGGAGCCGTCAGTCAACAGTTCGCACCAATCACAGGCCCGAAGGCGGGACATATCCGGTTCCTGCGCCGTAGGATTGGCCCCTTGCCAGGCTGTCACCGGAGACACACATCCGGAGGCGGGTGGAGGGCGGGCGCCTAGCTTATTGCGCCATCGAGCGTTGCCGAGATCGGGCATTCCAGGCAGCCGCCACAAGATGTCGCCCGAGCACGTGGTTTACGATTTCTGAGGCAATGCTCAAAAGGAAGGGGACAGATCCCCACACATGCACACGTGCCACAGTAAAACATTTCTCAGTGGGTAGCACAAGAGTCTCACGCTGAACACCATTTGATGGAAGAAATTTATGCTTGCTGAGAACATCAGCTGCCAAACTTGGTCGGTGAAAATCGGAATTTTTGTCTATTTTTCTATTCTATTTACAATCTGCTGGGTGTCTATTGGTTCCCACATGCCCATCTTGGTACTGCAGGAGATGAGCTGACCACCAAATGTAACCAAACACTGAAACCTTCACTTTATTTCTTTGAAGTTACTAATACTCTCCCTCAGGCTCAATGGCAATTTAGCACTTGAACTAATTTTCCTTCCCTCTCATATTCCAACACAGCACTTCCCTTAGCTTGAACTTTCAGCAGCCAAGTGTGTATTAGATGTCATGCTGACATTTGGCCATATAGGTTACAGGAAGCATTATACCACAGAAAGCAGTTCAGACTGTCAGGATTTCCATTAGAAATTCCCCTCCCCCTTTCTTTCTTCCCACCCCAAGAATTCAGAATTCTGGCATCAGAAAAGAAGAACTTTAAGCTGAATCCAAGAGGAAATATGCTTTTTGAAAAATGCATGCTCTGTGTTTTAGAAAGACAAACAAGAAGCTTCCTTGCCTTCGAAGGCAAAACTGCTCTTGCTCTGCTTTCCTACTGCCTGGGCTCCCCAGCTGAGCAACAGCTTCCATCACCCACAGGCAGCAACATAAGCTCACAAGGTGCTTTCTTACTTGCTCGCCAGCTTGGCCCTTTCTCAGACAAAATAATGCATCTTTACAGCGTGCCGCTGCCTACAACCGAATATCCTAAACTGCTCTGCAACTATCATAACCTTTCATGTCATGCTCTGAGCATCAGAGAGCTCTAGTAGCCTTATGCCCCCTCTGCAGGTGCTTGCTCTCCTGCGTTTTTCTCCCCTCTGTGAGGAAAGTCCTGGCCAACCTCTTGCTTTCTCCTCAGCTTCCTCCTCTGCAACTCCCAATGGCCTCCTTATCTCCCAGCAGCCAGGAGTGCGCAGCCACATGGCCCCACACACTGCGAGTTCTCAGAAATTGCCCAGTCCCCCTGCGCAGCTGGATCCTGCTTTTTACACCCCCATGAGCAGCTCCAGATCCTCTTCCCCTTCAGATGGTTCCCATCACGCTCCGCTCAGATCATCTTGTAATCACCCAACCTCCCAAATGGAAATGATGACCAATAAGTATAACATGCCAAACTATTTCTTAGTGCAAGAGATGTAAAACAAACCCTTCCAGCAGCAAAGATGGACTGTTAGCTTCAAACTGGGTTTCACATCTTCATTTTAGAAAATTGTCAAGAAACTTCCTTGCATTTGAGGGTAAAGCTGTACTCCTGTAACTGAACTATTGCCTGCAGTCTGAAAATAAGTGGTAGAAAGTCTTGCTCTATAACATAGGAGTTATAGGAGTTTAAACAAGAGCCATATTTTCTTCCTTTATAGCTTTGTATTTCTAATTTTCTGCCACAAAAAAAAAACCACAAACAAACCCCTCTGTTGACCAGATATGTGTGTGGCTCCTTCCCATTGACCTAAATGAGAGTTTGCTCCAAGAGCTGTAATGGAAGAGATGTGGCTCTATATTCTGTAATTTAACCATATGCATCATCCAGGTCACAACCAATATTGCTGGACTGAAAAGATATATCTGGTATCTGTTATTGCTTTTTCATTATGAATTCCAGGAATAAATTAACTTGCTATATGTTTTTAATTATATTAAATATCCACAACAAAGTTACAGAGATTTTAAATGAGATTAAGTCTGCAAGATCCCGAGTTCCTGTAGATGACTCTATTGTGGATGCATCTCATTTTTGAAAATGAGATGTTTGACATATTTGCAAATATTGGACTGATATAGGCTGATAAACAAAATGATTTTGTGAATTCTTCTCCTATGTAAAAACCATAATTGTTCACATTTGAAAGAATGATCTTACACTTAAGACGATGTCCTGGTTTGGCCCAAACCAGGCCAATTAGTCTTAGAGAAACCAAGGTCACTGCTAAATTCCTCACTGCTTACGAGTGAAGAGCCGAAGGGGGTTGTACCTGCAGGGAGAAGTGGACAGGGCAGGTGACCCAGGATTGACCGGCAAGGTATTCCATCCCATACATGTCATTCTCACTTTCCTGCTTATCACTAACCCACTGCCTCCTGGAGGTGGGGCCCAGGAGGGAGGGGCCCTCCTGTCTCCCACTGATTGGTACCAGCTTTGCCAAATCTCCAGTTAAAAGCCTGCAGGTGTGATGGCAGGGGAGCTATTGCATTTTCCCCTCTGCCTGTGCTGGGTGGAGCTACTGCATTTTGCCCTCTGCCCGTCCTGGGTGGAGCTACTGCATTTTCCCTTCTGTCTGTGCTGGGGGGAGGTACTGCCTTTTCCCCTCTGTCTGTACTGGGGGGAGCAACTCTGCCTGAGGAGGATTTCCAAGCTCTCAATCTTGGCTTTGTATATATTTGTATATATTTGTATATATTTGTATATATTTGTATATATTTGTATATATTTGTATATATTTGTATATATTTGTATATATTTGTATATATTTGTATATATTTGTATATATTTGTATATATTTGTATATATTTGTATATATTTGTATATATTTGATTTTTTCTATTATTATTATTGTTATTATACTCTTTTTCATTATCATAGTTTATTAAAACTGTTTTAACTTTCCACCCCATAAGTCTCTCTCCCTTTTCCCTTTCCCTTGGGGGGGGGGGGGGAGAGGGTTAACAGAGAGCATCTGCCACCTGGTTAATAGCTGGCCCAGCTTTAAACCGTGACAGATTTATTGGTGCCCAATGTGGGGCTCGAGAGAAGCTCCAACAGGTTGCTCTGATAAGTTGAATCCTGGCTCTGGTGGGAGGAGACCCGGAGAGCTCAGCTGAGAGAATATCAGATTTCTTCCTTTGAGATTTACAAGGGGTTGGAAAGTTAAAACAGATAGTGAAGATGGTGATGTCATTTTTGAATGCTGTGTTATCTCATCTTTTTATGGAGTTTCTTTCACAATTGAGTATTGCAATGATGCCTTACCTGCCGTGGGCACTGTGTTATTGCTTGCTTCTTATGAATGTTTATATGCAGTTTAGCAGTGGGTGCTGGTCGAAATGTATTGTTTTGGTATGGGGTTTGATACTGATTTATGCTGTGATAAACTGGGCAGTTACTATTGCGATCTCTTATCTCTATGACACAATGATGGGGAGCTTTAATCGCGAATCAGTAGCAGCAACTTCATCTGCATGCTCCAGGCGTCCTTTAGCTGATTCTGTTAATGATTACACTTCCAGTTTTACTTTGGGAAATAGTACCTTCTCCTTTTCTGCCAAGCTGATTCCACTAGATTTTGCGAAATTAGGATGGTGCTGTCTAGGTGGCATGTTTTTATTTTTGGTTGTCCTGACTGTGTTTCTGATGTGGAATAAGATTAAATATCGGTGCAGGGACAGTTGTAGGTGTTATGCAGCCACCTCAGATCCTACAGTGTGTACTGCCGCTACAGCCACTAAACCCACTGAAACCTTGGCAGCCTGCACCACAGCTGCTACACCCCCCAAGATGGCCACTGTAGCTACTCAGACTCTCAGCACTCCCAAGACAGCCACTGCATCTACTCAGACTCCAGCATCTATCGAATCTCTACCAATTGCTCCTGTAACCAGGAAGAAATACCAAAAGAAATCAGCTTGTGAAGAGAAGGATGATGACTCAGAGCCTTCTAAGACAGAGCCATCATATGACCCAGGTGAGGGCCCTTCTCAGGCAGAGTTAGGGCCTGACACAGATGGGGGTTTCCTCGATCGTCCTTTTAAAGCAGACCCATCACAGAAGAAAGGTCGTTCTAAAGCAGAACTATCACAAGAGGAGGACTCGGACGTAGAGATAACCTACCACTCCTTATCCCTGAAGGACCTGAGAAATATAAGGAAAGACTTCAGCCGTTATGACAGTGAACCTATTATTACCTGGCTGCTCCGATGCTGGGATAATGGGGCAGACAGCATGCAATTAGATGGCAGAGAAGCCAGACAGTTGGGATCCCTGTCCAGAGACGGTGGTATTGATAAGGCGCTCGCAAGAAAGTCAAACACTATCAGTCTCTGGAGGCGACTCTTGTCAGCTGTAAAGAGCAGGTATCCCTATAAAGATGATGTTATGAGTCACCTAAGCAAATGGACCACTATAGAAAAAGGTATTAACTACCTTAGAGAACTGGCTGTGCAAGAGATCATTTATAGACACCCACGGGACATTGTAGATCCTGTAGATCCTGATGAAGTGGAATGCAACCGATCCATGTTCCGGAAGGTTGTGAAGAATGCTCCACCGACATATACCCATACATTGTCAATATTAGTATGGGGAGAAGATGATATGGCACATTCTACTGTGGGCGAAATGGCTAACTGTATGCGACAGTATGAAGATAGTATTTCTTCCCCACTGCAGGCCCGTGTCTCGGCTGTGGAAAAACTGACTAAGGAGAACAAGGACTCATTTAAACAACTGTCAGACAAACTGTCCATGATTGAGAATAAACTTGACTCTCTACCTACACAGGCGCGTGTTGCAGCCGTTAGGAGAAAACGCTCTCCTACAGGACCAGCTCAAAGGAAACGGAACACATCACGAGGTATCCTGTGGTTTGCCCTGCGTGGTTATGGGGAGGACATGAGCAGATGGCATGGACAACCTACCAGTACCCTACAGGCACGAGTACGTGAGTTGCAAGCTAAAAGAAATACCAGAGAGAATTTTTCTAGGAGGATGGCTGCTCCAGTTACCAGTGAGCAGGACCCCAGTCAGGGGAGATGGGCCTCAAATCACTTTTTCCCAAGTGTGAATAGGAGAAATGAAGGTCCAGTCCCTGTGAGCAGCACGAATCCATTTCTTAATTAGGGGGGCCCTGCCTCCAGCCAGGTGGAGGAGAGGGACAACCGGATTTATTGGACTGTGTGGATTCGATGGCCTGGCACATTAAAACCACAAAGGTATCGAGCCCTGGTAGACACTGGTGCACAGTGCACCCTAATGCCATCGGATCATAAAGGGGCAGAACCTATCAGTATTTCAGGAGTAACAGGAGGATCTCAAGTGTTATCTGTATTGGAGGCCGAAGTGAGCCTAACTAAAAATGAATGGAAAAAGCACCCCATTGTGACTGGCCCAGATGCTCCGTGCATCCTTGGCATAGACTACCTCAAGAGAGGGTATTTCAAGGACCCTAAAGGGTATAGATGAGCCTTTGGTATAGCAGCTGTAGAGACTGAGGACATTAAACAGCTGTCTACCTTGCCTGGCCTCTCAGAAGATCCTTCTGTTGTGGGGTTGCTAAAGGTTGAAGAACAACAGGTGCCAATTGCTACTGCCACGGTGCACCGACGACAATATCGCACCAATCGAGACTCCCTGATCCCCATTCATAAACTGATTAGACAATTAGAAAATCAAGGAGTGATTGGCAAGACTCGCTCACCCTTTAATAGTCCTATATGGCCAGTGCGAAAGTCTGATGGCGAATGGAGATTAACTGTGGACTATCGTGGCCTAAATGAAGTTACGCCACCGCTGAGTGCTGCTGTGCCAGACATGCTAGAACTTCAATACGAACTGGAGTCAAAGGCAGACAAGTGGTACGCCACCATAGACATTGCTAATGCATTTTTCTCTATTCCTTTGGCACCAAAGTGCAGGCCACAGTTTGCTTTCACCTGGAGAGGTATCCAGTACACCTGGAATCGACTGCCCCAGGGGTGGAAACACAGTCCTACTATTTGCCATGGACTGATCCAGACTGCACTAGAAAAGGGTGGAGCTCCAGAACATTTGCAATACATTGATGACATCATTGTGTGGGGTGATACAGCAGCAGAAGTTTTTGACAAAGGGGAGAAAATAATCCAAATTCTTCTGCAAGCTGGTTTTGCTATAAAAAGAAGCAAGGTCAAGGGACCTGCCCGGGAGATCCAGTTTTTAGGGATTAAATGGCAAGATGGGCGTCGCCAGATCCCGATAGAGGTGATCAACAAAATAACAGCTATGTCCCCACCAACTAACAAAAAGGAAACACAAGCCTTCTTAGGCGTTGTGGGTTTCTGGAGAATGCATATTCCAGATTACAGCCAGATTGTACGCCCTCTTTATCAAGTGACCAGAAAGAAGAATGATTTTCAGTGGGGCCCTGAACAACAACAGGCTTTTGAACAGATTAAACAAGAGATTGTGCATGCAGTAGCCCTTGGACCAGTCCGTATGGGACAAGATGTTAAAAATGTGCTCTACACCTCAGCTGGGGACAATGGTCCTACCTGGAGTCTCTGGCAGAAAGTGCCAGGGGAGACTCGAGGTCGACCCCTAGGATTTTGGAGTCGAGGATACAAGGGCTCCGAGGCCAATTACACTCCAACTGAAAAAGAGATACTGGCAGCGTATGAAGGAGTTAGAGCTGCTTCAGAGGTAATTGGTACTGAAGCACAACTTCTCCTAGCACCTCGATTACCAGTACTAGGCTGGATGTTCAAGGGTAAGGTTCCCACTACCCATCATGCAACTGATGCGACGTGGAGTAAATGGATTGCATTAATTACGCAGAGGGCTCGAATAGGAAACCCTAATCGCCCAGGAATCTTAGAAGTGATCATGGACTGGCCAGAAGGCAAAGACTTTGGAATGCCACCAGAAAAGGAGGTGACACGTGCTGAAGAAGCCCCACCATATGATGAACTACCAGAGGATGAGAAGCAGTATGCCCTGTTCACCGATGGATCCTGCCGTCTTGTAGGAAAGCATCGGAAGTGGAAAGCTGCTGTATGGAGTCCCATACGACGAGTCACAGAAGCCACAGAAGGACAAGGTGAATCAAGTCAATTTGTAGAGGTAAAAGCCATCCAGCTGGCTCTAGACATTGCTGAACGAGAACAGTGGCCAAGGCTGTATCTTTATACTGACTCATGGATGGTGGCAAATGCCTTGTGGGGGTGGTTAAAGCAGTGGAAGCGAAGCAACTGGCAGCGCAAAGGGAAACCTATTTGGGCTGCTGAATTGTGGCAAGATATTGCTGCTCAGCTAGAGGAACTAGTCGTGAAGGTACGTCATGTAGATGCTCACGTACCTAAAAGTCGGGCAACTGAGGAACATCGAAACAACCAACAAGCGGATCAAGCTGCTAAAGTGTTCCAAATAGATTTGGACTGGGAACATAAAGGTGAACTATTTTTAGCTCGGTGGGCTCATGACACTTCAGGTCATCAAGGGAGAGATGCAACATACAGATGGGCTCGTGACCGAGGGGTGGACTTAACCATGGACTCTATTGCACAGATTATCCATGATTGTGAAACATGCGCCGCAATTAAGCAAGCCAAACGGTTAAAACCTTTGTGGTATGGGGGGCGGTGGTTGAAGTATAAATATGGGGAGGCCTGGCAAATTGACTATATCACACTCCCTCAAACCCGCCAGGGTAAACGCTATGTGCTTACCATGGTGGAGGCGACCACCGGATGGTTGGAAACATACTCTGTGCCCCATGCCACTGCCCGGAACACTATTCTGGGCCTTGAAAAGCAAATCTTGTGGCGACACGGCACGCCAGAGAGAATTGAGTCAGACAATGGGACTCATTTCAAAAACAGTCTCATAGACAACTGGGCCAAAGAGCATGGCATTGAATGGGTATATCACATCCCCTATCATGCACCAGCCTCTGGGAAAATTGAACGGTATAATGGGCTGTTAAAAACTACCCTGAAAGCAATGGGGGGTGGAACCTTTAAAAACTGGAATAAACATCTGGCACAAGCTACCTGGTTAGTTAACACCAGGGGATCTATCAATCGAGCTGGCCCTGCTCAGTCAGACCTTCTACATACAGTAGAAGGAGATAAAGTCCCGGTGGTGCATGAAAGGAATCTATTGGGAAAAACTGTCTGGATTCTTCCTGTAACGGGCAAAGGTAAACCCATTAGTGGGATTGCTTTTGCTCAGGGACCTGGATGTACTTGGTGGGTGATGTTGCAAGATGGTGAAGTCCGATGTGTCCCTGAAGGTGATCTGATTCTGGGTGAGACTACTTAATTCTGAACTGTATGTTGTTACTGCATAAGTGTCTTTTAGGTTAAGACAGTGGTGATGAGACCGGAGCTAGCTTCATCAAGTGGCGTCCAGTAACCTCCTCCAGTCTGACATCTTTAACCTGCAACCCGTGGGCACGAACCATGACAAAAGAGAGACTGCTAGCCAGAAAGACTGCTGAGAGACTGCTAACCAGATGGAAACCCACAATCCTGAACCAAATGAACTTGATGGACTTTTTGCATAAAGATGAATCATAAACTAGTGATATGTATATCTATATTTGAAAATGAAAAGGTAGTGGTGATCTGAGTATGACATGAATGGTATGGAATAAGGGGTGGAATGTCCTGGTTTGGCCCAAACCAGGCCAATTAGTCTTAGAGAAACCAAGGTCACTGCTAAATTCCTCACTGCTTACGAGTGAAGAGCCAAAGGGGGGTCGCACCTGCAGGGAGGAGTGGACAGGGCAGGTGGCCCAGGATTGACCAACAAGGTATTCCATCCCATACATGTCATTCTCACTTTCCTGCTTATCACTAACCCACTGCCTCCTGGAGGTGGGGCCCAGGAGGGAGGGGCCCTCCTGTCTCCCACTGATTGGTACCAGCTTTGCCAAATCTCCAGTTAAAAGCCTGCAGGTGTGATGGCAGGGGAGCTATTGCATTTTGCCCTCTGCCTGTGCTGGGTGGAGCTACTGCATTTTGCCCTCTGCTCGTGCTGGGTGGAGCTACTGCATTTTCCCTTCTGTCTGTGCTGGGGGGAGGTACTGCCTTTTCCCCTCTGTCTGTACTGGGGGGAGCAACTCTGCCTGAGGAGGATTTCCAAGCTCTCAGTCTTGGCTTTGTATATATTTGTATATATTTGATTATTTCTATTATTATTGTTATTATACTCTTTTTCATTATCATAGTTTATTAAAACTGTTTTAACTTTCCAACCCATAAGTCTCTCTCCCTTTTCCCTTTCCCTTGGGGGGGGGGGGGAGAGGGTTAACAGAGAGCATCTGCCACAGGTTTAGTAGCTGGCCCAGCTTTAAACCGTGACAGACGATTAAGGCAGAATTGTATCTTGTTCTCCAGTCAGGGCATTAGTCTAGCTATCATAATCCTTGTATGGATTAACCATGCCGACAACTGTCCTTGAATAAATTGCTTAAGCATTTTCTAAAACTCAAGAACTGAGAAAGTTGAAATTAACAGCTGTGATAAGTCAGGAAAATACTTTCAACTAAGTAAGCAGATGCTGAAATGCTACTGGCACAAAAGTAGCAGTGGACCCAATAAAATTAATCTCAAGAAAATGAGTTGCTAGCCTCAAGACGCCTGGCTACAAATACTGGCAGGTGTACTTCTCATAGCAACGATTTCAGTAATGTGACCTTTCAATTACCCAGTTTCATGCTGTGTCATTATTTATCTGAATTATAAGAAGGGAAGTGATTCTGTCCTCAGTACAGCTCAAAAAAGGACTGATCTATCCCCTAATGCAAGAAATGCTTTGTCTACTATATTGTTCAATTCTTGAGGCCACGAGTCCTTTTACAGGTACATCTGGTTTGACAGGGGTTGGACTAGATGACCTTTAAAGGTCCCTTCCAACCCAAACTGTTCTATGATTCTATGATAATAAAACATAAAACTGCCTTTGCACATATTTTCTCACAAATACAAGGTCTCCAAAAAGGTTTTCTAAGATACAAGAATCTACTTCCTGCTAATCTTGATGTTCAACTAGATATTTTCAGATGATATCAGAGATGTAAGGTTATCTTTTCACCAGACCCATCTGACATGCCAAACATCTACTTATGCTGCTAACCAATCTATCCCGAACAATACACTTACAACAGAAAAGAAGTAATATCTCTTGAAAATCAGGTTTCATGGATTATTTCTGAAGTACGGGGTAAGAAAGTGTCGTTATATTTGTCACGGTGGTCAAATAAAAACAGGAGACAGAATGATAGTTTCAAGCAGGCAGCAAAGCAAGAGCAAGAGCAAAAGAGCGCCTGTGTTTATTTTACTCCATTTTTTATATCTTCCCTCCTCTAGCTGGCTAGCTTTATGATTGGTTGCACTCGCTGTTCACGTGCCTGACCACAACCGCTGATTGGCCGTCACGCGCTGGCCACGAGTCCATAGTTGGCAGCTGGAATATCACTCCGTATCTTGTTTTTCTCACATCCTGTTTTCTTGCTAAATTCCTTCAAGGTCAGGGCCGCCAGCAGCCCAGTCCAATCCCACAATTCCCCCTTTTTATTTTTCAACCAAAAAGGCCGTGTTTATCATCCGTTGCAGGGCCCTATGCAAACTAGAAAACAAACACGGTAACACGAGCATGATGATATAAACTACAAACAATCCCATAAGTCCCATCTTTATCAATCCTGTCAGCCATCCCCCGAATCCTAGGTGACCCAGCCAGTCATCAAAGAACCCATGACCCATGACCATGCGCTAATAATAAAAATCTATAGCAGCTCTATTTTGCAAGGTAGCATGTCGAATACTGTCTACATCATTGGCTAATGCTTCTAAAACTCTAGAAGTGTGGTTAGCTCTTTTTGCAACCCAGCAAGCTAAATTTCGCAGTTGCGTCAACCCTTGGGCAGCATCGTTACATTCTATCCCTATGTTAGTGACACTTCTTTTTTACCTGGCCTTATGTAGGTTAGTATGGTTAGTATGACTTTTCGCGTAGGCATTAGTAGACTTAATTTGCTTATGGTACACAGACCTCCCACCTTCTTACTGGGCAACCTTGGCTAAGCCCTATCCCCACAAATTAGGAATAAACCCTTTGGTAATTTTTGCTTTCAGATCCGTTTAAGGGGACCCCCACTAGACATGTATGAAAGGGTTGTTCAGGCTGAGCTAAGGAGGCACAAAACTGCGTCTGGTTCAGGCTCCGCATCAGAGTCACCTGTGGGAATATAACGGAAGATTGGCGAGGAGGATTGTAAACACGCTCAAGTGACTTGCACCTGGGGTATCGAAAAACACATATATCATACTAGTAACTGTTGTTTAGTCTTGTGTGCTGGACAAGTAGAACGTCTGCATTCAGATAACACAGGCCTGTGATAAGACTCAGGGGCACCTAATCGCTCATGCCGGCAATTCCTGCCCTGCTGTGAGAAAGATCAAAGCACAGTGGAAAACTACTGCCTGCAAGAAACCCCTAATATACAGGCGAAAGCAGCAGGCCCGGAATCTCTCGCTCTCTCTCTAGCAGGAACCGAGCTCCGCAGTGCCTGCGTCCCCGCTTGCGTGCCTTTGCCCCGGGTGCTGCTTCGGAGATCCTCCGGTTTGCGAGGTAACGGGAATAAATTTGCTCTTTGCATTTTATCCGTGGTCTTGTGGCTGTTCCTGCGTCCTGCCTGTGTCAGCTCACACATTTTGACATAGTCGGCAGGATCCAGGAACAGCCATGCCATGGCTGAAAAAGAAGTCGGGGACTGGGGAGGCCATGACGGTGACTCCCCGCATTCCAGGATAGCCCAATACTGATGACTGGGCCCCTGTGTTCACTTTCCTGGCTACACTGGCTCCGCCAGAAGCATGGCCTGAAATAGATGACAGGGTGGTGATTACCCCCCAGGCAATTGACACGGCTATGCGCGGGTTGCCATGGAAAACAGCATCAGATTCTTCTCGCAAATTAGTGGGGAGATTGGGATAGTTGTTAGCTACTGGTTTAGAGCTTTTCACCATGAAAATGTTGCATTACGGAGTAGAGTGAGAGAATTAGAGAAGGAAGTCGGGACTTTACAGGATGCAAAGGTGATTGCGCAAGAAGTAATTACTGTTCAAGCAGAGCGGTGCTATGAGTTGCAAGATAATGTAGAGCGGTTGGCAGTGCGTATTGCTAATAAACGAAGGGATAAATATGGAAAAAGTAAGGTTTCGATTTCCCAAATTCGTGCTCTCACTGCAAAACGGTCATGGGATCCTGAGGAATGGGATGATCAGATACAGTGGGGATATGCTCAGTTGCAAAGTGTCAGGGGCCCTGATGTGCGAGCCATTATTGCACCTACGCTGTATCAGTGGTTGTGTGCAGCAGTTTTAACAGCATATGCAGAACCTGTTGAATTAGTGTCGTCCCTTGTAAGCTGGTGCACATTGGAAGAAGGTATTAACTTGGTGCGGCAAATGTGGAATGATTTTGTACAAGCTGGCATTCCACGATCAGAAATAGACGGGATCACAATATCAGAAATGTTTCGCAGATGGCAAAAGTTAGCATTTACGCGAAAAAGCCGACCACCCCCAGCTCCACCACCAACTACGCGCCCACCCTCCACCCCTCCTGCCACCGCAATGCACGACACTACTTAGCAAATGAACTATAAAGTGGCTGTCTTGGGGCGGGGGGGGGGGGTGTTTACATGTATTAGCTCTGGTGAATACTGAAGCTGAAGTTACTGTATTGCATAGTATTGTTAATAATAACGATGCCACATCACAGATCTGTGGATTGGGGGGAAATCTGACCCCCGCCCTCCAAGCTAAGGTGACCTTAACAATAGAAAATGCTACAACATTTACTGCGACCGTGTTAATTGCCCCAATTAAAGAATATTTCTTGAGTATTGATATGTTGACAGGACAAACAGTTGAAACTTTAAATGGTTGCTTCTGCTTTGGAACTTCGTAAGCAGGATTTGCTATTCGATCTAGAACTGTCTTGCGTGCATTCCCGAAGTGGGATCCTGTTGTGCTGCCTGTGCCTGCCAAGGTGATAACAGTAAAAACAGTATTGTATTCTGGGGGGGAGGAGGAAATTACCCAAACCAGATGGCACTTGGAGAATGACTGCAGATTACAGAGAATTGAATAAAGTCCACCCTCCCTGCCCATGCAGTTATGGTGCCAGACACGGTTACTCTTATAAAAAAAAAATCAGCAAAAGTTTACAACCCTGGAGAGTGGTGATAGACCTTCCTAATGCTTTCTTTTTGCTAGCCATTGCTTCAGAAAGCCAAGACCAGTTTGCCCTTACCTGGCAACAAAAACAATATACTTTCCAAGTTTTGCCTCAGGGATACAAACACAGTCCCTCCATGTGCCACCAAATGATAGCAGCTGATCACAGAATCACAGAATCAAACAGGTTGGAAGTGACCTCAGGGATCATCGAGTCCAACCATTGCCCTGACACCACCCTGTCAACTAGACCATGGCACTAAGTGCCATGTCCAGTCTTTTCTTAAACACATCCAGAGATGGTGACTCCACCACCTCCCTGGGCAGCCCATTCCAATGTCTAATAACCCTTTCTGAGAAGAAATTTTTCCTAATGTCCAACCTGAACCTCCCCTGGCGAAGCTTGAGGCTATGTCCTCTTGTCCTATCGCTAGTTGCCTGGGAGAAGAGGTGGACTCCCACTTCACTACAACCTCCCTTCAGGTAGTTGTAGACTGCAATAAGGTCACCTCTGAGCCTCCTCTTCTCCAGGCTAAACAACCCCAGCTCCCTCAGCCGTTCCTCGTAGGTCAGACCCTCCAGACCCTTCACCAGCTTGGTCGCCCTCCTCTGGACTCGCTCCAACACCTCAACATCTTTCTTGAAGTGCGGGGCCCAGAACTGGACACAGTATTCAAGGTGCAGCCTCACCAGTGCCGAGTACAGAGGGACGATCGCTTCCCTAGACCGGCTGGCTACACTATTCCTAATAGAGGCCAGGATGCCATTGGCCTTCTTGGCCACCTGGGCACACTGCTGGCTCATGTTTAGCCAGCTGTCAATCAGCACCCCCAGGTCTCTTTCCACCGGGCCGCTTTCTAACCACTCTTCCCCCAGCCTGTAGAGCTGCATGGGGTTGTTGTGGCTGAAGTGTAAGACCCGGCACTTGTTGTTGTTGAACCTCATGCCGTTGGTCTCGGCCCATCTATCTAACCTGTCCAGATCCCTCTGTAGGGCCTTCCTACCCTCCAGCAGATCGACACTCCCACCCAGCTTGGTGTCATCTGCAAATTTACTGAGGGTGCACTCAATCCCTACATCTAGATCATCTATAAAGATATTGAACAGCACCGGCCCCAGAACTGAGCCCTGGGGAACACCGCTAGTGACCGGCCGCCAGTTGGACTTTGCCCCATTCACCACCACTCTCTGGGCTCGGCCATCCAGCCAGTTTTTAACCCATCGAAGAGTCCACCCATCCAAGCCCTGGGCAGCTAGTTTGTCTAGGAGGATGCTGTGGGAGACAGTGTCGAATGCCTTACTGAAGTCTAGATAGACTACATCCACAGCCCTGCCCTCATCTACTAAGCGGGTCACTTGGTCATAGAAGGAGACCAGGTTGGTCAAGCAGGACCTGCCTTTCATGAATCCATGTTGGCTGGCCCCGATGCCCCAATTGTCCTGCATGTGCTGTGTAATGGCACTCAGGATGATCTGTTCCATCACCTTGCCTGGCACCGAGGTCAGGCTGACAGGCCTATAGTTCCCTGGATCATCTTTCCGGGCCTTCTTGTAGATGGGTGTTACATTTGCTAATTTCCAGTCAGCTGGAACTTCTCCAGTTAGCCAGGACTGCCGGTAGATAATCGAGAGTGGTTTGGCAAGTTCATTTGCCATTTCCTTCTTTACTCTGGGGTGAATCCCATCCGGGCCCATAGCCTTGTGGGTGTCCAACTGGCACAGCAGGTCACTAACTGTCTCCTCCTGGATTATGGGGGGTTCACACAGCCCCCCGTCCCTAACTTCAGGCTCTGGGGGCTGAGTCCCCTGAGGACAACCGGTCCTGACATTAAAGACCAAGGCAAAGAAGGCATTGAGCACCTCTGCCTTTTCCTCATCCCCTGACACTACACTACCCTCCTCATTCAACAAGCGGTGGAGGCTCTCCTTGACCCTCCTTTTGCTGTTAATGTATTTGTAGAAGCTTTTTTTTTTATCTTTGACCGTAGCAGCCAAATCAAGCTCTAATTGAGCTTTGGCCCTTCTAATCTTCTCCCTACACAGCTTGGCAACATCCCTATAGACCTCCCAAGTTACCCGACCCTTCTTCCAGAGCAAATAGGCTCTCTTTTTTTCCTTAAGTTCTAGCCTAAATTCTCTGTTTAACCAGGCTGGTCTTTTTCCCCGACGGCTTGTCTTCCTACACACAGGGACAGCCTGTTCCTGAATATTTAGCAATTCCCTTTTAAAGCACGTCCAGCCTTCCTGGACTCCTTTGCCTTTCAGGACCGACTCCCAAGGGACTCGGTCCACCAGCCTCTTAAACAGGCTAAAGTCTGCCCGGCAGAAATCTAAGGCAGAAGTTCTGCTCTTGCCCCTCCTTACTTCCCCCACTATCGAAAACTCTAACATTTCGTGGTCGCTATTCCCAAGGCGGCCACCGACCCTCACATCTCCCACTAGTCCTTCTCTGTTCACGAACAACAGGTCAAGCAGGGCCCCACCTCTAGTGGGCTCATTTACCACTTGCATGAGGAAGTTGTCCTCCACACATTCGAGGAACCTCCTAGATTGCTTCCTCTCTGCCATGTTGTATTTCCAGCAGACATCCGGCAAGTTGAAGTCGCCCACGAGTACAAGGGCCAGCAACCGGGCGGCTTCTGACAGCCGCTTGTAAAACGCCTCGTCCACCTGCTCATCATCCTGGTTGGGTGGTCTATAACAGACTCCCACCATAATGTCTGCCCTGCCGACCTTCCCCCTGATCTTTACCCATAGACATTCAACCTTGGCATCCTCATCATTTTCCTCATCTTCCTTCCTGTTGCCCTATGGTCAGGTACTCTTACTGTTTATCATTATATTGATAATCTATTGATTATGGCAGAGTCACAACAAGAAATAGCAGCTGTGGCGGGAGGAAAAGAAGGCACAGACTCTGAGATCGAGGATGCAGGGGCCTGAAGCCAAGGGGCCTGAGGCTTTTTTGTTGTTGTTCTGCTGCCCTGTTTAACTGCTGCAATGCAGGAGCCAGACTATGCAGTTCAGGATGGCATCAACATTCACACGCTGGGCATTCATCACCCATTCTGGGAAGAGCCACCATGTTCTGGGCTCAAAACATCAACAACCATTCCCTGTTTTCAGCTCTGTGTTCAGAACTGACCTTCAGCACGTTTACTTCTTTCATGCCTCAAAGGGCCCTGTGAACTGGTCTCGGCTCCTTTATCTTAGAAGCAAGCAAAAACAATTCTCAATGCAGTGTTCCCAAGCAAATCTTCTGCTCCCCAAGTAAAGCACAGCTGTTTGCAGGGCTAGTGTCTTCCACAGCAGCAGCTGCTGAATCACTGAAAGTGCATTTACAGGACCAAGGCTGGGCAATTAATTCAAAGAAAATACAGGGCCCTAGTACTACCATACAATTTTTGGAAATAGATTGGCATGTACTTCTCCTCTTATTTGACATCTTTTGTTGATATTGGATTCTCGAGTTCTTGTATTTCAGGCATCTTCGACGACTATCTGTAGCTTATCTAGAGGAGATAGCATTGGAATGGTGTTATTGGTGTCACAAACCCAACATCGAATTGAAGTTCAATCTGAAAAAAGCACATGCCCTGGATACATTTCTGCAAGGCCAACATGTAAATACTTAGATTTGGTGTAACTAACTCATCTGCTTTTTATATTGAGGGAAGATCAACATCTGTAGATCTTTTAACAATGTGTTTCATTAGCATGCCAGTAGCTGTATTATACAATTATATTATGCTAAGTGATTGTGATATTAATGTTTTTTCATTTGCTATTTTTTCTGAGTAGGTAATGACTGTATGCCAATGAACATTACAACATTGATTGACAATGGACTATATCCTCCTCCAACACCATAAATGCAACCTCAACATCACTGATGAACCAGCCAGCAGAGAGGACAACATTCAACATCTCCAGGACTTATAGCATCCAATGGAACAATCTACTGATGGTGCCTGGCTGGCTGAGGGGTTTCATTCCCGGACAGGATGACTGGGACACTCTGCCCTTCTCAGGTGGAAAACAATAACCTAGAGGAGAGGAGTGAGTGGAGGCAAGTCTATGGCCGTGGCAAAAGGCGAGTGCCCTCCCTGCCTACCTTGCCTCCACAGGTGCCTCTGAGCAATAGATATGAAGCCCTAGTGGAATACAGCCGGTCCAATGGGGATGTGGTGGAGAGGCAACCTATATCAGAGGTCCCACCACAGTCAGAAAAACCTGACAGGCGTATAGCTACCTCCTCCACAAGGAAGAAGAGAAGAGTTTTAGTGGCTGGAGACTCCTTCCTAAAGGGAACTGAGGGCCCAATATGCAGAGCTGACCCCCATCACAGGGAGGTCTGCAGCCTGCCTGGAGCCCGAATCAGGAATATCACCAGGAAACTCCCCAACCTGGTGAAGGCCACAGACTACTACCCCCTGCTGATCTTCCAGGCAGGTGGGGAAGAAGCTGCATCCCATAGTCTGAGGGGGATGAAGAAAGACTACAAGGCCCTAGGACGGTTGGTGAAAGAGTCTGGGGCACAAGTTGTTTTCTCCTCCCTCCTTCCATTTTCAGGTGATGACGTGGGATGGAATAGTAGGATTCTCTCTATTAATGCCTGGCTACGAGACTGGTGCTACAGGCAGGGTTTGGGTTCTTTGATAATGGCTGGTTTTATAAGACACCAGGCGTGACGGTAATACATGGGAAAGGTTTATGCCGTAGGGGCAAAAGGGTTCTGGGACAGGAATTAGCAGGGCTCATTCGGAGAGCTTTAAACTAGATTCGAAGGGGGATGGGGTAGTAGCTGGGCTTGCACCACTGGGGCAACGCTCTAGTGTTGAGGTAGACCAGGAGGCCTCCCATCCCCCTAGGGTGAAATCGGTGTGCTCAGCTCGCTCCCTGAAATGCCTGTACACCAATGCACGCAGCATGGGGAATAAACAGGAGGAGTTGGAAATCCGTGTTCGGTCGGGGGGGCTATGATTTAGTGGCAATCACAGAGACTTGGTGGGACGCCTCGCATGACTGGAATGTGGTCATGGATGGCTATGTCTTGTTCAGGAAAGACGGGCCGCTAAGGAGAGGTGGTGGAGTTGCTCTTTATGTGAGTGAGCAGCTAGAATGTATTGAGTTCTATCCAGGGGTGGATCAGGAGCGAGTTGAGAGTTTGTGGGTGCGAATTAAGGGGCAGGCTGGCAGGGGTGATACTGTTGTGGGTGTCTATTACAGGCCACCGGATCAGGATGAGGAGGGTGATGAGGCCTTCTACAGGCAGCTGAAAGCAGTCTCTCAATTACAGGGCCTGGTTGTCATAGGGGATTTCAACTACCCTGATATTTGCTGGGAGGCCTACTCAGCCAGCCATCCTCAGTCCAGGAGGTTCCTCCAGTGCATTGATGATAACTTTCTGGTGCAAATGGTGGATGAGCCAACTAGGAGAGGAGCGCTGCTGGATCTTATCCTCACTAACAAGGAGGGTCTGGTTGAAGAGGTGAAGGTTGAGGGCAGCCTTGGTTGTAGTGACCATGAGATGGTAGAGTTCAGGATCTCATGTGGCAGGAACAGAATAGCTAGCAGAATCACAACCCTGGACTTCAGGAGGGCCAACTTCGGCCTTTTCAAGCAATTGCTAGGGGAAATCCCATGGGACAGGGTACTAGAAGGTAAGGGGGCCCAAGATAGTTGGTTAGCATTCAAGGACTGCTTCTTCCGAGCTCAAGATCAGAGCATCCCAGCAGGTAGGAAGTCAAGGAAGGGTACCAGGAGACCTGCATGGTTAAACAGGGAACTGCTGGGCAAACTCAAGTGGAAGAAGAGAGTGTACAGATCATGGAAGGAGGGGCTGGCCACTTGGGAGGAATATAAGTCTGTTGTCAGAGGATGTAGGGAGGCAACTAGGAAAGCTAAGGCCTCCTTGGAATTAAACCTTGCAAGAGAGGTCAAGGACAACAGAAAGGGCTTCTTCAAATACATTGCAGGTAAAGCCAACACTAGAGGCAATGTAGGCCCACTGATGAATGAGGTGGGGGCCCTGGAGACAGAGGATAAAAAGAAGGCGGAGTTACTGAATGCCTTCTTTGCCTCTGTCTATACTGTTGGAGGCTGTCCTGAGGAGCCCCGGACCCCTGAGGCCCCAGAAGAAGTCAGGATACAGGAGGAATCTGTCTTGGTAGATGAGGGCTGGGTCAGGGACCAATTAAGCAATCTGGACGTCTATAAATCTATGGGCCCTGATGGGATGCATCCGCGGGTGCTGAGGGAGCTGGCGGAAGTCATTGCTAGGCCACTCTCCATCATCTTTGCTAAGTCGTGGGCAACGGGAGAGGTGCCTGAGGACTGGAGGAAAGCAAATGTCACTCCAGTCTTCAAAAAGGGAAGAAGGAGGACCCGGGTAACTATAGACTGGTCAGCCTCACCTCCATCCCCGGAAAGGTGATGGAACAACTTGTTCTTGATGCTGTCTCTAGGCACATCAAGGACAGGGGGATCATTAGGGGCACTCAGCATGGCTTCACCAAGGGGAAGTCATGCTTAACCAACTTGATAGCCTTTTATGAGGACATAACCCGGTGGATAGATGATGGTAAAGCTGTGGATGTGGTCTATCTCGATTTCAGTAAAGCGTTTGACATGGTCTCCCACAGCATCCTCGCAGCTAAACTGAGGAAGTGTGGTCTGGATGATCGGGTAGTGAGGTGGATTGTGAACTGGCTGAAGGAAAGAAGCCAGAGAGTGGTGGTCAATGGGACAGAGTCCAGTTGGAGGCCTGTGTCTAGCGGAGTCCCTCAAGGGTCGGTACTGGGACCAGTTCTATTCAATATATTCATTAATGACTTGGATGAGGGAATAGAGTGCACTGTCAGCAAGTTCGCTGATGACACCAAACTGGGAGGAGTGGCTGACGCGCCGGAAGGCTGCGCAGCCATTCAGAGAGACCTGGACAGGCTGGAGAGTTGGGCGGGGAGAAATTTAATGAAATATAACAAGGGCAAGTGTAGAGTCCTGCATCTGGGCAAGAACAACCCCATGTACCAGTACAAGTTGGGGGCAGACCTGTTGGAGACCAGCGTAGGGGAAAGGGACCTGGGGGTCCTAGTGGACAGCAGGATGACCATGAGCCAGCAGTGTGCCCTTGTGGCCAAGAAGGCCAATGGCATCCTGGGCTGTATTAGAAGGGGTGTGGTTAGCAGGTCAAGAGAGGTTCTCCTCCCCCTCTACTCTGCCCTGGTGAGGCTGCATCTGGAGTATTGTGTCCAGTTCTGGGCCCCTCAGTTCAAGAAGGACAGGGAACTGCTAGAGAGAGTCCAGCGCAGAGCCACAAAGATGATTAAGGGAGTGGAACATCTCCCTTATGAGGAGAGGCTGAGGGAGCTGGGTCTCTTTAGCTTAGAGAAGAGGAGACTGAGGGGTGACCTCATTAATGTTTATAAATATGTAAAGAGCAAGTGTCATGAGGATGGAGCCAGGCTCTTCTCAGTGACATCCCTTGACAGGACAAGGGGCAATGGGTGCAAGCTGGAACACAGGAGGTTCCACATAAATATGAGGAAAAACTTCTTTACGGTGAGGGTGACCGAACACTGGAACAGGCTGCCCAGAGAGGTTGTGGAGTCTCCTTCTCTGGAGACATTCAAAACCCGCCTGGACGCATTCCTGTGTGATATGGTCTAGGCAATCCTGCTCCGGCAGGGGGATTGGACTAGATGATCTTTCGAGGTCCCTTCCAATCCCTAACATTCTGTGATTCTGTGATTTACACTATTATTCTATAGATATATATGTTTATTCCTTTTCCTATATGTACTTATTGCATGCCTCTGTATATTACTCTGTTCTATACCCCGCAAGCCCAAATGTACACGTCCAGCTTTGTACTCCCCAGGAGAAGCAGTCTCTTGAGTGAGGGGGTGGAATGTGGGAATATAACGGAAAGATTGGCAAGGAGGATTGTAAACACGCTCAAGTGACTTGCACCTGGGGTGCCGAAAAACACATATATCATACTAGTAACTGTTGTTTAATCTTGTGTGCTGGACAAGTAGAACATCTGCATTCAGATAACATAGGCCTGTGATAAGACTCAGGGGCACCTAATTGTTCGTGCCTGAAATTCCTGCCCCGCTGTGAGAAAGATCAAAGCGCAGTGGAAAACTACCGCCTGCAAGAAACCCCTAATATACAGGTGAAAGCAGCAGGCCCAGAATCTCTCGCTCTCTCTGTCTAGCAGGAACCGAGCTCCGTGGTGCCTGCGTCCCCGCTTGCGTGCCTTTGCCCCGGGTGCTGCTTCGGAGATCCCCCGGTTTGCGAGGTAACGGGAATAAATTTCTTCTTTGCAGTTTATCCGTGGTCTTGTGGCTGTTCCTGCGTCCTGCCTGTGTCGGTTCACATATCACCCAAATGTTGTGACTCCCCTCCCAAGGTGTTGGCGGAAGGACTATCGGCTGGTGTCCTCTTGTCAGCTCCAGGATCCAAAGCAGGCTTAACACACCTGGTGGGAAACCACCGTGCCCTGCATCGGTGGAGACAAGCATACCCACATACCCAGGTAATTAAATCTCACGGGCCTGTCCACTTTCCCATTTGCAGGTCTCGTGCTAAAACCTTTGCCCTGACAAGAGGATCGCCTCCCTGCAAAGACAAAAAATGAGAGATAATTACAGCACACTCTTTCCCGGTTGGCACAGTTAAATGATTCAATGTGTACACAGCCTTCCATAGGCGAGCATGTGGGGTCTCAGAGCTCATTCCCCCTTTTTGTTTTCGAGAAGTTGCTTCAGAGTGTGGTGCACTCATTCCACAATGGCCTGGCCGGTTGGGGAACGCGGAATGCCAGTAACATGTTCCACCCCCCCAGGAGGCAAGAAATCGGGCCATGCGTGCAGATACATATGCCGGTCCGTTGTCTGTCTTCATACGTTTCGGAATACCAAGGGCAGCCCAGGCTTGCCGAAGATGTGAGATGGCGTCAATTGCTTTCTCGCCGGCATGGGCTGATGCCCACAAGACCTTAGAAAAAGTATCCACAGAGACGTGAACATATTGTAGGCGACCAAAAGAGGGAATATGTGTTACGTCCGTTTGCCACAGGTCCAAGGCTTGGCAGCCGCGCGGGTTAACCCCGTGTGGAAACACCAGTCCGGGTCCTAGGCGTTGACACTCCGGACAAGTGGCGGTGATAGATTTTGCGTCTGCAAAAGAGATCTTGAATTGACGGACTAACGCCCGAGCCCCTTGGTGAAAAAAACAGTGAGACAGAAACGCTTGACAAACTAGGTCTGGCACTGGAGGGGTCCAAGTGGGGGCTGTGAGGGCGTCGGCACGCACGTTCCCTTCACATATGAATCCTGGCAGACTGGTGTGGCTGCGAATATGCAAGATATAATACCTATGCATATGTCGGTTCACTACAGTCCATAGCATTTTTAGCAACAAAAAATAATTGTTCTGAGTTTACCTCTTTGAGCAGCGCACGATCAACACGCTGCGCAATGTCTGCTACATAAGCAGAGTCAGTAACAATGTTTACAGCACAATGCGAAAATGTTTTAAAACCAACAATGGCAGCACTAAGTTCAACCAATTGAGGTGATCCCTGTACTAAATGCACCAATTCCTGCCATTGCCTTCCGTCATACCAGGTAACTACTGCTTTTCCCGATTTTCCAGAGCCGTCAGTAAAGACCATGGGGCCTTGTACTGGGCTATCTGCTGCCAGCGGCTTTTGAATCACTTGTAACTCTGAACGAGCTTGTAATAATTTGTGACTGGGAAGATGATAAGATACCTGCCCTTCAAATCCTTCCAGGGCCAATTGAAATGGTAAACTGTTTGCCATACACCAGCTTACATAATCGCGTTCAATGGGAATTATCAATCGACCGGGGTCTCGGCCCGTGAGTTGAAAGCATCGTGCGCATCCTTTCTTGATTATTTTCGATATCAGCTCAGTCTGAGTGCTCACTGTTTTTCGTGGTTGAACGGATAAAAACAGCCACTCTAGAACGCGTAGCGGATCCTGCCAGCGCTCATTCCACTGGCCCAGTAATCCCATGGGATGATAGTTGGCAATGGCTACATATAAACCTGCTGGTGTCTCTAAATCCACACGATGTACCTTTTTCTGTTGCATACCATTTGCCACTTCCTCTAAAGCCAGGGTGGCTTCCACTGTCAATGATCAGGGAGACATCAAATCAGTGTCTCCTTTCAACAGGTCAAAAAGCAGCTTCAATTGAGCAGTTGGGAGGCCCAAGTACGGCCTTACCCAATTGATGATACCCAATAATTTCTGCACATCATTCAGGGTTTTGATGTTTACTCGGAATTGGATGGATTGTGGCTCAATTGTTTGATCCAAGACCTTAACTCCCAAGTACTTCCATGGGGCCTGCTGCTGAACTTTTTCCCGTGCTATACACAGCCCAGAAGTGGCCAATGATTGCCGCAGAACTGGATATACTTGTTGAAGTTCTGCTTTATCTGCAGGTGACACAAGAATATCGTCCATGTAATGATAACAGTAGACCTGTGGAAATTGCTCCCGTACTGGTGTCAACGCCTTTGCTACATACCATTGACATATTGTGGGACCGTTTTTCATGCCTTGAGGTAATACCGTCCACTGATATTGTTGACAAGGCGCCATGTTGTTCCTACCAGGTATTGAAAAAGCAAATTTGCATTTGTCAGTTTCATGTAAAAGGATGGTGAAAAAAACAATCCTTCAGATCAATAACCAAAATGTCCCAGTTTCGTGGAATCACACTCGGAGAGGGCATGCCTGGTTGTAAGGCTCCCATCCCCTCCATCACGTCATTTACTTTCCGCAGATCCTGCGGTAGTCGCCATTTACCTGACATTTTCTTAATCACAAACACAGGGGTGTTCCAGGGGCTATGGGAAGGTTCTAAGTGACCTTGTGCTACTTGTTCTTCCACTAATTGTCAGAGGGCTACACACTTTTCTTCAGGAAGGGGCCACTGCTCCACCCAAACGGGGGTGTTTGTTAGCCAAGTTAGAGGCAGAGTTGGTCTCTGTGCACCCTCCACAACAGTGGCCCCTATTAAAAATTCTTTTGTGTACCAATGACCACTCCCCATTGTCCCAGAACATCCCGTCCCCACAAATTCAAGGGGTCGCACTGTCGCCGTATGACGCTCAGGGCTCTGAACTTGCACCATAAATCGGCTCTGGACACTCTGTGTCGCACCACCTACTCCTGCCAGCATGGAGCCAGCTGAGCAGGTGGGCCAGGATCGAGGCCATATACGTGCAGATATGATAGTCACATCTGCTCCCATATCAATCATCCCGGTCACCCATATTGTCGAGGAGGATCCTTTGGCGAAGGTGAGTATACAAGTTAAAGTTGGGCGGGTATTCTGTATGCTCTGAGCCCAAAAGATCTGCGGCGTTCCTGTCGAACCGAACCCCCCCTCCCCTCTGATCTTATCCTGTTTACAAGTGACTTGCGCTCAGAAAGGAAACAACTGCGCGAGCCGGCTACCTTCAGAAATTGTCAAGGGGGGGGTAGGGGTCCATACCATAGCACAAATTTGACCCATATAGTCTGCATCAATAACTCCTGGTAAAACAAATAGACCTTGCAAGGTTACACTAGAACGTCTGAGTAATAGTACACTTAACCCGTTTCCAATGGGTCCCACGGCATTCAATGGAACCTTATGCACTCTGCTATTCTCTGTTGTGATTGCGGTTGCTGTGGTAACATCCAGTCCGGCGCCCCCTGCGGTTCGGGCTGCGAGTTGACTGCATAGGCCTGGAACTGGTTGGGAAAATTCATTTGTGTCAGCACGCGGTTCCCCCCTGCGTTCTTTCTCCAGTTTCCCTGCACTCTGCAGCTGCTTGTTATCAGCTGACCTTGAGCATTATACTTAGACCTGCACTGCTTCACAGAATGCCCCAGCTTCCCACAGCAATGACACATCAAAACAGAGTTACCTTTCCCACTCAGCTTCGACTTCTTAGGGCAGTTTTTCTTAAAGTGACCTTCTTGCCCACATGTATAACAACGATGAGCTACCTTAACTGCTGCCACAAATGTTTTTGCTAAATGCTCCATCTGAAATGTGGTGGTTCCTACTTTCCCGCAAGCATCCATTACAGAATCACAGAATCACAGAATGTTAGGGATTGGAAGGGACCTCGAAAGATCATCTAGTCCAATCCCCCTGCCGGAGCAGGATTGCCTAGACCATATCACACAGGAACGCGTCCAGGTGGGTTTTGAATGTCTCCAGAGAAGGAGACTCCACAACCTCTCTGGGCAGCCTGTTGCAGTGTTCGGTCACCCTCACCGTAAAGAAGTTTTTCCTCATATTTATGTGGAACCTCCTGTGTTCCAGCTTGCACCCATTGCCCCTTGTCCTGTCAAGGGATGTCACTGAGAAGAGCCTGGCTCCATCCTCATGACACTTGCCCTTTACATATTTAAAAACATTAATGAGGTCACCCCTCAGTCTCCTCCAAGCTAAAGAGACCCAGCTCCCTCAGCCTCTCCTCATAAGGGAGATGTTCCACTCCCTTAATCATCTTCGTGGCTCTGCGCTGGACTCTCTCTAGCAGTTCCCTGTCCTTCTTGAACTGAGGGGCCCAGAACTGGACACAATACTCCAGATGCGGCCTCACCAGGGCAGAGTAGAGGGGGACGAGAACCTCTCTCGACCTGCTGACCACACCCCTTCTAATACAGCCCAGGATGCCATTGGCCTTCTTGGCCACAAGGGCACATTGCTGGCTCATGGTCATCCTGTTGTCCACTAGGACCCCCAGGTCCCTTTCCCCTACTCTGGTCTTCAACAGGCCTGCCCCCAACTTGTACTGGTACATGGGGTTGTTCTTGCCCAGATGCAGGACTCTACACTTGCCCTTGTTATATTTCATTAAATTTCTCCCCACCCAACTCTCCAGCCTGTCTAGGTCCCTCTGAATGGCTGCGCAGCCTTCCGGCGCGTCAGCCACTCCTCCCAGTTTGGTGTCATCAGCGAACTTGCTGACAGTGCACTCTATTCCCTCATCCAAGTCATTAATGAATATATTGAATAGAACTGGTCCCAGAACCGACCCTTGAGGGACTCCGCTAGACACAGGCCTCCAACTGGACTCTGTCCCATTGACCACCACTCTCTGGCTT
Organism: Nyctibius grandis; assembly: GCF_013368605.1. Lineage (NCBI taxonomy): Eukaryota > Metazoa > Chordata > Aves > Nyctibiiformes > Nyctibiidae > Nyctibius > Nyctibius grandis. The sequence goes on from NW_027167472.1 coordinate 772,777, forward strand.
CTTTCCTTCAGCCAGTTCACAATCCACCTCACTACCCGATCATCCAGACCACACTTCCTCAGTTTAGCTGCGAGGATGCTGTGGGAGACCGTGTCAAACGCTTTACTGAAATCGAGATAGACCACATCCACAGCTTTACCATCATCTATCCACCGGGTAACATCCTCATAAAAGGCTATCAAGTTGGTTGAGCATGACTTCCCCTTGGTGAATCCATGCTGAGTGCCCCTAATGATCCCCCTGTCCTTGATGTGCCTAGAGACAGCACCAAGGACAAGTTGTTCCATCACCTTTCCGGGGATGGAGGTGAGGCTGACCGGTCTATAGTTACCCGGGTCCTCCTTCTTGCCCTTTTTGAAGACTGGAGTGACATTTGCTTTCCTCCAGTCCTCAGGCACCTCTCCCGTTGCCCACGACTTAGCAAAGATGATGGAGAGTGGCCTAGCAATGACTTCCGCCAGCTCCCTCAGCACCCGCGGGTGCATCCCATCAGGGCCCATGGATTTATGGACGTCCAGATTGCTTAATTGGTCCCTGACCCAGCCCTCATCTACCAAGACAGATTCCTCCTCTATCCTGACTTCTTCTGGGGCCTCAGGGGTCCGGGGCTCCTCAGGACAGCCTCCAGCAGTATAGACAGAGGCAAAGAAGGCATTCAGTAACTCCGCCTTCTTTTTATCCTCTGTCTCCAGGGCCCCCACCTCATCCATTAGCTCGGTTAAGGTGGGGTTACGGTTTGCCATCCCTGCAATAACTTTCCTGCAGTCCTCGTTTGCGTTGTCCTTCGCTAACTGTAAAAACAACGCTTCTTTAGCAGCCCCGTTTAGTATTTGTTTTTCTAAGGCATCTCTCAACCTATCTAAAAATGACACGTATCCCTCACCTGGACCTTGTTTTATTGTGGTCCAAGATTGTTGAGGAGCACCGTTATCTGGGACCTGCAACAGGGCCTGGAAGGCCAGTTCTTTTCCCTGTTGCAGGATTAAAGGATGCAAGCGAGCTTGCAATTGGGGAGAATTCATCGGAGGTTCTCCCATCAACTGTGGTATCCCGGCCCCAAAACGGGGATCATCTTGTGGATATTCCAAATTCATCAATGCCTGTTCCTTAGCGAATCCCCTCCAGTTTGCCTCAAAAAGTAACACTTGCATAGGGGTCAGTATCACTTGAGCAATTGTGCAGCAGTCGTGGGCTGTCAAGTCTCCCGTAAAAATACTGCACAATAATGATTGAGCATAGGGCGAGCCCAGACCATGTTGCATACATATAGCTCTTAACTCCTTAATCACTCCCCAATTAAATGGCTCCCACTCGGGTGGGCTGTTCCCATCCCCTCGATATACCGGGCAAGCCAATAGCCTGCCACCCATAGCAGCCGTGGCCCCGAAATCACCGTCCGCAAGTGCGTGCTCTCTTAATTTTCTCCAGAACCTGGCCGGGTCCGGGCCAGACACAGTAACCTGGACTGGCTGAAGCGTGAATAACTCCTCCATGCTACCGCCTGACTTTCCTGGCCCTCGGGCTCTGCAGCAATTATGTCCCACTTCCACCTCTTCAGAAAGGTCTATTAAGGGTGGCTCAGTCTCAGATTCGGGTAACGGACGGTAGAAGGATCAATGTTCCGCTGCTGTTCTTTCTCTGGGTGGCGGCGGGGGGGGCTCTGACGGCGTGGAGGGCGGTGGGGGGGGCTCTGGCTGCCCGGAGGGCGGTGGCGGGGGGGGAGCTCTGGCGGCGCGGAGGGCGGTGGCGGGGGGGGAGCTCTGGCGGCGCGGAGGGCGGTGGCGGGGGGGGAGCTCTGGCGGCGCGGAGGGCGGTGGCGGGGGGGGAGCTCTGGCGGCGCGGAGGGCGAAGTCACTGTGAAAAGAGCTGTAGCCGCCTCAGCCGCCGCCTTTGCCTCTCTGTCCGTCTTCATTTGCTCCAGTGAGTCTATAACTCATCTCCACGTCGTCAACGATGCAGTGGCGATCTTGTGCCCCCTTGAGGCAGCCTCAAAAAGAGAAGTTCCAGCGCTTTGCCACATACTAACTTCGAAAGCAGTCTGCGCTGTAGCTGGCAAATTATTCTTTTTACACCACACCAGCAATGTTCTCAGGGCATTCTCCTCATATTTGATGCCCCTCCTTTCAAGTATGCTTATCAGTATCGTTAGTATGGATTTTTCCTCGGCTGAAATTTTAGCACCCATGTTAATTAGTCCCCAACGGCTCACCTCTCCAGGTGTCTGTTACAGTGGTCCGGACCTCAGGCTCAACTCCTCCTGTCTTCAGCTACGTTGGGCACCGCCGTCACCGCTCGTCGTCCGCAGTCAATTAGCACCTCTAAATGCTCCGGTTGTTCCTCACACGCCCCAGTTGTGCTTCACACGGGGCACCATTTGTCGTTATATTTGTCACGGCGGTCAAATAAAAACAGGAGACAGAATGATAGTTTCAAGCAGGCAGCAAAGCAAGAGCAAAAGAGCGCCTGTGTTTATTTTACTCCATTTTTTTATATCTTCCCTCCTCTAGCTGGCTAGCTTTATGATTGGTCGCACTCGCTGTTCACGTGCCCGACCACAACCGCTGATTGGCCATCATGCGCTGGCCCCGAGTCCATAGCTGGCAGCTGGAATATCACTCCGTATCTTGTTTTTCTCACATCCTGTTTTCTTGCTAAATTCCTTCAAGGTCAGGGCCGCCAGCAGCCCAGCCCAATCCCACAAGAAAGCAAGGAGATAAAACCTTCTCCTGGCTCTAATCTGCACTGCAGAGATGCTTACTTCTTGTACTGATGCTGGCAAATCCTATAAACCAGGGGTGACTACAGCAAAACCTGTAATTTTTTTCTAAAGGATAAATCAGATAATTTTAATCTAAAGGATAAAGCAGATAATTAATCCACTAATTGTATGCCATCATCTGAACAGAAGCATCTTGAGCCAGCTTAGGGATCTAATTCTGCCTCAGAAGCACAAACCTTACATTGTGGGTGATGCAAAATAAGCAGTACACTTTTATACTGAAATTGTATGAAATGGAGGACAGTGAGAGTCACTGCGCTAGTTCTTTAGGAGCCAGCATTGGCCAGTCCCTGGCCCGTACCGCTGGCTCTGGAGGGCTGCAACGGGCACCAAGTTCAGTTTTTGCCTACTTCCCCATTTGTGTTTAGAATAAGATTAATTTAGGCCTCAATTAAGCAACCAGCTTCATAAAGGTTTGAACACCCACCGTTAGACCTCCTGTCTAGGTACAGCCGCCGCAGACATGTTTGGCCGCTTCAGTAGAGATGAGGAGGGAGGAAGCCAGATACTCATTTTGAGCAAACAAGTTAAAACTCCTAATTTTTATTGTAATGAAATAATTTTATGAATTGAAACTATCTGCTTAAGAGCATCACCAAGAGGAAAAGAGGAGGTGGCCCTGTTCATTCCTTCCCTCCTCACAAGTCTCTGAGGGCTGCCAGAGACAGGGCAGAAGACCACCCTCCTCCTCCAGACAACTGCACTCGCACAGCACAAAAGATGAAAACCTGTGTATGGGACAGATTCTCTCCATGGCTCACCGATGAGTAGAGAAAGCCAAATACTGCTCTAACTAGGGCTGTCCAGTGTTGGTTTACATAACAGTCTCAATCTCTGTAAAATTCAGATTTAAGCAGAAACACTAAATCTCTAGAACCAATTCATCTTTTCAGGAAAAGCACAGCTGAGACTTGGACAGTGAAGAGATAAGCTCACCAGGCTGTGTAATTGCAGCTGAACAATAAGCTGGCTAAAGGAAGAGTTTATTGTAAGGTATCGCTTGTCAAGCTTACAGCCTTGAAGGAGACTACTTAGAATGAAACCGTGGGGGTGTGACTCTGCAGGCTGTTCTTATCCCCGGGGTGGTATTTGCTCTCACCACAGTCATGAAGTGTCTGAGACACTGAGAGAACTGCCTTCGGTCCATGGAAAAATCAATAAAGTAGCGAGAGGGAGATAGACTGCCTTAACAAGAGTATTAACTTTGCTCTCTGCTGGTAACAAAGGAGAGAAGTTTTTGTTACTGAAAGAAATTCAAACAGGGGAAAAAACTGAACAGCAAATAAAAGCAACACTGGTCAGTTCATTTTGACACACACCAGGCTGCAATCCTGCTGCTAATGTCAATGTATTATATACTGTATAGCTATAAATTTCAGCTGTATTTGAATAAACATCAGCATATAGAACCGCTTTGGGTCTGCCTAATGCAGTCTGTAGACAGGACAGAATCGCTGTTTCTTCAGCTGAATGGCACAAAAATTAAAATCTTTAGCTGCTCTCGAAGTATACATACCTGCAATCCCTTGTAGCAGCCCACAGACATTAAAAATGCTTTTCTTCATAATACTCTGCACACACATAGTAAAGACAGACACGAATGCCATGGCGCAGAGAACCACAATTCCCAAGGCTAGGAAAATAGCAGTTGCCTGCCAGAACCCACTGGCAATCTCATTGAAATTTTCAGCATAAGGACTACAAAGTGTGTCTCGTCTGGAAAGCTGCATGTGGGAGATTCTGGTGCAGCGCCTGTAAATGCCCAGTGTTGGATGGTAAGGCTCCTGTGACTCCCCCGTTCTGTCATCCATGTCCTTGGAGCTCAAAGGCTTCACTTTGCCAATCAGCCAGTCTGCACTCATGAAAGCAATGAGCTCTGTGAAAGCCACGACAATACTCAGGAGAGTCCATAGCATTGACCGACATGTTACAATGACGTGACACATATTGACGTCCAGTGCTTGTGATCAGTGCAGCTGACAGTCAAAATCCAAGCACGAGGGGAAAAAAATAAAATTAAGAAAGAAAAAAAGGACCCTAAGAAAATCACTGTGGCTGCTCTGCTTGCTCTTTCAGCTCTCTCACAATAGCCAAGACAAAATTTCTCAGGAGAAAAAGTGAATGGCCCCAAGTTTTGCAAGCAGTAGAGTAATTTGTTCTCTCCATTTAGCTCCTCTTTTTTTTTCTTTCTGGGATGCTGATCTCTGAAGTACGCTTTTCTTTCTTAACATTCATACTGGCACATGATACTACAGGCTGGCAGGGGAGGCCGCAAGGATTGCCCACTGTTTGATATCACACACCTACAAGAAAAAAAGAGAGAACACATCAGCAGTGAGAAAAAAGTTTTCACTTCCATCCCCACAATGAACCAAGATCTTGCACAGATCCACATCAACATGCAAAAGCTCTAATGAGGGCCTGTCAAACAGAGCCTGCTGGAAACCTCCGAAGTTCATCCCAAGGGAGCAATTAATCTTCCTCTGCCTGGCAGTATTTATGGTATCTGCTCTGCCCCAACCCATTGCAGGTGTTTGTCAAGCCCTTTACAAGCAAAGGTCTCAGTAACACCCAGCAGTCCCACCCACTCTTACCACCATACCCCTGTCATCTTCCTCTGGTCAAAATTACCAAGGTTGCTGGCAGTTACCAGCAAAATGTTCATACACATTTAAGCAGTTTCACAGACATGCAGCTCAGTGGGCTTGCTGCCCTGCCTTCGTTTAGGGAAGGCAGCACGGCACACCTTCGGAAAGGAAGCCAGACACAGCTCCATATGCCATAGGCACCCAGGCATGAGGGGCAATGAAGGAACCACCTTACAACCCATGGTGCAAGGAGCTCCTGCAACCTTCTGGGCTTCTCCTGACTGCAGCTGACCCAGCCCCAGCCTCGAGAGGAGGCAAACAGGATTACAGCTTGGGACAGCCCACCCCACAACGTGGTGACACAGCCCATCCCTTTGAAGCCTGGGTTTTGCTGAACTGGTGCTTCCATGGGTTCTGTATCCAACTTTATGCCACTATTTCAGAAAAGTGATCCACCTGCAGGTATGTTACACCTCGTCTTGAAATGATGCTGACACCAGCAGCCTCCGGGTGACCTACGCCACTGTAAATAGGAATCTGTGGATAAACATCCTGGTCACTGACAAGCAGCGAAGAGCCCCGGTGAGAGGGGTTGCCATTCAGTCACGAGCTTCCTCACTCCCCTCTATCCTCTCCTTCCACAGCCCTCTGCAAGCTAGGACCACAGCAAAATATTCCCCAGGGCTTTCCCCGAGCCTTTATGCTGCCTTTGAACAGTAGCTGATGACATTCCCAGAGTTACACTTATCTTAGTACAAGAGGCAATCAGAGTTTGCTATACTTCTAACTCATATCCAAATATGGGCCTTAAAATAACAAACAGGTCATCACACATACATGTTAAAGAAAATTGGCAGAGTCCGGGTCTCTAGGTTTGCTGGTTTTATTAAACAACTCAGAGTTGGACCACCACTGCAGTGAATGGTACCTGTCTCAAATTCACTATTGGTTTATATAGAAACTAATAAGCAATTACATCATAAACTTTTCACGGGCTTCTGTTAATAATCCACTAACTATTTCAATTCCTCTTTCTTCCTTCGTCAAGAGTCCACAGAAGTCCATTGTCAGGAGTCCACAAAAGTCCATTCTTTTCCATTGCTTAGCTGATCTTTATGTTCTGGTTCTGCTCCGACTCCGGTCGACACCCTGTCCTTAATGTTCTTGCTGTGATCAGCGTCCCGTCTTGATCTGGGTCGACCAGAGTCTGGTTTCCACTGCCAGCATCTCCTAAGTATTAACCTAAAATAGCTAAAGTCTATTTAGAACTTTATTTCTATTAATGTTTTTTTCTAAGTATCCTATATTTCTTTTAAGGTTGTCACGGTTTAAAGCTGGGCCAGTTATTAAACCTGTGGCAGATGCCCTCTGTTATCCCCCCCCCTCCCCCCAAAGGGAAAGGGAAAGGGAAAAGGGAGAGAGGCTTCCGGGTTGGAAAGTTAAAACAGTTTTAATAAACTATAATAATGAAAAAAAAAATATAATAATAATAATAGAAATAATCAAATATATACAAATATATATACAAAACCAAGATTGAGCTCCCCTGAAGTCAGCCACGTCACCACCGGCACTGCAGGGCAGGCTCCGGGAAGGCCCAGGCTGGGCCTAGCAACGGTCGAGAGCTGTATTCAGGGACGCACGGATCGGGATCGGGGGCAGCAGGAAAACAGACGGAGTCCTCCTTGGACACCGGCCATAGCAGAAAAGGGCGCGACCCTCGTGATCCCCCCCCTTTATACCGAGAATGACGTGTGTGGAATGGAATACCCTCGTTGGTCAATTTTGGGTCACCTGCCCTGTCTGCTCCCCACTGCAGCTGCAACCCCCCTTCGGCTCTTCACTTGTAAGCAGTGAGGAATTCATCAGTGACCTTGGTTTCTCTAAGAATAAGTACAGCAAGAGCCTTACTGCACAACATCCCTACCGGTGCCTCAGCGATAACTACAAACTTCGGGCGTTATCAGTCTTGGAGGCAGACACTGTCTGCAAACATGCAGTTACTTAGAGGAGACTTAGCTGAAAGCAAAAATCACTGAAAGGAAAATCGGCCTGGTTTAGGCCAAACCAGGACAAGGTAAAGAAAAGGTTAACCATACATCCCCTTTACTAAAATCATCAGAAGGTAATACTTCTAGGCCTACTCCTGCTTAGCTACTCATTAAGCTTTGATTGATGATTTGTTCAGTCATAGGTCAGGATTACACAAGGAGCTTTGAGAACAATATTCATGGATTGTGAAAGCCCACCTGTGTTTATTCAGATAGACTTATATTAATTATTCTATTCTTCATTCTATTTCACCCCTATTGATCCTTGTCTCCCTAACTCATAAGAACTTTTACATTAATTATGTGAAAATTTCTATAACAACACTCTGCACTTGAACTGAAACCATGTCACTTGAAAGTGGGGGAGGGAGCAGGAAATGCCCTCACATTATCCCTTTGGTGATCAGAATGTAGTACTTCCAAGTTTTCCTCACAAAAAAAGATACCAACATTCAACTGGAGGCAAAAGAGTCAAGAACCAGATCTGGACCTCACTGCTGCTCTGCTACCAAACACAAAGGGGTCAGCAGATGCCAGAAAAACAGACATCCCTGTTCATATCTCAATTTTTTTTTGGTCATGGAGCTGTTATTTAATGTCTTAGGAGTTTTGAGCCCAGTGGTTTAATCCTAGTCCCACCAAATGCAAAATGAAAAACACACACACATCTTCAACACATTCAGAATTTCATCCAGCAATTTCTACTCTCTCCTATACTAGTTGTAGTGAATCATCTGCAAGATTTTATCCGCATTACTCTTCTTCCTTGTCTAGATCTGCAGACTCCTCTGGTACTGACAGATACACAGACTTAAGCTGCCATGCTAACAACTGAATTTTTGTCTCCCTTAGGTCGATGTTGCAGCATTGCCTTAAGAAAAGGCAAAACATATTAAGTTGTGCTTTTAGCAGTACTGAGACAATAGTTCAGCTCATTTTCCATTTTTTTCAGGAAAAGCTGGGAAAAGCATGAAGTTTTCAAGCAACCTGACATACTGATGACTTGAATACACCCTTTGTAATAACAGAGCTGAAGTCTCAGCCTGCCAAAAAGAAGTTAATTCTCTCAGTATTTCCACTTAAAATAAGTCCACTACAAGCCTACATTCTTCTGATGACATCAGCACAATTAAAGAGAATTTAATAGAAAATGTCTTTATTTTTTAAGAGAAGTTCCAAAAAGCTCTAGAATCTGTATTTCTGTGCAAGCACCGCACCCATATAAACTCCTCATCTTTGTAAATCCAGGATTTTAATTGAGGTGCAAGGGACATAAGAGTTTAATACCCATCATAGCTGTTGCTGCTTACTCTGTACCCGCTGAACATAATAAAATACTGTTTATCAAATACAGATGAGAACAAGGTTCATATTTACTTAAGCAGGTGGAAATTCCAGATGAACACTGGCAGCCATAAAAACATGGCACTGATAACAAACATAGGATGCATAGCACAATAAGAAAGAAAAGACCACACCATGGGGTTCTTTCCATTTGAAATACAAGTGCAAGAATAAATTGCAGTAACATTTTAAAACACAGTATCTCCAGAAAAGTCACTGCATAAGCAAAATAGCCTGGTCCAAAGATGATAAGGAGGTAGTGTCAAATCTCAGAACTTCACTGGAACGTATACTTCCCCATTTTGCAACATAGTGAAACTTCACCTAAAAGTTAATAAATGTCATCAATAACTACAGTTCAACAGAACATATTTAGCTTTCCAATGAAACCTTCACAAATCAACTTTTCACAGGTAATGAGTACTTTATTCTGGTACAACACATATCTCCAGAGCAACGTACCATTATTCATGGGAGAGCTTCTGGATATATTTATTCTTGCACTAGTGATGCCCTCGAATGGGAATGCCACTCACCTACAACTCCTTTTTGTAAGCAGATGGACAGAAACACATAAACTAGTGTCATGGTTTAAAGCTGGGCCGGCTATTAAACCTGTGGCAGATGCTCTCTGTTAACCCTCCCCCCCACCCGAAAGGGAAAGGGAAAAGGGAGAGAGACTTATGGGTTGGAAAGTTAAAACAGTTTTAATAAACTATAATAATGAACAAGAGTATAATAACAATAATAGAAATAATCAAATATATACAAATATATATAGAAAACCAAAATCGAGTTCCCCCGATGTCAGCCACGTCACCACTGGCACTGCAGGGCAGGCTCTGGGAAGGCCCAGGCTGGGCCCAGCGACGGTCAAGAGCTGGATTCAGGAATGCATGGATCAGGATCGGGAGCAGCAGAAAAACGGACAGAGTCCTCTTCGGACACCGGCCATAGCAGAAAGAGAGCGAGACCCTCGTGATCCCCCCGCTTTATACTGAGAATGACGTGTATGGGATGGAATACCTTTGTTGGTCAATTTTGGGTCACCTGCCCTGTTCGCTCCTCCCTCCAGGTGTGACACAGAATCACAGAATCACAGAATCACAGAATGTTAGGGATTGGAAGGGACCTCGAAAGATCATCTAGTCCAATCCCCCTGCCGGGGCAGGATTGCCTAGACCATATCACACAGGAACGCGTCCAGGCGGGTTTTGAATGTCTCCAGAGAAGGAGACTCCACAACCTCTCTGGGCAGCCTGTTCCAGTGTTCAGTCACCCTTACAGTAAAGAAGTTTTTCCTCAAATTTAAGTGGAACCTCCTGTGTTCCAGCTTGCACCCATTGCCACTTGTCCTGTCAAGGGATGTCACTGAGAAGAGCCTGGCTCCATCCTCTTGACACTTGCCCTTTACATATTTATAAACATTAATGAGGTCACCCCTCAGTCTCCTCTTCTCTAAGCTAAAGAGACCCAGCTCCCTCAGCCTCTCCTCATAAGGGAGATGTTCCACTCCCTTAATCATCTTCGTGGCTCTGCGCTGGACTCTCTCTAGCAGTTCCCTGTCCTTCTTGAACTGAGGGGCCCAGAACTGGACACAATACTCCAGATGCGGCCTCACCAGGGCAGAGTAGAGGGGGAGGAGAACCTCTCTCGACCTGCTGACCACACCCCTTCTAATACACCCCAGGATGCCATTGGCCTTCTTGGCCACAAGGGCACACTGCTGGCTCATGGTCATCCTGTTGTCCACTAGGACTCCCAGGTCCCTTTCCCCTACGCTGGTCTCCAACAGCTCTGTCCCCAACTTGTACTGGTACATGGGGTTGTTCTTGCCCAGATGCAGGACTCTACACTTGCCCTTGTTATATTTCATTAAATTTCTCCCCGCCCAACTCTCCAGCCTGTCCAGGTCTCTCTGAATGGCTGCGCAGCCTTCCGGCATCTCAGCCACTCCTCCCAGTTTTGTGTCATCAGCGAACTTGCTGACAGTGCACTCTAATCCCTCATCCAAGTCATTAATGAATATATTGAATAGAACTGGTCCCAGAACCGACCCTTGCGGAACTCCGCTAGACACAGACCTCCAACTGGACTCTGTCCCGCTGACCACTACTCTCTGGCTTCTTTCCTTCAGCCAGTTCACAATCCACCTCACTACCCGATCATCCAGACCACACTTCCTCAGTTTAGCTGCGAGGATGCTGTGGGAGACCGTGTCAAACGCTTTACTGAAATCGAGATAGACCACATCCACAGCTTTACCATCATCTATCCACCGGGTAACATCCTCATAAAAGGCTATCAAGTTGGTTGAGCAAGACTTCCCCTTGGTGAATCCATGCTGAGTGCCCCTAATGATCCCCCTGTCCTTGATGTGCCTAGAGACAGCACCAAGAACAAGTTGCTCCATCACCTTTCCAGGGATGGAGGTGAGGCTGACTGGTCTATAGTTACCCGGGTCCTCCTTCTTGCCCTTTTTGAAGACTGGAGTGACATTCGCTTTCCTCCAGTCCTCAGGCACCTCTCCCGTTGCCCACGACTTAGCAAAGATGATGTAGAGTGGCCTAGCAATGACTTCCGCCAGCTCCCTCAGCACCCGCGGGTGCATCCCATCAGGGCCCATGGATTTATGGATGTCCAGGTTGCTTAATTGGTCCCTGACCCAGCCCTCATCAACCAAGACAGTGACCCCCCCTTCAGCTCTTCACTCGTAAGCAGTGAGGAATTTAGCAGTGACCTTGGTTTCTCTAAGAATAAGTACAGCAAGAGCCTTTCTGCATAACATCCCTACCGGTGCCTCAGTCCTGGAAGCAGACACTGTCTGCAAAACATGCAGTTAGTTTCAGAAAGTGCAGTTACTTAGAAGAGACTTAGCTGTAAGTAAAAATCACTGAAAGGAAAATTGGCCTGGTTTAGGCCAAACCAGGACAAGTAGGATGGTGCATAGACCAGAGGAGGGCTGGGGGCAGGGAAAGGTTGCAGATAAAGTACTGGAGATAATTTACAGTTCAGTCACGCTTGTGTAGCTAACCTTTTCCTTCCAACACACACTACCTTGAGTTTCCAAATGAACCTAACCAATTCTCACATGGCTCCAACAGCATGTTTGTGCCATAAATCCAAGTCTTTCCAGCTACAAACTGTCCTAAATAACTCTGTGCTTCATGAAGCTTCCCTCCAGCACTCTGCTCACCCCTTTTCTCCCATTTTTGCTCGACAGAAACTCAAGCTAGGCCCTTGTGAGGCTGAACTGTCTGTTTATTCCTCCTCTCAGTTCCCCATCCCTTGACAAGTTTTTTTCCATGACAGAACTGTATGTTCTTTACAGCATGCCACTCAATATCTACTTCTGACCGACTGTCAAAATATTTGCTTTGACAGCCCAAATTCAAAATATACAATGATTCTTTAACCCCTTTGGTATTAACTCATTCAAAATAATTCTCATTGAGGAAGCAGACTTCTTTTTTTAGGTTTGCCCCTTAGTCTTTTAGGTCTCTCCCTGTTTTTACTATTGCATTCAACTGTGCAGGTGCTGAAGAAGGCCATCTTCGCTGGGCGAGCAAGTGCCCTGGGGGGAAACATCCCTGCATGGTGAGCCCCCACATGAACTGTATGCCACGGTAGCTCTCCAGCATGAGGGTCTTGGCAGCGCTATCCCACCCCACCATACGACCTGCTGTTCCTCAGCTAGCCAGCACAGCTCTTGGATGGGTAAAAACTACACCTTCAGTCTCATTTACTCTGCTCCCTGAACCATGCTCATGGTCAGGCTCTGCATTAAATGAAGTTTAACACAGTTAAAAGATGTCAGTGAGAATGTCAGATTCTCCTAGCATCCAGAAAGGATAAAACTGAGTTTTTGAATGCAAAATCTTTTGGTTATTTTAATCTAAGAAAATAAACCATCTATTACTAAAACTTTCTTCCTCTTCAGAAACACAATTTTGACAGACAGATACTCTGCCTCAAGTTATACTTTCACAACTCTAGCTAAGAATATTCAGCTGTTGCCTTTTACTACAAACCATTGCTATATGCTAAGTAAATAAATAACATCTATTTTCCTGAACTAGATGAAAAACCACACTTGCCTCCATTTTGCTTACACTGTCAAAACGAGAAAGAAGCTGATCCAAATTATAATATTTGAATTAAGTTTTTGATTTTAGAGATGTTGAGCTGCAGGGTTTTGCTTTTGCATACTATGCAGATAGGAAGGAACAGCTGCAAAATTCAAATCTAATTCAATCATATACTACTGCTATTGATTTTTAAAAAGGTGTCCTACAATCAATGTACAAGAGCCCCGCAAGTACCTTCCAGAACGATGTTATGGCCAGTCCTTCATGATCCCCTTATGGTTTTGACCAAAGATGGGGGCTCAGACTAAACCATACAATTCAGCTTTCACCCTTCCCAGCCTGGTTCTGTCAGCTCAAGAGTGAGAATAAATCATCTTTAGATAAGTGGCTTTTGGCTTGGCTTAAACAGACAGCTGAATGGAAGGCCACATAGACTGCTGAAATGGTCCCAATTTATAAAATAAATCCAGGTACAATTAGAACTTTTCTTCTAAAGCTTGCTACAGTCCAAAGCACAACTATGTGGAGGAGTTTCTAAACCTTGATAACAATACACAAGCTTGAGCATCTCATAGCCCAAAATGTGCAAAACCTGGGAGCCTGGGTTCTGCTTTCTCCAAAACACTGTTCATTAGCAGTTATAAATACTGTGAAAATGATTTGAACTATGAGAGTGGAAGCGGCTCCTATTTATGTTGATGCTTGCAGACTCATTATTTAAAACAGAGAGGGGCTCACACACTAAGATTCAATTACCTCAAGTTGACCCCCACCCAGGTCAACGTGAGCTCCCACTTTACGCAGCTCCCATACTTAGGTGTGACTGGACAAGTAAGCTGGTCAACTGCTGGCTCACCCTGCCTCACAGGGCAAGGCGGCCACCAAACCACAGAGGCAGGAGGGATGACACAGGAGAGATGATGTGGGATGAGCATTAGAGATTATTCATTTTCTGGGTGAGTGATAAATGTGAGTAAATAAACTTCTCCTCCCACTTGGTCCCCTTGCAGGTGATGCATTCTTTTAGGAGTTGCTGCTCAGGAGGAGAGGGCAGGTTCCTGCTGACTTCCACTCAGTCTTCAAAGTAGTGGACCAGACACCAAGTAGGTATCTCAGGAGATGCCACCATGAACACCAACCTACCTTGCTAAAGGTGCACCTCTGCATTTCTATCCGCACACACTTATACGTGACTTGCAAGTGTAAGAAAAGGTACGTTCATCACATTACCCAGTCACAAGAGAACAGGGACAAGGATTAGTACTTAGGAAAGACAAGTTGTCCCAAAAGGTTAGGAGTAAGCTTTCTCTGAAGACCATGAGAAGCTCTGCTGGCACCGGTTTCTGGCAAGCAGTGCATACTCACCATGGGACTCACTTGGACCAAAAAGAGGAAAGGACACTTGGATACTTCAGTGTGTGTTTTTTTAAATGCAACACATTTCAGAGTCATCAAAACTCTTCGGAGTCAGATAACAAAACAGGAGAAGGCACTTTAAAGCTGAAGTGGTTACACACCTTCAAACAGCAAAGAATAAGCAAAGGATTCCCTTCCCCTCCATCCGCCTTCATATTTTCATCAAATTATTGCCTACTAAAACAACATTCCAGAGCAGAGCTTTTTACTTGAAGAACAGAAAGCAAAGCTTTGATAGGTCATCACTTGTGAATTACAGAAAGAGAGCAAACATTTGCATATCTCATAATTATTTAACTGTTAGAATCCTGCACATGCATATTAATGAGTGCATTATTGTGACAGGCTGTTGAAAACATGCCATACTCTGTTCATAGACAGATGTATTTCACTGGTAATAGAAGGAACGTAGACTTACAATGCATCATGTCTTGATCCTGTTCACACAATGTAAGATGTGAAATAGAACTAAAATATTTTGCAAAATAGTTAAAACTCACTGAAGTATCCTAATAAATTCTCTATTTCCTTGTCTTTCATTTGAATGTCTCTCACAGTATCCTCCTGGGCAAAATGTCCAGCATAGAGCTGGATAAACACATAATGCAATGGGTGAACAATTGGCTGATGGGTAGGGCACAAAGAGTTATAGTAAATGGGGCTACATTGGGCTGGCGACTGGTCACTAGTGGGGTTCCTCAGGGATCCATCTTGGGGCCAGTGCTCTTCAATATCTTCATTAATGATTTGGATGCAGGACTTGAAGGACTACTATCCAAATTTGCCGATGACACAAAATTGGGAGGATCTGTTGACACTCACGAGGGTAGAGAGGCCCTGCAGAGAGACTTAGATAAATTAGAAAGGTGGGCGATCACCAACCACATGAAGTTTAACAAGGGAAAGTGCCAGATTTTGCACCTGGGACATGGCAACCCTAGATGTACATACAAACTGGGGAACGAGAGGCTGGAGAGCAGTCCTGTGGAAAGGGATCTGGGGGTTCTGGTCGACAGCAAGTTGAACATGAGCCAACAGTGTGCCCTGGCAGCCAAGAGGGCCAACCGTGTCCTGGGGTGCATCAAGCATAGTATTGCTAGCTGGTCGAGGGAGGTGATTGTCCCGCTCTACTCTGCACTGGTGTGGCCTCACCTTGAGTACTGTGTGCAGTTTTGGGTGCCACAGTATAAAAAGGATATGAAGATACGAGAGAGTGTCCAGAAGAGAACCACAAAGATGGTGAAGGGTTTAGAGGGGAAGCCATATGAGGAGCAGCTGAAGTCACTAGGTCTGTTCAGCTTGGAGAAGACTGAGGGGCGACCTCATTGCAGTCTACAACTTCCTCACAAGGGGAAGTGGAGGAGTAGGCACTGACCTCTTCACCCTGGCGACCAGTGACAGAACTCGAGGGAATGTCAGGAAGATATGCCAGGGGAGGTTTAGGTTGGATATTAGGAAAAGGTTCTTCACCCAGAGGGTGGTGGAGCACTGGAACAGGCTCCACAGGGAAGCAGTCATGGCGCCAAGCATTCAAGAAGCATTTGGACAATGCCCTCAGACACACTGTGTGAATTCTGGGGTTGTCCTATGCTGGGACAGGAGTTGGACTTGATGATCCTTGTGGGTCCCTTCCAACTCAGGACATTCTATGATTCTATGAATTATGCCATTTTTTTTCAGCCTTTTCCTACCAAAGGTGGAGCTTGTAGATGCGAAATCTTAAATTAAACTATCCCTCATGTGTCCAAATTCTATGTATGCCAACAGGTAAAATAAATAAATAAATAAATAATGTTGACAGTGACTGTTGTTCTGAGGCAGTGCAAGATGGTTATTCCATCCCATCTTCTTCCTATCACGCTATGGAAAATGCTGTCTAATTACAGGTGGATTTGTTTCTAGAATACATCGCTGTAACAGAAATGAATATAAAACTTTAAAAAAAGCAGTTGAAATGTAGTATTCTCTTTCTGACCTCATTAAAAGACATGGCAAAACTCCCACTGACTTTAACGGGGCCAATACATCAATGAAAAATCACCAGAAGAATGAGAGTTTTCACACTTTAAGACCAACTGCAAGGGAGGTTTAAACACAGGATTCATTTCTCTCTTCGTCATCCAGAAAAAACTTTGCTTATTGCGCCCCCTCAAGAGGAGATCAAGCTAACTTGGATTTCCATCAACTCTGAACCACAAATTCTCAAGCAGAAGATTTGTTCCATTGCTCCATATTTATTGACTTAGAAAATTCCTTAAACCTACAGCCGTTACGTTATGTTTTGAAAACTTACTCAAGATCTTTTGTAATTCCAAAAATCTATTAAAACTTACAAGGCAAAGAAAAGCTAATGTGTAGTATTTCTATTGTTGCTATCTATCTCAAGAGAAAATTACACATCACATCAAAAATCATCACTAAGAGAGCAATCTTGGCTACAATTAGTGATAGCCTAACTGCTCAGGAATTTACCAACTGGGAGTGGAATCATGATTTTCCTTTCCTACTTTGATTCCTCACTAGCTCACTGAAGCCTCAATCTTCAAGAGTCTCATCTGAAGCCCTCTTTCTTTGTTACCTGCAATATTACATCTGTCAAGCAGATTCAAATATTCATTGTGTTGTGATTACTTCTTGCAACAACTCTTAACTACAGCTTCTAAAGGACTTTGAGGGAGGGGGGACAAAGGGTGGTTCAGAGGAAAATGAGAAGTTAGAAGGAAAGTACTACTAATATTTGGTAGCAAACAAATTCTTGCTATTTTTTGTACATTATTTTTACCTTAAAAGGAAGTTAGACTTTGGCTATTTAAATACTGTGTGCATGAGCTAAAGCATCAGCCTAAAAAACTTGGAATCTGTGCTTGTTGTCAAAGCAATTCACTCCCATGAGTTAATCGTGACAGATTTAGAACTGTTCTTAATAATTTATGAATATTGTATTAAGATATTTATTATACAAAATATTGGTTATTGTTTAATATGAGGCTGGTGAGAAAAACAGTCAGGAAAGGAAAGAATGACTCAGTTATGCCACTTCTCAGCAAACTGGAGAACTGCATACTAAAAAGACAATACTAAGACAGGAAAAGCCTCGTGAACACAGTAGATCAAAGACACAAGGACTGTTTAGTACGAAACGGTCTCTCAAATCGAAGGGAAGAGAAGCTGTTTTGGACAAACAAGATTAAGAAAAAGGCACTTATTGGAGGTGCCTGTTGAAGTTAGGCCAACATGGGACACCATATTGGGCCCCTCATTTGACTTTAGGCAAAGCAGACACCCCTGCAAACAGCCTTGGTTTCCTTGGAATCATGGCAACACCATTTCAGTTAATTCTCAAAGGAAACTGGCACTGTAACTCCTTTCACAGTTGTGGCTGCGTTAGCAGAGTGACCACAGAGGTTATGGATCTCCAGCCTGTCTGAACACCCTGGGGTGGGTAATTCTTTTGCTGAGACATGACCTAAGGCTGTAGACCGGAGGGCTGTCCTTTGCGAGCAGGAAGAACTCAGAGATGTTTTCACTGTTACTCACTGCATATGCCCCAGCTTCATGACGCATAACATTCCCACAGTGCAGAAAGGACACTTTCAACAGAACAGGATGTACTTTGGATCCGGGCAATACAGTTCAGCAAACTACCCAGCTAAGATAATGGTAACAGATAAGATGGAGAACCTATCACATTTTTAAAATGTATGTATTCATTTATTTACCTCTTAATTCAAACTGAAAGTGAAACATCCTTCAAAAATAATCAATATAGATGAGCAGCTCAGCACAGTAACATGTGCAAACTGGTGTATATGACAGGAACACCTTTCTTGAGCAAACACCGACTTTTCATTGTACTGGAGCTGAAAAGAACCAGTAGCATCTCAAAATAACTGAAAGGGGTTGTGGTGGATCAGAGCTGCCATGCTTCCATACCGAAAAGGCGTGTAGACATTTGAAATATCTGGGCACCACATACAACAGTAAACCTGAAAAAAGTGCATGTAAATCCTTTTATCTAGTCTGGAAAAAGGCAATGTACTCAGAGAAACAGAGATATCTCTGCGAACATCTACTGAACATGAGCTTTAACCATTGTTAATGGCTAACCATTTAACCACGTCCAAGAGAGAGAACTGAAATGAGATGTTTCTGATATTGCATATTTCATTAATTAATAATTACAAGAATGCTATGTTCAGCTGGGATCTCTAAACTTTAAAATGGAAGCTCACTGAAAAGAGCTTTGAAAAATCTAGACTAATAATTCAAATTCTAGAAAACCCATTTTAGAGCAAGAAACAAAAAGAAACAGACTATATATTTTAGCAACTGGAATCAATTCTAAAGCCAACATTGGACACACTTCTAAAACCTAAGCCATGTACAAAATTCTGGTTTGTTTTATGTATTTTGACTTGTTAGACTAGATAATCGCAACAGTCCTTTTCTGTCCTTAAAATGTATACGACTGAAAATTAATAACTAATAAAAATTTTTAAAAGCTGAAAAGGGCTAGAGGAAAAAAAAAAAACCCATGTGCATCTTTCTCAGTTTCACTTTCTCTGAAAATGCTCTATCACTGCTCTGCCACTGATGTCCTGCTGTTTGTATCACAGTGGCACTTAATAGAGCAAACTAAAACTGGACCCACATGGGGATATGCACATCCATAAGGTGGTGCTACACCTTCCTGCCATCTAGATATATAGAAAAAATGAAAGGAAGGCAGCATTATTATCTTCTCAGTTTTCCAGATGAGATGTTCCTCAGACATATAATGAAGTCTGTAGCAACACTGGGAACTGAACCCGAATGCTGCCATTGCAAACTAAATCTTTGGGAGTATGATATACTCCTCAGTGTCATGCACTGTGCCAACAGCTTTTTTTGCCATCCTTCAAACACAATCTTCATCTATTCCTCTCTCACTTTGAATCCCTAGCCCTGACTTACTGCCTACAAAGGTAATCCTCATTCTCCACCAATTATGACCATGGACAAATGATAGTAAGTGAAATTATCATATCTCCAACAGTAACTTTAATCTTCCTGGTCACTGAGAAACAGGTTTTTTACTAAACTGTGATTTTTTTTTCCTACATTATTCACTGTTGAAACAGATAATTCCCATAGCAACATGCCACAACAACTTGTCCACCATATCAGGAAATACAAATTCACTTGCAAAGAAACAAACTTACCTCTTGTCCTGGTTTGAACTAGGACAGACTCTTCAGTTAAGTTTCTTTTAAGTGACTGCACTTTCTGAAGTTGACTACATGTGCTTGTTGCCATGGAAACGAGGGTCCCTGATGGGTCTCTCTGTTCCACAAAGGAAAGGACTGTAAAAGTGTCGCACCTGCAGGGAGGAGCAGACAGGACAGGTGACCCAAAAATTGACCAATGAGGTATTCTATCTGTGGGGATCTGTTCTGTGTCCCCCTTTTTTTTTTTCCTTTCGGCATTGTCTCAGAAACCGTCCTATGCCACGTGCTCAGACGCCATCTTGTGGAGGCCCGGACTGCCTGACCTTGGCGACGTTTTATGACGCAATAAGGTAGGCGCCAACTTGAGGGATGCCTCCGCCCTGCACCCTCCACCCGCCTCCGGAGAGACACATCCGGCGACAGCCTGGCCATGGGCCAATCCTACGATGCAGGAACTGGACCTGTCCCGCCCTCGGACCTGTGATTGGTGCGAACTGTTGACTGGCGGCTCCATGTTACATGACTCTGCCAAAAAACTCTATAAAAGAGGCCAGATCGCCCGACCACGCGGGCCCCCACCGCCATCTTCCGAGAAGCAACAAAAGATCCCGCGGGACGCCGCTGGATCCCAGGGTGGTGACTATCCTTTCCCTCTCAACTGTTCTCTTTTCCTCTCTTTCTTTTACTTCTCTCTCTCCCTCTCTCCCCCCCTCTCCCTTGCTCACTGAGTTGCCTCATTGTTGGACTTAATAAAGTCAGAGTTAAGTTTATTGATACCGTGCCTCGGTTGTGCTTTGTCCGAACTCAAGGATCACGAATCTATTTTATTTCGGGTCAGGATTTTGGGGGGTGCTTTACCTGCAGGCAGGTTAAGCATGCCGGGTGATTTATAATCTGGCGGGCCCCGCGTGGGCTGTCTGCATTGAACCAGGTACGCCCCATGTGGGCTGCACTGGAGTTACTAATTAGGCGGGCCCTGCGTGCGGGCTGTCTGCATTTTATTTCTAGATTTACTCCTTTTTGCTAATTAGGCGGGCCCCACGTGGGCTGTCTGCATTTTATTTCTAAATTTACTTTTAAGGCAGACCTTAATCCGGAACCCGACACCATCCCACCCACGTGATACTCAGTTTAAAGCTGAGGGATCACGAGGGTTGCATTCTCTTCCCCTATGGCTGACATCCTGGGTGGATTCTGCCCGCGCTTCTGCCTTTGTTCCTGAATCCGATTCCCACCTGCTACCATGTCTGGTTCAGGACTCCCCAGTGTCTGCCCTGCAGCATAAGTCGTGACATGATGGTCATTGGGGGGAACTCAATAGTGGATTTTTATACAGTTCGTTATTTATTATACGCTTTGTCCTTTTTATTGTTTATTAAAACTGTTTTAACTTTCCAACCTGTAAATCTCTCTCCCTTTTCTCTTTTCATAGAATCATAGAATGGTTTCAGCTGGAAGGGACCTTAAAGATCAGCTAGTTCCAACCCCCCTGCCACGGGCAGGGACACCTTTCCACTAGATCAGGTTGCTCAAAGCCTCATCCAACCTGGCCTTAAACACTGCCAGGGAGGGGGCAGCCACAACTTCTCTGGGCAACCTGTTCCAGTGTCTCCTCACCCTCACAATAAAGAATTTCTTCCTAATATCTAATCTAAATCTACCCTCTTTCAGTTTAAAACCGCTCCCCCCCATCCTGTCACTACTTGCCCTTGTAAAAAGCCCTTCTCCTGCTTTCCTGTAGGCCCCCTTCAGGTACTTGAAGGCTGCTATGAGGTCTCCCCGGAGCCTTCTCTTCTCCAGGCTGAACAGCCCCAACTCTCTCAGCCTGTCTGCATAGGAGAGGTGCTCCAGCCCTTTGATAATTTTCGTGGCCCTCCTCTGGACTCACTCCAACCAGTCCATGTCCTTCTTATGTTGGGGGCCCCAGAGCTGGACACAGTACTCCAGGTGGGGTCTCACAAGAGCAGAGTAAAGGGGCAGAATCACCTCCCTCGACCTGCTGGTCACGCTTCTTTTGATGCAGCCCAGGATACAGTTGGCCTTCTGGGCTGCAAGCACACATTGCTGGCTCATGTTGAGCTTCTCATCAACCATCACCCCCAAGTCCTTCTCCTCAGGGCTGCTCTCAATCCATTCTCCACCCGGCCTGTATTTGTGCTTGGGATTTCCCCAACCTGCGTGCAGGACCTTGCACTTGGCCTTGATGAACTTCATGCAGTTTGCACAGGCCCACCTCTCAAGCCTGTCAAGGTCCCTCTGGATGTGTCGGCCACACTACACAGCTTGGTGTCATTGGCAAACTTGCTGAGGGCGCACTCAATCCCACTGTCCATGTCACCGACAAAGATGTTAAAACAGGATCAGTCCCAATACCGACCCCTGAGGAACGCCCCTCGTCACTGGTGTCCACTTGGACATCGAGCCGTTGACCGTAACTCTTTGAGTGCAACCATCCAGCCAATTCTTTATCCACCGAGTGGTCCATCCGTCAAGTCCATGTCTCTCCAATTTAGAGACTAGGATGTCATGTGGGACAGTGTCAAATGCTTTGCACAAGTCCAGGTAGATGACATCAGTTGCTCTTCCCCTATCCACCAGTGCTGTACCCCCATCGTAGAAGGCCACCAAATTTGTCAGGCATGATTTGCCCTTGGTGCAGCCATGTTGGCTGTCACCAATCACCTCCTTGATTTCCATGTGCCTCAGTATAGTTTCCAGGAGGATCTGCTCCATGATCTTGCCAGGCACAGAGGTGAGACTGACTGGCCTGTAGTTCCCCGGGTCTTCCATTTTTCCCTTCTTGAAGATGGGGGTTATGTTTCCCCTTTTCCAGTCAGTGTGAACTTCACCAGACTGCCACGACTTCTCAAAAATGATGGATAGCGGCTTAGCAACTTCATCTGCCAGTTCCCTCAGGACCCATGGATGCACCTCATCAGATCCCATGGACTTGTGCACCTTCAGGTTCCTTAGATGGTCTCGAACCTGATCTTCTCCTACAGTGGGTGGTTCTTCATCCTCCCAGTCCCTAGTAACCAGGTCTCCCCTTTCCTTCCAGAGAGGTCCCACATTTTCCCTAGTCTTCCTGTTATCACTGACATACCTATAGAAGCATTTCTAGTTGCCCTTGACATCCCTGGCCATATTTAATTCAATCAGGGCTTTAGCTTTCCTAACCTGGTCCCTGGCTGCTCAGACAATTTCCCTGTATTCCTCCCAGGCTATCTGCCCTTGCTTCCACCCTCTGTAGGCTTCCTCTTTGTGCCTGAGTTTATCCAGGAGCTCCTTGTTCATCCATGCAGGCCTCCTGGCGTTTTTTCCTGACTTCCTCTTTGTTGGGATGCATTGCTTCTGAGCCTGGAGGAGGTGGTCCTTGAATACTAACCAGCTTTCTTGGGCCCCTCTTCCCTCCAGGGCTTTATCCCAAGCAGGATATCTACCAGGCAGGTCCCTGAAGAGGCCAAAGTCTGCTCTCCTGAAGTCCAGGGTGGTGAGCTTGCTCTGCACCCTCCTCGCTGCCCTATGGATCTTGAACTCCACCATTTCATGGTCACTGCAGCCAAGGCTGCCCTTGAGCTTCACATTCCCCACCAGCCCCTCCTTGTTGGTGAGAACAAGGTCCAGCATGGCACCTCTCCTCGTCAGCTCCTCTATCACTTGGAGAAGGAAGTTATCATCAATGCATTCCAGGAACCTCCTGGATTGCTTGTGCCTTGCTGTGTTGTCCTTCCAACAGATATTGGGGTGTTTGAAGCCCCCCATGAGGACCAGGGCTTGCGATCGTGAGGCTACTCCTATCTGTCTGTAAAGGGCCTCATCCCCTCGGTCTTCCTGGTCAGGTGGCCTGTAGCAGATGCCCACTATAATGTCACCTGTCCCTGCCTTCCCTTTAATCCTGACCCATAAGCTCTTCATCGGCTCCTTCTCCATCCCCAAGCAGAGCTCCATGCACTCCAGCTGGTCATTGACATAGAGGGCAACACCCCCTGCCTGTCCTTCCTAAAAAGCCTGTATCCTTCCATTCCAGCACTCCAGTCATAGGAGCTGTCCCACGACGTCTCCATGATGCCAATAAGGTCATAGCCTTGCAGGTATGCACACATCTCTAACTCCTTCTGGTTATTCCACATACTATGTGCGTTTGCATAGAGACATTTCAGTTGGGTCCCTGACGAAGCTGACTTACTGGCTTAAATTCCTTTCCGCTGCTCTTCCTTTTTCCCTCTGGGGAGGTAAAGGGTTAATAGAGAGAATCTGTCATCATACAGCTGGCCCAGCCTTAAATGGTGACAGATTTATTTGCGGCCAATGTCAGAGGGGCTCTGACCCGCAAACATGAGTTTGCATTCCAGCTCCGATGGGAGGAGACATGGATAGCTCATTTGAAATAGTATCAGATTTCTTCCTTTGAGAGTCTCGGTTGGAAATTAAAACAGCTCGCAACATGACGATTTCTTTGTTATTGGGCACAGTTTTTTATCATGTTTTCGTAGAGCTTTGTTCAGTTAAGTGTCTTAATATTGATTTACCTGCCATATGCGTTGTTTACTAGCATTTATGTGCAGTTTGTCAATTCTGGCTGCTTCATGAAAGGCATTTCTTTGTTGTGTTTAGTACTGATCTACTCCGTGATAAAATGGGCCATTATCACTCTGATCGCTTATCTCTATGAAACAATGACTGGCAGTGGTGGAACAAGAATCGATAGCAGTGGCTTTATCATGTACTTTGCCCGCCACCTTTTGGCCTTTGTTAGTAAATACACTTCAAATTTTACTTTGGGAAATCGTACTTTTCCTTTTTCTGCCAAGCTGACTCTGACAGATTTTGGGCATTTTGGATTTTCTTGGGACCATCATAGTAGCATGCGCCTATTACTGGGTTTCCTAAACGTTTTTCAGGTATGGTGTAAAATTTAATATCGGTGCAGGTGTACGTGTTGTGAAGCCATCTCAACTCCTACAATGTATGCTGCCTCACCAACATGCACCGCAGCCACGCCAACTCCAACAACGGGCATCTGTCGTCCACTTAACAGCCTGCTCAGCCTTAAACGGTGACACTTATACAACTAGCTTTCTCTACTTCAGAGTAGAATATAACTTCACTAATAACACCTTGTCACAGTTTAAAGCTGGACTGGCTATTAAACCTGCGGCAGATGCTCTCTGTTATCCCCCCTCCTCCCCCCAGAGGGAAAGGGAAAAGGGAGAGAGACTTCTGGGTTGGAAAATTAAAACAGTTTTAATAAACTATAATAATGAAAAAAAGAGTATAATAACAATAACAGAAATAATCAAATATATACAAATATATATACAAAACCAAGACTGAGCTCCCTGAAGTCAGCCACGTCACCACCGGCACTGCAGGGCAGGCTCCGGGAAGGCCCAGGCTGGGCCTAGCGACGGTCGAGAGCTGGATTCAGGAACGCACGGATCGGGATCGGGGGCAGCAGGAAAACAGACGGAGTCCTCCTTGGACACCGGCCATAGCAGAAAGAGAGCGAGACCCTCGTGATCCCCCCGCTTTATACTGAGAATGACGTGTATGGGATGGAATACCTTCGTTGGTCAATTTTGGGTCACCTGCCCTGTCCGCTCCCCCTGCAGCTGCGACCCCCCTTCGGCTCTTCACTCGTAAGCAGTGAGGAATTCAGCAGTGACCTTGGTTTCTCTCAAGAATAAGTACAGCAAGAGCCTTTCTGCACAACATCCCTACCGGTGCCTCAGTGATAACTACAAACTTCGAGCGTTATCAGTCCTGGAAGCAGACGCTGTCTGCAAAACATGCATTTAGTTTCAGAAAGTGCAGTTACTTAGAGGAGACTTAGCTGAAAGGAAAAATCGCTGAAAGGAAAAATCACTGAAAGGAAAATCGGCCCGGTTTAGGCCAAACCAGGACATTCCACCCCTTATTCCATACCATTCACGTCATACTCAGATCACCACTAACTTTTCATTTTAAAATATATACAGATAACATTAGTTTATGATTCATCTCTATACAAAAAAAGTTCATCAAGTTCATTTAGTTCAGGATTGTGGGTTTCCATCTGGCTAGGAGTCTCTCAGGGCAGGAGACATGGTATGAGCTTTGTCACAGTTCGTGCCCACGGGTTGCAGGTTAAAGATGTCGGTCTCGAGGAGGTTACTGGACGCCACTTGCAGCTAGCTCCAATCTCATCACCACTGCTTCAACCTGAAAGACACTTATGAACACTGTTAGTATTATGCAGCAATTAACATCACGCAGTTCAGAATTAAGTATTCTCACCCAAGATCAAATCACCTTCAGGGACACATCGGACTCCACCATCCTGCAGCATCATCCACCAAGTACATCCAGGTCCTTGAGCAAAAGCAATCCCATGAATGGGTTTACCTTTGCCTGTAGCAGGAAGAACCCAAACAGTTTTTCCCAACAGATTCCTTTCATGCACCACAGGGACTTTATCCCCTTCTACTGTATGTAAAAGGTCTGACTGAGCAGGGCCAGCTCGGTTGATAGATCCTCTGGTGTTAACTAGCCAGGTGGCTTGTGCCAAATGCTTATCCCAGTTTTTAAAGGTTCCACCCCCCCATTGCTTTTAGGGTAATTTTTAACAGCCCATTATACCGTTCAACTTTCCCAGATGCTGGTGCATGATAGGGGATGTGATATACCCATTCGATGCCATGCTCTTTGGCCCAGTTATCTATGAGACTGTTTTTGAAATGAGTCCCATTGTCCGACTCAGTTCTCTCTGGTGTGCCATGTCGCCACAAGATTTGCTTTTCAAGGCCCAGGATAGTGTTCCGGGCAGTGGCATGGGGCACAGAGTATGTTTCCAGCCATCCGGTGGTCGCCTCCACCATGGTAAGCACATAACGTTTACCCTGGCAGGTTTGAGGGAGTGTGATGTAGTCAATTTGCCAGGCCTCCCCATATTTATATTTCAACCACCGCCCCCCATACCACAAAGGTTTTAACCGTTTGGCTTGCTTAATTGCGGCGCATGTTTCACAATCATGGATAACCTGTGCAATAGAGTCCATGGTTAAGTCCACCCCTCGGTCACGAGCCCATCTGTATGTTGCATCTCTTCCTTGATGACCTGAAGCGTCATGAGCCCACCAAGCTAAAAATAGTTCACCTTTATGTTCCCAGTCCAAGTCTATTTGGAACACTTTAGCAGCCTGATCTGCTTGTTGGTTGTTTCGATGTTCCTCAGTTGCCCGACTTTTAGGTACGTGAGCATCTACATGACGTACCTTCACGACTAGTTTCTCTAGCCGAGTAGCAATATCTTGCCACAGTTCAGCAGCCCAAATAGGTTTACCTTTACGCTGCCAGTTGCTTCGCTTCCACTGCTTTAACCACCCCCACAAGGCATTTGCCACCATCCATGAGTCAGTATAAAGATACAGCCTTGGCCACTTTTCTCGTTCAGCAATGTCTAAAGCCAGCTGGATGGCTTTTACCTCTGCAAATTGACTTGATTCACCTTGTCCTTCTGTGGCTTCTGTGACTCGTCGTATAGGACTCCATACAGCAGCTTTCCACTTCCGATGCTTTCCTACAAGACGGCAGGATCCATCGGTGAACAGGGCATACTGCTTCTCATCCTCTGGTAGTTCATTATATGGTGGGGCTTCTTCAGCACGTGTCACCTCCTTTTCTGGTGGCATTCCAAAGTCTTTGCCTTCTGGCCAGTCCATGATCACTTCTAAGATTCCTGGGCGATTAGGGTTTCCTGTTCGAGCCCTCTGTGTAATTAATGCAATCCATTTACTCCAAGTAGCATCAGTTGCATGATGAGTAGTAGGAACCTTACCCTTGAACATCCAGCCTAGTACTGGTAATTGGGGTGCCAGGAGAAGCTGTGCCTCAGTACCGATTACCTCTGAAGCAGCTCTAACTCCTTCATATGCTGCCAGTATCTCTTTTTCAGTTGGGGTGTAATTGGCCTCGGAGCCCTTGTATCCTCGACTCCAAAATCCTCGGGGTCGACCTCGAGTCTCCCCTGGCACTTTCTGCCAGAGGCTCCAGGTAGGACCATTGTCCCCAGCTGCGGTGTAGAGCACATTTTTAACATCTTGTCCCATACGGACTGGTCCAAGGGCTACTGCATGCACAATCTCTTGTTTAATCTGTTCAAAAGCCTGTTGTTGTTCAGGGCCCCACTGAAAATCATTTTTCTTTCTGGTCACCTGATAAAGAGGGCGTACAATCTGGCTGTAATCTGGAATATGCATTCTCCAGAAACCCACAACGCCTAAGAAGGCTTGTGTTTCCTTTTTGTTAGTTGGTGGGGACATAGCTGTTATTTTGTTGATCACCTCTATCGGGATCTGGCGACGCCCATCTTGCCATTTAATCCCTAAAAACTGGATCTCCCGGGCAGGTCCCTTGACCTTGCCTCTTTTTATGGCAAAACCAGCTTTCAGAAGAATTTGGATGATTTTCTCCCCTTTGTCAAAAACTTCTGCTGCTGTATCACCCCATACAATGATGTCATCAATATATTGCAAATGTTCTGGAGCTCCACCCTTTTCTAGTGCAGTCTGGATCAGTCCGTGGCAAATAGTAGGACTGTGTTTCCACCCCTGGGGCAGTCGATTCCAGGTGTACTGGATACCTCTCCAGGTGAAAGCAAACTGTGGCCTGCACTTTGGTGCCAAGGGAATAGAGAAAAATGCATTAGCAATGTCTATGGTGGCGTACCACTTGTCTGCCTTTGACTCCAGTTCGTATTGAAGTTCTAGCATGTCTGGCACAGCAGCACTCAGAGGTGGTGTAACTTCATTTAGGCCACGATAGTCCACAGTTAATCTCCATTCTCCATTAGACTTTTGCACTGGCCATATAGGACTATTAAAGGGTGAGCGAGTCTTGCCAATCACTCCTTGATTTTCTAATTGTCTAATCAGTTTATGAACGGGGATCAGGGAGTCTCGATTGGTGCGATATTGTCGTCGATGCACCATGGTAGTAGCAATTGGCACCTGTTGTTCTTCAACTTTCAGCAACCCCACAACAGAAGGATCCTCTGAGAGGCCAGGCAAGGTAGACAGCTGTTGAATGTCCTCAGTCTCTACAGCTGCTACACCAAAGGCCCATCTATATCCTTTTGGGTCCTTAAAATACCCTTTCTTAAGGTAGTCTATGCCAAGGATGCACGGAGCATCTGGGCCAGTCACAATGGGGTGCTTTTTCCATTCATTTTTAGTTAGGCTCACTTCAGCCTCCAATACAGATAACTCTTGAGATCCCCCTGTTATTCCCGAAATACTGACAGATTCTGTCCCTTTATGATTTGACTGCATCAGGGTGCACTGTGCACCAATGTCTACCAGGGCTCGATACTTTTGTGGTTCTAATGTGCCAGGCCATCGAATCCACACAGTCCAATAAACTCGGTTGTCCCTCTCCTCCACCTGGCTGGAGGCAGGGCCCCTCTAATTAAAGACTGGATTCGTGCAGCTCACGGGGATTGGACCTTCATTTCCCCTATTCATATTTGGGAAATAGGGACCTGAGGCCCATCTACCGTGACTGGAGTCCTGCTCATTGGTAACTGGAGCAGCCATCCTCCTAGGAAAATTCTCTCTGGCATTTCTTTTAGCTTGCAACTCACATACTCGTGCCTGTAGGGTACTGGTAGGTTGTCCATGCCATCTGCTCATGTCCTCCCCATAATCACGCAGGGTAAACCACAGGATACCTCGTGACGTGTTCCGTTTCCTTTGAGCCGGTCCAGTAGGAGGGCGTTTCCTCCTAAAGGCTGCAACGCGGGCCTGTGTAGGTAGAGATTTAAGTTGATTCTCTATCCTGGACAGTTTATCTGACAGTTGTTTCAATGAGTCCTGGTCTTCCTTAGAAGTCACTTTTCCCACAGCCGAGACACGGGCCTGCAGTGGGGAAGAAATACTATCTTCATACTGTCGCATACAGTTAGTCATTTCGCCCACACTAGATCGTGCCATAGCATCTTCTCCCCAGACTAATATTGACAATGTATGGGCATGTGTCGGTGGAGCACTCCTCACAACCTTCCGGAACATGGATCGGTTGCATTCCACTTCATCAGGATTTACAGGATCTACAATGTCCCGTGGGTGTCTATAAATGATCTCGTGCACAGCTAGTTCTCTAAGGTAGTTAATACCTTTTTCTATAGTGATCCAGTTGCTTAGGTGGCTCATAACATCATCTTTATAGGGATACCTGCTCTTTACAGCTGACAAGAGTCGCCTCCAGAGACTGATAGCGTTTGACCTTCTTGGAAGCATCTTATCAATACCACCGTCTCTGGACAGGGATCCCAACTGTCTGGCTTCTCTACCATCCAATTCTATGCTATCCGCCCCATTATCCCAGCATCGGAGCAACCAGGTAATAATTGGCTCACGGTCATAACGACTAAAGTCTTTCCTTATACTTCGCAGTTCTTTCAGGGATAAGGAGTGGTAGGTTATCTCTACGTCCGAGTCCGAGTCCTCCTGTGATTGTTCTGCTTTAGAAGGATCTTTCTTGTGTGATGGGTCTGCTTTAAAAAGATGATCAAGGAAACCCCCCTCTGTGTCAGGCCCTGACTCTGACTGAGAAGGGCCCTCACCTGGGTCCTGTGCTGGCTCTGCCTTAGAAGGCTCTGAGTCATCATCCTTCACTTTACTAGCTGATTTCTTTTGGTGTTTTCTCCTGGTTACAGGGGCAGCATGATACCTACCGCTGTTGCTGCACTGACATCTAATCACATAGCACACCAGTAACACATTCAGGACACCCAAAAATAACAACATGCCCTGTTCGAATTTTGCAGGGATCAGCTTGGCAAAAAAGGAGCAGATACTATCAAAATCAGTTAAAAGACGCCCGGTGTGCGCAGCTACCGATTCGCGATTAAAGCTGCCCATCATTGTATCATAGAGATAAGAGATCGGAATAATAGCTGCCCAGTCTATCACGACATAAATCACTATCACAACCCATACCGAAACGACACATTTCGACCAGCACGCCCTGTTAAACCACATGAAAGCACTAACACACAACGCATACGGCAAGTAAGGTATGATTACACTTAACTGTCTTAACTGTAAAACAAGCTTTAAAAAGAAAAAAGGTAACACAAGGTTCGCAAATGACATTATATCTTAGCTATTTGTTTTAATTTCCAACCCCTCGTAAATCTCAAAGGAAGAAATCTGATACTCTCTTGGCTGAGCTCTCCGGATCTCCTCCCACTGGAGCTGGGATTCGACTTATCAGAGCAACCTGTGGGAGCTTCTCTCGAGCCCCATGTTGGGCACCAATAAATCTGTCAC
Organism: Nyctibius grandis; assembly: GCF_013368605.1. Classification (NCBI taxonomy): domain Eukaryota; kingdom Metazoa; phylum Chordata; class Aves; order Nyctibiiformes; family Nyctibiidae; genus Nyctibius; species Nyctibius grandis. Next base: position 803,559 of record NW_027167472.1, read on the forward strand.
GGTTTAAAGCTGGACCGGCTATTAAACCTGTGGCAGATGCTCTCTGTTAACCCTCCCCCCCCCCCCCCCAAAGGGAAAGGGAAAGGGAAAGGGAAAAGGGAGAGAGACTTCCGGGTTGGAAAGTTAAAACAGTTTTAATAAATTATAATAATGAGAGTATAATAACAATAATAGAAATAATCAAATATATACAAATGTATATACAAAACCAAGATTGAGCTCCCCTGAAGTCAGCCACGTCACCACCGGCACTGCAGGGCAGGCTCCGGGAAGGCCCAGGCTGGGCCCAGCGACGGTCGAGAGCTGGATTCAGGGATGCACGGATCGGAATCGGGGGCAGCAGGAAAACAGACGGAGTCCTCCTTGGACACCGGCCATAGCAGAAAGGGGCAAGTGTCAAGAGGATGGAGCCAGGCTCTTCTCAGTGACATCCCTTGACAGGACAAGGGGCAATGGGTGCAAGCTGGAGCACAGGAGGTTCCACTTAAATTTGAGGAAAAACTTCTTTACTGTAAGGGTGACTGAACACTGGAACAGGCTGCCCAGAGAGGTTGTGGAGTCTCCTTCTCTGGAGACATTCAAAACCCACCTGGACGCGTTCCTGTGTGATATGGTCTAGGCAATCCTGCTCCGGCAGGGGGATTGGACTAGATGATCTTTCGAGGTCCCTTCCAATCCCTAACATTCTGTGATTCTGTGATTCTGTGTGAAAGAGAGCGAGACCCTCGTGATCCCCCCGCTTTATACCGAGAATGACGTGTATGGGATGGAATACCCTCGTTGGTCAATTTTGGGTCACCTGCCCTGTCCGCTCCCCCCTGCAGCTGCGACCCCCCTTCGGCTCTTCACTTGTAAGCAGTGAGGAATTCAGCAGTGACCTTGGTTTCTCTAAGAACAAGTACAGCAAGAGCCTTTCTGCACAACATCCCTACCGGTGCCTCAGTGATAACTACAAACTTCGAGCGTTATCAGTCCTGGAAGCAGACGCTGTCTGCAAAACATGCAGTTAGTTTCAGAAAGTGCAGTTACTTAGAGGAGACTTAGCTGAAAGTAAAAATCACTGAAAGGAAAATCGGCCTGGTTTAGACCAAACCAGGACAATGGGTTGCCATGGAAAAGGGCATCAGATTCTTCTTGTAAATTAGCGGGGAGATTGGGATGGTTGTTAGCTACTGGTCTTAGAGCTTTTCATCGTGAAAATGTTGCATTACGGAGTAGAGTGAGAGAATTAGAGAAGGAAGTCCGGACTTTACAGGATGCAAAGGTGATTGCGCATGAAGTAATTACTGTTCAAGCAGAGCGGTGCTATGAGTTGCAAGATAATGTAGAGCGGTTGGTAGCACGTATTGCTAAGAAACGATGGGATAAATATGGAAATATTGAGAGTGAATCCTCGGACTCTGGGATTGAGTTTGAATTTGATCCGGACTTAAAAGGCAGGGAGGTGGTGGAAGCACGACCCCTCATACAAATGATGGGGCAGCAGGAACAAGCGGACGGGGGAGTGCAGGTCACACGTACTTACACTCCGAAAGAATTAAGGGAGTTTTTAGAGATCTATCAGCAGAAGAGCGGGTAAAGCATACTGGCATGGATTTTGCAAGCTTGGGACAGTGAGGCTGCCTCTATTCATTTATTAGCAGGTGAAAAAGATTTATTAAGCCCTATAGCCCATGATGATCAGATACAGCGGGGATATGCTCAGTTGCAAAGTGTCAGGGGCCCTGATGGGCGAGCCATTATTGCACCTACGCTGTATCAGTGGTTGTGTGCAGCAGTTTTAACAGCATATGCAGAACCTGTTGAATTAGTGTCGTCCCTTGTAAGCTGGTGCACATTGGAAGAAGGTATTAATTTGGTGCGGCAGATGGGGATGGCTCATGCATTAGTTATGCGATCTAGTCCAGACAGTACACCCGTAACAAGAAGTATCAAAATGCAGTTCTTGAGAGGAGCGCCTGCCTCACTAAAGCCCCTCATTATATCATCAGTGACAAATGCTACGAGTAATATAGGCGCCCTAGCAGATACCTTAAGGGAAATTGGGGCTGTAATTTCAGGGCCATCTATTCGGGTGGTGAATAAAGGAAAGCCGGCAAAAGCAAAGGGGGTTACAGCACGGGTGACAAGAAAACAAATGTGGAATGATCTTATACAAGCCGGCATCCCACGATCAGAAATAGACGGGATCACAAAATCAGAAATGTTCCGCAAATGGCAAGAGTTAGCATTTACGCGAAAAAGCCGACCACCCCCAGCCCCACCACCAACTCCGCGCCCACCCTCCGCCCCTCCTGCCACCGCAATGCACGACACTACTTGGCAAATGAACAATAAAGTGGCTGTCTTGGGGCGGGGGGGGCATTTACATGTATTAGCTCTGGTGAATACTGGAGCTGCAGTTACTGTATTGCATAGTATTGTTAATAATAAAGATGCCACATCACAGATCTGTGGATTGGGGGGGAAATCTGACCCCCGCCCTCCAAGCTAAGGTGACCTTAACAATAGAAAATGCTACACCGTTTACTGCGACTGTGTTAATTGCCCCAATTAAAGAATATTTCTTGAGTATTGATATGTTGACAGGACAAACAGTTGAAACTTTAAATGGTTGCTTCTGCTTTGGAACTTCGCAAGCAGGATTTGCTATTCGATCTAGAACTGTCTTGCGTGCATTCCCAAAGTGGGATCCTGTTGTGCTGCCTGTGCCTGCCAAGGTGATAACAGTAAAAACAGTATCGCATTCTAGGGGGGGAGGAGGAAATTACCCAAACCAGATGGCACTTGGAGAATGACTGTATATTACATAGAACTGAATAAAGTCCCCCACCCCCCCACCCCATGCAGTTACTGTACCAGACACGGTTACTCTTATAAAAAAAAAAAAAAAAAAATCAGCAAAAGTTTACAACCCTGGAGAGTGGTGACAGACCTTGCTAATGCTTTCTTTTCGCTAGTCGTTGCTTCAGAAAGCCAAGACCAGTTTGCCCTTACCTGGCAACAAAAACAATATACTTTCCAAGTTTTTGCCTCAGGGATACAAACACCGTCCCTCCATCTGCCACCAAATGATAGCAGCTGATGTTGCCCTATGGTCAGGTACTGTTACTGTTTCTCATTATATTGATAATCTATTGATTATGGCTGAGTCACAACAAGAAATCGCAGCTGCGGCAGGCAGAAAAGGCGGCACAGACTCTGAGATCGAGGATGCAAGGGCCTGAAGCCGAAAGGCCTACGTTTTTGTTTTTTTTTTTTATTGTTATTGTACTACGCTATTTAACTGCTGTAATACAGGAGCCGGACTATGCAGTTCAAGATAACAACAACCATTCCCTGTTTTCAGCTCTGTGTTCAGAACTGACCTTCAACACATGTTTACTTCTTTCATGCCTCAAAAAGCCCTGTGAACTGGTCTCGGCTCCTTTATCTTAGAAGCAAGCAAAAACAATTCTCAATGCAGTGTTCCCAAGCAAATCTTCTGCTCCCCAAGTAAAGCACAGCTGTTTGCAGGGCTAGTGTCTTCCACAGCACCAGCTGCTGAATCACTGAAAGTGCATTTACAGGACCAAGGCTGGGCAATTAATTCAAAGAAAATACAGGGCCCTAGTACTACCATACAATTTTTGGGAATAGATTGGCATGTACTTCTCCTCTTATTTATTTGACATCTTTTGTTAATATTGGATTCTCGAGTTCTTGTATTTCAGTCATCTTTGACGACTACCTGTAGCTTATCTAGAGGAGATAGCATTGGAACGGTTTTATTGCTGTCACAAACCCAACATCGAATTGAAGTTCAATCTGAAAAAAGCACATGCCCTGGATACATTTCTGCAAGGCCAACATGTAAATACTTAGATTTGGTGTAACTAACTCATCTGCTTTTTATATTGAGGGAAGATCAACATCTGCAGATCTTTTAACAATGTGTTTCATTAGCATGCCAGTAGCTGTATTATACAATTATATTATGCTAAGTGATTGTGATATTAATGTTTTTCTTTTGCTATTTTTTCTGAGTAGGTAATGACTGTATGCCAATGAACATTACAACATTGTTTGACAATGGACTATTTCCTCCTCCAACACCATAAATGCAACCTCAACATCACTGATGAACCAGCCAGCACAGAGGACAACATTCAACATCTCCAGGACTTATAGCATCCAATGGAACAATCTACTGATGGTGCCTGGCTGGCTGAGTGGTTTCATTCCCTGACAGGATGACTGGGACACTTGATTTACAATATTATTCTATAGATATATATGTTTATTCCTTTTTCTATATGTATTTATTGCATGCCTCTGTATATTATTCTGTTCTATACCCCGCAAGCCCAAATGTACAGGTCCAGCTTTGCCCTCCCCAGGAGAAGCGGTCTCTTGAGTGAGGGGGTGGAATGTGGGAATATAACAGAAGATTGGCGAGGAGGATTGTAAATACGCTCAAGTGACTTGCACCTGGGGTGCCGAAAAACACATATATCATACTAGTAACTGTTGTTTAGTCTCGTGTGCTGGACAAGTAGAACATCTGCATTCAGATAACATAGGCCTGTGATAAGACTCAGGGGCACCTAATCGTTCATGCCTGAGATTCCTGCCCTGCTAGAAATCCTTTATATACAGGTGAAAGCAGCAGGCCCGGAATCTCTCACTCTCTGTCTAGCAGGAACTGAGCTCCGCAGTGCCTGCGTCCCCGCTTGCGTGCCTTTGCCCCGGGTGCTGCTTCGGAGATCCCCCGGTTTGCGAGGTAACGGGAATAAATTTGTTCTTTGCATTTTATCCGTGGTCTTGTGGCTGTTCCTGCGTCCTGCCTGTGTCGGCTCACACACACGCGTAGTCTCCTCTGGTGGTCGTGGGCCGGGGTCTGTGAGATGAAGGCCGTATGTCTTCCTCGCTGTGCACTTTTCACCTTTCCTTCTTGCGCAGGCGTGGTAGTATCTTGGCTCTCTAACATGTTACAACTTGTTTGTCCAGTAAGTAACTCCATTGTATTCAACTAGTGTCCATGACGGTCTCTAACAACACAAAAGTCCAAGAACTTACCTAGTGGGATTTCTATGGTTACCTACTTCAAATCTAACAGTGCCTATGGTTACTTGTTTCAAACTTAACAACCCTATAGCTAGGTTATAGACTCTAATACAGAACACAAACTTATCATTTTGCTAATACAGAACACAAACTTATCATTTTGTGATTAAATTTTATTCAATTTTAAGTATTGGTAACACTCTGAATGGCATTCCATCCCTCAGGCATGTCAACCGCACCACTCAGCTTGGTGTCATCTGCAAACTTGCTGAGGGTGCACTCGATCCCACTGTCTATGTCATTGATGAAGATACTCAACAGTACTGGTCCCAATACGGACCCCTCAGGGACACCACTCGTCACTGATTTCCATCTGGACATTGAGCCGTTGGCCACTACCCTCTGGATGCAACCATCCAACCAATTCCTTATCCACCAAACAGTCCACCCATCAAATCCATCTCTCTCCAATTTAGAGAGAAGGATGTTAAAAAAATGGCTGAATGGCTGAGCCCAAAGAGTTGTGGTGAATGGAGTTAAATCCAGTTGGTGGCCGGTCACAAATGGTGTTCCCCGGGGCTCAGTATTGGGGTCTATTTGCTTTATCTTTATCAATGTTCGGGGTGAGGGGATCCAGTGCACCCTCAGCAAATTTGCAGATGACACCAAGCTGGGTGGGAATGTTGATCTGCTTGAGGGTAGGAAGGCTCTGCAGAGGGATCTGGACAGGCTGGATTGATGGGCCAAGGCCAGTCGTATGAGATTCAACAAGGCTAAGTGTCGGGTCCTGCACTTGGGTCACAACAACTGTGTCACAGACTGCTTCCTGATGTTGATGCGGGCTGGATGGAGCTCAGACACTGATTGGTTTTCACAATCTATGCCTGCTTGTTCCGAGGAACATCGCAGAGTTGTTACTTCGCCACAGTAGATGAATGTGAATGTGAATGTGAATGTGAATGCTGCTGCTCCGGAACAGTTAGCAGTCCCTCTCTCCTCAAGCCTGGAGACATTTTATCTCTTGATTGCTGTGTGTGGCATCACGTCTCTTGATTGCTTGGACACAGCTGTGTGGCATCATGTAAGTCAGTGAGAGCAGCAAGTAGCTTCAGCTGTTCCTCTTGGCTCTTGCTCTGGCATAATAGGCTTCCCACATTTCCCCCTTTTTTGTTTATTTTAACATGTGTTTCACAAGCAGTAAGTTTACCAATAAAGTCTGATGTTAAACCAGCAAATAAGGCAGTAAAGATTTGGTCTGATAAATGCACGCGTCCCCGGAGGTCGGCGCTCGTCGGCATGTATTAGCTCTAGAATTACCACAGTTATCCAAGGAGCGGGAGAGGAGCGACCAAAGGAACCATAACTGATTTAATGAGCCATTCGCAGTTTCACTGTACCGCCCGTGTGTACTTAGACATGCATGGCTTAAGCTTTGAGACAAGCATATGCTACTGGCAGGATCAACCAGGTAAGTACTGAAAAGCAGTTTTACTTTGCATTGCTCTGCTTGTAACCCCCTTTTTGGGAGGGTTTTGAGGGGGGGGTGTTTGGTTTCAAATCAAACTTGATCAGTTGTGGTAAGATGCATCTGGCATACATTTTTTCCTGTAAGGCTGCCTTTTGAACATTTTATGATCATTGACTATCATGAGCTCCGGATATTTCATTTCTTCAAAGATTCCATGAGATACTGCTCTCTTTCTTCTCTTCTCCTCATGATACCAGACGGTTCAGTTCAGCAATGGTTTAGCAAGAGTAGGCCTCAGGTTTAGCAATGGTTTAGCAAGAGTAGGCCTCAGAGTAGGCTCTAAAAGGCCTGCTCTGTTCAGTTCTGGGCCCCGCACTTCAAGAAAGATGTTGAGGTGTTGGAGCGAGTCCAGAGGAGGGCGACCAAGCTGGTGAAGGGTCTGGAGGGTCTGACCTACGAGGAACGGCTGAGGGAGCTGGGGTTGTTTAGCCTGGAGAAGAGGAGGCTCAGAGGTGACCTTATTGCAGTCTACAACTACCTGAAGGGAGGTTGTAGTGAAGTGGGAGTCCACCTCTTCTCCCAGGCAACTAGCGATAGGACAAGAGGACATAGCCTCAAGCTTCGCCAGGGGAGGTTCAGGTTGGACATTAGGAAAAATTTCTTTTCAGAAAGGGTCATTAGACATTGGAACGGGCTGCCCAGGGAGGTGGCGGAGTCACCATCTCTGGATGTGTTTAAGAAAAGACTGGACATGGCACTTAGTGCCATGGTCTAGTTGACAGGGTGGTGTCAGGGCAATGGTTGGACTCGATGATCCCTGAGGTCTCTTCCAATCTGGTTGATTCTGTGATTCTGTGATTCTGTGATACCTTTACACAGAATTAGCTTTCCTGTCAGTAATCTTCCTTTTAGCTAGAATAATAGAGAATAACAATAGGTTCTGAAGCAAACTACGTTTTGTAGATAGAGTCTGTTTATGGGACTGATAACAAGGTTCTAGTAGACAATGATTCATGCTGTTTACGCTTAGTCTTAGAAAAACAAAGGTCTCTGCTAATTATAAAAGGGCCAAAAGACAAAACAAAACTGTAAAGAACAACTTTGTGATGTCTAAATTAACTTGATTCATAAAATCTTGTGTCAGAGGAGAGATAAGTCCAAAACGATATCTTCTTCTTGAGAACACATGTACTTGTAAACAAGAAGGCCTCAACCACGCTTGCGCAGAAGCACGATTAAAGGGGGATTGCGACCACCAGCGACCCCCAGAGACCACCCAAGACCCCTTCCCCAATTTAGTATGCATCGTAAAAACATTATGTAATGCATTATATAATGTATTAGCATATGCATAAGTTTCTTGGAATAGGTGGGCTTTTCTTGGAATTATATGAATATTCATATTTGTGATGTATATAACAAGCAAGCTTTTGTTCCTAGGTGTGCATGCTAGGAGGAGAGATCCCCCATGCACCCAGCGCTGCAATAAACCAATGTCGGCTTTCTAAACTATCATTTGGTTTGGAGAGTTTTCTTGGTTACTATTTTCCGGTAACAGAATTTGGCACCCCAGATGGCTACACTCAGCCACTGTAGTTCAGACAGAAAGGGCCATTCAGAACTAGATTCAGTCTCAAGGTCCTGCAACTGCTTGGAGGCTTGTGTTCCATAAGTTCTTTGGATGATCAGATCCATCGGTTCAAATAAATACTATCTTCAAACGTGCCATGAAGTCCATTACAAGTTGAAAGAGCAACTTTGGAATCCTTGATACTTCTGATATTTCCATGGGAGTAACAATGCTCTCCACCCTTGATGTGCGGAAAATAGACTCCACAACCGGCAAGGTTGTAAAGTAGGTATGTTTATTTAGCGCTGGGCAGCACGGGGGTAGTCCCACCAAAATCGTGCGCACCTTCGCGGTAATTCAGCTTGTATTTATGTACCAAAGTATTACATATTCATCATTTCAAGGACGCCTATACATATTCATGACTTTCCCCGAGAAGGCAGTCTTTATTATAATGAGTTCCTCCTGGTGGTCGTGGGCCGGGGTCTCAGGGATGAAGGCCGTATGTCTTCCTCACTGTGTACTTCTCACCTTTTCTTCTTGCACAGGCGTGATAACATCTTGGCTCAAACCGCAAGACCAGTTCTTGATGGGTTTTGTATAACCTTAATGTTCTGCAACTTGTTCTATTGAGATATGCTTAGGCAGTTAATTTACACATCAGGCTGATAAGATAAAGAATTAAAGAATTTCTCAACCCCCAGGACAGCTCACAGGCAAAGAATTTCTCAACCCCCCAGGACAGCTCACACCCAGATCAAATAGCAAGTAAAAAAAGGAAAAGGAGTTATGTCCCTTATCACCCTTAGAAAACTTTGGTTTTCCATATTCATAGTGAGTCTCCACATCATTGGAAGATAACAAGGCATTATTCAATGTGAGGTCAAGGATGACTTTGGAGCCAAAGGCCTCAATCTGGAAACTTGCCTGGGCCAGATGTACAGCCTTGATTTCAAGCAAAGCAAGTATTCATGGCCTTTTGCACCAGTGTCAAAAAAAAAAAAAAATAGTAGTTTATCTTTTCAGTAATACTCATGTTCTTTTATCATTTAGCCTTGTATCAGTGGCTGAGGCCAGATCCAACCCGCTGGCAACGTGTTCTGAGGCTGTTCTTTTGTCAGGTTCTCGGACTGAGTATGTACACAACAGACCCTTGCACCCCTCTTCTGGTTTCCCTGTACGGGGTTTACATCTTTATCAAATTTCGATCGACAGTGATTGTTCCAGTGATAGCCCTTTTTACACCTAGGATGTACTCTTTTGGTGATAAAGAATATAACTCTTTTTTTCTTTTTTACTTGCTATTTGATCTGGGTGTGAGCTATCCTAGGGGTTGAGAAATTCTTTGCCTGATAGCTGTCCTAGGGGTCGAGAAATTCTTTAAAATTCTTTATCTTATCAGCCTGATGTGTAAATTAACTGCCTAAGCATATCTCAATAGAACAAGTTGCAGAACATTAAGGTTGTGCAAAACCCAGCGAGAACTGGTCTTGTGGTTTGACTGAGAGCCAAGATGTTACCACGCCTGTGCAAGAAGGAAAGGTGAAAAGTGCACAGCGAGGAAGACATATGGCCTTCATCCCTGAGACCCTGGCCCACGACCACCAGGAGAAACTGCGTGTGCGCAACCAGGAGGAGGTAAAGGCGGAGACTATGGAAATGATCTCTCCCAGAACTCATTATAATAAAGACTGCCTTCTCAGGGAAAATCATGAATATCACAGAGCCTGCGAGTGCGATGCCTCCTGTAGCTGGAGTAAGAAGGGTTCATCAATAGGCTTCCCTTGATTGGGCAGCTTGTAGTAGACACCAACCACAGAATCACAGAAACACAGAATGTTAGGGATTGGAAGGGACCTCGAAAGATCATCTAGTCCAATCCCCCTGCCGGGGCAGGATTGCCTAGACCATATCACACAGGAACACGTCCAGGTGGGTTTTGAATGTCTCCAGAGAAGGAGACTCCACAACCTCTCTGGGCAGCCTGTTCCAGTGTTCGGTCACCCTCACTGTAAAGTAGTTTTTCCTCATATTTAAGTGGAACCTCCTGTGTTCCAGCTTGCACCCATTGCCCCTTGTCCTGTCAAGGGATGTCACTGAGAAGAGCCTGGCTCCATCCTCATGACACTTGCTCTTTACATATTTATAAACATTAATGAGGTCACCCCTCAGTCTCCTCTTCTCCAAGCTAAAGAGACCCAGCTCCCTCAGCCTCTCCTCATAAGGGAGATGTTCCACTCCCTTAATCATCTTCGTGGCTCTGCGCTGGACTCTCTCTAGCAGTTCCCTGTCCTTCTTGAACTGAGGGGCCCAGAACTGGACACAATACTCCAGATGCGGCCTCACCAGGGCAGAGTAGAGGGGGACGAGAACCTCTCTCGACCTGCTGACCACACCCCTTCTAATACACCCCAGGATGCCATTGGCCTTCTTGGCCACAAGGGCACACTGCTGGCTCATGGTCATCCTGCTGTCCACTAGGACCCCCAGGTCCCTTTCCCCTACGCTGGTCTCCAACAGGTCTGCCCCCAACTTATACTGGTACATGGGGTTGTTCTTGCCCAGATGCAGGACTCTACACTTGCCCTTGTTATATTTCATTAAATTTCTCCCCGCCCAACTCTCCAGCCTGTCCAGGTCTCTCTGAATGGCTGCGCAGACTTCCGGTGCGTCAGCCACTCCTCCCAGTTTTGTGTGATCAGTGAACTTGCTGACAGTGCACGCTATTCCCTCATCCAAGTCATTAATGAATATATTGAATAGAACTGGTCCCAGAACCGACCCTTGAGGGACTCCGCTAGACACAGACCTCCAACTGGACTCTGTCCCATTGACCACCACTCTCTGGCTTCTTTCCTTCAGCCAGTTCACAATCCACCTCACTACCCGATCATCCAGACCACACTTCCCCAGTTTAGCTGCGAGGATGCTGTGGGAGACCGTGTCAAACGCTTTACTGAAATCGAGATAGACCACATCCACAGCTTTACCATCATCTATCCACCGGGTAACATCCTCATAAAAGGCTATCAAGTTGGTTGAGCATGACTTCCCCTTGGTGAATCCATGCTGAGTGCCCCTAATGATCCCCCTATCCTTGATGTGCCTAGAGACAGCACCAAGGACAAGTTGTTCCATCACCTTTCCGGGGATGGAGGTGAGGCTGACCGGTCTATAGTTACCCGGGTCCTCCTTCTTGCCCTTTTTGAAGACTGGAGTGACATTTGCTTTCCTCCAGTCCTCAGGCACCTCTCCCGTTGCCCACGACTTAGCAAAGATGATGGAGAGTGGCCTAGCAATGACTTCCGCCAGCTCCCTCAGCACCCGCGGGTGCATCCCATCAGGGCCCATGGATTTATAGACGTCCAGATTGCTTAATTGGTCCCTGACCCAGCCCTCATCAACCAAGACAGATTCCTCCTCTATCCTGACTTCTTCTGAGGCCTCAGGGGTCCGGGGCTCCTCAGGACAGCCTCCAGCAGTATAGACAGAGGCAAAGAAGGCATTCAGTAACTCCGCCTTCTTTTTATCCTCTGTCTCCAGGGCACCCACCTCATTTATCAGTGGGCCTACATGAATATATATAGGCATCCTTGGAATTATAATGAACATGTAACACACTGCCACATAAATACAAGATGAATTACCACGAACGGCGCGCACGACTTTGGTGGGACTACCCCCCGTGCTGCCCAGCGCTGAATAAACGTACCTACTTTACAACCCTGACGGTTGTGGAGTCTGTTTTCCACACGTCATTGGGTGTTTTAGGTCGTCTCTGCTCATCCTTTGTCAGATTTGGACAGTTCCTTCTAATATGTCCCATTTGGTTACATTCAAAACATTTTACTTCTGCTCGTCCCACGACGAGTTGCTGAGCTAGAGCGCTAGCAATTAAAGTAGCCCTATGCTCTTCAGTGCCTACGTTCTGACAGGCTTTGATAAATTCTGCTATGCTTCTGGAGAAGTTTCTTAGAGGGGCTAAAATTTTTTGGCAATCTGCATTTGCATTTTCATAGGCCAGTTGTAATAACAGTGTTTCTAATACATTTTTGTCATCGATCTGCCTGCTTAATGCAGTTTGTAAACGGTCAATGAATGTGACATAGGGTTCTTGGACTCCTTGTCTAACAGCCGCGAAAGAGGGTTGGCGTTTCCCTACCTCCGGAACGCGTTAAGTCATCCATATTTTCCAAACTGTCTATAGAAGCAGACTCCTGGTACTCTGCCAGCCACGCCAAATATTGTGCAGGTGTTAAAATCATTCGTAAGAGTGACTTCCAATCATGTGGAGTCATGGTATATGAGTCCCCAATAACTGTTATTAAATTCAAAGTATAGTTACTGTGCAAACCATAGTCTTTTACCGCCTTCCATACTTCCTTAAATCATTTCATAGGTAAGGTATTGATACTCAGGGGGATGATTTGGGCCGTATATTACCGGCATCACCATCGGCATGGTGAGATCTCCATTACGCGCAGCTTCCTCTCTGCATCTTTCTGCTAGCGTTTTATATTTCATTGTATGAGACTCTGGTGTCTTTTCAGATTTCATTACATGAGACTCTCGTGTTTTTTCAGAGAAACCAATAGGTGGCTCGGCAGACACAGGATGCAGAGGAGCTATTGGTATTAACGGTGCTTTGGCCGTGGCCTCTGCTGCTGCCGGCTGCGAGATCTCTTGCACCGAAGGGACAGCAGCAGCCATTTCTTTTGTTGATGTTAATCCTGTGAAATCCGGATTATAAGGATCGTTTGATTCTCCAGGGATTGTTTCATATACAGGCTCCTTTTGCTCTTTCACATCCACCAAGGTATTAATAGGAATGGATGCCTGAGATTTCAAATACTTCTCTGCAGGCTGAAGTGCAGAGAGTGCTGTGAAAACAACCCTCCATGTTCTTCCTAGTTTTTGTATTTCATCCCCCGCTTTCGCCCAAATCTTTGCATCATAGGTCCCTGATACAGGGAACCAGGTCCAGTTGTCTTTGATCCATGCCAACAACTGCATCAATTCCACTAATTGAACCTTATATCCTTGTTCTCGCAGTAAACACTGTAATATCTCAGTATAGAGCTTATGCTCTTTGGGACTAGCCTGTCCCATGTTTATTGCCATTGTGGAACTCACCGGTTCCTGGGGTTCTCACTGGTCCTGTGGGACTTTGCTCGCAAAGTCAACACTGGTTTATTGATCAGGCCCTTGTTCAGGCACCAATTATTGCAGACTGCTTCCCGATGTTGATGCAGGCTGGATACAGCTCAGGCACTGATTGGTTTTCACAATCTATGCCTGCTTGTTCTGAGTAAGAACACAGAGTTGTTACTTTGCCACAGTAGCTGTGAATGATGATGATAATGATGATGATGATGATGATGATGATGATGATGAAGAACTGTTAGCAGTCCCTCTCTCCTCAAGCCTGGAGACGTTTTATCTCTTCATTGCTGTGTGTGGCATCACGACTCTTGATTGCTCAGACACAGCTGTGTGGCATCATGTAAGTCAGCAAGAAGCTTCAGCTGTTCCTCTTGGCTCTTGCTCTGGCATAATAGGTTTCCCACACAACCCCATGCAGTGCTACATGCTTGGGGAAGAGTGGCTGGAAAGCTGCCTGGCAGAAAAGGACCTGGGGGTGTTGATCGATGGCCAGCTGAATATGAGCCAGCAGTATGCCCAGGTGGCCAAGAAGGCCAACAGCATCCTGGCTTGTATCAGAAATACTGTGGCCAGCAGGACTAGGGAAGCGATCGTCCCCCTGTACTCGGCACTGGTGAGGCCGCACCACAAATACTGTGTTCACTTTTGGGCCCCTCACTACAAGAAAGACATTGAGGTGCTGGAGCGAGTCCAAAGAAGGGCAACGAAGCTGGTGAAGGATCTGTAGCACAAGTCTTACGAGGAGCGGCTGAGGGAACTGGGGCTGGTTAGCCTGGAGAAAAGGAGGATGAGGGGAGACCTTATCACTCTCTACAACTACCTGAAAGGAGGTTGTAGCGACGTGAGTGTTAGTCTCTTCTCCCAGGTAACAAGCGATAGGACAAGAGGAAATGGCCTCAAGTTGTGCCAGGGGAGGTTTAGACTGGATATCAGGAAAAATTTCTTCACTGCAAGGGCTATCAAGCAGTGGAACAGGCTGCCCAGGGAAGTGGTTGAGTCACCATCCCTGGAGGTATTTAAAAGACAAGTAGATGTAGTGCTTAGGGATACTGTTTAGTGGTGGACTTGGCAGTTCTAGGTTAACAGTTGGACTTGATGATTGATCTTAAAGGTCCTTTCCAACCAAAATGATTCTATGATTCTGTGTTGTGGGGGACCGTGTCAAAGGCCTTACAGAAGTCCAGATAGACAACATGTGTAGCTCTTCCCTTGTCCACTGATGTACTCACTCCATCACAGAAAGCCACTAGGTTGGTCAGGCAGGACTTGCTCTTGGTAAAGCCATGCTGGCTGTCTTGAATCACCTCCCTGTCCTCCATGTGCCTTAGCATAGCTTCTAGGAGGATCTGTTCCATGATCTTCCCAAGCACAGAGTTGAGGCTCATGGGTCAGTAATTCCCAGGGTCCTCCTTTCTAACCTTTTTTAAAATGGGTGCATTATTTCCCTTTTTCCAATTGCCAGGGACTTCACCTGATTGCCATGACTTTTCAAATATCACGGAGAGTGCCTTGGCAACTACATCAGCCAATTCCCTCAGGACTCTGGGATGCATCTCATCAGGTCCCATAGACTTACGTATGTTCAGGTTCCTCAGGTGGTCACAAACCTGATCTTCTCTTACAGTGGGAGGGACTTTGCTCCCCCAGTCCCTGCCTTGCAGTCCATCCACTCGAGACGTGTAGGAAGAGAGGTTGCCAGTGAAGACCAAGGCAAAAATGTCGTTGAGTACCTCAGCCCTCTCCTCATCCGTCGTTACCAGTTTGCCAGTCTTGCTCATCAGGCGGGAAACACTTTCTTTGACCTTCCTTTTCTGGCTGACATACCTGTAGAACCCCTTCTTATTATTCTTTGCATCCTTTGCCAAGTTCAGCTCCAGCTGCACCTTGGCATTCCTGACCCCATCCCTACACAACCAGGCAGCGTCCCTATACTCTTCCCAAGATACGTGTCCCTGCTTCCACTGCCTGTACATTTCCTTCTTGCCCTTTAGTTTGAGCAGCAGGTCTTGACTCAGCCATGCTGGTCTCTTGCCTTCCTTGCCTGCTTTCTTACACCTGGGGATCGAGAGCTCTTGCACTCTATGGAAAGCATCCTTAAAGATCTGCCAGCTCTGTTCTGCTCCCTTGTCCCTGAGGGCAGTTTCCCAGGGGGTCCTATTGACTAACTCCTTGAACAGCTAGAAGTTTGCTTTCCTAAAATTCAGGGTCCTGACTTTACTCTTCACCTGTCCCATGTCCCTCAGGGCTGCGAACTCCATCAGTGTGTGATCACTGCAGCCCAGGCTGCCCCCAGTCTTGACGTCACTGATTAGCTCACTTGCGTTGGTGACCATCAGGTCCAGTATCGCATGCCCTCTGGTAGGGCTGTCTAATACCTGGCTTAAGAAGTTATCCTCAATGCACTCCAGGAGTCTCCTGGATTGCCTACAGCACGCCGTGCTACTTTTCCAGCAGATGTCGGGGTGGTTGAAGTCCCCCAGCAGGACAAGAGCCTGCGAGCGCGATGCCTCCTGTAGCTGGAGTAAGAAGGCTTCATCAATAGGCTTCCCTTGATTGGGCAGCTTGTAGTAGACACCAACCACAGAATCACAGAATCACAGAATGTTAGGGATTGGAAGGGACCTCGAAAGATCATCTAGTCCAATCCCCCTGCCGGAGCAGGATTACCTAGATCATATCACACAGGAACACGTCCAGGCGGGTTTTGAATGTCTCCAGAGAAGGAGACTCCACAACCTCTCTGGGCAGCCTGTTCCAGTGTTCAGTTACCCTCACCGTAAAGAAGTTTTTCCTCATATTTATGTGGAACCTCCTGTGTTCCAGCTTGCACCCATTGCCCCTTGTCCTGTCGATGGATGTCACTGAGAAGAGCCTGGCTCCATCCTCATGACACTTGCTCTTTACATATTTATAAACATTAATGAGGTCACCCCTCAGTCTCCTCTTCTCCAAGCTAAAGAGACCCAGCTCCCTCAGCCTCTCCTCATAAGGGAGATGTTCCACTCCCTTAATCATCTTTGTGGCTCTGCGCTGGACTCTCTCTAGCAGTTCCCTGTCCTTCTTGAACTGAGGGGCCCAGAACTGGACACAATATTCCAGATGAGGCCTCACCAGGGCAGAGTAGAGGGGGAGGAGAACCTCTCTTAACCTACTAACCACACCCCTTCTAATACACCCCAGGATGCCATTGGCCTTCTTGGCCACAAGGGCACACTGCTGGCTCATGGTCATCCTGCTGTCCACTAGGACCCCCAGGTCCCTTTCCCCTACGCTGGTCTCCAACAGGTCTGTCCCCAACTTGTACTGGTACATGGGGTTGTTCTTGCCCAGATGCAGGACTCTACACTTGCCCTTGTTATATTTCATTAAATTTCTCCCCACCCAACTCTCCAGCCTGTCTAGGTCTCTCTGAATGTCTGCGCAGCCTTCTGGTGTGTCAGCCACTCCTCCCAGTTTTGTGTGATCAGTGAACTTGCTGACAGTGCACTCTATTCCCTCATCCAAGTCATTAATGAATATATTGAATAGTACTGGTCCCAGTACCGACCCTTGAGGGACTCCGCTAGATACAGGCCTCCAACTGGACTCTGTCCCATTGACCACCACTCTCTGGCTTCTTTCCTTCAGCCAGTTCACAATCCACCTCACTACCCGATCATCCAGACCACACTTCCTCAGTTTAGCTGCGAGGATGCTGTGGGAGACTGTGTCAAACGCTTTACTGAAATCGAGATAGACCACATCCGCAGCTTTACCATCATCTATCCACCGGGTTACGTCCTCATAAAAGGCTATCAAGTTGGTTAAGCATGACTTCCCCTTGGTGAAGCCATGTTGACTGCCCCTAATGATCCCCCTATCCTTGATGTGCCTAGAGACAGCACCAAGGACAAGTTGTTCCATCACCTTTCCAGGGATGGAGGTGAGGCTGACCGGTCTATAGTTACCCGGGTCCTCCTTCTTGCCCTTTTTGAAGACTGGAGTGACATTCGCTTTCCTCCAGTCCTCAGGCACCTCCCCCGTTGCCCACGACTTAGCAAAGATGATGGAGAGTGGCCTAGCAATGACTTCCGCCAGCTCCCTCAGCACCCGCGGGTGCATCCCATCAGGGCCCATGGATTTATGGATGTCCAGATTGCTTAATTGGTCCCTGACCCAGCCCTCATCAACCAAGACAAACTCCTCCTCTATCCTGACTTCTTCTGGGGCTCCTCAGGACAGCCTCCAGCAGTATAGACAGAGGCAAAGAAGGCATTCAGTAACTCCGCCTTCTTTTTATCCTCTGTCTCCAGGGCCCCCACCTCATTCACCAGTGGGCCTACATTGCCTCTAGTGTTGGCTTTACCTGCAATGTATTTGAAGAAGCCCTTTCTGTTGTCCTTGACCTCTCTTGCAAGTTTTAATTCCAAGGAGGCCTTAGCTTTCCTAGTTGCCTCCCTACATCCTCTGACAACAGACTTATATTCCTCCCAAGTGGCCAGCCCCTCCTTCCATGATCTGTACACCCTCTTCTTCCACTTGAGTTTGCCCAGCAGTTCCCTGTTTAACCATGCAGGTCTCCTGGTATCCTTTCTTGACTTCCTACCTGCTGGGATGCTCTGATCTTGAGCTCGGAAGAAGCAGTCCTTGAATGCTAACCAACTATCTTGGGCCCCCTTACCTTCTAGTACCCTGTCCCATGGGATTTCCCCTAGCAATTGCTTGAAAAGGCCGAAGTTGGCCCTCCTGAAGTCCAGGGTTGTGATTTTGCTAGCTATTCTGTTCCTGCCACATGAGATCCTGAACTCCACCATCTCATGGTCACTACAACCAAGGCTGCCCTCAACCTTCACCACTTCAACCAGACCCTCCTTGTTAGCGAGAACAAGATCCAGCAGCGCTCCTCTCCTAGTTGGCTCATCCACTATTTGCATCAGAAAGTTATCATCAATGCACTGGAGGAACCTCCTAGACTGAGGATGGCTGGCTGAGTAGGCCTCCCAGCAAATATCAGGGTAGTTGAAATCCCCCATGACAACCAGGCCTGTAATTGTGAGACTGCTCTCAGCTGCCTGTAGAAGGCCTCATCAACCTCCTCATCCTGATCTGGTGGCCTGTAATAGACACCCACAACAGTATCAGCCTGCCCCTTAATTCGCACCCACAAACTCTCAACTCGCTCCTGATCCGCCCCTGGACAGAACTCAATACATTCTAGCTGCTCACTCACATAAAGAGCAACTCCACCACCTCTCCTTAGTGGCCTGTCTTTCTTGAACAGGACATAGCCATCCATGACCACATTCCAGTCATGCGAGGTGTCCCACCAAGTCTCTGTAATTGCCACTAGATCATAACCCCCCGACCGAACACGGACTTCTAACTCCTCCTGTTTATTCCCCATGCTGCGTGCATTGGTGTACAGGCATTTCAGGGAGCGAGCTGAGCACACCGATTTCACCCTAGGGGGATGGGAGGCCTCCTGGTCTACCTCAATACTAGAGCGTTGCCCCAGTGGTGCAAGCCCAGCTACAATCCCATCCCCCTTCGAATCTAGTTTAAAGCTCTCCGAGTGAGCCCTGCTAATTCCTGTCCCAGAACAAGGTTCCCTTTGTTGCCTCGGTCTCTAATTCTTACCCATAACCTTTCAACCTGCTTGTGGCTATTCTTCAGGGACAGCTCTTCACAATCTATCCATTTCTTGATGTAGAGCGCAAAGCCTCTGCCTCTCCTTCTTTGCCTGTCCCTTCTGAACAGCCTGTAGCCATTGATAGCCACTCTCCAGTCATGGGATTCATCCCACCAAGTTTCAGTAATGGCAGCTAGGACATAACTTTCTAGCAGCATGGTGGCTTCCAGCTTCTCCTTTTTTTTTTGCCCATGCTGCGTGCATTGGTGTAGAGGCACTTCAGATGGGCCGTTGGCCGTGTCACCTTCTTAGAGGAACACCCCTTAATTCCTTTGAGGTATTTCACTGGTGTTTCACTGTTGTCTCCTATTACCTCAGGAGCCCCTGGCTCATCTCCTTAAGACTTCAGCTGTGCTGCAGTGTAGCCAGCATGTCTCAGAGCAAGAGGTTGAGTGCCCTTCGCTAGCACCTCGTCCCTCTAACCTTGGCGTATTTTCCCACAGCTTGTCACAGGCAAGCCTGATATTATCCCCCTCCCCCTTCAAGTCTAGTTTAAAGCTCTGTCAATGAGCCCCACTAGCTCATGAGCAAATACCCTCTTCCCCCTTTGAGAAAGGTGAATCCCAGCTGATGCCAGTAAGACTGGTGCTATGTAAACCATCCCATTATCGAAAAACCCAAAATTGTGGCGGTGACACCAGCCATGGAGCCATGTATCAATAGACTGGGTCTGTTTGTTTCTTCCAGTGTCGCTGCCCGCAACTGGAAGGAGAAACAAATAACCTGTGCTCCAGTTTCCCTTACCAACTGTCCCAAGGCCCTGAAGTCTCTTTTGATTGCCCTTGCATTATGTGTTGCAGCTTCATCGCCACCCACATGGAAGAGCAGTAATGGGTAATAGTCTGAGGGCCATACAAGACTAGGAAGTTTCCTAGTGATGTCCTTAACCCAGGCCCCAGGGAGGCAGCAGACTTCCCTAAGAGGAAGGTCTGTCCAGCATATCGGACCCTCTGTTCCCCTCAGAAGGGAGTCACCTACAACTGTAACCCGTCTTTTCTTCCTCATGGAGGTGGTCATTATACAGGGGGTAGGCCTTTCTGACCTTGGCAAAACCTTTGGTGTAGATGGACTGTCATTCACATCATCCATTGACTGGCCTTCCATATCCAGAGACTCATACCTGTTGTACAGAGACACCTGGGGAGGCGAGGTGGGCAAGGAGGGGATTTGCCTGCCACCCCGAGCATAGACTTGCCTCCATTCACTCCTTTCCTTTAAGCTACTGCCTTCTGCCTGGCAGGGGGAGGATACAGGATCCCCTTGACCTTGTTTTTTTTCTGGTGGCTGTTCCTGTTTCTGTCTCAGGGAGGGCAGAGCATGGTTCCACCAGTCTCTCTCAGATTCCCTGATGCTTCTTAACCTTTCTATTTCCTCTTGTAGCTCTTCCACCAGACTGAGCAGATCATCCACCTGGTCACACCTCACACAGCTGTTCTCACTACTGCCATCTGTTACCAGTGAAAGGCTCTGGCACTCCCTGCAGCCTCAGACCTGGGTGGCTGCATGTTTTTGTGAAAGCTCTGTCTGGGTTGCCACATCCATTCTGGTGAGTGCAGAGGACGTAGCTTTCTGCTGGGTGGATACCATAGCTAAGCTCCTTGTGGGAGGGCAATGACCACCAACTGAACTTACCTCTTGAGCTGGTAGGATGACTACGTCCTTCTTGTGTGCCCTTCTGTGCAAACTGCCGCACCACGCCCTGGCTAAAGTGCCACACTCTGTTCACAGCGCTCCTGGTCGCTAGCGCTCCCTAGGCTGTTTTTTTATAGGTGTGGGGGTGGCCACGGTTGCAATGCTGCCTCGTCAGTGTCTACTGCGAGAGCTGTTGGCTCCTGGTGGGTGTCTCCACTCCCCTGGCATTTCCCTGTGTCCTGATTTGGACTAAAACAGAACCAATTTTCCTTTCAGTGATTTTTACTTTCAGCTAAGCTGCTTCTAAGTAACTGCACTTTTGTAGGTAGATTAGGGTACGGCGACCGGAAAATCTCGGGCTGTAACAGAAGGTAGGCGTGGCGAAAGGAGCAGGATGTGTCATTATCGTGCGAGTTCGTACGGGACAAGATGACTATATAAGGCTGTTGCGCAGTTAAATAAACGCCATTTGTTGCATCCTCACATTGGTGTCAGTGCTCAATGGCCCTGGGGTGCGGATAGCCTCAGGCCAGCCAGCAACCGAACGGAGCTTGCTGCAGACAAGCGGCAACAAGTGGTGACCCCGACGTGATTGCTGGGCTGGCGGACCGCAGGCGGTCGGAGTGGGTTCGCGAACCATGGAAACCTTGATAAAGGTGATTTCGTTACTGGGCGGGGAATTTAAGATTTCTGTGAAATCGAAAGACGTAGCCCAGTGTGTGGACCGTCTCGTTAAAGGGGGGGGGCGGTGGCAGGACCGGCTGATTGTTTACAGCCGAATACCTGGGAGCGGTGCTCGATGCAGCTCGCTGAGCGAGCTATGGCAGCGGGTTCTGCCAAAGAATTAAAAACATGGGGAGTTATCTTGTGGCTGCTACGGGCTGCGCGGGAGGACTGGGCGACATGGGATGCGGCTCGGACGTGTTTACATGGGGTCTACCCTGACCAAGACAGAAGTGACAGTGGTGAAACTCCTCCAACATATACTCTCTGAGAGAGGAATTAAATATGACGAAGCTGCGTTAAAGCAGTTACTGTTTTGGGCAAAAGATAAAGGACATTTTACAACCTTTAATGATGTCTTTGAAGTGCCTTTATGGGAGAAGATTGGTGACTCTCTCTGGAATGCGGTGTCAAGTGGTGATAAGGAAGCCTTTAAATTGTCTGCTACATGGAGGCTGGTTAGTGAAGCGTTAAAAGGAATAAAAGCAGAGAGAGAAGTCACACATACAGCTTTTATGGCTTTAGGACCACAGGTGCCTACTACCCCCTCACTGTTTGCGGGACCAACACCTCCCATGGCCCCGGTGGCTGTACCGGTGGCAGCTCCTTTATCACCGTGGGTACGGACGGCTCCGAAAAAAGCTGAGGAGCGGGGAGTGAGAAAAATAGATACAGATCCATCAGAACCGGTAGTGCGCCCTAAAACACGAACTCGATTTGAACTAATTGATTCAGACGCTGAACAGGAGACTTGGCAGAAACCCCCTCCGAAACCCCCTCCCTCTCATTGATCTCTCTACGGATGAGGCTGAGCAGGAGGACAAGAAGGAGGGTAAACATGCTTTGTACCCACCGTTACCGGATTCGCCATTTACAGAGTCAGCAGTACCAGAGTCACAAGGACTTAAAGGACTGTTACCATCACGAAACGGACACGAACTTGACATGACAGAGCTTGGTAGACGACTGGAAGAATTAAAGACGGAATTGCAGCAGCACCGTTCAGCCAACGCCTCGGGAGACGTGACTATGTCTCCCCCAAAAACCCCCCTCTGTGTTCGAGACAAGTATTAGGGCTACCTCAACCTCCTTTACAACTCCCTACTCCACCTTTAGATCAGGGCGGGGGGGGAGGTTTGCGTCCATCTGGTAATGTGGGAGGTGAGGGAGAGGGTCAGCTTCCGCCCGCGTATACAGGGGAAGTGGGGGGAGGTGAGGGAGGAGTGAAATGGAAAGGGGTCATTCGAGATGCGTTATTAGAAGGAGTTGTGATTCCACGGGCATATCCGGTGATTGTGGGTGCGGGTCCTGAGGGAAGAAATATTTGGCAACTGTTAGATTGGAAAATTGTAAAAGAAGCATTACCACTATAGTTAGCGAAAGACAACACAGGTGAGGACTGCAGAAAAGTTGTTGCAGGGATGGCAAATAGTAATGCCACCTTAACTGAGCTAATGGATGCTTGTGAGAAAGTAGGAACCACCACATTTCAGATGGAGCATTTAGCAAAAACTTTTGCGGCGGCAATTAAGGTAGTTCATCGTTGTTATACATGCGAACAGGAAGGTCACTTTAAGAAAAACTGCCTTAAGAAGTTGAAGCTGAGTGGGAGAGATAACTCTGTTTTGATGTGTCATTGCTGTGGGAAGCTAGGGCATTTTGTGAAGCTGTGCAGGTCTCAGTATAATGCTCAAGGTCAGCTGATAACAACCAGCTGCAGAATACAGGGAAACTGGAGAAAGAACACGGGGGGGGAACCATATGCTGACACAAATGAATCTTCCCAACCAGTTCCAGGCCTATGCAGTTAACTCGCAGCCCAAACCGCAGGGAGCGCAGGACTGGTGTTTCCACACGGGGTTAACCTGTGCGGCTGCCAAGCCTTGGACCTGTGGCAAACAGGGATAATGCTAATGCTGATTGTCAAAAGATCATTGAAGCTTTACCTGGAAAAACAGATTTGAATGCTATGATAAAGGCATGTGCAAAAGTGGGTACTGTGGAACATAAGGCTCAAGTTATGGCTGCGGCCGTACTTGGGGCTTACGTCGTCACAATTGCAGCCTATATTCCAATTGTTAGCAGGGGACACAACTTTAACAGCACCACGACACACTACTTCAGAGGTACAGCAACTGATTACAGAAATAGAAAGCAGGCTACATTCCAAATTTGTACATCATATTGATTTGAATCAGGAAATACAAATTATCACTTTGTTTGATAGGCAAATTCCGTATGCAATAATTGGTCAATGGAATTCAGAATGATCAGATTCGTTACAGAGCTATTGGCACAGATTATTCATCAAAGGACAGATGCGATGTCGGGAGCTTGTGGCCAGAGATCCCTGCATCACTAACCGTTCCTATTTTGCAGCTCAATATTTTGAGTGGTGTATGGCTAATAGCTTTGCTTTGCAAACAGCTATGGAGAATTTCTCCGGACAGGTTGTTTACCACTTGCCCTCCCATCCTGTTATAAAATTGAGTGCGGAACTTCCAATTGCCACAGGAGTGTGGTGCGCAGACACTCCTGTGGATGGAACTACCATTTTTACGGATGGATCTGGGAACAGAGGCAAGGCGGGCCTTGTCTGGTATTCTGATGGCAAGTGGGAATCTATGGTAATACAACAAAAGGGTTCACCTCAGGTGGTAGAATTACGAGCTGTATTAAAAATATTTCAGAATTTTCCCATTCCCTTTAATTTGATTGCTGATTCAGCATATGTAGCTGGCATTATAAAGCAATTGCATCGATCTGTTATAGAGCATATATGTAATCAGTGTGTTTTTGAATTGCTGCGAGCTCTGTGGCAAGAAATTCAAATCCGAACTGCATTGTTTTATGTTTTACATGTAAGAAATCATACTAATTTGCCTGGGTTTATTGCAGAAGGCAATGCTCGAGTGGACTCTTTGGTTTTTCATCCTAAAACAACACTTTGTACCAGAGTGGAAGCAATAGCACAATTGCTTGTCAAAGTGCATAGAAGGATTACAGACATTACCGGACTAGACTCAGATGCTATCTATTTACCTATCAGAAAGGAATATCTACAGTGGTTAACAAATCAGTCAACTCTTTTTCAAATGGCCTTACAGGACTTTACTGGACAATTGTTAACACATTTGCCAAAAGATAAAAAGCTACAGTTTATTTGCAAACAGGATTGGGAAGAAAAACCTATCAGATCAGAGATACCTGTGACTGGACTAACTGTTTTTACTGATGCAGGAAAGCGATCACATTCAGCAGTTATTACCTGGCAAGAGGATGGACAATAGAAACATTGTAAATTCTCAGGACAAACTGAGGACTCATTGCAGACACTTGAATTTTTTGCGATATATCAGGTTTTTGTAAAATGGACCAATAAGAAATATGCGACTTTACACTATTTTGCTACAGTTGCATCAAGCAATAAACCTCAGAGAGATACCTTATTTTGTCACCCACATTCGTAGTCATCAATTTGATCAAAATTTGAGCATTGGAAATAATAAAGCAGACACACTTGTATCCTATACGCAAATATCACCAAATTTATTTGAACAAATACACCTATCCCATCAATTCTTTCATCAATCAGCGAAAATGTTAGCGAAACAATTTCACCTCACCATGGCACAAGCACGTGAATTAGTTAGTGCTTGTCCTAGTTGTCAGAAAATTGGCATGGGAATTGGAATAGGGGTAAATCCTCGAGAGTTGAGTGCGTTGCAACTGTGGCAAATGGACGTTACTCACATTGCAGAATTTGGAAGGCTCAAATATGTTCATGTATCTGTTGATACGTTTTCACATGTAATATGGGCAACAGAACAAACTGGGGAAACAGGTCGTCATGTCAAATGACATTTACTTGCTTGCTTTACAAGTCTTGGGGTTCCACAACAACTTAAGACTGATAATGGACCAGCATACTGTTCATAAATTTTTCGTCAATTTTGTCAACTATGGGGTATTACACATGTCACCGGGATTCCTCATTCGCCTACGGGTCAGGCGATTGTGGAACGTGCTCATAGTACATTGAAACAGCTTCTGCAAAAACAAAAAGGGGGAGAGGTGACTGAACCTTCTGAGAGACTTGCAAAAGCTGTTTATGTACTTAACCATTTAACTTTAGCAGGAGATAAGGAGCGACCCCCAATTGTAATACATTGGGAGGCAGTTCGACAGGGAGCAAGCTACATGCAAAACAAAGGCAAAGTGTGGTATAGGGAACCAGGTACTAACGAGTGGTTGGGACCAGGGGAACTACTACTAGTGGGTCGAGGTTATGTTTCTGTCTCTACAGGCGCAGGAGTACGGTGGATTGTTTCTAAAAGGATGGTTAGCCACATTATTAGATGGAATAGTTTATATAGTTGTGATTATAATTATCATAGGGATCTGCGTGGGTTGTGTTGAGGCAATCATTGAGAAGAGTATATGGAAGTAGTGAGATAATAAATCTAACTACTTCCAAAGGGGGAAATTGATACCGGATGGTTTAGCAACGGTTTAGCAAGAGTAGGCCTCAGAGTAGGCTCTAAAAGGCCTGATCTGTGTTACCTTTACACAGAATCAGCTTTCCTGTCAGTAGTTTTCCTTTCAGCTAGAATAACAGAGAATAACAGTATGTTCTGAAGTAAACTGCATGTTTTGTAGATAGAGTCTGCTTATGGGAATGTTTATAATAGGCATTATCCTACTTGTGTTACCCTGTTTGTTTGCATGTTTGCAGAAAACTGTGCAATGAATGGTCAATACAACCTTTGTGGCTCAACAACAGAGAGCAGGACTTATGGGTAACCAAGGCTGGGATTCTCTGACTGGGCTCTGCGAGACACAGGGAACCAGGTTTAAGTAAGAAACAAAAACACAGAATTAAGATTCTTGGGGAGGGGGAAGGATTCCCAGACGTAATTCCTGTCAACTACCAATCTCACATTTTACATCGCCCTCTTTATTCTTTAAATCATTTTGCCCGGGGAGACCAAGAGCGTGCCCCAATTGAGCGACATTGGGGTCCAGGGGTGCCAGAAGTGGGCCCCCCAGTCAAGGTTCGGTTCCCTGGGACAGCGGAGTGGGAAACAGGTTGGGAGCTGCTACATCACGGGAGGGGGTATGCTGCCATCAAACGGGATGATGTTATACAGTGGGTCCCTACACGCTGTTTGCGCCCTGATTTAAAACAAAATCCTAACCCGAAGTAATATGTACGCTGTCCGAGCTTTATGTTTTGCAGGAGTACCTGTGGGGGAAGCTGAAACAGCACCAGCCTCGACCTTCAGACGTGAGGAGTCATGACAGTACAGAGAGTCTGGTAAAGCGGCGGGGTGCCAAGAAAGATGAGGAACGGCGGCCGTTGCTGAGTGAAACAAAAGCTTTAAACAATGCGCTTATGATTAGCTTGCTTTTGCTTTGCATCTCAGGAGTTGCAGGGGAATCTTACTGGAGAACCTGGGCTCGGGATGTTGTATCCGCCAGCTACGCTTACGCTTTGATGCAAGGCTCCAGAATCAGCGATACGCTTTACTTTGCATGACTTGAAGCATGGGGAGGGGGAAATGTAGGTAGATTAGGGTACGGCGACCGGAAAATCTCGGGCTGTAACAGAAGGTAGGCGTGGCGAAAGGAGCAGGATGTGTCATTATCGTGCGAGTTCGTACGGGGCAAGACAACTATATAAGGCTGTTGCGCAGTTAAATAAACGCCATTTGTTGCATCCTCACATTGGTGTCAGTGCTCAATGGCCCTGGGGTGCGGATAGCCTCAGGCCAGCCAGCAACCGAACGGAGCTTGCTGCAGACAAGCGGCAACACACTTTCTGAAACTAACTGCATGTTTTGCAGACAGTGTCTGCTTCTAGGACTGATAACGCTCTAAGTTTATAGTTATCACTGAGGTACCAGTAGGAATGGTATGCAGAAAGGCTTTTGCTGTACTTATTTTTAGAGAAACCAAGGTCACTGCTGAATTCCTCACTGCTTACGAGTGAAGAGCCGCAGGAGGGTCACACCTCCAGGGAGGAGTGGACAGGACAGGTGACCCAAAATTGACCAACGAGGGTATTCCATCCCATACATGTCGTTTTGAGTATAAAGCGGGGGGATCACGAGGGTCTTGCTCTCCTTTTTGCTATGGCCAGTGTCTGAAGAGGACTCTGTCCGTTTTTCTGCTGCCCCTGATCCCAATCCCTGTGTTCCTGAATCCGGTTCCTATCCGTTGCTGGGCCCAGCCTGGGCCTTCCTGGAGCCTGTCCTGCAGTGCCGGTAGTGACGTGACTGACATCGGGGGAGCTTGATCTTGGTTTTGTATATATTTGTGTATATTTATTTCCATTATTATTATTATACTCTTTTATATTGTTATATTTATTAAAACTGTTTTAACTTTCTGACCCATAAGTCTCTCTCTCCCTTTTCTCTTTCCCTTTCCCTTCTGTGCAGGGAGGAGGGTTAATAGAGAGCTTCTGCCATGAGTTTAATAGCCAGCCCAGACTTAAACCATGACACCCTGCCTCAGGAAACCCCCCTGTGCACCAAGATCTGCTGCTCCACTGCGGATCGGGCCGGCTCCAGAGCAGTACATAGTTACAAATTATAAATTTTATCTTCCATTTCCTAATGAATCCCCTCCTAGAAAACCAACTCCTTTGATCATGGATGAAATTAAGCAGATCTGAATAAATCATTAACAGCATTCGTAAAATGAAAAGAAAATAAGGTCATGCAGACCAGACATTTATTTAAACATTTATCAGAATTTTACTCAGAATCTTATCTCACGAATCCACAAAGGTCTTTCTTTCAATGTCACAGCTTAAGCTGTGCACAGTGCTACCATTTGCATATATTCCTACTCATGATACTTTACTCAATACATATCTCATTTATGTTCTGGAACAGACTTTCTAGTTCACGTAGCTGCACATTTATATCTTTATCTATCTCAGGTGGGCAGAGCATGCTCTTCTGTGAGTCTTTGCCTGTTTGGTTATGTCAAGACCATAGAATTAATAGTTCAGATAAAGCAATCAAATAATCAAAACCATTTGAGCCCAAAATGGAATATGCTGAGCAAATCAATATTTTCTGTTTTCTTTTTCTTTTTCAAGATGCTTAGCCCTATGTTCTCTCAGTTGAGTAATCAAGTTATGAGATCGGTCCAAAGCATCAAGAGAGAAAAAAAAACCAAAATAGACTACCTAAACATGGAGAGGACAAAAATGTGCAGGTAGAGAGCAAAAGGCAAACACCA
Source organism: Nyctibius grandis (assembly GCF_013368605.1). Lineage (NCBI taxonomy): Eukaryota > Metazoa > Chordata > Aves > Nyctibiiformes > Nyctibiidae > Nyctibius > Nyctibius grandis. The sequence continues at coordinate 832,083 of NW_027167472.1, forward strand.
TCATCTCTGCAGCCAGTTTCCTTTGTCAGCAGGGTTTTGTTTTGCTTTTAATGAAGCATTGCTTAATATACTGAAATGCTTTCCAATGACTGCTACCCATTACTGAGCTTCAGATCTCTGATAATACGTAAAATCTTGCTATTTATCAGTTAAAATTTTACCTTATACATAGTACAAAAAGCTTGGAAACATTCGCTCCTTACAAAATAACTTTGTATTCTTCCTGCATAAAAGTTGAATCAGAAGATTTGTCTGGTTTTCATTATAGCAGAGAAAAGATTAGGGGACACTGGAGTTGTTTTATTTGGAGTTAACCAGTAAAAATACCTATATAAAAAGCTAAACTTCAACAATGATCATCATCTCAAAGCACTAAGAAAAAAAAATCTGTTACAAATTCAACCATCCACTCAATGAATCAAAATGGAAACAAAGGAGCTTGCATGCACATCCAGTACCCTGCCAGTCTCCAGGCACTGTTGGATGAGTAGTGTCTCCAGCACATGCAGGAGACCATCAATTTGGCACTTCTTGCGCCAAAATGGCACAGCAGGCTCCTCTTATCTATATGACAGGGGATTCATTTCTACATGATATTGGACATAAAATTAATTGATCTGTGTTCAGTGAATGCCATCTTTAAAAAAGGGGTTATTTGGTTTGGGTTTGTTTTTCTCTTTTCCTTTAAACTTTAATTCATTGTCTACAACAAGAGTTGAAAGATCAATTTGGTGTTTTGCATAGGATAAATTCCAAAAATATACTGGTTGGTGTACGCTACACTTTCTGCACTGGGGTAAGACAGAACTTTTCAAGTTAAAAAATAAAACACAAACAGGTTGAACTGACCATTTGAGTCCTTGATCCTGGAATCACTTTTGCCTGTGTATTCTCTGAGCTGTCAAGATGGCACAGGAGTAACAGAGTAGAAGCTCTCCAAGCTTTTCTGTGGAGCCTAGTCCATTTGCAGCACAGCCAGAACATGCCATAAGATTTAACTGTTCTGACTCATCATTTGGATAATAATCTCATCTGAACTGAAGCTGTGAAAATACTAAGTGACTTGAGATGATATAATTCCTGTTGCAAAATCTAGATTCTTCTGCAGCTCTCCTAGAAAGAGGGCTTTGTTGGAAAACAGAGGTGAGAGACTCTTAAAGCAGACACTCCTGGGGATGTGCCCAGAGGCTGGTTGGTACACGTGCACAGCTAGGTCAGAGCTGCTGGCAGTGCTGCAGGAGCCTCTCAGCAGCAGGCTATCCTCTTCCAGCTGCTCCTCATGCCCTGTGCCCTTACTGGTTTTTGCCCTTGTAGAGCTGAGACCCACCTCGATTGCTCACCTTTGTATTTGGAAAAGCTTTCCACCTACCAGACTTTGGTAGCTGAGCTGTTGCCACTGGCTTCATAGCTGATGGCATCTGTACTGTTGATGATACCTGCTTGAGTACTGAGCAATATTTTAAGATGCTGCCTGAGCAGGTCAGGATAGAGCACTAGAGAACACAGCTTATCTTTTACCAAAATTCACAGGCTTATCTTCTTAGGACTGGAAGACACCTTCACAGATTGCTGCAAGAGATCAATGGCAATTGTACTCCTCCATGTTCAAGGTGTATGTCACTGACTACAAGAACACTCACATTTGTATACTCCACGTGTTTTTCCCAAGAAGGGAAAGAAACTACTTTATTCCTTTTTCACTAAAATCAAAATCTGCTATCCTATTCAGGGAAGGGCATATAAAAGGCAGAAGGTATTAGATGGACAAGTCATCCTTGTTTTTCTCAGTATTGTGCTGCTAAACAGTCATTTTTGAACTGTTTCAAAACCAAGCTTAAGATAATTCCTGCCTTCTAAGTAATATTCATATTTGCTCATAATCATCATAAGGGCATGACTCTGCAGTGTAAGGTAAAACTTCTATGAATCCTAGCAGCTGTATTGAACTCTTGAATTTCTTTAAAATAAATAGGTACAAAGGAAGAACATCAGTATTCACTCCGGGGGGGGGGGGGATTTAACATAAAATTATCATAAAAACTAAAGCATTTTGAAAAGTTTGAGAAGAGTCAGTTTATCTAGGACTTGCACGACATTGTCTCCCAAATACAGGTTAAAATAAGAAATGGCAGGAGCTGTGCAGCAACACTGCTCTCAATTGCCATATGCTAGAGCCAGATACTGCTTGCAGCATGTGTGCAGCCCTGATTCTCTTTGTTATTCCACAGATGCTGTCTCATACGCGTGAGGGCTTAAAAGCAGTTGAAACTGCAATGAAATATGCTGCAAGAATAACAAGAATGCATAAAACTCCTTTCCCCAAATGTGGAAAACCTTTTGTGTACCAAATTTTGGTTTCTTTACGAGCTGTTACAATAAGGTGTGACGGACAGAGTTTGTATGCCTTAAACAACTTGTTTGACAACTCTGGCTGGAGGAGGGTATGTGTACTACAGAGGCCTGCAAGTCTGGCAAGAGATAAGGGTCTTGGGAACAGAACAATACCCCTGCTGTGCCTTAATTGTTGTGATTTACAACTCTGGCTGGAGGAAGAGATAAGTCCTGCGGAGGCGGGATGGTATCTTTTCCTTGGGGCCAGCCTACATGTGCAACAACTTTGCAAGGCCTCAACCACGCTTGTGCAGAAGCGGGGTCATACAGCGGACACCACAACTAGGGGGGATCACGGCCACCAGACACCCCTTGGGGGACCACCGACTCATTTCGAGAACAATCTAAGACTGCAAAGCGCAGGCGTCCCAATTAGCATGAGAAGCGAGCAGAGAGGGGAGATGTTACCACCCTCTCCTATCTCACATGCAAATGACCTAAAGTATTTAGACCTTCTCCCTTGGGATGCCGGTGCGCGCTCCCGCCCGCCACCTGAGGACTGATCCTGCAAGCGATTTACCGGAGGAGCAACTCTGCAAGCAACTTACCAACTCTACAGACAACTTACATCACTGGATCCAAGGGTGGTGATCTCTCTTTTCATCTCTCTCATAGTCTCTGTCCTCTTTCTCTTTTCCTTTTCCCTTTTCTCTCTTTTCTCAATGCCTTTAGAAACCCAAGACACTTACAACCATGCAACTATCCCTGTATTAATAAATTGTTCTTAATTTCATATCAGTTATTTGGTGTCGTTTCACCTTAATTTACTCCAAGGGATTTATGAACTAGTTGCGACCAGGTCGTAACATAAGGTTGTATAAAAAGGTACTTGGGAAGTTGGTTGGTTGGTTTGTAGAAAAAACAAAAAACATGACAGGTTAGGTTAGATTAGGCATGTGTGTCTGAAATGTAAAACTAACATGTCGGTCACAGTTATGTCACCGAAATCGGGAATAAAACCTCTTAACGCCAATGTAGCATTAAGAAGCAGGCACACCTTTATTGCAGCGCTGGGCGGAATGGGGGTAACCCTCCAAAGCCGTGCACGCCCCCCTTGATAATTTATCTTGTATTTATGTAGTAAAATGTTACATATTCATCATGATTTTAAGGATGCCTATACATATTCATAACTTTTCCCCAAAAAGGCGGTCTTTATTATAATGAGTTCCGAGAAATCATTTCCATAGCCTCCGCCTTTAACTCCTCCTGGTTGCGCACGCGCAGTTTCTTCTGGTGGTCGTGGCCTGGGGTCTCAGGGATGAAGGCTGTATGTCTTCCTCGCTGTGCACTTTTCACCTCTCCTCCTTGGCAGGTGTAGTAGTCCCTTGACTCTTGGTCAAACCTCTGTACCAGTTCTCGCTGGGTTTTGCACAACCGTAATGTTCTGTACTATTCTAAGGATATGCTTAGGTAGTTAATGTAGCTTTCAGTTAATAAGATAAAGAATTTAAAGAATTTCTCCATCCCCACGGCAGTTTACAGGCAAATCAAATAGCAAGTAAAAGAGAAAAAAAAAATAGAATACAGCATCCCTTCCCCATTATACCTAACCTACTAAACCTATTATTTTGTGATTAAACTAAATTCCATTTAATTTCTAATATTTGTAACATTTCCCCCCTTTGAAAGTTTTGAAAATCACTTCAAGACTTTCACATCTATTTCTAAAGTTTATCTATTAATATGATTTATTTAATGTTGTTAGTGGGAGCTTTAAACATTTTCGTAACTTTCATCTTGTGGTCTGGTTACTGCCTGAATAATCATTCGATTGAAGGCAGTTTTGGTGTTTATTTGTTTCTTTAGGCAATAATAAATCAAAAAAATAGTCATAAAGACTAGCAGCAAGACTAATGCGGTGCTAATCAATGATTTGGCCCATGAGCTTAATTCCCATCCTAATCCACTGAAAATTTTGTCTATCCAATTCTCTTGCATGTCCTGTTGAAGTTTTTGGGTATCTGTTTTTATTTTCTTCAATAAATCTAAATCATATTCCACATCTTGAGTCACGTTCGGGATATGTATGCAGCAGTGATCTACTCTGTCTTTTAGAAATCCGCAAACCCCATGTTCTTTAAGTAGAAGCATATCCAACGCCATTCTATTTTGTAAAGTCATTCTGGATGTTGCTTGTAATTGTAGATTTAAATCTTTAAACCCTTTCCTGGTCGCATTTGCCAATCTCTCGACCTGTCCTGTTAATTGATATATCCATTCTCTATTCCTGTATGTTGATAAAGGAGTTAACAGAGATTCCAAAAACCAACTCACTCTTACCCCAGTTGAAGGTTCATTCCAGCTATCTTCTTCTTCTGCCCTTTTTACACGTTTTAATTTCAAATTTTCAAGTGCTCCCCTAAAAGGAGACTTTTTCCAAATTGGGCATAATGTTGGCATGCCTAATGTTATTTGTTTTACTTTCCCATCTATAGGTAAGTGGGTGGTCCAAGTCCCATCGCTCATTGCCCAAACTAAATGTCCTGGACTCTGAATTGTATCTTTCCCACAATCAAACCTTTTGCCTTTTAATGGTGTATATGTATCAGTCAATAGGAGGTCATTCTTAAGGCCTCGGCACAGACACCCATATTTTAAAGCTGCTGCTAAAGGGGGAACTTCCTGGATCGCCCAGTTTATTGTGCTACAGTTGTAAACCTTTTTGCAATTCCACCAGGGTACAAAACTTTCCTTTTCTCGAATTGAACTTCCCCTATTATCCACTGATGGCCATATTGTAAAAATTGATCCGTCGCAAACAAAACACCAGGAAGCGTTTGCCATATATTGGAATTGGGATAGAATGGTCATAGACCAGACTGATTCCCAAATTATTTTCTTTCTTGGTTGTGTTGGCGTTTGGTTAATCTTTTCACATTTTGTTTTTGTTATCCATATAGTGGTGTTTTTTGTTTCTATTTCAGGGTAATAACACCATCCCTTATGTCCTGGACCTTCATATAATCCGGGTTGTGCTACAAATCATCCTTTACATTCCCAACTGGTTGAATATACTGGTGCTCCTTCCCCAGTTTTAACCTTCTGCAATTCCCATGTCTCTCTAGGTTCCTGTTTACACGTCATTGTCTCATTTTTGTATTCTAAGTTAGTCAAATTCATAGTTAAAATTCCCCATGGAATTGGTTCACCCACTGCCCTTGGTATTGGTAAACAAGCTGTAATTTGTGACACATTTTGCAAGTTGGCAAATTCCTTGATTAACCCTAGCATCAAATTTTCCTCTGGAGTTCTCCTTGGGAGATATATCAACTGATCTGTTCTTATTTGAGGGTCTGTGTTCCCATATCCTTTTGTTATACCATGTTGTTTAATTTTTCTCTCTAACCTGGCTCCCACTAACAAAAATTCCTGAATCAATATTAGTTCCGCAAGTATTACAAACTGATATCTAAAGTTAGACATGTCTCAGAGTCAATTTTGACGTTTCAGCATCCCTGTTAGCAACTCTCCAAACTGGCGGAGCTTTCTTCACTCTGGTGTAATGTATCCACGCATTCGATTCAGCGATCTTTATGGTAGTGAATGTGGTCAGCAACACCTGGAAGGGTTCTTTCCAACGTTCCTGAAGAGGTTCAGAGGTCCAGGTCTTTATATAAACGTAATCTCCCGGCTGAAAATCATGAACAGGATTTTCTAAAGACAGAGGTCTGTTCCACACAATCACACTCCGAAGCGCAGTTAGAGTTTTTCCTAAAGAAAGCAGATAGTTATATACATCCTGTTTCCCTTTTAAATGCATGTCTACATTTGGTTCAGGGGATTCATAAGGTTTTCCATACAACAGTTCATAAGGACTGATTGATGTTTCACCTTTTGGTTGGACCCGTATCCGTAACAGGGCTAATGGAAGAGCCTGAGGCCACTTCAAATTGGCTTCCTGACATATTTTACTGATTTGTCTCTTTATTGTCTGATTCATTCTTTCTACTTTTCCACTAGATTGTGGCCTCCAGGGTGTATGCAAATCCCAAGTAATTCCCAACACCTTACTGATATTCTGCACTACTTCTGCAATAAAATGTGGACCTCTATCTGAGGAAATTCCAATCGGTACTCCAAATCTCGGAATGATTTCTTGTAACAACCATTTAGTTACCTCTTTGGCTTGATTTGTCCGACAGGGAAAGGCTTCTGGCCATCCTGAAAAAGTATCAACCCCTACCAGAATGTACCGATACCCATTTTGTCTAGGTAATTCCGAAAAATCTATCTGCCAATAGTCTCCTGGTTCCATTCCTGATTTTAATACTCCCATTAGAAGTTTCCTTTTCACTAATGGATTGTTCTTTAAACAAATCTCACATTTAGCAGTAGCTTTCTTTGTCATCTCTAACATTTTTACTGACACAATATGCCTTTTTAAGAAAGTTAGTAGGGCTTTCGCTCCCCAATGACATTCCCTATTTTTTGTTTGTATTATTTCCCTCATCAGAAGTGGTGGAATTACCACTTAACCCTTTGCTGTCACCCACCATCCAGCTACATTTTTCTTTGCATGTAATAAACTTGCTAACTTTTCATCTTCCTGAGAGTATTTAGGTTTTTCTCTAGGTAAGGTAATGATTTTAGTAGGAACTAATGCCATTAAAAAGGCATCTTTCTTTGCTACTCTTTTAGCCACTTTGTCAGCCAATTTGTTTCTTATGATTTCTTTTGAGTTTCCTGTCTGGTGGGCTTTACAGTGCATGATTGCTACATTAGCTGGTTTTTCGACTGCTTGTATTAATTTTAAAATTTCTTCTTTGTATTTTATGCTTGTCCCTTGGGAGGATAATAATCCTCTTTCTTTCCACAGGATTCCATGGATATGTACTACACCAAAAGCATATTTTGAATCAGTCCAGATATTTACTTTCTTTTCTTTGCTCAATTCCAGTGCTCTTGTCAAAGCTATTAATTCTGCCTTTTGAGCTGAGGTTGTACTAGGTAAAGAATCTGCTTCTATAACAGTGTTTTCAGTTGTCACCGCATATCCTGCGTATCGAATTCCATTCTCCATGAAGCTGCTGCCATCTGTATACAGCTCCCAGTCAGGATCCTCCAACGGTGTATCCTTTAAATCCTCCCGACTGGAGTATACATGTTCTATGGTGGTTAGACAGTCATGTTCCAGTTGTTCTTCTTCCTGTACAGAACTCAAAAAGACTGCAGGATTGGCAAGGTTAGTAGTTTTCAGAATCACATCATCCTGTTTGGTTAAAATCACTTGATACTTCATCATTCTGCTAGGGGATAACCAGTGACCCCCTTTTTGTTCCAAAACAGTGATTACCATATGTGGTACATATACCGTTATCATTCTCCCCAAAGTCAATTTACGTGCTTCTTGTATTAGCATTACTGTGGCTGCAACTGCTCGGAGGCAACTTGGCCATCCTTTACTTACAGTGTCCAGTTGCTTGGAGAAGTATCCTACCGGTCTCTTCCAGCTTCCCATCCTCTGGGTTAACACTCCAAGTGCAAGATGTTATCTCTCATGCACGAACAATTGGAAGTCCTTAGTCAAATCTGGAAGTCCCAGTGCCGGTGCAGTCATCAGGGCCCGTTTTAAATCCTGAAAAGCCTTTTGCTGTTCTGGGCCCCACACAAACGGTACAATTTTCTGAGCTTCGTATAAAAAAACATTCAAAACCCGCCTGGACGTGTTCCTGTGTGATATGGTCTAGGCAATCCTGCCCCGGCAGGGGGATTGGACTAGATGATCTTTCGAGGTCCCTTCCAATCCCTAACATTCTGTGATTCTGTGATTCTGTAACGGTTTAGCTAACAGACCGTAATTCATTATCCAGAGTCGACACCACCCCGTCATTCCTAGGAAAGCTCTCAATTCATGCATGTTTCTAGGTTCAGGGATACCACAAATTGCCTCTTTACGGTCCGTTCCCAATTGTCTCTGTCCTTGAGTGATCTCAAATCCTAAATAGATTACAGTCTGGCTCGCTATTTGAGCTTTATTTTTAGATACTTTGTACCCACTTAGTCCAAGAAAGTTTAAAAGGTCTATGGTTACCTTTACACAGGCAGATCTTGTTTCTGTAGCAATCAGGATGTCATCTACGTATTGTAGAAGTAGATGTCCAGGTTTTGATTCTGAATCGCTTTGTTTCCACTGTTCAAGCTCCTTTGCTAACTGGTTACCAAAGATCGTCGGGCTGTTTTTAAATCCCTGAGGTAACCTTGTCCATGTCAGATGCATCTTCCGTCCTGTCTGCGTATTTTCCCATTCAAAAGCAAACAGCTTTCGACTTTCCTTCTCCAAGGGTATGTAAAAGAAAGCATCTTTTGAATCAAGCACTGTAAACCACCGATGATTTTCTCGTAACGCTGTTAAGAGTGTGTACGGGTTTGCCACGACAGGATGTATGTCTTTAACCAGTTGATTTATGGCCCTTAAATCCTGAACTAATCTGTATTCACCTGAAGGTTTCTTTACTGGTAAGATTGGAGTGTTATATTCTGATCCGCATTCTTCTAGAATTTTGTACTTTAAAAATTTGTCAATTATTTCTTTAATTCCCTGTCTCACCTCTGGTTTAATTGGATATTGTTTAATCCTTATTGGTTTTGCTTGATCCTTTAATTTTATCTTTACAGGCTGTGCTACCTTAGACTTCCCAGGTATGTCTGTACCCCAGACTGTTGGTATAACAGCTTCATCTGTTTCCTGGGGTATTTCTGATTCCTTTACCCTTTCTTGTATCATCAGTATTTCTCCTGTCTTTGATTCTGGAATTTTCAGAAAGATTTCACCATCCTCAAAAACTATTTGTGTATTTAATTTAGATAACAGATCTCATCCTAGTAAAGGTATCGGACAATCTGGTATATACAAGAATTCGTATGTAATTATTTTATTTCCGAATTTTAAGTCTAGGGGTTGTAGGAATGGTCTGTTTTCTTCTTTCCCTGTGGCATCAATTATTTTAGCAGATTTATTTCCCAGCCTCCCTTTACAGACATTTTAAACAGAATATGTTGCTCCAGTGTCCACCAGGAATTTAACTCCTTTATCTCCCAGCTTGATTATAACCAGAGGTTTAGCTGGGTTCCCCTCCGGTCCTCCTCAATCATCTAAAGTCATCATTCTCCTTGCCTCTCTTTGATCTGTCTCTTGTTCGTTCTTGGGATATTCTCTTTTTCAGTGCCCCTCCTCTTTGCAATATGCACACTGATTAATTCCTAGGGTGTTTAGAAACTTCAAAGTTTCTAAAGCCTCCTCTTCCCCTTGCTCGCAGTCGAAATGAATAAAATATTCTAGGGTTTGATAGATTGTGCTTATGACAGCACCAATCTCCACGGCTATAAATTCCCCGCAATAAATGGTTATAGCACGATGTTCCCTCGCCACAGGTATTATCATATAATCTAAAGTGATATCGAGGTACAGTGCTCTGAAAATGGGGGGGTTCACCTGAAAATTGTGTCCAAGGATTGAACCATTCGGACCGGGGAGAGGTCCAAGTGTTCCAGTTATTGTTATATTGAAGTCGTGTGTTAACACAGAATTGCAAAGTATTTCCAGATGGATAAATAGTTCCTCTGGGTTCAATCTTTGGACAGCTAGATGTAAAAACGAGTTCCCCAATCTTTGTCTTAATTGCCGCAAAGAAGCCTGCAGACTGCCAAACACAGTTACTATAAAGCACACGAGAGGCATTGGTATTGGAATCATGATAACGAATAACAAATCTTATACAAGGTAAAATAGCAACATTTACAGAGGGAAGAAAAAAGAACAAATTAAATTCTTAATTTTTCTTTCTTCTGAGGTAAGTGTCATTACCAAATTGTCCCGGTTAATTAATTTACATTTCTTTTGCCAATCAGTCCGTTGTCTTAGATAAAAGAACAAATCTACTTCATTCCACTTTCCTTCCCTCCTGCAAAACAGCATTAATTGTAGTATAATGTTATATTTCAATGTTCCAAAGCATACAATGGTCACCAATTATTACGATACTTTATTATTTGGTTTTTACACAAATCCTCGTGTATTTCTCCCCAGTGTGATAGCAAACATTCCAACGGTGAAGTTTTTGGTATCTTTTCATCTTAATGTTAAATTCCCTGCACTTTTACTCTTAAACAACTTTGCAAATCCTGATGCCATGTTACCGATTTTTTTTTTTATTTATTTATTTAAAACACACAAATCAAACGCTTCGTCCGTCTCCGACCAAGCCCCTCGCGGGACGTTGGAACTGCGAATTGGGACTCCGCACTCGCTTCGTGCGTATATGCACGTCTCAATCACACACCAGTCACACACTCACACAGCTGACAATAAAACCGGAAAAACCAGAACTCGAGTTTCGCAAATTCCAAATGCCTAGGCAACCAGAACCAGAACCAGATGTCCAACCCTGCAATAGCTTTCGCTTATGACTGACGGGCAGACTACCAGATGTCTAATTCAGCAACAGCTGATTAGACCCAGAGCGGGCGCCCTGAGCCCCAATCCTGCGAAGCTTTCACCACGCCTTATGGGCAGGCTATCCAGAACCAGACCAGAATTTGTAAAGATGTGCCTTACCTCTCCAGGGGACGTTGCGAGGAGCTGCCGTGAGTCGAGGGTGATGCTTCCCCTCCGAGAATTCCTCGGTGCCAGCTGGAGCTGGATCAGCACTCAATCTCCTTCAGTCTCACTCGCAATGTCCCATCTGGCTCACCAAAACTGTCACCGAAATCGGGAATAAAACCTCTTAACACCAATGTAGCATTAAGAAGCAGGCACACCTTTATTGCAGCGCTGGGCAGCACAGGGGTAACCCTCCAAAGCCGTGCACGCCCCCCCTTGATAATTCATCTTGTATTTATGTAGTAAAATGTTACATATTCATCATGATTTTAAGGATGCCTATACATATTCATAACTTTTCCCCAAAAAGGCGGTCTTTATTATAATGAGTTCCGAGAAATCATTTCCATAGCCTCCGCCTTTAACTCCTGGTTGCGCACGCGCAGTTTCTTCTGGTGGTCGTGGGCCGGGGTCTCAGGGATGAAGGCCGTATGTCTTCCTCGCTGTGCACTTTTCACCTCTCCTCCTTGGCAGGTGTAGTAGTCCCTTGGCTCTTGGTCAAACCTCCGTACCAGTTCTCGCTGGGTTTTGCACAACCGTAATGTTCTGTACCATTCTAAGGATATGCTTAGGTAGTTAATGTAGCATTAGGTTGATAAGATAAAGAATTTAAAGAATTTCTCCATCCCCACGGCAGTTTACAGGCAAATCAAATAGCAAGTAAAAGAGAAAAAAAAAAAAAATAGAATACAGCATCCCTTCCCCATTATACCTAACCTACTAAACCTATTATTTTGTGATTAAACTAAATTCTATTTAATTTCTAATATTTGTAACAGTTATACCTAGTAAATCAATACTCTCCCTTGTTTCCAAACCAATATTTATGTTTAAGGATTTTTTTTTTTACAGGAAGCTATAAAGAAAACAATAAGCAGAAAGTACTTAAACCAGAAGCAAATGCAAGGAAGAGATAAGGTGAAATGCTAAAAATAAATCTGGAGCAGTTGTGAGTTGGTGAAGAAGGAAAGTAACAGTAAAACATCCATGTCTTTATGCAAATATGGTTAAAAAAGAAAATAAATAGGAATTGGCTGGTGAGAGGAAGAGCGCGGTGGAACAAAGCACACTATGGAAACGCAAACAGACTGTTACAATAACCTACACAGGAAAGCTGAATGCATAGGAAAACATCAAAGCACTACTACTATACTCAAAGATGATGAGAGTTTGTTAAAATATGAAGAGGAATGATAGAAATGATGGACATTCAGTTGCACCTGTGTGGAGACTGATTCATTCGTTCATGCTCCCTAGAGCCTTGCTGCTGAAGGCCATCTCGGAAAGCCTACGCCGTTCTTCAAGGACAACCTAGCAGGGCAGCTCAGCACCACCACCACTTCTCAACAACAGTGGAGAAAAAAAAGCTCTGCCTGACCCGGGGCAGGTTTGATGTGAGCAGGTGTCCTTGCTCCAGGTGCCTCTGAGCTGTGGGTGCTTTATACGACTCATCAGTACAAAAAATTACATAACCAGAAGTTTTATGATGCAAATGTTGAATGATGACCTAGAAAATGTGATACTGGATTTTATAAGAAGCTGTAGAAGAACAGCAGATAATTGAAATGTATGCAAAAGAATGGTCAGGGATGGCTTAACCTTTGAAAATTCTTGGGGAATTTGTAAAAAGAAGTTTGATATAGATGACTGGAATTTATCAAACATAGCAGTAACCTTTCAACATTGAAGAATGTAGTGCTGAGGAAAAAAATAAATAAATTTAACCCAGCCTCAACTAAGACCAAGAAACAGGACACCTATGAACTCTTGTAAGCAACTCCCTTAAACCCATGAACAACATGGATTATGGAAATAATTCTAACCTTTCCATGGTGTGTTCCTTTAGAATGACAGGCTGTTGGGGTCCGTGCGAGGAAGGAACTACAGCACACCAATATGATGCTCTAGTAGTTCACTTTATTTTGGTTAACACACTCTTTTATAACCTACATACTCTCTTATGTAACGGTTACACACTAAGCTATTGGCTACAAGTATTGTACACAATCTGGCTGCGTGCCACTTCTACTGTTCTAATTGGATACTTACTATAAACTTAAGCAAGCCACATCCTTATGCTTTCTTGCTATCTCATGCTGTTACATAACAGTGTACTGGTATGTTCTCTCTATAACTTTCCCACGGTCCAGGCCCCTACATCTCCCCCTTTCTTTCTTAATATAAATGGCAATGGTTCTTGATATCATTCCCTGCAAACCTTCTATGATACAGAATACCAAGACAAAAATGAATAGCAATACTTGCGCCAAGCCTTTCACTAGGCTGGCTATCCACCTTCCAATTCCCAGACCACCCAACCAGTTCATCCAAAAACCCATGATGTTCCCGCATTTTCTGTTCTGGATTCAGATTCTGGAGTTACGGCCAGATGATACGTGCAAGGCGGTGATCACACCTCCTCAAGGCCTCTGGTGGTAGAGTTGTCTGGTCCTGTAGCATCGGCTGGTTCATCTAGCCACGGCTTCACCCATTTGGCCGGAACCCATTGGCAGTTATTTCCTGTGGAGACGCAAGCATACCCTCTGCCCCAGGTTATTAATTGCTTTGGCCCTTCCCAAGTGCCTGATTCTGGGATGAATACCCTTACTGGTACGTTTGTATTACTGAAGTCTTTTTGATTTCCCTGCCCGTGAGCTATGGCAGGTGGTGTTTGCGAGTTCTGCTTAGGGTTTAGCCAATTTAATACAAACAATGTTTTATGTAGCGCATCCTGTGGTCCCATCTCCCCCTGTTTTCAAATAATTTCTAAATGCTCTTTTAATGTGCGATGCACACGTTCCACAATTGCCTGCCCTGTAGAATTATATGGAATACCGCGTACATGTGTAATACCCCATTTCTGCATAAACTCTGCAAGCGATTCAGATCGATAGGCAGGGCCATTATCAGTCTTAATTTGCTCCGGCTGGCCCAAGTCGTGGGCAACGGGAGAGGTGCCTGAGGACTGGAGGAAAGCGAATGTCACTCCAGTCTTCAAAAAGGGCAAGAAGGAGGACCCGGGTAACTATAGACCGGTCAGCCTCACCTCCATCCCCAGAAAGGTGATGGAGCAACTTGTTCTTGGTGCTGTCTCTAGGCACATCAAGGACAGGGGGATCATTAGGGGCACTCAGCATGGCTTCACCAACGGGAAGTCTTGCTCAACCAACTTGATAGCCTTTTATGAGGATGTTACCCGGTGGATAGATGATGGTAAAGCTGTGGATGTGGTCTATCTCGATTTCAGTAAAGCGTTTGACACGGTCTCCCACAGCATCCTCGCAGCTAAACTGAGGAAGTGTGGTCTGGATGATCGGGTAGTGAGGTGGATTGTGAACTGGCTGAAGGAAAGAAGCCAGAGAGTAGTGGTCAGCGGGACAGAGTCCAGTTGGAGGTCTGTGTCTAGCGGAGTCCCTCAAGGGTCAGTACTGGGACCAGTTCTGTTCAATATATTCATTAATGACTTGGATGAGGGATTAGAGTGCGCTGTCAGCAAGTTCGCTGATGACACCAAACTGGGAGGAGTGGCTGACGCGCCGGAAGGCTGCGCAGCCATTCAGAGAGACCTGGACAGGCTGGAGAGTTGGGCAGGGAGAAATTTAATGAAATATAACAAGGGCAAGTGTAGAGTCCTGCATCTGGGCAAGAACAACCCCATGTACCAGTACAAGTTGGGGGCAGACCTGTTGGAGAGCAGCGTAGGGGAAAGGGACCTGGGGGTCCTAGTGGACAACAGGATGACCATGAGCCAGCAGTGTGCCCTTGTGGCCAAGAAGGCCAATGGCATCCTGGGGTGTATTAGAAGGGGTGTGGTCAGCAGGTCGAGAGAGGTTCTCCTCCCCCTCTACTCTGCCCTGGTGAGGCCGCATCTGGAGTATTGTGTCCAGTTCTGGGCCCCTCAGTTCAAGAAGGACAGGGAACTGCTAGAGAGAGTCCAGCGCAGAGCCACGAAGATGATTAAGGGAGTGGAACATCTCCCTTATGAGGAGAGGCTGAGGGAGCTGGGTCTCTTTAGCTTAGAGAAGAGGAGACTGAGGGGTGACCTCATTAATGTTTATAAATATGTAAAGGGCAAGTGTCAAGAGGATGGAGCCAGGCTCTTCTCAGTGACATCCCTTGACAGGACAAGGGGCAATGGGTGCAAGCTGGAACACAGGAGGTTCCACTTAAATTTGAGGAAAAACTTCTTTACGGTGAGGGTGACCGAACACTGGAACAGGCTGCTGTCACGGTTTAAAGCTGGGCTGGCGATTAAACCTGCAGCAGACGCTCTCTGTTAACCCTCCCCCCCCCCACCCGAAGGGAAAGGGAAAGGGAAAAGGGAGAGAGACTTACGGGTTGGAAAGTTAAAACAGTTTTAATAAACCTATAATAATGAAAAAGAGTATAATAATAATATTGGAATAATCAAATATATACAAATATATATACAAAACCAAGATCGAGCTCCCCCGATGTCGGCAACGTCACCACCGGCACTGCAGGGCAGGCTCCGGGAAGGCCCAGGCTGGGCCTAGCGACGGTCGAGAGCTGGATTCAGGGATGCACAGATCGGGATCGGGGGCAGCAGGAAAACAGTCGGAGTCCTCCTTGGACACCGGCCATAGCAGAAAGAGCAAGAGCGAGCAAGAGGGGCGAGACCCTCGTGATCCCCCCGCTTTATACCGAGAATGACGTGTATGGGATGGAATACCCTCGTTGGTCAATTTTTAGTCACCTGCCCTGTCTGCTCCCCCCTGCAGCTGCGACCCCCCTTCGGCTTTTCACTTGTAAGCAGTGAGGAATTCAGCAGTGACCTTGGTTTCTCTAAGAAAAAGTACAGCAAGAGCCTTACTGCACAACATCCCTACCGCTGCCTCAGCGATAACTACAAACTTCGAGCGTTATCAGTCCTGGAAGCAGACACTGTCTGCAAAACATGTAGTTAGTTTCAGAAAGTGCAGTTACTTAGAGGAGACTTAGCTGAAAGTAAAAATCACTGAAAGGAAAATCGGCCTGGTTTAGGCCAAACCAGGACAGCTGCCCAGAGAGGTTGTGGAGTCTCCTTCTCTGGAGACATTCAAAACCCGCCTGGACGCGTTCCTTTGTGATATGGTCTAGGCAATCCTGCCCCGGCAGGGGGATTGGACTAGATGATCTTTCGAGGTCCCTTCCAATCCCTAACATTCTGTGATTCTGTGATTCTGTGATTACTGCAATAGCTTGCAACAAATGTTTTTTAACAGCCTTATCTGTCATGGAGGTCAGGGCTGTAGCCCACATGTGACCGGAACAGGTATCAATTGATACATGGATATATTTGAGTCAGCCAAAGGCAGCATATTCGGTGATGTCTGTTTGCCAAATCTGTCTGGGTTGGAGTCCCCTGGGATTTGCTCCCGCAATCTGTAACACAGGTATTCTAGCACAATCAGGGCAAGAAGCTATAATCGCCCTTGCATCAGTCTTTGTCAATTGGAATTGCGATCGCAATGCTGCTGCAGATTGGTGAAAAAACTGGTGAGATTGCCGAGCCTCTGTTAATTTTGCCTGCGGGGATCTGTCCACTGGAAACGTGGATACCAACTGATCGGCTCGGGAGTTTCCTTCCACCAAACCTCCGGGTAAACTGGTATGGCTACTAATGTGGGTGACAAATACTGGGTGTAGACAGTGTTGCATTTCATGCCATAGGACGAGAAAGGCTTTGAGCAACAGTTCATTGGTGATATGGCGAAGCAACGATCGGTGTATGCATTTCACAACCCCTACCACGTATAGGGAATCCACTACCAAATTTAAGGGTGCTTGGCACCACTTTTGTAAGGCCAGGAGTACAGCTTGTAATTCTAAAACCTGAACAGATCCTTCTGCTACGATGACATGTTTTCTCCATTCTCCCTGTTCTTGCCAGACAAATCCGGCTTTTCCGGTGCGGCTACTTGCATCGGTAAACACCGTGATTGCTTGCAACGGCTCACTGACGACAATAGGCCGTTCTTCCAGCAATATGTGAGTTTTAAAGATGGGGTGTGACGGATAGTGATTGTCAATCTGCATCGTCGTGTTCAATAGGGCTAAGGACATAAGTTTTTCTCGTTGACATACATCTGGTAGGTAGTTGAGGCTGATTGGAATAACAAGCTTATCAGGTGGTCGTCCAGCCACAGCTAATAGCCGTGCAGTCCCTTTAAGAATGACTTGAGCGATAGCTTCCCATCTTGTAGTGATAGTCTTAAAGAATGATGTTAGCAGCTGCATCACATGCTTATTGTCCATTCCGTACTGCATCACTGCTTCTTGTAACTGCTTCACAGTTTTCCAATCAAACGGTGTCCATTGACGATGATCTCCTTGTGTGAAAACTGGCATTGCGGTGATACTAGGCGGTAACATTACTCCTTCGATGGTAGCCTCTCGAATGACTCCCCGTCATCGTCGCCCTGGATCATAACCGGGTAATGCTGCAGGCCGTGTATTCTGTTAGTCACCAGGATCATCAGAATCTGAAGAATCTGACATTGGCGTAGATGGAGCTCGAGCTCCCCCTGCTGGTCTTTGAGTGCTATGCTCTTGTCCAGGCGGGTCAGTCAGTCGGCACATGCGCGAACGAGAAGACGATGTCCCGCCCAGGGGAGGTGACAGACCGCCCAGGCCACTCCCAAATCTGTCGCGTATGTATGCGTGTCCTGGTTTGGCCCAAACCAGGCCAATTAGTCTTAGAGAAACCAAGGTCACTGCTAAATTCCTCACTGCTTATGAGTGAAGAGCCGAAGGGGGCTCGCACCTGCAGGGAGGAGCAGACAGGGCAGGTGGCCCAGAATTGACCAACAAGGTATTCCATCCCATACATGTCATTCTCACTTTCCTATTTATCACTAACCCACTGCCTCCTGGAGGTGGGGCCCAGGAGGGAGGGGCCCTCCTGTCTCCCACTGATTGGTACCAGCTTTGCCAATTTTCCAGTTAAAAGCCTGCAGGTGTGATGGCAGGGAGAGCTATTGCATTTTCCCCTCTGTCCGTGCTGGGTGGAGCTATTACATTTTCCCCTCTGCCCGTGCTGGGGGGAGGTACTGCATTTTCCCCTCTGCCTGTGCTGGGGGAGCAACTCTGCCTGAGGAGGATTTCCAAGCTCTCAATCTTGGCTTTGTATATATTTGTATATATTTGTATATATTTGATTATTTCTATTATTATTGTTATTATACTCTTTTTCATTATTATAGTTTATTAAAACTGTTTTAACTTTTCAACCCATAAGTCTCTCTCCCTTTTCCCTTTCCCTTTCCCTTGGGAGGGGGGGAGAGGGTTAACAGAGAGCATCTGCCACCTGGTTAATAGCCAGCCCAGCTTTAAACCGTGGCAACGCGTCAGCTTCTGCCTCCTCCCAGTCTCCGCCCTGGACACAAAGTCGCGCGCACTTCCAGATTCTTTCCTCTTTGTGCTTTAGCTCTGCCAGAGTTAGTTCCGCTTCTGCTGGCGGAGCTTCCTGCTTCTTGATAGCCTGTCCGAGAGCCTCTAACCCACTAGATATCGCCTGCGAGGCTTTATTGTAAGCGAGTTGCCGCGATGTTTTACTAGCTCCTCCATCTAGCTTCTCCATTTTTCTTAATAGTTCCTGCATTTGCTGTTCTTGTCGCTGCAGTAACTCTCGCAAAGGCGCGTTACTGTCCGCTTCAGGAGCGGCGTCTGACTCATTTGTTTCTACCTCCATGGGGAGGGGTACAGTTTCAGGATTCACCGGCGGCTGTTTGCCTCCGGCAGCCTCCGGAGGGGGTACTGAGACCCCAGATGTTGCCTCCGGCCCCATTTCATGAGGCATTAACGGGGCTAACGGGACTGTTGATTCTCCACCCCAAAACTCTACCTCAAGCGCAGGGTAAACAGCTGGCACCGAGCTTGCGGCGGGGGGGTGGGCAGAAGGCGCCGAGCCCCCGGGGGGGGGGCGGGGAAAAAGTATCGGAAAGTTCTCGTAGGGAGGGGCTGCCTCTACAGGGTACGCCGGTAACTGCTCTTTTTCTTCTGGTTTTGTTAGTGCTTTTTTGAGAGCGGATCTCACTTTCGCCTCAGAGGACATAGCCTCCAGCATATCCCTCACTTTCTTCCAAGATTTAACTAGCTTTCTACCCTTTTTATTTCCCACCGTGACTAATTTCCAAAGTTCTTGCCCTAGATCGTCCCAGCAAGCTGCAGAAAACAACTGATCGGTGTTTTTTAGGAAACCTCTTTGCTGGCCCCATTCCAGCAAAGTTTCTACTTCTTTTCTTTTTATCTTAATCTCAGTTTGCGCAGCTATCTGCAGAATACGTTTCACCGCCGCCTTTTCCAGTGCCGATACTGCACCCCCCATCCTGCCGTTAATCACGTAGGCCTACGATTCCCATCTCTCTCGAACGGCCCGGCTCACCTCCGCCGGCACGGCAGTCACCCTCGCGTTTTCGTCTGGTCCCCCTTCTTCTCCGTTGCGAAGATCACGTCGGGGTCACCACAATGTTGGGGTCCGCGCGAGGAAGGAACTACAGCACACCAATATGATGCTCTAGTAGTTCACTTTATTTTGGTTAACACACACTTTTATAACCTACATACTCTCTTATGTAACGGTTACACACTAAGCTATTGGCTACAAGTATCGTACACAATCTGGCTGCGTGCCACTTCTACTGTTCTAATTGGATACTTACTATAAACTTAAGCAAGCCACATCCTTATGCTTTCTTGCTATCTCATGCTGTTACATAACAGTGTACTGGTATGTTCTCTCTATAACTTTCCCACGGTCCAGGCCCCTACAACAGGCTAAAATCCAAAGCACAAACTATTATTTCTTTGGGAGGAAAAGATCAAGAAGGGTCTTGGGACAAGCAGGCAATTATCCCTCCACGCATTTTAAACTATATTTTGTCTCCTGAAAATACTAGGAAGACATACACAGAAGAATGCTGCTAAAGACAACCTGAGTTAGGCTAAAACTGGCTACATCCCTTTGTCAGACCCCAAACAACCCAGTTTCCTAAGGGTAGGCTACCATTGAAACGCTTATAACTGAGGGAGTAAAGCATTCAAGAGTTCAATAGAGCTGCTAGGATTTTTACCTCACACTGCAGAGTCATGCCCTTTTGATGTTTATGAGCAAATACAAATATTGCTTAGAAGGCAGGAATTATCCTAAGCTTGGTTTTGAAACAGTTCAAAAATGACTGTTTAGCAGCACAATACTGAGAAAAACAAGGATGACTTGTTGTCACGGTTTAAAGCTGGGCCGGCTATTAAACCTGTGGCAGATGCTCTCTGTTATCCCCCCCCTCCCCCCCAAAGGGAAAGGGAAAGGGAAAAGGGAGAGAGTTCCGGGTTGGAAAGTTAAAACAGTTTTAATAAACTATAATAATGAAAAAGAGTATAATAATAATAATAGAAGTAATCAAATATATACAAATATATATACAAAACCGAGATTGAGCTCCCCTGAAGTCAGCCACGTCACCACCAGCACTGCAGGGCAGGCTCCGGGAAGGCCCAGGCTGGGCCTAGCGACGGTCGAGAGCTGGATTCAGGAACGCACGGATCGGGATCGGGGGCAGCAGGAAAACAGTCGGAGTCCTCCTTGGACACCGGCCATAGCAGAAAGAGCGTGAGACCCTCGTGATCCCCCCGCTTTATACTGAGAATGACGTGTATGGGATGGAATACCCTCGTTGGTCAATTTTGGGTCACCTGCCCTGTCTGCTCCCCCCTGCAGCTGCAACCCCCCTTCGGCTCTTCACTCATAAGCAGTGAGGAATTCAGCAGTGACCTTGGTTTCTCTAAGAACAAGTACAGCAAGAGCCTTTCTGCACAACATCCCTACTGGTGCCTCAGCGATAACTACAAACTTCGAGCGTTATCAGTCCTGGAAGCAGACACTGTCTGTAAAACATGCAGTTAGTTTCAGAAAGTGCAGTTACTTAGAGGAGACTTAGCTGAAAGTAAAAATCACTGAAAGGAAAATTGGCCTGGTTTAGGCCAAACCAGGACACTTGTTCAATTTCTCTTCTGCTTTCTGAGACAGCAGAGAAAAAAGCATTCATTTAGGTTTGTTGGTACTGTACTTAAGTGGTAGTTAACCACTCAAGAACAAGTGATGTCTTTGTAAGACAAAAGAGGCATGGAAACAATTAACACAGAAAACCTCTATTTACCTTTTTTTCTCCTTGCCTTGGTAGACATAAGCCATATTTGCATCGATACTGGAAAAACAGGTGTCCTGGTTTGGCTCAAACCAGGCCAAAGAGTCTTAGAGAACCCAAGGTCACTGCTTACATGTAAAGAGCTGAAGGGGGTTGTACCTGCAGGGAGGAGTGGACGGGGCAGGTGACCCAGGATTGACCGGCAAGGTATTCCATCCCATACATGTCATTCTCACTTTCCTGTTTATCACTAACCCACTGCCTCCTGGAGGTGGGGCCCAGGAGGGAGGGGCCCTCCTGTCTCCCACTGATTGGTACCAGCTTTGCCAAATCTCCTGTTAAAAGCCTGCAGGTGTGATGGCAGTGGAGCTTTTGCATTTTGCCCTCTGCCCGTGCTGGGTGGAGGTACTGCCTTTTCCCCTCTGCCTGTACTGGGGGGAGCAATTCTGCCTGAGGAGGATTTCCAAGCTCTTGATCTTGGTTTTGTACATATTTGTATATATTTGGTTATTTCTATTATTATTGTTATTATATTCTTTTTCATTATTATAGTTTATTAAAACTGTTTTAACTTTCCAACCCATAAGTCTCTCTCCCTTTTCCCTTTCCCTTTCCCTTAGGTGGGGGGGAGAGGGTTAACAGAGAGCATCTGCCACCTGGTTAATAGCTGGCCCAGCTTTAAACCGTGACAGATTTATTGGCGCCCAACGTGGGGCAAGAGAGAAGCTCCAACAGGCTGCTCTGATAAGTTGAATCCTGGCTCTGGTGGGAGGAGACCCGGAGAGCTCAGCTGAGAGAATATCAGATTTCTTCCTTTGAGATTTACAAGGGGTTGGAAAGTTAAAACAGATAGTGAAGATGGTGATGTCATTTTTGAATGCTGTGTTATCTCATCTTTTTATGGAGTTTCTTTCACAATTGAGTATTGCAATGATGCCTTACCTGCCGTGGGCACTGTGTTATTGCTTGCTTCTTATGAATGTTTACATGCAGTTTAGCAGTGGGCGCTGGTCGAAATGTATTGTTTTGGTATGGGGTTTGATACTGATTTATGCTGTGATAAACTGGGCAGTTAATATTCCGATCTCTTATCTCTATGACACAATGATGGGCAGCTTTAATCGCGAATCAGTAGCAGCAACTTCATCTGCACGCTCCAGGCGTCCTTTAGCTGATTCTGTTAATGATTACACTTCCAGTTTTACTTTGGGAAATAGTACCTTCTCCTTTTCTGCCAAGCTGATTCCACTAGATTTTGCGAAATTAGGATGGTGCTGTCTAGGTGGCATGTTTTTATTTTTGGTTGTCCTGAATGTGTTTCTGATGTGGGATAAGATTAAATATCGGTGCAGGGACAGTTGTAGGTGTTATGCAGCAGCCTCAGATCCTACAGTGTGTACTGCCGCTACAGCCACTAAACCCACTGAAACCTCGGCAGCCTGTACCACAGCTGCTACACCCCCCAAGATGGCCACTGTAGCTACTCAGACTCTCAGCACTCCCAAGACAGCCACTGCATCTACTCAGACTCCAGCATCTATCGAATCTCTGCCAATTGCTCCTGTAACCAGGAAGAAATACCAAAAGAAATCAGCTCGTGAAGTGAAGGATGATGACTCAGAGCCTTCTAAGGCAGAGCCATCATATGACCCAGGTGAGGGCCCTTCTCAGGCAGAGTTAGGGCCTGACACAGATGGGGGTTTCCTCGATCGTCCTTTTAAAGCAGACCCATCACAGAAGAAAGGTCCTTCTAAAGCAGAACTATCACAAGAGGACTCGGACGTAGAGATAACCTACCACTCCTTATCCCTGAAGGACCTGAGAAATATAAGGAAAGACTTCAGCCGTTATGATGGTGAACCTATTATTACCTGGTTGCTCCGATGCTGGGATAATGGGGCAGACAGCATGCAATTGGATGGCAGAGAAGCCAGACAGTTGGGATCCCTGTCCAGAGATGGTGGTATTGATAAAGCGCTCGCAAGAAAGTCAAACACTGTCAGTCTCTGGAGGCGACTCTTGTCAGCTGTAAAGAGCAGGTATCCCTATAAAGATGATGTTATGAGCCACCTAAGCAAATGGACCACTATAGAAAAAGGTATTAACTACCTTAGAGAACTGGCTGTGCAAGAGATCATTTATAGACACCCACGGGACATTGTAGATCCTGTAGATCCTGATGAAGTGGAATGCAACCGATCCATGTTCCGGAAGGTTGTGAAGAATGCTCCACCGACATATACCCATACATTGTCAATATTAGTATGGGGAGAAGATGATATGGCACATTCTACTGTGGGCGAAATGGCTAACTGTATGCGACAGTATGAAGATAGTATTTCTTCCCCACTGCAGGCACGCATCTCGGCTGTGGAAAAACTGACTAAGGAGAACAAGGACTCATTTAAACAACTGTCAGACAAACTGTCCATGATCGAGAATAAACTTGACTCTCTACCTACACAGGCGCGCGTTGCAGCTGTTAGGAGAAAACGCTCTCCTACAGGACCAGCTCAAAGGAAACAGAACACATCACGAGGTATCCTGTGGTTTGCCCTGCGTGGTTACGGGGAGGATATGAGCAGATGGCATGGACAACCTACCAGTACCCTACAGGCACGAGTACGTGAGTTGCAAGCTAAAAGAAATACCAGAGAGAATTTTTCTAGGAGGATGGCTGCTCCAGTTACCAGTGAGCAGGACCCCAGTCAGGGGAGATGGGCCTCAAATCACTTTTTCCCAAGTGTGAATAGGAGAAATGAAGGTCCAGTTCCTGTGAGCAGCATGAATCCATTTCTTAATTAGGGGGGCCCTGCCTCCAGCCAGGTGGAGGAGAGGGACAACCGGATTTATTGGACTGTGTGGATTCGATGGCCTGGCACATTAAAACCACAAAGGTATCGAGCCCTGGTAGACACTGGTGCACAGTGCACCCTAATGCCATCGGATCATAAAGGGGCAGAATCTATCAGCATTTCAGGAGTAACAGGAGGATCTCAAGTGTTATCTGTATTGGAGGCCGAAGTGAGCCTAACTAAAAATGAATGGAAAAAGCACCCCATTGTGACTGGCCCAGATGCTCCGTGCATCCTTGGCATAGACTACCTCAAGAGAGGGTATTTTAAGGACCCAAAAGGGTACAGATGGGCCTTTGGTATAGCAGCTGTAGAGACTGAGGACATTAAACAGCTGTCTACCTTGCCTGGCCTCTCAGAAGATCCTTCTGTTGTGGGGTTGCTGAAGGTTGAAGAACAACAGGTGCCAATTGCTACTACCACGGTGCACCGACGACAATATCGCACCAATCGAGACTCCCTGATCCCCATTCATAAACTGATTAGACAATTAGAAAATCAAGGAGTGATTACCAAGACTCGCTCACCCTTTAATAGTCCTATATGGCCAGTGCGAAAGTCTGATGGAGAATGGAGATTAACTGTGGACTATCGTGGCCTAAATGAAGTTACGCCACCGCTGAGTGCTGCTGTGCCAGACATGCTAGAACTTCAATACGAACTGGAGTCAAAGGCAGCCAAGTGGTACGCCACCATAGACATTGCTAATGCATTTTTCTCTATTCCTTTGGCACCAAAGTGCAGGCCACAGTTTGCTTTTACCTGGAGAGGTATCCAGTACACCTGGAATCGACTGCCCCAGGGGTGGAAACGCAGTCCTACCATTTGCCATGGACTGATCCAGACTGCACTAGAAAAGGGTGGAGCTCCAGAACATTTACAATACATTGATGACATCATTGTGTGGGGTGATACAGCAGCAGAAGTTTTTGACAAAGGGGAGAAAATAATCCAAATTCTTCTGAAAGCTGGTTTTGCCATAAAAAGGGGCAAGGTCAAGGGACCTGCCCGGGAGATCCAGTTTTTAGGGATTAAATGGCAAGATGGGCGTCGCCAGATCCCGATAGAGGTGATCAACAAAATAACAGCAATGTCCGCACCAACTAACAAAAAGGAAACACAAGCCTTCTTAGGTGTTGTGGGTTTCTGGAGAATGCATATTCCAGATTACAGCCAGATTGTACGCCCTCTTTATCAAGTGACCAGAAAGAAGAATGATTTTCAGTGGGGCCCTGAACAACGACAGGCTTTTGAACAGATTAAACAAGAGATTGTGCATGCAGTAGCCCTTGGACCAGTCCGTACGGGACAAGATGTTAAAAATGTGCTCTACACCTCAGCTGGGGACAATGGTCCTACCTGGAGCCTCTGGCAGAAAGTGCCAGGGGAGACTCGAGGTCGACCCCTAGGATTTTGGAGTCGAGGATACAAGGGCTCTGAGGCCAATTACACTCCAACTGAAAAAGAGATACTGGCAGCATATGAAGGAGTTAGAGCTGCTTCAGAGGTAATTGGTACTGAAGCACAACTTCTCCTAGCACCTCGACTACCAGTACTAGGCTGGATGTTCAAGGGTAAGGTTCCCACTACCCATCATGCAACTGATGCGACGTGGAGTAAATGGATTGCATTAATTACGCAGAGGGCTCGAATAGGAAACCCTAATCGCCCAGGAATCTTAGAAGTGATCATGGACTGGCCAGAAGGCAAAGACTTCGGAATGCCACCAGAAAAGGAGGTGACACGTGCTGAAGAAGCCCCACCATATAATGAACTACCAGAGGATGAGAAGCAGTATGCCCTGTTCACCGATGGATCCTGCCGTCTTGTAGGAAAGCATCGGAAGTGGAAAGCTGCTGTATGGAGTCCTATACGACGAGTCACAGAAGCCACAGAAGGACAAGGTGAATCAAGTCAATTTGCAGAAGTAAAAGCCATCCAGCTGGCTTTAGACATTGCTAAACGAGAAAAGTGGCCAAGGCTGTATCTTTATACTGACTCATGGATGGTGGCAAATGCCTTGTGGGGGTGGTTAAAGCAGTGGAAGCAAAACAACTGGCAGCGCAAAGGGAAACCTATTTGGGCTGCTGAATTGTGGCAAGATATTGCTGCTCGGCTAGAGAAACTAGTCGTGAAGGTACGTCATGTAGATGCTCACGTACCTAAAAGTCGGGCAACTGAGGAACATCGAAACAACCAACAAGCGGATCAAGCTGCTAAAGTGTTCCAAATAGATTTGGACTGGGAACACAAAGGTGAACTATTTTTAGCTCGGTGGGCTCATGACACTTCAGGTCATCAAGGGAGAGATGCAACATACAGATGGGCTCGTGACCGAGGGGTGGACTTAACCATGGACTCTATTGCACAGGTTATCCATGATTGTGAAACATGCGCCGCAATTAAGCAAGCCAAACGGTTAAAACCTTTGTGGTATGGGGGACGGTGGTTGAAATATAAATATGGGGAGGCCTGGCAAATTGACTACATCACACTCCCTCAAACCCGCCAGGGTAAACGCTATGTGCTTACCATGGTGGAGGCGACCACCGGATGGTTGGAAACATACTCTGTGCCCCATGCCACTGCCCGGAACACTATTCTGGGCCTCGAAAAGCAAATCTTGTGGCGACATGGCACGCCAGAGAGAATTGAGTCGGACAATGGGACTCATTTCAAAAACAGTCTCACAGACAACTGGGCCAAAGAGCATGGCATTGAATGGGTATATCACATCCCCTATCATGCACCAGCCTCTGGGAAAATTGAACGGTATAATGGGCTGTTAAAAACTACCCTGAAAGCAATGGGGGGTGGAACCTTTAAAAACTGGGATAAACATCTGGCACAAGCTACCTGGTTAGTTAACACCAGGGGATCTATCAATCGAGCTGGCCCTGCTCAGTCAGACCTTCTACATACAGTAGAAGGAGATAAAGTCCCGGTGGTGCATGAAAGGAATCTATTGGGAAAAACTGTCTGGATTCTTCCTGTAACGGGCAAAGGTAAACCCATTCGTGGGATTGCTTTTGCTCAGGGACCTGGATGTACTTGGTGGGTGATGTTGCAAGATGGTGAAGTCCGATGTGTCCCTGAAGGTGATCTGATTCTGGGTGAGACTACTTAATTCTGAACTGTATGTTGTTACTGCATAAGTGTCTTTTAGGTTAAGACAGTGGTGATGAGACCGGAGCTAGCTTCATCAAGTGGCGTCCAGTAACCTCCTCGAGTCTGACATCTTTAACCTGCAACCCGTGGGCACGAACCATGACAAAAGAGAGACTGCTAGCCAGAAAGACTGCTGAGAGACTGCTAACCAGATGGAAACCCACAATCCTGAACCAAATGAACTTGATGGACTTTTCGCATAAAGATGAATCATAGACTAGTGATATGTATATATATATTTGAAAATGAAAAGGTACTGGTGATCTGAGTATGACATGAATGGTATGGAATAAGGGGTGGAATGTCCTGGTTTGGCTCAAACCAGGCCAAAGAGTCTTAGAGAACCCAAGGTCACTGCTTACATGTAAAGAGCTGAAGGGGGTTGTACCTGCAGGGAGGAGTGGACGGGGCAGGTGACCCAGGATTGACCGGCAAGGTATTCCATCCCATACATGTCATTCTCACTTTCCTGTTTATCACTAACCCACTGCCTCCTGGAGGTGGGGCCCAGGAGGGAGGGGCCCTCCTGTCTCCCACTGATTGGTACCAGCTTTGCCAAATCTCCTGTTAAAAGCCTGCAGGTGTGATGGCAGTGGAGCTTTTGCATTTTGCCCTCTGCCCGTGCTGGGTGGAGCTACTGCATTTTCCCCTCTGCCCGTGCTGGGTGGAGGTACTGCCTTTTCCCCTCTGCCTGTACTGGGGGGAGCAATTCTGCCTGAGGAGGATTTCCAAGCTCTTGATCTTGGTTTTGTACATATTTGTATATATTTGGTTATTTCTATTATTATTGTTATTATATTCTTTTTCATTATTATAGTTTATTAAAACTGTTTTAACTTTCCAACCCATAAGTCTCTCTCCCTTTTCCCTTTCCCTTTCCCTTAGGTGGGGGGGAGAGGGTTAACAGAGAGCATCTGCCACCTGGTTAATAGCTGGCCCAGCTTTAAACCGTGACAACAGGGGATATTGTAACACTCGTCAGTCGCTGAGGAGAGCTGTTCCGGAGCTGGCCCGTCCCGCAGTGGAGCAGCAGATCTTGGCGCACAGGGGCTTTTCCTGAGGTAAGGAAACGCCAGGGCAGCAGGGAGAGCCGCCAGGAGCCGGCAGCTCTCGCGGAGAGTCGCTGACGAGGTGGGGGCATTGCCAGAGCAACCGCGGCCCCTCCTACAAAAGGCGGCCTTGGGAGCACCAGCGACCAGGAGCGCCGCACGGCAGTTTGGACGGGAGGGCGGCACAGGGCAAGCGCAGACTCCCTACCTGACCCTCAAGGCAGAATGGTGGGCACTTGCCTGAGAGCAAGGGCTGCAGCTTCCGCTTGGGGATCTGCACCATCGACCCCAGTGGTGACAGATGCCTCCACCCAGACAGAGCTGCTGAAGGGAGAGGCTGCAGCACAGACCTCAGGCTGCTGTAAGTGCCTTGATCTTTTGCCTGGGGCAGGGACAGGCAGCACACCTGCCTGCACAAGGTGTGCCCAGGTGGAGGACCTCCTGCAGCAGGTGGCTGAGCTGCAGGAGGCAGTGAGGAGGCTGTGTGACATCAAGGAGGCTGAAAAGGAGTTGGAAAATGGGGTCCAAGTGCAGTCTGCAGTGGCCCTGCAGTCCATGGCCAAACAGCCGAAAACCCCCCCAGTGGCACACACAGAGGGAATGGGGGATAAAACTGCAGAAGAATGGAAGGTTGCAAAGGCAAGGACCAGCAGGATGAAGAGACTTTCCCCAAAGCCTGAGGTGCCCTTGCAGAACCCCCTACCAGCGCACACAGAAGGAAGGGGGGATAAAACTGCAGAGGAATGGAAGGATGCAAAGGCAAGGACTAGCAGGAGGAAGAGACTTCCCCTGAAGCCTGAGGTGCCCTTGCAGAACCGCTTCACTCCTCTGCAGTCTGAGGAGGAAAGACCTGTCACATCAGGAGAGATGCTGGAGCCCAGTAAGGCAGCCCAGTGTGCTCCCCATATAAAGACCAGTGCTACCAAGAAAAAGCGACAGGTGACAGTGGTAGGCAAATCTCTACTGAGATGCACAGAGGCGCCCATCTGCCAACCTGATGCGCTCTCTAGAGAGGTGTGCTGCTTACCGGGGGCTCGCATCAGGGATGTCATGGAGAGACTACCGAGCCTAGTACAGCCCACGGACTATTACCCACTGCTGCTGTCTCACATGGGCACCAGTGATACAGCCAAGAGCAGTCCGAGGCGTATCTAGAAGGACTACAGAGCCCTGGGAGCAGTGGTAAAGGACTCTGGGGCCCAGGTAGTTTTATCATCAATCCTCTTGGTCAAAGGGAAGGGGATTGAAAGGGACATTCGAATTAGGCAAATCAACACATGGCTACAGGACTGGTGCCACAGCCAGGGGTTTGGCTACTTAGACCATGGGACTCGTTTCGAGAAACCTGGTCTACTGGCAGCTGATGGGGTCCACCTGTCAGAGAAGGGGAAGCTCATCTTGGGTCATAGGCTTGCCAAGCTGGTGAAGAGGGCTTTAAACTAGAGTTGCCAGGGGAGGGGAACCTCAGTCCATCCCAATTCAGCCAGTTTGATGTCAGGGCCAGCAATAGGTGCTCAGGGCCTGGAGAAGGATGGCAGGTCAGTAGGAGAGCGCCGGAAGAGCAGCGGAAAGGAATTTAAGCCAGTAAGTCAGCTTCGTCGGGGGCCCAACTGAAATGCCTCTATGCAAACGCAGGGAGCATGGGGAACAAACAAGAGGAGCTAGAGATGTGCACATACATGCAAGGCTATGACCTTATTGGCATCATGGAGATGTGGTGGCACAGCTCTGATGACTGGAGCATTGGAATGGAAGGATACAGGCTTTTTAGGAAGGAGGCAGGGGAGATGAGGAGGGGGTGTTGCCCTCTATGTCAATGACCAGCTGGAGTGCATGGAGCTCTGCTTGGGGATGGAGGAGAAGGAGCTGACTGAGAGCTTATGGGTCAGGATTAAAGGGAAGGCAGGGACAGGTGACATTATAGTGGGCATCTGCTACAGGCCACCTGACCAGGAGGACCGAGGGGATGAGGCCCTTTATAGACAGATAGAAGTAGCCTCATGTTCACAGGCCCTGGTCCTCATGGGGGGCTTCAACCACCCCAATATCTGTTGGAAGGACAACACAGCAGGGCACAAGCAATCCAGGAGGTTCCTGGAATGCATTGATGATAACTTCCTTCCCCAAGTGATAGAGTAGCTGACGAGGAGAGGTGCCATGCTGGACCTTGTTCTCACCAACAAGGAGGGGCTGGTGGGGAATGTGAAGCTCAAGGGCAGCCTTGGCTGCAGTGACCATGAAATGGTGGAGTTCAAGATCCATAGGGCAGCGAGGAGGGCATAGAGCAAGCTCACCACCCTGGACTTCAGGAGAGCAGACTTTGACCTCTTCAGGGACCTGCTTGGTAGATATCCTGCTTGGGATAAAGCCCTGGAGGGAAGAGGGGCCCAAGAAAGCTGGTTAGTATTCAAGGACCACCTCCTCCAGGCTCAGAAGCAATGCATCCCAACAAAGAGGAAGTCAGGAAAAAACGCCAGGAGGCCTGCATGGATGAACAAGGAGCTCCTGGATAAACTCAGGCATAAGAAGGAAGCCTACAGAGGGTGGAAGCAAGGACAGGTAGCCTGAGAGGAATAGAGAGAAATTGTCTGAACAGCCAGGGATCAGGTTAGGAAAAAGCCCTGATAGAATTAAATTGGGCCAGGGATGTCAAGGGCAAGAAGAAAAGCTTCTATAAGTACATTGGTGAAAAAGGAAAACTAGGGAAAATGTGGGCCAGAAGGAAATGGGAGACCTAGTTACCCAGGATATGGAGAAGGC
This sequence comes from Nyctibius grandis, assembly GCF_013368605.1. Taxonomy (NCBI): domain Eukaryota; kingdom Metazoa; phylum Chordata; class Aves; order Nyctibiiformes; family Nyctibiidae; genus Nyctibius; species Nyctibius grandis. The sequence continues at coordinate 863,053 of NW_027167472.1, forward strand.
TGAGGTAGTCAATGACTTTTTTGCCTCAGTCTTTATCTGCAAGTGCTCTAGCCACACTGCCCAAGTCGCAGAAGGCAGAGGCAGGAACTGGGAGGATAAAGAACCACCCACTGTAGGAGAAGATCAGGTTTGAAACCATCTGTCCTGGTTTCATTGGGATTTTGTTTCAGTTTGTGACCAGCCTTGGTAAGCAAGGCCCTTAGCAGTTAAATCCAGGGTAGCTGACCCAAGCTGGCCCACAGGTGTATTCTATATCATTAACATCAAGTTCACTATAAAAGAGAGGGTTTGCTAGCAAGAGCTGGGGCTTTTTCATACTCTCCTTGTCTTTCTTCTTCTTTCTTGCTGTGATTCCTGGAGCAACCTGCCAGTGATCTGTGGATGAGTATACTGTTGTCTGTCTTGTGTTGTTATTTATATTGATTTTCTTAATTTCATTAAATCTGGTTAACTTCATCCCACGAGTCTCCCTCTCTTTTTCCCAATTCCCTTCCTCATTTGGGGAAGGGACATTGGGTGATAGAAAAACTGCTATTGTTTAGCTTTGGGCGCGGGCTAAATGAAGACACATTCAAAAATTTGTATACAGATTTTTCTCTACCATCCTTCCAGTTTCAAGTTTCAGCAAGAGCTACAAAAGCAGCTGTAGCTGGGGTAAGCTCGCATGGCCGGAGAGAAGTGCAGTAAGAATTTCAGGGTGATTTGAAGAGAGTTTTCTTTCACAGTGCAGTCAAACTTGAGATTCATGTCCTTCACACAGCCAGTCTATGAACTACAGGACAATAAATCAACCAAATCAAAACATAATGTGCAGGGCAGTTGCTGTGTTGCTAGAACACCTCCTCTGGGGTGCAGATGCAAGACATGCAAGGGGTTTTGCAGTAACTTCCAGCCCAGATGATGCACGTGCTCAGAATGGTCCAGAATTATAAAATTGAATCCCATAACACAATACGCTGCTTGGCTTCCTGGCAGCATTAGCAGCGTGCTGTGGGAATCTGCAAAAAAAATTTTGTATACCACCACAACTCAAGGATATTCTTCCTGAAGTTTTAGTTATGCTAGGAGAGAGCTTCTCCACTTTTAATTCAGTAATAGCTAAGGCTGCAGAAAATAACTATGTAAGTGTTAGAAAAAAAATTTAACTGACACAGTTGTTTGAGAATTTCAAATTGGTTAAGGGCTTCCCCTTACAGGAAAGGGGAATGAAAGTTGTTGTGGTTCAGCCTAAAACTCCAGCACAGGTTCCCTTTATCCACCAAAATGTAAGTTCTATCTTAGTACAGAGATTGTTCAACACTTTCCACTCTTAAAACATGTTTTCATTGCTTACAACTTTGCCAAAATAGCAGTTTGGGCTGAAACTTTCCATGCCAGATGCCTGCTGAGGCTGAATTTTCTTGCATGAGTTTCAGCCAATGTCACGGTTTAAAGCTGGGCCAGCTATTAACCAGGTGGCAGATGCTCTCTGTTAACCCTCTCCCCCCCCCGCCAAGGGAAAGGGAAAGGGAAAAGGGAGAGAGACTTATGGGTTGGAAAGTTAAAACAGTTTTAATAAACTATAATAATGAAAAAGAATATAATAACAATAATAATAGAAATAACCAAATATATACAAATATGTACAAAACCAAGATCAAGAGCTTGGAAATCCTCCTCAGGCAGAGTTGCTCCCCCCAGTACAGGCAGAGGGGAAAAGGCAGTACCTCCCCCCAGCACAGACAGAGAGCAAAATGCAGTAGCTCCACCCAGCACGGGCAGAGGGCAAAATGCAATAGCTCCACTGCCATCACACCTGCAGGCTTTTAACTGGAGATTTGGCAAAGCTGGTACCAATCAGTGGGAGACAGGAGGGCCCCTCCCTCCTGGGCCCCACCTCCAGGAGGCAGTGGGTTAGTGATAAACAGGAAAGTGAGAATGACATGTATGGGATGGAATACCTTGCTGGTCAATCCTGGGTCACCTGCCCCGTCCACTACTCCCTGCAGGTACAACCCCCTTCGGCTCTTTACTCGTAAGCAGTGACCTTGGGTTCTCTAAGACTATTTGGCCTGGTTTGAGCCAAACCAGGACATTCCACCCCTTATTCCATACCATTCATGTCATACTCAGATCACCACTACCTTTTCATTTTCAAATATATATATACATATCACTAGTCTATGATTCATCTTTATGCAAAAAGTCCATCAAGTTCATTTGGTTCAGGATTGTGGGTTTGCATCTGGTTAGCAGTCTCTCAGCAGTCTTTCTGGCTAGCAGTCTCTCTTTTGTCATGGTTCGTGCCCACGGGTTGCAGGTTAAAGATGTCAGACTCGAGGAGGTTACTGGACGCCACTTGATGAAGCTAGCTCCGGTCGCATCACCACTGTCTTAACCTAAAAGACACTTATGCAGCAACAACATGCAGTTCAGACTTAAGTAGTCTCACCCATAATCAGATCACCTTCAGGGACACATCGGACTTCACCATCTTGCAACATCACCCACCAAGTACATCCAGGTCCCTGAGCAAAAGCAATCCCACGAATGGGTTTACCTTTGCCCGTTGCAGGAAGAATCCAGACAGTTTTTCCCAATAGATTCCTTTCATGCACCACAGGGACTTTATCTCCTTCTACTGTATGTAGAAGGTCTGACTGAGCAGGGCCAGCTCGATTGATAGATCCCCTGGTGTTAACTAACCAGGTAGCTTGTGCCAGATGTTTATCCCAGTTTTTAAAGGTTCCACCCCCCATTGCTTTCAGGGTAGTTTTTAACAGCCCATTATACCGTTCAATTTTCCCAGAGGCTGGTGCATGATAGGGGATGTGATATACCCATTCGATGCCATGCTCTTTGGCCCAGTTGTCTATGAGACTGTTTTTGAAATGAGTCCCATTGTCCGACTCAATTCTCTCTGGCGTGCCATGTCGCCACAAGATTTGCTTTTCGAGGCCCAGGATAGTGTTCCGGGCAGTGGCATGGGGCACAGCGTATGTTTCCAACCATCCGGTGGTCGCCTCCACCATGGTAAGCACATAACGTTTACCCTGGCGGGTTTGAGGGAGTGTGATATAGTCAATTTGCCAGGCCTCCCCATATTTATATTTCAACCACCGCCCCCCATACCACAAAGGTTTTAACCGTTTGGCTTGCTTAATTGCGGCGCATGTTTCACAATCATGGATAACCTGTGCAATAGAGTCCATGGTTAAGTCCACCCCTCGGTCACGAGCCCATCTGTATGTTGCATCTCTCCCTTGATGACCTGAAGTGTCATGAGCCCACCGAGCTAAAAATAGTTCACCTTTGTGTTCCCAGTCCAAATCTATTTGGAACACTTTAGCAGCTTGATCCGCTTGTTGGTTGTTTCGATGTTCCTCAGTTGCCCGACTTTTAGGTACGTGAGCATCTACATGACGTGCCTTCACGACTAGTTTCTCTAGCCGAGCAGCAATATCTTGCCACAATTTAGCAGCCCAAATAGGTTTCCCTTTGCGCTGCCAGTTGCTTTGCTTCCACTGCTTTAACCACCCCCACAAGGCATTTGCCACCATCCATGAGTCAGTATAAAGATACAGCCTTGGCCACTTTTCTCGTTTAGCAATGTCTAAAGCCAGCTGGATGGCTTTTACTTCTGCAAATTGACTTGATTCACCTTGTCCTTCTGTGGCTTCTGTGACTCGTCGTATAGGACTCCATACAGCAGCTTTCCACTTCCGATGCTTTCCTACAAGACGGCAGGATCCATCGGTGAACAGCGCATACTGCTTCTCATCCTCTGGTAGTTCATTATATGGTGGGGCTTCTTCAGCACGTGTCACCTCCTTTTCTGGTGGCATTCCGAAGTCTTTGCCTTCTGGCCAGTCCATGATTACTTCTAAGATTCCTGGGCGATTAGGGTTTCCTATTCGAGCCCTCTGCGTAATTAATGCAATCCATTTACTCCACGTCGCATCAGTTGCATGATGGGTAGTGGGAACCTTACCCTTGAACATCCAGCCTAGTACTGGTAGTCGAGGTGCTAGGAGAAGTTGTGCTTCAGTACCAATTACCTCTGAAGCAGCTCGACTGTTTGAGCCAAACCAGGCCAGCCAAACAGTTTCAATGTTTTAGAAAGTGAAGCTACATTTTTCAGCATTAAAAGCTTATTATGACCTGTTCTTCAAGAAGGAAAGACATTCCTGTCAAATTTCAAATGCCTATTAGCTTGATAGAGCATTGAGGGGTGCACATCTACCCTGATTTGGCAGTTGCAAGCCTTTCTGAAATTTGTCTAGCAACTCTAGATTGTCTCATGCTCTACTGACTGAGCTAGCCAGGTGTCCTGGTTTCACTGGGATTTGGTTTCATTTTGTGGCCAGCCATGGTGATCAAGGCCCTCAGCAGTTAAATCTGGGGCAGCTGACCCTGGCAGGCCCACAGGTGTATTCTATAACATTGACACCAAGATCACTATAAAAGAGAGGGTTTGCGGGGATGGGGTTTCATGCTCTCCTTACTGCTCTTCCCTTCTCACTGTTTGTTGTGATTCCTGGAGTAACTTGCCAGTGATCTGTGGATGAGTATATTTTTGTCTGTTTTGTGTTGTTATTTATATTGATTTTCTTCATTTCATTAAATCTGGTTAGCTTCATCCTATGAGTCTCCCTCTTTCTTTTTTTTTTTTTTTTTTCCCCCCAATTCCCTTCCTCATTTGGGGAAGGGACACTGGGTGAGAGAAAAACTGCTATTGTTTAGCCCTGGGTGCGGGCTAAACGAAGACACCAGGCTTGCTCAATAAATACACACAAACAATAACAACAACCACACCATGGCAGGAGATTTGGTGGGCTGAAAGAATGAAGTGAGCTGGAAGAAGATGGAGAGTCTGGATCAGGGAGACAAGACTCACTGATCAAGAAACAGATAGGGGCTGTCTAGGGGACACCCCAACCACCTAACTCAGGGAGAGCAACTGGGTGTTAATGACAAGAGATGAAAAGCACCTAGAAGTATACAGAATTTATTTTGCACAAGCAACCTCAAATCCTCATTTCCTTACCTTTTAAAACTCTGTGTGACAGCATTCTTAGAGCTCCCTCATTCTGCATCTGCAGTACTACTTAAAAATGTCCACACACACACTATTGTGAAGAGTGAAATTAGATGTTATAGCTGAGCCAGACTAGCAGGGATTCCTTGGAGGCTAAACCTGACCTTTGTCTCCCCATTCCCGGCTTGTAGGTAGATTAGGGTATGGTGACCGGAAAAGCTCGGGCTGTAACGGAAAGGTAGGCGTGGCGAAAGGAGCAGGAAGTGCAAGTATCGCCCAAATTCGTACGAGACAAGACGACTATATAAGGCTGTTGCGCAGTTAAATAAACGCCATTTGTTGCATCCTCACATTGGTGTCTGTGCTCAATGGCCCTGGGGTGCGGATAGCCTCAGGCCAGCCAGCAACCGAATGGAGCTTGCTGCAGACAAGCGGCAACAAACGGTGACCCCGACGTGATTGCTGGGCTGGCGGACCGCAGGCGGTCGGAGTGGGTTCGCGAACCATGGAAGCCTTGATAAAGGTGATTTCATTACTGGGCAGGTAATTTAAGATTTCTGTGAAATCGAAAGACGTAGCCCAGTGTGTGGACCATCTCGTTAAGGAGGGAGCGGTGGCAGGACCGGCTGATTGTTTACAGATGAGTGCCTGGGAGCGGTGCTCGATGCAGCTCGCTGAGCGAGCTATGGCAGCGGGTTCTGCCAAAGAATTAAAAACATGGGGAGTTATCTTGCGGCTGCTACGGGCTGCGCGGGAGGACCGGGCGACATGGGATGCGGCTTGGGCGTGTTTACATGGGGTCTACCCTGACCAAGACAGAAGTGACAGTGGTGAAACTCCTCCAACATATACTCTCTGAGAGAGGAATTAAATACGACGAAGCTGTGTTAAAGCAGTTACTGTTTTGGGCAAAAGATAAAGGACATTTTACAACCTTTAATGATGTCTTTGAAGTACCTTTATGGGAGAAGATTGGTGACTCTCTCTGGAATGCAGTGTCAAGTGGTGATAAGGAAGCCTTTAAATTGTCTGCTACATGGAGGCTGGTTAGCGAAGCGTTAAAAGGAATAAAAGCAGAGAGAGAAGTCACACATACAGCTTTTATGGCTTTAGGACCGCAGACGTCTACTACCCCCTCACTGTTTGCGGGACCAACACCTCCCACGGCCCTGGTGGCTGTACCGGTGGCAGCTCCTTTATCGCCGTCGATACGGACGGCTCCGAAAAAAGCTGAGGAGCGGGGAGCGAGTAAAATAGATACAGATCCATTAGAACCGGTAGTGCGCCCTAAAACACGAACTCGATTTGAACTAATTGATTCAGATGCTGAACAGGAGACTTGGCCAAAACCCCCTCCGAAACCCCCTCCTCCTCTCATTGATCTCTCTACGGATGAGGCTGAGCAGGAGGACAAGAAGGAGGGTAAACCTGCTTCGTATGCACCTTTACCGGATTCGACATTTACGGAGTCAGCAGTACCAGAGTCACAAGGACTTAAAGGACCGTTACCATCACGAAATGGACACAAACTTGACATGACAGAGCTTGGTAGACGACTGGAAGAATTAAAGACGGAATTGCAGCAGCATCGTTCAGCCAACGCCTTGGGACACGTGACTATGTCTCCCCCAAAACCCCCCTCTGTGTTCGGGACAAGTATTAGGGCCACCTCAACCTCCTTTGCAATTCCCTACTCCACCTTTAGATCAGGGCGGGGGGGGAGGTTTGCGTCCATCTGGTAATGTGGGAGGTGAGGGAGAGGGTCAGCGTCCGCCCGCGTATATAGGGGAAGTGGGGGGAGGTGAGGGAGGAGTGAAATGGAAAGGGGTCATTCGAGATGCGTTATTAGAAGGAGTTATAATTCCACAAGCATATTCAGTGATTCTGGGTGCGGGTCCTGAGGGAGGAAATATTTGGCAACTGTTGGACTGGAGGGTTGTGGGAGAAGCATTGCCACTACAGTTAGCGAGAGACAACACAGATGAGGATTGCAGGAAAGTTATTGCAGGGATGGCAAATTGTAACCTCACCTTAACTGAGCTAATGGATGCTTGTGAGAAAGTAGGAACCACCACATTTCAGATGGAGCATTTAGCAAAAACTTTTGCGGCGGCAGTTAAGGTAGTTCATCGTTGTTATACATGCGAACAGGAAGGTCACTTTAAGAAAAACTGCCTTAAGAAGTCGAAGCTGAGTGGGAGAGATAACTCTGTTTTGATGTGTCATTGCTGTGGGAAGCTGGGGCATTTTGTGAAGCTGTGCAGGTCTAAGTATAATGCTCAAGGTCAGCTGATAACAACCAGCTGCAGAGTGCAGGGAAACTGGAGAAAGAACGCGTGGAGGAACTGTGTGCTGACACAAATGAATCTTCCCAACCAGTTCCAGGCCTAAGCAGTCAACTCGCAGCCCGAACCGCAGGGAGCGCAGGACTGGTGTTTCCACGCAGGGTTAACCTGCGCGGCTGCCAAGCCTTGGACCTGTGGCAAACAGCCGTTGTGGAACGAGTACAGATGTGGGACATAAGGCTCAAGTTATGGCTGCGGCCGTACTTGGGGCTTGCGTCGTCACAGTTGCAGCCTCTATTCCAATTGTTAGCAGGGGACACAACTTTAACAGCACCACGACAGACTACTGCAGAGGTACAGCAACTGATTACAGAAGTAGAAAGCAGGCTACATTCCAAATTTGTACATCGTATTGATTTGAATTAGGAAATACAAATTATCACTTTGTTTGATAGGCAAATTCCGTATGCAATAATTGGTCAATGGAATTCAGAATAATCAAATTCGTTACATATATTGGAATGGCATGATTGCAGAGCTATTGGCACAGATTATCATCAAAGGACGGATGCGATGTCGGGAGCTTGTGGCCAGAGATCCTGCATCACTAACCGTTCCTATTGCAGCTCAATATTTTGAGTGGTGTATGGCTAATAGCTTTGCTTTGCAAATAGCCATGGAGAATTTCTCGGGACAGGTTGTTTACCACTTGCCCTCCCATCCTGTTGTAAAATTGAGTGCGGAACTTCCAATTGCCACAGGAGTGTGGTGCGCAGACACTCCTGTGGATGGAATTACCATTTTTACGGATGGATCTGGGAAAACAGGCAAGGTGGGCCTTGTCTGGTATTCTGACGGCAAGTGGGAATCTATGGTAGTACAACAAAAGGGTTTATTGCAGAAGGCAATGCTCGACCAGACTAGACATTACCGGACTAGACATTACTGGACTAGACCCAGATTATATCTATTTACTTATCAGGAAGGAATATCTACAGTGGTTAACAATTAGTCAACTATTTTTCAAGTGGCCTTACAGGACTTTACTGGACAATTGTTAACACATTTGCCAAAAGATAAAAAGTTACAGTTTATTTACAAACAGGATTGGGAGGAATAACCTATCAGATCAGATATACCTGTGACTGGACTGTTTTTACTGATGAAGGGAAGCGATCACATTCAGCAGTTATTACCTGGCAAGAGGATGGACAATGGAAACATTGCAAATTCTCAGGACAAACTGAGGACTCATTGCAGACACTTGAACTTTTTGCAATATACCAGGTCTTTATAAAATGGAAGGACTTACCTGTAAATATTGTAACAGACTCTCTTTATGCAGCAGGCATTGTAAATCGAATTGAAAGAGCTTTTACACGACCAGTGAAGAATATGCGACTTTACACCATTTTGCTACAGTTGCATCAGGCAATAAACCTCAGGGAGGTACCTTATTTTGTCACTCACATTCGTAGTCATCAATTTGATCAAAATTTGAGCATTGGAAATAATAAAGCAGACACACTTGTGTTCTATACGCAAATATCACCAAATTTATTTGAACAAGTGCGCCTATCCCATCAATTCTTTCATCAATCAGCGAAAATGTTAGCGAAACAATTTCAGCTCACCATGGCACAAGCACGCGAATTGGTCAGTGCTTGTCCTAGTTGTCAGAAAATTGGCATGGGAATTGGAATAGGGGTAAATCCTCGAGGGTTGAGTGCGTTGCAACTGTGGCAAATGGATGTTACTCACATTGCAGAATTTGGAAGGCTCAAATATGTTCATGTATCTGTTAATACGTTTTCACATGTAATATGGGCAACAGCACAAACTGGGGAAACAGGTCGTCATGTCAAACGACATTTACTTGCTTGCTTTGCGAGTCTTGGGGTTCCACAACAACTTAAGACTGATAATGGACCAGCATACTGTTCACAGATTTTTCGTCAATTTTGACAACTATGGGGTATTACACATATCACTGGGATTCCTCATTCGCCTACGGGTCAGGCGATTGTGGAACGTGCTCATAATACATTGAAACAGCTTCTGCAAAAACAAAAAGGGGGAGAGGAAACTGAACCTTCTGAGAGACTTGCAAAAGCTGTTTATGTACTTAACCATTTAACTTTAGCAGGAGATAAGGAGCGACCCCCAATTGTAATACATTGGGAGGCAGTTCGACAGGGAGCAAGCTATGTGCAAAACAAAGGCAAAGTGTGGTATAGGGAACCAGGTACTAACGAGTGGTTGGGACCAGGGGAACTATTACTAATGGGTCGAGGTTATGCTTCTGTCTCTACAGGCACAGGCGTACGATGGTTTCCGATCAAATGTATTAAACCATATGTGGAGGTGGAATCTAGATCCGGAGATCCGACAGAGAGTAGCAGAAGACAGCAGGGCAATTAGGGATGCAGCAGAAAATAGTTGGCTCAACAAAACATGGGTTGTGTTAAGACAATCATTGAGAAAAGTATATGGAAGTAGTGAGATAATAAATCTAACTACTTCCAAAGGGGGAAATTGATACCGGATGGTTTAGCAACGGTTTAACAAGAGTAGACCTCAGAGTAGGCTCTAAAAGGCCTGCTCTGTGTTACCTTTACACAGAATCAGCTTTCCTGTCAGTAATTTTCCTTTCAGCTAGAATAACAGAGAATAACAGTATGTTCTGAAGCAAACTGCATGTTTTGTAGATAGAGTTTACTTATGGGAACGTTTATAATAGGCATTATCCTACTTGTGTTACCCTGTTTGTTTGCATGTTTGCAGAGAACTGTGCAATGAATGGTCAATACAGCCTTTTTGGCACAACAACAGAGAGCAGGATTTATGGGTAACCAAGGCTGGGATTCTCTGACCGGGCTCTGCGAGACACAGGGAACCAGGTTCAATTAAGAAACAAAGACAAAAAGGACAGGACAGGACATAGCTCGTTCAAAAAAAAAAGGGGAATTTGTGGGGTTCCCATGGGACAATGGTGGGAACGAGGTACTGAACGAGCTATGTCCAGGGGGTGGTAATGGGGTGGTGATGAACTAGCCAATCATAATACAGAACAAGGGCCTTAGCTATGAGACCAACAAGATATGGGGGAAGTTGAGGACCTTGGCTATGAGAAAAATAAGATATGGGGAAGCTGAAAAATAAGAAAGAATGCAGCACCTGTGAGATATAACTTTTTAGCATAAGCCAATCAGAACTAATATAGAGGTGTGTGAACAAACCATACTAACCAATCATAATAGAAATGACACATACATGGAGTGTACCCTCAATAGAATAGTATAAATGTACCCTCAGATACGAAAATAAACGAGATCTGCTTAACAAAAAAAAAAAGGTTCACCTCAGATGGTAGAATTACGAGCTGTATTAGAAGTATTTCAAAATTTTCCCATTCCCTTTAATTTGCTTACTGATTCAGCATATGTAGCTGGCATTGTAAAGCAATTGCATAGATCTGTTATAGAGCATACAGGTAATCAGTGTGTTTTTGCATTGCTGCGAGCTTTGTGACAAGAAATTCAAATCCGAACTGCATTGTTTTATGTTTTACATGTAAGAAATCATACTAATTTGCCTGAGTTTATTACGGAAGGCAATGCGATGGCAGACAAAGCAGCGAATAAGATATGGACACTATCTGAAGCCAAAGATCTCCACGGCTTTCTGCATATCGGAGCACGAGCGCTCGCAAAACGCTGTGGCATCCCTCTCACGCAGGCTCGAGAGGTTGTTGCGACCTGCCCGTACTGTCAGCGTTCACAGTTATGGAGTGTTGGGGTCAACCCCCGTGGACTGAAGCCTAACGGCATATGGCAGTCAGACTTCACCCTATGTCCTCAGCTCAGACCTCAACCATGGCTGGCAGTCACAGTGGACACTTACAGTATGATGATTGTGGCCACCCCGCATCGGAAACAAACAGCACGCTCCATTCAGCTACATTGGAATCTTGCAATCGCTTGGCTAGGCCTACCTGTCGAGATCAAAACTGATAATGGCCCCTGTTTTATTGCTCATACTACACGTCAGTGGCGTCAACGGTGGGGTATCACGCTCAAACACGGCATTCCGTATAATTCTACCGGGCAGGCCATTGTAGAGCGCGCTAATCAGACGCTAAAACACAGAATTAAGATTCTTGGGGAGGGGGAAGGATTCCCAGACGTAATTCCTGTCAACTACCAATCTCACATTTTACATCGCGCTCTTTATTCTTTAAATCATTTTGCCCGGGGAGACCAAGAGCGTGCCCCAATTGAGCGACATTGGGGTCCAGGGGTGCCAGAAGTGGGCCCCCCAGTCAAGGTTCGGTTCCCTGGGACAGCGGAGTGGGAAACAGGTTGGGAGCTGCTACATCACGGGAGGGGGTATGCCGCCATCAAACGGGATGATGTTATACAGTGGGTCCCTACACGCTGTTTGCGCCCTGATTTAAAACAAAACCTCAACCTGAAGTAATATGCATGCTGTCCGAGCTTTATGTTTTGCAGGAGTACCTGTGGGGGAAGCCGAAACAGCACCAGCCTCGACCTTCAGACGTGAGGAGTCATGACAGTACAGAGGGTCTGGTGAAGCGGCGGGGCGCCAAGAACGATGAGGAGCGGCGACCGTTGCTGAGTGAAACAAAAGCTTTGAACAATGCGCTCATGATTAGCTTGCTTTTGCTTTGCGTCACAGGAACTGCAGGGGAATCCTACTGGAGAACCTGGGCTCGGGTACATAACCAGACATGGTACTGTCTCCCCCTATCTATAGATACACCATCACAACCTTGTTATATGTTTGTTGCCTTAACTGCGAATAACACAAGTCCTCGGTGTCCGTTGATACCGAAAACCTTCCGTTTTGCGGGATGTTGTATCCGCCAGTTACGCTTGCACTTTGACGCAAGGCACCAGAATCAGCGATACGCTTTACTTTGCATGACTTGAATCATGGGGAGGGGGAAATGTAGGTAGATTAGGGTACGGCGACCGGAAAAGCTCGGGCTGTAACGGAAAGGTAGGCGTGGCGAAAGGAGCAGGAAGTGCAAGTATCGCCCAAGTTCGTACGAGACAAGACGACTATATAAGGCTGTTGCGCAGTTAAATAAACACCATTTGTTGCATCCTCACATTGGTGTCTGTGCTCAATGGCCCTGGGGTGCGGATAACCTCAGGCCAGCCAGCAACCGAACGGAGCTTGCCACAGACAAGCGGCAACACCGGCTACATTTTCTTTCCACTTTTCTCAACCATTCTGGTGGCCACTAGGTCCCTCCATGGGGCGATTTAATCCATCAACCCAGAAAAAAAGTTAACCCAGAAGAGAGGGGGAGGAAAAAAACCCCAGGAAACAACCACACAGGCATTTTCTAAGTGAGCAAGTTGAAGGGGCTCCCAGTGAAGATGAGAAGCATCCCAGCTGGCAGTAGGAAGGGGGCAGGACCACACAACAGGGAGTGGGTGGGGAGGAGAGCAAGACCTCCCCCTTCTTTTCAGATAATGGCCTTCAGCATCACAAGTTAAAGGATATTTATTACAAAAATTACAGCATGACATATCAAAGCTTTAGAAGCAAGAATGCTGTTGGCTTACCTAAAGCTAAGCCATTATTTCTGTTTACAGACAAGCAATGTTTCACAAAAATCACTTAAATCTCCCCATGGATTACGGCCCCTAGAAACAGAAGCTTCTTCCAGAAAACCCAACAAAACTATTGGTATTTCTTTGTTTACAGTCACAACTCTAGAGTCACGCACTGAAATTATTTCACTTCAGCAATGTTTCAGTGACTCACAGGCTGGTATGCAGTATATCCCCCACAAAGAACTCAGCTTTATTATCTCATATCTATGCTGTTTAAAAACAATATAGTTTTATTTAGTCTCTCATTTTTTCTGTAGTTCGGTCACACTGGTCCAATTGTGGGCACCCTGCCCACTTAGAGTTTAAAACTGGAAAAATAATCCTTCTGTTTTCATTAAGTTCTTCCTCCTATACCCATGTTACAACTGAACTTGTATTCAGACACTACACTCCAGACAATGTTTTGGAGAGGCTTTTCCTACGAATTCTTTTCCTAAGCAACAGCCTGCCGACCCTAAACCTTGACAATTCTTGCAAAAATATACATTTAAACCCATCTCAAAAAAAGGGTTGGTGATGCAGAACCCAGTCGTAACGCTTGCGTTTGAAAATAACAGCAGTGAGGTGGTCAGAGAAGCAGCGCCTCTGGCTCTGGACGAAACAGCCCAACTTTCGTTCGGCTCCAACACTGAGCAGGAGGGCTGCTGTGACCAGAGCTGGTGATCCTGGTGCTGGCATACCAGAAACCTCATGGTCTCACCAGCCTGAAGACACCCGTAGGAGAACCCCGGTGCTGGGTGAGACCCCCCAAAGTTTCAAAGAGATATGGGGAGGGCAGATTCCCCTGTGCCATGGGCTCGGTGCAATGATGCTAATTATAAATGTGAAGCTACCGACCATCCTGGAGCATGCAGAAAGTGCACAACTTAATTCTCTAATGGTTTCCTGCAGTTCAGTCCTTATTTTATAGATATACAGATCCATCTGTGGCCTCTTCCCCCTCCATGATCCTCCTGGCCAGAGCTGGGACTGCATCACAGATCTGCAGCGTGAAGCGTCCTGGAGCGGGGAAGGGATTGCCACATAGCTCTCCAGCTACAGACTAGCACCATTCATCACACCAGCTGACAGATTAGGCTTGTGTGCCAGGGAAAAAAGAAAAAGAAACAAAAAATCCACCACACATCGAGTGGCCTGCAGCAAGAATGGAAGATTTTTGCATCACATTCTCCTTCTTATGCTACATTCAGAGCCTTTCTGGCCCAAATTCTCTTCCTGACCTCATCGACCATGACAATTCTCCAAGTCCAGTCTCAAAGCTCATTTTTCTCCAGGGAGCTCAACAGTTAGAAATTGCAGCTACACGTGCACATTTAAAAAAACCCTAACAAACTAAGAAACATGCACAGCCTGTCCAAATAAGCTCTCTGGACTTGAAGGGGGAGGGGGGATAATATCAGGCTTGCTTGTGACAAGCTGTGAGATGACATGCCAAGGTTAGAGGGACAAGGTGCTAGCGAAGGGCACTCAGCCTGTTGCTCTGAGATGTGCTGGCTACACTGCAGCACAGCTGAAGTCTTAAGCAGATGAGCCAGGGGCTCCTGAGGTAATAGGAGACAACAGTGAAACACCAGTGAAATACCTCAAAGGAATTAAGGGGTGTTCCTCTAAGAAGGTGACACGGCCAACGGCCCATCTGAAGTGCCTCTACACAAATGCACGCAGCATGGGCAAAAAAAAAAAAAAAGAGGAGCTGGAAGCCACCACGCTGCTAGAAAGCTATGTCCTAGCTGCCATTACTGAAACTTGGTGGGATGAATCCCATGACTGGAGAGTGGCTATCAGTGGCTACAGGCTGTTCAGAAGGGACAGGCAAGGAAGGAGAGGCAGAGGCTTTGCCCTCTACATCAAGAAATGGATAGATTGTGAAGAGCTGTCCCTGAAGAATAGCCACAAGCAGGTTGAAAGGTTATGGGTAAGAATTAGAGACCGAGGCAACAAAGGGAACCTTGTGGTTGGTGTCTACTACAGGCCGCCCAATCAAGGGGAGCCTATTGACGAAGCCTTCTTACTCCAGCTACAGGAGGCATCGCGCTCGCAGGCTCTCGTCCTGCTGGGGGACTTCAACCACCCCGACATCTGCTGGAAAAGTAGCACGGCGAGCTGTAGGCAATCCAGGAGACTCCTGGAGTGCATTGAGGATAACTTCTTAAGCCAGGTATTAGACAGCCCTACCAGAGGGCATGCGATACTGGACCTGATGGTCACCAACGCAAGTGAGCTAATCAGTGATGTCAAGACTGGGGGCAGCCTGGGCTGCAGTGATCACACACTGGTGGAGTTCGCAGCCCTGAGGGACATGGGACAGGTGAAGAGTAAAGTCAGGACCCTGAATTTTAGGAAAGCAAACTTCTAGCTGTTCAAGGAGTTAGTCAATAGGACCCCCTGGGAAACTGCCCTCAGGGACAAGGGAGCAGAACAGAGCTGGCAGATCTTTAAGGATGCTTTCCATAGAGTGCAAGAGCTCTCGATCCCCAGGTGTAAGAAAGCAGGCAAGGAAGGCAAGAGACCAGCATGGCTGAGTCAAGACCTGCTGCTCAAACTAAAGGGCAAGAAGGAAATGCACAGGCAGTGGAAGCAGGGACACGTATCTTGGGAAGAGTATAGGGACGCTGCCCGGTTGCGTAGGGATGGGGTCAGGAATGCCAAGGTGCAGCTGGAGCTGAACTTGGCAAAGGATGCAAAGAATAATAAGAAGGGGTTCTACAGGTATGTCAGCCAGAAAAGGAAGGTCAAAGAAAGTGTTTCCCGCCTGATGAGCAAGACTGGCAAACTGGTAACAACAGACAAGGAGAAGGCTGATGTGCTCAAAAACATTTGCCTCGGTCTTCACTGGCAACCTTTCTACTGTGAAGAAAATTATCGCTATCCCAGCCAAAACCAGCACAATGGGGACAGACTTTTTAGTAGGGCCTGTAGCAATAGGAGAAGGGGTAATGGTTTTAAACTAAAAGAGGGCAGATTCAGACTAGATATAAGGAAGAAATTTTTTACAATGAGGGTGGTGAAACACTGGAACAGGTTGCCCAGAGAGGTTGTAGATGCCCCATCCCTGGAAACATTCAAGGCCAGGTTGGACAGGGCTCTGAGCAACCTGATCTAGTTGAAGATGTCCCTGCTCACTGCAGGGAGGTTGGACTACATGACCTTTAAAGGTCCCTTCCAACCCAAACCATTCTATGATTCTATGATACTTCTGTTAAACTTACCTTGCAGTAGAACGACTATAATGTTTCTCTGGACTTAAATAAAAAATCATTGCTGCAAGGAGCTGCTTGTGCACTCTCAATTATAAATACTCAACTTTTCCTGGTCCATAAGGATAGAAACTATCCTCTGAGATTGCAAAATCACTCCTGAATCACTGTTGAACAAAGACAGAAATTCATGTTCATCTTTTACGTTTGGCAGAACTAAATTCTGTGCCAGATAGCATGAAAGTAGTAGTTGTAATGTTTCTTACTACTGCTGTATCTTGTTCTGTTCCAAGAACTAAATATATTTGTAATAAACTCTGAAGTTGTAATACCAATGCATTTTCTTTAGTAGAAATTCAGTAGTTAACCTGTAACAAGGTCTGCCAATGAAAAAATGCCAGTATCGAGGTAAGAACTGAGCACCAAAAAGGCAGATGTTTAAGACCAATGTTATAAGAAATATTTGAATATGCAATATTGTCCTGGTTTCATTGGGATCTTGTTTCAGTTTGTGGCCAGCCAGGGTGATCAGGGCCATTAGCAGCTAAATCCAGAGCAGCTGACCCAGGCTGGCCCACAGGTGTATTCTATATCATTAATGTCAGGTTCACTATAAAAGAGAGGGTTTGCTAAGAAGTGGGGGCTCTTTCTACTCTCATTATTTTGCCTCTGTTTTCACTGTTTGTTGTTATGATTCCTGGAGCAATTTGTCAGTGATCTGTGGATAAGTATATTTTTGTCTGTCTTGTGTTGTTATTTATATTGTGTTCTTCATTTCATTAAATCTGGTTAACTTCAACCTACAAGTCTCCCTCCTTTTCCCAGTTCCCTTCCTCACTTAGGGAAGGGACATTGGGTGAGAGAAAAACTGCTATTGTTTAGCCCTGGGTGCAGGCTAAATGAAGACAGTTTATTTTGCACCCAATGTAAATAGATCACTAGGGAGAACCATAGAGTTTGGGTCTAAGAGTCTTGGAGGGTTGAAGTTTTCAGATTTGACTGTTTTTTGGTACAAACATTCATCATCTTGGTTTTGGTAGCAAGGTCACTGGGTGGAATTGTCTGGTGTTTGGTTTTACAGTCACTTTTAGGATGGCTAATCAAATGTGTGGTTTTGCTGTTTATTACTGGTTTTGTGTGGTTTGTCACCTCTGGGCATGGACTTAAGGTGTCACTCTACTATGTGGTTTGGCATTGGTTTATGGTATTATAAACACACCTGGAACTGTGCCCATTTCTGACTTCTATTGAATGGGAATGAGTGACCTGTACGTTCTCTTTCCCTTGAAGTGGATCTCACTGGCTTTTGAAAATTCTGAATACCCTTGGGATGTTTCAACCACCATGCTCATATTGTCAGGCCTTTTGAATGTTCTTCAGTTCTTGCTCTTACTTCAGCATTGGTATAAGGGCAAATATGGCACAGCTGCTGCAACCACTGTCACAGACACTGCAGCTGCCCTGGCACCCACAATTGGAATTGCAGATTCTCAGACCCTGCCAGTCCCTACAGCAGACATCCCGGCTACCCCAGAGGCTATTCAGATCTCTGCACTGGGCACTGTGATGGTTCAACTCCAGGCAGTGCTTGGTGCAATGACCCAGACCTTGGCAACAAGGGCTGCAGCTAATCGGCCCTCAGCAATGGGTTATGCAGCTAACCTAGGGACTCAACCAGTGCTGGTATCAGTCGCCCATGTGCAGAAGACAAAAACCACAAAAAGAGCAGGTCTTGATGGCCTACCAGGGACATCACAGGAGGCTGAGCCAGAGGTAACCACTCGATCCCTATCCCTGAGTGAGCTGTGAGACATACGGAGAGATTACAGCTGTCATGAAGGCAAGCAACTTGTTACTTGGCTACCCCACTGCTGGGATAACAGAGCTGATGGTCTCAAGCTAGATGGTAGAGAAGCTAAGAAGCTGGGACCAAGGGCTAGAGAAGTGGGTATTGATAGGGGTCTTGCAAGTGGTGCAGAGCCCCTCACCCTCTGGCGGCAACTCCTGCAAAGCATAAGGAAAAGGTATCCCTTTAGGGATGATGTCATATACCACCCAGGCAAGTGGACAACCATTGAGAGAGGGGTTAATCTCAGGGAAATAGCTGTGTGGGAGCTAATTTTTGCTGACCTGGATGACCTGCAGACCCCACTAGATCCAGATGCACTCAAAGTTACTGGACCCATGTGGCGCAAGTGGCTATGGACTGCGCCACCATCATATGGCAACACCCTAGCATTATTTAGCTGGGCAGATGCCGATGCACCAATGGTGGGCGACATAGATAATCAGATGCGGCAGTATGCAGACAATCTCTTTTCCTCAACACGGGCCACTGTCTCAGCTGTGGAAAAACAGTCTGACAAATCCACAGAAATGCTTGGTAAGATGTTGGAAAAATTGTCCCAGATGGAGGACAGGTCCTGCTCCCCACCTGCACTGAAGAATGTCTCAGCCATCAGGAGACAGTGTTCCACTGCAAGACCTATTCGGGAGAGACATACCACATCACAAGGTGCCCTGTGGTTTTTCCTGCATGACCATGGAGAAGACATGAGGAAATGGGATGGAAAACCTACCTCAGCTTTACAGACATGTGTATGTGAGTTACAAGGTGAACCGACTAGGAATGGGGCTTCTTCCAGGAGATTTGTTGCTCCAGCTTCCAATGGGAAGCAGGTGTGGGCTCAACGAAGACAAATATGCATTAAAGGATCTAGAACAGCTCCTTGAAGATCTTGTTTTACCGAGAAACTTAGTAAAAGCGTGAGTTTTTTTGCTTTATTGCATGTAAGACAAAGAGCTTTTCATGAAAAGACTCATAGAATCATAGAATTGTAGAATGGTTTCAGTTGGAAGGGACCTTAAAGATGATATAGTTCCAACCCCCCTGCCACGGGCAGGGACACCTTTCCACTAGATCAGGTTGCTCAAAGCCTCATCCAACCTGGCCTTAAACACTGCCAGGGAGGGGGCAGCCACAACTTCTCTGGGCAACCTGTTCCAGTGTCTCCTCACCCTCACAATAAAGAATTTCTTCCTAATATCTAATCTAAATCTACCCTCTTTCAGTTTAAAACCGCTCCCCCTCATCCTGTCACTACTTGCCCTTGTAAAAAGCCCTTCTCCTGCTTTCCTGTAGGCCCCCTTCAGGTACTGGAAGGCTGCTAGAAGGTCTCCCCGGAGCCTTCTCTTCTCCAGGCTGAAGAGCCCCAACTCTCCCAGCCTCTCTTCATGGGAGAGGTGCTCCAGCCCTCTGATCATTTTTTGTGGCCCTCCTCTGAACTCGCTCCAACAGTTCCATGCCCTTCTTATGTTGGGGGGCCCCAGAGCCAGATGCACTACTCCAGGTGGGGTCTCACAAGAGCAGAGTAAAGGGGCAGAATCACCTCCGTTGACCTGCTGGTCACGCTTCTTTTGATGCAGCCCGGGATACAGTTGGCCTTCTGGGCTGCAAGCACACATTGCTGGCTCATGTTGAGCTTCTCATCAACCATCACCCCCAAGTCCTTCTCCTCAGGGCTGCTCTCCATCCATTCTCTGCCCAGCCTGTATTTGTGCTTGGGATTGCCCCAACCCACATGCAGAACCTTGCACTTGGCCTTGTTGAATTTCATGCGGTTTGCACAGGCCCAGCTCTCAAGCCTGTCGAGGTCCTTCTGGATGGCATCCCTTCCCTCCAGTCTGTCGACCACACCACACAGCTTGGTGTCATCGGCAAACTTGCTGAGGGTGCACTCAATCCCACTGTCCCTGTAACTGACAAAGATGTTAAACAGCACCGGTCCCAATAGAGACCCCTGAGGAACACCACTCGTCACTGGTGTTCACTTGGACATCAAGCTGTTGACTGTAACTCTGAGTGCAACCATCCAGCCAATTCCTTAGCCACTGAGTGGTCCATCTGTCAAGTCCATGTCTTTTCATTCACTGCAGGGAGGTTGGACTAGATGACCTTTAAAGGTCTCTTCAACCCAAACTAGTCTATGATTTAAAGAACGAGCTTCCAGTTGGTTTAGTCGTACAGTTCTAGCAATCTACTTTGTTTCAGCCTGTTCTTATTTTCAAGACACTGATTTTATTGCAGGATGCTTTCTGGGGCTAGAGCACTTTTGAAATCAGAACATCAGACACTAAATCCTAGCATGGGATTAACAAGAGGAGGCCTCTATTGGAGGCTCCTGTGGGCTCCTGAAAGGTAAAAGATACTTGGTGAGAACCTCCATCTCTTTCTAGACTGTCAAGTGCTGAGTGCTTTTTTTATTACATGCATAATTGAAAATACTTTACTCTTTGTCATGGGAGTTGGGTATACTAATCCTAGATGCAAAATGTGTCCTCTCAGAGTTTTAAAGAATGAATGTGAACACACAGATCTGAAAGTTTCAACTGCAATAAATATGTAATTAAAAAAATTAATAAATGTTGCAAGTGTATATTGTATAGAAAAACAAAGTACATCTGTGTGTATAAGTGCACACAATAAAGAAAGCAATGAGACTCAGCTTCCAGAAAAATAAGAGCATTAGTAAATTTGTTTTTAAATAAAATAAATCACCTTTTCTGTTTTCAGGAAGAGCTAATGCTAACTGAAGTATTTTGGTTTTCAGATAACAGACAGGAAAGATTTTCTCTAAGAGAGATGAAAGGATTTAGGTAACACTGTATATACAATTAGAATTCCCAAATGTTTGCATCACTGGCAGTTCCTGCGGGTGCTGGGGGATAGATTAAGCTTGATTAAATTGCAGATATGCAAGTTTGTTTATGGACTCAGCTGTGAAACAGAGAATAAAAACCTATTTGAAATAAAGCTTTTACTCATTAATCTGTTGTTAAAATATCTGGAGTCAGTTTCCCAATTATTTTCAACATAAAAATGATGTTTTAATGTGAGCTTTCTAAGAAATAAATAAGTTTAGTGAGTGTTACACAGGGAAGTAGAGGGACAAGCACAATTATTTCAGTCTAAGAAAGAGTCTGAAGTAGAGGTTTCACTGCCTGTTTCGCCAAAATACACAGTTCAGATGTGTTCGTTACATGGTTCTAAATTCATATAATGACTTATTCAACTTAACTGCCATTTATTTTCAGCACTAAGTACTCACTAGCACATGCATTTTGTCATGACAAGATTTTGCTAACGTGAAAACATTTTCTGGATAGTTTGGAAGCCCTACTGTATTCTAAGCTGACACCTAGAAGGTAGATTCAAAAATTGAAATCCTAAGAAATTAACCCCCCAACAATGTATTTCAGCAAAGAAATTGGAGGTCAGAGAGGGAAGGATGTGGAAATTAAGCAGAACATTCCTCATAGTCCAAAGTCAACATTTTTTTCCCCAGAACCACCAGACAACCAGCTGTATTCCTATTCTTCACGGAGGACCTGGATGTACTGACAAAACAGGTTTCAGCCCTAATCTAACAATACTGAATATAGACTTGGAAGATGTGTAAGATTTTACTCTCAGTTCCAGCAGAGGCAGGATTTAACTGGTTCAACCCACTTCCCATTATATTTTATAGGGAGGAGCACATTCAGCCAGTTTTTACATTTCAAAGCTGTAAGAGAAAATCTGAGCCAGACTTGGCTTTGATCCCCTTATTGCACCATGCAAGATGAAAAAGTCACTTCTGTTCCTAGAAAGGTTCAGACAGTCCAAAAGCAAACATTTCTTTTCAGGAGGTTGGATTTAGAGGCATTACAAAAGATCACCAAGTTAACTCAAAATTTATCTAAAAGAAAGGCTGCAGCTTTTGCTCCTAACTTGGCTCGTAAGAACAACAAAAAACCCCAAAACAATTAAAATTACAAGTCAGAGCATGAAATATTTGCAGCCTTTGATTTTTTTTTTTTTATTGTCTCAGTTTTTCTAGGCTTTTAAAATGTTGTCTCTGAGCCAGAGAAGTTGCCCTTCCAACTTGCAACTCAGAGCACTTGTTTATGTGAAGTATGCTGCTGAGTTAGCCTTCACCTCTCAGGTCTAATAATTTATAAAAGATTTTATCACTGATTTCGCCACAGAGACTGAAAAAAGAATGCTGAAATGGAAAAAAGCACAACTACTGATGAAATATTCTCTTACTCCGGCCACGCGTTAAGAAGTCCTCTAAAACAAATCCTGTTTCGGTCACCCAAGTGAAAGACAGAAGTTAGCTCTTCAGGGCCTTTCGCAATGTAATACAGGCTGAAGAATCAAATTTGAAAAAAAAAAAAAAAATCTTGAAAGCAATTGTCCTGGTTTCATTGGGATCTTGTTTCAGTTTGTGGCCAGCCAGGGTGATCAGGGCAATTAGCAGCTAAATCCAGAGCAGTTGACCCAGGCTGGCCCACAGGTGTATTCTATATCATTAACAATCAAGTTCACTATAAAAGAGAGGGTTTGCTAGGGAGAGGTGGGGCTGTTTTTGTTCTCCTCTTTTCTGGTCTCCCTTTTTTCTCATTGCTGATGCTTGGTATTCCTGGACAACATGCTGCAACTCTGTAGCTAAGTATACTTTTGTGTTATCATTTATATTGTTTTCTTTATTTTATTAAATCTGTTTATTTTTAACCCATGAGTCTCCCTCTTTTTCCCAATTTCCTTCCTTGGGTGGGGAAGGGACATTGGGTGAGAGAAAAACTGCCATTGTTTAGCCCTGGGTGTGGGCTAAACGAAGACAGCAATAAAGGGGCTCTTGCAGCGTAGAGCTGATTGTCAAGAAGTGATCTTTGTGCATAATATGTGAAAACCCAGGAAGCACTCTGGGGTGGGTTAAGCTGCTGTTTGATGTCAGAAGTCCCAGGTTAATAGGTTAGCATATCCAAAGAGAGTAAGATCCTTTGTGAAAGTGAAGTTTTACACAGTATATTTATTTGGGATATTTTCTTAGCCATTCATCTAATTCCCCTTGTAATAGACGGGTTAACTTTGTTCATAAAATCGCACATAGATGTAAAGACTTTACTGCAACAAACCTCCTGTTATGTAGGATAGTAGGTTTAGAATAACACATGTTAAGCTTGTAACTAGATAAGGAAATTCCAACACAACCGACAAATGGCAGATGCATAGATAAGGAGGTGCCAGAAGACAAATGGATGGCTGAGCCTTGGGAATCAAAAACAACACCCCCGCTGTGCCTTAATTGCTGTGATTTACAACTCTGGCTAGATAGTGTCTTTTCTTTGGGGCCTGTGCCTTAATTGTAGTAATTTACAACTCTGGCTGGATAGTGTCTAAGACATCAACCACGATTGTGAATTATAATAACCCAACCCCTATTAATGAATATGTATGCCTTGTCTAATAAATTGATGTTTCTCCTAAGATTTGGTGTGAGCCGTTGGCGGAACTGTTACTCCCCCGGTCGCCCAGCGCTGTTTTTGTTCATTTATCGCTTGCTAAATTCATGTTAATAAAATTTCTTATTATCAATATAGATTGGCTTTCCCGATTTATCACGAGCATCTATAACAATTTGGTGCCGTGACTCAGATCCAGGCTTCTTTAGTGCAGACCTCTGCAGACAGGGGCACGCCCTATCTACGGATAGCCCTGTTTTGGAGGGTGCTGCCACTAAACACTGGATCTACGAACCCCTCTAAATTACGATAAATGAGCAAAGGAACCTGCAGGACCCCTTAAATTTTGTGCACGAAGACCAAACGAAGACCCCGAGGAGGGGTGAGTAAGATTCGTTCGGTTGGGGTAGACCCGGGGTGTGACTGTGTGAGAGGTCTCTCAGAGGCCAAGCGAGTGCGGAGTCACAAAGTGATTGTGTGTGTTGGGAAGCCTCTCGGCTAGGCTACCGAACGTGTGAGTGAGATTGATGATTGTGTGTGTGTGACGGAAAGCCTCTCGGCTAGGCTACCGAACGTGTGAGTGAGACGTACAAATACGTACGAAGCGAGTGCAGACTCCCTAGTAGGGCAGTTCTCGTAACCCGTGAAGGAGCGAGTCATGACCGAGAGGAAGCGAGTGTGTGTGTGTGAAGGAGGGCACCCCGGAAGATGGGACAGAGGAATAGCAAGCTCTCTGGCTCCATGGGGAAGAAGGGAAGTCTTTCTGCTAGGCTTCCGGATATTCCCCCGGATAATAGTCCATTGGGACTGATGATGAAATATCGGAACAATTCCCCCAGAAGGAAGAATAAGTCTTAAGAAAAGATAGATAAACCTCGGCCAGAGAGAGAAGACCCCCTTTGGCCCCCTCCTTACGCGCCCCAAATACAATCTATATTAAGTATACTGTTCACGCAGGTCCGGCGATGGATCAGAAGTGGCCCTTACATCGGCCAAACTGGAATAATCAAGATCCCGCCCATAGAAATAATACGTCAGACCTAAGAACAATCATAATCCGGGGAATACGGAAACCTGTTCCCCGAGGCCAAAATATTAACAAAACCTTCAGTGAACAACAAAAGAAGGACGAGACACCGACCGAATGGCTTGAAAGGCTGAGAAAGAGCTTTCAATTATGCTCGGGAGTAGATCCTGCCACTCCCGTGGGGCAAGCATTGTTAAAAACTCAGTTTGTGGCAAAAGACTAGGGGGGGTCAGGGACTCTACTTACTGAGGACCCCATGTGAAAAAGAACCCTTGATAACCCTAAAAGTGGTCCCCAGCGCTAAAGAATCATCTTTCGTGTAGATACAGGAGCTGAAAGGTCCACTGTACAGGTTCTACCTTAGGGATGTGAAATATCAGGAGAAAATTAATTAATGTGAGTGGGACAAAAGGGGAACCCTTTAAGGCCCCTGTTATTAAAATTGTGGTAATAGAATCAAATTGTAAATATGGGATTGGAACCCTCTTATTAGAACCAGAAGCAGAGTACAATTTGTTAGATAGGGACTTAATCCTATAATTGGGACCTAAGATAGAGGTGGATGGGAGAAGTTTTTACTTTAAGA
The DNA here is from genome assembly GCF_013368605.1 of Nyctibius grandis. NCBI lineage: Eukaryota > Metazoa > Chordata > Aves > Nyctibiiformes > Nyctibiidae > Nyctibius > Nyctibius grandis. Next base: position 888,100 of record NW_027167472.1, read on the forward strand.
GAAGCTGGACCTTTGAGCCTGTCCTGGTTTGGCCTAAACCAGGCCGATTTTCCTTTCAGTGATTTTTACTTTCAGCTAAGTCTCCTCTAAGTAACTGCACTTTCTGAAACTAACTGCATGTTTTGCAGACAGCGTCTGCTTCCAGGACTGATAACGCTCGAAGTTTGTAGTTATCGCTGAGGCACCGGTAGGGATGTTGTGCAGTAAGGCTCTTGCTGTACTTAGTCTTGGAGAAACCAAGGTCACTGCTGAATTCCTCACTGCTTATGAGTGAAGAGACGAAGGGGGGTCGCAGCTGCAGGGGGGAGCAGACAGGGCAGGTGACCCAAAATTGACCAACGAGGGTATTCCATCCAATACACGTCATTCTCAGTATAAAGCGGGGGGATCACGAGGGTCTCACTCTCTTTCTGCTATGGCCGGTGTCCAAGGAGGACTCTGTCTGTTTTCCTGCTGCCCCCGATCCCGATCCGTGCATCCCTGAATCCAGCTCTCGACCGTCGCTAGGCCCAGCCTGGGCCTTCCCGGAGCCTGCCCCGCAGTGCTGGTGGTGACGTGGCTGACTTCAGGGGAGCTCAATCTTGGTTTTGTATATACATTTGTATATATTTGATTATTTCTATTATTATTATTATACTCTTTTCCATTATTATAGTTTATTAAAACTGTTTTAAATTTCCAACCCAGAAGTCTCTCTCCCTTTTCCCTTTCCCTTTGGGGGGAGGGGGGGGGGAATAACAGAGAGCATCTGCCACAGGTTTAATAGCCGGCCCAGCTTTAAACCGTGACAGATTTATTGGAACCGAGCCCCTTCCCTTGCCCCTGCCCCGGCCATGTTCGTGGGGAGCGGGGCAGCTGGCAGCGTAAAGGTAAACCTATTTGGGCTGCTGAACTGTGGCAAGATATTGCTACTCGGCTAGAGAAACTAGTCGTGAAGGTACGTTATGTAGATGCTCACGTACCTAAAAGTCGGGCAACTGACGAACATCAAAACAACCAACAAGCAGATCAGGCTGCTAAAGTGTTCCAAATAGATTTGGACTGGGAACATAAAGGTGAACTATTTTTAGCTCGGTGGGCTCATGACACTTCAGGTCATCAAGGGAGAGATGCAACATACAGATGGGCTTGTGACCGAGGGGTGGACTTAACTATGGACTCTATTGCACAGGTTATCCATGATTGTGAAACATGCGCCGCAATTAAGCAAGCCAAACGGTTAAAACCTTTGTGGTATGGGGGATGGTGGTTGAAATATAAATATGGGGAGGCCTGGCAAATTGACTACATCACACTCCCTCAAACCTGCCAGGGTAAACGTTATGTGCTTATCATGGTGGAGGCGACCACCGGATGGCTGGAAACATACTCTGTGCCCCATGCCACTGCCCGGAACACTATTCTGGGCCTTGAAAAGCAAATCTTGTGGCGACATGGCACACCAGAGAGAATTGAGTCGGACAAGGGGACTCATTTCAAAAACAGTCTCATAGATAACTGGGCCAAAGAGCATGGCATCGAATGGGTATATCACATCCCCTATCATGCACCAGCATCTGGGAAAGTTGAACGGTACAATGGGCTGTTAAAAATTACCCTAAAAGCAATGGGGGGTGGAACCTTTAAAAACTGGGATAAGCATTTGGCACAAGCTACCTGGCTCGTTAATACCAGAGGATCTATCAACCGAGCTGGCCCTGCTCAGTCAGACCTTTTACATACAGTAGAAGGGGATAAAGTCCCTGTGGTGCATGAAAGGAATCTGTTGGGAAAAACTGTCTGGGTTCTTCCTGCTACGGGCAAAGGTAAACCCATTCGTGGGATTGCTTTTGCTCAAGGACCTGGATGTACTTGGTGGGTGATGCTGCAGGATGGTGGAGTCCGATGTGTCCCTGAAGGTGATCTGATCTTGGGTGAGAATACTTAATTCTGAACTGCATGATGTTAATTGCTGCATAATACTAACAGTGTTCATAAGTGTCTTTCAGGTTGAAGCAGTGGTGATGAGATTGGAGCTAGCTGCAAGTGGTGTCCAGTAACCTCCTCGAGACTGACATCTTTAACCTGCAACCTGTGGGCACGAACTGTGACAAAGCTCATACCATCTCTCCTACCCTGGGAGACTCTTAGCCAGATGGAAACTCACAATCCTGAACTAAATGAACTTGATGAACTTTTTTTTTTGTATAGAGATGAATCATAAACTAATGTTATCTGTATATATTTTAAAATGAAAAGTTAGTGGTGATCTGAGTATGACGTGAATGGTATGGAATAAGGGGTGGAAAAAAATAAGGGGTAGCTGGACTGAGCCCAGCTAGCTCAGTCGGTAGAGCATGAGACTCTTAATCTCAGGGTCGTGGGTTCGAGCCCCATGTTGGGCGCCAATAAATCTGTCACGGTTTAAAGCTGGGCCGGCTATTAAACCTGTGGCAGATGCTCTCTGTTATTCCCCCCCCCCCCAAAGGGAAAGGGAAAAGGGAGATAGACTTCCGGGTTGGAAAGTTAAAACAGTTTTAATAAACTATAATAATGGAAAAGAGTATAATAATAATAATAGAAATAATCAAATATATACAAATATATATACAAAACCAAGATTGAGCTCCCCTGAAGTCAGCCACGTCACCACCGGCACTGCGGGGCAGGCTCCGGGAAGGCCCAGGCTGGGCCTAGCGACGGTCGAGAGCTGGATTCAGGGATGCACGGATCGGGATCGGGGGCAGCAGGAAAACAGACGGAGTCCTCCTTGGACACCGGCCATAGCAGAAAGAGAGTGAGACCCTCGTGATCCCCCCGCTTTATACCGAGAATGACGTGTATGGGATGGAATACCCTCGTTGGTCAATTTTTGGTAACCTGCCCTGTCTGCTCCCCCCTGCAGCTGTGACCTCCCCTTCGGCTCTTCACTCGTAAGCAGTGAGGAATTCAGCAGTGACCTTGGTTTCTCTAAGACTAAGTACAGCAAGAGCCTTACTGCACAACATCCCTACCAGTGCCTCAGCGATAACTACAAACTTCGAGCGTTATCAGTCCTGGAAGCAGACACTGTCTGCAAAACATGTAGTTAGTTTCAGAAAGTGCAGTTACTTAGAGGAGACTTAGCTGAAAGTAAAAATCACTGAAAGGAAAATCGGCCTGGTTTAGGCCAAACCAGGACAGAGCCCTGGCTAGTCAACACAGGCTTGTGAGCTGTATGCAGTACTTAGGGCATTCTGCTTAGTGAAACTGCTTTTAACTTTCAGCTTGCAAGTTTCTCTCTGTGTTCTCCATTCCTCCCTCTCGGGGGAGGGAAAGGAGAAAAAGGGGGGGTGAGCCGTGTTTTGCCGTTTGCTGTTTGCTATCAGTTTAACAGCCGGTCCAGCTTTGAACTGTGATGGATTTATTTGTGGTTGTGGTAATTGTGATACTTGTGTGGCTTTGTTCGGATATTCGTGTTAATTTTGAAACTTTTTAAAATGGGAAACAAACAGTCTACTGCAGGGGTGGATTAGAGTCCCACTGAAAGCAGTATAAGGGATTCAAGTCACCTGAAAATGGTACAAGGGGTTTGAGTCCCCAGCATCTTGTTATTTTGTGTTAAGTTGTTGGTTTTGTGTCTGTGTTAAGTCGTTGGTTTTGTGTCTCTGTGTTTTAACACTGTTTTTGTGTTCTGATATTATTTTGCAATGGGTAACAAATCCTTGGTGGAAGGGGGATTCTGAAAAATCTCCTCTAGGATGTATATTAAAACATTGAAAAAAGGTGTGTGTGGGGGGGGAGACTCTCTCACCCAGAGGCAGCTTGTAGAATACTGTAATCAATGGTGGCCTTTGTATATCCTAGGTGATAAGGAGAAATATACAAAGAACGGGAGTGTAAGTTACAACACAATACTGCAATTAATGTTGTTCTGTAGACAAGAGGGACAGTGAAGTGAGATGTTGTATGTAGGTTTGTTCTTTGCATTACGGGATGATTATGATGTGCGAAAGGAATGTGATTTGATTGTAAGTGAAGGTGAGGTATTGGCGTTAGAGTCAAGGAAAAAGAAAGTGCCTAAGCGTTGTTGTTCAGCGTACAGCATTGGCAGGCAATAAGTATAAGGAGAAAAGAGAGAGATGGCAAGGATATAGAGGGAGGACCCTGAACGGGTAGCAAATAATAATTGAAAGGACAAGAAACGCATTTCCATACACTCTGTAAAACCGGGAGACAAAGTATTAATCAAATCCTGGAAAGAATCCTCTCTCACCCCTAGGTGGGAAGGACCCTTTCTTGTTTTACTCACTACAGAAACTGCCATTCGAACTGCGGAAAGAGGATGAACGCACGCCTCATGGATTAAGGGACCATTACCAAGAGATTGGTGGGAGGTGGCTGGAACCCCTGAAAACCTGAAACTGGTAATAAGAAGGAAGAAAGGATTGAATGAATGAACCCCCTCAAAAGAACTGTAAGACCTGGCTTGTATCAGTGGTTTCAGATATCGCCTGAGAAGATTTTACAAGTAACCAATCGCGCACCCTGGTGTCATAAAGGGATACCTTATCAACCCGGGGGATCTGATATATATATAAAATAGTGGGAACTTCTGTATATTTACCTTTTTGTGGTGAGATGTGGAAATAGGAATTCCCTCTGAAAGGGAAGTTTGGGGTATACCTTGTATAAAACATCCCAATTCGGGACATAAAGGGTGGGTGATTTGTAAATGCATACAGTATAATCGAAAATGGTATTGTGTTTCTAATAGACAACATATCCACTGTATGAGCTACAGGGGGCATTGGCACCCAATCGGAGAACAAAGAACAAAAATAGAAATTTGTCAATTATTCTGTGGCTGGGAACTGTTGGTACCTGAAATTTGGGAGATATATGAGGAAAACTGGTACAGAACAGTGAGAGAGTGTACGGCTAGATTTGCTTGGACCAAACGTGTTATCACATCCATATACCTCTCCTAAATATATTGTATACAAGGAATGTTGGTGGACACACTGTAGATACAACTATCTTCTTTCCTGAGGTGGCTGTACACAGTGTTGCTAAAGGGAAAGGGGAAACAAACTTTAGACCCCAAGGGGGGGATTCAATTGGGAAACTACTTAATCCCAAAGGGGTTGTGATCCATATAACGAACCTCAAAATTCCATCCTTTCAACTTTATAAATACATTGTCGCCCCAGGCATCATATCCGCCGTACACAGGTCTGAAATTAAGAGAGAGAGACCCAAAAGCTGAAAGTACACCCCTAAGGAATATGACTGCTGCCGAGAAGATGAAAAACCTCGCTGCTCCAGGCACTGGAGTAGGCGAAGGAGGCAGAGACATACCAAAAAGGGAGCGTGAGTACCCAGCTGGTCTCTCCACAGGCAACGACGGGGGCAAAACACCTCAACTAAAAGGATGGGCCTGGATCACTCCCTGGATCACACCCCGACCTATAGAAAAACTGGAATTGGCATGGAAACCGATTTACATTTCTCAAAAGCCTCCACCAGCAATCCACAAATGGGTATCTTTTCTATTGTATGTAACTATAGGGGTTGGGACACCTACCGAGGTTACCAGTGTTAATCACCAACCGTTCAAATTTTATAATAATCGGGTAATACAAACGATTACTACTCCAGGAGCTCCTAGTTTTACAACACCGTTGTGTCAACTAACGCCCATTGATCCATGCCTGGACCACATGGGATATTTTTGCCCGGCTTGGAACCCAGGAACATCACATTGTAATTTTCCAGGACATTATCTATGTTTAACTACTCACCCTGGTTAACTACTTTGCTATTGACAATTGCAGAACCTTTGGTTTTGTTGCTCTTAGGGTTAACCTTTGGACCATGTATTTTTAACAAATTAATTAACATTGTTAAAGGGTGCCTGGAAGCTGCACATCTAATGCTGCTACATAAACAATATGAACAAATTGGGGAGGAAGGAATAACTCCCATCCTCCAACAAGCCAAAGAAGTATTAAATCGATTTAATGAACAAAATCAGTATGAAATAGAAAAAGGGGGGATTGTAATAGACGGGTTAACTTTGTTCATAAAAATCGCACGTAGATGTAAAGACTTTACTGCAACAAACCTCCTGTTATGTAGGATAGTAGGTTTAGAATAACATATGTTAAGCTTGTAACTAGATAAGGAAATTCCAACACAACCAACAAATGGCAGATGCATAGATAAGGAGGTGCCAGAAGACAAATTGATTCCCAAGGCTCAGCCATCCAAAACAACACCCCCGCTGTGCCTTAATTGCTGTGATTTACAACTCTGGCTAGATAGTGTCTTTTCTTTGGGGCCTGTGCCTTAATTGTAGTAATTTACAACTCTGGCTGGATAGTGTCTAAGACATCAACCACGATTGTGAATTATAATAACCCAACCCCTATTAATGAATATGTATGCCTTGTCTAATAAATTGATGTTTCTCCTAAGATTCGGTGGAGCCGTTGGTGGAGCGGTGACTCGCCGGCCGCCCAGCGCTGTTTTTGTTCATTTATCGCTTGCTAAATTCATGTTAATAAACTTTCTTATTATTAATATAGATTGGCTTTCCCGATTTATCACGAGCGTCTATAACACCCTTAACAGAGGCCTCTGGCAGTAAAAGAAGTACAACAGCTTTCCTTGCTTTTTTTGTAATGCCATCTGTTATTGAAGCTCGTGATAAATCGGGAAAGCCAATTTATATTAATCATAAGAAAGTTTATTAACATGAATTTAGCAAGCGATAAATGAGCAAAAACAGCGCTGGGCGGCCGGCGAGTCACCGCTCCACCAACGACGCGCACCAAATCACACGGAAGACACCAATTTATTGGATAAAGCATACATATTCATTAAGATGGGTAAGGGTTGTTACAATTAGTTTCTGGGAATGGGTGTAATTATGTTAATTATTTCCAGGAACCCTCATTATTTGTAAATTTCCTCCTGTTTGTGTTCTGATAGTTCCTCTTGTCGGTGTTTGCCGTTAGTCGGTTGTGTTGATAATTCCTTATCTAGTTACAAGCTCAGCATATGTTATTTAAACCTACTATCTCTACCTAACAGGATGGTCATCTAGGACCACATTTTTTCTTATTACACGAATCATCCCATTTATGCCCCCCCCCCCCCCTTTATACAGTCCTTTGTTCCTGCATACGTGGCCTCCAGAATCCTCTGCGTTGTTGTTAGGTGGTCGTTATCGGTCTCCTGGTGGTCGTTGGAATGAAGGTCAAAGTCTTCCTCAGGTGTCCTGGAGTGGACCTGGTAATTTAGTTTGTTTGCGCAAACCAACCCCCTCCCTTGAGTTGCTTAGTCATAGGGATTCCAACAAGCATATGACAGTTTCCTTGATTAAACAGTTTTTAGGACTGCTTAGCAAGCGTATAGATAAGGCAGCAGTTGTTTCTGTATATGGCATTAGTCAGCAAGCAAGTGAGCAGATGTTTACTTATCAGTATGTTTGTGGTTTCTCTTAGCTAAGTTACAGCGAAGCCCTCTACACCCACATACAATTTTATGAACAAAGTTAACCCGTTTATTACACCATCATCATTCATATAACAGTCTATAACACTATGCTGCTTTTTTTATTCTCCTTACTTACATAATAAGCATACAAATGTGCCTGGGTTTTGCATCTATAGAAGTGAATCTATGTTTGGCAGGATTAAAGATTATAGTGGGCTACTTAAAAAACAAAACAAAACCAAAAACAACAACCACCCACAAAAAACCCTTTTGAGAGAATTCTTCTTGCTATGAAGAGTCCTTGTAAATTGAATTTCAATGCTTCCAATGGCTGCATTCTGAAAAACACCATTCACAAAGCTGAAAAATGACCCATTATTCTTCAACTGCAACCATCAGCTAGTGCTGAAACAAATTTGAAAATATTCAAAATGTACCCAAATTCAGTCAAGAGTTACTGCATTGCTTGCACACTTTCATTAGAACATGTCTAGAAAAAATATCCTCTCTAATCCCACAGAGTTAAAAGAAAGTGACTTAGTAAAAATATTTACGATAGCTTGAATAAAATTTCTTCTCTAGTGTAGTAAGCTGTATTCAGCTAATAGACATGGTATTTCTAACATGAAGTGAAAAAAAAAAACTGTTAATGGTATTTGTAGCTCAACATTAATTCATTTCTTTGTTGGTAGCCGTCCTAAAAAAAAAAAAATTAAACTGTTTAGGTGTGGGTTGAATTGATTTTACTGTTCTGTTTCATTGCCATTTTAATCTATACTTTTCAATTTCTGTCTACATAGCTTTTTTTCCTATAGAGATATAGTATTTGGGAAAGAGAAAAAGAGGGATACTTCTATTTACCTCCCCCTCCCCTGTCACCCATCTCTCCCCTGCAAAGTGCAATCTACAGGCTCTTCATTTATGACTGTTGCTGGTATTATCCTAAGAGCAAGGGAAAACTTTCAAACAAAACAGATTGTACTGAAGAACCCAGCTTTAGTGATTGCTGTATTTTATTCAAGGACTCAAATTGCTTCCAGCCAGGAACCCACAACAATGGCCTCTGAGTATGCATACGGGCATTTATTTTTCAGTGACAATTTTATGAAGATGTACATATAGCCTTCCTTGCCTCCTGCCAGAAATTTTTCTTCTTCTTTAAACAAAAAGCTACTATTTTTCCTAATGGAATGAACAATTCTAAAGCCCTGGAAATCTAGCTGCAATTAGGCAATATAAATCAAACCACAGTAATGAAGCACACAGATGACCCAATTTTCTAACCAACATAGCAGGAAGGTTTTTGGAAGTATTTCTAGTGATTTTTAGCATCAGCATACAATATACTTTTGTCTGTCAGACAGCTATTCTCCCTTCCTGCAAAAATTTTGTAATTCTGCTTTGAAAAACAAAAAAAAAAACCCCAACAACAACAAAAAGACAAAACAAAAAAAACCCTTTCCAGTACAACTAAAAGCCATAGTGTATATGGGAAATGGAAATCATTCAAACTTTTAAATGTTTGGGTACTAATAATTTTTTTAACATGTAAATGTCAGCTTATAAAAGAACATAACAGAGGATTGCATGAAGCAACTCTGCACTTCAAAGGTGGCAGCTACAGGTAAACAAAATACTGTGCTGGAAATACTGTACTGTTCCATACTGACAGATGCTACATAATTTATAGCTTCTACAACACTGAAAACTCCAGAGGATATTCCTACTATGGCTGAAAAAAAGCAGAAGCTGAACAACACTGAATGCGTGGGGGTTTTTTTGGTGGTGTTTTTTTTTTTTTTAAATACTGCTACAGGAAGGCTTTCCACTCGGCAAAGAAAAGGCTGGAATCTGCTCTTGATTCAGTAGTATTCAATAGCTGCACACAACTTCCAAAAAGTCTGTGTGATTTAGAGTCCCAAGTTGTTCTTTTTTCCTTCTGCAAAACCATACTTTCCCCTTAGCCTTTTATACTTTAGAAAGGACAAGTCAGCTACCGAGGATTGCTCTATTCCAAAAGCCAAGCTACCCCTTGGAACAAAGGGATACAATTCAATTCAGCTTTTAAAAGGAGCAAGCAGGCAATTCTGTCCTGCAATAGCTAACAGTAGTACTAGATAACACTAATGCTAACATTTGAGAATTGCAGATTATGATAATGATCTGGGACAATGCCTCTTATTTTGTTAGAATTATAAAGGCAGTATGTTAATTAGCATAGCTGCCATCAGCCCTCATTGTGCAACTGTAAGCCATCATGCACAAGTCAGCAAAATGCTTTAGCAACTGGAAAACTCAGTCTAGACTTTTACCAAAAGATGATCACAATAATAAGATCACAGACTTTTGCATCCATTTAATATAAAATAATATGTTCTTTACTATAGTATGCACTTCATCACACTTCAGCAAACATCAAACCAACTCCATTCCATCACTGTTTAGATAATTTTTCCATAGCAAAACCATCTATTCTGTTATCATAAATTTAGATCAAATTATGTTTTACACAAGATTTTGTTCTAGACTATGCCATAGAAACATCACATTGTTATGACTTTTAGAAATAGATTTGAATCTGACTAGCTTTTTTTCTTCTTCCTCAAATCACAGATTTTAAACAAATGAAGTTGTAAGCTGTAAACTACCTAAAACTATTTAAAAATTAAAAAGCAGGAGAATTGGAATAGTTCACAATTGAACAGATTTTTCCATCTAAATACACTTATGTCCCAAGGAAAAAAAAAAAAGCCACACACACCACACCACTGCTTTTGTTCCAAAAATAAATAGGGCAATGACAAAAGGTACAACCTTTTATCTACTGTTTTCTCTCTCTGCTCTCTTCTTCAAGCACTTTTAAAACATCTGAGGCTAATCTTTGTTAAATTTCTCTCTGGGCCTCTTTTAACCCTGTGATTTATAGACCCTGGAGGTGAAAAAAAATGTCTCAAATATAATGAGGTAAAAGAAATAAAACTACTTAATAATGTTCTAGTAACAACCTCATTGTAGGCTTTTTCAAATAACATGACAAATTTTGTGAAGTTCTAGAAGAGTCTTTTAGGATGAGGTGTGTTTCAACATATACTCCATTTCTAAGGGTGTAGTCACTGCTCACTGAAGCCAATGGGAGTTTTGCACCTACCTTCAGTGGACTCTGGACAGAGGTGTGCCAGCATTACTACAGATAGATACAGATATATTCTTCCTTCATTCAAACTTAATTGTGTGCACAGAAACATCATAGGAATAGGTCTTGAAAAAGCCACAGCTATTTCTCACTTCAAGCATTAAATCTAAGTGGATCACATAATGACTCTTACAGCTGTGCTGATTATTCCAAATTTGAACACAGACAACATTTTAAAAATGCCTAAAAAACCTGGGTGGATTAGGCCATCCTGGTTGGAAAATCTGACAAAAGACATAACTTCATATAACTCTCATTGATTTAGGCACACTGCAAAATCTTGGACCGTTACAATAGATGCTGCATCATTGCAACCTTTGCAAGTTAGGAAACTGGACTAATACACACACACACACAGAGCTAAGAATAGAATTAATCTACAGATTAAACTGAAGTGGAAAATGGACTCATGTTTTCTTCATCTAAGTCTCGGCTATTCCAACTCTCTCTTGTTTCTCATGGAGAAGAATGGAAATAATCATATGAATATTGAAAGTCCAATTTTATGGACCTATTTTGGAAAGCGATCCTTTTATTAAATACATGACATTTTACAATGAATCAAACTGTAAAATCTGTGTCACATTATTTAATATCTTCTGTTTAACCAATATGAAGTCAAACTTATATTGTCCCTTAGTGAAGGATGAGGTATAATTACGTAAATCAATACTTATAATTTCATCATCTGGCACAGAAAACAAAGTTTCATCATCCAAATACCACTGCATAGTTCCCAGTGATATTACTTTCCTTTTTATTAGCATGGATAACACTGCAAAAATATGCTGCTAGGTGAATCTACAAGCACGATCCCATAAAGAAATGTGCAACTATAACCAATACCAACCAAAACTAAGGGAGCTCAGATGATTTCCAGCTCTTGTGATTTTATCATGAGTCACATCTGGTGTTTTCCTTGAGTCATACATTTAGGAACCTCAGCAGTGGTACCCATAATTACATTTTACAATTTCATTACTGTGTTGAAGGGGAAAGGAATCTGCCTTTTTACATATATGCATCCAGACATGAAGCATGCAGGTGACACCCTTGGTCACATGCCAAACTACTGGGTATCAGATTTTGTTGCACAAAAAGCAAGAGATTGTTACAAAAGTGCTTTTCATCTGTTAATGATAATTTCTTAGTGACAGTGCACTAAGATCCATGTACATGAACTCCAACATGTCGTCTTTGTTGAGTACTTTCACTAATGAGAGACCTCTTTTTTTTTTTTTCCCTTTCAGAGAAAATCAAGTATTTATTTATTGGACAGCTTATGATAGCAATGGTATGACATTTCATCCACAAATGAGCTGAAACAAGTCAAAAAACCTGCAAGAAATAGATGAAGCTAAATTTTCTGCTCTTTTTTTTTCTTTACCAGCCTCAGTAGCCTTTAGAAGCAATGTTCAAGAACAGAGCACTTGTGCCTTTTCTGTCTCTGAAGTCTTCTCCCCTTCACTCTCTTCATTCTTGTCCTTCTTTCCTACCCTCCTTACTCTTACTGTTTACATACAAGTGGTTTTGGTCATAAAATTATGAAAATAATCTCCTAATTTTGTTAGAAGTAGTATTCTAGTGGTAGAAAAAAAAAATGCTGTTTCAAGCTACTAGTAGTATCAGTAAGATAAGAACAGTGGCTGGGCCTCCATTGTTAAAAACTGTTATTCTGTTGCATGATTTCAAGACCATTCAAATGCTATTCAAGATGCAAGTGGTCATGTAAGAATCAACATTATCTAAATAGGAAGGAGAGAGGGAAAGCACACAAGTACTTGCAGTACAAACATACTTACACATTTTAAAAGTCAGCTCCTCTGAATATCCTCAAAACATTTACTAAGTTTTTGAAAAGCAACTGCTGCAAACAAAATTGCTTTTCAATGTTCACATAACCCTCTGTAAATCCTAACCATTGTCTGAAGCATATACTACTATTCCAGCAATGACCAAAACAGTTAAAGTCAGTAGAGGAACAAGAAAAAAAAACAAAAAAAAAGCTTCTCCTGTCCTCATTTCCAACACTGAAAGTGTTAAAACTTACTCTCAGGTTGCACCCAGCAGGAAGCAATTCTGCTTCATCAATGGATTAAGTAGATGAACTAATAGATCTGTCACATCAAATGTTCCACATTTTATCTAACTTGTCATTTAACAAGGAAAACCAAAAAGACCCCAAAGTAAAGTCTCTCCACAAGACAGATTCAAGCAAGCACAAATTTAAGGGTTGCATGGAGCTGAATGCAGAAAGGGAAACACAAAACCAAGACCAAGGATGAGCTTCTAGAGTATGCTATTTGCTAAAATAAGTAAGATTGTGCTCTGGGTGCTATTTCTACAAACATCTCCATCTGGCCTCAGGAAACAGGGGAGGAGAGTGATGCAATTTCCACAGCACTCACACCCTCAAAGCCAGACACCCATTACCTAGGAGTCAGCAAGCCCTTACACAAGTCCTCTCAAATTACCACTTCCCACCAAGACCTGAAACTGGCTCCCTTTAACATCTGTTTATCTAATTTGTTCCTATGAGCCTGTAACAGTTAAACCTGTTGTTGCAAGGAGCAACAGGGAAATGGGATTTTACATATCCACATCTGGGCTGTTAACAGAACAAATGAACTGCATCTGACTCAGTGACTCTCACTGAAAAAATCCAGTTATTAAGCTGTGAGAGCAAACCCTAACTGAAGCTGATGGCCTCAGCAATTGGGCTGAGCTCAAAGCACTCATCAGCTGGTCTGTCAAAACAGCGATCATAAGCAGGGGACAAAGGCTTCAGAATTTCTCTAGTCGGTAAATTTAACAATCCTGGAAGAAGGTAGAAGAACTACAATCATGGCAGATATGGAGTGAATCACTCATTCAAACTGAAAACAGAATTTTTGTATGACACATTGCCAAGTCAGCAATTTTTAGATGGCTCCCACAAGGTGTAGTGAGTTGACTTTGGCTGGATGCCAGGTGCCCACCAAGCCGCTCTATCATAGAATCGTTCTGATTGGAAAGGACCTTTAAGATCATCGAGTCCAACCATTAACCTAGCACTACCAAGTCCACCACTAAACAGTATCCCTAAGCACCATATCTACTCATCTTTTAAAAACCTCCATGGATCGTGACTCAACCACTTCCCTGGACAGCCTGTTCCACTGCTTGATAACCCTTGCAGTGAAGAAATTTTTCCTGATATCCAATCTAAACCTCCCCTGGCACAACTTGAGGCCATTTCCTCTCATCACTTGTTACCTGGGAGAAGAGACTAACACCCTCCTCGCTACAACCTCCTTTCAGGTAGTTGTAGAGAGTAATAAGGTCTCCCCTGAGCCTCCTCATCTCCAGACTAAACAACCCCAGTTCCCTCAGCCGCTCCTCATAGGACTTGTTCTCTAGACCCTTTACCAGCTTCATTGCCCTTCTTTGGACTCTCTCCAGCACCTCAATGTCTGTCTTATAGTGAGGGGTCCAAAAGTGAACACAGTATTCAAGGTGCGGCCTCACCAGTGCCGAGTACAGGGGGAACGATCACTCTCCTAGTCCTGGTGGCCACACTATTTCTGATACAAGCCAGGATGCTGTTGGCCTTCTTGGCCACCTGGGCACACTGCTGGCTCATATTCAGCTGGCCATCCATTAACACCCCCAGGTCCTTTTCCACCAGGCACTCTTCCCCAAGCCTGTAGTGGTGCATGGGGTTGTTGTGCCCCAAGTGCAGGACCCAACACTCAGCCTTGTTGAATCTCATACAGTTGGCCTCAGCCCATCGATCCAGCCTGTCCAGATCCCTCTGCAGAGCCTTCCTACCCTCAAGCAGATCAACACTCCCACCCAACTTAGTGTCATCTTTGACCTTACTGAGGGTGCACTCAATCCCCTCATCCAGATCATTGATGAAGATATTAAAGTCAACTGGCCCCAGTACTGAGCCCCAGGGAACACCACTTGTAACCGGCCACCAACTGGATTTAACTCCATTCACCACAACTCTTTGGGCCCAGCCATCCAGCCAGTTTTTTTACCCACCAAAGTGTATGCCCATCCAAGCCATGAGCAGCCAGTTTCTCCAGGAGAATGCTGTGGGAGACTGTGTCAAAGGCTTTACTAAAGTCCAGGTAGACAACATCCACAGCCTTTCCCTCATCCAGTAAGCGGGTCACCTTGTCATAGAAGATCAGATTAGTCAAGCAGGACCTGCCTTTCATAAACCCATGCTGACTGGGCCCGATCACCTGGTTGTCCTGCACGTGCCCCATGATGGCACTCAAGATGATCTGCTCCATAATCTTCCCTGGCACTGAGGTCAGACCGACAGGCCTGTAGTTCCCCAGATCCTCCTTCCAGCCCTTCTTGTAGATGGGCATCACATTTGCTAGTTTCCAGTCAGCTGGGACCTTCCTGGTTAGCCAGGACTGCTGAGAAATGATGGAAAGTGGCTTGGTGAGCACTTCTGTCAGCTCTCTCAGTACCCTTGCCTGGATCCCATCCGGCCTCATAGACTTGTATGCTGAGCAGATGTCACATGGTATGGAATATCCCTTTGGTCAGTTTGGGGCAGGTGTCCTGGCTATGTCCCCTCCCAAGATCTTGCCCACCTCCAGCCTACTGGTGAGGGGGGAATGTTGGAGAGACAGTCTTGGTGCTGTGCCAAGCACTGCTCAGCAGTAGCCAAAACACTGGTGTGTTATCAACACCTTTCTAGCTACCAATACAAAGCACAGCACTATGAAGGCTGCTATAGGGAAAATTAATTCCATCTCAGCCAGACCCCATACACAAGGTAAATAACACTTGTTGTTCCTCCCACCCCTTAAGATGGGAGCTTAGGCTTAAGTAGTAAAAAAACTGGAATCAAAGTCCCTGTTTAGATTCAAAATATTTTTATGAAAAGGGAAGTATTGCAAGAGTTGAGCAAACTCAGCTCTTCACTTATGCAGAATACTTCAGTGAATTTAAAGTAGAAGTAACTTTTTATTTTCCAAAAGAAAAAGTGAAAATGGAACAGATACCCAGCTCGGTATCAGTCCCAGTTTCACAGACGCTTACAGATGCGTCTCCCTTCCACACAGTCACAGGTGATTCTTGCTTTCAGAAGGAATTCTCATACACCTAAGCAATGTGTATAAGAGTTTGTAGAGCAGGAGATGTAATATCTTCTGTATCATCAGCATCCAGCATAAGGAAAGGAACTAACACTTCATAAGTTTTGCAGATCTTTAAGCCCAAACATCTCACAGCCTGAAAAAGCAAGCGAGCCCTGCAGTTTTCTTCCAGTACGCCAGATTCATCTCTTGTACAGCTAATTTCCTTTCTACAGTCTAGTTTTAAAATTACTTCATGAAACACTTTTCAAAGTATTTTTGCTCTGTGCCGTCTTCTATGCTTTCTACCCCAGTATTATGCTACCTAAGCAGCTGGGCCCAACGCTCTACTGAGGTGACACCACCACCACCCTTGGAAGTTCCTCAAAAGCTCTTGCGATACCCTAACAGATTATGTGCCTCACACTTGGACACCCGAGAGTTTATTAGCTCCCATTTTAAGGGGTGGGAGGAACAACAAGTGTTATTTACCTTACGGGAGACAGGGAATTAATAGAATCATAGAATCGTTTAGGTTGGAAAAGACCTTTAAGATCAAGTCCACAACCTTTATTTCTTTAAGAACTCTCTATCTGCTGGCTTTTTTTTTTTTTTTTTTTAACTGTTTTGTTTGCTATTCATCCCTTTCTTCATCTGCTTCTGTAATTTTCACCAGCCTTTATGAAATTCTACGAAGTCAACTTTTAAAACAGAAATGTTCCTAACAGATAAGTTGAGACTTTGGTACTCATAAGTGAATGCAGAAACTCTTCCCTTTTCCAGAGTATCATTGAAGAAGGCCTATGTATCTGAAATCCCTTTTTATTTTTCTTTCTAGACGTTTCCTTAGACCATCACAATTATGGACACCTATTTCTACATTCCATAACATCAGCCAAGAATTTATCAGTCAAATAATTCCTTTTCTCCAATGACTGCAAAACAGTTCAAATATATCTTAATTATGCTTTATAGTCATTCTGAATCAAACTCAGTCAGCATTAGAAGATTGCAACAGGTATGTAGAGGTATTTGATGCTGTAACAGATAAAATTATTAAAAGTGCTCCAATGTAACCAGATTTTCTTTTAAAGCTATCCAAATATCTGGAAAACCCCAAGACTCCTGACAGGCTTTCTGTAGGTATGAAATTCTGAGCTGTGCCTCCAGGTGCATTTGAAAACAGCACTAAGAATCTATATGCATCTTTGAGCTCAGAAATAGCTTTTAACCTCCCTAGTACAAAATTTCTTTTTGTTCTTCTCAGCCTCAACTTTTCCAATACACACATACACAAATTATCTGCAGGGATAACTCTCAGTTCATAACTCATTGAATACTTTTCCATGGTCTGCCTGCACAAGTTATTGAAAAACCCCATATTGTTTTCATATGCTTCGATTCCACAGTGTATTTAGACACATGGGTTTGAACAGCCATCAACAGGTTACTTGCAAGCTTGCTTAGAGGCACACTAACACCTTCCTCCTTTTAATAGCTTTGGAAAGTACTCTAACAGCTCCAGTAGCTTAAGCTAGAGAGAATCAGAAGGATATAAGAAAAAATTCCTCCATAGGACAGAGAAAAAGGGTAAGTCAGTTTCAAGAAATGAAAAAGGAACTATTTATTTCAAGCAGTTCAATTCTACTTGGACATAAAGTACTTAGCTCCACTGTTGAGCTCTGTGCACTGCTCTACTTTTTGCATAAGGTAACTCTAATCACAGCCAGGGCAGAAAGCAGGTTTCAATGATAACCTTAGCGATTCCTGACAATCAGGCCTTCTCAATCTTTCCTCTTTTACTGACTGCTTCTTATTCTTAAGAATGTCTCTTTTCCCAGACTTTATGATGGTCCCATTTCTAAGAAATTATTTGCATGCACAGGCTAACACATCTGCTTATCTTCAGACACATCTAGAGAGCACAACACAGATCCCGCACTTTTGAAATAAGTCAGCATGCTGTAGTATGTGGTAGAAAGAAGGGGGGGAAAAAAGAAAGGTAAAACAGTCTATCTAGCACATCTGAACACGAGCTCAAGCTCTTTTTAGTTCCAGCAGCTGCCTATAATGGAAAAAATGAAGATTGGCTGTTGCCAGAAAAGTGGGCAGTAAGAAATACAAATGTGAAGTTTCAGCAACATCATTGCTAGGTCAGTCATACAGATGGCTTCAGAGCCAGGGTCCCTGTCAAGCTGCAGCATTCTTAGAGGCACACTCGCATTTTGAGCAGCTGAACTGTTCCCCTTGCTTAGCTAAAGTTATTCCACAACCTCATCCATGAATGCAATTATGGTGGGTTGACCATGGCTGGACACTAGGTGCCCACCAAAGCCACTCTATCACTCCCCTCCTCAGCTGGAGAGGGGAGAGAAAAATATAACAAAAGGCTCCTGGGTTGAGAAAAGGACAGGGAGATCCCTCAGCAATTAGCGTCACAGGCAAAACAGGCTCAACTCTGGGAAATTAATTTAATTTATTACCAATAAAATCAGAGTAGGATAATGAGAAATAAACCCAGATCTTAAAACACCTTCCCCCTCACCCCTCTCTTCTTCCTGGGCTCAACTTCACTCTCAAATTCTCTACCTCCTCCCCCTGAAGTGGCGCAGGGGGTCAGGGAATGGGGGTTGTGGTCAGTACATCACACATCCTCTCTGCCACTCCTTCCTCCTCAGGGGGAGGACTCCTCACACTCTTCCCCTGCTCCAGTATGGGGAGCTCCCACCCACAGGAGATGATCCTCCACGAACTTCCCCAACGTGAGTCCTTCCCACGGGCTTCAGTTCTTCACTAACTGCTCCAGCATGGGTCCCTTCCACAGGGTGCAGCCCTTCAGGAACAGACTGCTCCAGCGTGGGTCCCCCACGGTGTCACAAGTCCTGCCAGCAAAGGCTCCTCTCTCTCCACAGGTCCTGCCAGGAGCCTGCTCCAGCATAGGCTTCCCATGGGGTCACAGCCTCCTTTGGGTGCATCCACCTGCTCTGGAGTGGGGTCCTCTACAGGCTGCAGGTGGATATCTGCTCTGCCATTAACCTCCATGGGCACAGCCTGCTTCACCATGGTCCTCACCAGGGGCTGCAGAGGAATCTCTGCTCCAGCACCTGGAGCACCTCCTCCCCCTCCTTCTTCACTGACCTTGGTGTCTGCAGGGTTGTTTCTCTCACATATCCTCACTCCTCTCTGACTGCTGTTGGTGTTGCACAGTCCCATGTTGTGTCTCTCCCCCCCGCCCCGCTCCTTCTTAAATATGTTATCACAGAGGCACTACCACTGTCGCTGATTGGCTCAGCCTTGGCCAGTGGTGGGTCTGTCTTGGAGCCAGCTGGCATTGGCTCTATCATCAGACACAGGGGAAGCTTCTAGCAGCTTCTCACAGAAGCTACCCCTGTAGTGCGCCCCCCCCCCCCCAAAACCTTGCCACGCAAACCCAATACAGCAATCAACAGGAAACATACACATCCTTGCAAACATGTGTGGACTGTGCATAAAGGCTCTTCGATTAACGTTAGTAACCCCATTTTCCAAAATAATTTTAACATTTCACTTCTCCCTTCCTCCTTCCTGCTCGCCCCTCTTTATTTCATGAATACTTAGGGCAAGTGGGGAAGAAAAGACAGGTCCTTCAACACAAGATCTTATTACACGAGGCTCACAGAGAAAATAAAAAAAGAAACCAATCTAATGCAGTGTATACATTCTTAAGAGAAAGGGCAGTGGGTGAAAAATGCTCTTCAAAGAGTCAACTCCAATTACAGAAGTAATTTTCAAAGAAGAATGAAGTTTCTTGACAGAATTTAAAGGGGAAAATATTAATACAAGGTCTATAGAATATATCACAAAGCACAGCTGCTGTCAGTTCAATTTGCAAGATTAAGTAGACTTCAATTAAATGGAATTTATATTTAGCCATCAGAAATATGCCTTGAAAACACAATGTGGATCACAAAGATGATTGCTACTTTAGCAAAACCAATTATAAAGCAATATTAGAAAAAAATACTTCCAGGGAAGAATATGTAACAGCAGCAACTAACATCAGCAGAGATGAAGTTGGGCTGTCACATCCATTGCAAGCCATTCTTCTGCTATGTTCAAAATCTGGTTGTAAAATTGGTTCTGTCCTAGTCCAAACCAGGACAAAAATGAACCAGGACAAAAATAAGCCTACATTTTCATGCTATGTCTTTCTTGTATATTTATTATCCGTTGCTGAAAGAAACAGTACTGCTCTCCCCACCTACTTCCAGCTGCTTATTCCCTATTTTTCCCTTGTGTTACATCTAGTAATTTCACAGCCACAGGACAAGCCAGGCCAGTATTATCTGATGTAGTTTTCCTTACCAGGCATTTAGGGTTTTTTTTTTTTCAATTGAATCAGCTGCTTACCTTGAACTCACCTTTGGTCCGGGGGCTGGTGCAAGAGAGAACAGGCTGAAGCGGTACTGCCCCTTTTGGCATCAGCCGGCAGTTGCGCAAGGCCAGATGCAACATTAAACCATGCTCTGAACAGTATTACTAGCTTTCTTTCTGCAGAATATTCAAGTGTCTTCAGGATTCCACGTCACACAGCGAGTCCCTGAGATTTAATGAGAGAAACTCTACAAGCATGAGAGAAACTCTACAAGTAAAAAAAGAATCAATCATAGAATAGCTCAAGTTGGAAGAGACCCATAAGGATCATCGAGTCCAACTCCCTGCTCCTCACAGGACTACCTAAAACTAAACCATATGACTAAGAGCATTGTCCAGACACTCCTTGAACTCTGACAGGTAATACAATAGCAACTGAAGGAATCCACAGGCACCAAAGCACAGTGAAATCCACTGAGGCGTAATATCTGGACAAAAGGCCTTGCAATCTAAACAGACAAAAAGAGTAAGAAATGAACTAACTTTCCTAATATCACTTAGCAGGTGTCACAGTTTAAAGCTGGGCCTGCTATTAAACCTGTGGCAGACGCTCTCTATTAACCCTCCCCCCCCACCCGAAGGGAAAGGGAAAGGGAAAGGGAAAAGGGAGAGAGACAGAAATCAAATGAAAGAGTCATGACAGGCAGCCCTATCCGCTACACCACACTCCTTCCTGTGGCTGCAATTGCTATTTACACACTGCTTGTGGCATGGCATCTCCACATCAAGAATTGCACTAGGTTCCAGAAATAAAAAAAAAATAAAATTAGCCATTGTATTTGTTGCTCCATAAACAAGTTATCAGTTCAGCTTGGTTTATAGCACCTGAAAGTTCCCAGTGCCTTTCCAAGGAAAGAACTCCAAACCTTAATATTTTCCTGACTCTAACTTTTCCTCTCTCCCCTCTGATGATAGACAAAAGGAAAGAAAGTGAAAAAAGGTCCACTGCTATTTCTGTTTCTATTAAATGGAAGTGGGGTGCAATTTTGTGTTAGTGCTTTAAAAATCACCTTAAAGTTCTCTGAAGAAGCATACATACAAAGATAATTTATATGAAATAATAGAAGAAAAAAAAGGCAAAGCACAGACACAGAAAAGAGGTTGCTCATAAAGGAAAAGCAGTACAAATATATAACTTCCTATTGACTCTGGCTGTTAACAAAGACAAGTAAAACCAGCAACACTGGTTTTACCAGTGTGGCCGTTTTACCACAGCTTTCCTTTCTCTGTGGGTTATCAGGACACAAGGAAAGACCTTCAGAAAGACATTCTGCTTACTTTCCTTCACCTTGGTTTCTCCTAGTTGTTCCCAAGGCCAGAAGCACAATCCTCATCCTCCTGTGCCAACTGGGTCCCTATGCAGGAAAGCTAGGTAAGTATTATCACCTGAAGAACTGGACTGGCTGGTCAAAACATTTTTCTTCACAGTTATCTTTACATATGTCACATCAACTGGCAGGTTCCATAGTAGCTGGGATGCCAAAAGACCACAGTCCAAGAACTACATCTGTGTATCAACTTGTGGCAAAAATACTGGCAATTGGCTGGTGAAACTTCAGCTATTAAGAGGAGATCAAACCTCCAAATTTTCAGGGCTAGTCTCATTATCAACCAGAGTGACCAGGCTAACATTCCTCAACCACATTAACATCTGCTGCCTTCCAGAGATGTCCAACACCAATGTCTAGCACAGCATTTGACCTTTGCAATTTTACCATCACCACTACGCTTAACCCTCTACATTGGCTTCCCACGTACTGCTGCTCAAGTCATTGTTTAAGTTATCTTCATGTTCTTAATGCATGTGCTAGTGTTTTTGTTATGTTGCTAAGTATTATAGGACTCTCAACTGGTCTGAGGCACATTACTATAAAATAAGTCATATTATCTGTAACAGTATCCAAGAAGCAATTTTAAGTTAACAAGAAGTCTCTTTAATTCTTAACTAGTAGCTTCTTAAAGAGCATCAGACTTGAAAGAAATGAATTCCTATATTCATTGTTAAATAAAGCCATATAAACTGCCTATGATGTACTGAGGCTAGACAGTACCATATAGTACACAGTTCAGTTTTCATCCCTAGCAACTGCTGTGAAAGTTTGGTATGATATCTCACTATAATCTGTAATAGGAGCAAGGTTCTAGTTTAACAAAAGCTGGTGCTTCAGCTTTTTCCCTGCTCAACAAGACTCAAACACCTCCTTAGCTTCTAAACAAATACCATTTTAACTGTATTTCAATGGCCCTTAAGCATATCCTCTGATTCTCTAATGAATCATGGCCCTGTATCAGAGCATCCCACCAGAATGGCCACCCTATTAATAATAAAATAACAAGTAAACAAGTATCAGCACTCTGTAAAGAAGGAAATTATTTCAGTTTGAAGTCATGCAATTAAATGTCAGTACAAAATTGGAAGTTGCTTCACATGTATTAAGTTGTTTATAAGACTACTTTTAAACACACTTGAGTCACCAACAAGCAGCAGTCATAAGCAAGTTTTAGAGTTACTTTTAAAAACACTGGGTATATTTTCTTTAAGTTTCCCTTAAACTATAGGTATATTTAGCTTGATAGAAGGATAGTTTTTATTTTCAGAATGTTTGGGACAAGTGACTTCTGAACACCAGACATATGGTTTTATCAGATCCTACACATGAAGAGGCACAGACCAGAATTGTCCCTTGTACACTCGTAAAGAAACTTTACAATAGTTTCAGCTTTTGTAGGGGCCTGGACCGTGGGAAAGTTATAGAGAGAACATACCAGTACACTGTTATGTAACAGCATGAGATAGCAAGAAAGCATAAGGATGTGGTTTATAGTAAGTATCCAATTAGAACAGTAGAAGTGGCACGCAGCCAGATTGTGTACAATACTTGTAGCCAATAGCTTAGTGTGCAACCGTTACATAAGAGAGTATGTAGGTTATAGAAGAGTGTGTTAACCAAAATAAAGTGGACTATTAGAGCATCATATTGGTGTGCTGTAGTTCCTTCCTTGTGCAGACCCCAACATTGTGGTGACCCCGACGTGATCGTTGCATCGGAGAAGAAGGGGGACCAGACGAAAATGCGAGGGTGACTGCCGTGCCGGCGGAGGTAAGCCGGGCCGTTCGAGAGAGATGGAAGGCCGTCCGAGAGAGATGGGGAAGCCGTTCGAGAGAGATGGGGAATCCGTCTGAGAGAGACGGGGAATCCTTCCGAGAGAGACGGGGAATCCTTCCGAGAGAGATGGGAAGCCGTTCGAGAGAGACGGGGAATCCGTTCGAGGGAGACGGGAAATCTGTTCGAGGGAGACGGGAAATCGTAGGTCTACGTGATTAACAGCAGGATGGGGGGTGCAGTATCTGCACTGGAAAAGGCGGCGGTGAAACGTATTCTGCAGATAGCTGCGCAAACTGAGATTAAGATAAAAAGAAAAGAAGTAGAAACTTTGCTGGAATGGGGCCAGCAAAGAGGTTTCCTAAAAACCACCGATCAGTTGTTTTCTGCAGCTTGCTGGGACGATCTAGGGCAAGAAATTTCGCAATTAGTCACGGTGGGAAATAAAAAGGGTAGAAAGCTAGTTAAATCTTGGAAGAAAGTGAGGGATATGCTGGAGGCTATGTCCTCTGAGGCGAAAGTGCGATCCACTCTCAAAAAAGCACTAACAAAACCAGAAGAAAAAGAGCAGTTACCGGCATACCCTGTAGAGGCAGCCCCTCCCTACGAGAACTTTCTGATACTTTCCCCCCCCACCCCCCCCGGGGGCTCGGCGCCTTCCGCCCCCCACCCCCCGCAGGCTCGGTGCCAGCTGTTTACCCTGCGATTGAGGTAGAGTTTTGGGGTGGAGAATCAACAGTCCCGTTAGCCCCGTTAATGCCTCATGAAATGGGGCCAGAGGTGACATCTGGGGTCTCGGTACCCCCTCCGGAGGCTGCCGGAGGCAAACAGCCGCCGGTGAATCCTGAAACTGTACCCCTCCCCATGGAGGTAGAAACAAATGAGTCAGACGCCGCTCCTGAAGCGGACAGTAACGCGCCTTTGCGAGAGTTACTGCAGCAACAAGAACAGCAAATGCAGGAACTATTAAAAAAAACGGAGAAGCTAGATGGAGGAGCTAGTAAAACATCGCGGCAACTCGCTTACAATAAAGCCTCGCAGGCGATATCTAGTGCGTTAGAGGCTCTCAGACAGGCTATCGAGAAGCAGGAAGCTCCGCCAGCAGAAGCGGAACTAACTCTGGCAGAGCTAAAGCACAAAGAGGAAAGAATCTGGAAGTGCGCACGACTTTGTGTCCAGGGCGGAGACTGGGAGGAGGCAGAAGCTGACGCGTACATACGCGACAGATTTGGGAGTAGCCTGGGCGGTCTGTCACCTCCCCAGGGCGGGACGTCACCTCCCCTGGGCGGGACATCGTCTTCTCGTTCGCGCATGTGCCGACTGACTGACCCGCCTGGACAAGAGCATAGCACTCAAAGACCAGCAGGGGGAGCTCGAGCTCCATCTACACCAATGTCAGACTCCAGATTCCGATGATCCTGGTGACTAACAGAATACACGGCCTGCAGCATTACCCGGTTATGATCCAGGGCGACGATGACGGGGAGTCATTCGAGAGGCTACCATCGAAGGAGTAATGTTACCGCCTAGTATCACCGCAATGCCAGTTTTCACACAAGGAGATCGTCGTCAATGGACACCGTTTGATTGGAAAACTGTGAAGCAGTTACAAGAAGCAGTGATGCAGTACGGAATGGACAATAAGCATGTGATGCAGCTGCTAACATCATTCTTTAAGACTATCACTACAAGATGGGAAGCTATCCCTCAAGTCATTCTTAAAGGGACTGCACGGCTATTAGCTGTGGCTGGACGACCACCTGATAAGCTTGTTATTCCAATCAGCCTCAACTACCTACCAGATGTACGTCAACGAGAAAAACTTATGTCCTTAGCCCTATTGAACATGACAATGCAGATTGACAATCACTATCCGTCACACCCCATCTTTAAAACTCACATATCGCTGGAAGAACGGCCTATTGTCATCAGTGAGCTGTTGCAAGCAATCACGGTGTTTACCGATGCAAGTAGCCGCACCGGAAAAGCCGGATTTGTCTGGCAAGAACAGGGAGAATGGAGAAAACATGTCATCATAGCAGAAGGATCTGTTCAGGTTTTAGAATTACAAGCTGTACTCCTGGCCTTACAAAAGTGGCGCGAAGCACCCTTAAATTTGGTAGTGGATTCCCTATACGTGGTAGGGGTTGTGAAATGCATACACCGATCGTTGCTTCGCCATATCACCAATGAACTGTTGTTCAAAGCCTTTCTCGTCCTATGGCATGAAATGCAACACTGTCTACACCCAGTATTTGTCACCCACATTAGTAGCCATACCAGTTTACCCGGAGGTTTGGTGGAAGGAAACTCCCGAGCCGATCAGTTGGTATCCACGTTTCCGGTGGACAGATCCCCACAGGCAAAATTAACAGAGGCTCGACAATCTCATCAATTTTTTCACCAATCTGCAGAAGCATTGCGATCGCAATTCCAATTGACAAAGACTGATGCAAGGGCGATTATAGCTTCTTGCCCTGATTGTGCTAGAATACCTGTGTTACAGATTGCGGGAGCAAATCCCAGGGGACTCCAACCCAGACAGATTTGGCAAACAGACATCACCGAATATGCTGCCTTTGGCCGACTCAAATATATCCATGTATCAATTGACACCTGTTCCGGTCACATGTGGGCTACAGCCCTGACCTCCATGACAGCTAAGGCTGTGTGGGAATCTGGCCCTTCCTTTTTAGCATTGTCTCAGAAATCGTAAACCACGTGCTCGGGCGACATCTTATGGCGGCTGCCTGGAATGCCTGAGCCTGGCAACGTAAGATGGCGCAATAAGCTAGGCGCCCGCCCTCCACCCGCCTCCAGATGCGTGTCTCCGGTGACAGCCTGGCAAGGGGCCAATCCTATGGCGCAGGAACCGGACATGTCCCGCCTTCGGACCTGTGATTGGTGCGAACTGTTGACTGACGGCTCCCAGTCACGACTCTGCCGAAAAACTCTATAAAAGAGGCTGGATCACTTCAACACGCGGGACCCTCACCGCCATCTTCCAAGTAGGAAGGGGGTATTTCCCGCGGGACGCCGCTGGATCTCAGGGTGGTGAATATTTTCTTTTTCTTTCTCTTTCAACTGTTTTCTCTGTTTCTTTCTTTCTTTTACCTCTCTCTCTTTCTTTTCCTTGAATATTGAGTTGCCTCAGTGTTGGACCTAATAAAGTCAGAGCCAAGTTTGTTGATACCGTGCCTCGGTTGTGCTTTGTCTGAACTCAAGGATCACGAATCTTTAATATTTCGGGTCAGGATTTTTTGGGGGTGCTTTACCTACAGGCAGGTTAAGCATACCGGGTGTTCGCATTGAACCAGGCACGCCGCACGTGGGCTGCACTGGAACTATTTATAATTTTCGCGGGCCCTGCGCGCGGGCTGTCTGCATTGAACCAGGCACGCCGCACGTGGGCTGCACTGGAATTACTAATTAGGCGGGTCTCTCTCTCTCTCTCTCTGTCTCGGGGAGCAGGGGACGGGGATTGTCTGCATTTTATTTCTAGATTTGCTCCTTTTTTGACTAATTAGGCGGGTCTCTCTCTCTCCCTCTCTCTCTCTCGGGGGGGGGGGCGGACGGGGGGGCTGTCTGCATTTTATTTCTAGATTTGCTTTAGAGGCGGACCTTAAATCCGGAACCCGACATTTATAAATTGGCGTAGTCGGCAGGATCCTTGAGTTTTCGGAAGGTATCAATAACTTAGAGAGAATGGGTGCAATTCTGAGTGCATTTGATGTAACGCAAGATCAGGAGTTGGAGGACTCGGCACAGACGCCGCAGACAAAAGAGCTTTTGGTGCGGTTGTTGCAAGATCGGTTGGTAACTTTAGAGGAAAGAAACTGTGAATTGGAGGAAAGGGTTAAAACTCTGCAGGATGAAGTAGAGAATGAGCGGGAGAACGTAAGGTGTTTGCAGGAGGCTTTTGTGGAGAACTTACGTACTTGTGACTGCAGAGGGCGACGGAGTCGTGCACAGGCAGCTGATGCAGCCCCGTCCCCTGGTGATGATCACAAAGGGGATGGTTTGTACCGTAAGGGGGAACCAGAGGAAGCGAGGACACGATGTGATTTACCGCAGGGTCCTACGCAACCACTTCGACCGCTGGTTAAGGTCGAATATGCTTATGAGGATAGTGAGGACCATAATCCTAAGATGGTTACTAAGGAGGTGCCGTACACAGCGACTGAATTGGCTAAGTTGAAAAGGGATTTTTCACGCAGTCCAAAGGAGTCTGAGACAGAGTATGTGTGGAGAGTGTCGTTAACTGGTGGTGATCAGATTCTGTTGAGTGAAAGAGAAGCTGAGGGATATTGGGGACCTGGAGTGTTTTTGACTACTGGTGATAATAGAGCCCCTTGGTCTCTCACTCAGCGAGCAGCTTATTGGGCTGGAGGTTTGAATCCCTTGGAGAGGGGAGATCCTCTTGCGCTTACAGGCTCGGTGGATCAGCTTGTGGAGAATGTGCACAAGGCGGCTTGTTTGCAAATGATGTATGATCGGGAATTGAAGCTTAGGCAGGAATCCCCAATGATGATACCGGTAGATCCTGAGAGGATGACTCCCCTGGTTAGAGGTTTGCCTGATTCATTGAAACCCTTAGGAATTCAATTGCAAGGTACTATCAGAAATACCCCTCAGAGTGCACGGGTGACAGCTGCTTTAACCAGAGCTGTAACCCCGGATCGCTATATCCCAGGACAAAAAGTGTGGACGTGGGGGGAAGTAGCTCAAGAATTGATTAACTATGGGTGGAAATATGGTCCAGTGAAATCAGGACCTAAAAATGTGAGGCGTATGGAGGCAAAGTGTCCTCTAGCGAGGCCCTCTCGCCCAAACCTGATAAATTTAAAGAGAGACAGTACATCTCGAAGGAGAGTGTTGTGGATAATAGAATTATTTGTGGTAAGCTTAGCACTACTAGTGGCTGAGCACACCATTCATCAGCAACAAATCATTCTCAGAGGCCCCTTTAAGGAAATAGCAGGGACCCCTCCCCCTGACGGGGTGGCACAACGAGCTTCTGTACAGAAATGGCATGCACAAATTGAACATTATTGTAGCATCTTTAACGTATCAGAAGGCACACCTAAAAAATTAGCTATACAGGAGGAATTCTCTCCAGATCATGAGAATAACCTCCCACCTCCTGTCATACAAGTAGTGCTTCCATTTTCCAAGCAATTACCAAATACCGGGTTCACTGATGCCTCAGCCAAACGTGAGGCAAAAGTGTGGAAGTATCGAGCCGCTGCTTTACAAGCCCAGACTGATGAGAAAATCATAACAGAAGGTGAAGGTAGTGCACAAGTGGGTGAATTAATTGCTGTTTGGAGTGTTTTCCAACATGAGGCTCAATCTTCTTCTCCTGTCTACATCTACACTGACTCTCTCACTGTCTCCAAGGAGTGCACCGAGTGGCTTCCTTTCTGGGAGAAAAATGGGTGGGAAGTCAACCAGATACCGGTATGGCAAAAGGAAAAGTGGCAGGACATTTTAAGAATTGCCAAACGAGGGAATTTTGCCATAGCCTGGGTGGCCTCTCACCAGGGCGGTGATGGTCTGGCTGGTCGATGGAATGGTGGAGCAGGTGAATTGTCTCGTCTGGCTCCCTTACAAAATGAACCAGTAATAGAAAATTGGGAGAGATTATTGGAGTGGCTGCATATCAGACGAGGACATATGGGAGCCAAGGATCTTTACTGTAAGGCTCGGGCTCGGGGCTGGCCTGTCGCTGGGGAAAGCATAACCCAAGCCTTAAAAGAATGGTTTTGCTCACTCCCAAGACCCCAGCTTATTCCACCAGACAATGGTTAACCAAAACCTCACCCGGTCCTTTCACTAAGAGGACCGAGAAGTTTCTTTTTCTGTTCCTTTGCAGGTCGGAAGATAGAAGTTCAGAGAAGCAGAAGAAGAAAGCAACATTTAATGGAAGTTTTGATTGAATGTATAGTTTTAAATTGTATAGCCTTAATAATCTTTGCAATATGCCTTTATCACTATTAACAAATTGTTTTGGGCAGTTGTATGTTGTCTTGTCTATACTGTTCAAAGCCTACCCGGCGAGAACCTTGCTTCCGTGTTCTCAGGTTTAACATGGGGAAAATGAGTTCTTGTTGTTGGGAAAATTGGTTACTCAAGCTTTTAAGCTTATTAATTGCTGGGTGTGTGGTGGACCATTTGGTCTGAAAAGTTGATTGTGGATCTCCATTTCTCTTGCTCATGAGTGGATTGTGAAGAGAATCACCCTCATCTTGGCCTATGCAACACCCTGCTCCTGGTCACTATTGTATTAGTTACACCCAAAAGGGAGGGTGCTACAATCAGTCCCTGGTGGGAGAAGATTTTCTGGTCCCCCACTGATTACACTCACTTTGGGGAAATATTAGGTACAAATTGTGTTTGGAAACAATGAGCAGGAGCATGGTAATGCAAATGGGGATGGAATTAAATTAATTGCATTAACTGTGGTGTGACAGGGAACCCCTTTGGCCTGGGAACCATCTGAGTCAAAGGACTACCGCCCTGCCAGATCATGGCCAAGTCCTTTGCAAATGGGATGCGAACCCTGAAAGATCGTTATTGGTTTTGTGGGCACCATGCATTCAAAATACTACCAAAAAATTGGGCTGGGGTATGGTATATTGGGATGATATGCTTCATACTTCTAAAAATTGGCAGCTAAGAACTGGGAATCAAATTATATGATCCCCAACGAATTATTGAGTATTATGGACCCGCAACCTGAAACACCAATGAACCAATCAGCGGTGCTCGAGAGCCAATCAAGATTGGCTGGTTCTCGATTACCTGCTAACAGAAGAAGGAGTTTGTGCCAAAGTTAAATGACTGTAATTGTTTCCTGAAAATTGATGATAATGGAAATGTGTTTACACTGTATAAATTTTTCTCATTTTGTTTACATGTTATAGTTGCACTATAACTTTATCAAAAGCTATTTATCATTATTGATGATATTGTTGTTGTTAGACTTCTGTAAAGAAGAAGAGGTGACTCATTCTGTTTATTAGAATGATACCAATCACAAGTCAGTGGACTTATCTTTATCTCCTTGTATGCTTTACTCTTCCCTTGTCTTTCTTCAAAACCTATTATCTTTTTCTATCCTTACCTTTCTACATTTCCTTGTCTCTTCCCTTTTCCTTCTTTTAACCTGTTACCTTTTTCTGTCCTAACTTTTCTACACCCCCTGGAATCAAACTTTTCTACACCCCCTGGAATCGAACTACTGACTATATGTTGATGATTTCTGAGCCACGGGGTGGTGTGGGAATCTGGCCCTTCCTTTTTAGCATTGTCTCAGAAATCGTAAACCACGTGCTCGGGCGACATCTTATGGCGGCTGCCTGGAATGCCTGAGCCTGGCAACGTAAGATGGCGCAATAAGCTAGGCGCCCGCCCTCCACCCGCCTCCGGATGCGTGTCTCCGGTGACAGCCTGGCAAGGGGCCAATCCTATGGCGCAGGAACCGGACATGTCCCGCCTTCGGACCTGTGATTGGTGCGAACTGTTGACTGACGGCTCCCAGTCACATGACTCTGCCGAAAAACTCTATAAAAGAGGCTGGATCACTTCAACACGCGGGACCCTCACCGCCATCTTCCAAGTAGGAAGGGGGTATTTCCCGCGGGACGCCGCTGGATCTCAGGGTGGTGAATATTTTCTTTTTCTTTCTCTTTCAACTGTTTTCTCTGTTTCTTTCTTTCTTTTACCTCTCTCTCTTTCTTTTCCTTGAATATTGAGTTGCCTCAGTGTTGGACCTAATAAAGTCAGAGCCAAGTTTGTTGATACCGTGCCTCGGTTGTGCTTTGTCTGAACTCAAGGATCACGAATCTTTAATATTTTGGGTCAGGATTTTTTGGGGGTGCTTTACCTACAGGCAGGTTAAGCATACCGGGTGTTCGCATTGAACCAGGCACGCCGCACGTGGGCTGCACTGGAACTATTTATAATTTTCGCGGGCCCTGCGCGCGGGCTGTCTGCATTGAACCAGGCACGCCGCACGTGGGCTGCACTGGAATTACTAATTAGGCGGGTCTCTCTCTCTCTCTCTCTGTCTCGGGGAGCAGGGGACGGGGATTGTCTGCATTTTATTTCTAGATTTGCTCCTTTTTTGACTAATTAGGCGGGTCTCTCTCTCTCCCTCTCGGGGGGGGGGGGGCGGACGGGGGGGCTGTCTGCATTTTATTTCTAGATTTGCTTTAGAGGCGGACCTTAAATCCGGAACCCGACAGGCTGTTAAAAAACATCTGTTGCAAGCTATTGCAGTAATGGGCCAGCCGGAACAAATTAAGACTGATAATGGCCCTGCCTATCACTCTGAATCGCTTGCAGAATTTATGCAGAAATGGGGTATTACACATGTACGCGGTATTCCATATAATTCTACAGGGCAGGCAATTGTGGAACGTGTGCATCGCACATTAAAAGAGCATTTAGAAATTATTTGAAAACATGGGGAGATGGGACCACAGGATGTGCTACATAAAACATTGTTTGTATTAAATTGGCTAAACCCTAAGCAGGACTCGCAAACACCACCTGCCATAGCTCACGGGCAGGGAAATCAAAAAGACCTCAGTAATACAAACGTACCAGTAAGGGTATTCATCCCAGAATCAGGCACTTGGGAAGGGCCAAAGCAATTAATAACCTGGGGCAGAGGGTATGCTTGCGTCTCCACAGGAAATAACTGCCAATGGGTTCCAGCCAAATGGGTGAAGCCGTGGCTAGATGAACCAGCCGACGCTACAGGACCAGACAACTCTAACACCAGAGGCCTTGAGGTGTGATCACCGCCTTGCACGTATCATCTGGCCGTGACTCCAGAATCTGAATCCAGAACAGAAAATGCGGGAACATCATGGGTTTTTGGATGAACTGGTTGGGTGGTCTGGGAATTGGAAGGTGGATAGCCAGCCTAGTGAAAGGCTTGGCGCAAGTATTGCTATTCATTTTTGTCTTGGTACTCTGTATCATAGAAGGTTTGCAGGGAATGATATCAAGAACCATTGCCATTTATATTAAGAAAGAAAGGGGGAGATGTAGGGGCCTGGACCGTGGGAAAGTTATAGAGAGAACATACCAGTACACTGTTATGTAACAGCATGAGATAGCAAGAAAGCATAAGGATGTGGCTTGCTTAAGTTTATAGTAAGTATCCAATTAGAACAGTAGAAGTGGCACGCAGCCAGATTGTGTACAATACTTGTAGCCAATAGCTTAGTGTGCAACCGTTACATAAGAGAGTATGTAGGTTATAAAAGAGTGTATTAACCAAAATAAAGTGGACTATTAGAGCATCATATTGGTGTGCTGTAGTTCCTTCCTCGCGCAGACCCCAACAAGCTTTTTGTGGAATCACATAATATACACACTGGAGTGGTACCTGTTGGGTTAACACATCTATTTCAACGTAGTGGCACACTTGTGCATTGTGGAACGCTTAGCTTACAGAGAGCATGAATAAATGTGTCACACTGGCACATAGGTAAATGAAGCCACATAAATCCATATACATGTAGGTACCTCAGTGAGGACAAGACTGGTTGATGAGGTTCAATGTAGTTTGAATTCCTTCTTGCACAGTTCTTCACAATCCTGAAATTTAACATTGCTCCTATTAAGTCTACACTTAAGGGCAAGGGCAAAACATGGATTTTTCTATGGGAACTTGAATGTTGTTTGGGTCTTTCTGGTATTCATCATGACCAAAAATATCCTAGATAACTGACATTCAAAGTGGGCACGGATCTGTAACATTTATTCTAGAGTACTAAAAGAACTAATGTAAATATCAGAAAACGTACCACTTATTTTTGAGGACTCCTGAATGCCCTCGCAAACACTTACAGAAGTAGGAAAGAACAAGTTTCATTCTTACTAAGAAGGAGGGATAAGGTGGATGGAAAGTGCACAGGAACTATCAATTCATTCCACTTGTGCACTGATGACACCATGAATACAGCAGTTTAGTCTTGAGAATCAGTGGGAGTATATTAAAACAGTAGACAAAAAGGAACAATCCAAAATTAACTGACAAATTCACTTATTTGCTTCTCCTGATAAAATACAGGCAGAAATAGAAAGGAGATAGTAAATATAGAATTATCTGAGGGTAAATCATGTTCTACACTGATAAATTCCTTCAAAGTTTGAACTAAATGGTATTTCTAAAAATTAAGAACTATACAAACATAATTCTTGTAGGTCATAAAAGCAAAAAAAAAAAGAAAAAAACAAGGCAAGGGTTTCATTGTATTACATTTTCTCTGTTTTTGGTCATCAGAGTCAACAGCATGCACAACCAAATGTTTGGATGCTAAAAAATTATATTTGCTGCCAATGGCACTGAAATCAAACAAGATCCCATAAATACAAAATATTTCACATAAACTGTCTCATCTATGGATCCAGAGAAATAGAAATATTACGTTATTCCAAATAACTATTGCTTGGCAAGAAAACACAGTTGCTTTTTTAACGATTATTTATTATTATTTTTAAGTACAATTAACAGTTGGTGAGCTTATCTCTGCATTTGTAAGGCGTGCTCTGTCAGCCTATACCTACAGCCAGGGAAGTGCAAATAAGATATTTATAAATGCTTTACTAAACAAAATTCACTTGAAAAAGTATCTGAAATTTTCAAAGTTCTTCTTTGACCCTCCCTGTGTTCTTCTCTAGTCACAACAGGTGCATAACTGGCACACAGGATACGAAGGCTCAGCAATGAGCTGGACGTAGGGGATCAACAAGATGATCTGTCTTTACAAAGTACACCACAGTTTGCAGAGGGGGAATTAAGAACCACAGACAGAAGCTTGGGGGTTTAAAGAAAGAAAAACTTCAGCTTGCAGTAATTTATTAACTTACCTTAGGTTTCCATGTATTCTAGAATGATATCTGATTTTATAATTGCTTAATGTATACACTGACGTGATTCTGAGAAGTCTGGATTCAGGCATCACTTATTTAATACAATGGGTCACAGTGTATGTTACTGCTTCAACAAGTATAGATTAAACTATTCTGCTTGAAATACTTTAACTTCAGTATTTTCTAAGTCAAAAGCAGTCACTGAGACTACCTCCTCTTCGCCTTCTTAAAATCTCTGCTTAAAAAAAAGTCAGATGAATGCTCTGGAACAGGAACTTGGTGCTCAGAAGAAAATATTCAAGAAGAATAACCCACTGCACATCTTCCATACCTCAAGCAGCAGTCAAACTTCTGAGTCAGCATGTGAAAATACCAGATAATATAATCTTAATATTATTTACTCACCGCTGTTCCAAGTCCTTAGGTCTTGGTCAACCACTTCAGACACCTGGCAATACCTAGAGAAATTATTGATGTAAAATGGAAGAAAGGTACAGAACCAAAAACATTAAAACAATATTTATGATTAGTATTGGTGGCTGGAATGGTACAACTCTGCTTGTAAGAGATTATACACACATGGGTAACATTTCACTATCAGGACACTTCTTTGCTAGAAAGGCAGCATTCTGGACATTACTCAAAACCACCAAGGAGCTAAAAAAAAATGCATGTGTGAAGAAGTAACACATAAATCACTAAGCATGCTCAAAATTGCATCTTTTTGTCTTCCTCTGTTTTACTAATAATGTATGCCAAGATTTGAAAATAAATTTTAAATTATTTGTATATTCTATTCCAATTTATAACAAAGTGTTAAAATCAGGTGTGACTTAGGAAGAACTACAAAACTTCCTAAACCACCAGAATAAAAACCTAAACTACATAGCATGTTCACCCCACTTACGAAATGCACCTGGGATAGGCTAATCCCTTGGACAGGCTGGACACTGACTACCTGGGCAGCAGCTCTGCTGAAATGGAGGTGTGGGTCCAGGTCGACAGTGGGCTAAACATGAGCCAGCAGTTAGCCCTGGTGGCAAGGAAGGCCAAGAATATCCTGGGTTATATCTACAGGCTAAGCTCTCATTAATAAGTGATTATTTGCCTTTACCTAGTACTCCCAGAATACACATCTGGAATACCACATCCAGTTTTTGATCCCCAGTACCAAAAAGTAATAAAATAAGGTGATAAAGGTAAGGTCAGGTCAATTCAGTGATGCTGAACTACAGGATTTCCCACAATAATAACAAATTTGCATTTTTATACATACATCAGGACAGGATATATGAAGAACCTCCCCTTATCTAGAAGAACAAAGTGAATCAGAAGGTCAGTAGACTCTAACAAAGAGATAATTTGGCTTTTGAGAAGATGGTTTCACAACAGAAAATCAGTGCAGAACTCCTAACAAAGCATGCTGCCGAGGACAGAGGAAAATGTACTGGGAGCACTGGAAAGCCAAGCAAGGCTTAAAAACACCTCTGAATTCCTGGCACACAGAATATTCCACCCGGGGAGGCTGAGGCCCCTTAGTGCCCTCAGGGCCGTAATGTTTAGTTGCTAATTAAATGCTCTAACCAGTAGCACGTTCCTCAGCAATGAGCTAGAATCACTTGGCAGGCTCAGGCTATTCTTCTTTCTAAATATCAGCTGGTTTAATAAATAACAACTTCTGAAGAGTATTATTAGCATCTGAATTATTGCCCCCAGATTACCATACGCTGTGGCCTGCAAAACTCTAAATTTACAAATAAAGCAGTCTGCTGGCAGAAGCGGAACAGAACGACTCCAAGGGAGACAGCTCAGTTATCTTCTGAAGGCCTGGAGATGGCAACTGTGGAGTTTTGTTAAGACACAAGCAAATAACACACTGTTTTATTTAATTGGTAAACAGCCTGAGCCTGTCACAGAATGCTGCATGGCTACCCCATCATGATAGCCTGGAAAAAAAGAAAAAAAAAAAAAAAAGACACGTTATCTCACACATGCTCACACACACTCTTTAAACTAACAGCTGCGGGGTTTTGTTTGGTTTTCAAACCAACACCTCCTTCTCAGGCCAATGTTATATTGAGAGTATAATCCTAGTGATGCAAGCTGTGACTATTACAAATCAACAAAATCATTAAAACACCCAAATTAACATAT
The DNA here is from genome assembly GCF_013368605.1 of Nyctibius grandis. Classification (NCBI taxonomy): domain Eukaryota; kingdom Metazoa; phylum Chordata; class Aves; order Nyctibiiformes; family Nyctibiidae; genus Nyctibius; species Nyctibius grandis. The sequence continues at coordinate 924,402 of NW_027167472.1, forward strand.
AAAATTACTGTGTTTTCCAGTACTCCTGGCACCACGATCTAATTAGGAACCTGTGTTGTGGTTTCAACTTAAATAAAAAAAAATTTCTTAAGCACAATCCTCCCCTCTCAAAGAAAAACAGACTCATTTTAGCATTCAACTTCCTTGACATTTAAGACAAGATATCTAACAAAGCAACTAAACATAGAACTAGGGACTGACTTACTAAGACATGAACAAGCTGTTCAAAGAGACCTCAAAATACAGTTTTAAACTCCTTTATGGTGTCAGGAAAACATTGTTTAACTTAAGCATATACTCTATATTGTCCTGGTTTGGACTAGAACAGAACCAATTTTCCTTTCAGTGATTTTTTTTTTTTTCCTTTCAGTTAAGTTTCTTCTAAGTAACGGCACTTTCTGAAGTTAACTATATGTTTTTCGGACAGTGCCTGCTTCTAGGACTAACAACACTTGAAGGTTATACTTATTACTAAGTTAACAGTAGGAATGGTATGCAGAAAGGCTCTTGCTTATACTTGTTCCTATAGGAACCAAGATCACTGCTAAGTATCTTACGGTCCACAAGTGAAAGGCCATAAAAGAGTCATACTTGCGGGGAAAAGCGGACAGGACAGGTGACCCAAAATAGACCAACGAATTACTCCATCCCATACACATCATTCTCAGTTTAAAGCTGATAGATCATGAGAGTCTTGCTTGCTTCTTCTATGGTCAGCATCAAAAGAAGATTCTGTCTGTTTCTCTCCTGCCTTCAATTCCAATCTGTGCATTCCTGAATCCAGTTCCCATCTGCCGCTGAGTCCAGTCCAGGACTTCCCAGAGCCTGCCCTGCAGCGCCAGCGGTGACGTGATCATCATTGGGGGAGCTAGATCTTGGTTTTGTATATATTTATTTCCATTATCATTATTATACTCTTTTTCATTATTATAGTTTATTAAAACTGTTTTAACTTTCCAACCCATAAGTCTCTCTCCCCTTTCTCTTTTCCTTCCCCTTCTGGGGGAAGGAAATGGTTAATAGAGAGCATCTGCCATTGGTTTAATAGTAAGCCCAGCTTTAAACCTTGACATACATTGGACTAATTTCCATGCCTTCCTCATAGCTTTCATCTTCACAGATGCAATAAAAAACACACAGAAAAAGCAGCTTATCAAATTAAAGTACCTACAGGTACTACCTGTGACCTTCCACCAGTGAAAAGCTGCTTTTTAATCACGAAGCACTTCAGTGATTCATGTAATGATTTTGCTAACACCTCCATTTAGCCCACATCCAGGGCTAAACAATAAGCAGTTGTTCTATCACCCAATGACCCCTCCCCAGCCGAGAAAGGACATCGGGAAAAGGAAGGAGACGCATGGGTTGAAACTGAAACGGATTTAATAAAATAAGGAAACCAATATCAATACTAACACTAAAACAAAATACACAAAGTTATACTCAACCCATATAGTGGTGGCAAGACCCTCCCCATACAGTGACCATTGAGAAGAGAGACAGAGAGAACAGCAAAGAGAGAGAAGACAACACAGACAAGAAGAAAGCAAAGAACCAGGGTCATGCCTAGCAAACTTTCCAATTTATAGTGAACGTGATGTTTATGGTATAGAATACACCTGTGGGCCAGCCTGGGTTAGCTGCCCTGGCTTTCACTCCTTATAGCTTTAGCACCTGGCTAACTCAAGACTCCTAATGGCCTTGATCACCATGGAAACCTGCATACCACAGCTGGCCACGAACCAAAACAAAACGTAACAGAAAATTGATTCTATGATTCCATCCCAGCGAAACCAGGACAGCTAAGTCACAAAATCTAGAGCCATTCAATTTGACCTCAAAGCAAAGTTCCTTCTACCAAAACTAGTCTATCTGAACATTATACAACCAGTAGGCCTATCATGGACTCAAGACCTTAATTCAAAACTAAAAATACTGCTTAGAGAACATCAACATGTTTATTTTCATCTCTTCTCCAGCTCATGTCTCAGAACTAATTTTTAGTCTTGTAAAAACAAAAAAAAACCACGCAAATTCCAAACTCAAACACAACATAAAGAAAAATTAAATGAAGACTCTGCGCAAAATTCCATGTGCCTTTCTTGAGTATTTCAGTAAAATCCGTCTGTATTGGGACCGGTACTTGTCGTTATATTTGTCACGGCAATCAAAAAAAGACAGGAGACAGAAGGATAGTTCCAAGCAGACAGCAAAGCAAAAGCAAAAGCAAAAGCACCCGCGTTTATTTTACTCCATTTTTTATATCTTCCCCCTCTAGCTGGCTAGCTTTACGATTGGTTGCGCTCAGTATTCACGTGCCCGACCACAACCGCTGATTGGCCGTCACGTGCTGGCCACGAGTCCATGGTTGGCAGCTGGAATATCACTCCGTATCTTGTTTTTCTCACATCCTGTTTTCTTGCTAAATTCCTCTTCACTCTCAGGTTTAACCGTTTCAAGGACATAGCTCCATTCCTTCAAGGTCAGGGCCGCCAGCAGCCCAGTCCGATCCCTCAATTCCCCCTTTTTGTTTTTCAACCAAAAAGGCCGTGTTTATTATCTGTTGCAGTGCCCTTTGCAAACAAGAAAACAAACACAGTAACATGAGCATGATGATGCAAACTACAAACAATCCCACAAGTACCATCTTTATCAATCCTGTCAGCCATCCCCCGAGTCCTAGGTGACCCAACCAGTCATCTAAGAACCCATGACCCTCTCGTATTCTCTGCGTTGCATCCATTAGTTCTTTGATTTGCTTATGAATTGATTTGGAGTGATCGTTCAGATCCATACAACACATTCCATCAAAATCCTGACACCCATGACCATGTGCTAATAATAAGAAGTCTATAGCAGCTCTATTTTGCAAGGTAGCATGTCAAATACTATCTACATGGTTGGCTAATGCTTCTAAAACTCTAGAAGTTTGGTTAGCTCTTTTTGAAACCCTGTAGAGGGGTTTTTGGAGCAGAATGGTCATGTAATGAGCCAGAAGTATGAGAGTATGGAGTGAAGGCCTAGCTGCGTGAGAAGATTCATGTAGCTAGTGTCAACAAGCCGACCTTCGAGAGATGAGGAAAAACAGCAGCTGAGCAAACAAGAATTGAGGGAGTAGCCGGTGGGAGCCGAACACAGAGGAGAAGAAACAAGAACTGATGGAGCCAATTAAGGAAGGACCAGTGGCAGAGCAGTGACCAATCAACACATCAAAGAAGAGTACGTTTAGTAATATTAACGAATAGCAATGCACATGCTTACAGCCAGGGAAAGTACAAAATGTATAAAAGGGACAGCTTATGCTTAATAAACGTCTTCACTTTGATTCACATTGGATTTTGTGGAGGCGTGTTCCTTCTCCTCAGATGGTGACCCTGATGAGACGCTGATCGACGGCAAGTTCGGGGAATAGCCCAGAAGGAGGTACACCGGCTGGAGTACGGCTCAGCAGGTCTGAAGACCGGGGCGAGCCGGAGGACGACTCGCAAGAAAAGAAAAGAACGTTGCAACGGGACACTTAGTGAGGTGAGCAGCCGGGGGAAAAAGGAGATGGGCCAAAATATTTCTAAAGAAGAAAGTGCGATAGTAAGGCTTCTCCTACATATCCTCTCTAAGAGAGGAGTGAAACATGATGAGCATTTGCTCCGGAGACTGTTAGTTTGGTGTCGAGAGCATGGGTTCCCTTCGGACCCCCAGAGCGCTTTTAAGGTGGACACTTGGGAAGATATTGGAAAGGGTTTATGGGACGCGATAAGCAGTGGGGAAAAGGAGGCAATAGAACTGGCAACTGCATGGAGGGCTGTTCTTACTGCTCTTCAAGAAATGAAAGCAGAGAGGGCTGTTGCAGCAGGGGCTTTTACGGCTCTGCGTCCAACAGAGGTTAACCCTGGGGCGAGAGGTCTTCGTGTTTTTGGTCAGCCGCCAATACCGGTTTTTTCAAACCCCTCCGCACCACCAGAAGAGCAGGAGAAAATTGAAATACCCCCTAAACCAACAGGGGAGCCCCCTAAACCGGAGGAAATGGAGGTTGATGAGCATCAGCCCGAGCCCACCCCCCCACCCTTCAAGCCTCCGTGAGCCGCCAATCTCGCAAATCGCGCCGAATACGAATATCCCCCTCTGCCCCCGTCGTCTCCCCCATCGCCTGCCGGCGGTCCAGGGAAATTTAAGGATCCGGTGGCTTGGGCGGAAAAATTGTTAGCAAAATTACAAGACCTGGAAAGACAGACGACCTTAACTGAGCGACAACATAAGGAGGAGCAGAGGAGAGAAGAAGAAAGGGAACGCCTACGCGGGGGGGCCAGGGGGGCCGGGGGGGGTGCTGAGGCGGCTGGGACTAGCCGCGTGAGAAACATGGATGGGAATGTTGGTATGCACTCTGTCATGGGGGACAGGGGAGGAGACGATCCGCGATTACGGTGGCGAGGAGTTATACAGAATGCGCTAGTGGAGGGGAAGATTCTGCCCACAGCTTTCCCAGTTATTTTGGGAAATCGGAGAGAACCACCATGCTGGGTAGGATTACAGTGGGAGATTGTTAAGGAGGCACGGAAAGCGGTACAACAAAATGGGTTGCATGCACCTTATACCCAAGCATTTATAATAGTATCTTTATGTCTACGCTTTTAACACCCTTTGATTTTAAGCAATTGATGGCGATGATTTTAACCCCGATGCAGGAACTCTTGTGGCGGATGAGGTGGCATGACGCAGCACAGGCTGCAGCGGTGGAAAACCTGGGGAGGGGAGATAATGATCCACTTTTAGGGATAACATTTGACCAACTGGTGGGAGAAGGGCAGTTTAGCGATCCACAACGACAGGCACGACTTAGACCAGAAGCCTTGGCACTTACTGCCGCCTTAGCCCGAGAGGCTTTTAAAACCCTCCCAGAAGATGGGAAAGTAATTCCTGCCTATACAAAAATAAGGCAAGGTCCATCTGAGCCGTATATGACATTTTTAGAAAGATTGCGTGAAGCATTGGAAAGGGCATCGCTGACCGATGTAGCTCGAGAGGCGTTGCTAATGTCGTTGGCAGTCGACAATGCTAATCCTACTTGTAAGCGCATCTTACAGACATTACCCAAAAATTCTAGCCTGGCAGAAATGATGGATGCGTGTGAGCGTGTAAGAACAACGGAAGAAACAGCAGGATACATGGCGTCAGCCTTTGCGGCTGCGGTGAAACCTCTAGTACGATCAGGGAGAGGCGATCAGGGACCAAAATGTTACAACTGTGGCAAACCGGGACACCTTAAGGCTCAATGCCGAGTAAAAAGTAATGGGTTTGCAGGGACCTGCAATCGCTGCCGGAAATACGGTCACCGTGCAGATGAATGCCGATCTAAATTCACTAAGCAGGGAATTCGAGCGCGAGGAGACCCAGCGCGATGACACAAAACAGGTCTTCCACCCGGGCTGCCTGGATGGCGTCGCCGCCGCCACAAGAGGGAGTGCTGGGGTGGACATTGCCACAGCAGTAGAGGTGACTCTGATAGACCCGCAAGTACAATGTATACCCACCGATATGAAAGGCCCACTGGGTCACGGGTTGAGTGCCTTACTTATCGGGCGATCCTCTACGACCCGAAAAGGTCTTTTCGTTTTACCTGGTGTAATTGATGCCGATTTTACAGGGGTCATATCTATTATGGTATGGATCCCCCTGCCACCAATTCATATACCCAAAGGAGAAAAAATTGGACAACTGATCCCCTTTAAATCAGCTGTGCCCACAGCTGGGAATCAGATAAGAGGGGTTGGGGGTTTTGGATCAACAGGCCAGGCTGACATTTATCTGGCAATGGATATCAGCAAGGCAAAACCAACAGAACGGGTAACGCTAAAAGAACCTGGTGGGAAAACTTGCGTGGTCATTATGCTGATTGATACTGGAGCGGATGTTACAATAATCAGTCAAGCAGCGTGGCCTCATTCGTGGCCATTGGAGATCCCCCCTACACCCATTATGGGGGTCGGGGGAATACAGACCACTAAAATCAGTACAAATGTGATTTGTTGCAAATTGAAGGATGGGAGTACCTGTACAGTAAGACCATATGTGATGCCTGTCCCCATTTGTTTACTGGGGAGGGATGCATTAAGTCAATTAGGGGCACGTTTGGTAACTAACAGTGAGGGTTTTTAGAGGCGGCCATTGATGAAGGGCGACCAATCCTAAAAGTAACCTGGAAAATGGAAACCCCAGTTTGGGTTGATCAATGGCTGCTGTCTGCAGAAAAAATCGCCCACCTTGAAAGCTTGGTACAGGAGCAACTGGAAAAATCACAGAATCACAGAATCACAGAATGTTAGGGATTGGAAGGGACCTCGAAAGATCATCTAGTCCAATCCCCCTGATGGAGCAGGATTGCCTAGACCATATCACACAGGAATGCGTCCAGGCGGGTTTTGAATGACTCCAGAGAAGGAGACTCCACAACCTCTCTGGGCAGCCTGTTCCAGTGTTCGGTCACCCTCACCGTAAAGAAGTTTTTCCTCAAATTTAAGTGGAACCTCCTGTGTTCCAGCTTGCACCCATTGCCCCTTGTCCTGTCAAGGGATGTCACTGAGAAGAGCCTGGCTCCATCCTCATGACACTTGCCCTTTACATATTTATAAACATTAATGAGGTCACCCCTCAGTCTCCTCTTCTCTAAGCTAGAGAGACCCAGCTCCCTCAGCCTCTCCTCATAAGGGAGATGTTCCACTCCCTTAATCATCTTTGTGGCTCTGCGCTGGACTCTCTCTAGCAGTTCCCTGTCCTTCTTGAACTGAGGGGCCCAGAACTGGACACAATACTCCAGATGCGGCCTCACCAGGGCAGAGTAGAGGGGGAGGAGAACCTCTCTTGACCTGCTAACCACACCCCTTCTAATACACCCCAGGATGCCATTGGCCTTCTTGGCCACAAGGGCACACTGCTGGCTCATGGTCATCCTGCTGTCCACTAGGACCCCCAGGTCCCTTTCCCCTACACTGCTCTCCAACAGCTCTGTCCCCAACTTGTACTGGTACATGGGGTTGTTCTTGCCCAGATGCAGGACTCTACACTTGCCCTTGTTATATTTCATTAAATTTCTCCCCGCCCAACTCTCCAGCCTGTCCAGGTCTCTCTGAATGGCTGCGCAGCCTTCCGGCGCATCAGCCACTCCTCCCAGTTTTGTGTCATCAGCGAACTTGCTGACAGCGCACTCTAATCCCTCATCCAAGTCATTAATGAATATATTGAATAGAACTGGTCCCAGAACCGACCCTTGAGGGACTCCGCTAGACACAGACCTCCAACTGGACTCTGTCCCATTGACCACTACTCTCTGGCTTCTTTCCTTCAGCCAGTTCACAATCCACCTCACTACCCGATCATCCAGACCACACTTCCCCAGTTTAGCTGCGAGGATGCTGTGGGAGACCGTGTCAAACACTTTACTGAAATCGAGATAGACCACATCCACAGCTTTACCATCATCTATCCACCGGGTAACATCCTCATAAAAGGCTATCAAGTTGGTTAAGCATGACTTCCCCTTGGTGAAGCCATGCTGAGTGCCCCTAATGATCCCCCTATCCTTGATGTGTCTAGAGACAGCACCAAGGACAAGTTGTTCCATCACCTTTCCGGGGATGGAGGTGAGGCTGACCGGTCTATAGTTACCCGGGTCCTCCTTCTTGCCCTTTTTGAAGACTGGAGTGACGTTCGCTTTCCTCCAGTCCTCAGGCACCTCTCCCGTTGCCCACGACTTAGCAAAGATGATGGAGAGTGGCCTAGCAATGACTTCCGCCAGCTCCCTCAGCACCCGCGGGTGCATCCCATCAGGGCCCATGGATTTATGGACGTCCAAAAACAAAGGTCATATTGAGCCCACAACAAGCCCATGGAACACCCCAATATTTACTATTCCGAAAAAAAGTGGCAAATGGCGTTTGTTACATGACCTTCGAAAAATCAATGAGGTCATGGATGATATGGGAACCCTACAACCAGGGCTCCCATCCCCCAATATGATCCCTAAAGATTGGGACATTTTAATCATTGACTTAAAAGATTGTTTCTTCACCATCCCTTTGCACCCTGATGACTATCAGAAATTTGCTTTTTAGGTGCCATCAGTGAACAAAGCTGCACCTATGAAATGCTATCATTGGGTTGTGTTGCCACAGGGAATGAAAAATTCACCGACAGTGTGTCAAATGTATGTGGCCTGGGCACTTGCTCCTGTGCGAAGGAATTTTCCAAATTTGATCATATACCATTATATGGATGACATTCTAATAGCAGGGAAACAATTGGATAAAAAACAATTGATTAATACACTGCAGACTGAACTAGCAAAAGGTGGATTGCAAATAGCCCCAGAAAAGGTACAACAGGAGGAAAACTGGAAGTACCTTGGGTGGGAAATTACCAAAACAACTGTTAGACCCCAAAAACTAGAAATTCGTGTGAACATCAGTACTTTAAATGATGTACAAAAACTGTTGGGAGACCTCAATTGGGTGTGAACCCTGTGTGGTCTCACCAATGCTGAATTGGCACCTTTGATGCAATTGCTAAAGGGAGGAGGCAGTGCAGATGCCCCCCGCACATTGACACAGGAAGCTGAGCAGGCATTGAAACACCTGAGTACCAAAATAGCTATGGCATACACTCACCGTTGGGACCCAGATTACAGTATTGTAGTATTGGTTATCAATCACGATCGCCACCCCCTGGCATTAATTATGCAGTGGGTGACTGACAAGGATCCTCTACATGTGCTGGAATGGATCTTTTTGCCTATGCAACCAAAACGTACCATCACTACGAAAGTAGAGGCCATAGCACAACTTGTAATGAAAGGAAGGCAGAGGGTTGTAGAGATAGCAGGCGTCGAAACTGCTTTTTTGGTTATTCCACTGGTTGCGGAATATCTACAATGGGCATTACAAAATTCCATACCATTACAAGTTGCGTTATTGGATTATAGGGGCGAGTTGAAGGTACATTTACCCCCTCATAAATACTTCTCTGTGCTGCAATTGGGTCAATGGGAGGAATTACCAAAAAGGTCAGAACGTCCAGTCAGTGGTGTCACCATTTTTACAGATGCTGGAGGCAAAGCCCAAAAAGAAGCACTAACATGGTTAGACAATGGGAAGTGGCATGATGTAATTTTATCTGACATTCAAGGGTCTACACAACAATTAGAATTGCGAGCTGTGGTGGAGGTCTTCCGGTGATGGAAAACAGCGCCTGTTAATGTGGTATGTGACTATATGTCGTAGGGATTGTCCAGAGGATGGAGCGTGCTCTGCTCAAAGAGATAGCTAATGAACAACTATACCAACTTTTTCATGAATTATGGCTTTTGCTGACAGAGCGACTGCATCCATATTTCATCACACATATCCGTAGTCACACAGGACTCCTGGAAGGCTTAGCTGAAGGCAATGCTCGGGCAGACAAACTTGTCGCACCTGCCTGGGCTGCGCCTTCAATTGATTGCTTCGCTCAAGCACAACGGTCCCATGCCTTTTTCCATCAATCTGCTAAGGTACTGCGGCGTCAGTTTGGGCTACGCAGTGCAGATGCACGTGGGATAGTCCAGTCCTGTCCAGACTGTCAACATCTTGGGGGTGGTTTAGCACCTGGTGTCAACCCCCGCGGTACTGGACCGTTGGAGATATGGCAAATGGATGTAACACACATCCCCGAATTTGGACGGCTGAAATATGTCCACGTGAGTGTTGACTGTTTCTCCCTTGCTACCTGGGCTACAGCACAAACAGGCGAATCCAGCAAACAAGTTCAATGACACATGCGTTCTGCTATTGCGGCCCTGGGCATTCCACAGACGATTAAAACGGACAATGGCCCAGGCTATGTGGCACGCGCCACACAGGACTTTTTCCAACTGTGGGGTATAACACATGTAACGGGCGTCCCACATTCACCAACGGGACAAGCTATTGTGGAGCGCATGAATCAAACTCTGAAACACCTTTTACAAAAACAAAAAGGGGGAGAGCCAGGGCTATCTCCTCCTGACAGGTTGTGTAAAGCGCTTTATGTACTAAACTTTTTACGCTTGCCACAGGACTACTCTGTACCTCCAGCGGTAAAACATGGTGCAGGGTTAAAGGGAGGTATGGAGGCTTTTCAGAAAGAACAGGAACAAGCCAAAGTGATGGTAAAAAATGGGGTGACTGGTGTGTGGGAAGGTCCAATGAAATTAATAACGTTGGGTCGAGGGTATGCATGTGTCGTTACAGATACAGGAGCCAAATGGGTACCAGCTAAGTGGGTGAAGCCGTGGCTACAAAAACAACCCGAACTACAGGAGCCAACTCAGGATCAGGAACAGAATAGCTAGCAGAATCACAACCCTGGACTTCAGGAGGGCCAACTTCGGCCTTTTCAAGCAATTGCTAGGGGAAATCCCATGGGACAGGATACTAGAAGGTAAGGGGGCCCAAGATAGTTGGTTAGCATTCAAGGACTGCTTCTTCCGAGCTCAAGATCAGAGCATCCCAGCAGGTAGGAAGTCAAGGAAGGGTACCAGGAGACCTGCATGGTTAAACAGGGAACTGCTGGGCAAACTCAAGTGGAAGAAGAGGGTGTACAGATCATGGAAGGAGGGGCTGGCCACTTGGGAGGAATATAAGTCTGTTGTCAGAGGATGTAGGGAGGCAACTAGGAAAGCTAAGGCCTCCTTGGAATTAAAACTTGCAAGAGAGGTCAAGGACAACAGAAAGGGCTTCTTCAAATACATTGCAGGTAAAACCAACACTAGAGGCAATGTAGGCCCACTGGTGAATGAGGTGGGGGCCCTGGAGACAGAGGATAAAAAGAAGTCGGAGTTACTGAATGCCTTCTTTGCCTCTGTCTATGCTGCTGGAGGCTGTCCTGAGGAGCCCCGGACCCCTGAGGTCCCAGAAGAAGTCAGGATAGAGGAGGAATCTGTCTTGGTAGATGAGGGCTGGGTCAGGGACCAATAAAGCAATCTGGACATCCATAAATCCATGGGCCCTGATGGGATGCACCCTCAGGTGCTGAGGGAGCTGGCGGAAGTCATTGCTAGGCCACTCTCCATCATCTTTGCTAAGTCGTGGGCAACGGGAGAGGTGCCTGAGGACTGGAGGAAAGCGAATGTCACTCCAGTCTTCAAAAAGGGCAAGAAGGAGGACCCGGGTAACTATAGACCGGTCAGCCTCACCTCCATCCCCGGAAAGGTGATGGAGCAACTTGTTCTTGGTGCTGTCTCTAGGCACATCAAAGATAGGGGGATCATTAGGGGCACTCAGCATGGCTTCACCAAGGGGAAGTCATGCTTAACCAACTTGATAGCCTTTTATGAGGATGTTACCCGGTGGATAGATGATGGTGAAGCTGTGGATGTGGTCTATCTTGATTTCAGTAAAGCGTTTGACACGGTCTCCCACAGCATCCTCGCAGCTAAACTGAGGAAGTGTGGTCTGGATGATCGGGTAGTGAGGTGGATTGTGAACTGGCTGAAGGAAAGAAGCCAGAGAGTGGTGGTCAATGGGACTGAGTCCAGTTGGAGGTCTGTGTCTAGCGGAGTCCCTCAAGGGTCGGTTCTGGGACCAGTTCTATTCAATATATTCATTAATGACTTGGATGAGGGATTAGAGTGCGCTGTCAGCAAGTTCGCTGATGACACAAAACTGGGAGGAGTGGCTGACACACCGGAAGGCTGCGCAGCCATTCAGAGAGACCTGGACAGGCTGGAGAGTTGGGTGGGGAGAAATTTAATGAAATATAACAAGGGCAAGTGTAGAGTCCTGCATCTGGGCAAGAACAACCCCATGTACCAGTACAAGTTGGGGACAGACCTGTTGGAGAGCAGCGTAGGGGAAAGGGACCTGGGGGTCCTAGTGGACAACAGGATGACCATGAGCCAGCAGTGTGCCCTTGTGGCCAAGAAGGCCAATGGCATCCTGGGGTGTATTAGAAGGGGTGTGGTTAGCAGGTCAAGAGAGGTTCTCCTCCCCCTCTACTCTGCCCTGGTGAGGCCGCATCTGGAGTATTGTGTCCAGTTCTGGGCCCCTCAGTTCAAGAAGGACAGGGAACTGCTAGAGAGAGTCCAGCGCAGAGCCACGAAGATGATTAAGGGAGTGGAACATCTCCCTTATGAGGAGAGGCTGAGGGAGCTGGGTCTCTTTAGCTTAGAGAAGAGGAGACTGAGGGGTGACCTCATTAATGTTTATAAATATGTAAAGGACAAGTGTCAAGAGGATGGAGCCAGGCTCTTCTCAGTGACATCCCTTGACAGGACAAGGGGCAATGGGTGCAAGTTGGAACACAGGAGGTTCCACATAAATATGAGGAAAAACTTCTTTACGGTGAGGGTGACCGAACACTGGAACAGGCTGCCCAGAGAGGTTGTGGAGTCTCCTTCTCTGGAGACATTCAAAACCCGCCTGGACGCGTTCCTGTGTGATATGGTCTAGGCAATCCTGCTCCGGCAGGGGGATTGGACTAGATGATCTTTCGAGGTCCCTTCCAATCCCTAACATTCTGTGATTCTGTGATTCTGTGATTCTGTGACCTGCCTCGGAACACTGACCTCTCGAGAGATCCAGTGATCTGACTGTGGGAAGTGTGAGAAAAGAATTTGCGTGGGAGGTATAGAAAAGGGAGCAAAAGGTGCAGTCATGATGAAGCAAGGGGTTGTTTTTTCTGCGTTAAGCCTGCTTTGGATCCTGGACCTGACAAAAGGTCATCAACCGATAGTCCTTCCGCCGACACCATGGAAGGGGAGTCACAATGTTTGGCTGACTCTGATGCAGAGCTTGAACCAGACGCAGTTTTGTGCCTCCTTAGCTCAGCCTGAACAACCCTTTCATACATTTCTAGTGGGGGTCCCCTTAAACAGATCTGAAAGTAAGGAGATGATGGTGGCAGGGTTGAATGTGCTGAAACAGAGCCTCTGTAAGAATGCAATGAAATGTGGCGAACATTGGGATTTATGGGACGATAGCTTGCCTGTCAGTCCCTTAGAGCCCCAAGAACTTGACATCCTAGGAACTTTAGAGGCGGAATCCTGTGTGTTTTTCAATTACACAGAGGGATCAAACATTTATCACAACAACATAAAGAGATTACAAAATGTCACACCCAGTAATCCATTGTGGCAAAATGAATCTATCTGGTGTGCAAACGTAGGGCGCAGTCGAACAGAGCCAGCACCGGATTTGGCCATGCCTAGAAAATTACCGGAAGGTTTATTCCTAATTTGTGGAGATAGGGCTTGGCCAGGGCTGCCCAGTAAGAAACTGGGAGGTCCATGTACCACAGGTAAATTAAGCTTACTAATGCCTACACGACAGGTCATATTAAACCACACTAACCTACACAAGAACAAAAGAAGTGTCACTACCTTAGGGAAAGAATGTAAAGATGAGGTAGAACTATGGTCTAGGACCAAAGTAGTTCTTTCTTCTATTTTTGCCCCAGGTGTCGCTGCTGCACAAGGACTAACACAATTGCGAAATTTAGCTTGCTGGGTTGCAAAAAGAGCTGATCAAACTTCTAGAATTTTAGGAACATTAGCCAATGATGTAGATAGTATCCGACATGCTACCTTACAAAATAGAGCTGCTATAGACTTTTTATTATTAGTGCACGGTCATGGATGTCATGATTTTGATGGGATGTGTTGCATGGATCTGAACGATCACTCCAAGTCATTTCATAAGCAGATCAAAGAGCTCATGGATACCACACAGAAAATATGGGAACAGCATGGGTTTCTGGATGACTGGTTGGGTAATCTGGGAATTGGAGGGTGGCTGGTCAGATTGATTAAAATGCTATTGATGGGATTGTTTGTGATTTGTATTATCATCCTTGTATTACCGTGTTTATTCTCCTGCTTGCAAAGGGCCTTGCAGCAGATGATAAACACGGCCTTTCTGGCTCAAGAAAAGAAAGGGGGAATTGTAGAGGGGTTTTTGGAGGAGAATGTTCATGTAATGGGCCAGATGTATGAGAGCATGGAGTGAGAGCCTAGCTGCGTGACAAGGTTCATGTAGCTAGTGTCAACAAGCCGACCTTGGAGAGAAGAGATGAGGAAAAACAGCAGCTGAGCAAACAAGAATTGAGGGAGTAGCCGGTGGGAACCGAACACGGAGAAGAAGAAACAAGAACTGATGGAGCCAATTAAGGAAGGACCAGTGGCAGAGCAGTGACCAATCAACACATCAAAGAAGAGTATGTTTAGTAATATTAACGAATAGCAATGCACATGCTTACAGCCAGGGAAAGTACAAAATGTATAAAAGGGACAGCTTATGTTTAATAAACATCTTCACTTTGATTCACATTGGATTGTGTGGAGGCGTGTTTCTTCTCCTCAGAAAGAGTATTTTCTAGTATGTTTGTTATCGTCTTTAAAATCAACATACTATTTTAATCATCCAAGAAATCCCTATTTAATTCACCAGCTTCTATATATTGGTAGAAAAATGGTAATAGTATAATTCCCCTAACTGCTTCCATTAAAATAAATCAAAGGTTTTGCACATCATGGCTTCTGTTATAATGTAAATCTAATCTAATGTCAGTCGCCGAGGGGAGCTGCTCTGGAGCCTGCCCGTCCTGCAACGGAGCGGCAGATCTTGGCGCACAGAGGCTTTTCCTGAGGTAAGGAAACGCCAGGGCAGCAGCGAGAGCCTCCCGGAGCCCGCAGCTCTCACGGAGAGTCGCTGACGAGGCAGGGGCATTGCCAGAGCAAACGCGGCCTCTCCTACAAAAGGCGGCCTTGGGAGCGCCAGCGACCGGGGTGTGGCACGGCAGTTTGCGCCGAAGGTCGCGCAGGAAGGGCGCTAAAGATCTGCCAACTCGACCGGGGAGCGATGGTATCCACGCGGCGGGGAGCCGTGGCCTCTCTAAGATCTGCATCTACCACAACTGATGCAGCTTCCTAGACAGAGCTCCGGGGGGAACATGCTGCCACCCAGGTGTCAAGCTGCGGTGCCTGCCGTGCTCTCATGCCAGCACCAGATGGCAGCAGTGAGTACACCTGTGTGAGGTGCACCGAGGTAGAGGAACTCCTCCACTTGGTGAGAGCTACGAGAGGAGGTGAGTAGGATGAGGAGTATCAGGGAATGTGAGAGAGACTATGGGAATCGCACCCTACTTTCCCTGAGATAGGCCCGACAGGCAGACAAGGCACATGACAAGGGAGATTCCTGGTCCTCTCCCTGCATGGCTGGACAAAGAGACTTAAGGGATAAGGGGCAATGGCAGCAAGTTCCTGCCTGCTGCAGCAGGCACAGCAGGCATGTCACCCCAGTGACTGCCCCACCATCCCAGGTGCCCCTGACTAACAGATATGAGGCTCTGCAAGGGGACCAGAACAGTAAGGAGGAGGATGATTCAACTAGCTCGGAGGTGCTGCTGAGATCAAGTCGACCTAAGCCCTGCATCAAAACAACATCCTTAAAGAAAAAAAGATGGGTCATTGTCCTGGGAGACTCCATCCTGAAGGGAACAGAAGGTCCAATATGCAGACCAGACCTGCTTCACAGGGAAGCCTGCTGCCTCCCTGGGGCAAAGCTGTGAAGAGGAAGCTTCCCACCCTGGTAAGGCCCTCAGATTATTATCTGTTATTAATTTTTTCAGGTTGGCAGTGACAAAGTAGGACAAGAAGTCAGAGGGCAATTAAGGGAGACTTCAGGGCCTTGGGTCGCCTGGTTAAGGGGTTAGGGGCACAAGTAGTGTTCTCCTCTATCCCTCCAGTTTCAGGGCATGATGAGGGAAGAAACAGGAAGAGCCAGCAGATCAATACCTGGCTCTGAGACTGGTGCTACTGGCATGATTTTGGGTTCTTCGATAATAGGTCCATATACATGACCCCAGGCCTGCTGGCTGCAGATGAGGTACACCTGTCTCAAAGGGGGAAAAGGATCTATGTGGAGGAGTTAGCAGGTCTCGTTGAAAGAGCTTTAAACCAGTATGGAAGGGGGAAGGGGCTAAAACCAGGCTCACTAGAGACAAGCCTAGGGGCAGCATGCCAATGATTGTGGGATGGTGTGGTAGTGAGGTCCTTCAGTCTGTGGTCTCAGTTGAGGCAGGGGATGGAGAGCCAGGTGGCAATGGAGATGCAAGGATTAGTGATGGGTTAGAAACTGTGGAAGTGCCTAAGAATGGTCATGCAGGAATTAGGGCTTCTACCCCCCAAAAAAGTGGCGTGATCAATAGCCCAGCTGAAGTGCATCTAAACCAATGCATGCAGCATGAGCAACAAACAGGAGGAGCTGGAAGCCGTCGTGCAGCAGGAAAACTATGACATAATTGCTGTCACAGAAACATGGTGGGATGACTCACACAACTGGAGTGCTGCAATGGATGGCTATAAACTCTTCAGAAGGGATAGGCAAGGTAGGAGAGGCGGTGGGGTGGCCCTGTATGTTAGGGAGTGTTTTGACTGTCTAGAGCTTGAGGATGGTGATGATAGGGTTGAGCATTGTCACGTCCCACATGGGGGAGAGGGATAAATTTTGTAAGAGATGACCCCCCTTGCTTCCTAGCTGATCCTCAGAGAATAGAGGGGTTAGGGGCGGCTGGGCTAATCTCTTAATAGGGGAGTCAAATGTTGGGGGAGTGATGCAGATTCACAGATCCCCAGGTGTGGATTAAGGTGAAATGACACTCAAGGTCCGTTCACAAATCACAACTTTAATAAACAGTTACTACAATGCTGGAAACTCAACTCAGCGGAAAGGAGGCAGTCTAGGAGGTTCCTGGAGTGTGTGGAAGATAACTTCCTAACACAACTGGTTGATGAGCCCACCAGGGGAGGTGCCCCGCTAGACCTGCTGTTTACAAGCAGAAAAGGTCTGGTGGGAGATGTGGTGGTTGGAGGCCATCTTGGGCACAGTGACCACAAAATGATAGAGTTTTCGATTCTTGGGGAAAGAAGGAAGGGGGTCAACAAAGCCTCTACCTTGGACTTCCGGAGGGCGGACTTTGGCCTATTTAGAACAGTGGTTCAGAGAGTCCCATGGGAAATAGTTCTTGATAACAAAGGGGTCCAGGAAGGCTGGACATACTTTAAGAAAGAAATCTTAAAGGTGCAGGAGCAGGCCATCCCCATGAGCCGAAAGACGAGCCGTGGGGGAAGAAGTCCAGCTTGGTTGAACAGGGAGCTTTCGCAGGAACTTAGGGGAAAAAAGGAGGTTTATGATCTTTGGAAAAAGGGGCAGGCAGCTAGGGAAGAGTACAAGGATGTCATTAGGTCATGTAGAAGGAAAATTAGAAAGGCGAAAGCTCAACTAGAACTCAATCTGGCCACTGCAGTAAATGATAATAAAAAGTGTTTTTATAAATACATAAACAACAAAAGGAGATCAAGGGAATATGTCCATTCCTTATTGGATGCAGGGGGAAACATTGTGACCAGGGATGAGGAAAAGGCTGAGGTGCTTAATACCTTTTTTGCCTCAGTCTTTCACAGTAAGACCGGTTATCCTCAGGGGAACTGCCCCCCTGAGCCAATAGACAGGGACGGGGAGCAGAATAGACCCCCCTGTAATTCAAGAAGAAGTAGTTAGTGACTTTCTGTGCCACTTGAACGCTCACAAGTCTATGGGACCGGACGGTATCCACCCAAGGGTACTGAGGGAGCTGGCGGAAGAGCTTGCTAAGCTGCTCTCCTTTATTTATTATCAGTCCTGGCTAACCGGGGAGGTCCCAGATGACTGGAGGCTGGCCAATGTGACACCCATCCACAAGAAGGGCCGGAAGGAGGATCCTGGGAACTACAGGCCTGTCAGCCTGACCTCGGTGCCAGGGAAGGTCATGGAACAGATCATCTTGAGTGCGATTACACAGCATATAGAGGACAACCAGGGGATCAGGCCTAGTCAGCATGGGTTTAGGAAAGGCAGGTCCTGCCTGACCAACCTGGTCTCTTTTTATGACCAGGTGACCTGCCTAGTGGACGAGGGAAAGGCTGTGGATGTAGCATACTTGGACTTCAGCAAAGCCTTTGATACTGTTTCCCACGGCATTCTCCTGGATAAGCTGGCAGCCCACGGCTTGGACAGGCACACTCTTCTCTGGGTTAAGAAGTGGCTGGATGGCCGGGCCCAGAGAGTGGTGATGAACGGTACCGCATCCAGTTGGCGTCTGGTCACTAGTGGTGTCCCCCAGGGCTCGGTATTGGGCCCAGTCCTGTTTAATATCTTTATTGATGATCTGGATGAAGGTATCGAGTGCACCCTCAGTAAATTCGTGGACGACACTAAGTTGGATGGGAGTGTTGATCTGCCTGAGGATAGGAAGGCTCTGCAGAGGGATCTAGACAGGTTAGATAGATGGGCTGAGACCAATGGTATGAAGTTCAACAAGGCCAAGTGCCGGGTCCTACACTTTGGCCACAACAAACCCATGCACTGCTGCAGGCTGGGGGAAGAGTGGTTGGAAAGAGGCCTGGTGGAAAAGGACCTGGGGCTATTGGTGGACAGCCAGCTGAACATGAGCCAGCAGTGTGCCCAGGTGGCCAAGAAGGCCAACAGCATCCTGGCTTGTATCAGGAATAGTGTGGCCAGCAGGACTAGGGAAGTAATTGTTCCCCTGTACTTGGCCCTGGTAAGGCCACACCTTGAATACTGTGTTTAGTTCTGGGCCCCTCACTTCAAGAAAGACATTGAGGTGCTGGACTGAGTCCAGAGGAGGGCAGCAAAGCTGGTGAAGAGTCTAGAGGGTATGTCCTATGAGGAGTGGCTGGGGGAACTGGGATTGTTTAGCCTGGAGAAAAGAAGGCTCAGGGGAGACCTTATCACTCTCTACAACTATCTGAAAGGAGGTTGTAGCGGGGTGGGGGTTGGCCTCTTCTCCCAGGCAACTAGCAACAGGACTAGAGGACATAGCCTCAAGCTGTTCGAGGGGAGGTTGAGGTTGGACATTAGGAAAAATTTCTTCACAGAAAGGGTTATTAGGCATTGGAATGGGCTACCCAGGGAGGTGGTGGAGTCACCATCCCTGGAGGTCTTTAAGAGAAGACTAGATGTGGCACTTTTAGTGCCATGTTCTAGTTGACACAGTGGCATTAGGTCAAAGGTTGGACTTGATGATCCCAGAGGTCTCTTCCAACCTAGATGATTCTGTGATTCTGTGAAGCACATTATATGTATTGGCGAGTATTCACTCAAGCTATATGATTTAACATTAACTCGGGGTAGGCTTTGTGTTACCTAGCAGCTTAGAGAAACTAGAAATAGGGGAAAAGGTAGATAGAAAGGAAAGGAGAGAGATCAATCACTGGTCTGGGTTTCACCATTGGTCCATCCAATGTGGGGGGGGTGTCTCTGGTCTGTAGGAGCACTTGTCCAGAGATTCCCTACCTCTGGCACTTGTCTTCTTTTCATTGTTATCCTTCAATGTGGACCACCTCTTGCTCAAAATAGAGTCTCACTTGCTATGCAAATTAGCATGCATGCTCAGTCTATCCTTCTTTTGGGTCAGTGGTCCTGATCTCCCCCTGCTGGAATTACCTTTCCCCCAGTTCCTGCAGATTTCTGCTGAGTCATCCAGCTGTTTGCAGGCTGCTCCTCTTATCTTGTGTCACTTGTGAGTGTTTGAGACATTCCTCAGACAGGCTCAGGAGATCTCCACCCCCTGTTCCCTTATCAAGTTTCACCTCCTGTTGTTTTTCATACCCTTCTGAGCAAACAGGTCTTTGTTTTCAGGGGTGGGGGTGTTACAAGTTAGCCTTGGTGTTTAGACTGTTTGTAAGTCCATTTGGTCTCCTACACCACCCCATGGCTCAAACACTCCAAGTTCTTCTTCGACCGTTGTGATCCGTACATAGCGGACAGAGGGAGAGAGAGAGAGAGAGAAGACAGTAGGCGAGAAATCATATATCTAACTATTTGTAGACCTATTATTAGAGTTACGAATACAGCTAATATAGTAAAATAAATATTTACAAACCATTTTCTCCCACCCCATGAGTCCAAGTGAACTCAGGAGAGAGTTGAACCAAGATCCAGGGCTCCAGCTGTTAAACCAGTCCTTCAGATGGATTGTTTGGAAAAGCTCTCCAGTCTGATTCAACACATCTTTCATCCTTTTTTGTGCTTCTTCTATGGTGGTAGTTGTGTTGTGTATGGCGAGACAGCATTCTCCATTAGTGAGATTTAACATTCCACATACCCCCTGCTCTTTTAACAACAACATATCTAAAGCTAATCGGTTTTGTAAAGTCATTTTAGATACCTGTTGAATCTGTAAATTCATTTCTGCAAAGGTACGATTGGTCCAATTGCTTAGGAAGTGTATTTGCCAGGCCAGATTTTCTAAAACAAATTGGTGTCTTTTGATGGTCACAGATGGGGTAGATATATTTTCTAACATCAGAGATGATGTCATGCACCAGGTATAATAATCAGGTACTTGGATGTCTTGGTTTGGCCTAAACCAGGCCGATTTTCCTTTCAGTGATTTTTACTTTCAGCTAAGTCTCCTCTAAGTAACTGCACTTTCTGAAACTAACTACATGTTTTGCAGACAGTGTCTGCTTCCAGGACTGATAACGCTCGAAGTTTGTAGTTATCGCTGAGGCACCGGTAGGGATGTTGTGCAGTAAGGCTCTTGCTGTACTTTTTCTTAGAGAAACCAAGGTCACTGCTGAATTCCTCACTGCTTACAAGTGAAAAGCCGAAGGGGGGTCGCAGCTGCAGGGGGGAGCAGACAGGGCAGGTGACCCAAAATTGACCAACGAGGGTATTCCATCCCATACACGTCATTCTCGGTATAAAGCGGGGGGATCACGAGGGTCTCGCTCTCTTGCTCTTTTCTGCTATGGCCGGTGTCCAAGGAGGACTCCGACTGTTTTTCCTGCTGCTCCCGATCCCGATCTGTGCATCCCTGAATCCAGCTCTCGACCGTCGCTAGGCCCAGCCCGGGCCTTCCCGGAGACTGCCCTGCAGTGCCGGTGGTGACGTTGCCGACATCGGGGGAGCTCGATCTTGGTTTTGTATATATATTTGTATATATTTGATTATTCCAATATTATTATTATACTCCTTTTCATTATTATAGGTTTATTAAAACTGTTTTAACTTTCCAACCCGTAAGTCTCTCTCCCTTTTCCCTTTCCCTTTCCCTTCGGGTGGCGGGGGGAGGGTTAACAGAGAGCGTCTGCTGCAGGTTTAATAGCCAGCCCAGCTTTAAACCGTGACATTGGACTCCATGCACCGCCCACTCAGGTCACGCCTGGGGTCTATCACTTTCCTGGTGCCTTCTGTTTTGATGAGGCACTGAGAAATTGAACACTCTAGGAGGACACATTGTAGGAATTCCTATTCCACGTTGTAATTCAGCATATTGTCTTACATTAAGATTTTCCATTTGAGCATCCTCATAATATTCCCTGTGGGGCAGGGTACCATGCCATATTACATTGTAACTATCATTTCTAGGTACCCGAATACCCTGTAGGTCCCTATCCCACACCTTTCTGTGTTCCCGACCATGGCTTGTGGGAATAGTGCACCTAATTGCAGTTCTTTCCATTTTCTAGATTCCATTGCACCTTTTGTCCAAATTTTGGAAGCCCCAGGAAGGGTATCCCCAGCAAGTACACATATCCTGTATAAAGGTTAGAGTTCAGGGATATATCATGTCTCAGTGGGGACTCCTGCACCTATTGTGCAATTTAAGGTTGTGGTACAGTTCATTAACTGGGAGTATTCTGGGGAAGGGACTTCAACATATTTCTCATCAACTGGTTAATCAGGATCGGTGTCTCCATACAACATATGTTTGATAGACCAAGCCCACTCATATCTGGTTCTATTAATTTTGCCATATTCCTGGCTTGGGTGATCTGGAATCTGTATACACCATGTAGGGGACCACTTAATGGTATAGGGGTGCTTAAAAGGTTCTGTTTCAGGAGGTGGAGGCCAGTAGGGGATTTGGATACATGATATCCTGGAGGGATTCACACAGTGAGTTTGGCTCCACCATTTACCTGACATGTTATGTACGTTCATCAAATCCTTAGGACAAGGAGATATTAGCAATGTAGATGGAGCTTCCAGTATGGGAGTTACGGGATTACCCATATTCCATCTATTACACGTTTTGTTCCAAAGATCAGTCCAATTTCCCAGGGGAATTTGATAAAGCGCATCCTGGTTCACCCTCCAGGCCTTACTAAAAGTATCGTTAAGTTGATTTTCGAATGGAGCTTTCACTCTGCCCCAAGTGCAATTGGCGATACAGTTGAGGAGAAGGAACACGCCTCCACAAAATCCAATGTGAATCAAAGTGAAGACGTTTATTAAGCATAAGCTGTCCCTTTTATACATTTTGTACTTTCCCTGGCTGTAAGCATGTGCATTGCTATTCGTTAATATTACTAAACATACTCTTCTTTGATGTGTTGATTGGTCACTGCTCTGCCACTGGTCCTTCCTTAATTGGCTCCATCAGTTCTTGTTTCTTCTCCTCCGTGTTCGGCTCCCACCGGCTACTCCCTCAATTCTTGTTTGCTCAGCTGCTGTTTTTCCTCATCTCTCGAAGGTCGGCTTGTTGACACTAGCTACATGAATCTTCTCACGCAGCTAGGCCTTCACTCCATACTCTCATACTTCTGGCTCATTACATGACCATTCTCCTCCAAAAACCCCTCTACACATTACCTTCCTGCTGTACGGTGGCTTCTAGCTCTTCCTGTTTGTTGCCCATACTGCGTGCATTGGTGTAAATGCACTTCAGCTGGGCTAGCGGCCTTGCCCCCGACGCAGGCCTGTCGCCCCTAGGTTCATTTGTGGTTGCCCTGGTCTTATCCCCCTCCCCCATCAAACCTAGTTTAAAGACCTCTTAACCAGCCCTGCCAACTTCTGGGCCATAACCCTTTTCCCCTTCTGATTCAGCTGTTCCCCATCCGGCATAAGCAGGCCCGGTGCCATGAAAGCCGCCCCATGGTCAAAGAACCCAAAATCCCACCTATGGCACCAGTCTCTTAGCCACATATTAATCTGTTGTATTTTCATAGTCCTTTCCCTATTTTCACCTAACACCGAAGGAATTGAGGAGAATATAACCTGTGCACCTACCCCCTTTACCAAATGCCCCAGGGCCCTGAAGTCCCTTTTGATTGCCCTGAGACTTCTCCCTTCAGTCTCATCCCTACCCACCTGGAATACTAATAGTGGGTAGTAGTCAGAGGGCCTCACCAGTTCAGGAAGCCTCCTGGCAACATCCCTTACCCGAGCCCCAGGGAGGCAGCAGTCTTCCCTGTGAGTTGGGTCTGGCCTGCATATGGGGCTCTCCGTTCCTCTTAGCAGGGAGAACAGCTTTACAGCTGTGGTGGTCAGTCCCATGTGTATGCTGGGTCTCATTCATGCTGTGCCAGCACAGTCTGTGCAAGACCTTTTAAATACAAATTATAGGATAGTCTGCTTCTCTTACCACATATACTGTAATTAAACCAGTACTCCGATCTTCATCTTCTATCGCCTTTCCTCTATCTCTCCTTTCTATCTTCATCTTCTATCTCCTTTCTTCTATCATCTTAATCTTCTATCTCTCTCCTTTCTTCTATCTCTCTCCTTTCTTCTGTCTCTCTCCTTTCTTCTATCTCTCTCTTTCTTCTCTCTTCGTCTATCATCTTCAATCTCTCTACTTCCATCTATCTATGTCCTTTCTATCTTAACCTTCTTCTATCATCTTCATCTTCTTCTATCATCTTCATCTTCTTCTATCATCTTCAATCTATCTCCTTTCTTCTCTCTCCTTTCCTTCTTCATCTTCTTCTATCATCTTCATCTTCTTCTTCCATCTTCAACTTCTTTTATCATGTTCATCTTCTTC
Organism: Nyctibius grandis; assembly: GCF_013368605.1. Classification (NCBI taxonomy): domain Eukaryota; kingdom Metazoa; phylum Chordata; class Aves; order Nyctibiiformes; family Nyctibiidae; genus Nyctibius; species Nyctibius grandis. The sequence continues at coordinate 948,234 of NW_027167472.1, forward strand.
TATCATCTTCAATCTATCTCCTTTCTTCTATCTGTCTCCTTTCTTCTATCTATCTATCTATCTATCTATCTCCTTTCTTCTATCTATCTATCTATCTATCTATCTCCTTTCTTCTATCTATCTGTCTTCTTTCTATCTTCATCTTCGTCTATCATGTTCATCTTCTGTCTCTCTCCTTTCTTCTGTCTCTCTCCTTTCTATCTTCGTCTATCATCTTCATCTTCTGTCTATCTCTGTACTTTCTTCTATCTCTCTCCTTTCTATCTTCATCTTCTTCTATCATCTTCTATCTATCTATCTCCTCTCTTCGATCTCTCTCCTTTCTATCTTCATCTTCTATCTCCTTTCTTCTATCATCTTAATCTTCTTCTGTCTCTCTCCTTTCTTCTATCTCTCATTTTTCTCTCTCTCTCATTTCTTCTGTCTCTCTCCTTTCTTCTATCTCTCTCCTTTCTTCTGTCTCTCTCCTTTCTTCTATCTTTGTCTATCATCTTCAATCTCTCTTCTTCTATCTATCTATCTATCTATGTCCTTTCTATCTTCACCTTCTTCTATCAACTTCATCTTCTTCTTTCATCTTCATCTGCTTCTATCATCTTCATCTTCTATCATCTTCAATCTATCTCTTTCTATCTTCATCTTCTATCATCTTCATCTTCTTCTATCATCTTCAGTCCAACTAACCTAAATAATTCCATCTATTAAAACAAGCAGTGATACTTACTACTCAATATTCCTGAAAGTTTTAGAAATCTAGTCCAACCATCACTTTTTTGCTGAATCATATTTTGTTGTTTGAATTCATATTGGTGCTTTCTCTTCTACTTCTAAGCAAGACTTAAGAGCAAGATGATGTAATTAGATCTTGAATTACTCAGACTTCATTACTATTATCAGTACATTACAGAACATTTACTAATATACTCTGAAATGCTATAAATAATTAAAGCTTAAATACATTTGTTGAATTAATACAGTGCATTCTGTGATACTTTTCTTTCCTTCTTCTCCTGTAGTCCAATACTGGGATGCTATTAGCCTACAGACCTGCAAGCTTTTAAAAATCAACTTATCTCTAAGCCCTTGAGGAGTGCCATTAGCACCAATAGAGCTAGACACAGCTTTGAAGTTGAGCACACGCAGAAGTGTTTGCAAGGCCAAGATTTAGCTTTCCTGCCTACTACTGATCTCCTTGAGCTCCTATGTCAGTCAGTGGAGTAGGTAGGTTTGCCATCCCATAGGGCAACCCAATAATACTGTCTCAAGCCTTTATTGGTTTAATGCATGTACTCACAGACATATACAATCCACTGGTTTACAGCAGAATCTCACCAGTTACAGAGCACATTAGCAAAACTGTAACTTAGCTGAATTACCAGCTGATCTCTACCATCACCACCAGAATCCTTAATTGTCCCTCTCCTCATCATCACCAAACATAAATGTGAGTGGGTGTCACGGTTTAAAGCTGGGCCGGCTATTAAACCTGCGGCAGATGCTCTCTGTTATCCCCCCCCTCCCCCCAAAGGGAAAGGGAAAGGGAAAAGGGAGAGAGACTTCCGGGTTGGAAAGTTAAAACAGTTTTACTAAACTATAATAATGAAAAAAAAAGTATAATAACAATAATAGAAATAATCAAATATATACAAATATATATACAAAACCAAGATTGAGCTCCCCTGAAGTCAGCCACGTCACCACCGGCACTGCAGGGCAGGCTCCGGGAAGGCCCAGGCTGGGCCTAGCGACGGTTGAGAGCTGGATTCAGGGATGCACGGATCAGGATCGGGAGCAGCAGGAAAACAGACGGAGTCCTCCTTGGACACCGGCCATAGCAGAAAAGGGCGCGACCCTCGTGATCCCCCCGCTTTATACTGAGAATGACGTGTATGGGATGGAATACCCTCGTTGGTCAATTTTTGGTCACCTGTCCTGTCCGCTCCCCCCTGCAGCTGCGACCCCCCTTCAGCTCTTCACTCGTAAGCAGTGAGGAAGTCAGCAGTGACCTTGGTTTCTCTAAGAAAAAGTACAGCAAGAGCCTTTCTGCATAACATCCCTACCGGTGCCTCAGCGATAGCTACAAACTTCGAGCGTTATCAGTCCTGGAAGCAGACACTGTCTGCAAAACATGCAGTTAGTTTCAGAAAGTGCAGTTACTTAGAGGAGACTTAGCTGAAAGTAAAAATCACTGAAAGGAAAATCGGCCTGGTTTAGGCCAAACCAAGACATTCCACCCCTTATTCCATACCATTCACGTCATACTCAGATCACCACTAACTTTTCATTTTAAAATATATACAGATAACATTAGTTTATGATTCATCTCTATACAAAAAAAAGTTCATCAAGTTCATTTAGTTCAGGATTATGGGTTTCCATCTGACTAGGAGTCTCACAGGGTAGGAGAGATGGTATGAGCTTTGTCACAGTTCGTGCCCACGGGTTGCAGGTTAAAGATGTCAGTCTCGAGGAGGTTACTGGACACCACTTGCAGTTAGCTCCAGTCTCATCACCACTGCTTCAACCTGAAAGACACTTATGAACACTGTTAGCATTATGCAGCAATTAACATCATGCAGTTCAGAATTAAGTATTCTCACCCAGAATCAGATCACCTTTAGGGACACATTGGACTCCACCATCCTGCAGCATCACCCACCAAGTACATCCAGGTCCTTGAGCAAAAGCAATCCCATGAATGGGTTTACCTTTGCCCGTAGCAGGAAGAACCCAGACAGTTTTTCCCAACAGATTCCTTTCATGCACCACAGGGACTTTATCCCCTTCTACTGTATGTAAAAGGTCTGACTGAGCAGGGCCAGCTCAGTTGATAGATCCTCTGGTGTTAACTAGCCAGGTAGCTTGTGCCAAATGCTTATCCCAGTTTTTAAAGGTTCCACCCCCCCATTTCTTTTAGGGTAGTTTTTAACAGCCCATTATACCGTTCAATTTTCCCAGATGCTGGTGCATGATAGGGGATGTGATATACCCATTCAATGCCATGCTCTTTGGCCCAGTTATCTATGAGACTGTTTTTGAAATGAGTCCCATTGTCCGACTCAATTCTCTCTGGTGTGCCATGTCGCCACAAGATTTGCTTTTCGAGGCCCAGGATAGTGTTCCGGGCAGTGGCATGGGGCACAGGGTATGTTTCCAGCCATCCGGTGGTCGCCTCCACCATGGTAAGCACATAACGTTTACCCTGGCGGGTTTGAGGGAGTGTGATGTAGTCAATTTGCCAGGCCTCCCCATATTTATATTTCAACCACCGCCCCCCATACCACAAAGGTTTTAACCGTTTGGCTTGCTTAATTGCGGCACATGTTTCACAATCATGGATAACCTGTGCAATAGAGTCCATAGTTAAGTCCACCCCTCGGTCACGAGCCCATCTGTATGTTGCATCTCTCCCTTGATGACCTGAAGTGTCATGAGCCCACCGAGCTAAAAATAGTTCACCTTTATGTTCCCAGTCCAGATCTATTTGGAACACTTTAGCAGCCTGATCTGCTTGTTGGTTGTTTCGATGTTCCTCAGTTGCCCGACTTTTAGGTACGTGAGCATCTACATGACGTACCTTCACGACTAGTTTCTCCAGCCGAGTAGCAATATCTTGCCACAGTTCAGCAGCCCAAATAGGTTTACCTTTGCGCTGCCAGTTGCTTCGCTTCCACTGCTTTAACCACCCCCAGAAGGCATTTGCTACCATCCGTGAGTCAGTATAGAGATACAGCCTTGGCCACTTTTCTTGTTCAGCAATGTCTAAAGCCAGCTGGATGGCTTTTACCTCTGTGAATTGACTCGATTCACCTTGTCCTTCTGTGGCTTCTGTGACTCGTCGTATGGGACTCCATACAGCAGCTTTCCACTTCCGATGCTTTCCTACAAGACGGCAGGATCCATCGGTGAACAGGACATACTGCTTCTCATCCTCTGGTAGTTCATTATATGGTGGGGCTTCTTCAGCACGTGTCACCTCGTTTTCTGGTGGCATTCCGAAGTCTTTGCCTTCTGGCCAGTCCATGATCACTTCTAAGATTCCTGGGCGATTAGGGTTTCCTGTTCGAGCCCTCTGTGTAATTAATGCAGTCCGTTTACTCCATGTAGCATCAGTTGCATGATGAGTAGTAGGAACCTTACCCTTGAACATCCAGCCTAGTACTGGTAATCGGGGTGCCAGGAGAAGCTGTGCTTCAGTACCGATTACCTCTGAAGCAGCTCTAACTCCTTCATATGCTGCCAGTATCTCTTTTTCAGTTGGGGTGTAATTGGCCTCGGAGCCCTTGTATCCTTGACTCCAAAATCCTAGGGGTCGACCTCGAGTCTCCCCTGGTACTTTCTGCCAGAGGCTCCAGGTAGGACCATTGTCCCCAGCTGCGGTGTAGAGCACATTTTTAACATCTTGTCCCATACGGACTGGTCCAAGGGCTACTGCATGCACAATCTCTTGTTTAATCTGTTCAAAAGCCTGTCGTTGTTCAGGGCCCCACTGAAAATCATTTTTCTTTCTGGTCACTTGATAAAGAGGGCGTACAATCTGGCTGTAATCTGGAATATGCATTCTCCAGAAACCCACAACACCTAAGAAGGCTTGTGTTTCCTTTATGTTAGTTGGTGGGGACATAGCTGTTATTTTGTTGATCACCTCTATCGGGATCTGGCGACGCCCATCTTGCCATTTAATCCCTAAAAACTGGATCTCCCGGGCAGGTCCCTTGACCTTGCCTCTTTTTATGGCAAAACCAGCTTTCAGAAGAATTTGGATGATTTTCTCCCCTTTGTCAAAAACTTCTGCTGCTGTATCACCCCATACAATGATGTCATCAATGTATTGCAAATGTTCTGGAGCTCCACCCTTTTCTAGTGCAGTCTGGATCAGTCCATGGCAAATAGTAGGACTGTGTTTCCACCCCTGGGGCAGTCGATTCCAGGTGTACTGGATACCTCTCCAGGTAAAAGCAAACTGTGGCCTGCACTTTGGTGCCAAGGGAATAGAGAAAAATGTATTAGCAATGTCTATAGTGGCATACCACTTGGCTGCCTTTGACTCCAGTTCGTATTGAAGTTCTAGCATGTCTGGCACAGCAGCACTCAGAGGTGGTGTAACTTCATTTAGGCCACGATAGTCCACAGTTAATCTCCATTCTCCATTAGACTTTCGCACTGGCCACATAGGACTATTAAAGGGTGAGCGAGTTTTGCTTAATCACTCCTTGATTTTCTAATTGTCTAATCAGTTTATGAATGGGGATCATGGAGTCTCGATTGGTGCGATATTGTCGTCGGTACGCCGTGGTAGTAGCAATTGGCACCTGTTCTTCAACCTTCAGCAACCCCACAACAGAAGGATCCTCTGAGAGGCCAGGCAAGGTAGACAGCTGTTGAATGTCCTCAGTCTCTACAGCTGCTATACCAAAGGCCCATCTATACCCTTTTGGGTCCTTAAAATACCCTCTCTTGAGGTAGTCTATGCCAAGGATGCATGGAGCATCTGGACTAGTCACAATGGGGTGCTTTTTCCATTCATTTTCAGTTAGGCTCACTTCGGCCTCCAATACAGATAACACTCGAGATCCCCCTGTTATTCCCGAGATACTGACAGATTCTGTCCCTTTATGATTCGATGGCATGAGGGTGCACTGTGCACCGTGCACCAGTGTCTACCAGGGCTCGATACTTTTGTGGTTCTAATGTGCCAGGCCATCGAATCCACACAGTCCAATAAACTCGGTTGTCCCTCTCCTCCTCCTGGCTGGAGGCAGGGCCCCTCTAATTAAAGAATGGATTCGTGCAGCTCACGGGGATTGGACCATCATTTCCCCTATTCATATTTGGGAAATAGGGACCTGAGGCCCATCTACCCTGACTGGAGTCCTGCTCATTGGTAACTGGAGCAGCCATCCTCCTAGGAAAATTCTCTCTGGTATTTCTGTTAGCTTGCAACTCACATACTCGTGCCTGTAGGGTACTGGTAGGTTGTCCATGCCATCTGCTCATGTCCTCCCCATAATCACGCAGGGTAAACCACAGGATACTTCGTGACGTGTTCCGTTTCCTTTGAGCCGGTCCAGTAGGAGGGCGTTTCCTCCTAAAGGCTGCAACGCGGGCCTGTGTAGGTAGAGAGTCAAGTTTATTCTCTATCCTGGACTGTTTATCTGACAGTTGTTTAAATGAGTCCTTGTCTTCCTTAGTCACTTTTCCCACAGCCGAGATGCATGCCTGCAGTGGGGAAGAAATACTATCTTCATACTGTCGCATACAGTTAGCCATTTCACCCACACTAGGTCGTGCCGTAGCATCTTCTCCCCAGACTAATATTGACAACGTATGGGTATGTGTCGGTGGAGCACTCCTCACAACCTTCCGGAACATGGATCGGTTGCATTCCACTTCATCAGGATTTACAGGATCTACAATGTCCCGTGGGTGTCTATAAATGATCTCGTGCACAGCTAGTTCTCTAAGGTACTTAATACCTTTTTCTATAGTGATCCAGTTGCTTAGGTGGCTCATAACATCATCTTTGTAGGGATACCTGCTCTTTACAGCTGACAAGAGTCGCCTCCAGAGACTGATAGTGTTTGACCTTCTTGGAAGCATCTTATCAATACCACCGTCTCTGGGCAGGGATCCCAACTGTCTGGCTTCTCTACCATCCAATTCTATGCTATCCGCCCCATTATCCCAGCATCGGAGCAACCAGGTAATAATTGGCTCACGGTCATAACGACTAAAGTCTTTCCTTATACTTCGCAGTTCTTTCAGGGATAAGGAGTGGTAGGTTATCTCTACGTCCGAGTCCGAGTCCTCCTATGATTGTTCTGCTTTAGAAGGATCTTTCTTGTGTGATGGGTCTGCTTTAAAAAGACGATCAAGGAAACCCCCATCTGTGTCAGGCCCTGACTCTGCCTGAGAAGTGCCCTCACCTGGGTCATATGATGGCTCTGCCTTAGAAGGCTCTGAGTCATCATCTTTCTCTTTATGAGCTGATTTCTTTTGGCGTTTTCTCCTGGTTACAGGGGCAGCATAATACCTACTGCTGTTACTGCACTGACATCTAATCACATACCACACCAGTAACACATTCAGGACACCCAAAAATAACAACATGCCCTGTTCGAATTTTGCAGGGATCAGCTTGGCAAAAAAGGAGCAGATACTATCAAAATCAGTTAAAAGACGCCCAGTGTGCGCAGCTACCGATTCGCGATTAAAGCTGCCCATCATTGTATCATAGAGATAAGAGATCGGAATAATAACCGCCCAGTTTATCACAACATAAATCAGTATCAAAACCCATACCAAAACGATACATTTCGACCAGCACGCCCTGTTAAACCACATGAAAGCACTAACACACAACGCATACGGCAAGTAAGGTATGATTACACTTAACTCTAAAACAAGCTTTATAAAGAAAAGAGGTAACACAAGGCTCACAAATAACATTATCATCTTAGCTATCTGTTTTAATTTCCAACCCCTCGTAAATCTCAAAGGAAGAAATCTGATACTCTCTTGGCTGAGCTCTCCGGGTCTCCTCCCACTGGAGCTGGGATTCGACTTATCAGAGCAACCTGTCGGAGCTTCTCTTGTGCCCCACGTTGGGCGCCAATAAATCTGTCACAGTTTAAAGCTGGGCCGGCTATTAAACCTGTGGCAGATGCTCTCTGTTATCCCCCCCCTCCCCCCAAAGGGAAAGGGAAAGGGAAAAGGGAGAGAGACTTCCGGGTTGGAAAGTTAAAACAGTTTTAATAAACCTATAATAATGAAAAGGAGTATAATAATAATATTGGAATAATCAAATATATACAAATATATATACAAAACCAAGATTGAGCTCCCCTGAAGTCAGCTACGTCACCACCGGCACTGCAGGGCAGGCTCCGGGAAGGCCCAGGCTGGGCCTAGCGACGGTCGAGAGCTGGATTCAGGGATGCACGGATCAGGATCGGGAGCAGCAGGAAAACAGACGGAGTCCTCCTTGGACACCGGCCATAGCAGAAAGAGAGCGAGACCCTCGTGATCCCCCCGCTTTATACTGAGAATGACGTGTATGGGATGGAATACCCTCGTTGGTCAATTTTTGGTCACCTGTCCTGTCCGCTCCCCCCTGCAGCTGCGACCCCCCTTCGGCTCTTCTCTCGTAAGCAGTGAGGAATTCAGCAGTGACCTTGGTTTCTCTAAGAACAAGTACAGCAAGAGCCTTACTGCACAACATCCCTACCGGTGCCTCAGCGATAGCTACGAACTTCGAGCGTTATCAGTCCTGGAAGCAGACACTGTCTGCAAACCATGCAGTTAGTTTCAGAAAGTGCAGTTACTTAGAGGAGACTTAGCTGAAAGTAAAAATCACTGAAAGGAAAATTGGCCTGGTTTAGGCCAAACCAGGACAGTGGGTTTATGTCTAATAGGAGTACTTTGTTGTGTTTTTAAAGTGTGTAATGAAAAACAGTATTTTAATAGTGCCCTTAAATATGGTGTGTTTGTTCTAGGGGTGTTGTGTTTTTTGTTTCAGAAGTCTCTTGCACAGCAGTATGGATGTAGTATTGTATCTCTTTAGTAAATATTATGATTTGAGACCCATCTTTACCAGGCATAGAGGATGTATACCTACTATATATACAGTAACCCTTAGAAACCACGCCCTGTCCTATTACACAGTGTATGCACACACATAACAATTCAACAGTCCCTGTCCTAAAAATTGCTAACTAACTCGTTTGCAATACATCATAAAGTAGCAGATAAAGTGGATTATATATTTCATTCATTGCAAATCATTTAACTATATAAAGAAAGTGAGACATAGGTACATAGAAAATAAAATGTGATGTGTTCCTTGGTATATTCCTGCTGGAAACAAAGGACAAATTCCCTGTGCTCCTTCCATTATAGAGATTTTCAGCTACCTGGTGAAACTGGCTCCTCCAAGAATTGCGTAATAAGTACAGGCAAGAGAGGGGCTGAGTCTCACTTCTACAGTGTACAGTACTGAAAGAAATCCAAAGATATCAGGAGGAATGGAGGGGATCTCTTGAGCGTTTGACATGGATGAGTAGATATTTACAGACAATGTGAACTGCAAATGTAAGAAAGAGGTGCACAAACCTGCATTGGCTGAGTTTGACTCTCAAGTATTTTAAAAATATGTATGTCAGGCATGAATGCATCTCACTGGGTCATGATACAAGCTTGCATACCACATTTGTCACCACCATGTTGGTGACAGCCAACATGGCTTCACTAAGGGCAAATTGTGCCTGACAAATTTGGTGGCCTTCTGTGATGGGGTTACAGCGCTGGTGGATAAGGGAAGAGCAACTGATGTCATCTACCTGGACTCGTGCAAAGTATTTGATACTGTCCCGCACGACATCCTTGTCTCTAAATTGGAGAGACATGGACTTGACAGATGGACCACTCGGTGGATAAGGAATTGGCTGGATGGTCGCACTCAGAGTTGTGGTCAACAGCTCGATGTCCAAGTCGAGACCAGTGACGAGTGGCGTTCCTCAGGGGTCGGTATTGGGACCGGTGCTGTTTAACATCTTTGTTGGCAACATGAACAGTGGGATTGAGTGAGTGCACCCTCAGCAAGTTTGCCGGCGACACCAAGCTGTGCAGTGTGGTCGACGCGCTGGAGGGAAGGGATGCCATCCAGAGGGACCTGGACAGGCTTCAGAGCTGGGCCCGTGCGAACCGCATGAAGTTCAACAAGGCCAAGTGCAAGGTCCTGCACGTGGGTCAGGGCAATCCCAAGCACGAATACAGGTGTCGGGTTCCGGATTAAGGTCTGCCTTAAAAGCAAATCTAGAAATAAAAATGCAGACAGCCTACGTAGGCCCACCTAATTAGTAAAAAAAGGAGTAAATCTAGAAATAAAATGCAGACAGCCTACGTAGGCCCGCATAATTAGTAAAAAGGAGTAAATCTAGAAATAAAATGCAGATAGTAAAAAGGAGTAAATCTAGAAATAAAATGCAGACAGTCCCCAAGAGAGAGACCCGCATAATTAGTAAAAAGGAGTAAATCTAGAAATAAAATGCAGATAGTAAAAAGGAGTAAATCTAGAAATAAAATGCAGACAGTCCCCAAGAGAGAGACCCGCATAATTAGTAAAAAGGAGTAAATCTAGAAATAAAATGCAGATAGTAAAAAGGAGTAAATCTAGAAATAAAATGCAGACAGTCCCCAAGAGAGAGACCCGCCTAATTAGTAACTCCAGTGCAGCCCACGCGCGGCGTGCCTGGTCCAATGCAGACAGCCCGCACGCAGGGCCCGCTAAATTATAAATAACTCCAGTGCAGCCCACGTGCGGCGTGCCTGGTTCAATGCAGACAGCCCTCCCCACACGGGGCCCGCCAAATTATCACCCGGTATGCTTAACCTGCCTGCAGGTAAAGCACCCCCAAAAATCCTGACCCGAAATAAAATAGATTTGTGATCCTTGAGTTCGGACGAAGCACAACCGAGGCACGGTGTCAACAAACTTAACTCTGACTTTATTAAGTCCAACAATGAGGCAACTCAATGAGCAAGGAAGGGGGAGGGGGAGAGAGAGAGAGAGAAGTAAAAGAAAGAGAGGAAAAGAGAACAGTTGAGAGAGAAAGAATAGTCACCACCCTGGCTCCAGCGGCGTCCCGCAGGGTCCTTTGTTCCTTCTCAGAAAATGGCGGTGGGGTCCCGCGTGGTTGAGCGATCCAGCCTCTTTTATAGAGTTTTTCCCGGCAGAGTCATGTGACTTGGAGCCGCCAGTCAACAGTTCGCACCAATCACAGGTCCGAGGGCGGGACATGTCCTGTTCCTGCGCCGTAGGATTGGCCCATTGTCAGGCTGTCACCGGATGCATCTCTCCGGAGGCGGGTGGAGGGGGGGCAGGAAGCCTCCCTTAAGCCGGCGCCTAGCTTATTGTGTCATCAAACGTTGCCAAGATCAGGCATTCCAGGCAGCCCCCACAAGATGTCGCCCGAGCACATGGTATACGATTTCTGAGACAATGCCGAACGTGGAACAGACTCCCACAACAGGCTGGGTGGAGAATGGATTGAGAGCAGCCCTGAGGAGAAGGACTTGGGGGTGATGGTTGATGAGAAGCTCAACATGAGCCGGCAATGTGCGCTTGCAGCCCAGAAGGCCAACCGTATCCTTGGCTGCATCAAAAGAAGCGTGGCCAGCAGGTCGAGGGAGGTGATTCTGCCCCTCTACTCCACTCTCGTGAGACCCCACCTGGAGTACTGCGTCCAGCTCTGGGGCCCCCAACATAAGAAGGACATGGACCTGTTGGAGCGAGTCCAGAGGAGGGCCACGAAGATGATCAGAGGGCTGGAGCACCTCTCCTATGAAGACAGGCTGAGAGAGTTGGGGCTCTTCAGCCTGGAGAAGAGAAGGCTCCAAGGAGACCTTATAGCAGCCTTCCAGAACCTGAAGGGGGTCTACAGGAAAGCTGGAGAGGGACTTTTTACAAGGGCATGTAGTGATAGGACAAGGGGTAACAGTTTTAAACTGAAAGAGGGTAGATTTAGATTAGATATTAGGAAGAAATTCTTTACTGTGAGGGTGGTGAGACACTTGAACAGGTTGCCCAGAGAAGTTGTGGCTGCCCCCTCCCTGGCAGTGTTTAACGCCAGATTGGATGGGGCTTTGAACAATGGTCTAGTGGAAAGGTGTCCCTGCCTGTGGCAGGGTGGTTGGAACTAGATGATCTTTAAGGTCCCTTCCAACCCAAACCATTCTATGATTCTATGATTTCAAGGCTGTTCATGTCAAGTTTTCCTGATACTCTCCCTCTTATATCAGACTTATCTGCTAGTTTAAATAAGTCATTCTTGTAAGCAGCAGAAATATTTCAAAAGTCAATATTTATTTTAAGATCTAACTCTACTAAATGCAAAATAAAAATATATATGACAGGAAAACTGAACTGAGCTTGGAGCTATAATGAAGGGAATCACTGAAGCAGCCAGTGCTCTGGATCAGCAACACCAAACAAAAGGATTGCAAATATTAATCTTCTCCCACTCCAAGATGATCAAACATGCTTCCCTTGTCCACCTGTACCTCTTGAGAATGGGAGATACAATAACCCTCAACTGCTTTAGCAGAAGCACATACTACACTGTTTTTTGATGCTTCTTCATGCTTAAAAATCACTATTCCAAACAAAGCTGCTCTTCAATTTGCCTTCAGTTTGAGGCCCCAGGCAAGCTCTTCCAAACAACTTGTTCATACATATAAAATCAAGAAATTCCCGCCTCTGAATTTCCTTGGCAACTGGTGAGCAGCCAGCAAACCATTCTCTCATATCAGCCCACAGGTTTTCACGTCCTCACCAGGAAAATGTGGTACCATGAAAACATAGAATCATAGAACCATCATAGAATTGTTTGACCTTTAAGATCATCAAGTCCAACCATTAACCTAGCACTGCCAAGTCCACCACTAAATCATGTCCCTAAACACCACATCTACACATCTTTTAAATACCTCCAGGGATGGTGACTCAACCACTTCCCTGGGCAGCCTGTTCCAGTGTTTGATAACCCTTTCGGTGAAGAAATTTTATCATCAACAAGATAAAACGTTGTGTCTCTTCTTGTGCATTTGGATGTGAAAGACAGTGCCTGATTGCTCCCAAGCCCCTATAATCAGAAGAATGTTGCTGACTTCCTGGTGAGTTAGTGCAGTTTTGTATCCCCCCAGTTGCAGGGAAGGGCGAAGGAAGAAACAGGAAGAGCCAGGAGATCAATACCTGGCTCCAAGACTGGTGTCACTGGCACAATTTTGGGTTTTTCAATCACGGGTCAATCTACACAACACCAGGCCTGCTGGCAACAGATGGGGTATACCTATCTCAAAGGGGGAGAAGGATCTTTGCAGAGGAGTTAGCAGGGCTCATTGAAAGAGCTTTAAACTAGTATGGAAGGGGGGAAGGGATAAAACCAGGCTCACTAGAGACAAGCCTGGGGACAGCACGCCAATGATTGTGGGACAGTGTGCTAATGAGGTCCTTCAGTCTGCCAGCTCAGTGGAGGCAGGGGATGGAGAGCCATGCAGCAACAGAGATGCAAGGGTTAGTGATGGTTTAGAAACCATGGAAGTGCCCCAGAATGGTCATACAGGAAGTAGGGCTTCTCCCCCTACAAAGGTGGCAGGATCAATAGCCCAGCTGAAGTGCACCTACACCAATGAATGCAGCATGGGCAACTGTGGGAATATAACGGAAGATTGGCGAGGAGGATTGTAAACACGCTCAAGTGACTTGCACATGGGGTGTCGAAAAACACATATATCATACTAGTAACTGTTGTTTAGTCTTGTGTGCTGGACAAGTAGAACATCTGCAGTTAGATAACATAGGCCTGTGATAAGACTCAGGGGCACCTAATTGTTCATGCTGGAGATTCCTGCCCTGCTGTGAGAAAGATCAAAGCGCAGTGGAAAACTACCGCCTGCAAGAAACCCCTAATATACAGGCGAAGGCAGCAGGCCCGGAATCTCTCACTCTCTCTCTAGCAGGAACTGAGCTCCGCAGTGCCTGCGTCCCCGCTTGCGTGCCTTTGCCCCAGGTGCTGCTTCAAAGATCCCCTGGTTTGCGAGGTAACAGGAATAAATTTGCTCTTTGCATTTTATCCGTGGTCTTGTGGTTGTTCCTGCGTCCTGCCTGTGTCGGCTCACACAGCAACAAACAGGAGGAGCTGGAAGCCATTGTGCATCAAAAATACTATGACATAGTTGCTGTCACGGAAACATGGTGGGATGACTTGCACAACTGGAGTGCTGCAATGGATAGCTATTGTCGGGTTCCGGATTTAAGGTCCGCCTCCAAAGCAAATCTAGAAATAAAATGCAGACAGTCCCCGTCCGCCCCCCCTGCTCCCCGAGAGAGAGAGGGAGAGAGAGAGACCCACCTAATTAGTAAAAAAGGAGCAAATCTAGAAATAAAATGCAGACAATCCCTCTTCCAAGAGAGAGACCCGCCTAATTAGTAATTCCAGTGCAGCCCACGTGCGGCGTGCCTGGTTCAATGCAGACAGCCCGCGCGCAGGGCCCACAAAAAATATAAATAATTCCAGTGCAGCCCACGTGCGGCGTGCCTGGTTCAATGCGAACACCCGGTATGCTTAACCTGCCTGTAGGTAAAGCACCCCCAAAAGATCCTGACCCGAAATATTAAAGATTCGTGATCCTTGAGTTCGGACAAAGCACAACCGAGGCACGGTATCAACAAACTTGGCTCTGACTTTATTAGGTCCAACAATGAGGCAACTCAATATTCAAGGAAAAGAGAGAGAGAGAGAGGTAAAAGAAAGAAAGAAACAGAGAAAACAGTTGAAAGAGAAAAAAAAATATTCACCACCCTGAGATCCAGCGGCGTCCCGCGGGAAATTCTTCCTTCCTACTTGGAAGATGGCGGTGGGGTCCTGCGTGTTCGAGCGATCCAGCCTCTTTTATAGAGTTTTTCGGCAGAGTCATGTGACTGGGAGCCGTCAGTCAACAGTTCGCACCAATCACAGGTCCGAAGGCGGGACATGTCCGGTTCCTGCGCCATAGGATTGGCCCCTTGCCAGGCTGTCACCGGAGACACACATCCGGAGGCGGGTGGAGGGCGGGCGCCTAGCTTATTGCGCCATCTTACGTTGCCAGGCTCAGGCATTCCAGGCAGCCGCCATAAGATGTCGCCCGAGCACGTGGTTTACGATTTCTGAGACAATGCTCAAAAGGAAGGGGACAGATCCCCACAGCTATAAACTCTTCAGAAGAGATAGGCAAGGTAGGAGAGGTGGTGGGGTGGCCCTGTATGTTAGGGAGAGTTTTGACTGTCTAGAGCTTGAGGATGTTGATGATAGGGTTGAGTGTTTATGGGTAAGAATCAGGGGGAAGGCCAACAAGGCAGATAGCATGGTGGGAGTCCACTATAGACCACCCAACCAGGATGAAGAGGTAGATGAAATATTCTATAAGCAGCTGGGAGAAGTCTCACAATCAGTAGCTCTTGTTCTTGTGGGGAATTCAACTTACCGGATGTCTGCTGGAAATACAATACAGCAGAGAGGAAACAGTCTAGGAGGTTCCTGGAGTGTGTGGGAGAGAATTGACACAGCTAGTGAGTGAGCCAACTAGGGAAGGTGCCCCGCTGGACCTCTTGTTTGCAAACAGAGAAGGACTTTTGGGTGATGTGATGGTTGGAGGCCATCTTGGGCATAGCGATCATGAAATGGTAGAGTTTTTGATTCTTGAAGAAGTAAGGAAGGGGGTCAGCAGAACTGCTACCTTGGACTTCTGAAGGGCAGACTTTGGCCTGTTTAGGAGCCTGGTTGACAGAGTCCCTTGGGAGGCAGTCCTGAAGGGCAAAGGAGTGCAGGAAGGCTGGACACTCTTCAAGAAAGAAATCTTAAAGGCGCAGGAGCAGGCCGTCCCCATGTGCTGGAAGATGAGCCGGTTGGGAAGAAGACCGGCCTGGCTGAACAGAGAGCTTTGGCTGGAACTCAGAAAAAAAAGGAGAGTTTATGACCTTTGGAAGAAGGGGCAGGCAACTCAGGAGGACTACAAAGATGTTGTGAGGCTATGCAGGGAGAAAATTAGAAGGGCCAAAGCCCAACTAGAACTTAATTTGGCTACTGCAGTAAAAGACAATTAAAAATGTTTATATACATACATTAACAACAAAGGCAGGGCCAAGGAGAATCTTCATCCTTTATTAGATGCAAGGGGAAACATAGTGACAAAGGCTGAGGAAAAGGCTGAGGTGCTTAATGCCGCCTTTGCCTCAGTCTTTAATAGTAAGACCAGTTGTGCTCTGGGTACCCAGCCCCCTGAGCTGGAAGACAGGGACGGGGAGCAGAGTGAAGCCCCCATAATCCAAGGGGAAATGGTTAGTGACCTGCTACACCATTTAGACACACACAAGTCTATGGGGCTGGATGGGATCCTCCCAAGGGTACTGAGAGAGCTGGCAGAAGTGCTCACCAAGCCACTTTCCATCATTTCTCAGCAGTCCTGGCTAACCAGGGAGGTCCCAGTTGACTGGAAATTAGCAAATGTGATGCCCATCTACAAGAAGGGTTGGAAGGAGGATCCGGGGAACTATAGGCCTGTCAGTCTGACCTTGGTGCTGGGGAAGGTTGTGGAGCAGATCATCTTGAGTGCCATCATGGGGCACGTACAGGACAACCAGGTGATCAGGCCCAGTCGGCACGGGTTTATGAAAGGCAGGTCCTGCTTGACTAACCTGATCTCCTTCTATGACAAGGTGGCCCACTTAGTGGATGAGGGAAAGACTGTGGATGTTGTCTACCTAGACTTTAATAAAGCCTTTGACACCGTTTTCCACAGCATTCTCCTGGAGAAATTGGCTGCTCATGGCTTGGATGGGCATACGCTTCACTGGGTAAAAAAACTGGCTGGATGGCTGGGCCCAAAGAGTTGTGGTGAATGGAGTT
The DNA here is from genome assembly GCF_013368605.1 of Nyctibius grandis. Taxonomy (NCBI): domain Eukaryota; kingdom Metazoa; phylum Chordata; class Aves; order Nyctibiiformes; family Nyctibiidae; genus Nyctibius; species Nyctibius grandis. The sequence continues at coordinate 964,676 of NW_027167472.1, forward strand.
AAATCCAGTTGGCGGCTGGTCACAAGTGATGTTCCCCAGGGCTCAGTATTGGGGCCAGTTCTGTTTAATATCTTTATCAATGATCTGGACGAGGGGATTGAGTGTACCCTCAGTAAGTTTACAGACGACACCAAGTTAGACAGGAGTGTTGATCTGCTTGAGGGTAGGAAGGCTCTGCAGAGGGATCTGGACAGGCTGGATCGATGGGCCGAGGCCAACCGTATGAGGTTCAACAAGGCTGTCGGGTCCTGCACTTGGGTCACAACAATCCCATGAAATGCTACAGGCTTGGGGAAGAGTTGCTGGAAAGCTGCCCAGTGGAAAAGGACCTGGGGGTGTTGATCGATGGCCGGCTCAATATGAGCCAACAGTGTGCCCAGGTAGCCAAGGCAGCCAACAGCATCCTGGCTTGTATCAGAAATAGTGTGGCCAGCAGGACAAAGGAAGTGGTCGTCCCGCTGTACTCAGCACTGGTGAGGCCACACCTCGAATACTGTGTTCAGTTTTGGGCCCCTCACTCCAAGACAAACACTGAGGTGCTGGAGCATGTCCAAAGAAGGGCAACGAAGCTAGTGAAGGGTCTAGAACACAAGTCTTATGAGGAGTGACTGAGGGAACTGGAGTTGTTTAGTCTGGAGAAGAGGAGGCTAAAGGGAGATCTTACCACTCTCTACAACTACCTGAAAGGAGGTTGTAGCGAGATGAGTTTTGGTCTCTTCTCCCAAGTAAGGAATGATAGGATGAGAGGAAATGGCCTCAAGTTGTGCCAGGGGAGGTTTAGATTGGATATCAGGAAAAATTTCTTCACTGAAAGGGTTCTCCAGCATGGGAACAGGCTGCCCAGGGAAGTGGTTGAGTCACCATCCCTGGTGGTATTTAAAAGACATGTAGATGTGGTGCTTAGGGACATGGTTTAGTGGTGGACTTGGTAGCGTTAGGTTTGCGGTTGGACTTGATGATCCTAAAGGTCCTTTCCAACCAAAACATTTCTATGATTCTATGGTATCACAAAAGGAGCTGACCCTTGACTCTTTGTATGATCAATCTTCCACTGTTGTCAAGAGGAGATCTCCACAATCATCACGTATACACCAGAAGTTTTGTACTTGCTGTCTGGATTCACTTGTAAAAAAATATATCTAGATATAATACGTATGCATTTTAGGGATAACTGCATGCATACATTTGTGTGTAGCTGCGGGTGCAGCTGTGTGTATGTACATATGTCAGCGTAAGTATCCATTTGCACTACCATGGTGGTGAAGAGACTGTAATGTAAATGGGAAGTTGTCTCCAGGAATTCAGTCCCTGTTAAATAGTTACATGTGAAATGTAGGGTTCAGCTAAATAGGTAACTCAATATTCTAGCATAGGGAGTCCTGCATTTTTATTTGTAGAGCAAGCAGTAGCCTGAGGCATAGTTTTGAAGTGTCCAAGACTACCTGATTTAGAAAAATGACAACATCACATGCCTTTTCTTCCAGGAAAGAATCCGAAAATTCCTCATTTCAGTCTGGCCAGAAATATAACACCACCAATCTTTCTTATAACACTTGGGTTCTTCTGTGGTAATGTCTAAAAACAAGAAGTATAGAGATGTAAAAAGGAGAACAAAAAGGCTAGCTAGAATTTTGTAAACCTCAAGAAAAACACAAACTAATTACATTCACAATTTAAATGTTCCCGATCATTGCAAGACAGCCAAGAAAGCTCCTGGCTTTCTTTATTTTGAGTATTATTTTTGATTTTCATATGAACTGTATTGGCTCAGTCATTCCTTGATCTAGTTTTCATCAAAGTTTGCTTTTCCCATATTGTGTTTTTAGCAAAGAATTTCCACGTGTTTACAGTAAAGAAACATGACTTCTTGCAGTACAAGGCTGCTTGTTTTTCTAGCTCATATCCCTTGTCATATGCCCTGAAGGCTTGGTCTCCACCAACCAATGAAACCTCAAAGAGCACCAATAAAATCTGATAATAACTAACAGTGTCAAAACATTTAGGCAAATGGGACAATGCCCTTCAGTGAGCTACATTTTATAGGAGCGCTCCTAAAGAAGGAAACGAATCGGTAAGATGGGGTTGGCTCTTCCATGACTTCAGCAGCCAAACCTGCTCCATCCCCCCAGTTTCACTCCTGGGCCTCATCCTCCTCTGGGCCAGTGCCTCTGAGCCCAGCTCACAGCATGCCCCTGATGTGGTAGCATGCTGCAAATGAGTTGAGCTTCTTTGTGTGGTTCAGCTCCTTCAAACCAAACACGCCATGATGCCCACGTGCCACCAGCCAAACCCGCTCCCAGGTCTGCACATCCATTAAAGAGGAGAAGGAGGGAGAAGCAGCACCAGGAGCCATTGAACTACTGGAGTTTGGTTTCCTGCTGCTTTGCCTCTCAGGCTTGGGCTTTCTAACTGAGCGCAAACTCCAGGTGAAGCTTTCTTTTATGAGGAACATCCAAAATATCCCTTTCCCGTGTAGATTTTCTACAGGGTTCAATAAAGGGTGAATGCAGACAGCCACCAGCCCCTCAAAGGAGCCCTCTGTGGCATCTCTCCTCTCTATCCAGGCTGCCATTTTCATGAAAATTATATGAAATCAATGCTTCTATAACAGCCCTCTTTTTGTGGGAAAAAGGGGCAAAAATGATGGGTTTTAGCCATTATGGTACTGATTCCAAACTTCCTGACTGGAACACATACAGGTGAAGGCATGTTGCTCTCTTGGTACTGCAGAGTATATCAAGCTGTAAAATGCATTAGTTGTCCCAATTAAATCCACAGGCTTTCCCCCAGATCCTCATATGCAATGTGGCTCTGAGCCCTGCCATCTTCCTCACTCCATCCCCTCTGCAGCTTCGGGTTTCTCCAGCAGCAGTACCTCTGGAGGCTATAGAGTCAGTGTATCTCTTCAGTGAGGGTGGATCACTCATCTGACGTCCTCACCTGCACGGGGGAATCTGCAACAGCTGCCAAGCTGAAGCCAGTTTTGCACCAGCATCATCCCAGACACTTTAGACATGTCTATGGGGTAGATCAAAAGGAGGAACAGGCCTGCTTTGCCTCCCTGGCAGGATGTGAGCCATGCCTTCTTGGGAAGTTCATGGCCACATTAGCCTGGTGCTGAGCTAAACTAATAATCCTACATGCATGCAGCATGCACTCACTCTGGCTGAACCTCTTGCCACCGCACACTCAGGCTGAGCTGCTTGGTGTCCGACCAGCTCTGAGCACAGGCAGAGCTAGTGCTGATCCCTCCAGCCTGCCCCATGGCTGTGTTTTAATGGCTGTAAGACTCAAGCTCTCCATGTCATAGCACATTTCAAGTGCTTCCAGCTGCTCCGGACATGAGAAAAATGAGCCTCGGTAATAGGCGTCACTAGAAGGACTGAGACATGACATGTCCCTCAGCCCATAATCCCAGTAATTGTTTATCAGGAGACAAGGAGCAGTTTGATCATCTCTAGTATGGGCTAACTACTTATCCCAGTGCTTTTTCCTGAATTCTGGTAATCTCCTTCTTCCACATTCCATCTGTGTTTACACTCACTACCAAATCCAGACCTGGCATAATAGGCCACTCCATTAGTTTCAGTGGACCCGCACTTGTGGATGCCAGTGTCAAATCTTGCTCTTTATCGTCGGTGCTCCTACAGGGCTACCCATCAGCTGCTGCTGTCTCAGTGCACACAAAGCATCCACTCCAAGTGAGCTCAGTGGTCGCGGGCTGTTCCAATAACCTTGACTAAATCCTTTCTCCTTTTCTTTGCTAAATCTACCTACTGAAAGAAAGGTCACTTCAAAGGGAGACTCTCACCCTGCCTGACATCATGGCATGTTGAGATAATTCAGAGCAGCTATGATAAATGTTCTAACTACTGTCATCAAGAAACAAACAACAGGCTCACAGCAACACAAGATTAAACATGTTTCCACAGTTATCTGGGGAATTGTCTTACTGGCCATGTCCTTTCTTGCTATTTTTTGCAGCCTGCAACAAGCAGAGAGTCTTAGATAGTTGTGTGAAATACAGCTGCAGTGATTTAGACCCCCCCAAAAGGCAAGGAAGCTCTGCTATAAGAGGATTTTCACTTGTCAGGTAAGAAAGGACACGTTTGTAGCCTCTTCACCACAGGCTCCTATTGGTCCATTTGAGAGGGAAGCAGTGCTGCTTTAATTGGGACCACAGGCTACGCTCAGTCAGGAAAGAACAAGCCTGGGTGGCAAAAGCCAAAAAGATTTGCAGTGAGGGGAAGCACAGCCTGCCAAGCCAGAATGCAATGCAAGTCTTGATCCCAGCCACTGGCTATGCCAAAGAGCTGGGTACTCTGTAGCCCAGCCATGAAAACATTCAGCCTTGCCAAAGAGCAAGTGGGAGCAGATGAAGCAAGCTGGAGAGTACAAAAACATGAGCTCAGAACTGTATGCAGAACCAGATTATGAAAGAAATTTGTCAGAGCACCTCCATCTTAATTTAACTGCTCCTTTCCTTGCAATCCCAGGGTTCATTTCTTCCTTTGATTTCTGTTTCCATTGCTTCTCCAACAAGGACTTATCACTTAGGTTCCCTTCCTTCCACGACACCAGAACAAGCTACCTCATTTGGCCCCCAGCAACTCCATGCACCTCCCTCCTTAAGACAGCCAGCCACCCTCCACTGCACCCTGCCTCCACCCATGAAATCTCACAGAGCAAATAAGCTGTGAGTAGTCATGCTGATGAGTTTCCTTGGGGCCAGAACCAAACCCATACCCCAAGACAGCCCAAGGGAACCCACTGTCCAGGGCCACACATGCTAAGAGCCAGTCAAACCATTTTACAATGCAGACACTTCAGTCCGGTGCCCAGGCCTGTTCACCACTTAATTTACTAGTTAGGTTCACTGCTGATGGATGTGTACTTTTCTACCAGCCTGCTTTCCTAAGCAGTGCCTACAGGTAATTTCATTGGCTTTGCATTGATCCCCTCCTAAGATATTTTTACTTGTTGGCCAGCCATAGCTACTGACAGAGCAGTACAGGTCCTAGAGTGTGGGGATCTGTTCCTGGTCCCCCTTTTTTTTTTTTTTCTTTCGGCATTGTCTCAGAAACCATCCTATGCCACGTGCTCAGACGCCATCTTATGGGGTACCAGATTACCTGACCTTGACGACATTTTGTGAGGCAAGAAGTTAGGCGCCGACTTGAGGGACGTCTCTGCCCTGCAGCCCTCCACCCCCTCCGCAGAGACACATCCGGGACATCCGGTGACAGCCTGGCAATGGGCCAATCCTACGGCGCAGGAACCGCACTTGTCCCACCCTCAGGCCTGTGAGTGGTGTGAACTGTGACTGGCAGCTCCATGTCACATGACTCTGCCAAAAAACTCTATAAAAGAGGCGGGTTCGCTCGACCACGCGCGCACGCCCACCGCCGACTGCCGAGAATCAACAAAGGACCCACGGGACGCCGCGGGATCCAGGGTGGTGACTATCCTTTCCCTCTCAACTGTTCTCTTTTCCTCTCTTCCTTTTACTTCTCTCTCTCTCTCTCTCCCCCCCCCTTCCTTGCTCACTAAGTTGCCTCATTGTTGGACTTAATAAAGTCAAAGTTAAGTTTATTGATACCGTGCCTCGGTTGTGCTTTGTCCGAACTCAAGGATCACGCATCTATTTTATTTCTGGTCAGGATTTTGGGGGTGCTTTACCTGCAGGCAGGTTAAAGCATACCGGGTGATTTATAATCAGGCGGGTCCCGCGTGGACTGACTGCATTGAACCAGGCGGGTCCCACGTGGACTGACTGCACTGGAGTTACTAATCAGGCGGGTCCTTCTCAGGACTGACTGCATTTAATTTCTAGATTTACTTTTACCAATCAGGTGGGTCCCTCTCGGTACTGACTGCATTTTATTTCTAGATTTACTTTTAAGGCAGATCTTAATCTGGAACCTGACATTTTAAATTGGCGTCACGGACAGGATCCTTGAGTTTTGGAAGGTATCAATAGCTCAGAGAAAATGGGCGCAATTCTGAGTGCATCTGTTGAAGCCCAAAATCAGGAATTAGAGGACCCGGCACAGACGCCACAGGCACTAAAGCTTTTGGTGCAGTTGCTGCAAGAGCGGGTGGTAACTTTAGAGGAAAGAAACTGTGAATTGGAGGAACAGGTTAAAACTCTGCAGGATGAAGTAGGGAATGAACAAGAGAATGTAAGGTGTTTGCAGGAGGCTTTTGTAGAAAAGTTACTTGCTTGTGACTGCAGGGGGCGACGGAATCATCAACAGGCAACTGATGCAGCCCTGTCCCATGGTGATTATCACAAAGGGGATGGTTTGTACCCCAGTGGAGAACCAGAGGAAGTGAGGATGCGATATAATTTACCGCAGGGTCCTCCGCAACCCCTTCGACCGCTGCTCAAGGTAGAATATGCTTATGAGGATAGTGAGGACAATAACCCTAAGATGGTTACTAAGGAGGTGCCGTATACAGCAACTGAATTGGCTAAGTTGAAAAAAGAATATTCACGCAGTCCAAAGGAGTCTGAGAACGAGTATGTGTGGAGAGTGTCGTTAACTGGTGGAGATCAGATTATGTTGAGTGAAAGAGAAGCTGAGGGATATTGGGGACCTGGAGTGTTTTTGACTACTGGTGATCATAGGGCCCCTTGGTCTCTCACCCAGCGAGCAGCTTATTGGGCTGGAGGTTTGAATCCCTTGGAGAGGGGAGATCCTCTTGCGCTTACAGGCTCGGTGGATCAGCTTGTGGAGAATGTGCACAAGGCGGCTTGCAGATGATGCATGATCGGGAATTGAAGCTTAGGCAGGAATCCCCAATGATGATACCGGTAGATCCTGAGAGGATGACTCCCCTGATTAGAGGTTTGCCTGATTCATTGAAACCCTTAGGAATTCAATTACAAGGCACTATCAGAAATACCCCTCAGAGTGCATGAGTGACAGCTGCTTTAACTGGAGCTTTAACCCCGGATCGCCATATCCCAGGACAAAAAGTGTGGACGTGGGGGGAAGTAGCTCAAGAATTGATTAACTATGGGCGGAAATATGGTCCAGTGAAATCAGAACCTAAGAATGTGAGACGTGCGGAGGCGAAGTTTCCTCCAGCGAGGCCCTCTCCCTCGAACCCGGTGAATTCAAAGAAAGATAATATATCTCAAAGGAGAGCATTGTGGTTAATAGGAAAACACAAGGGAATACCCCTGAAGTGTATGAATGGGCTTTGTACAGAACAGTTGGAGAAAATGGTACTAGAGTGGCCAGGGAAAGACACAAGAGTAATTACCACTGATGAGGGATGGGTAATGAAACCACCCGAGAAACCATCATCTAATGCCCCTGGGGGAAGGTACGAAATTCCCTCTGCCCCACCTTGGGTGGAGCAGGAGGTAGTTTCTAAATTTTCACCCAGAAGGGAGGAAAGCTAGTTCCTTCGCCCGTCTCTCATGAGCGGATGGGCGAAGGGTGGATGCACATTAGACAGCTCACTCTCACCCCTCAAGGTGATTTGATTTTATTTTGTGTGGTGGGACCTAAACAAATACCTATTCCTTTTGTAGTGGACACTGGTGCTCAAATCTCTGCTATACAGGAGAATGATGCCCATCGATGTGGAATAAAACCTTCAAAAAAACCCCTGATGGTGTCGGATGCATTCGGGAATGTTAAGGTACAGACATTAGTGCGAACCTCTCTCAGACTCCCCGGGGGAGACACATCAATTACTGTAGAAATGGTAATGGGAGAATTCCCATCAAATCTATTGGGAATGGATGTCTTAAAGGGCCGTAAGTGGACAGACAATCAGGGAGGTAACTGGATATTTGGAGTTGCCAAACTAAATTTGAGACTCCTGATTCCAGCCCCTCCCCTTCCCCCATCTACAGTGACTAATGTGAAACCATATTCTCTACCCCTGGGAGCCAGAGAAGGCATAGCCCCTGTTTTGACAGAATTGCGGGAACAAGGAATTATAGTTCCCACGCACTCGCCCTACAACTCTCCGGTATGGCCAGTGCGAAAACCAAATGGAAAATGGCGACTGACAATTGATTATCGTCGATTGAATGCCAACACAGGACCCCTAACTGCTGCTGTGCCTAACATTGCTGAACTCATTAGTACCATTCAGGAGCAAGCCCACCCTATTTTGGCAACTATTGATGTTAAAGATATGTTTTTCATGGTTCCTCTCCAACCAGAGGATCAGGCTCGCTTTGCCTTCACTTGGGAAGGACAGCAATATACATTTACAAGGTTACCCCAAGGGTTTAAGCACTCCCCAACTCTGGCACATCACGCCCTGGCAAGGGAATTAGAACAAATCCCTCTGGAAAAAAATGTCAAAACTTATCAATATATTGATGATGTGCTAATAGGGGGAGACCAAATTGAATCTGTGGGCAAGGTGCAGTCAGCAATTATCACGCACATGGAAGGGTTGGGATTGCAAGTCCCACCTGAGAAGGTTCAATTACCTACAAATGAAGTTAAATTTCTGGGAATCTGGTGGAAAGGAGGAACTATGTGCATTCCAGATGATACTCTGCTAGCTTTAGACCAGGTAAAATTACCTACCTCGAAACGAGAATTGCAGCAAGCACTAGGAACCTTGGTATTTTGGCGAAAACATATCCCTGACTTTTCCATAATAGCTAGGCCGTTGTATAATTTGTTACGAAAAGGTGTCTCTTGGGAGTGGACCCCTGTCCATGAGGAAGCTCTACAACTACTGATGTTTGAGGCTTCTAGTCACCAAGCCTTAGGTCCAATTCATCCTACTGATCCCATCCAAATTGAATGGGGATTTGCTGAATCTGGACTGTCACTTCACTTCTGGCAAAAGGGACCAGAGGGACCCCCGAGACCTGTTGGCTTTTATTCTCGTAGTTTTAAAGACGCAGAAAAACATTACACAGTATGGGAAAAGGGATTGTTTGTGGTAAGCTTAGCACTACGAGAGGCCGAGCGCACCATTCGCCAGCAACCAATCATTCTCAGAGGCCCCTTTAAGGTAATAAAACCAATTTTAGCAGGGACCCCTCCCCTGACGGGGTGGCACAACGAGCATCCGTGCGGAAATGGTATGCACAAATTGAACATTATTGTGGCATCTTTAACGTATCAGAAGGCACACCTAGAAAACTAGCTATACAGGAGGAATTCTCTCCAGATCATGAGAATAACCTCCCACCTCCTGTCATACAAGTAGCGCCTCCATTTTCCAAGCAATTACCGAATGCCTGGTTCACTGATGCCTCAGCCAAACGCGAGGAAAAGTGTGGAAGTATCGAGCCGCTGCCTTACAAGTCCAGACTGATGAGAAAATCATAACAGAAGGTGAAGGTAGTGCACAAGTGGGTGAATTAATTGCCGTTTGGAGTGTTTTCCAACATGAGGCTCAATCTTCTTCTCCTGTCTATATCTATACTGATTCTTTTGCTGTCTTCAAGGGGTGCACCGAGTGGCTTCCTTTCTGGGAGAAAAATGGGTGGGAAGTCAACCGGATACCGGTATGGCAAAAGGAAAAGTGGCAGGACATTTTAAGAATTGCCAAACGAGGGAATTTTGCCATAGCCTGGGTGCCCTCTCACCAAAACAGTGATGATCTAACTAGCCAATTGAACAATAAAGCAGACGAATTGTCTCGTCTAGCTCCCTTACAAAATGAACCAGTAACAGAAAATTGGGAGAGACCATTGGAGTGGCTGCATGTCAAACGAGGACACACAGGAGCCAAAGATCTTTACTGCGAAGCACAAGCTCGAGGCTGGCCTGTCACAAGAGAAAACTGTCGAACATGTATTTCTGAGTGCAGCTTATGCCGCCACCGACTCGACAGACATCCCCTAGACAGCCCTCCCCTACACATTAAAAGCGGAAAAGGACTGTGGGAAACCTGGCAAATAGATTATATTGGGCCTTTCCGCAAATCAGAAGGAAAACAATATGTGTTAGTGGGAGTGGAAGTGGTATCAGGACTGGTACAGGCAGAAGCGTTTGCCCGAGCCACTGGGGCAAACAGCGTCCAAGCCTTAAAAGGATGGTTTAGTTCTTTCCCAAAACCTCAATCGATTCAATCGGATAATGGTTCACATTTTACAGCAAAGATGGTTCAAGATTGGGCAACCGAAGAAGGAATCAAATGGACTTTCCACACCCTACTACCCCCAAGCAAATGGGATAGTGGAAAGGACCAATGGTTTACTAAAGCGATTCCTAAAACCGCATGACCCAGGATGGGCAAGCCGGTTATGGGATGTTCTCACTTTGGTAAACAACCGGTGGGGAAAATTTGGAAGTCCAAAAATTACAGCTTTTTATCCGGAGCCCCCGACAATTATACCTGCCCTCAAAGGTCCAGATCATCCCATAAATTCATCTTATCATCCAGGACAACCAGTACTGGTAAAACTCCCTACCGTGGGAGAAGTTCCACTGGTACTTGTTACTCCGTTTAATGAATGTGCGTGGAAAGCAAAAGATGCACTGGGAAAGGAGCATAAAATTAATACACGATGGATTGTTCCATCATTTTAACCAAAACCTCATCTGGTCCTTTCACTAATAGGACCGAGAAGTTTCTTTTTCTGTTCATTTACAGGTTGTAAGATAGAAGTTCAGAGAAGAAGAAGAAGAAAGTAACATTTAATGGAAGTTTTGATTGTGTGTATAGTTGTAAATTGTATAGCTTTAATAATCTTTGCAGTATGCCTTTATCACCATTGGCAAAATTGTTTTGGGCAGTTGTATGTTGTCTCGTCTGTACTGTTCAAAGCATGCCCGGCGAGAACCTCACTTCCTTGTTTTCAGGTTTAACATGGGAAAATGAGTTCTTGTTGTTGGGAAAATTGATCGCTCAAGCTTTTAATCTTATTAATTGCTGGGTGTGTGGCGGACCATTTGGTCTGGAAAGTTGGCTGTGGATCTCCATTCCTCTTGCTCACGAGTGGATTGTGAGAAGAATCACCCTCATCTTGGCCTATACAACACCCTGCTCCTGGTCGCTATTGTTATTAGTTACACCCAAAAGGGAGGGTGGTACAATCAGTCCCTGGTAGGAGAAGATTTTCTGGTCCCCCACTGATTACACTCACTTTGGGGAAATATTAGGTACAAATTGTGTTTGGAAACAGTGGGCAGGAGCATGGTAATGTAAATGGTGATGGAATTAAATGAACCGCATTAACTGTGGTGTGACAGGGGACCCCTTTGGCCTGGGAACCATCTGAGTCAAAGGACTACTGCCCTGCCTAATCATGGCCAAGTCCTTTGCAAATGGGATGTGAACCCTGAAAGGTCATTATTGGTTTTGCGGGCACCATGCATTCAAAATACTACCAAAAAATTGGCCTGGGGTATGTTATATTGGGATGATATGACCACTATTCTTCATACTTCTGAAAATTGACAGCTAAGAATTGGGAATCAAATTATATGATCCCCAACAAATTATTGAGTATTATGGACCTGCAACCTGGAACACCAATGAACCAATCAGTGGTGCTTGAGAACCAATCAACATTGACTGGTTCTCGATTACCTGCTAGCAGAAGGAGGAGTTTGTGCAGAATTAAATGACTCTAATTGTTTCTTGAAAATTGATGATAATGGAAATGTGGTTACATTATATAACTCTTTCCTCATTTTGTTTACGACATGTTATAACTGCACTATAATTTTATCAAAAGTTGTTTGTCGTTATTGATGATATTGTTGTTGTTAGACTTCTGTAAAGAAGAGGAGGTGACTCATTCTGTTTATTAGAATGATACCAATCGCAAGTCATTGGACTTATCTTTATTTCCTTGTATGCTTTTCTCTTCCCTTTTCCTGCTTTTAACCTGTTATCTTTTTCCGTCCTTACCTTTCTATACCCCCTGGAATCGAACCACTGACATTGACGATTTCTGAGCCACGGGGTGGTGTGGGGATCTGTTCCTGGTCCCCCTTTTTTTTTTTTTTTTCTTTCGGCATTGTCTCAGAAACCGTCCTATGCCACGTGCTCAGACGCCATCTTATGGGGTACCAGATTACCTGACCTTGACGACATTTTGTGAGGCAAGAAGTTAGGCCCCGACTTGAGGGACGTCTCTGCCCTGCAGCCCTTCACCCCCTCCGCAGAGACACATCCGGCGACAGCCTGGCAATGGGCCAATCCTACGGCGCAGGAACCGGACTTGTCCCACCCTCGGGCCTGTGAGTGGTGCGAACTGTGACTGGCAGCTCCATGTCACATGACTCTGCCAAAAAACTCTATAAAAGAGGCGGGTTCGCTCGACCACGCGCGCGTGCCCACCGCCGACTGCCGAGAATCAACAAAGGACCCACGGGACGCCGCGGGATCCAGGGTGGTGACTATCCTTTCCCTCTCAACTGTTCTCTTTTCCTCTCTTCCTTTTACTTCTCTCTCTCTCTCTCCCCCCCCCCCTTCCTTGCTCACTAAGTTGCCTCATTGTTGGACTTAATAAAGTCAAAGTTAAGTTTATTGATACCGTGCCTCGGTTGTGCTTTGTCCGAACTCAAGGATCACGCATCTATTTTATTTCTGGTCAGGATTTTGGGGGTGCTTTACCTGCAGGCAGGTTAAAGCATACCGGGTGATTTATAATCAGGCGGGTCCCGCGTGGACTGACTGCATTGAACCAGGCGGGTCCCGCATGGACTGACTGCATTGAACCAGGTGGGTCCCACGTGGACTGACTGCACTGGAGTTACTAATCAGTCAGGTCCTTCTCAGGACTGACTGCATTTAATTTCTAGATTTACTTTTTTACTAATCAGGCGGGTCCTTCTCAGGACTGACTGCATTTAATTTCTAGATTCACTTTTACCAATCAGGCGGGTCCCTCTCGGGACTGACTGCATTTTATTTCTAGATTTACTTTTAAGGCAGATCTTAATCCGGAACCTGACATAGAGACATTCAGTTCCTAGAGTTTTGTGAAAATATGCATCCAGGTGGAGGAGAGAATCATAGAATCATAGAATAGTTTTGGTTGGAAAGGACCTTTTAAGATCAAGTCCAACCATTAACCTAGCACTGCCAAGTCCACCACTAAACCAGAGACCCAGCCTGGCATGTTTTTTTAAGTGTTTTTTAAGCACTTTTTTTTTAAGCACATGCCCAAGGCCTTGTTTTTTAAGCCCCTGGGCAGTATCTGGGGGGAGGCAGGAGGGTGGGGAAGTAGGTCACAGGGCTTAGACCGTCAATTGCCTTGAATTCACTATGTCTCCATCATCTCCCAGTGCCTACATTGCCAGTTCTCTTCAATTTTCTACTAGTGTTAGAAAACATGGTGGGCTGGTGTAGACTGATCATCAATGTTTTTATCTCCATATCATCCAAGAGGTTGGAGAGGACAGTGTTTTTATTGCTAATGTTTATGTGATTGTGACTCCATAACTGCTGCCTTCAGTCATGCTAGGGAAGGGGAGCTGTGGTAAGTGTCTTGATCTTTTGCCTGGGGCAGGGATGGGCAGCAGCAGACCTGCCTGCATCAGGTGTGCACAGGTGGAGGACCTCCTGCAGCAGGTGGTTGAGCTGCAGGAGGCACTGAGGAGGCTGTGTAATATCAAGGAGGCTGAGAAGGAGTTGGAAAATGGGGTTCAAGTGCAGTCTGCAGTGGCCCCACAGTCCATGGCCAAACAGACAAAACCCGCCAAAACTTGGAAGGAAGGGGGGATAAAACTGCAGGAGAATGGATGGTCGTAAAGACAAGAACCAGCAGGAGGAAGAGACTTTCTCCAAGGCCTGAGGTGCCCCTGCAGAACCCCCCAGTAGCACACACAGAAGGAAGGGGGGATATAACTGCAGAGGAATAGAAGGATGCAAAGGCAAGGACTAGCAGGAGGAAGAGACTTCCCCTGAAGCCTGAGGTGCCCTTGCAGAACCGCTTCAGTCCTCTGCAGTCTGAGGAGGAAAGACCTGCCGCATCAGGAGAGATGCTGGAGCCCAGTAAGGCAGCCCAGTGTGCTCCCCATATAAAGACCAGTACTACCAAGAAAAAGCGACAGGTGACAGTGGTAGGTGACTCTCTACTGAGAGGCACAGAGGTACCCATCTGACGACCTGATGCGCTCTCTAGAGAGGTGTGCTGCTTACCAGGGGCTCGCATCAGGGACGTCACGGAGAGACTACCGAGCCTAGTACAGCCCACGGACTGTTACCCACTGCTGCTGTCTCACATGGGCACCAGTGATACAGCTAAGAGCAGTCTGAGACGTATCAAGGAGGACTACAGAGCCCTGGGAGCAGTGGTAAAGGAATCTGGGGCCCAGGTAGTTTTCTCATCGATCCTTCCAGTCAAAGGGAAGGGGACTAAAAGGGACAGTCATATTAGGCAAATCAACACATGGTTACAGGACTGGTGCCACAGCCAGGGGTTTGGCTGCTTAGACCACAGGACTCGTTTTGAGAAACCTGGTCTTCTGGCAGCCGACGGGGTCCATCTATCAGAGAAGGGGAGGACCATCTTGGGTCATAGGCTAGCCAAGCTGGTAAAGAGGGCTTTAAACTAGATTTGCCGGGGGAGGGGAACCTCAGTCCATCCCAATTCAGCCAGTCCGATGCCAGGGCCAGCAATAGGTGCCCAGAGACTGGAGAAGGATGGCAGGTCAGCAGGAGAGCACCAGAAGAGCCACGGAAAGGAATTTCAGGCAGTAAGGCAGCTTCATCGGGGGCCCAACTGAAATGCCTCTATGCAAACGCAGGGAGCATGGGGAACAAACAAGAGGAGCTAGACACGTGCACATACTTGCAAGGCTATGACCTTATTGGCATCACAGAGACATGGTGGGATGACTCGACTGGAGCATTGTAATGGAGGGATACAGGCTTTTTAGGAAGGAGAGGCAGGGGAGACAAGGAGGGGGTGTTGCGCTCTACGTCAATGATCAGTTTGAGTGCATGGGGATGGAGGAGGAGCTGACGGAAAGCTTATGGGTCAGGATTAAAGGGAAGGCAGGGACGGGAGACTTTATAGTGGGTGTCTGCTACAGGCCACCTGACCAGGAAGACCGAGCGGATGAGGCCCTCTACAGACAGATAGGTGTAGCCTCACATTCACAGGCTCTGGTCCTCATGGGGGACTTCAACCACCCCTATATCTGTTGGAAGGACAACACAGCTGGGCACAAGCAATCCAGGAGGTTCCTGGAATGAGTGGATGACAACTTCCTTCTCCAAGTGATAGAGGAGCTGACGAGGAGAGGTGCCATGCTGGACCTTGTCCTCACCAACAAGGAGGGGCTGGTGGGGGACGTGAATCTCAAGGGCAGCCTTGGCTGCAGCGACCATGAAATGGTGGAGTTCAAGATCCATAGGGCAGCAAGGAGGGCGTGCAGCCAGCTCACCACCCTGGATTTCAGGAGAGCAGACTTTGACCTCTTCAGGGACCTGCTTGGGAAAGTCCCTTGGGATAAAGCCCTGGAGGGAAGAGGGGCCCAAGAAAGCTGGTTAGTATTCAAGGACCACCTCCTCCAGGCTCAGGAGCAATGCATCCCAACAAAAAAGAAGGCAGGCAAAAACGCCAGGAGGCCTGCATGGATGAACAAGGAGCTTCTGGATAAACTCAGGCACAAGAAGGAAGCCTACAGAGGGATGGAAGCAAGGGCAGGTAGCCTGGGAGGAATACAGGGAAATATTCCGAGAAGCCAGGGACCAGGTTAGGAAAGCTAAAGCCCTGACAGAATTAAATCTGGCCAGGGATGTCAAGGACAACAAGAAATGCTGCTAGAGGTATGTCAGTGATAAAAGGAAGACTAGGGAAAATGTGGGTCCTCTCTGGAAGGAAACGGGAGACCTGGTTACCCAGGATATGGAGAAGGCTGAGGTACTCAATGACTTTTTTGCCTCAGTCTTCACCGGCAAGAGCTCTAGCCTCACCACCCAAGTCGCAGAAGGCAGAGGCAGGGACTGGGAGGATGAAGAACCACCCACTGTAGGAGAAGATCAGGTTCGAGACCATCTAAGGAACCTGAAGGTGCCCAAGTCCATGGGACCTGATGAGGTGCATCCACAGGTCCTGAGAGAACTGGCAGATGAAGTTGCTAAGCCGCTATCCATCATTTTTGAGAAGTCGTGGCAGTCTGGTGAAGTTCCCACTGACTGGAAAAGGGCAAACATAACACCCATCTTCAAGCAGGGAAAAAAGGAAGACCCAGGGAACTACAGGCCAGTCAGTCTCACCTCTGTGCCTGGCAAGATCATGGAGCAGATCCTCCTGGAAACTATACTGAGGCACATGGAAATCAAGGAGGTGATTGGTGACAGCCAACATGGCTTCACCAAGGGCAAATCATGTCTGACAAAATTGGTGGCCTTCTACGACGGGGTTACAGCACTGGTGGATAGGGGAAGAGCAACTGATGTCATCTACCTGGACTCGTGCAAAGCATTTGACACTGTCCCACATGACATCCTTGTCTCTAAATTGGAGAGACATGGACTTGACAGATGGACCACTCGGTGGATAAAGAATTGGCTGGATGGTCGCACTCAAAGAGTTATGGTCAATGGCTCAATGTCCAAGTGGAGACCAGTGACGAGTGGCGTTCCTCAGGGGTCGGTATTGGGACCGGTCCTGTTTAACATCTTTGTCGGTGACATGGACAGTGGGATTGAGTGCGCCCTCAGCAAGTTTGCCGACGACACCAAGCTGTGCGGTATGGTCGACACACTGGAGGGAAGGGATGCCATCCAGAGGGACCTGGACAGGCTTCAGAGCTGGGCCTGTGTAAACCGCATGAAGTTCAACAAGGCCAAGTGCAAGGTCCTGCATGTGGGTCAGGGCAATCCCAAGCACAAATACAGGCGGGGCGGAGAATGGATTGAGAGCAGCCCTGAGGAGAAGGACTTGGGGGTGATGGTTGACGAGAAGCTCAACATGAGCCGGCAGTGTGTGCTTGCAGCCCAGAAGGCCAACCGTATCCTGGGCTGCATCAAAAGTGTGGCCAGCAGGTCGAGGGAGGTGATTCTGCCCCTTTACTCTGCTCTCGTGAGACCCCACCTGGAGTACTGCATCCAGCTCTGGGCCCCCAACATAGGAGCACCTCTCCTATGAAGACAGGCTGAGAGAGTTGGGGCTGTTCAGCCTGGAGAAGAGAAGGCTCCAGGGAGACCTTATAGCAGCCTTCCAGTACCTGAAGGGGGCCTCCATGAAAGCGGGAGAGAGGCTTTTTACAAGGACAAGTAGTGACAGGACGAGGGGTCACGGTTTTAAACTGAAAGAGGGTAGATTTAGATTAGCTATTAGGAAGAAATTCTTTACTGTGAGGGTGGTGAGACACTTGAACAGGTTGCCCAGAGAAGTTGTGGCTGCCCCCTCCCTGGCAGTGTTCAAGGCCAGATTGGATGAGGCTTTGAGCAACCTGGTCTAGAGGAAAGGTGTCCCTGCCTGTGGCAGGGTGGTTGGAACTAGGTGATCTTTAAGGTCCCTTCCAACCCAAACCATTCTATGATTCTATGAATTTGAGGCAAAATGCTGTTGAAAGAGGTTTGTGTGGTTCAGCTTCCCAGCAGCATGTGTTCCTTGTTACTCAGGACTGTCACAGGGGAGGGAAGATGATATAAAGTAAGAGCTAACTGAAGCTGCTGTTTTTGTATGGAAAGTTAGCATCATGCATTTGTCTCTATTCACACTAGCCATGCTTCCTGAGTTTCCTAAAGCAGAATTCACTTTGTCAGCAAAAACAGAACATGTGTTAATTTACATCCTTAGGAAGAAAAGCAGTGAATCGTTTCTAATGGTTCAGGTGCTCTATTCATAGCACCTAATTAATTCTGACTGGAAAGTTGCAAAAAATTCTCTGAGACAATTTCAAGTATTTATTTCAGTTTTATTATTAAGTAAAGTCATAATGAATGAGGAATTGACCTTGTGGTTAAATCACTGGCCTAGGACTGAGGTTCAGTCCCCGACTTGGCTCCCTATGAAACCACATCACTTAGCTGGTCCTTGTTGTATGTGTTCCCTCCGGTAAACTTTTAAGCAAATCACACACATGACCTTGGGAGATGCTCAGCTCTCTGCATGCATCGCCGCCATCAAAGGGCCAAACCCTGAAGGGGGGACATGGAAGGGACGACCGATCTCTGGGTTTTCTTGATTTTCTCAGGAAAACCCAGGTCAGACTGCAGACTAGCTCTCAGCGGGGCTGCGCACCTGAGCACGGAGCTAGGCGGAGGAGGCTGACTGCCCTCCATACCAGAGGTGCCGGAGCTGGACAGCTCCCCACCACCAGCCCCATCTGCGCCGAGCACAGCAGAGCCAGAATCATGCCGGGAAAGCGGCATTGGGGCTGCGGCAAGCACTGCTGCTCAGTGTCACCACCCCACAGCGGGGAGTGGAAGGAAAACCATTGCCAGAGACCCATGTCGATGAGTCTAAGTAACAAAAGCTGCTTATATCTAAACAACAGCTTTCTGATAATGCAAAATTAAACTGACAGGAACTGACAGGAAGCAACACAGATGTTAGAATACAGTCTGACAGATGCTTTAGCATTTGTTTTATGTAAATTTGAACAGGCACCATCATTCTGTGACTGGTTCAATGAGGAACACAATTCTCATTGCTGCGCAGCAATCTTGTGTATGTTTTCTCTACTTCTATTTTCTGCTACATTGACCTCAACTACAGATTTCCCAGCAAAAACACAATAGATGGTTTATGTCACATTACAGGAAATCATGAAAGCCTCTAAAGTGACCCTGATTTTCAGGCACTTTTCTGGTTTTCTATCAACCCTTTTTCCCTTCTCATGCCTGCTATATAGTTAATATTGGAGTTTTATAACAGGAAAATATCATTTTTAAATCACAATAAGGCTTTCCTGGTAAGTCATTTATTTTATCTGAATTATTACAACATAGAGGCCTTTTTTTTTTTGCTTTCTCTTCTATCACTGTAATTTCACTAGTTTACATAGTGATATACACTGATATACAACAGCAGCGCGAGAAGGAGATTCACAGCAATCCAAGTCATGACATTATTTTAGAGACAGCTCCCCTTCTTTCCTCACTTCCTCAGACACCAATCCTGAAATTTTCTGCAAATTGCTATGGGTCAGTTTACTATCATGATTGAACAGAAATCCAGGGACCACTAATGTCTGCACACTTCCCAGAAATGCCGTGCTCTGCTCAGTTGTTCTTTGCTATCTGAAAAATGAAAGAGCATGGCTTGCATTAGAATCAGAAGGAAGAAATGCAGAAGCTAATTCTTAGCAAAGTCAAAGTCACTGTTCTCTCATGCTGAATCAGAAAGAGAAGACATTTTCTGCCATTCCAATTATTTTGTTAATCCTGGTGAGCTTTTCCTGGAACAGATATCTGTGCTACTATTACTCAATAAATACAAAGCTATTAAGATAATTTCTAAACCAAACTCTTAATGAAAGCACAACTTGGAATAAATGCCCATCTGCAGCACAGCTCTGCCAGAGCTCCCCCACCTGGACATTTGCCACAGTCCCAAGTGTGCTTCCCTGCAGACCAGAGTCCAGAGTCGGCTCCAAATAACCACTTCTGTGTTGGGTGGCACCCACACATATCATTTTGTTCCACCCAGAAGGAAAAAGCTTGATCTTTCTTGACAGACTGTCCTGGTTTTACTGGGATTTGGTTTCAGTTTGTAGCCAGCCAGGGTGATCAGGGCCCTCAGCAGTTAAATCTGGGGCAGCTGACCTTGGCTGGCCCACAGGTGTATTCTATATCATTAACATCAAGCTCACTATAAAAGAGATGGTTTGGAGAGAAGACATGTTTGGTTTTTTTTCTTTTTTTCTTTTTTCTTTTTTCTTTTTTCTTTTTTCTTTTTTCTTTTTTCTTTTTTCTTTTTTCTTTTTTCTTTTTTCTTTTTTCTTTTTTCCTGCTCTCCTTGTCTCTCCTTCTTTGCTGTGATTCCTGGAGCAACCTATCAGTGATCTGTGGATTAGTATACTGTTATCTGCTTTGTGGTGTCATTTATATTGATTTTTCTGCATTTCATTAAATCTGGTTAACTTCATCCCATGAGTCTCTCTCTCTTTTTCCTAATTCCCTTCCTTATTTGGGGAAGGGATATTGGGTGATAGAAAAACTGCTATGGTTTAGCCCTGGGTGTAGGCTAAATGAAGACACAGACCAAAACCTAAAGCTTGAAATGACTCTGCAGGTCTTCATTGCGAACAAAATTAAGTACTTTTGCTTTTGGGGGAGAGGATTTTTTTTTTTTTTAATCAACCATACTTAAGTATAATCTTGAAATAGCAAAAAGAAGTATGTCACTTAGAAACTGGCACAGGTCCCTTTTTGCTTCAATTGCCCCAAGATCTCATTTAGTGGAAAAAAATGAAAGAAATTTATCTTCCCAAATTTCTCTTGGCCTTTCTCTTCTAAGTTTCCCTTGGTCTCACTAGGTTGCAGTAACAATCAGGTTTATTGTTTCACAAGACATTTCTTAGGCATGTGTTCTTCTTACCACCTCACATTTTCATTGAGGGGTAATGCAGATACCCCAGGACCACTGCTAACACTCCAATTACATTTTTTCCCCAGAGCTCTACCTTTTTAGATACTCTGATTTTACAATTCAAGTCTTCAAGAGCATGCAATATTTAATCAAACAGAAACACAGGCTTTGCAAGGCTCTTAAAAACAAAAACAAAAAAAAGCACAAAAAAAACACCAAAAAAAACTAGCTTAATGCACATCTAGAACTAAAAGAGACAATAAATAATAAATGTTTATGTATGGTTTTATGCCTTGATTTTTCTCACCTTTTCTGCATGTTTTGGGGGGTTTAAATAAGAGCCCTTTCAAACCCTATCCAAGAACCCCATATCCTCCTCTGTATGGCTTCTCTTTTCAATCAGAGTCTCTGGGTTTGGGTCTATCCCTTCTAAGGCTTTAGTTTCTCTCTCCTTCAGCTGCCTATGCAGACAAGCCAGACTCCAGCTCTGCTCTGGTTAACAGTCATTTATTTCAACCATTCCCTTGAACAATCCTGACCAGTTTTACCAGGTGTTTTTTCTTCTCCAATTTTGTTTTTTAGTTATCCGCATCCTGTCTTCACAGCAGGGCGGTAGCCATCTCTTTGTGCAGTGGTGCTCCACTTGAATATATGAACATCTAAGTTTACCAGACCTCACACTGACCCTGATGGGATATAGTAATGTGTGTTTTCACAACTAATGGAGACGCGATACATTTTCACACATAATAGAATTCACATGCTGACATCAAGACACGTCTTGGCCAAACCAAATACCACTGTACAAGACTGACAAGCCAGGGATGGATTTCCAATATGTCAAGACCACAGGCAGATCCATATGCATGTAAGGTCATGTCCTAGATATGCTTCTGCATGTACAGGTGAGGCAGGAGCCGCTGATGTAGCAGGATACTTGTCCTCTCGGAGGGCTCCTATGAGCCAGGGGTCCTGTTGGGGTGCACAGCCTGGACAGGGGTGCCCTGCCAGCACTCCAGCCTGGGACACCTGGCACCACCAGCAGCCCGGAGGATGCCACTTGAGACACATGTTGAGGAGGTGCTCGGTGGGGGCCAGCTGAGTGAATCTGCAGGCCAGTATCTGGGAGGACACAAGGCTTGTGCGTGCTGTCACCACCCAGGAGTCACAGGTGAGCCACTGATGGTCAGCAGCCTGCCCCAGCATGCCATATATTCCCACCCTTAAAATGTGTTGAGGATCCATGCCTGCATCCCTGGTCTTTGCAATGCTGTCATTTAACTTACCCCTTTATTTTTGTGTTTCTCCCAATTTTGATCCCAGAAAATTCTCTCCTGTGCCTCTCTAGCCTTTTTGTCTTTCTTTCCCCATCTGGATGGCTCTGACCCAGCGGGTTGACTCTCACCCTCAGCCTGCTCCCACAGCACTTGGTCTCCCTGCTCAGCTCCCGGGCCACCCACCCCTGCCTCTGGTTTGCAGTCCTCTCCCTTGTGCTGTTTGCCAACATCTCCATCTCCTGGACACAGCGCACATGACACGTAACTAAACTAAACATTATCGACATCTTCTGGTTGATCCATGGGCTTCAGGGAACTTCAGGCTGTGAATTGTGGGCTTTTGGACAGGAGGCAGGACCTGTGGATTAAACTTTTAAGGGGTCTTCAAAAGGCAGCTGAAATAGTAGAGCCAGCATTTCTTTTAATAGGCTTACGTTTACTATGCAGAGGTCCCCATCTGCACTGGGAACAATTTACAAATCTGCAAATAATTTTAAAAAACCTTTGATTTCTGAACATTGAAATTCTGAAGCTTTCATTTGCCAGCAGCTATACTCCTCTGTGCTCCCATCCCTCCATCTCTTACCAGTTAAAGGCTACCCTAGGTCATTACTTCAAAGAAATCTAAGATGTAGCTGGCCATTGCTGAGACTCATTCAACACATGATACTAGCAGGAGAAGACTTAAAATAGGCGAGGCAAATAGTTACAGTCCCCCTTCTTCTCATCTCTCCAGTCTCTTCTCTCTGAGATACTTGATCTGTATCCCTTTCCCTGTCCCATTCCTTCCCCACTCCACCTCCCTTCACATATCAGTTGATTTCTGTAATTTCTTTTCCCTGCCTTCAGTGCTGAACTAAGGACCAAAATAATGTGTCAGGATGACCCGAGACAAGGGAGTTTGATACATGGCTGGAAAAAAGCTGCTAGCACACAATACGGACATTTCCAACTGTCTGCCTCAAATTTCCCATTAGTTTCAACTGGACTAGTCCCCTGTGCTCTTCTGTAGCATCTCCTTAGTGTCACGGTTTAAAGCTGGGATGGCTATTAAACCGGTGGCAGACACTCTCTATTAACCCCCCCCCCCCGCTCCATAAGGAAAAGGGAGAGAGACTTATGGGTTGGAAAGTTAAAACAGTTTTAATAAGCTATAATAATGAAAAAGAGTATAATAATAATAATAGAAATAATCAAATATATACAAATATATACAAAACCAAGATTGAGCTCCCCCGATGCCGGTCACGTCACCACTGGCACTGCAGGGCAGGCTCCAGGAAGGCCCAGGCTGGGCCCAGCGACGGACGAGAACTGGATTCAAGGATGCACAGATCGGGATCGGGGGCAGCAGGAAAACACAGTCCTCTTTGGACACCAGCCATACCAGAAGGAGCAAGAAGGGAGAAGTAGGGGGAGAAGAAGGCCCGAGACCCTCGTGATCCCCCCGCTTTATACTGAGAATGACGTGTATGGGATGGAATACCTTCGTTGGTCAATTTTGGGTCACCTGCCCTGTCCGCTCCTCCCTGCAGGTGTGACCCCCCCATGGCTCTTCACTCGTAAGCAGTGAGGAATTTAGCAGTGACCTTGGTTTCTCTAAGAATAAGTACAGCAAGAGCCTTTCTGCATAACATCCCTACCGGTGCCTCAGTGATAACTATAAACTTCGAGCATTATCAGTCCTAGAAGCAGACACTGTCTGCAAAACATGCAGTTACTTTCAGAAAGTGCAGTTACTTAGAAGAGACTTAGCTGAAAGTAAAAATCACTGAAAGGAGAATTGGTCTGTTTTAGGCCAAACCAGGACAACTGTTACACACTTTCTGTGTCACCCAGGATGTTGCTCCACTTTACCTGTGAATGAAGCGATCCCTGTGCAGAGGCCCTACCGTTACACTGGAGGTTGGGTGAAACCAGCTGGATGTCAGACACTTCACTGAGGATAAATATCAAAGCTCACCACTGTCAAAGCTCATCACTTCCCAGCTTCTTGGCTGTTATCAGAAATTCTTGAGCGACTTACTGCACGCACGAAGAAAGAGCCATATAATGGCTTCACAAGCAAAATCAGGCTTGGGTAGAAGCATGGTTATGTTGATGCCTTCTCCAAAAAGTGGGGGCATCAAGGGAGGGAGACTGACTGTAAACACTGCCACAGGTGGGAGCACAAAGAATTGGTTATTCAAAGGAACAAAAGCGCTCAGGTAACTTGCAAGGCACATGTGCAAATGTTTCTGGCTCATCCACTGAATCACCAGGCTGTAGGAGGTGGACTGATGCAGCTGGTAAGTAAGCCTACCAGGAGAGGTGCCCCGCTAGACCTGCTGTTTACAGAGAAGGACTGGTGGGAGATGTGGAGGTCAGAGGCCATCTCGGGCATAGCGATCACGAAATGATAAAGTTTTCGATTCTTGGTGAGGTAAGGAAAGGGGTCAGCAAAACCGCTACCTTGGATTTCTGGAGGGCGGACTTTGGCCTGTTCAGGACGCTGGTTGAGAGAGTCTCTTGGGAGACAGTCCTGAAGGGCAAAGGAGTCCAGGAAGGCTGGACATTCTTCAAGGAGGTAATCTTAAAGGCTGTCCTGGTTTCATTGGGATTTGGTTTCAGTTTGTGGCCAGCCATGGTGATCAAGGCCCTCAGCAGTTAAATCCAGGGCAGCTGACCCAGGCTGGCCCACAGGTATATTCTATATCATTGACATCAAGCTCACTATAAAAGAGAGGGTTTGCTGGGAAGAGGTGGGGCTCTTGCTCTCCTTGCCTCTTTTCCCTCATTGTGATTGCTAGACCAACTGGCTAGTGATCTGTGGATAAATATACTTTTGTCTGTTTTGTGTTGTCATTTATATTGATTTCTTCATTTCATTAAATCTGGTTAACTTCATCCTACAAGTCTCCCTCTCCTTTTCCTAATTCCTTTCCTCATTTGGGGAACGGACATTGGTTGAGAGAAAAAAAATGCTATTGTTTAGCCCTGGGTGTGGGCTAAATGAAGACTGTTTATTTGGCACCCAATGTAAATAGATCACATGGGAGAACTGCAGACTTCTGATCTAAGAGTCTTGGAGGGTTCAAGTTTTCACAGATTTGACTGGTTTTTGGTACGAGCATTCATCATGTTGGTGTCGGTAGCAGGGCCACTGGGTGGCATTCTCTGGTGTTTGATTTTACAGTCACTTTTGGGATGGCTAATCAAATGTGTGGTTTTGACGTTGTTTGTTACTGGTTTTGTGCGGTTTGTCACTTCTGGGCATGGACTTAAAGGTATCACTCTGCTATGTGGTTTGGCATTGATTTATGGTATTATAAATTTGTTTGGAACTGGGACCATTTCTGATTTCTGTGGAATGGGAATGAGTGACCTGCATGTTCTTTTTCCCTTGAAGCGGATATCACTGGCTTTTGAAAATTTTGAATACCTGTGGGATGTTTTGACCACCATGCTCATATTGTTAGGCCTTTTGAATGTTTTTCAGTTCTTGCTATCACTTCAAGATGGGTATAAGGGTAGATATGGCACAGCTGCTGCAACCAATGTAACAGACACCGTAGCTGCCCTGGTCCCCACAACTGGAACTGCAGATACTCGGACCCTGCCAGTCCCTACAGCAGGCACCCTGGCTACCCCAGAGGCTATTCAGATCTCCGCACTGGGCAGTGCGATTGCCCAATTTCAGGAAGCACTTCCTGCGATGACTCGGACCTTGGCAACAAGGGCTGCAGCTAATAAGCCCCCAGTGATGGGTGATGCAGCTAACCTAGGGACTCAACCAGTGCCAGTATCAGTCGCCCCTGTACAGAAGACAAAAACCACAAAAAGAGCGGGTCATGATGGCCTACGAGGGACATCACAGGAGGCCGAGCCAGAGGTAACAACTCGATCCCTATCCCTGAGTGAGCTGTGAGACATACGTAGAGATTACAGCTGTCATGAAGGGGAGCAGCTTATTACTTGGCTACTCTGCTGCTGGGATAACGGAGCTGATGGTCTCAAGTTAGATGGTAGTGCAACCAAGCAGCTGGGAACAATGGCTAGAGAAGCGGGTATTGATAGGGGTCTTGCAACTGATGCAGAGCCCCTCACTCTCTGGTGGCGACTACTGCAAAGTGTGAAGAACAGGTATCCCTTTAGCGATGATGTTATATACCACCCAGGCAAGTGTACAACCATTGAGAGAGGGGTTAAGAATCTCAGAGAAATAGCTGTGCGGGAGCTGATTTTTGATGACCCGGATGACCCGCAGACACCAGTAGATGCAGATGCACTCAAAGTTACCGGACCCATGTGGTGCAAGTGGGTACAGACCGCGCCACCGTCATATGGCAACTCATTAGCATTATTTAGCTGGGCAGATGCCGATGCACCAACAGTGGGTGACATAGATAATCAGATGCAGCAATATGCAGACAATCTCGTTTCCTCCACACAGGCCACTGTCTCTGCTGTGGAAAAACCATCTAATGAATCCACAGAACTGCTCGGTGAGGTGTTGGACAAACTGTCCCAAATGGAGGACAGATCCCGCTCCCCACCTGCACCGAAGAATGTCTCAGACATCAGGAGACAGCGTTCCCCTGCAAGACCTACTCGGGAGAGACAGTACACATCACGAGGCACCCTGTGGTTTTTCCTGCGCGACCATGGAGAAGACATGAGAAAATGGGATGGAAAAACCTACCTCGTCTTTACGGACACGTGTACATGAGTTACAAGTTGAACAGACTAGGAATGGGGCTTCTTCCAGGAAATTTGTTGCTTCAGTTTCCAATGGGAAGCTCTCCAAACAGTGTAGATGGGCTTCGGATCCCTGTTTACCTGATGTGAATAATGGGGATTGAATCTACGTGAGCCGCTCGAGCCGAGATGTCGATAACAAACACTATGTTCAGGATTAGAGGGCCCTTCCTCCAGCCACGTGGAGGAGAGGGACAACCATGTTTTTTTGGACTGTGTGGGTTCGATGGCCTGGCACATCAGAAATACAGCAGTATAGGGCTTTAGTGGAGACTGGTGCACAATGCACCATAATACTGTCAAACTATAAAGGGACTGAATCAATTTCTATCTCTGGCATGACAGGGGGCACCCAAGAGCTGACTGTATTGTAAGCTGAAGTGAGTCTGACTGGGACTGAGTGGCAGACGCACACTATTGTGACTGGCCCAGATGCCCCATGCATTCTTGGTATATATTACCTGAGGAGAGGGTATTTCAAAGACCTGAGGGGGTACCGTTGGGCATTTGTTGTAGCGGCTGTGGAGATGGAAGAAATGAAACAGCTGTCTACTCTGCCCAGTCTATCAGAGGACCCTTCTGTTGTGGGGCTGATGAGGGTTGAGGAGCCAAAGGTGCCTAATACTACTAGAATGGTCCACCGACGACAATATCGGAATAAAAGAGACTCACTGATCCCCATCCATGAGCTAATCCGTCAACTGGAGAGCCAAGGTGCGATCAGCAAAACGCGCTCCCCCTTCAACAGTCCCATATGGCCAGTGCGAAAGTCCAGTGGGGAATGGAGACTACCTATGGACTATCATGGCCTGAATGAAGTAACACCACCACTAAGTGCTGCCGTGCTAGACATGTTACAAAATCACAGAATCACAGAATCAACCAGGTTGGAAGAGACCTCAGGGATCATCGAGTCCAACCATTGCCCTGACACCACCCTGTCAACTAGACCATGGCACTAAGTGCCATGTCCAGTCTTTTCTTAAACACATCCAGAGATGGTGACTCCACCACCTCCCTGGGCAGCCCATTCCAATGTCTAATAACCCTTTCTGAAAAGAAATTCTTCCTAATGTCCAACCTGAACCTCCCCTGGCGAAGCTTGAGGCCGTGTCCTCTTGTCTTATCGCTAGTTGCCCGGGAGAAGAGGCTGACTCCCACTTCACTACAACCTCCCTTCAGGTAGTTGTATGTCAGTGTTCGCGAGAGGGCACGGAGACACTGCTCGCAGACCAATATGATCATTAAGCAGATCTCCTTTATTCGCATATCTGAGGGTACATTTATACTATTCTATTGAGGGTACATTTATACTTTTCTATTTTTGTGCACGCTCTGTGTATGTGTCATTTCTATTATGATTGGTTAGTATGCTTTGTTCACACGCCTCTATATTAGTTCTGATTGGCTTATGCTAAAAAGCTATATCTTGCAGGTGCAGCATTCTTTCTTATTTTTCAACTTCCCCATATCTTATTTTTCTCATAGCCAACGTCCTCAACTTCCCCCATAGCTTGTTGGTCTCATAGCCAAGGCCCTTGTTCTGTATTATGATTGGCTAGTTCATCACCACCCCATTACCACCCCCTGGACATGCCTGGACATGGCTCGTTCAGTACTTGACCGTTGTCCCGTGGGAACCCCACAGTTGTAGATGGCAATAAGGTCACCTCTGAGCCTCCTCTTCTCCAGGCTAAACAACCCCAGCTCCCTCAGCCGTTCCTCATAGGTCAGACCCTCCAGACCCTTCACCAGCTTGGTCGCCCTCCTCTGGACTCGCTCCAACACCTCAACATCTTTCTTGAAGTGCGGGGCCCAGAACAGGACACAGTACTCAAGGTGCGGCCTCACCAGTGCTGAGTACAGAGGGACGATCACTTCCCTAGACCGGCTGGCTACACTATTCCTAATAGAGGCCAGGATGCCATTGGCCTTCTTGGCCACCTGGGCACACTGCTGGCTCATGTTTAGTTGGCTGTCGATCAGCACCCCCAGGTCTCTTTCCACCGGGCCGCTTTCTAACCACTCTTCCCCCAGCCTGTAGCGCTGCATGGGGTTGTTGTGGCCGAAGTGTAAGACCCGGCACTTGTTCTTGTTGAACCTCATGCCGTTGGTCTCGGCCCATCTATCTAACCTGTCCAGATCCCTCTGTAGGGCCTCCCTACCCTCCAGCAGATCGACACTCCCACCCAGCTTGGTGTCATCTGCAAATTTGCTGAGGGTGCATTCAATCCCTACATCTAGGTCATCTATAAAGATATTGAACAGCACCAGCCCCAGAACTGAGCCCTGGGGAACACCACTAGTGACCAGCTGCCAGTTGGACTTTGCCCCATTCACCATCAGTCTCTGGGCTCGGCCATCCAGCCAGTTTTTAACCCATCAAAGAGTCCACCCATCCAAGCCCCGGGCAGCCAGTTTGTCTAGGAGGATGCTGTGGGAGACAGTGTCGAATGCCTTACTGAAGTCTAGATAGACTACATCCACAGCCCTGCCCTCATCTACTAAGCAGGTCACTTGGTCATAGAAGGAGACCAGGTTGGTCAAGCAGGACCTGCCTTTCATGAATCCATGTTGGCTGGCCCCGATGCCCCGATTGTCCTGCATGTGCCGTGTAATGGCACTCAGGATGATCTGTTCCATCACCTTGCCTGGCACCGAGGTCAGGCTGACAGGCCTATAGTTCCCTGGATCATCCTTCCGGGCCTTCTTGTAGATGGGCGTTACATTTGCTAATTTCCAGTCAGCTGGAACTTCTCCAGTTAACCAGGACTGCCGGTAGATAATCGAGAGTGGTTTGGCAAGTTCATTTGCCAGTTCCTTCATTACTCTGGGGTGAATCCCATCCGGGCCCATAGCCTTGTGGGTGTCCAACTGGCACAGCAGGTCACTAACCGTCTCCTCCTGGATTATGGGGGCTTCACACAGCCCCCTGTCCCTAACTTCAGGCTCTGGGGGCTGAGTCTCCTGAGGACAACCGGTCCTGACATTAAAGACCGAGACAAAGAAGGCATTGAGCACCTCTGCCTTTTCCTCATCCCCTGACACTACACTACCCTCCTCATTCAGCAAGTGGTGGAGGCTCTCCTTGACCCTCCTTTTGCTGTTGATGTATTTGTAAAAGCTTTTTTTGTTATCTTTGATACAACTCCATTACAAACTGGAATCAAAGGCAGTGAAGTGGTATGCCATGACTGACATCACAAATGCGTTTTTCTCCATTCCTTGGGCAGTGGAGTGTAGGCAAGAGTTTGCCTTCACCTAGAGGGGCATCCAGTACACATGGAATCGACTGCCCCAGGGGTAGAAACATAGCCCCACGATTTGCCATGGACTGGTCCAGACTGCACTGGAGAAGGGTGGAGCTCAGGAACACCTGCAGTACATTGATGACATCATTGTATGGGGTGATACAGCAGGAGAAGTTTTTGAGAAAGGGGAAAAAGTCATTCAAATCCTTCTAGAAGCTGGTTTTGCCATCAAATGAGGTAAGGTCAAGGGACCTGCAAAAGAGATCCAGTTTTTAGGGATCAACGGGCAAGATGGCTGCCATCAGATCCCAATGGATGTGATCAACAAAATAACAGCCATGTCTCTGCCAACTAACAAAAAGGAGACACAAGCTTTCCTAGGCGTAGTAGGCTTCTGGAGGATGCACATTCCCCATTACAGTCAGATTGTGAGCCCTCTCTATGCAGTGACTCGAAAGAAGAATGACTTTAAATGGGGCCCTGAGCAACAACAGGCTTTTGAGCAAATTAAACAAGAGATAGTCCATGCAGTGGCCCTTGGACCAGTCCGGATGGGACCAGAAGTAAAGGACATCCTCTATACCGCAGCTGGGGAGAACGGTCCTACCTGGACCCTCTGGCAAAAGGCACCAGGGGAGACTCGAGGTCGACCCCTGGGGTTTTGGAGCTGGGGATACAGAGGATCAGAGGACCGTTATACTCCAACTGAAAAAGGGATACTGGCAGCCTATGAAGGAGTTTGAGCTGCCTCAGAAGTCATTGGAATGAGGCACAGCTCCTCCTGACGCCCCAATTGCTAGTGTTGAACTGGATGTTTGAAGGACAGACCCCCCTCTACACACCATGCAACTGATGCCACGTGGAGTAAGTGGGTTGCGTTGATTACTCAGCAGGCCCGAAAGGGAACCTTAATCACCCAGGAATTGTGGAAGTGATCATGGACTGGCTGGAAGGCAAAGATTTTGGAATGTTGCCAGAGGAGGAGGTCATGCGCGCTGTAGAGGTCCCACCATATAATAAACTGTCAGAGAATGAGAAGCATCATGCCTTGTTCACCGATGGATCTTGTAGTATTATAGGCAAGCGGCGAAGGTGGAAAGCTGCTGTGTGGAGTCCCATGCGACGAGTGTCAGAAGCGGGTGAGGGAGATGGTGAGTCAAGTTAGTTTCCAGAGGTAAAAGCCATCCAGCTGGCTCTAGATATTGCTGAGTGAGAAAAATGGCCAGTACTCTACCTGTATACTGGGGATGGCTGAAGCACTGGAAGAATAACAACTGGCAGTGCAGATGCAAACCCATCTGGGCAGCTGAATTACGGCAGGATATTGCTACCTGATTAGAGAAGTTGGTTGTGAAGGTATGTCACGTAGATGCTCACGTACCCAAGAACAGAGCCACTGAGGAACAACAAAACAACCAGCAGGTGGATCAAGCTGCTAAGATCAAAGTGGCTCAAGTAGATCTGGACTGGCAGCATAAAGATGTATTATTCTTAGCTCGGTGGACCCATAATACATTCGGCCATCAAGGCAGAGATGCTACATACAGATGGGCCCGTGACCGAGGGGTGGATTTGACCATGGACACTATCGCACAGGCCATCCATGAATGTGAAACATGCGCTGCAATTAAACAAGCCAAATGGCTGTGTAGGGGCCTGGACCGTGGGAAAGTTATAGAGAGAACATACCAGTACACTGTTATGTAACAGCATGAGATAGCAAGAAAGCATAGGGATGTGGCTTGCTTAAATTTATAGTAAGTATCCAATTAGAACAGTAGAGGTGGCACGCAGCCAGATTATGGACAATACTTGTAGCCAATAGCTTAGTGTGTGACCGTTACATAAGAGAGTATGTAGGTTATAAAAGTGTGTGTTAACCAAAATAAAGAAGCTACTAGAGCACCATATTGGCGTGCTGTAGTTCCTTCCTCACGCGGGCCCCAACATGGCTGAAAGTCCTGTGGCATGGAGGATGATGGCTGAAATATAAGTATGGAGAGGCCTGGCAGATTGATTACATCTCGCTTCCACGAACCCAGCAAGGCAAGCACTATGTGCTCACAATGGTGGAAGCAAGTACCGGCTGGTTGGAAACATACCCTGTGCCTCATGCCACTGCCTGTAACACTATTATGGACCTTGAATAGCAAATTTTGTGGTGACATGGCACTCTGGAATGAATCGAGTCAGACAATGGGACTCATTTCTGAAATAGCCTCATAGACACCTGGGCTAAAGAGCATGGTATTGAATGGATATATCACATCCCCTACCATGCACCAGCTGCCGGGAAAGTGGAACGATGTAATGGACTGTTAAAGATGACACTGAAAGCAATGGGTGATGGGACATTCAGAAACTGGGATGAACACTTAGCAAAGGCTACCTGGTTAGTTAATACCAGGGGATCTGTCAATTGGGCTGGTCCTGCTCAATCTGAGCTGTTGCGCACTGTAGAGGGGGATGAAGTCCCTGTGGTTCATGCAAGAAATAGGTTGGGGAAAACAGTTTGGATTACTCCTGCCTTGAGCAAAGGCAAACGCACTCATGGAATTGCTTTTGCTCAAGGACTTGGGTGCGCCTGGTGGATGATGCAGGAGGGTGGGCAAGTTAAATGTGTACCCCAAGGAGACTTGATTTTGGGCGAGAATAGCCAATAACTGTATGATGCTAAGTGTCATTTATTATAGTCAGAATCACCCCAGACCTTGAACATGGGCTGCAGCAGATACATGCACTGCAAGATGAAGATGCAATACACCATCTTGCTGTGCCCAACTTCAACAGTCCAGAACACCGTACTAGGCCTGGTCCTGAGCTCCTAACTGAGTGGTTCCCACACTGACTTTTTTTCCTGCCCTGGGAAATATTCTGAGAAATGGAACCCATGGATTTGGACTGAATTGATTCAATGGACTTCTTAGAGAGATGGCCCATGGACTGGAGAGAGTATCTGTGTGGATGTGCATTTATGTTGAGGGATGGGGAAAACAGTAGTGACTTG
Organism: Nyctibius grandis; assembly: GCF_013368605.1. NCBI lineage: Eukaryota > Metazoa > Chordata > Aves > Nyctibiiformes > Nyctibiidae > Nyctibius > Nyctibius grandis. The sequence continues at coordinate 997,391 of NW_027167472.1, forward strand.
ATGTAAATGATACAGAATAAGGGGTGGAATCCTGTCCTGGTTTCATTGGGATTTTGTTTCAGTTTGTGGCCAGCCATGGTGATCAAGGCCCTTAGCAGTTAAATCTGGGGCAGCTGACCCTGTCTGGCCCACAGGTATATTCTATATCATTGACATCAAGCTCACTATAAAAGAGAGGGTTTGCTGGGAAGAGCTGGGGGTCTTCCTCCTCTCCCTGCCTCTTCTCTTTTCTTCCTCATTGTGATTGCTAGAGCAACTGGCTAGTGATCTGTGGTAAGTATACTTTTGTCTGTTTTGTGTTGTCATTTATATTGATTTCTTCATTTTATTAAATCTGGTTAACTTCATCCTACAAGTCTCCCTCTCCTTTTCCCAATTCCCTTTCTCATTTTGGGAAGGGACATTGGTTGAGAGAAAAACTGCTATTGTTTAGCCCTGGGTGTGGGCTAAATGAAGACAAAGGCACAGGAGCAGGCTGTCCCAAGGTGCTGTAAGATGAGCCGGCGGGGAAGAAGACCGGCTTGGCTGAACAGAGAACTTTGGCTAGAACTCAGGAATAAGAAGAGAGTTTACCACCTTGTCCTGATTTGGCCTAAACCAGGCCAATTCTCCTTTCAGTGATTTTTACTTTCAGCTAAGTCTCTTCTAAGTAACTGCACTTTCTGAAAGTAACTGCATGTTTTGCAGACAGTGTCTGCTTCTAGGACTGATAACGCTCGAAGTTTGTAGTTATCACTGAGGCACTGGTAGGGATGTTATGCAGAAAGGCTCTTGCTGTACTTATTGTTAGAGAAACCAAGGTCACTGCTAAATTCCTCACTGCTTATGAGTGAAGAGCCGAAGGGGGGTCGCACCTGCAGGGAGGAGCGGACAGGGCAGGTGACCCAAAATTGACCAACGAAGATATTCCATCCCATACACGTCATTCTCAGTATAAAGCAGGGGGATCACAAGGGTCTTGGCCCCCTGCCCCTTCCCTTCCTCCTTCTGCTGTTTTGGGGGGCCTCTGCCTGCTTGGGCTGCTGCTGCTGCTTCGGGCTGCTTCTGCGGCTTGAGCCTTTGGCCAGTGTCCAAGGAGGACTCTGTCCGTTTTCCTGCTGCCCCCGATCCCGATCCGTGCATCCCTGAATCCAGCTCTTGATTGTCGCTGGGCCCAGCCTGGGCCTTCCCGGAGCCTGCCCTGCAGTGCCGGTGGCGACGTGGCTGACATCGGGGGAGTTCAATCTTGGTTTTGTATATATTTGTATATATTTGATTATTCCAATATTATTATTATTATACTCGTTTTCATTATTATGGTTTATTAAAACTGTTTTAAGTTTCCAACCCATAAGTCTCTCTCCCTTTTCCCTTTCCCTTCGGGTGGGGGGGGAGGGTTAACAGAGAGTGTCTGCCACAGGTTTAATAGCCGGCCCAGCTTTAAACCATGACACACCTTTGGACGAAGGGACAGGCAACTCGGGAAGAGTACAAGGATGCTGTCAGTGCGTGCAGAGAGAAAATTAGGCGAAAGCCCAGCTAGAACTCACTCTGCCCACTGTCATGAAAGATAACAAAAAATGTTTTTACAAATACATTAACAACGGAAGGAGGATCAAGGAGAATCTCAACCCTTTACTGGATGTGGGAGGAAACATTGTCACCAAGGATGAGGAAAAGGCAGAGATACTTAATGCCTTCTTTGCCTCAGTCTTTAACAGTCAGACCAGTTATCCTCAGGGAACCCAGCCCCCTGAGCTGGATGACAGGAATGGGGAACAGAACAATCCCCCTGTCATCCAGGAGGAAGCAGTTAGCGACCTGCTGCTCCACCTAGACATGAACAAGTCTATGGGGCCGGATGGGATTCACCCGAGGGTACTGAGGGAGCTGGCGGATGAGCTTGCCAAGCTGCTCTCCATCATTTACCAGCAATCCTGGCTAACCAGGGAGGTCCCAGATGACTGGAGGCTGGCCATTGTGATGCCCATCTACAAGAAGGGCCAGAAGGAGGATCCTGGGAACTACAGGCCTGTCAGCCTGACCTCAGTGCCGGGGAAGGTGATGGAGCAGATCATCCCGAGCGCGATCACACAGCATGTCCAGGACAACCACAGGATCGGGCCCAGCCAGCATGGGTTCATGAAGGGTAGGTCCTGCCTGAGCAACCTGGTCTCCTTCTATGACCAGGTGACCCATCTAGTGGATGAGGGAAAGGCTGTGGATGTGGTCTACTTAAACTTCAGTAAAGCCTTTGACACAGTTTCCCACAGCATTCTCCTGGAGAAGCTGGCAGCTTGGGGCTTGGACAAGAGTACTGTTCGCTGGGTAAAAAAACTAGTTGGACAGCCGAGCCCAGAGAGTGGTAATGAATGGAGTTAAATCCAGTTGGTGGACGGTGATCAGTGGGGTCCCCCAGGGCTCAGTCTTGGGGCCAATACTGTTTAATGTCTTTATTGATGATCTGGATGAGGAGATTGAGTGTATCCTCAGTAAGTTTGCAGACGACACCAAGCTGGGTGGGAGTGTTGATCTGCCTGAGGATAGGAAGGCTCTGCAGAGAGATCTGGACAAGCTGGATCGATGGGCCGAAGCTAACTATATGAAGTTCAACAAGGCCAAGGGCCGGGTCCTGCACTTTGGTCACAACAACTCCATGCAATGCTACAAGCTTGGGGCAGAGTGGCTGGAAAGCTGCCTGGCAGAAAAAGACCTGGGGGTGCTGGTGGACAGCCAGTTGAATATGAGCCAGCAGTGTGCCCAGGTGGCCAAGAAGGCCAACGTCATCCTGGCTTGTATCAGAAATAGTGTGGCCAGCAGGATGAGGGAAGTGATTGCTCCCCTGTACTCAGCCCTGGTGAGGCCACACCTCGAATACTGTGTTCAGTTTTGGGCCCCTCATTACAAGAAGGACATTGAGCTGCTGGAGCGTGTCCAGAGAAGGGCAACAAAGCTGGTGAAGGGTCTGAAACACAAGTCTTATGAGGAGCAGCTGAGGGAACTGGGGTTGTTTAGTTTGCAGAAGAGGAGGCTAAGGGGAGACCTTATCGCCCTCTACAACTACCTGATAGGAGGTTGTGGTGAGGTGGGGGGTTGGTCTCTTCTCCGGGGTAACCAGCGATAGGATAAGAGGAAATGGCCTCAAGTTACACCAGGGGAGGTTCAGGCTGGATCTTAGGAAGCATTTCTTCACTGAAAGAGTCATTAGGCATTGGAACAGGCTGCCCAGGGAGGTGGTGGAGTCACCATCCCTGGAGGTGTTCAAAAAAAGTTTAGATGTGGTGCTTCAGGACATGGTTTAGCGGGCATGGTGGCATTGGGTCAATGGTTGGACTTGATCTTTTAGGTCTTTTCCAACCTTAACAATTCTATTATTCTATATAGAAATTTAAGGACAAAAACACTTCCTTTAAAGGACAGTAAAAGTAGAAGAGAAAACCTGAGTATGGGTTATGAAAGTAAGTCACAAAAAATCTCTGGCAAATTCCTCTGTAGTATACATGCATATCACTTTTAAATGTTTTACCCATGGTCTGTATGTCTGTGCACAAAGAATCCATGACTTCCCTCTTCAGTGTAATATCGTCAGGCATAAAGTGTCACATACGAAAAAAAACCTGCACTTCACTAAATGGGGAAAAAAAAGGTCTCTATAAAACAATACAATGCAAAATCACAAAGCTGCTTTTTGCATCAGACACCTAAGGCAGGCACAAGGGAGGACCCACAGGGGACACGCACCTTCCTGCACCCGCAGTTGACGACCAACCAAGGTGCTTTGGGGACAGCAGACTGCAAGTGGCAGATGCCTCAGTGAAGGCAGCTGAACCCCACCCTGAAAGACCATGGACAAAGCCTAACCCCTCAGGGCTCCTCCATCGGTAGGGAACACCCTCGCCGCTTCCTGCCCCAGCACCAGTTCCGGCGCCCGCGGACGTGCCCGGCCCCGCCTTCCGTCGGCCTCCCGTCCCCCTCCTGCAGCGGCGGCCGGCCGGCCGGCCGCGGAGGATGGGGCGCCCCCGCGGCGGGAGAGGCGGGTCGTGCCCCGTCTGAGTGCCCGCGCTTGCATCCCTTCCCTCGCACGGGTGCGGGGCCGTGCCCGTTCCCCCGCTCCGGCATGGGGAAGAAGTACAGCGGGCAGGCCTTGGCCGGCGGCGGAGTACTGGGGCCCATGGATGTGCCCAGCGCCCGGCCGCGGGGGGGCGGCTGCTCCGCTGGGTGAGGGGTGCCTCGGGCGAGCCCCGGCCTCGGGGGACTGCCCATTACTGTCCGTCCCGCTGGAGAGCCGCGAGCATTGCTCTTGAGCCTTCCAGGGGCAGCGGAAGCCGGCAGCCTCCTCCGCGTGAGGCGCAGGGTCGCCGGGGAGAAGGAGGGGGGCCGCCTCCCCGCGGCGGGTCCTGGGCCCGGAGAGCGATGGCATGTGCGTGGTCGCAGATGCAAACTGCCTTCTCTCCTTTTGCAGGCTGACTTGGTATATCATCCTGCTGTGCTTCGCCAAGTTTTTGAAAGCTGTGGGGCTGCTTAAATCCTATGATATTCTGAAAGCGGTCAACCTTGTGCAGTTTCTTTATAGTACAGCTGGGGTGAGTGTGCTGAGGGTGAATCCTTGTCCGCCACCGTTATGGCACGCTTTGTCTATGGTGTTCTTTGTCAGCATCAAGCTTATACATTGCATTGTGTTATTATAGATTAATCGAGGAGGAGAAGGTGGCATAGTGGTCAAACCAGGAAATATTCTGATCATAGCAGTGGTTTTCCTTCATATCTATGCTCACTATAATTTCAGAAACTTCAATGTATTTGCTACTTTTAAATAGATCATACTACGATGGTACTAATCATAGGAAACTCAGGAGTGTCCAAATTTTCTTAAGAAAGGTGTAGAAGACAAGCTTTCTTCCTTATAATTTGCATTCCTGTAGTTCTTGTGAGCTTCAACTGCTATTTTTCCCTGATTGAGAACTAAACTGGAGAAACTGATAGTGAGTATACAGAAACAACCTTTGCAGACACAATCCTGCTTGATGTTTAGCTTATATGATGTGGAAGAGCATTTCTATAATAAACTTTGGCAGAGTTGGAACATTTGGAACCTCATTTTTCCCTTTTATTTCAAATTTGTTTACATTTCTGGGCTTCTCACTTTCATGTTCCCAAGCACTGTAGTTTTTCCTCATCACTTACTCTTGATCACAGTTTAGAAAGATGCATGCTGTTTCTTACCATTTCTAACAAGACTGTGTATTCAGCATTCCAGATGCGAAGAAGCCTTTGGGTGTATGTATCTCACTAATAAAAAACATAGTATTATTTCTCCTCAGCACCTCTGAGATAAGTTATTTTGATTTTTGTAAATCGGGGATAGACTTCTCGTTAGCTATTCTTGAAAACCTTGTATGTAAAATTGACCAGAACTGAAGTTCACTTGTCATCAACTCTGTACTGGTATCTGACATACATAATGCAGCAGGGAAAATGCAACTAGTGAGTGTGGTCAATGTGGCCTTTTAGTGAAAACTGTAGAGGAAGCAGTTTTGTTATGAGCCTGATATGAGGAGAGACCTAGTTATTTAGAGCTGGCTTGAATAAAAAGCTGACTGCTAATACACTAATAGAGAAAACTTTCTACTTTTAACAGGTCTGCATTTTTTATGGTTTTGTTTCAAAAACCATTTTCTTCTGGAAAAGTGATAACCAAGTGTCAGGTGAGTTGACATATGTAATAGTGATTCACATCTTTGTAGATATTCTTGACAACATGGCTCTTGCAAAAAAAAATGAAAGCGGAACAAAGGTTACTCCACTTGGAAGATGTGGTTGCAACTTCCAGAAGTGTGTAACTAACTTTGTATCTAGTGCACTGTAAAAAATGATCAGTGTTTTTAGCTTTTGTCAACTCCTTTTGAGAGTATCGTGAAAAGATTGGTCTTTGGCTCCATGCAAGCATCTGTTTTGAGGACTGGATTTTCAAAAACAGCTTAGTCTACTTAGCTGACTTTGTCATTTTCAAAGGGCAATTTCTGGACTGCCAGAATGTCAAAGTGCTCCAGTCATGCCCCCCACGACTGGTGCATTGTGATGAGGGGCTAGTCTAACTGCTCTTCAGACCTGTGTTGAGTTCCCAGTCTACTGAGAAGTCAGAGTAGGGCTCAGGCTGAAACCTGCTGCTTTGTAAGAAATATATTTTCTTCACCTATTCCATATTCATCTTGTTTTTATGTAACTGTGTGTGCAAAAACTTGATCCATGCACAATGTTATCGGTGTATGTGCTAAGTAGAGAGAATCTGAAGGATAGCCTCAGAAATATTCCAAATGTTAACTGCTTTCAGAATTAGACATGTATGGAATAAATAGCATCTTTGATTTGTGTTTGGGAAAATCTGTCCATTTATGGTTTCACTTTTGCTAAAAAAATTAAAATTCTGGATTTTGAAGATGTGATGTTCGTCGTAGGCACTTTGTCTTGTTTAATGTATTTCCAAAATGAATTACTTTTCTTCAAAAACTTGCATTTGAAGTTAATAATTTATTGAATAGCTGAATTAGAACCTGCTTTCTGAAGAAAGAATTTAACACATGCATAAATATTTGTAGACTTCAGGTCTTAGTCTCTTTATCTTGGATGTTTTATCTAGTTCTATATATGTTCATCAGATACATACAATAGATTATAAAATAAACAGCATTTTTGACAGGTAAATGGACTTGAATTTTTTTCAGCATATTTTTTCAGGCTTTTTTTCAAGAGATCTGACTGTACCACAGAATCTAGTAGTGTAGTAGAAAAGAAATAAAAAATTCTGGTTAATAATATGTCCAAAAAAACCTAAGCTGCCTGGCAAAGTAGGTAAGAAAATAATCATGCTCTAAATTTTGCAGAACTTGCAGAGCATATGTTTTCCCCTCTATTTCTACAGCTACTGTTCTAAAATAATGCTAATAATGGGGTGTTTATTTTGAAACTGTGGAGAAAATTATAATGAAATACCTTTCTTTTGTAGTGGATCAATATTTTTAAGCATGCTGTTGTGGGATGTATCATATCACTCCTGTGGGTTTTTTTGGCCTCACTCTTTGTGGACCACTGAGGTAAATATATATTTACTGTAAAGAATGTTTTATCTTTTTAAGCTAATATTTTTTGTCATCTTTCCCTGTCTTGCCCCTTTGTTTTCACAGAATCATAGAATGGTTTGGGTTGGAAAGGACCATAAAGATCATCTAGTTCAAACCCCCGTGCCATGGGCAGGGACACCTTTCCACTAGACCAGGTTGCTCAAAGCCCCATCCAACCCGGCCTTAAACACTGCTAGGGAGGGGGCATCCCTCCCTGGCAGTGATATTGCTGATATTTCTTGGTCAGATATTGCTGACTGAGAAAAATGGCCAGTCCATTATCTCTATACTGCCTCATGGATGGTAGCAAATGCCCTGTGGGGATGGCTGAAGCAATGGAAGAAAAACAACTGGCAGTGCAGAGGCAAACCCATCTGGGCAGCTGAATTATGGCAGGATATTGCTACCCGATTAGAGAAGTTGGTTGTGAAGGTACGTCACGTAGATGCCCACGTCCCCAAGAACAGAGCCACTGAGGAACATCAAAACAAACAGCAGGTGGATCAAGCTGCTAAGATCAAAGTGGCTCAAGTAGATCTGGACTGGCAGCATAAAGGTGAATTATTTTTAGCTCGGTGGGCCCATAATACATCGTGCCATCAGGGCAGAGATGCTACATATAGATGGGCCCGTGACCGAGGGGTGGATTTGACCATGGACACTATTGCACAGGTCATCCAGAAATGTGAAACTTGTGCTGCAATTAAACAAGCCAAATGACTAAAACCCCTGTGGTATGGAGGACGATGGCTAAAATATAAGTATGGAGAGGCCTGGCAAATTGATTACATCTCATTTCCACAAACCCAGCAAGGCAAGCACTATGTGCTTGGAATGGCGGAAGCAAGTACTGGCTGGTTGGAAACATACCCCGTGCCTCATGCCACTGCCTGTAACACTATTATGGGCCTTGAAAAGCAAATTTTGTGGCGACATGGTGCTCCGGAAAGAATCGAGTCAGACAACGGGACTCATTTCCGAAATAGCCTCATAGGCACCTGGGCTAAAGAGCATGGTATTGAATGGATATATCACATCCCCTACCATGCACCAGCTGCCGGGAAAGTGGAACGATGTAATGGACTGTTGAAGACTTGGTAGTGTTAGGTTAATGGTTGAACTTGATGATCTTAAAGGTCCTTTCCAACCAAAATTATTCTATGATTCTATGGAAGTGATGAGTGCTGGGACATTCAAAAACTGGGATGAACACTTAGCAAAAGCTACCTGGTTAGTTAATACCAGGAGATCTGTCAATCGGGCTGGCCCTGCTCAATCAGAACTGTTGCGCACTATAGAGGGGGATGAAATCCCTGTGGTGCATGCAAGGAATATGTTGGGGAAAACAGTTTGGATTACTTCTGCCTTGAGCAAAGGCAAACGCACTCATGGAACTGCTTTTGCTCAAAGACTTGGGTGCACGTGGTGGATGATGTAGGAGGATGGGGAAGTTAAATGTGTACCCCAAGGAGATTTGATTTTGGGTGAAAATAGCCAATAACTTGAACTGTATCATGCTAATTGTCATTCATCACAGTAAGAATCACCCCAGACTGTGAACATGGGCTGCACCAGATACACCAGCTGCAAGCTCCAGATGCAACACATCATCTTGCTGTGCCCAACTTCACCAGTCCATCACACTGTATTCAGGCCTGGTCCAGATCTGCTGGCTGAGTGAATCCCACACCATTTTTTTTCTGCCCTCGGAGACTGTTATGAGAAATGGAACCCATGGTTTTGGACTAAATTAATTCAATGTACTTCTTAGAGAGATAGCCCATAGACTAAAGAGAATGATATCTGTGTGTATATATGGATATATATATGTTGAGAGACGGGGATAATAATAGTGACTTGACATAAATGATATAGAATAAGGGGTGGAATCCTGTTCTGGTTTTGTGGGGATAAAATTTATAGAATCAATTTTCTGTTAGATTTTGTTTCAGTTTGTGGCCAGCTGTGGCATGGTAATCAAGGCCATTAGCAGTTAAATGCAGGGCAGCTGACCCAGGCTGGCCCATAGGTGTATTTTATAACATTAATGTCAGGTTCACTATAAAAGGGAAAGCTTGCTGGGGAGGGATGCGGCTTTTTTTTTTTTGCTCTGCTGTCCTTCCCCCTAATTGCTATTCCTGGAGGGACTTACCACCACTCTGTGGGCTAAGTATTATTTTGTGTGTTTTGCATTAGCATTGATATTAGTGTTCTTATTTTATTAAATCTGTTTAAATTTTAACCTATGAGTCTCCCTCCTTTTCCCAATTCTCGGTTGGGGAAGGGACATTGGGTGATAGGACAACTGTTTATTGTTTAGCCCTGGGTGTGGGCTAAAGAAAGACAGATGGGTCTTGCCAGATCCCGATAGAGGTGATCAACAAAATAACAGCCATGTCCCCACCAACTAACAAAAAAGAAACACAAGCCTTCTTAGGCGTTGTGGGTTTCTGGAGAATGCATATCCCAGATTACATCCAGATTGTACACTGTCTTTATGAAGTGACCTGAAAGAAGAATGATTTAAAAAAAAAAAAAAATGTTAAAAATATGCTCTACACTGCAGCTATGGACAACAGTCCTACCTGGAGCCTCTGGCAGAAAGTACCATGGGAGACTCGAGGTTGGCCCCTACCATTTTGGAGTTGAGGATAAAAAGGCTCAGAGGCCAACTATACTCCAACTGAAAAAGAAATACTGGCAGCATATGAAGGAGTTAAAGCTGCTTCAGAGATAACTGATACAGATGCACAGCTCCTCCTGGCACCCCGATTACCAGTACTGGGCTAGATGTTCAAGGGTCAGGTTCCTACTACTCATCATGCAGCTCTACAGGCTGGGGGAAGAGTGGTTAGAAAGCGGCCCGGTGGAAAGAGACCTGGGGGTGCTGATCGACAGCTGGCTAAACATGAGCCAGCAGTGTGCCCAGGTGGCCAAGAAGGCCAATGGCATCCTGGCCTCTATTAGGAATAGTGTAGCCAGCCGGTCTAGGGTAGTGATCGTCCCTCTGTACTCGGCACTGGTGAGGCTGCACCTTGAGTACTGTGTCCAGTTCTGGGCCCCGCACTTCAAGAAAGATGTTGAGGTGTTGGAGCGAGTCCAGAGGAGGGCGACCAAGCTGGTGAAGGGTCTGGAGGGTCTGACCTATGAGGAACGGCTGAGGGAGCTGGGGTTGTTTAGCCTGGAGAAGAGGAGGCTCAGAGGTGACCTTATTGCAGTCTACAACTACCTGAAGGGAGGTTGTAGTGAAGTGGGAGTTGGCCTCTTCTCCCGGGCAACTAGCGATAGGACAAGAGGACACAGCCTCAAGCTTCGCCAGGGGAGGTTCAGGTTGGACATCAGGAAGAATTTCTTTACAGAAAGGGTTATTAGACATTGGAATGGGCTGCCCAGGGAGGTGGTGGAGTCACCATCTCTGGATGTGTTTAAAAGACTGGACATGGCACTTAGTGCCATGGTCTAGTTGACAGGGTGATGTCAGGGCAATGGTTGGACTCGATGATCCCTGAGGTCTCTTCCAGCCTGGTTGATTCTGTGATTCTGTGATCATGCAACTGATGCTACATGGAATAAATGGATCGCGTTAATTACACAGCGGGCTCGAATAGGAAACCCTAATCGCCCAGGAATCTTAGAAGTGTTCATGGACTGTCCAGAAGGCAAAGACTTTGGAATGCCACCAGAAGAGGAGGTGACACATGCTGAAGAAGCCCCACTGTATAATGAACTACCAGAGGATGACAAGCAGTATGCCCTGTTCACTGATGGATCCTGCGGTCTCGTAGGAAAACATTGGAAGTGGAAAGCTGCTGTATGGAGTCCTATACGACGAGTCACAGAAGCCACAGAAGGACAAGGTGAATAGAGTCAATTCGCAGAGGTAAAAGCCATCCAGCTGGCTTTAGATATTGCTGAATGAGAAAAGTTGACAAGGTTGTATCTCTGCACTGATTCATGGATGGTAGCAAATACCGTGTGGGGGTGGTTAAAGCAGTGGAAGCGAAGCAACTGGCAGCGCAGAGGTAAACTTATTGGGGCTGCTGAATTGTGGCAAGATATTGCTGTTCGGCTAGAGAAACTAGTCATAAAGTTACGCTATGTAGATTCTCACGTACCTAAAAGTCAGGCCATTGAGAAACGTTGAAACAACCAACAAGCAGACCAGGCTGCTAGAGTGTTCCAAATAGATCTGGACTGGGAACATAAAGGTGAACTGTTTTTAGGTCGGCGGGCCCATGACACTTCAGGCCATCAAGGGAAAGATGTAACGTATAGATGGGTTCGTGACCGAGGGGTGGACTTAACCATGGAGGCTATTGCACAGGTTATCCATGATTGTGAAACATATGCTGCAATTAAGCAAGCTCAGTGGTGAAAACCTTCGTGGTATGGGGGGGCGGTGGTTGTAATATAAGTATGGGGAGGCCTGGCAAATTGACTATATCACACTCCCTCAAACCCGCCAGGGTAAACGCTATGTGCTTACCATGGTGGAGGCAACACTGGATGGCTGGAAACATACTCGGTGTCTCATGCCAGTGCTCGAAACACTATTCTGGGCCTCAAAAAGCAGATCTTGTGGTGACATGGCACACCAGAAAGAATTGAGTCAGACAATGGGACTCATTTCAAAAACAGTCTCATAGACAACAGCCAAAGAGCATGGCATCGAGTGGGTATATCATATCCCCTATCATGCACCAGCCGCTGGGAAAATTGAATGATACAATGGACTGTTAAAAGCTACCCTGAAAGCAATGGGGGGTGGAACCTGTAAAAACTGGGATAAGCATTTGTCACAAGCTACCTGGTTATTTAACACCACGGGATCTATCAATTGAGCTGGCCCTGCTCAGTCAGATCTTTTATGTACAGTAGAAGGGGATAAAGTCCCTGTAGTGCATGAAAGGAATTTGTTGGGGAAAACTGTCTGGGTTCTTCCTGCTTCAGGCAAAGGCAAACCCATTCGTAGGATTGCTCTCACTCAAGGACCTGGATGTACTTGGTGGGTGATGCAGAAGGATGGTGAGGTCCAATGTGTATCCCAAGATGATCTAATTCTGGGTGACAATACTTAATTCTGAACTGTATTATGTTAATTGCTACATAATGCTAACAGTGTTCAATAAGTGTCTTTCAGGTTAAGGCAGTGGTTATGAGACCGGAGCTAGCTTCATCAAGTGGCGTCCAGTACCCCCCTCAAGACTGACATCTTTAACCCGCAACCCGTGGGCACGAACCATGGCAAATCTCATACCATCTCTCCTGCCCTGAGAGACTGCTATGCCAGATGGAAACCCGCAATCATGAACTAAATGAACTCAACAAACTTTTTGTGTAGAGATATTAATCATAAACTAGTGATATCTGTATATATTTGAAAACAAAAAAAGCAGTAGTGACCTGAGCATGACATAAATAGTATGGAATAAGGGGTGGCATATCCTGGTTTGGACTAAATCAGAACCAATTTTCTTGTCAGTGATTTTTACTTTCAGCTAAGCTGCTTCTAAGTAACTGCACTTTCTGAAACTAACTGCATGTTTTGCAGACAGTGTCTGCTTCTAGGACTGATAATGCTCAAAGTTTATAGTTATCACTGAAGTAAGGGTAGGAATGGTATGCAGAAAGGCTCTTGCTTAGACTTATTCCTAGAGAAACCAAGGTCACTGCTAAATTCCTCACTAATTGCAAGTGAAGAGTTGTAGAAGGGTCGCACCTCCAGGGAGGAGCAGACAGGACAGGTGACCCAAAATTGACCAACGAAGGTATTCCATCCCTTGCACGTCATTTTCAGTATAAAGCTGAGGGATCACAAAGGTCTTGCTTTCTTCTTCTATGGCTGGTGTCCTAAGAGGACTCTGTTTTTCTCCTGCCCTCGATCCCAATCTGTGCGTTCCTGGATCCAATTCCTGCCTGTCGCTGAGTCCAGCCTGGGCCTTCCCAGAGCCTGTCTGCAGTGCCAGTGGTGACGTGATCGTCATCAGGGGAGCTCGATCTTGGTTTTGTATATGTTTTTATATATTTAATAATTTCCATTATTATTATACTCTTTTTCATTATTATAGTTTATTAAAACTGCTTTAGCTTTCCAACCTGTAAGTCTCTCTCCCTTTTCTCTTTTCCTTCCCCTTCTTTGGGGGGGGGGGGGGAAGGGTTAATAGAGAGCATCTGCCATTGGTTTAACATCCAGCCCAGCTTTAAACCATGACAATATGTGAAAATAATGGAAATTTTAAACACTGTACTTGGTGTTTACTAAACAGAAGTCTTGCAACTTGTGGATAAGCATGTATATATTCCATACTTTCTCTTAAGTATGGAACATCATGATTATAATGTCATGTTAGCAGTGGCAAATGGAAATAGTTCATATTGAAAAATATAAAATCAACTTTAAAATATTTTTCTTTCACACATAGCTTGAAGACTGGAAGACTGAATAAAAAAAATATATATTTATTATGAGGAGTAAAAAACTGTACTAAGTTTTTTGCAGACTTTGTTAGATAATAGTAATATACAGTTTTTATATTCTGTCTCTGCATACAAAACTGATTTCTAAACTTAATTTTATTGCATCAGAGCAAATAGATGTTATCATTTAAAATTTATACCAAATTATTTTTTTAAGGAGAGAAATCCACAGGTTAACAGTGAGAAATTTGGAGGGGAAAAAATTGCAGACACTTCTCTGTTTCCTGGGAAGACTCAGGATCAAAAAATCACTCAGTAAAATAATTCTTTTTCTACTTTTTCTATGAATGACTGCAAATGCAATAGTTTGAGCATCCTAGCACTCAGTTAAACTTTACCTCTTAAAGAAAGATTATTCTGTCATTTACTTGATTTTTTTTTTCATACCTACTAATTAGTTGGATGGACTTAATCTTTATATATGCTTTGTGATAATTAGTATTAAGTCACAGAATATCTCAAGTTGTAAGGGACCCATAAGGATCATCGAGTCCAACTCCCTGCTCCTCCAAGGAATACCTAAAACTAAACCATATGACTAAGAGTGATGTCCAGGCGCTCCTTGAACTTGACAGGCTTGGTGCTGTGACCACTTCCCTGGGGAGCCTGTTCCATTGACCAACCACCCTCTCAGTGAAGAACCTTTTCCTGATGTCCAATCTGAACTTCCTGTGATGCAGCTTCTTACCAGTGTTCCATTGTGGAAGACCCTCAGCCTGCAAACAGCTGTGCTTTACTTGAAGAGCAGAGGATTCGCTTGGAAACGCTGCATTGAGAATAGTTTTTGCTTGCTTCTAAGATAAAGGAGCCGAGACCAGTTCACAGGGCCTTTTGAGGCATGAAAGAAGTAAACATGTGTTGAAGGTCAGTTCTGAACACAGGTCTGTTGATGTTTTGAGCCCAGAACACTGTGGCTCTTCCCAGAATGGGTGATGAGTGCTTATCGTGTGAATGCTGATGTCATCGTGAACTGCATAGTCCGGCTCCTGCATTGTAGCATTTAAATAGGGTAGTAGAGTAACAATAAAGGAGCCTTAGGCCTTTTGGCTTTTGGCCCTTGCATCCTCGATCGCAGAGTCCGTGCATTCTTTTCCGCCCACCGCAAATGGCACCCAAACAAGGTTGAAGATCAACGAAGCAGCGGTGACTCTGTGATCGAACAATTGTCAGGGGCTAGCGTGCGCCAGGATCGGAGAGTCCCCAGGATCGGTGAGTCCCCAGGACCAGAGAGTGAGTCCCCAGGACCGGAGAGTCCCCAGGATCGGTGAGTCCCTCAGGAATCGGTGAGTTCCGCAATCACAATAAACATGGGACAGTGTAGTTCCCAAGAGCATAAGCTCTACACTGAGGTATTACAGCGTATATTACGCAAACAGGGCTATAAGGTCCAATTAGCGAAATTGGTGCAGTTATTAGTATGGATCAAAGACAACTGTACCTGGTTCCCTGTATCAGGGACTTATGATGCAAAGATCTGGGTGAAAGTAGGGGTAGAAATACAAAAACGAAACACGTTGCAGTCTGATATTCTAGAGGATTTAGAAGCAACGTGGAGGGTTGTTTTTACAGCACTCTGCACTCCAGCCTGCAGAGGAGTATTTGCAATCTCAGGCATCCACTCCTATTAATACCTTGGTGGATGTGAAGGAGCAACAGGAGCCTGTATATGAAACAGTCTCCGGAGAATCAAACGATCCTTACGATCCTGATTTCACAGATCCAGAGATACAGTCCAATTTATACCCACCATTAACATAGGTAAAAAGAAATGTCTGCGGCCGTCCCTTCAGTGCGGGGGGTCTCTCAGCCGGCAGCAGTAGCCACAGCGGCTACGGCTAGAGCACAGTTAACACCAACAGCTCCTCCATATCCTGTGTCTGCCGTGCCACCTATTGGCTTTGCTGAAAAGGTACCAGAGTCTCCTGTAATGAAATACAAAACGCTGGCAGAAAAATGTAGAGAGGAAGCTGCTCGTAAAGGAGATTTTACCATGCTGACGGCGATGCCGGTAATCTATCACCCAAATCATCCTCCTGAGTATCAATACCTTAGTTATGAAATGATTAAGGAAGTACGGGCTGCGGTGAGAGACTATGGTTTGCACAGTAACTATACTTTAAATTTGATAACAGTTATTGGGGAATCCTATACTATGACTCCACATGATTGGAAGTCACTTTTACGGATGATTTTAACACCTGCACAATATTCAGTGTGGCTGGCAGAGTACCAGGAGGCTGCTTCTGCAGACACTTTGGAAAATATGCAAGCAGGCTTAGATGAATAGTTGGGAACTAATTGCTATGCGACACCAGAGGCACAGGCAGGGCTACCTCGGCAGCGTTTACAACAGATCTCTGCATTGGCTTTAAAGTGCCTGAAACGCGTTCCGGAGGCAGGGAAACGCCAGCCCTCTTTTGCGGCAGTCAGGCAAGGAGCTCAAGAACCCTATGTTACATTTATTGATCGTTTACAAACTGCATTGAGCAGGAAGATTGATGATGAAAATGCAGTAGAAATGCTGTTATTACAATTGGCTTATGAAAATGCAAACGGTCAAAAAATTTTGGCCCCTCTAAAAAACTCTTACAGAAGTATAGCAGAATTTATTAAAGCCTGTCAGAATGTAGGTTCTGAAGAGCATAGGGCTACTTTACTTGCAAGTGCCTTGGCTCAGCAACTCGTCATGGGATGAGCAGAAATTAAATGTTTTGAGTGTAATCAAATGGGACATATTAAAAAGAACTGTCCCAATCTGACAGTAAAGAAAAAGATGAGCAGAAAGGATCAAAAAGACCTAGAACACCCAGAGGATTATGTCCTAAGTGTGAAAAGGGCTATCATTGGAGCAATCAGTGTCGATCAAGGTTTGATAAGGATGGAAACCCCATGCAGGGAAACTGGAGGAGGGGCGCGAGGCCCGGTGTTCCCCAATACAACAGGGTCTGTTGTGCACATGCTCAGTCCACGAATCTGATAAACGGACAGTCTCAGAACTTGTTGCCAGCACAGACAGCAGCGCTGGGTTGGATCTGGCCTCAGCCACTGATACAGAATGGAATGATAAAAGGACTAAGATCATAGATACCAATGTATACGGACCTCTCCCTTCGGGACTGGTAGGATTGATTTTTTGGGCGTTCTTCTGTGGGAAAGCAAAATATATTTGTCATACCCGGAGTTATTGATTCAGATTATATGGGCCAAATTAAAATCATGTTATGGACATCAGAACCACCTTGTTTTATACCTAAAGGCCAGTGTGTGGCACAGTTGCTATTGATACCATATACTGTGCCAGCGGTGAATCCACATCCATGCGGCACAGGAGGATTTGGCAGTAGTAATACGCCACAGGTGTTGTAGAATCAAAAGGTAACTAATGATCGGCCTATGCTCACAATAAAAATTGATGGACGGTTATTCACAGGTCTGTTAGATACTGGAGCTGATGTGGCCATCATGAGCAAAAACGACTGGCCATCATATTGGCCTCTTAAACAAGTAGCTGCTGCTGTGAATGGAGTAGGAGGGTTGCAAATTCCATTGCAAAGTGCACGTACTCTGTGTGTGGTGGGCCCTGAAGGAAAAACGGTAACAGAATCACAGAATGTTAGGGATTGGAAGGGACCTCGAAAGATCATCTAGTCCAATCCCCCTGCTGGAGCAGGATTACCTAGACCATGTCACACAGGAACGCATCCAGGTGGGTTTTGAATGTCTCCAGAGAAGGAGACTCCACAACCTCTCTGGGCAGCCTGTTCCAGTGTTCAGTTACCCTCACTGTAAAGAAGTTTTTCCTCATATTTATGTGGAACCTCCTGTGTTCCAGCTTGCACCTGTTGCCCCTTGTTCTGTCAATGGATGTCACTGAGAAGAGCCTGGCTCCATCCTCATGACACTTGCCCTTTACATATTTATAAACATTAATGAGGTCACCCCTCAGTCTCCTCTTCTCCAAGCTAAAGAGACCCAGCTCCCTCAGCCTCTCCTCATAAGGGAGATGTTCCACTCCCTTAATCATCTTCGTGGCTCTGTGCTGGACTCTCTCTAGCAGTTCCCTGTCCTTCTTGAACTGAGGGGCCCAGAACTGGACACAATATTCCAGATGCGGCCTCACCAGGGCAGAGTAGAGGGGGAGGAGAACCTCTCTTGACCTGCTAACCACACCCCTTCTAATACACCCCAGGATGCCATTGGCCTTCTTGGCCACAAGGGCACATTGCTGGCTCATGGTCATCCTGCTGTCCACTAGGACCCCCAGGTCCCTTTCCCCTACGCTGGTCTCCAACAGGTCTGTCCCCATCTTATACTGGTACATGGGGTTGTTCTTGCCCAGATGCAGGACTCTACACTTGCCCTTGTTATATTTCATTAAATTTCTCCCCGCCCAACTCTCCAGCCTGTCTAGGTCTCTCTGAATGGCAGCACAGCCTTCTGGTGTGTCAGCCACTCCTCCCAGTTTTGTGTCATCAGCGAACTTGCTTAGTTCCTTTTCTTCTTTCAGTTCCTTTTACATTGTGGGGACATGATCTTTTAGCTCCGTGGGGAATTGTATTGTCAGCTATGATGACACATTTAACCCAAGGGTCACTGATCTCTTACCCCGGCTCAAACTGACTTGGCTAACAACAAAACCAGTTTGGGTAAATCAGTGGCCCCTTAACAGGGAGAAACAAAAACAGGCAGAGGAATTAGTAAATGAACAGTTAAGGGTTGGACATATCGTACCCTCAACTAGCCCTTGGAATACACCTATATTTGTGATTCCAAAGAAATCTGGCAAATGGCGATTATTGCAGGATCTTAGAGCTGTCAGTGCAGTAATGCAGCCTATGGGAGCTTTACAGCCGGGTACACCCAGTCCAGCAATGATCCCTTCTGATTGGCAGTTATATATAATTGATTTGAAGGACTGCTTTTTTACTATACCCCTCCATCCTGACAATCAATCAGCCACGTTTTGCTTTCTCTGTACCTTCCATTAATAATCAGGCACCTATGAAAAGGTACCAAATGGACGGTTCTCCCACAGGGCATGATGAACAGTCCCACAATTTGTCAGTTAGTGGTCTCTGCTGCAATAGAGCCGACTCGAGGTGTTTTTAAACAGTCTCTTATTTACCATTATATGGATGACATTCTCATTGCAGCTTTGACACAGACAGAACTGATGAAAACTGTAAATCATCTAAAAGACTCTTTACAACAATTTGGGCTTCATATTTCCCCAGAAAAAAAATACAGACAGAACCGCCCTGGAAGTATTTGGGATGGGTAATGTTTACCAGAACCTTACGACCACAACAACTTTGTTTGGTAAACAATATCTCTACATTAAATGATTTGCAGCAACTACTAGGGACAATTAATTGGATTCATCCTGTGCTGGGTATTTCTACTGAAGAGTTAAGTACCCTGTTTAACACCTTGAAGGGGGATTCAGATTTAACTTCCCCTCGAATCCTTTCTGACAAAACAAAACAGGAATTGGCATTGGTAATTCAAAAACTTACAACTTCCCAAGCAGGACGTATAATCTTACATTTGCCTCTCTTATTTTTTGTGATTCACACGAAATTCCAGCCTTATGGGCTGTTTGCTCAATTGACAGAATCATAGCAATTAGTTACCCTGGAATGGATTTTCTTATCACACACCTTTACAAAAACCATTATGACCCCTTTGGAGATGGTCATTATGGTGATTCAGAAAGGACAGTTCAGGATACAGCAGCTGACAGGTCGAGACCCTGACATTATTTACCTACCCTTTCATAAGGAAACCCACCTTACTCTGATGAGGGACAGCCTTGAATTTCAGGCTGCTCTGGCTGATTATTTGAATGATATCCATTTTACTTTGCCACAGAATAAAATCTTGCAAGCCTTACCTTCCCTCTGTTTACAACCACAGAGAGTGATGCTGCCTCACCCTATACCAAATGCAAAACGGTTTTTACAGACGGCTCAGGTAAAACAAAGAAGGCTGTAGTGACATGGAAGGAAGAGGCACAATGGCAACACACATCAATTACTGTGGAAGCGTCCACTCAGATTGTTGAATTGTCTGCAATACATTTAGCTCTGACATTGTTTGCAAGCAAACCTATTAATATTGTATCAGATTCACTATATGCTGTTGGTGCTATTAACCGCTTAGAAGCTGCATTTATCAAAGGAATTAGCAATCAAGAGCTGTATAAACTTTTCCTAGTTATTGCAGCTCTGCTTCAGCAACGACAGCATCCTTGCTTTATTGTTCATATTCGGTCTCACACTCGCTTGCCAGGACCTCTGGTAGAAGGGAATGCAGTAGCTGATAAGTACACTGTTTTGCCCATAACATCATCCTCCCTTACTCAACGATTTCAACATGCACAATTATCTCACTCCTTTTTCCATCAAAATGCTCGCAGTTTACAGAAAGAATTTGCTCTGACAAAAACGCAGGCTCGTGATATTATTCGGGCATGTAACGATTGTCAATTATATAATACTGCAACTTATCATGATGGTGTAAATGTCAGGGGACTGAAGGCTAATGAAATTTGGCAAACAGATGTTACACATTATCCACCTTTTGGCAGGCAAAAGTATGTTCATGTTACTGTGGATACCTTTTCTGGTTATGTTGTTGCTTCTGCAGCTACAGGGGAACGGACTCAGGATGTTAAGAAACATTGGACAAGGTGCTTTGCACTTATGGGCCTCCCCAAACAAATAAAAAGAGACAATGGACCTGCTTATGTATCTCAAGCAGTGGCCTTATTCCTACAACAGTGGGGTGTGTCTCACGTTACAGGTATCCCGCACACCCCCACTGGACAAGCCATAATTGAACAGACACATCAAAACTTGAAATACATGTTAAAAAAACAAAGAAGAGGGAGTGTAGCCACAACTCCTCAAGAACAATTAGATATGGCTGTGTTCACTTTAAATTTTCTAAATCGGTCATCTTCTCGATTAGATACCAGGGCAGTGGAACGACATTTTCAGGGTAAAGTTCCCTTTACACAAAATCCTAAGGTTTGGTATAAACATCTGCAAGGCCCGACTGATTGGCGTGGACCAGTAGAATTGTTGACATGGGGGAGGGGATATGCTTGTGTTTTACTCCCAACAGGTCCTCGTTGGCTACCTGCGAGATGCGTGAAGCCATACCATGAGCTGGAGAAGCCACAACCAGAACCCGGTACCAGAAATGCAGACGCTGAAAGTACAGGGACCACGCAAGTGACGTAGAACAGTCAACCCAACACCTGGCATTACTTGGGGAACGCCCGAGCCCCTTAGTGAAAAAACTGGTGAGACAGAAATGCTTGATGAACTAGGTCTGGCACTGGAGGGGTCCAAGCGGGGGCTGCGAGAGCGTCGGCACGCGCGTTCCATTCACATATGAATCCTGGCAGACCGGTGTGACTGCGAATATGCAAGATATAATACCTATGCATACGTTGGTTCACTACAGTCCATAGCATTTTTAGCAACGAAAATAATTGTTCTGAGTTTACCTCTTTGAGTAGCGCACGATCAACACGCTGCGCAATGTCTGCTACATAAGCAGAGTCCGTAACAATGTTTACAGCACAATGCGAAAATGTTTTAAAAGCAACAATGGCAGCACTAAGTTCAACCAATTGAGGTGATCCCTGTACTAAATGCACCAATTCCTGCCATTGCCTTCCGTCATACCAGGTAACTACTGCTTTTCCCGATTTTCCAGAGCCGTCAGTAAAGACCATGGGGCCTTGTACTGGGCTATCTGCTGCCAGTGGCTTTTGAATCACTTGTAACTCTGAATGAGCTTGTAATAATTTGTGACTGGGAAGATGATAAGATACCTGCCCTTCAAATCCTTCCAGGGCCAATTGAAATGGTAAACTGTTGGGGGATATTGTTGCCGCTAACAGAAAGAATCAAGAGCTGAAGTCAACAAGCTCTCCAAGCAAGGCCACAGGCCTATCTCCTGTGTGCTTCCCACAGAGCCTCTGCATACTTGACAGTAAACATCACTGTGAACAGTGCTGGACTTGGCACCTGCAGGATCATGGTACAGCACAGGGGGATGGTGAAAGGACTGACCAATGGGAGGTTGCAGGGGGGAGCATGGACAAAAAGACTTAACGTATCATAAGCGGGTTGCTACGGTGTGATTGCTATTAAGCACCAATCATAATAAAGTAGGAGCGTGCACGGAAATAGAATAGTATAAATGTACCCTCAGATACGTGAATAAACGAGATCTGCTTAACGATCATATTGGTCTGTGTGCAGTTACTCCGAGCCCTCTCGCGAACACCGACAGTAAACTGTTTGCCATACACCAGCTTACATAATCGCGTTCAATGGGAATTATCAGTCGACCGGGGTCTCGGCCCATGAGTTGAACGCATCGTGTGCGTCCTTTCGTGATTGTTTTTTATATCAGCTCAATCTGAGTGCTCACTGTTTTTCGTGGTTGAACGGATAAAAACAGCCACTCTAGAAAATGTAGCGGATCCTGCCAGCGCTCATTCCGCTGGCCCAGTAATCCCATGGGATGATAGTTGGCAATGGCTACATATAAACTTACTGGCGTCTCTAAATCCACACAATGTACCTTTTTCTGTCGCATACCACTGGCCACTTCCTCTAAAGCCAAGGTGGCTTCCACTGTCAATGATCGGGGAGACATCAAATCAGTGTCTCCCTTCAATAGGTCAAAGAGCGGCTTCAATTGAGCAGTCGGGAGGCCCAAGTACGACGTTACCCAATTGATGATCCCTAATAATTTTTGCACATCATTCAGGGTTTTGATGTCTGATCCAAGACCTTAACTCCTAAGTACTTCCATGGGGCCTGCTGCTGAACTTTTTCCGGTGCTATACACAGCCCGAAAGTGGCCAATGATTGCCACAGAACTGGATATACTTGTTGAAGTTCTGCTTTATCTGCAGCTGACCCAAGAATATCGTCCATGTAATGATAACAGTAGACCTGTGGAAATTGCTCCCGTACTGGTGTCAATGCCTTTGCTACATACCATTGACATATTGTGGGACTGTTTTTCATGCCTTGCGGTAATACCGTCCACTGATATCGTTGACAAGGCACCATGTTGTTCCTACTAGGTATTGAAAAAGCAAATTTGCATTTGTCAGTTTCATGTAAAGGGATGGTGAAAAAACAATCTTTCAGATCAATAACCAAAATGTATAGTCTCCATCAATAACTCCTGGTAAAACAAATAGACCTTGCAAGGTTACACTAGAACGTCCGAGTAATAGTGCACTTAACCTGTTTCCAATGGGTCCCACAGCATTCAATGGAACCTTATGCACTCTGCTATTCTCTATTGTGATTGCGGTTGCTGTGGTAACATCCAGTCCAGCGCTCCCTGCAGTTCGGGCTGCGAGTTGACTGCATAAGCCTGGAAGTGGTTGGGAAGATTCATTTGTGTCAGCACGCAGTTCCCTCCCGCGTTCTTTCTCCAGTTTCCCTGCGCTCTGCAGCTGGTTGTTATCAGCTGACCTTGAGCATTATACTTAGACCTGCACTGCTTCACAAAATGCCCCAGCTTCCCACAGCGATGACACATCAAAACAGAGTTACCTCCCCCATTCAGCTTCGACTTCTTAGGGCAATTTTTCTTAAAGTGACCTTCTTGCCTGCATGTATAACAACGATGAGCTACCTTAACTGCTGTCGCAAATGTTTTTGCTAAATGCTCCATCTGAAATGTGGTGGTTCCTACTTTCCCACAAGCATCCATTAGCTCGGTTAAGGTGGGGTTACGGTTTGCCATCCCTGCAATAACTTTCCTGCGATCCTCGTTTGCGTTGTCCTTCGCTAACTGTAGTAACAATGCTTCTTTAGCAGCCCCGTTTTGTATTTGTTTGTCTAAAGCAAATCACTCCCCAATTGAATGGCTCCCATTCGGGTGGGCTGCTTCCGTCCCCTCGATATACCGGGCAAGCCAATACCCCGCCACCTATAGCAGCCACGGCCCCGAAATCGCCGTCCGCAAGTGCGTGCTCTCTTAATTTTCTCCAGAACCTGGCCGGGTCCAGGCCAGACACAGTAACCCCGACCTGCTGCAGCGTGAATAACTCCTCCACGCTACCGCCTGACTTTCCTGACCCTCGGGCTCTGAAGCAACTATGTCCTGCTTCCATCTTTTCAGAAAGGTCTGTTAAGGGTGGCTCAGCCTCAGATTCGGGTAACTGGACGGTAGAAGGATCAATGTTCCACTGCTGTTATCTGGGCGGTGGGGGTGGCTCTGGCAGCACGGAGGCCGGGGCAGGGGGGGCTCTGGTGGTGCGGAGGGCGAAGTCACTGTGAAAGGAGCTGTAGCCTCCTCAGCCACCGCCTTTGCCTCTCTGTCCGCCTTCATTTGCTCCAGTGAGTCTAAAACTAATCTCCACATCTGTAGGTAGATTAGGGTACGGCGACCGGAAAATCTCGGGCTGTAACGGAAGGTAGGCATGGCGAAAGGAGCAGGATGTGCAAGTATCGTGTGAGTTCGTACGGGACAAGACGACTATATAAGGCTGTTGCGCAGTTAAATAAACGCCATTTGTTGCATCCTCACATTGGTGTCAGTGCTCAATGGCCCTGGGGTGCGGATAGCCTCAGGCCAGCCAGCAACCGAACGGAGCTTGCCGCAGACAAGCGGCAACAAATGGTGACCCCGACGTGATTGCTGGGCTGGCGGACCGCAGGCGGTCGGAGTGGGTTCGCGAACCATGGAAACCTTGATAAAGGTGATTTCGTTACTGGGCGGGGAATTTAAGATTTCTGTGAAATCGAAAGACGTAGCCCAGTGTGTGGACAGTCTCGTTAAGGAGGGGGCGGTGGCAGGACCGGCTGATTGTTTACAGCCGAATACCTGGGAGCGGTGCTCGATGCAGCTCGCTGAGCGAGCTATGGCAGCGGGTTCTGCCAAAGAATTAAAAACATGGGGAGTTATCTTGTGGCTGCTACGGGCTGCGCGGGAGGACCGGGCGACATGGGATGCGGCTCGGACGTGTTTACATGGGGTCTACCCTGACCAAGACAGAAGTGGCAGTGGTGAAACTCCTCCAACATATACTCTCTGAGAGAGGAACTAAATACGACGAAGCTGCGTTAAAGCAGTTACTGTTTTGGGCAAAAGATAAAGGACATTTTACAACCTTTAATGATGTCTTTGAAGTGCCTTTATGGGAGAAGATTGGTGACTCTCTCTGGAATGCGGTGTCAAGTGGTGATAAGGAAGCCTTTAAATTGTCTGCTACATGGAGGCTGGTTAGCGAAGCGTTAAAAGGAATAAAAGCAGAGAGAGAAGTCACACATACAGCTTTTATGGCTTTAGGACCACAGGCGCCTACTACCCCCTCACTGTTTGCTGGACCAACGCCTCCCACGGCCCCGGTGGCTGTACCGGTGGCAGCTCCTTTATCGCCGTCGGTACGGACGGCTCCGAAAAAAGCTGAGGAGCGGGGAGCGAGAAAAATAGATACAGATCCATCAGAACCGGTAGTGCGCCCTAAAACACGAACTTGACATGACAGAGCTTGGTAGACGACTGGAAGAATTAAAGACGGAATTGCAGCAGCATCGTTCAGCCAACGCCTCGGGACACATGACTATGTCTCCCCCAAACCCCCCTCTGTGTTCGGGACAAGTATTAGGGCCACCTCTACCTCCTTTGCAGTTCCCTACTCCACCTTTAGATCAGGGCTGGGGGGGAGGTCTGTGTCCATCTGGTAATGTGGGAGGTGAGGGAGAGAGTCAGCGTCTGCCCGCATATACAGGGGAAGAGGGGGGAGGAGTAAAATGGAAAGGGATCATTCGAGATGCGTTATTAGAAGGAGTTATAATTCTACAAGCATATCCGGTGATTGTGGGTGCGGGTCCTGAGGGGAGAAATATTTGGCAACTGTTAGATTGGAAAATTGTAAAAGAAGCATTGCCACTACAGTTAGCGAAGGACAACACAGGTGAGGACTGCAGAAAAGTTGTTGCAGGGATGGCAAATCGTAATGCCACCTTAACTGAGCTAATGGATGCTTGTGAGAAAGTAGGAACCACCACATTTCAGATGGAGCATTTAGCAAAAACTTTTGCAGCGGCAGTTAAGGTAGTTCATCGTTGTTATACATGCGGGCAAGAAGGTCACTTTAAGAAAAACTGCCTTAAGAAGTTGAAGCTGAGTGGGAGAGATAACTGTTTTGATGATGTCATTGCTGTGGGAAGCTAGGGCATCTTGTGAAGCTGTGCAGGTCTCAGTATAATGCTCAAGGTCAGCTGATAACAACCAGCTGCAGAATACAGGGAAACTGGAGAAAGAACGCGGGGGGGGGACCGTGTGCTGACACAAATGAATCTTCCCAACCAGTTCCAGGCCTAAGCAGTTAACTCGCAGCCCGAACCACAGGGAGCGCAGGACTGGTGTTTCCATGCAGGGTTAACCTGCGCGGCTGCCAAGCCTTGGACCTGTGGCAAACAGGGATAATGCTAATGCTGATTGTCAAAAGATCATTGAAGCTTTACCTGGAAAAACAGATTTGAATGCTCTGATAAAGGCACGTGCAAAAGTGGGTACTGTGGAACATAAGGCTCAAGTTATGGCTGCGGCCGTACTTGGGGCTTACGTCATCACAATTGCAGTCTCTATTCCAATTGTTAGCAGGGGACACAACTTTAACAGCACCACGACACACTACTTCAGAGGTACAGCAACTGATTACAGAAATAGAAAGCAGGCTACATTCCAAATTTGTACATCGTATTGATTTGAATTAGGAAATACAAATTATCACTTTGTTTGATAGGCAAATTCCATAGGCAATAATTGGTCAATGGAATTCAGAATGATCAGATTCGTTACAGAGCTATTGGCACAGATTATCATCAAAGGACGGATGCGATGTCGGGAGCTTGTGGCCAAAGATCCCTGCATCACTAACCATTCCTATTGCAGCTCAATATTTTGAGTGGTGTATGGCTAATAGCTTTGCTTTGCAAACAGCCATGGAGAATTTCTCGGGACAGGTTGTTTACCACTTGCCCTCCCATCCTGTTATAAAATTGAGTGCGGAACTTCCAATTGCCACAGGAGTGTGGTGCGCAGACACTCCTGTGGATGGAATTACCATTTTTACGGATGGATCTGGGAACACAGGCAAGGTGGGCCTTGTCTGGTATTCTGATGGCAAGTGGGAATCTATGGTAATACAACAAAAGGGTTCACCTCAGGTGGTAGAATTACGAGCTGTATTAAAAATATTTCAGAATTTTCCCATTCCCTTTAATTTGATTACTGATTCAGCATATGTAGCTGGCATTATAAAGCAATTGGATAGATCTGTTATAGAGCATATATGTAATCAGTGTGGTTTTGAATTGCTGCGAGCTCTGTGGCAAGAAATTCAAATCCGAACTGCATTGTTTTATGTTTTATATGTAAGAAATCATACTAATTTGCCTGGGTTTATTGCAGAAGGCAATGCTCGAGTGGACTCTTTGGTTTCTGACCTTACAAATTCTACTGCAATGACTGTGCAGGTGCCGGACATTAAACAGCAAATCATAGAATGGGTTTTTCCACCTTTTCATCCTAAAACAACAACTTAAGACTGATAATGGACCAGCATACTGTTCACAGATTTTTCGTCAATTTTGTCAACTATGGGGTATTACACATGTCACCGGGATTCCTCATTCGCCTACGGGTCAGGCGATTGTGGAACGTGCTCATAGTACATTGAAACAGCTTCTGCAAAAACAAAAAGGGGGAGAGGAAACTGAACCTTCTGAGAGACTTGCAAAAGCTGTTTATGTACTTAACCATTTAACTTTAGCAGGAGATAAGGAGCGACCCCCAATTGTAATACATTGGGAGGCAGTTCGACAGGGAGCAAGCTATGTGAAAAACAAAGGCAAAGTGTGGTACAGGGAACCAGATACTAACGAATGGTTGGGACCAGGGGAACTATTACTAATGGGTCGAGGTTATGCTTCTGTCTCTACAGGCGCAGGAGTACGGTGGATTGTCTCTAAAAGGATGGTTAGCCACATTATTAGAGGGAATAGTTTATGTAGTTGTGATTATAGTTATCATAGGGATCTGCGTGGGTTGTGTTAAGACAATCATTGAGAATAGTATATGGAAGTAGTGAGATAATAAATCTAATTACTTCCAAAGGGGGAAATTGATACCGGATGATTTAGAAACGGTTTAGCAAGAGTAGGCCTCAGAGTAGGCTCTAAAAGGCCTGATCTGTGTTACCTTTAAACAGAATCAGCTTTCCTGTCAGTAATTTTCCTTTCAGCTAGAATAATAGAGAATAACAGTATGTTCTGAAGCAAACTGCATGTTTTGTAGATAGAGTCTGCTTATAGGAATGTTTATAATAGGCATTATCCTACTTGTGTTACCCTGTTTGTTTGCATGTTTGCAGAAAACTGTGCAACTAATGGTCAATACAGCCTTTTTGGCACAACAACAGAGAGCAGGATTTATGGGTAACCAAGGCTGGGGTTCTCTGACCGGGCTCTGCGAGACACAGGGAACCAGGTTTGAGAGTACCTGTGGGGGAAGCCAAAACAGCACCAGCCTCGACCTTCAGACGTGAGGAGTCATGACAGTACAGAAAGTCTGGTAAAGAGGCGGGGCGCCAAGAAAGATGAGGAACGGCGACCGTTGCTGAGTGAAACAAAAGCTTTGAACAATGCGCTCATGATTAGCGTGCTTTTGCTTTGCATCTCAGGAGTTGCAGGGGAATCTTACTGGAAAACCTGGGCTCGGGATGTTGTATCCGCCAGCTACGCTTACGCTTTGACGCAAGGCTCCAGAATCAGCGATACGCTTTACTTTGCATGACTTGAAGCATGGGGAGGGGGAAATGTAGGTAGATTAGGGTACGGCGACCGGAAAATCTCGGGCTGTAACGGAAGGTAGGCGTGGCGAAAGGAGCAGGATGTGCAAGTATCGTGCGAGTTCGTACAGGACAAGACGACTATATAAGGCTGTTGCGCAGTTAAATAAACGCCATTTGTTGCATCCTCACATTGGTGTCAGTGCTCAATGGCCCTGGGGTGCGGATAGCCTCAGGCCAGCCAGCAACCGAACGGAGCTTGCCGCAGACAAGCGGCAACACACATCATCAACAATGCAGTGGCGATCTCGTCCCCCCTTGAGGCAGCCTCAAAGAGAGACGTTCCAGCGCTTTGCCACGTACTAACTTTGAAAGCAGTCTGCGCCGTAGCTGGCAAATTATTCTTTTTACACCGCACCAGCAATGTTCTCAGGGCATTCTCCTCATATTTGATGCCCCTCCTTTCAAGTATGCTCATCAGTATCATTAGTATGGAATTTTCCTCAGCTGAAATTTTAGCACCCACGTTAATCAGTCCCCAACGGCTCACCTCTCCAGGTGTCTGTTACAGTGGTCCGGACCTCAGGCTCAACTCCACCTGTCTCAGCTACGCTGGGCACCGCCGTCACCGCTCGTCGTCTATGGTCTCTCAGCACCTCTAAATGCTCCGGTTGTTCCTCACATGCTCCAGTCGTGCCTCATACGGGGCACCATTTGTCGTTATATTTGTCACGGCGGTCAAATAAAAACAGAGGAGACAGAAGGATAGTTCCAAGCAGGCAGCAAAGCAAGAGCAAAAGCAAAAGAGCGCCTGCATTTATTTTACTCCATTTTTTATATCTTCCCCCTCTAGCTGGCTAGCTTTATGATTGGTTGCGCTCGCTGTTCACGTGCCCGACCACAACCGCTGATTGGCCGTCACGTGCTGGCCACGAGTCCATGGTTGGCAGCTGGAATGTCTCTCCGTATCTTGTTTTTCTCACATCCTGTTTTCTTGCTAAATTCCTCTTCACTCTCAGGTTTAACCATTTCAAGGACATAGCTCCATTCCTTCAAGGTCAGGGCCGCCAGCAGCCCAGTCCAATCCCTCAGTCTGGTATCAAGTTGAGGCTAAGCCTACACCCTGTAACACCCTTTTATCTTATTTTGCTTTAATCTCTGTGAATTCAAAGGTGATTATAATAAGCTGTTTGTTTTGGGTCTGTCCTCAAGGGAGTATGGCAGATGATATGCTGTATTGGGCACACATGCTGGAACCCCTATTGTTTGCACCCATAACGTGGTGGGATCCCGAAATCCCTATTTTGACCAATGACTCAAAATAGCTAAGTTCAAGACCTAAAAGCTGCCCTACAAAATCAATTATCTAAACTTAAGGAATTAGCAAAAGAGTGTCTTGGATGATATATCGGACAATGTTAAGTGGTTAAATCTAAGGAACTGGTTTATGGGTCTAAACTTACGGTTATGGATGTTTGCAATAGTGGGAGGTTTTATAATCTTATTTTTGTTATAGTCTTTCACTTTACCTGGTCTGCAATCAGAGGACTCTGAAAAGCCGAAACCCACATCATGACCACCCTTGTCATCAAAATAAACAAAAAAGGGCGAAATGTGGAAGACCATCAGCCTGCAAACAGCTGTGCTTTACTTGAAGAGCAGAGGATTCGCTTGGAAACGCTGCATTGAGAATAGTTTTTGTTTGCTTTTAAGATAAAGAAGCTGAGACCAGTTCACAGGGCCTTTTGAGGCATGAAAGAAGTAAACATATGTTGAAAGTCAGTTCTGAACACAGAACTGAAAACAAGGAATGGTTGTTGATGTTTTGAGCCCAGAACACTGTGGCTCTTCCCGGAATGGGTGATGAGCGCTTATCGTGTGAATGCTGATGTCATCGTGAACTGCATAGTCCGCGCTCCTGCATTGTAGCATTTAAATAGGGTAGTAGAGTAACAATAAAGGAGCCTTAGGCCTTTTGGCTTTTGGCCCTTGCATCCTCGATCGCAGAGTCCATGCATTCTTTTCCGCCCGCTGCATTCCATAGCTTTCAATTGTGCCAAAATCTATTTTACATTGGAAATGTTTTTTTTTTAATCTATTTTACATGGAGAGCAGATGAGTGACCTGGCAGGTGAAATCTTTACTATTTGTGGCTCACTCATTGCTAAAGTGCGGTTCAGTTGTTTTTTCTTCCTTTTTTGTTCAAGATAAGCTGTGGTGACTGAATATCTAGCTAGGCAAAAGAAGAGACTTGCCATTCTGGATAGGTAATAGGGGGGCATGCTTTAAAAAAAAAAAAATATTCAAAATTTAAACTGTACCATAATGCAGCTGCATATGTACTGTAGCTAACTATACCATTGTGTATTACCCAAGGAAGCAGTCCAGGGTTAGAATGCTAAACTGTGCAAGTAGTCTGGGACTTGGCAAGTTATTGAAACAAACTGTAAATTCAGACTTCCTGACTGAAAAGAGAAAGGCTCTGTTTAAGAAAGCATTATGCATGTTGAGGGTCTTAATACTGTGAAGAAAAATCTCTGTCTTTAGGGAAAAACTGTTAACAGTGTAATACATATGTCTTCAGAGGAAGTTATCCTTACATCTGTTACAGTCTTCCCGTGCCCCATTTTCTTCTTGTCTGAAGCCCCTAGATATTTTCCTTGAAATTCATCAATCAATTCAGTGGTTAGCAAGAATGAGTACATCTTTCATCATTCCATGTATCTTATTTTGTCATGTTGGTTTCTTGTTCTGGTATTTAGGATCAGTACCTGAGTATCATAATAAAGACCTGAATTAATGTTAGTGGAATTTGAGGACAGAGTTATATAGGAATTACCTTATCAGATCAGATTCACCAGCAATCCAGTTTGAAATGTCCTTGAGGAATTCTGCTTCTCTTCTGATCAGACTGTTTATATAAACTCTATAGTTTCTTTTGTAACTATTAAACAAGTTTGCATTTGTCCTGGTTTCGCTGGGACAGAATCATAGAATCAATTTTCTGTTCAGAAAAGCTGCACTTTTGAGAAGGCTGCAGCACTGGATATGGCAGGAACAAAGTTGATAAGACACTTTGTTTTAGTTTGCTGCCAGCCATGGTATGCAGGTTTCCATGGTGATCAAGGCCATTAGCAGTTTTTAGTTAGCCAGGTGCTTAAACTAGAAGTAGTAAAAGCCAGGGCAGCTGACCCAGGCTGGACAAGGGAAGTATTCTGTACCATAAATGTCACGTTCACTATAAAATGGTAAGTTTGCTGGGGACAGCCCTCTCTCTCTTCAATGGTCACCATCCCTGGAGGGTCTCGCCCGTCATTCTGCTCCCAAGGCCTGCTCTCCTGTTCGTTGTGACCGTCACGCTTTCACTGGAGCTGTGGTGCTCGCAGTGTTTGACATCTGGCATTTGGGGGGTTGGACTCTATCTCCAGAGGTCCCTTCCAACCCCTAACATTCTATGATTCGCTGCTGGGAGTGCTCAGCTCGTGACCACTATATGGGCTGAGTATAACTGTGTATTTTATATTACCATTAGTATTAATATTGGTTCTCTTATTTTATTAAATCTGTTTCCATTTCAACTCATGAGTCTCCCTCCTTCTCCCAATTCCCTTACTTGGCTGGGGAGGGGTCATTGGGTGATAGAACAGCTGGTTATTGTTTAGCCCTGGATGCAGGCTAAAAGGAGACAGCATTCCATTCTCTTCCCTTAGTGCTGTGTTAAAATAATATCTGCAGTGCAGGACTGACTTGAAAAACCATGGTCAGAAAGTTTCTTAAAGTTGCATTGCTTTTACATAAAGTGATCAAGATTGACTATGCAAATCAAAGTCCCTCATTTCTCAGGACAGCACTGCAGAACCAGCATAATTCTCAAAGCTTGATCCTTTTTTCTTCTGATTTATGCCTTTTGAAGTGGTTTTCTCACCTTGCTTCTTCCAGAAGGCTCAGGTCAGTTGAATAACAGTGCTACAATTATACTCAGCCCATAAGCAGAGTGATCTTTTGGTTCTGAAAACCATTTCCAAACAAAAAGCTTCAGTTAATATTTACACGTGCCACTCATATTTGAGGTGATTGTACTGGACCTGACAGCATTTTACCAAACCAAGCATTAGCCCAATCTTGATAAAGTAGGTGAAAAGGGAGTGATTCTTTCTTTTTAAATCAAGTTAGCTTAACATAATTGAAGAGCCTTCATGTTTGTCTCAACTTGGAGCAATTGCCGATTTCCCACTTCAGCAGCTAGCAACAGGACCCAAAACAAATTAAGGTGGTTGAGAACACGTTAGATGATTGAGCCATGGCAGTGAGGATCACCTAGTACCTGGATGCTTAACAGGCAAGTCCAAACCTGCATCTTAACAAGCATTTGGCAGCTTTTCATGTTTTACCCAACACACATGCACAGTGTTTTTCCTGGCTACTCTGGCAGGAAGACGATGGTAATTAACATTGTCCATCTTAAATTAGTTTAACAAGAGCCCTTATCTGACAATAATCCTCCAAGGAAGGGTTTAGGCTTCCCTGCAAGATCTATTAGAACTGTGCTGTAAGGGCAGGCTTTCAACTCAAAAGTATAGGCCAACAGATTTATATTTTAATAAATCACAGAATGTTAGGGATTGGAAGGGACCTCGAAAGATCATCTAGTCCAATCCCCCTGCCGGAGCAGGATTACCTAGACCATGTCACACAGGAACACATCCAGGCGGGTTTTGAATGACTCCAGAGAAGGAGACTCCAAAACCTCTCCGGGCAGCCTGTTCCAGTGTTCAGTTACCCTCACCGTAAAGAAGTTTTTCCTCATATTTATGTGGAACCTCCTGTGTTCCAGCTTGCACCCATTGCCCCTTGTCCTGTCGATGGATGTCACTGAGAAGAGCCTGGCTCCATCTGTTAGGGTCCATGCGAGGAACGGACTACAGCACACCAATATGATGCTCTAATAGCCCCCTTTATTGTAGTTAACACACTCTTTTATAACATACATACTTTTCTTATCTCTCGGTCATGCCTTAAGCTATTGGCTGCAAGCACTGTGCACATTCTGTCTGCGCGCCACTTCTACTGTTCTGATTGGATACTTGCTATGAGCCTAAGCAAGCCACATCGTTATGCTTTCTTGCTGACTCATGCTCTTACATAACAGTGTACTCGTATGTTCTCTCTATAGTTCTTCCACGATCCAGGCCCTAACACTCCATCCTCATGACACTTGCCCTTTACATATTTATAAACATTAATGAGGTCACCCCTCAGTCTCCTCTTCTCCAAGCTAAAGAGACCCAGCTCCCTCAGCCTCTCCTCATAAGGGAGATGTTCCACTCCCTTAATCATCTTCATGGCTCTGCGCTGTACTCTCTCTAGCAGTTCCCTGTCCTTCTTGAACTGAGGGGCCCAGAACTGGACACAATATTCCAGATGCGGCCTCACCAGGGCAGAGTAGAGGGGGAGGAGAACCTCTCTTGACCTACTAACCACACCCCTTCTAATACACCCCAGGATGCCATTGGCCTTCTTGGCCACAAGGGCACATTGCTGGCTCATGGTCATCCTGCTGTCCACTAGGACCCCCAGGTCCCTTTCCCCTACGCTGGTCTCCAACAGGTCTGTCCCCAACTTGTACTCATACATGGGGTTGTTCTTGCCCAGATGCAGGAACTACACTTGCCCTTGTTATATTTCATTAAATTTCTCCCCGCCCAACTCTCCAGCCTGTCTAGGTCTCTCTGAATGGCAGCACAGCCTTCCGGTGTGTCAGCCACTCCTCCCAGTTTTGTGTCATCAGCGAACTTGCTGACAGTGCACTCTATTTCCACATCCAAGTCATTAATGAATATATTGAATAGTACTGGTCCCAGTACCGACCCTTGAGGGACTCCACTAGACACAGGCCTCCAACTGGACTCTGCCCCATTGACCACCACTCTCTGGCTTCTTTCCTTCAGACAGTTCACAATCCACCTCACTATCCGATCATCCAGACCACACTTCCTCAGTTTAGCTGCGAGGATGCTGTGGGAGACCATGTCAAACACTTTACTGAAATCAAGATAGACCACATCCACAGCTTTACCATCATCTATCCACTTGGTTACGTCCTCATAAAAGGCTATCAAGTTGGTTAAGCATGACTTCCCCTTGATGAAGCCATGTTGACTGCCCCTAATGATCCCCCTATCCTTGTTGTGCCTAGAGAGAGCACCAAGGACAAGTTGTTCCATTACCTTTCCGGGGATGAAGGTAAGTCTGACCGGTCTATAGTTACCAGGTCCTCCTTCTTGCCCTTTTTGAAGACTGGAGTGACATTCGCTTTCCTCCAGTCCTCAGGCACCTCTCCCGTTGCCCACGACTTAGCAAAGATGATGGAGAGTGGCCTAGCAATGACTTCCGCCAGCTCCCTCAGCACCCACGGGTGCATCCCATCAGGGCCCATGGATTTATGGACGTCCAGATTGCTTAATTTGTCCCTGACCCAGCCCTCATCAACCAAGACAGATTCCTCCTCTATCCTGACTTCTTCTGGGGCCTCAGGGGTCCGGGGCTCCTCAGGACAGCCTCCAGCAGTATAGACAGAGGCAAAGAAGGCATTCAGTAACTCCGCCTTCTTTTTATCCTCTGTCTCCAGGGCCCCCACCTCATTCATCAGTGGGCCTACATTGCCTGTAGTGTTGGTTTTACCTGCAATGTATTTGAAGAAGCCCTTTCTGTTCTCCTTGACCTCTCTTGCAAGGTGTCCTGGTTTGGCCTAAACCAGGCCAATTTTCCTTTCAGTGATTTTTACTTTCAGCTAAGTCCCTTCTAAGTAACTGCACTTTCTGAAAGTAACTGCATGGTTTGCAGACATTGTCTGCTTCTAGGACTGATAACGCTCGAAGTTTGTAGTTATCAGTGAGGCACCGGTAGGGATGGTATGCAGAAAGGCTCTTGCTGTACTTATTGTTAGAGAAACCAAGGTCACTGCTGAATTCCTCACTGCTTACGAGTGAAGAGCCACGGGGGGGTCGCACCTGCAGGAAGGAGCGGACAGGGCAGGTGACCCAAAATTGACCAACGAGGGTATTCCATCCCATACACGTCATTCTCAGTATAAAGCAGGGGGATCACAAGGGTCTCGCCCCCGCCTGCTGTTTTTGGAGGCCTCTGCCTGCTTGGGCTGCTTCTGCTGCTTCGGGCTGCTTCTGCGGCTTGAGCCTTTGGCCAGTGTCCAAGGAGGACTCTGTCCTTTTTCCTGCTGCCCCCGATCCCAATCCGTGCATCCCTGAATTCAGCTCTCGACCCTCGCTGGGCCCAGCCTGGGCCTTCCCGGAGCCTGCCCTGCAGTGCCAGTGGTGACGTGGCAGACATCGGGGGAGCTCAGTCTTGGTTTTGTATATATTTGTATATATTTAATTATTTCCATTATTATTATTATACTCTATCATTATTATAGTTTATTAAAACTGTTTTAACTTTCCCACCCGTAAGTCTCTCTCCCTTTTCCCTTTCCCTTCGGGTTGGGGGGGAGGGTTAACAGTGAGCGTCTGCCACAGGTTTAATAGCTGGCCCAGCTTTAAACCTTGACACAAGGTTTAATTCCAAGGAAGCCTTAGCTTTCCTAGTTGCCTCCCTACATCCTCTGACAACAGACTTATATTCCTCCCAAGTGGACAGCCCCTCCTTCCATGATCTGTACACCCTCTTCTTCCACTTGAGTTTGCCCAGCAGTTCCCTGTTTAAACATGCAGGTCTCCTGGTACCCTTCCTTGACTTCCTACCTGTTGGAATGCTCTGATCTTGAGCTCGGAAGAAGCAGTCCTTGAATGCTAACCAACTATCTTGGGCCCCCTTACCTTCTAGTACCCTGTCCCATGGGATTTCCCCTAGCAATTGCTTGAAAAGGCCGAAGTTGGCCCTCCTGAAGTCCAGGGTTGTGATTCTGCTAGCTATTCTGTTCCTGCCCCATGAGATCCTGAACTCCACCATCTCATGGTCACTACAACCAAGGCTGCCCTCAACCTTCACCTCTTCAACCAGACCCTCCTTGTTAGCGAGAACAAGATCCAGCAACGCTCCTCTCCTACTTGGCTCATCCACCATTTGCACCAGAAAGTTATCATCAATGCACTGGAGGAACCTCCTGGACTGAGGATGGCTGGCTAAATAGGCCTCCCAGCAAATATCAGGGTAGTTGAAATCCCCCACAACAACCAGGCCCTGTAATTGAGAGACTGCTCTCAGCTGCCTGTAGAAGGCCTCATCACCCTCCTCATCCTGATCTGGTGGCCTGTAATAGACACCCACAACAGTATCACCCCTGCCAGCCTGCCCCTTAATTCATACCCACAAACTCTCAACTCGCTCCTGATCCGCCCCTGGATAGAACTCAATACATTCTAGCTGCTCACTCACATAAAGAGCAACTCCACCACCTCTCCTTAGCGGCCTGTCTTTCCTGAACAGGACATAGCCATCCATGACCACATTCCAGTCATGCGAGGCGTCCCACCAAGTCTCTGTAATTGCCACTAGATCATAACCCCCCGACCGAACATGGATTTCTAACTCCTCCTGTTTATTCCCCATGCTGCGTGCATTGGTGTACAGGCATTTCAGGGAGCGAGCTGAGCACACCGATTTCACCCTAGGGGGATGGGAGGCCTCCTGGTCTTCAACACTAGAGCATTGCCCCAGTGGTGCAAGCCCAGCTATAACCCCATCCCCCTTCGAATCTAGTTTACAGCTCTCCGAATGAGCCCTGCTAATTCCTGTCCCAGAACCCTTTTGCCCCTACGACATAAACCTTTCCCATGTATTACTGTCAGGTCTGGTGTCTTATAAAACCAGCCATTATCAAAGAAGCCAAAGCCCTGCCTGTAGCACCAGTCTCGTAGCCAGGCATTAATAGAGAGAATCCTACTATTCCATCCCACATCATCACCCGAAAATGGAAGGAGGGAGGAGAAAACAACTTGCGCCCCAGACTCTTTCACCAACCGTCCTAGGGCCTTGAAGTCTTTCTTCATTCCCCTCAGACTATGGGATGCACCTTCCTCCCCACCTGTCTGCAAGATCAGCAGGGGGTAGTAGTCTGTTGACTGCACCAGGTTGGGGAGTTTCCTGGTGATATCTCTGATTCGGGCTCCAGGTAGACTGAAGACCTCCCTGTGATGGGGGTCAGCTCTGCATATTGGGCCCTCAGTTCCCTTTAGGAAGGAGTCTCCAACAACTAAAACTCTTCTCTTCTTCCTTGTGGAGGAGGTAGCTATACGCCTGTCAGGTTTTTCTGACTGTGGTGAGACCTCTGATATAGGTTGCCTCTCCACCACATCCCCATTGGACTGGCTGTATTCCACTAGGGCTTCATATCTATTTCTCAGAGGCGCCTGTGGAGGCGAGGTAGGCAAGGAGGGCACTCGCCTTTTGCCACGACCATAGACTTGCCTCCACTCACTCCTTTCATTTAGGTTACTGTTTTCCACCTGAGAAGGGCAGAGTACAGGGGCCCCTCGATCCTGGGAGCTCTCTGGCAGGTGCTCCCATTTTTGTTGCAGGGAGGGCAGAGCCTGGCTCCACCAGTCTATCTCCATTTCAGCCTCCCGAATGCTCCTAAGCCTTTCTACTTCGGCTTGAAGCCTTTCAACCTGGCCTTGCAGCTGTGTCACTCGGCTGAGCAGATCATCTACCTGCTCACAGCGCACACAGCCCCCTGTTACCAGGGAGACGCTGTGGCATTCCCTGCAGCCTGCGACCTGCACCATTGCCTCCTTCCGTGGGAGCTCTGTCTGGGTTCCCACATCCATTTTGATCTTCTTCCGCCGGGTGGAGACCATTGTTTTTTCACTGAGCTGGTAAATACCTCCTGGTGACACCCCTGGTTCACAGCTCCTTGGCGCCTTCCTCGTGCGCCCTGCTCATGCGAACTGCCCCACGCGAACTGCCATACCACGCCCCTGTTTGCCCACAACTGTTCACAGCTCTCCGGGTCTCTTAGAGCGATCCCACTCACCTTGTGCACTGGGAGAGTATCAGCACCCTGCCCAACGAGCTGCAAACAGCAGCTCAGCTGTAACTGCCCAACGAGCTGCAAACAGCCGTGGCGTGGCGTGGCGTGGCGTGGCGTGGCATGGCGTGGCCCGGCCCAATCACTGTTTGCTCGCCCTGTCCCCTGTGGGCAGCGACTAGTCCCTCCCGGAGGCTTCTTATCACCTGATCAACGGTCGGTCGTGCTGGCCCCCGCGGTGCTTCCGCCTATGCCCCCTCCTTGCCTGATTCGTTGCCGGGAACATCCAAGTCCAGACGGGACTCGGGGCTGCTGCTCGGGTAGCCCTGAGTACGGAAACCGTGAGGGAGTTTTTAGTCTAGTCATTTGATTTGTATGCAGACAGTTGCAACAAAAGACTTTCAAAGATGAAACTGATTTAATACAAACTGCAGCTATGTATTGTACATTTGGCAGCAAGCAATATATGTATATATAAGGAGGAAAATATACATTTATTTTTCAATAATGTTTTAATTTTATATAGTGCATTTTGACTTTTCTGGTTAAACATTTATTTGGGATGAAAATAGGAAAATAGATTTTTAAAAAAAGCCAGTATAAATACAGAGTTCTAGCTTTCATCTCGAGCTGGTTGCACAGGAGCTGATTTTACATAGGCAGCTTGAGAACATGCTTTAAAAAGAAGTTTCCTGGGCATTTCCCGGGCATTTCTCTTATCTGAAGACCTTGACCTAGGCTTCATCAATTCACGGCAGCCCTGTCTTATGTAGATGATCAAAGTCAGCCGAGTGAATTGTAAAATGGGACTTTGCCATGAAACATGCTTTTTACCTCATTTCTTCAGAAAAAAAGTCAGCCATCGTGTCTGTAAGTCCCCCACACTGGCCCAGCTCTCCCCGTCACGCCGCGGGCACCGCGCCGCGCCGCGCCCCGCCCCTCTCCTGAGGCAGTGCTGCTGGCCCAGGAGAGACTGCGCGGATGAGCCGCGCGTTCTCGTGGAGGCTGGGACCCCCATCAGGGGAAGAGCCCGAAATCGCTTCAGGGACGCGCACGAGCTGAGTCATCACCCCGGCACGCGGAGCGGGAACGGCAGACGGTCGCGGCTGGAACCCCGCCTCCTTTTCGAATACCCAGAGCAGTCCGGCCCTGGTCGCCACGGTAACGCATTGGGGAAGGCCCGTCGGCAGCCAATAGGGAGGCGGCGGGCGGCCAATGAGCGGCAGCGGATGCGAGGTTTAAACCCGCGGCGGCTAGGCTGGGTTCTGCACCGTTCCTATCAATTCTCTCCGCTATGGTTCTTAGGGTTACCAGGGTAGGTGTGGGCCTGTTACAAATATTTGAAATTAAATGAAATTCAAGTGTAGTAGAAGAGGTATAATGGTGGAAGGGGTGCTGTGTTTTGCCTTAGAGTCTATGAAGGTAGCTATAGGATTGTTAAATTTTAACAGGTAACCATAGAAACCCCACTAGGTAAGTTACTGAACTTCTTGTTTTGTTAGAGACCGTCATGGACACTAGTTGAATACAATCGAGTTACTGGACTTCTTGCTTTAAGACCAGCCAGAACTGGTCTTGAGGCTTGATTGAGAGCCAAGGTACTACTACGCCTGCGCAAGAAGGAAAGGTGAAAAGTGCACAGCGAGGAAGACATACGGCCTTCATCCCAGAGACCCCGGCCCACGACCACCAGGAGAAACTGCGTGTGCGCAATTGGGAGGAGCTACAGGTGGAGACTATGGAAATGATTTTTCGAAACTCATTATAATAAAGACCGCCTTTTCGGGGAGAAGTTATGAATATGTATAGGCATCCTTGGAATTGTGATGAATATGTAATATTTTACTACATAAATATAAGATGAACTACCGAGGGGGGTGTGCACGATTTTGGAGGGACTACCCCCCCGTGCTGCCCTGCGCTGCAATAAAGGTGTGCCTGCTTCTTAATACTACATTGGTGTTAAGAGGTTTTATTCCCGATTTTGGTGACAGGCCGGGCAGAGTGGCCTGGTGGGGCCTTACTGTCACGTAGGGGAGGGGGTGGCTGGGGAGCGGGGTGTCCTGGGGGTGTCATGCTGCAGGGGGGGAGGGTGTACTGTGGCCTAGCTAAGGCTCGCTGCTCGCCTAAACCTGTGGCAGAAGCAGGATAGGGAAGAGGAGGCTGTGCGGCCCTCCTGTTATAAATATTTGAAATTAAATGAAATTTAATATAAAATCATAAGAAGATAAGTTTAATAGAATAGGTATAATAATAGAAGTGCTGTGTTCTGCTTTAGAATCTATAAAGTTAGCTATAGGATTGTTAAACTTTAAACAGGTAACCATAGACACCCCACTAGGTAAGTTACTGGACTTCTCGTTTTGTTAGGAGACCATCATGGATGCTAGTTAAATACAATGAACACCAGTAATGCTATGTTGGGGAACATTGTTGCAGCTAACGGAAAGAATCAAGAGCTGAAGTCAACAAGCTCTCCAAGCAAGGCCACAGGCCTATCTCCTGTGTGCTTCCCACAGAGCCTCTGCATACTTGACAGTAAACATCACTGTGAACAGTGCTGGACTTGGCACCTGCAGGATCATGTTACAGCACAGGGGGATGGTGAAAGGACTGACCAATGGGAGGTCCTTTTTTTTTTTTTTTTTAAAAAAAAAAAAAAAAGCGCTGGGTATGAATGCAATTGTATACTACTGTAAGACAAGGACCCAAGGAGCTCTTTTTATCCTTTGTTGAGAGGCTACAAGAAGCAGTTGAAAAGCAAGTTTTTGATGTTGGTTTACGAGATACACTAGTTACGCAATTAGCTAGGGATAATGCTAATGCTGATTGTCAAAAGATCATTGAAGCTTTACCTGGAAAACCAGATTGGAATGCTATGATAAAGGCATGTGCACAAGTGGGTACTGTGGAACATAAGGCTCAAGTTATGGCTGCGGCCGTACTTGGGGCTTACGTCATCCCAGTTGCAGCCTCTATTCCAATTGTTAGCAGGGGACACAAATTTAACAGCACCACGACAGACTACTGCAGAGGTACAGCAACTGATTACAGAAATAGAAAGCAGGCTACATTCCGAATTTGTACATCGTATTGATTTGAATCAGGAAATACAAATTATCACTTTCTTTGATAGGCAAATTCCATATGCAATAATTGGTCAATGGAATTCAGAATGATCAAATTTGTTACATGTATTAGAATGGTTGCTTCTACCTTCAAGAACAAAGAAAACTGTTCCCATGATTGCAGAGCTATTGGCACAGATTATCATCAAAGGACGGATGCGATGTCGGGAGCTTGTGGCCAGAGATCCTGCATCACTAACCTTTCCTATTGCAGCTCAATATTTTGAGTGGTGTATGGCCAATAGCTTTGCTTTGCAAACAGCCATGGAGAATTTCTCGGGACAGGTTGTTTACCACTTGCCCTCCCATCCTGTTATAAAATTGAGTGCGGAACTTCCAATTGCCACGGGAGTGTTATGCGCAGACACTCCTGTGGAGGGAATTACCATTTTTATGGATGGATCTGGAAAAACAGGCAAGGCGGGCCTTGTCTGGTATTCTGACGGCAAGTGGGAATCTATGGTAGTACAACAAAAGGGTTCACCTCAGGTGGTAGAATTACAAGCTGATTTAGAAGTATTTCAGAATTTTCCCATTCCCTTTAATTTGGTTACTGATTCAGCATATGTAGCTGGCATTGTAAAACAATTGGACAGATCTGTTATAGAGCATATATGTAATCAGTGTGGTTTTTAATTGCTGTGAGCTCTGTGGCAAGAAATTCAAGTTCAAACTGCATTGTTTTATGTTTTATATGTAAGAAATCATACTAATTTGCCTGGGTTTATTGCAGAAGGCAATGCTCGAGTGGACTCTTTGGTTTCTGACCCCCCAAATTCTACTACAATGACTGTGCAGGTGCCGGACATTAAACAGCAGGCACGTATGTCACATGAGTTTTTTCATCAAGGACATCGGGCACTGCGACGACAATTTCATTTGTCACACAGTGATGCTCGGAATATTGTGGCTATGTGTCTTGATTGTCAGCTACTGCCGCAACCTACGCAGATACAAGGAACCAATCCTCGAGGACTGCAGGCCTTGGACATTTGGCAAACAGATGTAACTCACATTGCTGAATTCGGCAGGGTAAAATATGTTCATGTAACGATTGACACTTTTTCT
This sequence comes from Nyctibius grandis, assembly GCF_013368605.1. Lineage (NCBI taxonomy): Eukaryota > Metazoa > Chordata > Aves > Nyctibiiformes > Nyctibiidae > Nyctibius > Nyctibius grandis. Next base: position 1,039,988 of record NW_027167472.1, read on the forward strand.
TCTTTGATTACAGCTACAGCGCAAACAGGCAAAAATGCTGGTCGTGTCATTCGACACCGGCGAAAAGCTTTTGCAACTGCGGGCATCCCTAAACAGATAAAAAGTGATAATGGGCCTGCCTATCGTTCTGCTAAGGTGCAAGCTTTCTTACAGGTTTGGGGTGTTACTCACGTTACTGGCATCCCTCATTCTCCCACGGGACAAGCAATCATCGAGCGAGCACATCAGACTCTGAAACGCATGCTTTTAAAACAAAAAGGGGGAATGAGTGGTGAGACACCTGAAGCTAGACTGGATAAAGCAGTATATGTATTGAACTTTCTCCAAATTCGAACTGATAAAACTGATCCTCCTGTTGTAATGCATTTTGGATCAATGAAAGGACAATAGCAGATGGAACCTGGTGTAAAAGTTTTTATTCGAGATTTACAAACAGGGCAATGGACGGGACCACATGATTTGTTAACCTGGGGACGGGGTTATGCTTGTGTTTCCACAGATGTAGGACCTCGTTGGATGCCAGCCAGGTGTGTGCGTCCCGCCGTGGGAAAGGAAAAAGAAGTAACTCAGAATCAGGAGACAGCCACTTGAAGATGGGAGGGTTGTATATAGCTGTTTTTCTATATACTCTCATAGCAAGCCTTACAGCATGGATACCATCTCAAGCGAAAACCAATGTCTGGGTTACATTAAAAATTTTTGCAGCTTCTTTACTAGTGCCTGGAGCAGCTGCTGCTAGAGCGTTAAGTACCTTGAATAAGTTGGGATGCTGGCTTTCAAAACAGACCAATGCTACTTCTGCGGCCTTAAGTAATTTGCTGTTAGATGTAGACTCAGTTAGACACACTACACTGCAAAATAGGACTGCTATTAATTTTCTTTCTATTAGCATATGGGCACGGGTAATATTTTTGATGTTGTTGTTTGGATGTTGTTTGTTGTGGTGTGTCTCGGGCATGATAGAATCAGCAGTGAAAAAGGTATGGATGGTTCAAGAACTTATGGGATCTGCTGATCCTATGATGCCTGAGGAAATGGTGGGAATGAAGGAAATACGGATGTATCCATGATCTTTTTAAAACAAAAAGGGGGAATTGTTGGGGGATATTGTTGCAGCTAACGGAAAGAATCAAGAGCTGAAGTCAACAAGCTCTCCAAGCAAGGCCACAGGCCAATCTCCTGTGTGCTTCCCACGGAGCCTCTGCATACTTGACAGTAAACATCACTGTGAACAGTGCTGTGTAGGTAGATTAGGGTACGGCGACCGGAAAATCTCGGGCTGTAACGGAAGGTAGGCGTGGCGAAAGGAGCAGGATGTGTCATTATCGTGCGAGTTCGTACGGGACAAGACGACTATATAAGGCTGTTGCGCAGTTAAATAAACGCCATTTGTTGCATCCTCACATTGGTGTCAGTGCTCAATGGCCCTGGGGTGCGGATAGCCTCAGGCCAGCCAGCAACCGAACGGAGCTTGCTGCAGACAAGCGGCAACAAGTGGTGACCCCGACGTGATTGCTGGGCTGGCGGACCGCAGGCGGTCGGAGTGGGTTCGCGAACCATGGAAACCTTGATAAAGGTGATTTCGTTACTGGGCGGGGAATTTAAGATTTCTGTGAAATCGAAAGACGTAGCCCAGTGTGTGGACCGTCTCGTTAAAGGGGGGGGCGGTGGCAGGACCGGCTGATTGTTTACAGCCGAATACCTGGGAGCGGTGCTCGATGCAGCTCGCTGAGCGAGCTATGGCAGCGGGTTCTGCCAAAGAATTAAAAACATGGGGAGTTATCTTGTGGCTGCTACGGACTGCGCGGGAGGACTGGGCGACATGGGATGCGGCTCGGACGTGTTTACATGGGGTCTACCCTGACCAAGACAGAAGTGACAGTGGTGAAACTCCTCCAACATATACTCTCTGAGAGAGGAATTAAATATGACGAAGCTGCGTTAAAGCAGTTACTGTTTTGGGCAAAAGATAAAGGACATTTTACAACCTTTAATGATGTCTTTGAAGTGCCTTTATGGGAGAAGATTGGTGACTCTCTCTGGAATGCGGTGTCAAGTGGTGATAAGGAAGCCTTTAAATTGTCTGCTACATGGAGGCTGGTTAGTGAAGCGTTAAAAGGAATAAAAGCAGAGAGAGAAGTCACACATACAGCTTTTATGGCTTTAGGACCACAGGCGCCTACTACCCCCTCACTGTTTGCGGGACCAACACCTCCCATGGCCCCGGTGGCTGTACCGGTGGCAGCTCCTTTATCACCGTGGGTACGGACGGCTCCGAAAAAAGCTGAGGAGCGGGGAGTGAGAAAAATAGATACAGATCCATCAGAACCGGTAGTGCGCCCTAAAACACGAACTCGATTTGAACTAATTGATTCAGACGCTGAACAGGAGACTTGGCAGAAACCCCCTCCGAAACCCCCTCCCTCTCATTGATCTCTCTACGGATGAGGCTGAGCAGGAGGACAAGAAGGAGGGTAAACCTGCTTCATATCCACCTTTACCGGATTCGCCATTTACAGAGTCAGCAGTACCAGAGTCACAAGGACTTAAAGGACTGTTACCATCACGAAATGGACACGAACTTGACATGACAGAGCTTGGTAGACGACTGGAAGAATTAAAGACGGAATTGCAGCAGCATCGTACAGCCAACGCCTCGGGACACGTGACTATGTCTCCCCAAAACCCCCCCTCTGTGTTCGGGACAAATATTAGGGCCACCTCAACCTCCTTTGCAAATCCCTACTCCACCTTTAGATCAGGGCGGGGGGGGAGGTCTGCGTCCATCTGGTAATGTGGGAGGTGAGGGAGAGAATCAGCATCCGCCCGCGTATACGGGGGAAGGGGGGGAGGAGTAAAATGGAAAGGGGTCATTCGAGATGCGTTATTAGAAGGAGTTGTGATTCCACGGGCATATCCGGTGATTGTGGGTGCGGGTCCTGAGGGAGGAAATATTTGGCAACTGTTGGATTGGAGGGTTGTGGGAGAAGCATTGCCACTATAGTTGGCGAGGGACAACACAGGTGAGGACTGCAGAGGGGTTGCTGCGGGGATGGCAAATCGTAACCCCACCTTAACTGAGCTAATGGATGCTTGTGAGAAAGTAGGAACCACCACATTTCAGATGGAGCATTTAGCAAAAACTTTTGCGGCGGCAATTAAGGTAGTTCATCGTTGTTATACATGCGAACAGGAAGGTCACTTTAAGAAAAACTGCCTTAAGAAGTTGAAGCTGAGTGGGAGAGATAACTCTGTTTTGATGTGTCATTGCTGTGGGAAGCTAGGGCATTTTGTGAAGCTGTGCAGGTCTCAGTATAATGCTCAAGGTCAGCTGATAACAACCAGCTGCAGAATGCAGGGGGGGGAACCATATGCTGACACAAATGAATCTTCCCAACCAGTTCCAGGCCTATGCAGTTAACTCGCAGCCCAAACCGCAGGGAGCGCAGGACTGGTGTTTCCACACGGGGTTAACCTGTGCGGCTGCCAAGCATTGGACCTGTGGCAAACAGGGATAATGCTAATGCTGATTGTCAAAAGATCATTGAAGCTTTACCTGGAAAAACAGATTTGAATGCTATGATAAAGGCATGTGCAAAAGTGGGTACTGTGGAACATAAGGCTCAAGTTATGGCTGCGGCCGTACTTGGGGCTTGCGTTGTCACAATTGCAGCCTCTATTCCAATTGTTAGCAGGGGACACAACTTTAACAGCGCCACGACACACTACTTCAGAGGTGCAGCAACTGATTACAGAAATAGAAAGCAGGCTACATTCCAAATTTGTACATCGTTGTCACGGTTTAAAGCTGGGCCAGCTATTAACCAGGTGGCAGATGCTCTCTGTTAACCCTCTCCCCCCCCCCCCAAGGGAAAGGGAAAAGGGAGAGAGACTTATGGGTTGGAAAGTTAAAACAGTTTTAATAAACTATAATAATGAAAAAGAATATAATAACAATAATAATAGAAATAACCAAATATATACAAACATGTACAAAACCAAGATCAAGAGCTTGGAAATCCTCCTCAGGCAGAGTTGCTGCCCCCAGTACAGGCAGAGGGGAAAAGGCAGTACCTCCCCCCAGCACAGACAGAAGGGAAAATGCAGTAGCTCCACCCAGCACGGGCAGAGGGCAAAATGCAATAGCTCCCCCTGCCATCACACCTGCAGGCTTTTAACTGGAGATTTGGCAAAGCTGGTACCAATCAGTGGGAGACAGGAGGGCCCCTCCCTCCTGGGCCCCACCTCCAGGAGGCAGTGGGTTAGTGATAAATAGGAAAGTGAGAATGACGTGTGTGGGATGGAATACCTCGTTGGTCAATCTTGGGTCACCTGCCCTGTCTGCTCCCCCCTGCAGGTGCGACCCCCCTTTGGCTCTTCACTCATAAGCAGTGAGGAATTTAGCAGTGACCTTGGTTTCTCTAAGACTAATTGGCCTGGTTTGGGCCAAACCAGAACAATCGTATTGATTTGAATCAGGAAATACAAATTATCACTTTGTTTGATAGGCAAATTCCGCATGCAATAATTGGTCAATGGAATTCAGAATGATCAGATTCGTTACAGAGCTATTGGCACAGATTATTCATCAAAGGACGGATGCGATGTCGGGAGCTTGTGACCAGAGATCCCTGCATCACTAACCGTTCCTATTTTGCAGCTCAATATTTTGAGTGGTGTATGGCTAATAGCTTTGCTTTGCAAACAGCTATGGAGAATTTCTCGGGACAGGTTGTTTACCACTTGCCCTCCCATCCTGTTGTAAAATTGAGTGCGGAACTTCCAATTGCCACAGGAGTGTGGTGCGCAGACACTCCTGTGGATGGAACTACCATTTTTACGGATGGATCTGGGAACAGAGGCAAGGCGGGCCTTGTCTGGTATTCTGATGGCAAGTGGGAATCTATGGTAATACAACAAAAGGGTTCACCTCAGGTGGTAGAATTACGAGCTGTATTAAAAATATTTCAGAATTTTCCCATTCCCTTTAATTTGATTGCTGATTCAGCATATGTAGCTGGCATTATAAAGCAATTGGATAGACCTGTTATAGAGCATATATGTAATCAGTGTGTTTTTGAATTGCTGCGAGCTCTGTGGCAAGAAATTCAAATCCGAACTGCATTGTTTTATGTTTTACATGTAAGAAATCATACTAATTTGCCTGGGTTTATTGCAGAAGGCAATGCTCGAGTGGACTCTTTGGTTTTTCATCCTAAAACAACACTTTGTACCAGAGTGGAAGCAATAGCACAATTGCTTGTCAAAGTACATAAAAGGATTACAGACATTACCGGACTAGACTCAGATGCTATCTATTTACCTATCAGAAAGGAATATCTACAGGGGTTAACAAATCAGTCAACTCTTTTTCAAATAGCCTTACAGGACTTTACTGGACAATTGTTAACACATTTGCCAAGAGATATAAAGCTACAGTTTATTTGAAAACAGGATTGGGAAGAAAAACCTATCAGATCAGAGATACCTGTGACTGGACTAACTGTTTTTACCGATGCAGGAAAGCGATCACATTCAGCAGTTATTACCTGGCAAGAGGATGGACAATAGAAACATTGTAAATTCTCAGGAATTTACTGAGGACTCATTGCAGACACTTGAATTTTTTGCGATATATCAGGTTTTTGTAAAATGGAAGGATTTACCTGTAAATATTGTAACAGACTCTCTTTATGCAGCAGGCATTGTAAATCGAATTGAAAGAGCTTTTATACGACCAATAAGAAATATGCGACTTTACACCCTTTTGCTACAGTTGCATCAAGCAATAAACCTCAGAGAGATACCTTATTTTGTCACCCACATTCGTAGTCATCAATTTGATCAAGATTTGAGCATTGGAAATAATAAAGCAGACACACTTGTGTCCTATACGCAAATATCACCAAATTTATTTGAACAAATACACCTATCCCATCAATTCTTTCATCAATCAGCGAAAATGCTAGCGAAACAATTTCACCTCACCACGGCACAAGCACGTGAATTAGTTAGTGTTTGTCCTAGTTGTCAGAAAATTGGCATGGGAATTGGAATAGGGGTAAATCCTCGAGAGTTGAGTGCGTTGCAACTGTGGCAAATGGACGTTACTCACATTGCAGAATTTGGAAGGCTCAAATATGTTCATGTATCTGTTGATACGTTTTCACATGTAATATGGGCAACAGCACAAACTGGGGAAACAGGTCGTCATGTCAAACGACATTTACTTGCTTGCTTTACAAGTCTTGGGGTTCCACAACAACTTAAGACTGATAATGGACCAGCATACTGTTCATAAATTTTTCGTCAATTTTGTCAACTATGGGGTATTACACATGTCACCGGGATTCCTCATTCGCCTACAGGTCAGGCGATTGTGGAACGTGCTCATAGTACATTGAAACAGCTTCTGCAAAAACAAAAAGGGGGAGAGGTGACTGAACCTTCTGAGAGACTTGCAAAAGCTGTTTATGTACTTAACCATTTAACTTTAGCAGGAGATAAGGAGCGACCCCCAATTGTAATACATTGGGAGGCAGTTCGACAGGGAGCAAGCTATGTGAAAAACAAAGGCAAAGTGTGGTATAGGGAACCAGGTACTAACGAGTGGTTGGGACCAGGGGAACTATTACTAATGGGTCGAGGTTATGTTTCTGTCTCTACAGGCGCAGGAGTACGGTGGATTGTTTCTAAAAGGATGGTTAGCCACATTATTAGAGGGAATAGTTTATATAGTTGTGATTATAATTATCATAGGGATCTGCGTGGGTTGTGTTGAGGCAATCATTGAGAATAGTATATGGAAGTAGTGAGATAATAAATCTAACTTCTTCCAAAGGGGGAAATTGATACCGGATGGTTTAGCAACAGTTTAGCAAGAGTAGGCCTCAGAGTAGGCTCTAAAAGGCCTGATCTGTGTTACCTTTAAACAGAATCAGCTTTCATGTCAGTAGTTTTCCTTTCAGCTAGAATAACAGAGAATAACAGTATGTTCTGAAGTAAACTGCATGTTTTGTAGATAGAGTCTGCTTATGGGAATGTTTATAATAGGCATTATCCTACTTGTGTTACCCTGTTTGTTTGCATGTTTGCAGAAAACTGTGCAACGAATGGTCAATACAACCTTTGTGGCTCAACAACAGAGAGCAGGATTTATGGGTAACCAAGGCTGTGATTCTCTGACTGGGGTCTGCGAGACACAGGGAACCAGGTTTGAGTAAGAAACAAAAACACAGAATTAAGATTCTTGGGGAGGGGGAAGGATTCCCAGATGTAATTCCTGTCAACTACCAATCTCACACTTTACATCGCGCTCTTTATTCGTTAAATCATTTTGCCCGGGGAGACCAAGAGCGTGCCCCAATTGAGCAACATTGGGGTCCAGGGGTGCCAGAAGTGGGCCCCCCAGTCAAGGTTCGGTTCCCTGGGACAGCAGAGTGGAAAACAGGTTGGGAGCTGCTACATCACGGGAGGGGGTATGCCGCCATCAAACGGGATGATGTTATACAGTGGGTCCCTACACGCTGTTTGCGCCCTGATTTAAAACAAAATCCTAACCCGAAGTAATATGTACGCTGTCCGAGCTTTATGTTTTGCAGGAGTACCTGTGGGGGAAGCTGAAACAGCACCAGCCTCGACCTTCAGACGTGAGGAGTCATGACAGTACAGAGAGTCTGGTAAAGCGGCGGGGTGCCAAGAAAGATGAGGAACGGCGGCCGTTGCTGAGTGAAACAAAAGCTTTAAACAATGCGCTTATGATTAGCTTGCTTTTGCTTTGCATCTCAGGAGTTGCAGGGGAATCTTACTGGAGAACCTGGGCTCGGGATGTTGTATCCGCCAGCTACGCTTACGCTTTGATGCAAGGCTCCAGAATCAGCGATACACTTTACTTTGCATGACTTGAAGCATGGGGAGGGGGAAATGTAGGTAGATTAGGGTACGGCGACCGGAAAATCTCGGGCTGTAACGGAAGGTAGGCATGGCGAAAGGAGCAGGATGTGTCGTTATCGTGCGAGTTCGTACGGGACAAGACGACTATATAAGGCTGTTGCGCAGTTAAATAAACGCCATTTGTTGCATCCTCACATTGGTGTCAGTGCTCAATGGCCCTGGGGTGCGGATAGCCTCAGGCCAGCCAGCAACCGAACGGAGCTTGCTGCAGACAAGCGGCAACAGTGCTGGACTTGGCACCTGCAGGATCATGTTACAGCACAGGGGGATGGTGAAAGGACTGACCAATGGGAGGTTGCAGGGGGGCACGTGGACAGCGTGTGGCAGAAGCGGGGGTGACCAGTCGGGTTTTGCATGGACAGTGCCTGGCTGCATGTACAGAAGCAAATATGTTATAAAAGTGGGCTTTTTCTTCTAATAAACGGCTTATGCTTGATTCACATTGGATCGTGTGCTGAGTCCTTTTCTCTGCAATGCTACTTGGAAATCCCTTTACCCTTCCCATCTTGATTTAAATATCAAGGATATCGATCAGTAGAGCTAACCAATGATTATAGTAAGATTGGAATATTGATGTGATCGTGTGATGGGTGAAACCAATCAATGTAAAGGTTATGTAACAATGACTTGACTGAAAAAGTGTATAAAAACCCTTAAATTTTGATGCTAAGGTGGACATGTAGGTGGAGCTATCCCCCATGTCCCCAGCGCTGCAATAAAGAAGTGCCTGCTTCTTAATACTACATTGGTGTGAAGAGGTTTTATTCCCGATTTCGGTGACACTCGCGTCCTGTTCCCTTCTCCCACCACCTAGAAACCCTGTAGCTTCAGGGGAGAGAGAGAGCAGGGTGCAGCAGGGCAACCGTCCTGAATTCTTCCACCAAGTTCTCCTTGGTGGGGTGTGGTGTGTGTGTGAACTTGCTTCTCCTTTTCTTGTGTCACCCCTTCTTGGTCCCCCCTAAGCCTGAGGATTGTGTTAGCAAAATCAGAGGAGGGCATATTTTTACTAACTCTGGGGACTAATCTTAAGATTGAGAGGTCTAGGAAGATAGATGGGGTAAGTTAATAATAATCTAAACTAGAGCTACTAAGTAATAGGGGTTGTCAGGGAAGATTGGTTAACTGTTGTGTAGATGTGAATGGCTTTTGGGAGCAATGAAATAAGGAAACATTTGGTCTTTGCAGAGGAACTGAAGATGGGAAGATCGCCAAGAAATACGAAAGAAGTAGTAACTAGAGTAAAGGTAGAATTGGTAGGGGAAATAGAGACCACTGACCTAATTGGGAACAGAGTCTACTACACCCCCACCTTCTCTAGGGCATGCGCTGTGGGACGTGAGACTACAGTTCCTTTAAATTGAAGCGAGAAAGGAAGAAGCCAATCAGGAGGGAGAATAATTTAAATATTACCAATAAGAGAGAGTATATGGAAAACTATGTTAATTACTCTCTGTAAATGTGCAGCGATTCTGTGCTAGAGTTGAGCTAGTTCTGTGGAACACCACCTAGCTCCCAGCTTTGTACAAATCTGCAATAAAAGAAATACCTCAACCCTGTGTGTATTGGCTTGCATACCGGGTAGAAGATCCCACTTTTTGGGCAACAAGGGGAGGGGACCCGGTGTGTGTGTGTGGGGGGGTGCAGTTATACAACCCCCCAGGTCTGCATCTTTAACCCTCTGGTTTCGTGGGGTGCAGCCGTGCAACCCTTTTCCTAGCTCCTCCCCTTCAACCCACCAGTTTGGAGGGGTAGGGGGGGTGTGCAACTCTCCTCCCGGTTCCCCTCCTCCAACTCCCCAGTTTCTGAGGGGGGATGCAGCCGTGCAACCCTCAGGTACCCCCTCTAATCTTGCCGCTTGGGGGGCGCACACTAGGCCCGTCACCCCCCCCGCTTGATCGCCCGTTACGGTGCATCTGACCGTCTTCATCTCTCACCGCAGCACACCCGGACGGTGGCCGATACCGCGGCGAAGAGCAGCTTGCCTGTTGCCAAGCGCGGGGCGGTGGCTAAGGCGGGGCTGCGCCCCCGCACCGCCCTGGGGGACATCGGCAATCGCGTCGCTGAGCTGCAGCCGCGGGCCACCATCGAGAAGGCAGTGGCGGGGGGCTGCGGGCGGTAGCCGGGCGCTGGGCCCCCGCCCGCCTCCCCCAGAGAAGGTGGCGCTCAGGAAGGCACTGAGGGCTGCCGCGGAGGAGGCGCTGCTGCCAGCCCCGGAGCCCCAGCCAGAGCCTGCTCAGGTACCACCTGCAGCCTCCCTGGGCCTGGGTGCCTCCTCCCCAACCCTGATCTGCACTAACCCTGCACCGAGGCTGGGCTGAGTGAGGAGCACAGCCTTATTTGGTGCCTCTGAAAAAGGGGTCATGAGTCCCTGCCAGTGCTCCCACACTGCAGGGGTGCTGGTGCAGCTTGTACCATGGGAGCCTTTGCTTGGCCTGCACTGGCCTGCAGAGGTGCTGCCCGAGCTGATCCTGTGTTTACTTATAGTTGGAGTCTCCATCTCTAACCCCCATGGAGAGGTCTGGATGTGCCCTCTCAGAGGACATGCTGTGTCAGGCTTTTTCTGATGGCTTGCTTGATGTGAAAGACATAGATGTGGAAGATGGTACTGACTCTAATCTCTGCAGCGAATATGTGAAGGACATAGTGATGTCCAAGTGGAGACAAGTGGCGTTCCTCGGGGGTCAGTATTGGGACCGGTCCTGTTTAATATCTTTGTGGGTGACACGGACAGTGGGATTGAGTGTGCCCTCAGCAAGTTTGCCGACAACACCAAGCTGTGTGGTGCAGTTGACACGCTGGAGGGAAGGGATGCCATCCAGAGGGACCTGGACAGGCTTCAGAGCTGGGCCTGTGTGAACCGCATGAAGTTCAATAAGGCCAAGTGCAAGGTCCTGCATGTGGGTCAGGGCAATCCCAAGCACAAATACAGGCTGGGCGGAGAATGGATTGAGAGCAGCCCTGAGGAGAAGGACTTGGGGGTGATGGTTGACGAGAAGCTCAACATGAGCCGGAAATGTGCGCTTGCAGCCCAGAAGGCCAACCGTATCCTGGGCTGCATCAAAAGAAGCGTGGCCAGCAGGTCGAGGGAGGTGATTCTGTTACTGGAAAATAGTAACCAAGAAAACTCTCCAAACCAAATGATAGTTTAGAAAGCCGACATTGGTTTATTGCAGCGCTGGGTGCATGGGGATCTCTCCTCCTAGCATGCACACCTAAGAACAAAAGCTTGCTCCTTATATACATAATTCCAAGCAAAGCCCACACATTCCAAAACAAAAACTTATACATAATACGTTATGTAATGCATTACATAATGTCTTTACGCATGCGTACTAAATTGGGGAAGGGGTCTTGGGTGGTCTCTGGGGGTCGCTGGTGGTCCCAATCCCCCTTAAATCGTGCTTGTGCGCAAGCATGGTTGAGGCCTTCTTGTTTACAAGTACATGTGTTCCCAAGAAGAAGATATCATTTTGGACTTATCTCTCCTCTGACACAAGAGTTTATGAATCAAGTTAATTTAGACATCACAAAGTTGTTCTTTACAGTTTTGTTTTGTCTTTTGGCCTTATATAATTAGCAGAGACCTTTGTTTTTCTAGGACTAAGCGTAAACAGCATGAATCTTTGTTTACTAGAACCTTGTTATCAATCCCATAAACAAACTCTATCTACAAAACACGTAGTTTGCTTCAGAACCTATTGTTATTCTCTATTATTCTAGCTAAAAGGAAAATTATTGACAGGAAAGTTTGTTCTGTGTAAAGGTAACACAGAGCAGGCCTTTTAGAGCCTACTCTGAGGCCTACTCTTGCTAAACCGTTGCTGAACTGAACTGTCTGGTATCAATTCTGCCCCTTTACTCTGCTCTCGTGAGACCCCACCTGGAGTAGTGCGTCCAGCTCTGGGGCCCCCAACATAAGAAGGACATGGAGCTGTTGGAGCGAGTCCAGAGGAGGGCCATGAAGATGATCAGAGGGCTGGAGCACCTCTCCTATGCAGACAGGCTGAGAGAGTTGGGCTCGTTCAGCCTGGAGAAGAGAAGGCTCCAGGGAGACCTTATAGCAGCCTTCCAGTACCTGAAGGGGGCCTACAAGAAAGCTTATAGGCTGTATATCATGTACCTGTATTTCAGGTGGTGTGGGCTGACACCATTGAGCATACTTCCTTTTTTTTCCTCAAACCCTTGTTGCATATAGAAAACATACTGGGTCAACCATTCATCTCCATCTAAGAGGCTGGTCCTAGCAGGAATAAAGGTCCTGGGTATAGTTAAGTGTCTGCCAAACACTATTCCTGATGATGACAACCCTAGAGGTTGGCGAGTGGTATTTTCAATATCTTAATATCCCATACTACTATTCTTAAAACTTCAGGCCATTTTAAACCTGTCTGACTACCAGTTCAAGTAATTTTATTACTTCTTTCAATTTTGTTGGAACCTTTGGTATGAGCTAGACAGTGTATTACAGTGATTTCCCTTGGAAGCTTAATAGCTTCCAACAGCATTCAGATTTCAGTTCCATTAGAAATATTCTTTTCTGCCGAGGTAAGGAATTCACGTTCTTTCTATAGCATAGCCATTGCATGACATACTCTAAGAGCGTATTTAGAATCAGTATAAATAGTTACCTGCTGATTATTTCCCTATTAGACTGTTCTTGCTAATGTAGTTAATTCAGCCCCTTGGACACTCACTGAGGGTCGTAGAGGTTCTGCTTCAAGTATGTCTAAGTTTCTCACCGCTGCATAGTCCATGTGTCGTTTTCCATTCACGTAGTATGAAGATCCATCAGTGAAAAGGGTTAGATCAGAGTTTTCTAGAGGTTGATCTCACAGATCTTCCCATAGGTGGCTGGCGTGAAACACTACCTGAGCACAATCATGATGCGGCTCGCCATCGGAGGGAACAGGCAGTAAAGTTGCTGGATTCAAAACATTACATCTTTTAAAAATAATATTATCTGCGTTTATAATCATTAATTCATAACAATGCACTCTCTGTGCGGAAAATGCTTGTGTAGCATGTTTAAGAATCAGTTCTACTTCATGCAGGACATACACGGTTGTTGGGTGACTCAGAATTAATGGTCTGCTTCTATGATAGTCGCTGTCACTGCTATTGCTTCAACACAGGAACCATTCCCTGCTGCTACAGGACCCAGACAAGTTGAGCAACAAGCCACAGGGCAATGATGTGGATCTAGCTTTTGAGTAAGGACTCGGCTGGTTACTCCTTTGTTCTCATGCACAAATAGTTCAAAGGGCTTGGAGTAATACAGCAATCCCAGTGTCAGAGCAGAAGTTAAAGCTCCTTTTATAGCTTGGTAAGCCTTTTCTCTCTCTGGACCTCAACATATAGGCTCTATTTCCTCTGCCTTGGTAGCTTCTGTCTATGGCTTATTTAACTCCCCTGACCCCAGTATCCAGGGTCTGCAGTATCCTACTGTGCCTAAAAATCCTCGCAGTTTTTTTTTTTTGTTACCAGTGTTACGACCTGGTCGCAACTAGTTCATAAATACCTTGGAGTAAATTAAGGTGAAACGACACCGAATAACTGGTATGAAATCAAGAACAATTTATTAATACAGGGAAAATGGCATGGTCATAAGTGTCTTGGGTTTCTAAAGGCATTGAGAAAAGAGAGAAAAGGAAAAAGAGAAAGAGGATAGAGACTATGAGAGAGAGGAAAAGAGAGATCACCACCCTTGGATTCAGCGATGTAAGTTGTCTGTAGAGTCGGTAAGTTGCTTGCAGAGTTGCTCCTCCGGTAAATCGGTAAATCGCTTGCAGGATCGGTCCTCAGGTGGCGGGCAGGAGCGCGCACCAGCATCCCAAGCGAGAAGGTCTAAATACGTCATTTGCATGCGAGATAGGAGAGGTTGGTAATATCCCTCTTGTCTCCCCCCTCTGCTCGCTTCTCATGCTAATTGGGACACCTGCGCTTTGTAGTCTTAAATTGTTCTCAAAATGAGTCGGTGGTCCCCCAAGGGGTGTCTGGTGGCCGTGATCCCCCCTAGTTGTGGTGTCCGCTCTATGACCCCACTTCTGCACAAGCGTGGTTGATGCCTTGCAAAGTTGTTGCACATGTAGGCTGTCCCCAAGGAAAAGATACCATCCGGCCTCCACAGGACACTTATCTCTTCCTCCAGCCAGACTTGTAAATCACAACAATTAAGGCACAGAAGAGGTATTGTTCTGTTCCCAAGGCCCTTATCTCTTGCCAGACTTCCAGGCCTCTGTAGCACACATCCCCTCCTCCAGCCAGAGTTGTCAAACAGTAGTTTAAGGCATACAAACTCTGTCCGTCACAACCAGTCGAGGTATTTCTACAATAGCCTGGAACCGTTCTGGGTCTACTAATCTTTGTTCCTCTTTTAATATTGATGTGCAGAAAACAGACTTCACAACCGGCAAGGCTGTGAAGTAGCTATGTTTATTCAGCGCTGGGCAGCACGGGGGGTAGTCCCACCAAAATCGTGTGCACCATTCGCAGTAATTCATCTTGTATTTATGTGGCAAAGTGTTACATACATATTCATCATAATTCCAAGGATGCCTAAACATATTAATGACTTTCCCCGAGAAGGCGGTCTTTATTATAATAAGTTCCTCCTGGTGGTCGTGGGCCGGGGTCTCAGGGATGAAGGCCGTATGTCTTCCTCGCTGTGCACTTCTCACCTTTTCTTATTGCACGGGCGTGGTAACATCTTGGCTCAAACCGCAAGACCAGTTCTCACTGGGTTTTGTATAACCTTAATGTTCTGCAACTTGTTCTATTGAGATATGCTTAGGCAGTTAATTTACGCAGCAGGCTGATAAGATAAAGAATTAAAGAATTCCTCAACCCCTAGGACAGCTCACAGGCAAAGAATTTCTCAACCCCCAGTACAGCTCACACCCAGATCAAATAGCAAGTAAAAAAAGGAAAAGGAGTTATGTCCCTTATCATATGAATCTTAAGTATTTTACTTCCTGGTAACACAGCTGAAGCTTAGAAAGAGATGCACAGTGATCTTTTTTTTTCTCTGCTAAAACAGTACATAGACTGTGGGGTTCCCACGGGACAATGGTGGGAACGAGGTACTGAACGAGCTATGTCCAGGCATGTCCAGGGGGTGGTAATGGGGTGGTAATGAACTGACCAATCATAATACAGAACAAGGGCCTTGGCTATGAGACCAACAAGATATGTAGGGAAGTTGAAAAATAAGAAAGAACGCTGCACCTGCAAGATATAACTTTTTAGCATAAGCCAATCAGAACTAATATAGAGGCGTGTGAACAAAGCATACTAACCAATCATAATAGAATGACATGTACACAGAGTGTGTACAAAAATAGAATAGCATAAATGTACCCTCAATACAATAGTATAAATGTACCCTCAGATACGTAAATAAACGAGATCTGCTTAATGATCATATTGGTCTGCATGCAGTGTCTCCGTGCCCTCTCGCGAACACTGACAAGTGGCGCCCGAACAGGGACTCGTCGGCCCGGAGACTGCGGAGAAGCAGCGGACAACGGACCGAAAGGGGGATGAGAGGAAGCCAGCTGTAGGGTGCTGCCCCGGCACTGGATTTTCGCACCGGGAAACAGAAACGGATGCGGTTCGCACCGGCAGGAACGGATGCGGTAAGCCCGAGTTTTGCTAGCAAAGGAAAACCTGGGTAGGGCTTCCCAGGCAGCTGGGGGAGGAATGGGGTCTACCCTGACCAAGACAGAAGTGGCAGTGGTGAAACTCCTCTAACATATACTCTCTGAGAGAGGAATTAAATACGACGAAGCTGCGTTAAAGCAGTTACTGTCTTGGGCAAAAGATAAAGGACATTTTACAACCTTTAATGATGTCTTTGAAGTGCCTTTATGGGAGAAGATTGGTGACTCTCTCTGGGATGCAGTGTCAAGTGGTGATAAGGAAGCCTTTAAATTGTCTGCTACATGGAGGCTGGTTAGCGAAGCGTTAAAAGGAATAAAAGCAGAGAGAGAAGTCACACATACAGCTTTTATGGCTTTAGGACCGCAGATGTCTACTACCCCCTCACTGTTTGCAGGACCAACACCTCCCACGGCCCCGGTGGCTGTACCGGTGGCAGCTCCTTTATCGCCGTCGGTACGGATGGCTCCGAAAAAAGCTGAGGAGCGGGGAGTGAGAAAAATAGTTACAGATCCATTAGAACCGGTAGTGCGCCCTAAAACATGAACTCGATTTGGACTAATTGATTCAGACGCTGAACAGGACACTTGGCCAAAACCCCCTCCGAAACCCCCTCCTCTCATTGATCTCTCTACGGATGAGGCTGAGCAGGAGAACAAGAAGGAGGGTAAACCTGCTTCATATCCACCTTTACCGGATTCGCCGTTTCCTGAGTCTGTTGAACAAAGTTTACATTCCGGTGCTAAACGACCACCGTTAAAGTCACCATTTACGGAGTCAGCAGTACCAGAGTCACAAGGACTTAAAGGACTGTTACCATCACGAAATGGACACGAACTTGACATGACAGAGCTTGGTAGACGACTGGAAGAATTAAAGACGGAATTGCAGCAGCACCGTTCAGCCAACACCTCGAGACACGTGACTATGTCTCCCCCAAACCCCCCTCTGTGTTCGGGACAAGTATTAGGGCCACCTCAACCTCCTTTACAACTCCCTACTCCGCCTTTAGATCAGGGCGGGGGGGGAGGTCTGCGTCCATCTGGTAATGTGGGAGGTGAGGGAGAGGATCAGCGTCCACCCGCGTATGCAGGGGAAGGGGGGGAGGAGTAAAATGGAAAGGGATCATTCGAGATGTGTTATTAGAAGGAGTTATGATGCGGGTCCTGAGGGAAGAAATATTTGGCAACCGTTAGATTGGAAAATTGTAAAAGAAGCATTGTTACTACAGTTAGCGAGGGACAACACAGATGAGGACTGCAGGAGAGTTGTTGCAGGGATGGCGAATCGTGACCCCACCTTAACTGAGCTAATGGATGCTTGCGGGAAGGTAGGAACCACTACATTTCAGATGGAGCATTTAGCAAAAACTTTTGCGGCGGCAGTTAAGGTAGTTCATCGTTGTTATACATGCGGGCAAGAAGGTCACTTTAAGAAAAACTGCCTTAAGAAGTCGAAGCTGAGTGGGAGAGATAACTCTGTTTTGATGTGTCATTGCTGTGGGAAGCTAGGGCATTTTGTGAAGCTGTGCAGGTCTAAGTATAATGCTCAAGGTCAGCTGATAACAACCAGCTGCAGAGTACAGGGAAACTGGAGAAAAAACACGGGGAGAAACTGTATACTGACAGAAATGAATCTTCCCAACCAGTTCCAGGCCTAAGCAGTCAACTCGCAGCCCGAACCGCAGGGAGCGCAGGACTGGTGTTTCCACGCAGGGTTAACCTGCGCAGCTGCCAAGCTTTGGACCTGTGGCAAACAGCCGTTGTGGAACGAGTACAGATGTGGGACATAAGGCTCAAGTTATGGCTGCGGCCGTACTTGGGGCTTGCGTCGTCACAATTGCAGCCTCTATTCCAATTGTTAGCAGGGGACACAAATTTAACAGCACCATGACAGACTACTGCAGAGGTACAGCAACTGATTACAGAAATAGAAAGCAGGCTACATTCCAAATTTGTACATCGTATTGATTTGAATTAGGAAATACAAATTATCACTTTGTTTGATAGGCAAATTCCGTATGCAATAATTGGTCAATGGAATTCAGAATGATCAGATTCGTTACAGAGCTATTGGCACAGATTATCATCAAAGGACGGATGCGATGTTGGGAGCTTGTGGCCAGAGATCCTGCCTCACTAACTGTTCCTATTGCAGCTCAATATTTTGAGTGGTGTATGGCTAATAGCTTTGCTTTACAAACAGCTATGGAGAATTTCTCGGGACAGGTTGTTTACCACTTGCCCTCCCATCCTGTTATAAAATTGAGTGCGGAACTTCCAATTGCCACGAGAGTGTGGTGTTCAGACACTCCCGTGGATGGAATTACCATTTTTACAGATGGATCTGGGAAAACAGGCAAGGCGGGCCTTGTCTGGTATTCTGACGGCAAGTGGGAATCTATGGTAGTACAAAAAAAGGGTTCACCTCAGGTGGTAGAATTACGAGCTGTATTAGAAGTATTTCAGAATTTTCCCATTCCCTTTAATTTGGTTACTGATTCAGCATATGTAGCTGGCATTGTAAAGCAATTGGATAGATCTGTTATAGAGCATACATGTAATCAGTGTGTTTTTGAATTGCTGCGAGCTCTGTGGCAAGAAATTCAAATCTGAACTGCATTGTTTTATGTTCTACATGTAAGAAATCATACTAATTTGCCTGGGTTTATTGCAGAAGGCAATGCTCGACCAGACTAGACATTACCAGACTAGACATTACTGGACTAGACTCAGATTATATCTATTTACCTATCAAGAAGGAATATCTACAGTGGTTAACAAATCAGTCAACTATTTTTCAAATAGCCTTACAGGACTTTACTGGACAATTGTTAACACATTTGCCAAAAGATAAAAAGTTACAGTTTATTTACAAACAGGATTGGGAGGAATAACCTATCAGATCAGAGATACCTGTGACTGGACTAACTGTTTTTACTGATGCAGGGAAGTGATCACACTCAGCAGTTATTACCTGGCAAGAGGATGGACAATGGAAACATTGCAAATTCTCAGGACAAACTGAGGACTCATTGCAGACACTTGAATTTTTTGCGATATACCAGGTCTTTATAAAATGGAAGGACTTACCTGTAAATATTGTAACAGACTCTCTTTATGCAGCAGGCATTGTAAATTGAATTGAAAGAGCTTTTATACGACCAGTGAAGAATATGCGACTTTACACAATTTTGCTACAGTTGCATCAGGCAATAAACCTCAGAGAGATACCTTATTTTGTTACTGACATTTGTAGTCATCAATTTGATCAAGATTTGAGCATTGGAAATAATAAAGCAGACACGCTTGTATCCTATACGCAAATATCACCAAATTTATTTGAACAAGTGCGCCTATCCCATCAATTCTTTCATCAATCAGCGAAAATGCTAGCGAAACAATTTCAGCTCACCATAGCACAAGCACGTAAATTAGTTAGTGCTTGTCCTAGTTGTCAGAAAATTGGCATAGGAATTGGAATAGGGGTAAATCCTCGAGGATTGAGTGCGTTGCAACTGTGGCAAATGGACGTTACTCACATTGCAGAATTTGGAAGGCTCAAATATGTTCATGTATCTGTTGACACGTTTTCACATGTAATATGGGCAACAACACAAACTGGGGAAACAGGTCGTCATGTCAAACGACATTTACTTGCTTGCTTTGCAAGTCTTGGGGTTCCACAACAACTTAAGACTGATAATGGACCAGCATACTGTTCACAGATTTTTCATCAATTTTGTCAACTATGGGGTATTATACATGTCACTGGGATTCCTCATTCGCCTACGGGTCAGGCGATTGTGGAACGTGCTCATAGTACATTGAAACAGCTTCTGCAAAAAACAAAAAGGGGGAGAGGTGACTGAACCTTCTGAGAGACTTGCAAAAGCTGTTTATGTACTTAACCATTTAACTTTAGCAGGAGATAAGGAGCGACCCCCGATTGTAATACATTGGGAGGCAGTTTGAAAGGGAGCAAGCTATGTGCAAAACAAAGGCAAAGTGTGGTATAGGGAACCAGGTACTAACGAGTGGTTGGGACCAGGGGAACTATTACTAATGGGTCGAGGTTATGCTTCTGTCTCTACAGGCACAGGCGTACGATCGTTTCCGATCAAATGTATTAAACCATATGTGGAGGTGGAATCTAGATCCGGAGATCCGACAGAGAGTAGCAGAAGACAGCAGGGCAATTAGGGATGCAGCAGAAAATAGTTGGCTCAACAAAACATGGGTTATGTTAAGACAATCATTGAGAAAAGTATATGGAAGTAGTGAGATAATAAATCTAACTACTTCCAAAGGGGGAAATTGATACCAGATGGTTTAGCAACGATTTAGCAAGAGTAGGCCTCAGAGTAGGCTCTAAAAGGCCTGCTCTGTGTTACCTTTACACAGAATCAGCTTTCCTGTCAGTAATTTTCCTTTCAGCTAGAATAACAGAGAATAACAGTATGTTCTGAAGCAAACTGCATGTTTTGTAGATAGAGTTTACTTATGGGAATGTTTATAATAGGCATTATCCTACTTGTGTTACCCTGTTTGTTTGCATGTTTGCAGAGAACTGTGCAATGAATGGTCACTACCGCCTTTTTGGCACAACAACAGAGAGCAGGATTTATGGGTAATCAAGGCTGGGATTCTCTGACCGGGCTCTGCGAGACACAGGGAACCAGGTTCAATTAAGAAACAAAGACAAAAAGGACAGGACAGGACATAGCTCATTCAAAAACAAAAAGGGGGATTTGTGGGGTTCCCACGGGACAATGGTGGGAACGAGGTACTGAACGAGCTATGTCCAGGCATGTCCAGGGGGTGGTAATGGGGTGGTAATGAACTGACCAATCATAATACAGAACAAGGGCCTTAGCTATGAGACCAACAAGATATGTAGGGAAGTTGAAAAATAAGAAAGAATGCTGCACCTGCAAGATATAACTTTTTAGCATAAGCCAATCAGAACTAATATAGAGGCGTGTGAACAAAGCATACTAACCAATCATAATAGAAATGACATGTACACAGAGTGTGTACAAAAATAGAATAGTATAAATGTACCCTCAATAGAATAGTATAAATGTACCCTCAGATACGTAAATAAACGAGATCTGCTTAATGATCATATTGGTCTGCGTGCAGTGTCTCCGTGCCCTCTCGCGAACACTGACAATAGATGTACAGTGTCTTTTATACAGGCGTCCTCATCTTTACTTGTTATTAGCAAATCATCTACATATTGTACATGACGTGCGGAAAACAGACTCCACAACGGGCAGGGTTGTAAAGTAGGTATGTTTATTCAGCTCTGGGCAGCACGGGGGGTAGTCCCACCAAAGTCGTGCGCACCATTCGCGGTAGTTCATCTTGTATTTATGTAGCAAAGTGTTACATATTCATCATAATTTCAAGGACGCCTATACATATTCATGACTTTCCCCGAGAAGGCAGTCTTTATTATAATGAGTTCTGGGAGATCTTTTCCATAGTCTCCACCTTTAACTCCTCCTGGTTGCGCACACGCAGTTCCTCCTGGTGGTCGTGGGCCGGGGTCTCAGGGATGAAGGCCATATGTCTTTCTCGCTGTGCACTTTTCACCTTTCCTTCTTGCGTAGGCGTGGTAGCATCTTGGCTCTCAGTCAAACCGCAAGACCAGTTCTAGCTGGGTTTTGCACAACCTTAGTGGTCTGCAACTTGTTCTATTGAGCTATGCTTAGAATGACAGAATCACAGAATCACAGAATGTTAGGGATTGGAAGGGACCTCGAAAGATCATCTAGTCCAATCCCCCTGCCGGGGCAGGATTGCCTAGATCATATCACACAGGAGCGCGTCCAGGCGGGTTTTGAATGTCTCCAGAGAAGGAGACTCCACAACCTCTCTGGGCAGCCTGTTCCAGTGTTCGGTCACCCTCACCATAAAGAAGTTTTTCCTCATATTTATGTGGAACCTCCTGTGTTCCAGCTTGCACCCATTACCCCTTGTCCTGTCAAGGGATGTCACTGAGAAGAGCCTGGCTCCATCCTCATGACACTTGCCCTTTACATATTTATAAACATTAATGAGGTCACCCCTCAGTCTCCTCTTCTCCAAGCTAAAGAGACCCAGCTCCCTCAGCCTCTCCTCATAAGGGAGATGTTCCACCCCCTTAATCATCTTCGTGGCTCTGCGCTGGACTCTCTCTAGCAGTTCCCTGTCCTTCTTGAACTGAGGGGCCCAGAACTGGACACAATATTCCAGATGCGGCCTCACCAGGTGTCCTGGTTTGGCCCAAACCAGGCCAATTAGTCTTAAAGAAACCAAGGTCACTGCTAAATTCCTCACTGCTTATGAGTGAAGAGCTGAAGGGGGGTCACACCTGCAGGGAGGAGCAGACAGGGCAGGTGACCCAAGATTGACCAACAAGGTATTCCATCCCATACATGTCATTCTCACTTTCCTATTTATCACTAACCCACTGCCTCCTGGAGGTGGGGCCCAGGAGGGAGGGGCCCTCCTGTCTCCCACTGATTGGTACCAGCTTTGCCAGTTTCCAGTTAAAAGCCTGCAGGTGTGATGGCAGGAGGAGCTATTGCATTTTCCCCTCTGCCTGTGCTGGGTGGAGCTACTGCATTTTCCTCTCTGCCCATGCTGGGGGAGCAACTCTGCCCGAGGAGGATTTCCAAGCTCTCGATCTTGGTTTTGTATATATTTGATTATTTCTATTATTGTTATTATACTGTTTTTCATTACTATAGTTTATTAAAACTGTTTTAACTTTCCAACCCGGAAGTCTCTCTCCCTTTTCCCTTTCCCCGTGGGTGGGGGGGGGGGGAGGGTTAACAGAGAGCATCTGCCACAGGTTTAATAGCCAGCCCAGCTTTAAACTGTGACAGATTTATTGGTGCCCAATGTGGGGCTCGAGAGAAGCTCCAACAGGTTGCTCTGATAAGTTGAATCCTGGCTCTGGTGGGAGGAGACCTGGAGAGCTCAGCTGAGAGAATATCAGATTTCTTCCTTTGAGATTTACAAGGGGTTGGAAAGTTAAAACAGATAGTGAAGATGGTGATGTCATTTTTGAATGCTGTGTTATCTCATCTTTTTATGGAGTTTCTTTCACAGTTGAGTATTGCAATGATGCCTTACCTGCCGTGGGCACTGTGTTATTGCTTGCTTCTTATGAATGTTTACATGCAGTTTAGCAGTGGGCGCTGGTCAAAATGTATCGTTTTGGTATGGGGTTTGATACTGATTTATGCTGTGATAAACTGGGCAGTTAATATTCCGATCTCTTATGTCTATGACACAATGATGGGTAGCTTTAATTGCGAATCCGTAGCAGCGACTTCATCTGCACGCTCCAGGCGTCCTTTAGCTGATTCTGTTAGTGATTACACTTCCAGTTTTACTTCGGGAAATAGCACCTTCTCCTTTTCTGCCAAGCTGATACCACCAGATTTTGCGAAATTAGGATGGTGCTGTCTAGGTGGCATGTTTTTGTTTTCGTTTGTCCTGAATGTGTTTCTGATGTGGGATAAGATTAAATATCGGTGCAGGGACAGTTGTAGGTGTTATGCAGCCACCTCAGATCCTACAGTGTGTACTGCCGCTACAGCCACTAAACCCACTGAAACCTTGGCAGCCTGTACCACAGCTGCTACATCCTCCAAGATGGCCACTGCAGCTACTCAGACTCTCAGCACTCCCACGACAGCCACTGCATCTACTCAGACCCCAGCATCTATCGAATCTGTACCAATTGCTCCTGTAACCAGGAAGAAATACCAAAAGAAACCAGCTCGTGAAGAGGAGGATGATGACTCAGAGCCTTCTAAGGCAGAGCCATCATATGACCCAGGTGAGGGCCCTTCTCAGGCAGAGTTAGGGCCCGACACAGATGGGGGTTCCCTTGATCGTCCTTTTAAAGCAGACCCATCACAGAAGAAAGGTCCTTCTAAAGCAGAACTATCACAAGAGGAGGACTCGGACGTAGAGATAACCTACCACTCCTTATCCCTGAAGGACCTGAGAAATATAAGGAAAGACTTCAGCCATTATGATGGTGAGCCAATTATTACCTGGTTGCTCTGATGCTGGGATAATGGGGCAGACAGCATGCAATTAGATGGTAGAGAAGCCAGACAGTTGGGATCCCTGTCCAGAGATGGTGGTATTGATAAGGCGCTCGCAAGAAAGTCAAACGCTATCAGTCTCTGGAGGCGACTCTTGTCAGCTGTAAAGAGCAGGTATCCCTATAAAGATGATGTTATGAGCCACCTAAGCAAATGGACCACTATAGGAAAAGGTATTAACTACCTTAGAGAACTAGCTGTGCAAGAGATCATTTATAGACACCCACGGGACATTGTAGATCCTGTAGATCCTGATGAAGTGGAATGCAACCGATCCATGTTCCGGAAGGTTGTGAAGAATGCTCCACCGACATATACCCATACATTGTCAATATTAGTATGGGGAGAAGATGCTATGGCACGATCTAGTGTGGGCGAAATGGCTAACTGTATGCGACAGTATGAAGATAGTATTTCTTCCCCACTGCAGGCACGCATCTTGGCTGTGGAAAAACTGACTAAGGAGAACAAGGACTCATTTAAACAACTGTCAGACAAACTGTCCAGGATCGAGAATAAACTTGACTCTCTACCTACACAGGCGCGTGTTGCAGCTGTTAAGAGAACACATCACGAGGTATCCTGTGGTTTACCCTGCGTGGTTATGGGGAGGACATGAGTAGATGGCATGGACAACCTACCAGTACCCTACAGGCACGAGTACGTGAGTTGCAAGCTAACAGAAATACCAGAGAGAATTTTTCTAGGAGGATGGCTGCTCCAGTTACCAGTGAGCAGGACCCCAGCCAGGGTAGATGGGCCTCAAATCACTTTTTCCCAAGTGTGAATAGGAGAAATGAAGGTCCAGTCCCTGTGAGCAGCACGAATCCATTTCTTAATTGAGGTGACAAGTGCTGAAGGAGCCCCACCATATAATGAATTACCAGAGGATGAGAAGCAGTATGCCCTGGTCACCGATGGATCCTGCCGTCTTGTAGGAAAGCATCGGAAGTGGAAAGCTGCTGTATGGAGTCCCATACGATGAGTCGCAGAAGCCACAGAAGGACAAGGTGAACTATTTTTAGTTCGGTGGGCTCATGACACTTCAGGTCATCAAGGGAGAGATGCAACATACAGATGGGCTCGTGACCGAGGGGTGGACTTAACTATGGACTCTATTGCACAGGTTATCCATGATTGTGAAACATGCGCCGCAATTAAGCAAGCCAAATGGTTAAAACCTTTGTGGTATGGGGGGCGGTGGTTGAAATATAAATATGGGGAGGCCTGGCAAATTGACTATATCACACTCCCTCAAACCTGCCAGGGTAAACGCTATGTGCTTATCATGGTGGAGGCAACCACCGGATGGCTGGAAACATACTCTGTGCCCCATGCCACTGCCCGGAACACTATTCTGGGCCTTGAAAAGCAAATCTTGTGGCGACACAGCACGCCAGAGAGAATTGAGTCAGACAATGGGACTCATTTCAAAAACAGTCTCATAGACAACTGGGCCAAAGAGCATGGCATTGAATGGGTATATCACATCCCCTATCATGCACCAGCCTCTGGGAAAATTGAACGGTATAATGGGCTGTTAAAAACTACCCTGAAAGCAATGGGGGGTGGAACCTTTAAAAACTGGAATAAACATCTGGCACAAGCTACCTGGTTAGTTAACACCAGGGGATCTATCAATCGAGCTGGCCCTGCTCAGTCAGACCTTCTACGTACAGTAGAAGGAGATAAAGTCCCGGTGGTGCATGAAAGGAATCTATTGGGAAAAACTGTCTGGATTCTTCCTGCTACGGGCAAAGGTAAACCCATTTGTGGGATTGCTTTTGCTCAGGGACCTGGATGTACTTGGTGGGTGATGTTGCAAGATGGTGAAGTCCGATGTGTCCCTGAAGGTGATCTGATTCTGGGTGAGACTACTTAATTCTGAACTGTATGTTGTTGCTGCATAAGTGTCTTTCAGGTTAAGACAGTGGTGATGAGACCGGAGCTAGCTTCATCAAGTGGCGTCCAGTAACCTCCTCGAGTCTGACATCTTTAACCTGCAACCCGTGGGCACGAACCATGACAAAAGAGAGACTGCTGAGAGACTGCTAGCCAGATGGAAACCCACAATCCTCAACCAAATGAACTTAATGAACTTTTTGTATAGAGATGAATCATAAACTAGTGATATGTGTATATATATTTGAAAATGAAAAGGTAGTGGTGATCTGAGTATGATGTGAATGGTATGGAATAAGGGGTGGAATGTCCTGGTTTGGCCCAAACCAGGCCAATTAGTCTTAGAGAAACCAAGGTCACTGCTAAATTCCTCACTGCTTATGAGTGAAGAGCGGAAGGGGGGTTGCACCTGCAGGGAGGAGCAGACAGGGCAGGTGACCCAAGATTGACCAACAAGGTATTCCATCCCATACATGTCATTCTCACTTTCCTATTTATCACTAACCCACTGCCTCCTGGAGGTGGGGCCCAGGAGGGAGGGGCTCTCCTGTCTCCCACTGATTGGTACCAGCTTTGCCAAATCTCCAGTTAAAAGCCTGCAGGTGTGATGGCAGAGGAGCTACTGTATTTTGCCCTCTGCCTGTGCTGGGTGGAGCTACTGCCTTTTCCCCTCTGCCTGTGCTGGGGGAGCAACTCTGCCCGAGGAGGATTTCCAAGCTCTCGATCTTGGTTTTGTATATATTTGTATATATTTGATTATTTCTATTATTGTTATTATACTGTTTTTCATTACTATAGTTTATTAAAACTGTTTTAACTTTCCAACCCGGAAGTCTCTCTCCCTTTTCCCTTTCCCCGTGGGGGGGGGGGGGGGGGGGGGGGGAGGGTTAACAGAGAGCATCTGCCACAGGTTTAATAGCCAGCCTAGCTTTAAACCGTGACACCAGGGCAGAGTAGAGGGGGAGGAGAACCTCTCTTGACCTACTAACCACACCCCTTCTAATACAGCCCAGGATGCCATTGGCCTTCTTGGCCACAAGGGCACACTACTGGCTCATGGTCATCCTGTTGTCCACTAGGACCCCCAGGTCCCTTTCCCCTACGCTGGTCCTCAACAGGTCTGTCCCCAACTTGTACTGGTACATGGGGTTGTTCTTGCCCAGATGCAGGACTCTACACTTGCCCTTATTATATTTCATTAAATTTCTCCCCACCCAACTCTCCAGCCTGTCTAGGTCCCTCTGAATGGCTGCACAGCCTTCCGGTGTGTCAGCCACTCCTCCCAGTTTGGTGTCATCAGCGAACTTGCTGACAGTGCACTCTATTCCCTCATCCAAGTCATTAATGAATATATTGAATAGTACTGGTCCCAGTACCGACCCTTGAGGGACTCCGCTAGACACAAGCCTCCAACTGGACTCAGTCCCATTGACCACCACTCTCTGGCTTCTTTCCTTCAGACCTTTCTTTCCACCTCACTACCCGATCATCCAGACCACACTTCCTCAGTTTAGCTGCGAGGATGCGGTGGGAGACCATGTCAAACACTTTACTGAAATCGAGATAGACCACATCCACAGCTTTACCATCATCTATCCACTGGGTTACGTCCTCATAAAAGGCTATCAAGTTGGTTAAGCATGACTTCCCCTTGGTGAAGCCATGCTGAGTGCCCCTAATGATCCCCCTATCCTTGATGTGCCTAGAGACAGCACCAAGGACAAGTTGTTCCATTACCTTTCCGGGGATGGAGGTGAGGCTGACCGGTCTATAGTTACCTGGGTCCTCCTTCTTGCCCTTTTTGAAGACTGGAGGGACATTCGCTTTCCTCCAGTCCTCGGGCACCTCTCCCATTGCCCACGACTTAGCAAAGATGATGGAGAGTGGCCTAGCAATGACTTCTGCCAGCTCCCTCAGCACCCGCGGGTGCATCCCATCAGGGCCCATGGATTTATGGACGTCCAGATTGTTTAATTGGTCCCTGACCCAGCCCTCATCTACCAAGACAGATTCCTCCTCTATCCTGACTTCTTCTGGGGCCTCAGGGGTCCGGGGCTCCTCAGGACAGCCTCCAGCAGTATAGACAGAGGCAGCAGTATAGACTTAGGCAGTTAATTTACGCAGCAGGCTGATAAGATAAAGAATTAAATAATTTCTCAACCCCTAGGAGAGCTCACAGGCAAAGAATTTCTCAACCCCTAGGATAGCTCACACCCAGATCAAATAGCAAGTAAAAAAAGAAAAAGGAGTTATATTCCTTATCATACAAGAGCTGACTTGCCTGGTAGTTTTATGTCTCTCAAATAATTTCCCAGTATTTGTGAAAAAATTGTAGGAGACCCTGCAAACTCTTGTGGGAGGCACATCCAGGTTAATTGTTGTCCTTTCCATGTAAAGGCAAACAAAAGTTGGCTGCTCTTGTCTAACGGGATACTAAAAAAGGCAGCAGTTAGATCAGTCACAGTAAAATACTTTGCCCAATGTGGTATTTGTAAAAGTATGGTAGAGGGATCGGGCATTACTGGATGAGGAGTCACTATATGCTTATTAACTACCCATAGATTTTGTACAAAACAGTATTCCGGGTCCCCATCTTCATCTAATCTAGTCTTTTTTTTTTTTTTACAAGGAGTATAGGAGTATTATACGGTGACATACACACTTGCAAAATTCCTTGGGCTAAATACCAGTCTATTTGCTTTTGAATGCTCTTCTCAGCTTCTTGGGGAATAGGATACTGTTTTACAGCCGGAGCGGGGTTTCCTCCCTTTGTTTTTATGTTTATGGCTTGAGCTGAGACTAGTAATCTTACACCCATGCTGGTTCTACTTCACAGCTTTGTTGGTACAGATTTTAATATTTCTAGTATTTTTAGCTCATTATTTGGGCTTTCAGGGACCACAGTCATTCCCATGATTATTAAGTCTATTCCTTCAGGTGACAAGTGTAATTCTACGTTCAGAGCCTGCAAGAGATCTCTTCCTAACGGGCACTCTGGGGAGTCCTCTGCTAATACAAATTGCCCCCATATACTCTTGTTACTAATAGGGGTTTGCTCAAATTCTGTTCTCTTTGTCCTGACTCCATGTATTAAAATTCTGTCTGTGGTCCTAGACCCTCTCGGGGTAAAATTCAAAAGGGATAATGTGGCTCCCGTATCTACCAAGAATTTAACTTCACAGCCTTCAATTTTACCTATAATATGTCCCCGCTGGTCCAATTGGGTTACCCACATATTAAAAATCTCTACTCTTTTTGGCCGCCCCCCTCCCCCTCTCCAAGATCCGCAGGGAACTTTTCCTCCAGTCATTGTGATTGTGAGTCTTCCTGGGACAATTCTCCCCAGTGATAATTTCCTTCTTTTGTCCTTTCCTGTGGCCAGAGTGGGCATTCCCACACTGGAATATATAACACTTTCTTCCAGCATTCCTTCTCATTCCCCTTTCCCTTTTTCCTGGTCATAGTTCAGATCTCATATTCAGTCTTCTTCCTTCCCAGCCCCTATCTCTCACTTGTAAATTCCTTGCTAAAGCCATGGCCAGTAAATTTGCCTCCTGCTCTCTCACCTTCCCCCCCTCTTCAATCAGCTCAGCCTTTTGCCTTCTCTCGTGCCCATCATATATAAACACAGCAACATTCAAAATCTTTTGCAAATTCTCTCCCTGCCACCCAGGCATGTGTTCCTTAAAATATTTCCATATATTGGGGGCTGCCTAATTCACATAAAAACGCTAATCACGGATGCGTCCTTGAAATCCTGTGGCGTCATTCCTCTGCACTCCAGCAGAGCCTGTTGGAGCCGTCCCCAAAAATCACCAGGATGCTCATCAGGTCTCTGCCTGCATTTTTGTACTTTAGTTCAATTTATTTTTTTATCTCCTTGTAAACTTTAATCACATTTATCAGATTTCTAACCACTGTTTGGCAACTATCTCTATCTGTTTGATTATTATAATCCCAATTAGGATCAACCTGAGGCCAGGCAGTCCAATTTCCCCTGCCTGTAGGGTTAATTTCACATTCTTTTCAATTATCTTTCTGTCTGGACCAAAAAACTCTTTCAATAACAACACTGGAGGTGGGGGAGGAACATTTCACCCCCCCCACACACACACACCCCGCTGCCACTGGCTGCACTGAAAGAGGATTAAGGATCACATTGGAAACCACAGGGTAAAGCCTAGCAGAAGCAAGAAGCGATACAGACGGAGGACTATAGGGTGGTGCAGAGATCAGCTCTGTAGGCACCTTGGTTAAATTACTCACAGTTGCTGCAGCTAAAGTAAGTTCTTGAGGTTTTCGTATTTGTTTTCGACCATCCTCTTTATGGTGGTCGTATGCCCAGTTATCTCATATATACTAATATTTCATTTGTCTTGGGAATCTATTCTTTAGATGATGCTGCAAAAAGGTAAGTTTTTGCTGATTGAAAGTTCCTTGCAGTGGCCAACGTTCTGCCAGGTTTCCATCTCTGGTTATGAATGGCTAGCCTTCTTGGTATAAAGTAACTGCGCACCTTTTTGATAATTTAGCTGTACCATAAATCTTTTCCCAATTTTGCAATACCTCAGCCAAGGGCATCCCCTTTTCTATGCTGAGTTTATTTCCCATTGTCAGAAAAAAAGGCAACTGTCAGGGAGACCCTTTC
Organism: Nyctibius grandis; assembly: GCF_013368605.1. Classification (NCBI taxonomy): domain Eukaryota; kingdom Metazoa; phylum Chordata; class Aves; order Nyctibiiformes; family Nyctibiidae; genus Nyctibius; species Nyctibius grandis. The sequence continues at coordinate 1,070,260 of NW_027167472.1, forward strand.
GTTGAGGCACAAGGTTCAGAAAGGACCCCCTTGCTTTCTAAACTCCTTCTCAGAGAGGAGTCTAGGTGTGGCTGGATCCAGTCCTAGTCAGACTTGGTCAACGGTTTATGTCTAAAGGAATATGTTCTAAGAGGGACTCGAACCCCTTTCTTTTTTCCCAAGAAGGACTCAAACCCCCTTCTACACGCGCCTTACGCTAATCAGGCTGCGCACTTGTGAATAAGCTGCAGCAAGGGAGGGACTTGAATCCACCCTGATACTAAGGAGGACTCAAACCCCCTACAGTATTTTTTCCGAATCTGCTTAGGGAATTTTAACACTCACCCTTCCTTCGATGCCTCCTGCTCCACAGGTCCCAGGTGAACTCACACAATGCCAGCAGTTGGATGTTTGGAGACGAGAAGATCCGAAGGTGGTGGCCTAGGGTCCCATCTGGGGTGCCAAACTGTTAAAGAAATTTCTTCACCCTAGGTTTCCTGAAGCAGAGTATCAGATGCCAATTTCCAGGAAAATAAATAGTTTAATTGAATAGTGCAGCCGTAGGGACAGCTCAGTCTAGGTGCCTCCAGGGAGGGATGCAGAACAAAGAAATCCCTGGGCATTTATACCCTTACAACCTATGTGCCCGCTCTTCGCACTCTGTTTATGTGCTCTGCACGTGCCTCTTGGTCCAATGGTAGTTAACGGTCTGGGGTCCTTTTGTTTCTTATTGGATTCTTGGTCTTCCAAGCGAGCCGTGAAAAATCTTATCTGCAAGAGTTACAGCTTCTTCTGACAGCTGTAGCCTCCTTATCTTCCAGTTTGCACTGGTCTCAGGGCCTTCCTTCACGTATTCAAGCAACAGTTCAAGATAGGTTCAAGAGTTCGCAATGGTTGGAGCCCAGGGCTTCAGCAACTTTAGCTACCAATGCTAAGCAAGACTATTCAGACAACAGAATACAGTTAAAAGATGCAGTTAAAAAAATTCAATTAACTAAAATTATTCTACAGCAGTTGACCAACAAAGGGCATTTGATGTTGAATTGCATGCATCATATAACCCCCTCAACTATGAACAGTGACTTGATATATCAAAACTGCTTGCTTCTCTCCCTGAATTGATCTCAAAGCCTTCTAATACCCCTGCAGATGCTAATAGAGGTAACAGATGTACAGTTATTCTGCATCTGCCATTATGATCATCCTGCCATAGAACAAACCTTACGTTGGCTACCTTGAAAAGCTGCCTTCTGAGCCAAGTCGTTCAGATAAACAAATCTCTACTGCTGCTTACTACATGACAATGCTATTTCCAAGAACATGTTGCAGCTGGTTGGTGTCACAGCTATGTTAATTGCCAGCAAATATGAAGAGATGTATCCCCCAGAAATTGGAGACTTTGCCTTTGTAACTGATCACACTTACACAAAGTCCCAGATTTGCCAGATGGAGATGAAGATCCTGCGAGCACTGGACTTTGATCTGGGTTGCCTTCTCCCTCTACACTCACTAAGGAGGGCTTCAAAGATTGCAGAGGTAATGCTGAAAATGGGTGTTACTGTAAGCAGTATCTGGAAGATGCAACACTTGACTGTGGCAGCTTGTTAATATGATTCAGAACTTTTAAGTATTTGTCACGGTTTAAAGCTGGGCCGGCTATTAAACCTGTGGCAGACGCTCTCTGTTAACCCTCTCCCACCCCCAGAAGGGAAAAGGAAAGAGAAAAGGGAGAGAGACTTATGGGTTGGAAAGTTAAAACAGTTTTAATAAGCTATAACAATGAAAAAGAGTATAATAATGGAAATAATTAAATATATACAAATATGCACAAAACCAAGATCGGGCTCCCACGATGACAGTCACGTCACCACCGGCACTGCAGGGCAGGCTCCGGGAAGGCCCAGGCTGGGCTCAGTGATGGACGGGAACTGGATTCAGGAATGCACGGATTGGGATCGGGGGCAGGAGAAAAACAGACAGAGTCCTCTTCGGACACTGGCCATAGAAGAAGAGAGAGAGACACCCCGTGATCCCCTCACTTTATACTGAGAATGACATGTATGGGATGGAATACCTTCATTGGTCAATTTTGGGTTACCTGTCCTATCTGCTTCTCCCTGGAGGTGCGACCCTTCTGTGGCCTTCACTCGTAATTAGTGAGGAATTTAGCAGTGACCTTGGTTTCTCTAAGAATAAGTCTTAGCAAGAGCCTTTCTGCATACCATTCGTACCAGTGCCTCAGTGATAACTATAAACTTTGAGTGTTATCAGTCCTGGAAGCAGACACTGTCTGCAAAACATGCAGTTAGTTTCAGAAAGTGCAGTTACTTGGAAGAAACTTAGCTGAAAGTAAAAATCACTGAAAGGAATATTGGTTCTGTTTTAGGCCAAACCAGGACAGTATTGCAACCGTTTAGCAACTGAGCAGTCTCCCACATAGAAACAAATCTTGTTTATCTGGTTTTGGTCACATGAGCTTAACCCAGGCAAAACCAGAGTTAAAATGCCTGCCTACTACTGCAGGTGACTGCTAGACTGCCACTGAAAGGAGTAATCCTACACTCTGAGCAGCCTAATACAGCTCAGAACTGCTCTGTGATTAAGCCACTTGAATTTCAAGCCTATAGCTCTGAAAATGTTTGCTAAGGAAGTATTTCTTCCTGCTTGACTAAACAAAGGCTTGACAGGATGCTCTTGCCTTGGAGATAGATAGCCAATACTCAACTCTGACTTACTACAGGTGGACTTGGAACAGCACACTCTGGCCAAGTACCTGATGGAGTTGTCCATTGTGGACTATGAAGTGGTTCACTTCCCTCCATTCAAGACTGCAGCTGCTGCTTCCTGTTTGGCTCTGAAAGTCCTCGATGGAGGAGAGTGGGTAAGTCATGATTGTCAGACCACCTCCTAGTTTGGGACCTGGTGTGCCTGTGCACCAGCTTAAAAGGCTGCTCTGGCCCAAGTACATGCCTTCTCTTCCCTCATGGTATCTCAGCATGTTCTTGTCTCCCCTTGGCCCATTACAAGGGGACAGAATTAGGGCAGTAACTGTTAATCCTCTCTTGTTAGAAAGGAGACTGCAACTGCCTGAGCCCAATAGAAGACAAAGAATCCAATGAACTTAGATTGTTCTAGTAGGCTTGTCTAATAACTTCCCTTCCTTTCAGACACCAGTTCTGCAATGCTACGTCTTACACTGAGAGTGACCTTCTAGTTATGCAGCACATGGCAAAGAACATAATTCTTGTGAATCGGGGCCTTACCAAGTACATAGTAAGAATTTCATGGTGCAGGTGGGGAGTATATGTGCTCAAGTGTCAATGTGTGGCTTTCTGAAGTTAGCTTAGCTGTGACTTGAATCACTGGTATCAGATTTGTATCAGACCTGCTCACTTCAGCTGACGATCTCTATCTTGCCAAAGTGGCATGAGCCAGCCATGATCTGGTCTCAGGTGCTAGAACTGTCTTAGCCTGCCCACTAAGCCTCAGATGAGCTGGAGTAGTGTAAGTTTATGAACAGGGTGAAATTAATTGAGCTTATCTCTTTGCAGACAATCAAGAGCAAATATGCCAGCAGCAAAAATGCCAAGCACCCTTGCATAGCTGAACTCTGCTGTCATACGGAATCTAGCAAAACCTCTGGCCAAACTGTTATAACTTCTACATGAACTCAAGCAGAATGTTGGCACTATGTGCCACTGTGTACATAATGTATCTTATTTGTGTGTTTCAGGCTTTTAATAAAGCACTTCTTTGCCTTTTACTCCAGTGCTGTCTTATTTGTGTTCTTTGTGATAGTACAGTTGACTTTTCCCCTACAGCTGAAGCATCTCCATAGAGTCTGTGAATAGTGTTGAGAGGTGTTATGTGAACTCTGGGGTTAGCTCTTCAGTTGCTGAGCCTCCAGGTTAGGTGTACAGGCAGGAGTGTTGGCATAAGCTCCACTAAATGTGGTGGCAGTCTAGCTGCTGCTGCCAGATTAGTCAAATACTAAGTTCCACAGAGTGCAGCTCTATTAACTTAATATTTATTTATTGTAGTATATTTTTGTTAATAACTTATCTAATAACTATCAGTTCTACCTCTAGTAAAATACTGGTCAGAGAGCTGTATTTGCCTTCACTTAGAAGTGATAATTGTTCTTTGCCTACCCTTCTCCCCATTTTTTGCCCTTGTTACAAATATTTAACTTTACTCTAGCTTCCCTTCTGTTCTTTATCTGAAAAATACCTGAGAGAAAGGGCTGCCTTGTTCCTTTCTTGTGCCTACTACAAGTCAAGGGTTTTTTACTGGGAGGGCTTAGTGGCAAATAAGCTCGGCAACTAACAAATGTCCTTTTGATGACCTTTGACGCGAGGTGACTAACACAGGGCTTTGATTTAGGCCTAACTGTCACAAGGTAGGCTTGGGGCTGTCCCCACTCACTGCCCGGTGCATTTTTGGCCCCACCGTGGGGGCCATTTTGTAAGGAAACAGTTATTACTGTCATCACCTCCCACATAGCAGCCGAGAGCCGAAAAGCGGATACAGAGGAAGAGGCCCGGGATTGGCTAGAAGCATGTGGGCTGCTGGGGAGCCCTGTCCTTCCAGGCGGAAGCAATAGATGGCTGTGCTGCTGAGGAGTGCGCGTGGGACATTTGAAGGAGCAGCCATGGAGCTGCTGCAGTGGGAGTTGGGCGCAGTGGCCAAGGCCGAGCTGTCAGCCAAGCCAGAGGCGAAATTGGACATCCTCACGCTGCTCCGGTCAGTGTTGAGAAGGGTGGGGAGCCGCTGGAGTGTCGGAGGCTCTGAGGAGACCGGAGCAGGGGGAGCCGCTGGGTTGGGTGTGAAGGGTGGTGGCTACGGCAGGGCCCTCTTAGCGCTTGCTTTCCTGGGCCACAGCGTTGAGTCTGACCATTTTCACTTTGCCTCTGCTCCAGTATGTGGGAACAGATGAAGCAGCAGCTCATGCTAGTAAGTGTCTCCCTACTCTAACTCCTTCCAACAACCTCCTGTGCTTTCTCTTAATGGGATGTGATATTACAGTAATAAAGTATGTGGCATGACTAATGTATATATTTAAAATGACTCTTTTTTATTTCCCAAAAGTGGTTGTTATAACAATGAAATGTTTTGCTTGGATGAGAATCTTATTGCATTTTCTAGACAGCTCTTGTAGACATGTTTGAGAGCTTACAAAACTGCCATATGAGTATTGCCCACTGCCCTTTCTCCTCTTGGATTTTCACTTTAGACTCCTTTAACACTGACAAAGCTTAAATTGTGATGATGGCTTTCAGGAATCTGATCACTGGGGCTGAAGCCTTACAATGTGAAGTGTTTGGCAGCAATACTGATTTAAGGTGTTTCTTCTTGTTCTCATTGTGTTTGTGTTATCTATGTTCTCTTCTACTGAACCAGCCAGTTGCATATATAGAGCAATGCTGTGAGCCAGCTCTAGCATGCCTAAAAAGTACTAAATGGAAATATTTTAAAGCCTAATTATTACTTTGATGATACAGTTGATTGATAGTGTAGTCTCACTAACAGTGGAAGAGATGATGAGGTGTGGAGGTAAGAATAAGAAATACCTTGTTAGTATAGCCATCAAACTGCTTATCCTTTATGCTCTATAGATTGTGTTTAAAAGTCTGTCTGTTGTGCTATTGTCACGGTTTAAAGCTGGGCCAGCTATTAAACCTGTGGCAGACGCTCTCTATTAACCCTCCCCCCGGCTCCAGAAGGGAAAGGGAAAGGGAAAAGGGAGAGAGACTTATGGGTTGGAAAGTTAAAAGTTTTAATAAACTATAATAATGGAAAAGAGTATAATAATAATAATAGAAATAATCAAATATATACAAATATATACAAAACCAAGATCAAGCTCCCCTGATGTCAGTCACGTCACCACCAGCACTGCAGGGCAGGCTCTGGGAAGGCCCAGGCTGGGCCCAGCGACGGACAGGAACTGGATTCAAGGATGCACGGATCGGGATCGGGGGCAGCAGGAAAACAGACAGAGTCCTCTTTGGACACTGGCCATACCAGAAGGGCGAGAAGGGAGAAGACACCCTGCAGGTGCGACCCCCCCATGGCTCTTCACTCGTAAGCAGTGAGGAATTTAGCAGTGACCTTGGTTTCTCTAAGAACAAGTACAGCAAGAGCCTTTCTGCATAACATCCCTACCGGTGCCTCAGCGATAACTACAAACTTCAAGCGTTATCAGTCCTGGAAGCAGACACTGTCTGCAAACCATGCAGTTAGTTTCAGAAAGTGCAGTTACTTAGAAGAGACTTAGCTGAAAGTAAAAGTCACTGAAAGGAAAATTGGCCTGGTTTGAGCCAAACCAGGACAGCTATTTTAGTGACATTCTTGCTTTGCAGGTCAAGAAAGCTACCCTAATCATGCCATTGAATAAAATCTTATCAAGAGGTATGTCATTTGATAATTTCAAAGTTTTCACGTATTTTAAAATAAAGAGAAGGTTTTGGAACTGAGCTTGGAGGTTCTCTTCTAGTTACTCCTTTTTAGTGAAAACTCTGGATTAATGTTCAGTACTTTGCAGGAGTCTGGTGAAAATAAAGGAAATTGAGAGGAAAATATGGGGAAGAAATATTTTACTCAGTCTCCTAATGTAGTTCAGTATCTGATGTGTTTCGTAAATTTGCAAAACTAGTGATGGCTAGAATTCACTAACATAGTTCCATATGCTAAAATATTCCTGGCCTGAATAATCTGTGGTTTGCAGGAAAAATTCTTACTTCAGGCATGCAGAGAGCAAGTTAAAAATGTGATGTTACTTTTACACTTTTTGTTCTTTTCACACTGTTTTGTTTTGGTTGGTTTGTTGTGGTTTGTTTTTTTTTTTTTTTAGTACTGCAGAAGATTTGGAAAGAGAAATGAAGAAAGTAAAAATCTATTTCCAAAATAAAACATTAGTCTTGTAAAGGTAGATTTTTCTTCCTGTTTATTTAGAGGATTTCTGTTTGTTCATGTGTGCACACATGCATAATTCTGATTAAAATAGGTTTTCAAAGTGATAAAGTGTGTTACAAATATGAGAGATTTTAGTACTATCGAACCAGTAGGAATGAAGATGGAGATACCATAGAGAGCAACAACAACAAAAAAAAATCACAAGTTGAAATGTGTAAACCCCAAAGGTTCTGCAAAATCATGGAAGTCTGACTGTATAAATTGGTAAGCATAGTTCTTGGCAGTATTTTATAAATGCCTGTGAAAAGGTGGAAGTTGGTAGGTGTTATGTCTCCTTTGTAATAGCTGAGCACATATTACAGGCTTGTAACAGAGCCTTGCCTCTGTTTTGCTGCCTTCATTAATGAATCATGTAGGAGTTTAAAATGAACTTTTAATATCCTGTCTGATATTAATGGATGTATGCATTTTAAGTGTAATATGAGAAATTTAATTTCTGACATAAATACAGCTGAAAACAATGCATCTCCATGATGTTCCTGCTACAGGCTAGAATTCAGGAGCTCCAATTGCTAGCCATTCTCAGGTGTCTTGGCTTCCTTGATGCCTTCCAAGCTCTATGATTTGAAATGTTAGACAAATGTAACTGAAACATTAGGGAAACTGAGAGGGAAATAAGGAGACTATTTGGCCCCTACAACAATACTTAGTATGATAACTGTAAAAAAGAAATGGTGTGGGTTTTTTTAAAAAAAAATAAAAAATAAAGTATGCTTTATTTTGATGTTAGGGGAAATGGTGGTGGTTTTTTGTCTGGTGGTGTGGGTTTTTTTTGTTGAATCCATATAACTTTGGTTAAAATATTTATGCCGTTGACACTTATTAATGATCTTAAGGTATGCAACTGTGTTTCCTTCCTTAGACTGATCTTGGAAACTATGAAACACATAATAATGCTCAGCACTACAATACTTGAATCTCAGCAGGTAAATGTCAGTTGTAGCTTCTGTTGCAGTTGTTTGTGCAGGTCTGCCAACCTCAATACGGGCAGGGGCGCAATTTGAAAATAACAGGAATGTACAAATCATTTGAAGCTAAATATGTGGCCCAAAGGGTGTGTTTTATACTGGGGTTAAAATGATTACTTAATTACCTAAACCAGGCCAATTTTCCTTTCAATGATTTTTAATTTCAGCTAAGTCTCTTCTAAGTAACTGCACTTTCTGAAACTAACTGCATATTTTGCAGACAGTGTCTGCTTCTAGGACTGATAACGCTCAAAGTTTGTAGTTATCACTGAGGCACCGGTAGGGTTGTTATGAAAAAAGGCTCTTGCTGTACTTTTTTCTAGAGAAACCAAGGTCACTGCTAAATTCCTCACTGCTTATGAGTGAAGAGCCGAAGGGGGGGTCACACCTCCAGAGAGGAGTGGACAGGGCAGGTGACCCAAAATTGACCAACGAAGGTATTCCATCCCATACACGTCATTCTCAGTAAAAAGCGGGGGGATCAGGAGGGTCTCGGGGCTTCCCCCTTCCCTTGCTTCTTCTGCTGTGTTTGGGTGTTTCTGCTGCTTCGGGCTGCTTCTGCGGCTTGAGCCTTTGGCTAGCGTCCAAGGAGGACTCTATCCATTTTCCTGCTGCCCCTGATCCCGATCCGTGCATCCCTGAATCCAGCTCTCGACTGTCGCCAGGCCCAGCCTGGGCCTTCACGGAGCCTGCCCTGTAGTGCCGGTGGTGATGTGGCTGACATCGGGGGAGCTCGATCTTGGTTTTGTATATATTTGTATATATTTGATTATTCCAATATTATCATTATACTCTTTTTCATTATTATAGTTTATTAAAACTGTTTTAACTTTCCAACCCGTAAGTCTCTCTCCCTTTTCCCTTTCCCTTCGGGTGGGGGGGAGGGTTAACAGAGAGCGTCTGCCACAGGTTTAATAGCCAGCCCAGCTTTAAACCGTGACAAGTGCGTATGTAAGAAAGTTTGCTTCTAGAGCTGACCTTAACTGCTTTTGTGGATTGAATTAGCATCTCTCAATATTTATTGGAGACAAGAGTCTAGGAAATAATTTTTTTTTTCAGCAAGCAGGTGAGATGGAACAGAAATTGAATGACATTGAAAGGAAAAGACTCTGTGTGTTAGTTATATTGACTTTGTTTTATATTTGAATGCACAGTTCCTATTTTAAAGTGCTTCTTGTAGCAATACCGATTTACATCTGAAGTAACTACAAAACTCTCAATACAGTTACAAAACTTCTGAAAAGAGTATGAAGTACTGTAAAAATGAGCTGGTGTGTTATCTACATGAGCATGAGACTGATGCGTTAGAATGAGAGATGCAAGAAGATACTCAAAAGGAATGTGGTGACGTTTTATTATTCAGTATAAGCTCCCCAGCAAATTACGCCTCATTTAGTAATTTAAATCAGTACTACAACACCTAAAGGATTTTTTTTTGTCAGATTGCACCTTTGTGAAACATTTGTAGAATAGAGGAGGGGATTTACTTACAAAGAACTTCTGTGATAATATATATGTTGGTATTCAGTATGCTTATTAGAGTGGGTCAAATTTAGATTTGAAGTCACTCTTCAGAATTTAAGGTAAATATGTTTTTTGAATGCTCCTACTGTCATATGGCCAGGTTTGCCAGCATTTTTAACTGTTAATTGTTTGCTTCATGCATAGGAAGTGGTGTATATGTTGAGAGTAATGAACAAGCACAATGAAATATTTGTCTTCATGGGAAAAATGAGCACCCTAATATCTTGAGAAATAAGGGAAGGAATGCTGTGTCAGCATTCTTTCAATGTATGAACTGTCCCTAAATGGTTTTATTCAGTCTAGTTTTTAGCCTGGTTTCCTATAAAAACTAGTAATATTCACTGGCGTTGTCCATATGTCCCTTGTATGACTTTGGAACTTGGTTTCAATCAAATTTTAAAAAGGGAAAAATGTCTTAAACATCTCTGACTATAATAGTTGTGACAACCAAAGATGGGGTGTAGGAGAGATGTTCAAATTACTGTCCATGTCTGTTGGAAATGCAGACAGCATACAAAGTACTTTGTTTTGCTAGCAGACAGGGAACTAGTCGATATACATTGATACCAGGTAGCCACAGCATGTGTTGTCTCTTGTGTGAAAGGAATATCTTGAGGTATATTGGAGGAAAGGGGTAGAGTTAGAAGTTAGGGTTATTACAATGGAAGTGCCTTAGATGTCTGTGAGGAAAAAGCATTGGTTCTACTGCTCACTGAACTACTTCTTAATGCTTTATTTTCCTGATAATGGAACAGTTTCTGTCGTTCAGCTTGTTTTAGTACTACTGCAAATTCACACCATGATGAAAAAACAAAAGAAGGAACTAGTGAGTATGGAAGTGGATGAAATGCTAGAGAAGATACATAATAACTTACAAAAAAAAAAAAAAGAGATGACTACATTAATTCAAAATGTATTTCAGGTAATGTGTCCGTAGCTTTCAGAAGCAAGTTTGCAGTTTTGCATTACAGTCAAGATAACATACTGTACAGTAAAAGTAACTTCAAACAAAATTGTGTTTTCTAAAAACTTTAAGTAACGATGGTAATGGAAAAACTGCTGTATGAGAAGAAAACTTTATTGTTTTAAAGGCTAAAAGTATAAAATCACCACAGGTGACACCTCTGTGTCACCTACTGCAGCGTTGTGAAAGCCTTCGCCTGCGGCCAAGGCCAGTCTCCAAAAATGTTCAGCAGTGTAGCCTTCACCCTCTTGGTTACCCACTTACCAGATGCTGCTGACTAGTCTGTATCCATGTAGCTGGCTGGCAGGTCATCTGGAGTTTGGGGTCACACAAAGTGAGGAAGAAAACCTCATGATTTGGAATGGGGAGGAAGGGCCTCCCGCAGCATCCTGTGCTCAGAGAGGCTCTACTAAAGGTCACGTATGCTGTGCTGCAGTCTGGTACTCTGCCTCTCACTGTGCGACTTGTCCTGACTTCCTTTGCCTGACCCCACAGATCAGTGACTTAATAAGTAAAGGGAATTGTAATTGCAGTGCTTGTGAATGGGTTTATGAAATCCCAGTTAAGCATACACAAGGGGAAAAGAGAGAACATATTGGAGGGCTTCAGGTAGGAGACAGGATATAACCATTCACTGAATTTGGTTGATCAGAAGAATTTCAAGGACAGAAAGAGCCATGTGATTTTGTGTTGCATACTATGTCTACTACTAGTTTGCATTGATAATAATCACAGAATCACAGAATGTTAGGGATTGGAAGGGACCTCGAAAGATCATCTAGTCCAATCCCCCTGCCGGGGCAGGATTGCCTAGACCATATCACACAGGAACGCGTCCAGGCGGGTTTTGAATGTCTCCAGAGAAGGAGACTCCACAACCTCTCTGAGCAGCCTGTTCCAGTGTTCGGTCACCCTCACCGTAAAGAAGTTTTTCCTCATATTTAAGTGGAACCTCCTGTGTTCCAGCTTGCACCCATTGCCCCTTGTCCTGTCAAGGGATGTCACTGAGAAGAGCCTGGCTCCATCCTCATGACACTTGCCCTTTACATATTTATAAACATTAATGAGGTCACCCCTCAGTCTCCTCTCTTCTAAGCTAAAGAGACCCAGCTCCCTCAGCCTCTCCTCATAAGGGAGATGTTCCACTCCCTTAATCATCTTCGTGGCTCTGCGCTGGACTCTCTCTAGCAGTTCCCTGTCCTTCTTGAACTGAGGGGCCCAGAACTGGACACAATACTCCAGATGCGGCCTCACCAGGGCAGAGTAGAGGGGGAGGAGAACCTCTCTCGACCTGCTGACCACACCCCTTCTAATACACCCCAGGATGCCATTGGCCTTCTTGGCCACAAGGGCACACTGCTGGCTCATGGTCATCCTGCTGTCCACTAGGACCCCCAGGTCCCTTTCCCCAACGCTGGTCTCCAACAGGCCTGCCCCCAACTTGTACTGGTACATGGGGTTGTTCTTGCCCAGATGCAGGACTCTACACTTGCCCTTGTTATATTTCATTAAATTTCTCCCCGCCCAACTCTCCAGCCTGTCCAGGTCTCTCTGAATGGCTGCGCAGCCTTCCGGTGTGTCAGCCACTCCTCCCAGTTTTGTGTCATCAGCGAACTTGCTGACAGTGCACTCTATTCCCTCATCCAAGTCATTAATGAATATATTGAATAGAACTGGTCCCAGTACCGACCCTTGCGGGACTCTGCTAGACACAGGCCTCCAACTGGACTCAGTCCCATTGACCACCACTCTCTGGCTTCTTTCCTTCAGCCAGTTCTCAATCCACCTCACTACCCGATCATCCAGACCACACTTCCCCAGTTTAGCTGCGAGGATGCTGTGGGAGACCGTGTCAAACGCTTTACTGAAATCAAGATAGACCACATCCACAGCTTTACCATCATCTATCCACTGGGTTACGTCCTCATAAAAGGCTGTCAAGTTGGTTGAGCATGACTTCCCCTTGGTGAAGCCATGTTGAGTGCCCCTAATGATCCCCCTATCCTTGATGTGCCTAGAGACAGCACCAAGAACAAGTTGTTCCATCACCTTTCCGGGGATGGAGGTGAGGCTGACCGGTCTATAGTTCCCCGGGTCCTCCTTCTTGCCCTTTTTGAAGACTGGAGTGACATTCACTTTCCTCCAGTCCTCAGGCACCTCTCCCGTTGCCCACGACTTAGCAAAGATGATGGAGAGTGGCCTAGCAATGACTTCCGCCAGCTCCCTCAGCACCTGCGGGTGCATCCCATCAGGGCCCATGGATTTATGGACGTCCAGGTTGCTTAATTGGTCCCTGACCCAGCCCTCATCTACCAAGACAGATTCCTCCTCTATCCTGACTTCTTCTGGGGCCTCAGGGGTCCGGGGCTCCTCAGGACAGCCTCCAACAGTATAGACAGAGGCAAAGAAGGCATTCAGTAACTCCGCCTTCTTTTTATCCTCTGTCTCCAGGGCCCCCACCTCATTCATCAGTGGGCCTACATTGCCTCTAGTGTTGGCTTTACCTGCAATGTATTTGAAGAAGCCCTTTCTGTTGTCCTTGACCTCTCTTGCAAGGTTTAATTCCAAGGAGGCCTTAGCTTTCCTAGTTGCCTCCCTACATCCTCTGACAACAGACTTATATTCCTCCCAAGTGGCCAGCCCCTCCTTCCACGATCTGTACACCCTCTTCTTCCACTTGAGTTTGCCCAGCAGTTCCCTGTTTAACCATGCAGGTCTCCTGGTGCCCTTCCTTGACTTCCTACCTGTTGGGATGCTCTGATCTTGAGCTCGGAAGAAGCAGTCCTTGAATGCTAACCAACTATCTTGGGCCCCCTTACCTTCTAGTACCCTGTCCCATGGGATTTCCCCTAGCAATTGCTTGAAAAGGCCAAAGTTGGCCCTACAGAAGTCCAGGGTTGTGATTCTGCTAGATATTCTGTTCCTGCCCCATGAGATCCTGAACTCCACCATCTCATGGTCACTACAACCAAGGCTGCCCTCAACCTTCACCTCTTCAACCAGACCCTCCTTGTTAGTGAGGATAAGATCCAGCAGCGCTCCTCTCCTAGTTGGCTCATCCACCATTTGCACCAGAAAGTTATCATCAACGCACTGGAGGAACCTCCTGGAGTAAGGATGGCTGGCTGAGTAGGCCTCCCAGCAAATATCAGGGTAGTTGAAATCCCCCACAACAACCAGGCCCTGTAATTGAGAGACTGCTCTCAGCTGCCTGTAGAAGGCCTCATCACCCTCCTCATCCTGATCTGGTGGCCTGTAATAGACACCCACAACAGTATCACCCCTGCCAGCCTGCCCCTTAATTCGCACCCACAAACTCTCAACTCGCTCCTGATCCGCCCCTGGACAGAACTCAATACATTCTAGCTGCTCACTCACATAAAGAGCAACTCCACCACCTCTCCTTAGCGGCCTGTCTTTCCTGAACAGGACATAGCCATCCATGACCACATTCCAGTCATGCGAGGCGTCCCACCAAGTCTCTGTGATTGCCACTAGATCATAGCCCCCCGACCGAACACGGATTTCCAACTCCTCCTGTTTATTCCCCATGCTGCGTGCATTGGTGTACAGGCATTTCAGGGAGCAAGCTGAGCACACCGATTTCACCCCAGGGGGATGGGAGGCCTCCTGGTCTACCTCAACACTAGAGCGTTGCCCCAGTGGTGCAAGCCCAGCTACTACCCCATCCCCCTTCGAATCTAGTTTAAAGCTCTCCGAATGAGCCCTGCTAATTCCTGTCCCAGAACCCTTTTGCCCCTACAGCATAAACCTTTCCCATGTATTACAGTCACGCCTGTTGTCTTATAAAACCAGCCATTATCAAAGAACCCAAAGCCCTGCCTGTAGCACCAGTCTCGTAGCCAGGCATTAATAGAGAGAATCCTACTATTCCATCCCACGTCATCACCTGAAAATGGAAGGAGGGAGGAGAAAACAACTTGTGCCCCAGACTCTTTCACCAACCGTCCTAGGGCCTTGTAGTCTTTCTTCATCCCCCTCAGACTACGGGATGCAGCTTCTTCCCCACCTGTCTGGAAGATCAGCAGGGGGTAGTAGTCTGTGGCCTTCACCAGGTTGGGGATTTTCCTTGTGATATCCCTGATTCGGGCTCCAGGCAGGCTGCAGACCTCCCTGTGATGGGGGTCAGCTCTGCATATTGGGCCCTCAGATCCCTTTAGGAAGGAGTCTCCAACCACTAAAACTCTTCTCTTCTTCCTTGTGGAGGAGGTAGCTATACGCCTGTCAGGTTTTTCTGACTGTGGTGGGACCTCTGATATAGGTTGCCTCTCCACCACATCCGCATTGGACTGGCTGTATTCCACTAGGGCTTCATATCTATTTCTCAGAGGCGCCTGTGGAGGCAAGGTAGGCAAGGAGGACACTCGCCTTTTGCCACAGCCATAGACTTGCCTCCACTCACTCCTCTCCTCTAGGTTATCATTTTCCACCTGAGAGGGGCAGAGTACAGGAGTCCCTCAATCCTGGGAGCTCTCTGGCAGGTGCTCCCATTTTTGTTGCAGGGAGGGCAGAGCCTGGCTCCACCAGTCTATCTCCATTTCAGCCTCCTGAATGCTCCTAAGCCTTTCTACTTCAGCTTGAAGCCTTTCAACCTGGCTTTGCAGCTGTACCGCTCAGCCGAGCAGATCATCTACTTGCTCACAGCACACACAGCCCCCTGACACCACAGAGACAGTGTAGCATTCCCTGCAGCCTGCAACCTGCACCATAGCCTCTTTCCGTGGGAGCTCTGTCTGGGTTTCCACATCCATTTTGGTCTTCTTCCACCGGGTAGATACCATTGTTTTTTCACTGAGCTGGTAAATACCTCCTGGTGACACCCCTGGTTCACAGCTCCTTGGCGCCTTCACAGCTTGGCTGGTTCACAGCTCCTTAGCACCTTCCTTGCCTTGTGCACTGGAAGGGAGTCAGCACCCTCCCCAGCGAGCTGCAAATGGCTGCGGCCTCTCCCGCCCTAGGTCACACCCAGTCACAGCTAAGTCTCCCTCTCCCCTCTGGGCAGGGACTACTCCCTCCCCTCCAGGAGGCTCTTTATCACCCGATCACAGGGGGTGGTGCGTTTAAATCGCTTAAATCGCCCGGGGTGCCTCCACTGTGCTTCTGGCTACGTCCCCTCCTCTCCTGATTTTTTGCTGGGAACGTCCGGGTCGGGGGGAAGCAGCTCGGGGCTGATGCTCGCGGGGGGCTCAGGGGGGGCCCAGAGTACGAAAAACTGCCCGGTTAAGCCCGATGTCGCCCTCGCCCCCGCCCTAACCTCAAGTCGCTGCTGCCGCTTTCGCTGCTGCTGCCGCTGTCAGCTTAATGGTACATCTCAAATTGAGAATGAGAAATTAAACATTTTAGTGGGTTTTGGATTAGATTCCTGGAATTATCTTCTGTTTTGTATTCCCGAAATCTTCTGAGCTGTAAGTAGAACAAATCTTCTTTGGTTAAATTTAATAATTCCTATTTTCAATCCAGAATGGCAAGGTGAGAACATTAGAAACTGTGTTATCTTGTGTTTGAGACAAACTTTATTTTATGTGTTTAAAAAAAAAAATAATCCTCTAAATTCTATGTTTAAAATAGGGATGGTGTGCCAGCACCTCTAGAAAATTCAAAGCACCACTTTTTTTTTTGCCTGTGTATTGACAATAGGATCTAAACCAATACTTCCCTTTCTCCTCTCTCCTGTGAATTTAAAGGGCTTCCAAATTAAAAAACACAGCTTTTGAGAGATTTTTAATAGGAAATCCTTTTTAAAGGATTTTTTTAACCAATAATCTTTCTTTCTCATAGAATATCATAATCGGAAGCAGAGTTAACTGGGCAGAAGGTCCATCTTTAAAGGCAAGTGTTGTGCAGCTTGAAAAAGAAGTCTCTTTTCTGTGAGTCAGGAGAAACGGTGTTTAATTTTATACAGTGTATGTAATCAATATGCTAAACTTGAGATAGATTAATATACATCATGAAAGCACACTTTAAGAATTTGAAAATTTAACCCTTCTGGAAGTTGTTCTCTCTAGAGACTCAGAATGTGGCCATGCAACTCTTTGAAGTGAAATTTAATTCCTGGTACACAAAAAATGTTCAAACAGGTAGCATAGCTGATAAAACTAATTAAAGAGCCACTTCATAGCTGTCCTGTCCCAAGAGTTCATTTCCCTCTGAAAGGCAGCAATAACATAAGAAAGAACAATAATCTCTATATTTCAAGCTTTTATGTAAAAGTGGGCTTAAACCAAGACTCTACAATTTCTGTCCTCCCTTCTGGGAGGGAGAAGTACCCTAACATAGCTCTTCCTCTGAGCACCAGCAAGCCCTGGGGAGGAGGCTGCAGAGCTCAGACAGGATCCATGACCCTGCTCTGCCCCTGTAGAAAGCCCAAACTGGAAAACTTAGTTAAGTCAGTGTTTGGTTTTTGCCTTTTTTTTTTTTTTTGTAATTAAAGCATTATGTATAATTTTAAACACTGAAAAGTTTATACTCTTAATTGTAAATATCACTTGTGCCTGTGCTATATGGTGATTAGTTAAGCAAAGCATCCAGGAGTAGATGCAACCTGTAGATGCTGTCCCACATGGCAAAATATGACAACCCTAGAGAAAATGGAAGTAAAATGGAAGAGGTGACTTCATCTTGTTAACTATGCAGCTAAGCAGTATTTTAAATGTATTTTTACACAGACAGACAGTTGCATTTTGCCTTCATGTTTGAAGAAAACTGACTAAATCATAGTGTGTAATTGTATTAGGTTTGTGTGGTGAGGCTTTGGTAGCCAGAGGGCTACAGGGGTGGCTTCTGTGAGAAGATGCCAGAAGCTTCCCCCATGTCTGATAGAGCCAGTTTCAGCCAGCTCCAAGATGGGCCTGCTGCTGGCCAAAGCTGAGCCAATCAGCGATGGTGGTAGTGCATCTGTGATGATAACATATTTAAGAAGGGGAAAAAACTGCTGCACAACAGCAGCTGAGAGAGAGAGGAGTGAGAATATGTGAGAGAAACAACCCTGCAGACACCAAAGTCAGTGAAGGAGGGGAAGGAGGTGCTCCAGGCGCAAGAGCAGAGATCCCCTTGCAGCCCGTGGTGAAGACCATGGTGATGCAGGTTGTGGTGAGCAGATATCCACCTGCAGCCCATGGAGGACCCCACACTGGAGCAGGTGGATGCACCCAAAGGAGGCTGTGACCCCGTGGAGAAGAGCCTATGCTGGAGCAGGTTTTCTGGCAGGACTTGTGACCTTGTGGGGGACCCATGCTGGAGCAGACTGTTCCTGAAGGACTGCACCCCATGGAAAGGATCCACATTGGAGAAGATTGTGGAGGACTGTCTCCCATCAGGGGAAGGGTGGGAGGATGAAGGAGCGGTAGAGATGTGATAAACTGACCACAACCCCCCATTCCCCATCCCCCTGTGCTGCTGGGGGGGGTGGGGTGGGGAGGAGGTATAGAATTCAGGAGTGAAGTTGAGCCTGGGAAGAACGGAGGGGTGGGGGGAAGGTGTTTTAAGATTTGGTTTTATTTCTTATTACCTTACTCTGATTTGATTGGTAATAAATTAAACTAATTTCCCCAAGTTGAGTCTGTTTTGCCTGTGACAGTAATTGCTGAGTGATTTCCCTGTCCTTATCTCAACCCATGAGCCTTTCATTGTATTTTCCTCCTCCCTGTCTAGCTGAGGAAGGGAGTGATAGAGCAGTAAAAGTCAGGTTTCTTCAGAGTGGAAGAATTTGAAGCAGCTATAATTATAGGTTGCAGGTGTTGATCTCTTTGTATTCTCCCCTGAAAAAAATGTAGCTGTTATGAGTAGATGCTGATACTTTGATACTCCGTGCATGTTCTTATATACATTAAAAATCAATGTCTAAATCAGAAATTAAAACTAGAACTGTTTGTTCATCTAGAACAGTGAAAAAGATTTGATCTCCATTTCCTGTTCTTGTCTAGCCAAGGTCAACCCGATGCAGTAATATGTTAATTAAAAACATTGGTACTCTTTGTGAGTGTCAGCTTTTAAAAGGTGGATCGGCCGTGTCTTGATCGAATTCAAATAAAATGCAGAGCTACTAGAAGCGGGTTTTTACTTTTAATGCCTTGCCCCTGTATTTTGTTGTATTTGTATTTTGGCACTGCCTCCAACAGCCCTTCTTCCGGGCCCCGCCCATCGTGGGCGTGGCCTGGTGCCCCTCAGGCGCAGGCCGTGGGGCGCGGTGCTGTGGCGTCACCATGGGCAGTAAGATGGCGGCCGCCACTAGGGTCATTCAGGTAATGGCATTCGGCCTGCGGCCCAGGGGGTGGCTGTGATGGCTGGGGCCGGGAGCCCAGCGCGAGTGGTGGGCCCCGCCTCGTGCGCGGCCGCTGGGGCCTGAGGTGGCCGAGGCCCGAGGCGCCGCCGGAGAGGCTGGTGTCCTTGGAGGGGGGGGGGAAGAAGCATGCGGCGGGGCCGGCTTGGTGGCGCCGGTCATTTGATTCCGGTGCCTGGTTCTCCTTCTGGTACTAAAGGATGCTACAAGGCAGCCTGCGGGCTGCCCCTTTTGTGCGCTGTTCAAGAGGGGAGGGCGCTAGCTAGCATCTCTCTTCTAAGCTATCCCTCTTCCCTTCAAGGTGAAGGTGAAACATGGAGTCTTCTTGAAAAGACATGTTTCAAAAATAAGCAGAGTGGCTTTGAATACCAGGCTTTATAATTTTTAGGTTTTTCTTAATGGAACTAGTCAGTCCCATCCAGCCAGCTGAATAAATATGTACAGGCAGAGCACAGATATCAATTCCACATGCTAAAACTTTATCATTCCATTTATGCTACTGTGGTAGCTATTTCTGCATACACACTGATTGCTGTGAGAAAAGGAAGAGAATGCTTATCCCTGTTCTGGACACTAGGGTGGAGGAATGCCTTTAAAAGTGAAATTTCTCCTTGGGCAAAAATAGAACTTAAGTAGTAAGTTTATCAGAGTTGTGGTACACAAAGCAGCAGTATAGAAGTCGTTGTTTAATATGTTGTATGTTCCATTTTATTATTGTAAAGTTAATGTTTGTCTAGAAATATATTTTATTCTCCCTGTTTCTCCTACTACCTTGTCTTGTTCTAGGTAGTCAAGCCACATACTCCGTTAATTAAGTTCCCGGACAGAAAAAGTAGTCCCAGACCTAAAAGTAAGTAGTTAATTTATAGATACAACTTGCGCCACATTTCTTTGCATTAACTGTTTTATGTAAGAACCAGCACACAATTTTTCCGCTTCGACTATGCGACTCAACTGATTTTGAGCAGGGTTTCTGGACCATAGTTGTTTTAGTTTGAAGGCAACTCTTTGACTCTTCAGACTCTACACGACCTTGGGAATATACATAATACATGCATGTCTTTATTTCTTGGTAAAGGCAGATTCATGAAGATTTCCAGTGTTGTTTTCCTACCTATATACAAAGTCCCATTTTTGCAAATACTAATATTTGCTTGAAGTGGTAGTGTCCAAGTCAGTTTGAAGCAGCCTTAGGTATTTGGTAATATTTGCAGAAATGATGTTGCGTTTTCCTCATCCTTTCTTTTCCTAATTGGAATGTGCAATGTCTGTGGTATTTAAAACCCTGATTATAGCTGAGGGTGCCATCCCACTGTACATTTTAAGAAGTGTTTCCTTGTGCTATTAATTAATGCTGAGAAAAAATTAACTTAATTGCCATCTTTGACATTAATTTTTATACCTATAGCTATGTTTATAGGAACCCCAATTTAGACATCAAAGTTAATGAGCTGTATGTTGGTTTAATATTCCTTTTGAGTCAATAAAGCATTTGAAACTAAAGTAGTAGATGTTTTAAGAAGCTCTGTTGTTATTCTCATTTATTTAGAAATTATAATGTACCATGCATTTGCCACAGCATTATCACATTTGGGATTTAGCTTTAAGTTTAGTTTATCCATTAATATTGCAAAGTATCTACAGTGCACATCAGTGCCACTTCTGAATTACCTGTGAATTCTTCAGGAACTATTTTCTGCGATAACTTTCAGTCAGAATTTTGTATCTTGTGCCCAGTTCAGCCAATTGTACCACCTCTCATGCCAGTGAATTACTTTCTCAAAGGCTTAAAAACATGTTACTTATCTCATGTTTCTTTTTGCATCAGAAGATTTTTGTGACTATATATTTTAAGTATGTTAGACTCTTCTACTTTAATTGATTTCTATCGCCTCACTAGTAAATTGCAATCTGCCTTACTTTGCTTGAACGCTGTAGCAATAACTGTGTTTCACTGTACCAGGCTGTTGCTTCTACATAGCTAAACAGAGCTCTGCAGTTCAAGACTATACTTTTAGGGATGTGAGTGCTTAAAAGGCCAGCCAAATTCTATTACCATATTACTACTACAACATGATGGTCTCAAACAGGGAAGGGAAAACTGTAGTAGGGACTGTATCTGAGCTTAAGCAACAGCAGTATTAGGTTGGGTATTTTTGTGTCTTGACTTCAGGTTTTTAATTGGCTAATGCTTCTATTCCAACTACACTTCAGACTTTAAAACATACAATAGAGGAAAATCTTAGGCAAATCTCTAAACATTTATGTGGTGTATAAAACAAATTTGGAGCAACTGTTTCTTGTTTTTCATATATAAGGTGTGTTACTTCTTGAAACAAAAATACTTTGTAGTCATTACTAGCCAAAACTATTATAATCTGTGTGTTGTTTTCTTCTGTTTTAATCTTCTGTTCCCTTTGCCTCCTGCTCTTAAATTTTAAATTTTTGCTTAATGGCATGCCCCCTGTTCAGATTGTGCCCCTTCTGATGGTTTCTCTTCCTCCCCACTCTGTTTGGGGCCTTCCTTTGTTCCTGAACCACCTGATCAACTTGCAACTTTAAGATAGAGTCTTCTGACTGAGAACTTCTGAATAAGCCTCTCAATGGTGGTTTGGTTTGGTTTTGGTTTTGTTTTTTTTTTTTACCAAAACCCACATTGCTGCAGGTGTTTGACATCCCTGTCCTGCAATCGACTCAGACCCACTATGGCTAAAACTGGCTCCTCTCTTTTGTTCTCATTGATTTTGTTGGAGGCAGGGGGGAGAGAGGCAGGCAACATTGTGACATTTTAACTCCTTGCATTCTTTGACTCATCCAGGTCTGCTCAGTCTTGATGCTGCTTATTTTATAATTATATAGTCCCTCTGTCCCAGCTGTTTAGATGTTGCATTTGTCTTGCTCATTTTTCCAGGAGTACTGGGAGGGAATTCCTGTGGAGGCATTCTGCTTTATTGGGTGTTTTAATCTTATATACAGAGGCCTAAGTGCTTCTGAAGTAAACATATTGCTATAAGACTCAGTTCTGCCTGGTGGGGTAATTGTGTTTCTACTGCAAGATCAGCCGTGGTGGGACAGACCTAAGGTTCAAAATTCTTTCAGTGCTGACTTTGATAACACCACCCTTTTGTCATTGGTTCTCCTATCCTTAAATTCAAGGCGACTTCTCTGATGTGAATTTCTTAAGCCTAGTTCCTGGCCCTCACCTGTAAAGTACTTTACGCACTCCTTGGTCTCTGTATTTCAAGTTTGATTGCTGATGACCAATATGTGGGGTTAATTCTCCATATCATTAACATAATTTGATATGATGCCATTTTGTAATATTAAAAATGGGTACAGCATTGCATTGTGGTATGTCATAGTTTGAGAGCTTTATCTTTCTGTAAGCCTCTACCTCTTTTTCACTTGTCTGTCTTTGCAGTAAACAAAAAGCATCATCTTAGTGGGTGTTAGTTATTTATCTTAGTTTTCTTTCTACATAACGCCCTCCACACACACATTTGATACTTTATGCTTTTTCTGCAAGTACAGCTTCCCAGTGAAAAAGCCTTTGTTAGGATATATGCTGATTTATCTTCTGTTTCCACATCAGTATTTCTGCCACTCAAATATGCTTTCTTTTACTTTCAGAATTTTTTCAGTGTTCTTGGTATATTTAACAACAATAAAAACAGCTTGTGAGAAGTAGAGTATCTTTTAATTATTTTAAGTGTTTGTTATAATGAAGAAAATTGTCAGTAACTGGTAACTTTTATTGTCTGCTCGTTAATTAATTTTACAGTCGTGTTATATTTCTGTAAATGGTTTTGCAATCTGGGTTTCAGTACAGGAATCTCTACAAGCAAGTGTGCCATCTCTTGATGCTTCAAAAGCACAGGAGTCTGGAGGAGGCAGATCACTGGTATTTCAAAATATTTCACCTGTTATTAGAGTACAAGATATACCAGACACTTCTGAATTAGCAAGAACCTTACCTCGGAAATACAGAAAGAAACTTATGTCAGATGAAGAGATTGAATATATTCAAGTAAGTTTCATTTATTGGTGTGTATTGTCTGTATTTACCTCGCATTTATCTTATTTCTACACCTTCTTCAAAGTTTAAAATATGGTATTACATTGTAATTCTTGGTAAGTGTATACTCAGAGTTTTCACAGCTTTGATGCACGATACCCAAACTACAAAATCTTAATACACAAGGTACCCAACTCTCACTAATTAGTAGCTTGTGGTATCACTGATTAGAGAGATACAGACTTAAAATACACATGCAGATAGCTACTGATAGTTGTAGCATACATTAATCACAGTCACTACCTGTTTTGTAACAGCTGTTTAATGTGTAATTTGAATATGCTGGACAGGAGCACAAGAGTCTGTTCTTAGACCAGCAAAGGCTATTACCAGGTGACTGAAGTCCAAAATATTTCTCAAATTAGTTTTTATAAGTTATTTATTAGTAAGTTAACTCTTGTATTTCTAGTAGTGGAAACATTTTATTAAACTTGATATAAATATTTTCTGCAATATTTGCATATATGGCATTGTACACGAAAGGCAAGAAAAACCTACTTTTGTTCTGTAACAATTTTCAGTTGTAAACACTGATGCTTAAAAAGGGAGAATGCATAAAATTTGAAGAACTGGAGAGATGGGTGTGAGTTTGAAATGAAAAGACACTTACATAGCTTTGTTAAATGATAAGGACACCTACAGTGTGATCATGTTAGTAGAGGAAATCTGTTTTCCTGCATGTATATCAGTAGGGTATTATAATTAGAAATAAAATTATTTATTTTCTATAGTAATACACTTCTTGACCTCTAGCATAAATTTTCTAATGGTGAGGTAAGTTGTAAAATAATTTTGTTGGCAAAATAATGAATTGAGTACCTTTCTGATTTCTCATAAAGATTGTAATGGCTGACCTTGGCTTTGTTTTTACTTTGCACTTTGGGCAGTGAAAATAATTCTGAAACTTCTGTTTACTACTACTGTGTTTATCAGACCTTTCTAAAGTAAGAGTCATGTTTCTTCAGAGTGGGAGAACTTGAAGCAGCTGTAATTATAGGTTGCAGGTGTTCATCTCTTTGTATTCTCCCCTGAAAAAAAATGTAGCTGTTATGGGTAGATGCTGATACTTTGATACTCTGTGCATGTTCTTATATACATTAAAAATCAATGCCTAAATCAGAAACTAAAACTAGAACTCTGTTAATCTAGAACAGTGAAAGATTTGATCTCCATTTCCTGTTCTTTTAGTGGAATATATTTAACTGTCTGCTTTTATATTACAGCGTGGAGGTCCAGAATAAGTATGGAAGATAGTTTGTTTGCCACTGTTGAAGAATGAAGTATTGTATTCACAATAAAGGCATTTCCTTAATATTATGATTGTATACTAATAGCTTTAATAAAAACCTATATGAAGGGTGAGAAGGTTGACACAACACACTATATTAATTTGTGATTGAGAAAGCCATCAACAGAAAATCTAACTAGCATTTAATGTCCATGCTATTAAAATATTTTTCTAATTAGCCACTTGCAAACTTGCCAGGAGAACTGAGTTGTTTTCTTTTTCTATTGGAAAAGATTCAGATGTCTCATCAGGAATGATTTTATAGGCAGGAAAGGGACACTGAAGTATTCTCAAAGATTATGAAGACTATGTGGTTGTTCTTAGTGGTTATACAACTGAATATCAGATCTGAGGTTGGGGGGAAAAAATAAAAATAGGTTGCTCTGGGATTATTTAAATTACTAACTGTTTCAGAAGAGAGCCCTTTACGTCCAATTATAGTTAGAAGTCCACAATATACCTAATCTCTGGGCTTAATTTGTATAGTCCTTAATATGTGTAGTCCATAACTACAGCCTTTCACGGGGCAGATAGAAGTGAGCCAGGCTCTGCCTGTGCATCTCAGGCTGGTACAGCCAACGGCCTTAGCGTCCAGTCACGCTGCTTTCAGCAAAGGGGCCGTGTAGTGCTGTAACCTGTGGTACTGAAGAGCAGCTGCGCGTTCCCCTCCCGGGCTGTGCCCTAGCCTCCTCCGGCACTGGAGATAACGGCGCCGATTGCTTTCTCAACCCTCTTCCCCTTCGCGCCTCCTACGAGTTACCGGGAGCTGGGGACAGTGCCAGGCAGCTCTCGCGAGGCGCCGCCCGGCGCTGGCGGTAAGCTGCGCGCGCAGCGGGCGGGGCGGCGAGGGGTGTGGTGCCGACGGCGGTTGCCAGGGGTGGGGCCTGGCTGGGTAGGGGGAGTGTGCGCGCGCACCCCCCTCCCTCCCCCCCTTCCTTCTCTCATAGCACAGAATAATAATCTTTACAGCACTGAGTTTAGAATACTTTTTCTATTGATGCGTCTATGTGCCTTAAATATGTAAGAGAGGTGAGAGTGTTTATCTTGGTTTTCAGATGTTTCATTTGTTCTATTTTTGTGATTTATGCTGACACAAGAGTCTTAAAACTCTTGTCTCTATGTGGGTTTGTTTTATGTTGAGAAAATAGATCTACAGAGCAGTGTCTTTTGATCATGTGCTCTGACTAGCCATGTGCCTTCAGACATGGATATTGCAAGTAAAAACCCAATAATTGTGGTCTTCTCTTACAGCCTGTGTGGTGTAGTAGAATTTTGTATGTGTAGGCTGCCATCCTTAAGGGATCCTGCATCAGGTTACCAACTTTCCAGTGAAGAATCTTTGCTCTCAACTCTCCAATTCCATTCTAAGGAAGAATTTTTAAAGAGAAACTGAGCACTCATTCCAGAATCTCCCAGTTGGGCTGAAACAGTTGTGATCCACCTGGCCTTCAATGGACTAATGTCCTTCCAGAACAGTCATTCAGTCTTTACTTTTGGCCTATACAATGTCTAGCTATAGTTCAAATAAGTTCTTAAAAAAATAATTATCATGTCTGGTTTCCCTGTGTTATCAGATAACTGTGTTGTCTGGTAACCTGATGTGGGAATATAACGGAAGATTGGCGAGGAGGATTGTAAACACGCTCAAGTGACTTGCACCTGGGGTGCCGAAAAACACATATATCATACTAGTAACTGTTGTTTAGTCTTGTGTGCTGGACAAGTAGAACATCTGCATTCAGATAACATAGGCCTGTGATAAGACTCAGGGGCACCTAATTGTTCATGCCTGAGATTCCTGCCCTGCTGTGAGAAAGATCAAAGCACAGTGGAAAACTGCCGCCTGCAAGAAACCCCTAATATACAGGCGAAAGCAGCAGGCCCAGAATCTCTCACTCTCTGTCTAGCAGGAACCGAGCTCCGCGGTGCCTGCGTCCCCGCTTGCGTGCCTTTGCCCCGGGTGCTGCTTCGGAGATCCCCCGGTTTGCGAGGTAACGGGAATAAATTTGCTCTTTGCATTTTATCCGTGGTCTTGTGGTTGTTCCTGCGTCCTGCCTGTGTCGGCTCACACATTTTGGCGTAGTCAGCAGGATCCAGGAACAGCCATGCCATGGCTGAAAAAGAAGTCGGGGACTGGGGAGGCCGTGACGGTGACTCCCTGCATTCCGGGATGGCCCAGTACTGAGGAATGGGCCCCTGTGGCCACTTTCCTGGCTACGCTGTCTCTGCCAGAAGCATGGCCTGAAATAGATGATGGGGTGGCGATGACCCCCCAGGCAATTGACATGGCTGTGCGCGGGTTGCCATGGAAAAGGGCATCAGATACTTCTCGCAAATTAGTGGGGAGATTGGGATGGTTGTTAGCTACTGGTCTTAGAGCTTTTCACCGTGAAAATGTTGCATTACGGAGTAGAGTGAGAGAATTAGAGAAGGAAGTCCGGACTTTACAGGATGCAAAGGTGATTGCGCATGAAGTAATTACTACTCAAGCAGAGCGGTGCTATGAGTTGCAAGATAATGTAGAGCGGTTGGTAGCACGTATTGCTAATAGATGAAGGGATAAATATGGAAATATTGAGAGTGAATCCTCGGACTCTGAGATTGAGTTTGAATTTGATCCGGACTTAAAAGGCAGGGAGGTGGTGGAAGCACGACCCCTCATACAAATGATGGGGCAGCAGGAACAAGCGGACGGGGGAGCGCAGGTCACATGTACTTACACTCCGAAAGAATTAAGGGAGTTTTTAGAGATCTATCAGCAGAAGAGCAGGGAAGGCATACTGGCATGGATTTTGCAAGCTTGGGACAGTGAGGGTGCCTCTATTCATTTATTAGCAGGTGAAAAAGATTTATTAAGCCCTATAGCCCATGATGATCAGATACAGCAGGGATATGCTCAGTTGCAAAGTGTCAGGGGTCCTGATGGGCGAGCCATTATTGCACCTACGCTGTATCAGTGGTTGTGTGCAGCAGTTTTAACAGCATATGCAGAACCTGTTGAATTAGTGTCGTCCCTTGTAAGCTGGTGCACATGGGAAGAAGGTATTAATTTGGTGCGGCAGATGGGGATGGCTCATGCATTAGTTACGGGATCTAGTCCAGACAGTACACCTGTAACAAGAAGTATCAAAATGCAGTTCTTGAGAGGAGCGCCTGCCTCACTAAAGCCCCTCATTATATCATCAGTGACAAATGCTACAAGTAATATAGGCGCCCTAGCAGATACCTTAAGGGAAATTGGGGCTGTAATTTCAGGGCCATCTATTTGGGTGGTGAATAAAGGAAAGTCGGCAAAAGCAAAGGGGGTTACATCACGGGTGACAAGAAAACAAATGTGGAATGATCTTATACAAGCCGGCATCCCACGATCAGAAATAGACGGGATCACAACATCAGAAATGTTCCGCAAATGGCAAGAGTTAGCATTTACGCGAAAAAGCCGACCACCCCCAGCCCCACCACCAACTCTGCGCCCACCCTCCGCCCCTCCTGCCACCGCAATGCACGACACTACTTGGCAAATGAACTATAAAGTGGCTGTCTTGGGGCGGGGGGGGCATTTACATGTATTAGCTCTGGTGAATACTGGAGCTGCAATTACTGTATTGCATAGTATTGTTAATAATAAAGATGCCACATCACAGATCTGTGGATTGGGGGGAAATCTGACTCCCGCCCTCCAAGCTAAGGTGACCTTAACAATAGAAAATTCTACACCATTTACTGCGACTGTGTTAATTGCCCCAATTAAAGAATATTTCTTGAGTATTGATATGTTGACAGGACAAACAGTTGAAACTTTAAATGGTTGCTTCTGCTTTGGAACTTCGCAAGCAGGATTTGCTATTCGATCTAGAACTGTCTTGCGTGCATTCCCAAAGTGGGATCCTGTTGTGCTGCCTGTGCCTGCCAAGGTGATAACAGTAAAAACAGTATCGTATTCTAGGGGGGGGGAGGAGGAAATTACCCAAACCAGATGGCACTTGGAGAATGACTGTATATTACAGAGAACTGAATAAAGTCCCCCACCCCCCCACCCCATGCAGTTACCGTACCAGACACGGTTACTCCTATATAAAAAAAAAAAATCAGCAAAAGTTTACAACCCTGGAGAGTGGTGACAGACCTTGCTAATGCTTTCTTTTCGCTAGTCGTTGCTTCAGAAAGCCAAGACCAGTTTGCCTTTACCTGGCAACAAAAACAATATACTTTCCAAGTTTTTGCCTCAGGGATACAAACACCGTCCCTCTATCTGCCACCAAATGATAGCAGCTGATGTTGCCCTATGGTCAGGTACTGTTACTGTTTATCATTATATTGATAATCTATTGATTATGGCTGAGTCACAACAAGAAATTGCAGCTGCGGCAGGCAGAAAAGGCAGCACAGACTCTGAGATCGAGGATGCAAGGGCCTGAAGCGGAAAGGCCTACGTTTTTTTTTTTGTTGTTGTTATTCTACTACCCTATTTAACTGCTGTAATGCAGGAGCCGGACTATGCAGTTCAAGATAACAACAACCATTCCCTGTTTTCAGCTCTGTGTTCAGAACTGACCTTCAACACATGTTTACTTCTTTCATGCCTCAAAAGGCCCTGTGAACTGGTCTCAGCTCCTTTATCTTAGAAGCAAGCAAAAACTATTCTCAATGCAGTGTTCCCAAGCAAATCTTCTGCTCCCCAAGTAAAGCACAGCTGTTTGCAGGGCTAGTGTCTTCCACAGCAGCAGCTGCTGAATCACTGAAAGTGCATTTACAGGACCAAGGCTGGGCAATTAATTCAAAGAAAATACAGGGCCCTAGTACTACCATACAATTTTTGGGAATAGATTGGCATGTACTTCTCCTCTTATTTGACATCTTTTGTTAATATTGGATTCTCGAGTTCTTGTATTTCAGGCATCTTTGACGACTACCTGTACCTTATCTAGAGGAGATAGCATTGGAACAGTGTTATTGGTGTTGCGAAGCCAACATCAAATTGCAGTTCAATCTGAAAAAGCACAAGCCATAGTCCTCCAATCCGTGTGGGCAATTACACCACATCAGGCCACCAAACCTGGGGTAATATTAGCTGAAGGAGCTGGAGCAACAGCGTATGTATTACTGGAAGGAGATGACACTCCTGTTTTCCTCCCCTATTATAGGTTGTCTCGTCGTGCTTTATAGTCTTACACTACAAGCACATGCCCTGGATACATTTCTGTGAACCCTACATGTAAATATCTAGATTTGGTCAGCCTCTACTGTAACTAACTCATCTGCTTTTTATATTAACTGAAGATTAATATCTGCTTAATAAATGAAGATTAATATCTGATTAATAAACGCTGCAGATCCTTTAACCGTGTGTTTTATTAGCATGCCAGTAGCTGTATTATACAATTATATTATGCTGAGTGATTGTGATATTCCTGTCTTTCATTTGCTATTTTTTCCAAGTAGGTAACGACTGTATGCCACTGAACATTGCAACATTGATTGTCTGTGGACTGTTTCCTCCTCTAACACCATACATGCAACCTCAACGTCACTGACGAACCAGCCAGCACAGAGGACAACATTCAATATCTCCGGGACTTATAGCATCCAATGGAACAATCTACTCATGGTGCCTGGCTGGCTGAGTGGTTTCATTTCCC
The DNA here is from genome assembly GCF_013368605.1 of Nyctibius grandis. Classification (NCBI taxonomy): domain Eukaryota; kingdom Metazoa; phylum Chordata; class Aves; order Nyctibiiformes; family Nyctibiidae; genus Nyctibius; species Nyctibius grandis. The sequence continues at coordinate 1,099,971 of NW_027167472.1, forward strand.
TGACAGGATAACTGGGACACTTGATTTACACTATTATTCTATAGATATATATGTCTATTCCTTTTCCTATATGTATTTATTGCGTGCCTCTGTATATTACTCTGTTCTATACCCAGCAAGCCCAAATGTACACGTCCAGCTTTGTACTCCCCAGGAGAAGCGGTCTCTTGAGCGACGGGGTGGAATGTGGGAATATAACGGAAGATTGGCGAGGAGGATTGTAAACACGCTCAAGTGACTTGCACCTGGGGTGCCGAAAAACACATATATCATACTACTAACTGTTATTTAGTCTTGTGTGCTGGACAAGTAGAGCATCTTCATTCAGATAACATAGGCCTGTGATAAGACTCAAGGGCACCTAATTGTTTATGCCTGAGATTCCTGCCCTGCTGTGAGAAAGATCAAAGCACAGTGGAAAACTACTGCCTGCAAGAAACCCCTGATATACAGGCGAAAGCAGCAGGCCCGGAATCTCTCACTCTCTGTCTAGCAGGAACCGAGCTCCGTGGTGCCTGCGTCCCCGCTTGCGTGCCTTTGCCCCGGGTGCTGCTTCGGAGATCCACCGGTTTGCGAGTGTCCTGGTTTGGCCTAAACCAGGCCAATTTTCCTTTTAGTGATTTTTACTTTCAGCTAAGTCTCTTCTAAGTAACTGTACTTTCTGAAACTAACTGCATGTTTTGCAGACAGTGTCTGCTTCCAGGACTGATAACGCTCGAAGTTTGTAGTTATCACTGAGGCACCGGTAGGGATGTTGTGCAGAAAGGCTCTTGCTGTACTTGTTCTTGAGAGAAACCAAGGTCACTGCTGACTTCCTCACTGCTTACGAGTGAAGAGCCGAAGGGGGGGTCGCAGCTGCAGGGGGGAGCGGACAGGACAGGTGACCCAAAATTGACCAACGAGGGTATTCCATCCCATACACGTCCTTCTCAGTATAAAGCGGGGGGATCACGAGGGTCTTGCTCTCTTTCTGCTATGGCCGGTGTCCAGGGAGGACTCCGTCTGTTTTCCTGCTGCCCCCGATCCCGATCCGTGCATTCCTGAATCCAGCTTTCGACCGTCACTAGGCCCAGCCTGGGCCTTCCTGGAGCCTGCCCTGCAGTGCCGGTGGTGACGTGGCTGACTTCAGGGGAGCTCAATCTTGGTTTTGTATATATATTTGATTATTTCTATTATTGTTATTATACTCTTTTTCATTATTATAGTTTATTAAAACTGTTTTAACTTTCCAACCCATAAGCCTCTCTCCCTTTTCCCTTTCCCTTTCCCTTTGGGGGTGGGGGGGAGGGTTAACAGAGAGCATCTGCCATAGGTTTAATAGCCGGCCCAGCTTTAAACCGTGACAGCAAGGTAACGGGAATAAATTTGCTCTTTGCATTTTATCCGTGGTCTTGTGGCTGTTCCTGCGTCCTGCCTGTGTCGGCTCACACACCTGACATACTTTTTTTCTGAATCTAAAGCTTTGCCCACCCGAAAACAGACATTGTCAACTTGATTCTAAAATAAGTAATTAAAATAGGCAAAGCAGGAGTGTAAAGTAACCCATGTAGCTTTACCCAAAACTTTGCTAGTCTTACACATTGAATCAGATCCCAAGTTTTGGGAGAACACTGTTTTTCAGTTCATGCACAGCTGGAACTCATGCTGCACAACATACCACAGGAGCATTTACTTGCTGGTCAGTTTTCGTACAAGCCATACATACCAACATTTTTGAAGGAGGAATTGTTACCCTGCAGGAATCGTGGTTTGATGCAGTGCAGTTAATGTGACTGCCAAAGTGCACCCCCTCAGGTTTTTCCCTCTATAAAATGTGGCTATTAAAGGATGCAAGCAAGGGTGAGCAGGTTTTGGCCACTGTAGCTTTTCTATACTCACTTTGTGTTATAAAAGGATGTGTCCCTTCCCTTATTAAATAATGCTATTTCATAAAGGAGAGAGATATATTCATGAGGTTTGTCAGTGTGCCTCTCTGGAAGTGAGACATGTTGAAGAACTGATATTTGCAAGATGTAACTTTTCTTTAAAACAAAACTAAAGCTTACTATACCCCGAAAAAGGTGATTTTATTTTTTTTAGACTTTTGCTACAACTTCCCCTTTTTACCAAAAGGGGGGTATGTTGCTTCATAATCTAAAGCTAATTACTGTAGTGTGGTGAGTTACCTTGGCTGGATGCCAGGTGCCCACCAAGCTGCTCTATCACTCCCCCTCCTCAGCTGGACAAGGGAGGGGGAGAAAATATGATCAAAGGCTCATGGGTCAAGATAAGGACAAGGAGATCACTCAGCAATTACCATCACAGGCAAAACAGACTTGACTTGGGGAAATTAATTTAATTTATTGCCAGCCAAAAGTAAGAGTAGGATAATGAGAAATAAGAACAAATCTTAAAACACCTTCCCCCCACCCCTCCCTTCTTCCCTGGCTCAACTTCCCTTCCCACTTCTCTACCTCCTCCCCCTGAGCGGAGCAAGGAATGGGGATTGCAGTCAATTCATCATACATCGTCTCTGCCGCTCCTTCCTCCCCAAGCAGAGGACTCCTCACGCTCTTCCTCTGCTCCAGTGTGAGGTCCCTCCCACAAGAGACAGTCTTCCACAAACTTCTCCAACGTGTGTCCTTCCCACAGGCTGCAGTTTTTCATGAAATGCTCCAGCATAAGTCCTTTCCATAGGGTGCAGTCGTTCAGGAATGGACTGCTTCAGCATGGGTCCCCCACAGGGTCACAAGTCCTGCCAGCAAACCTGCTCCAGTGCAGGCTTCCCACAGGACCACAGCCTCCTTTGGGCACATCCACCTGCTCTGTAGTGGGGTCCTCCACGGGCTACAGGTGGATATCTGCTCCACGGTGGACCTCCATGGGCTGCAGGGGGACAGCCTGCCTCACCCTGGTCTTTATAGGCTGCAGGGGAATCTCTGCTCTTGTGCCTGGAGCACCTTCTCCCCCTCCTTCTTCACTGACCTTGGTGTCTGCAGGGTTGTTTCTCTCACCTATTCTCACTCCTCTCTCTCCCAGCTGCTGTTGTGCAGCAGTTTTTTCCCCTTTTTATATATGTTATCACAGAGACACTACCACCATCACTGATTGGCTCAGCTGTGGCCAAGAGCAGTTCCATCTTGGGGCCAGCTGGCAGTGGCTCTATCAGACATAGGGGAAGCTTCTAGCAGCTTCTCCCAGAAACCAGCCCCATAGGCCCCCCACCTCTACCAAAACCTTGCATGCAAACCCAACACATGTGGTGTAGAATTTATTTGCTGGGGAAAAAAATATACATCCACTTTTATTATGCAGCCATCTATTTATCTATGACACAGTACTCATTATTTAACAAACTGTTGAGTGAGGAGTAAGTAGTTTGTAGTAGCAAATCATTAGTAACAGAATGAGAGGTTTCCTTGGAGCTTAATCCAAATATTGAAATTTTGTTCTGTTGCATGTTTTATTTTTTCTTCATTCTGGGAACCAACAGAACAGCCCTCAGGGAGATAAAACTGTTACAGTGCCTAAGCCATCCAACTATTATTGGTGTAAGTAAAGTAAACACTAGTGCTAGACTCAGTCCACAAATAATCTTGGTACAGTTTCAAACTGAAAATTAGTGGGATCATGGAGACGCTACTTAATTTTGAGTTAATTTTTCTAGCCCAAAATGGGCAGTAAAACAATTGTCATGGCAAAACACCTATTTCAATAACAATGTACTTCCTTTTTAAATCCTCTTACTTATGTGGATATTAATGGTGGGGAGAAGTTTGGAAATTTAGATCACCTGATTTTGCATCTTGCTCATAGCTTACAACTGAGCACAGTGCTGAATTTACATGATTGGTTGCTTCACATGGAACTAGAGACACATGAAAAGGAGGCTTTAGTAAGCAATAGTAATGTGGAATTCATGAAGCCTATTAGGTTTTAGGGCTGTGTCTTCCTACACCTGTAGGACAGCCTAGGTCAGCTGCCCTGGATTTAACTGCTGAGGGCCTTGATCACCATGGCTGGCCACAAACTGAAACCAAATCCCAATGAAACCAGGACAGGATTCCACCCCTTATTCTATATAATTTACATCAAGTCACTACTATTTTCCCCATCCCTCAACATAAATACACAACCACATATACACACAGATATTCTCTCCAGTCCATAGGTCATCTCTCCAAGAAGTCCATTGAATCAATTCAGTCCAAATACATGGGTTCCACTTCTCATAATAGTCTCTCAGGGCAGGAAAAACATTGGTGTGGGATTCATTCAGTTGACAGATCAGGCCCAGGCCTCAATATGGTGTTATGCACTGGTGAAGTTTGGCACAGCAGGATGGTATATTGCATCTTGATCTTGCAGCTGGTGTATCTGCTACAGCCCATGTTCAAGGTCTGGGGTGATTCTTACTACAATAAATGACACTTAGCATCATACAGTTATTGGCTATTCTCACCCAGAATCCAATCTCCTTGGGGTGCACCTTTAACATGCCCATCCTCCTGCATCATCCACCAGGTGCACCCAGGTCCTTGAGTAAAAGCAACTCCACACATAGGTTTGCCTTTGCTTGAGGCAGGAGTAATCCAAACTGTTTTCCACAACATATTTCTTGCATGAACCACAGGGACTTTATCCCCCTCCACAGTGCACAACAGCTTGGACTGAGCAGGGCCAGCCCAATTGACAGATCCCCTGGTATTAACTAACCAGGTGGCCTTTGCTAAGTGTTCATCCCAATTTTTGAATGTCCCATCACCCATTGCTTTCAGTGTCATCCTCAACAGCCCATTACATCATTCCACTATCCCAGCAGCTGGTGCATGGTAGGGGATGTGATATATCCATTCAATACCATGCTCTTTAGCCCAGGTGTCTATGAGGCTATTTCAGAAGCGAGTCCCATTGTCTGACTCTATTCTTTCCAGAGTGCCATGTCACCACAAAATCTGCTTTTCAAGGCCCGTAAGAGTGTTATGGGCAGTGGCGTGAGGCACAGGGTATGTTTCCAACCATCCAGTACTTGCTTCCACCATTGTGAGCACATAGTGCTTGCCTTGCTGGGTTCGTGGAAGCGAGATGTAATCAATCTGCCAGGCCTCTCCGTACTTATATTTTAGCCATCGTCCTCCATACCACAGGGGTTTCAGTTGTTTGGCTTGTTTAATTGCAGCACAAGTTTAACATTCGTGGATGACCTCTGCAATAGCATCCATGGTCAAATCCACCCCTTAGTCATGGGCCCATCTGTACATGGCATCTCTGCCTTGGTGGGCCGATGTATTGTATTATGGGCCCACCGAGCTAAAAATGGTTCACCTTTATGCTGCCAGTCCAGGTCTACTTGGGACACCTGAATCTTAGCAGCCAGATCCACCTGCTGGTTGTTTTGCTGTTCCTCATGGCTCAACTCTTGGGTATGTGGGGATCTATGTGATGTACATTCACAACCAGCTTCTCTAATCGGGTAGCAATATCCTGCCATAATTCAGCTGCCCAGATGGGTTTGCCTCTGCGCTGCCAGTTGTTTTTCTTCCATTGCTTCAGCCATCCCCACAGGGCATTAGCTACCATCCACGAGTCAGTATACAGGTAGATTACTGGCCATTTTCCTCACATAGCTATATCTGGAGCCAGCTGGATGGCTTTTATTTCTGCAAAAAGACTCTACTCACCATCTCCCTCATCCACTTCTGCCACTCATCATGTAGGACAGCACACATGACCTCCTCCTCTAGCAACATACCAAAATCTTTGCCTTCTGGCCACTCCATGATTACTTCCAGAATTCCTGGGTGATTAAGGTTACCTATTCTAGCCCACTGAGTAATCAGTGTAACCTACTTACTCCACTTAGCATCAGTTGCATGATGTGTAGAGGGGGTCTGTCCTTTAAACATCTAGTTCAACAGTGGCAATCTGGGTGCCAGGAAGAGCTGTGCCTCAGTACCAATTACTTCTGAGGCAGCTCCAACTCCTTCACAGGCCACCAGTATGTCTTTTTCTGTTGGAGTATAAGTCTTCTGATTCTCTGTATCCCCAGCTCCAAAACCCCTAGGGGTTGAACTTGAGTCTCACCTAGTGCCTTTTGCCAGAGGCTCCAGGTAGGACCATTCTCCCCAGCTGCAGTATAGAGGACATTCTTCACTTCTAGTCCCATCTGGACTGGTCCAAGGGCCACCACATGGACTATCTCTTGTTTAATTTGCTCAAAAGCCTGTTGTTGCTCAGGGCCCCATTTAAAGTCATTCTTCTTCCGAGTCACTGCATAGAGAAGGCTCACAATCTGACTGTAATGGGGAATGTGTATCCTCCAGAAGCCTACTATGCTTAAGAAAGCTTGTGTCTCCTTTTTGTTACTTGGTGGAGACATGGCTGTTACTTTGTTGATCACATCCATTGGGATCTGACAGTGGCCATCTTGCCATTTGATCCCTAAAAACGGGATCTCTTTTGCAGGTCCCTTGACCTTAGCGTGTTTGATGGCAAAACCAGCTTCTAGAAGGATTTGAATTACTTTTCCCCCTTTTTCAAAAACTTCTCCTGCTGTATCACCCCATACAATGATGTCATCAATGTACTGCAGGTGTTCTGGAGCTCCACCCTTCTCCAGTGCAGTCTGGACAAGTCCATGGCAAATGGTGGGGCTATGTTTCCACCCCTGGGGCAGTCGATTTCAGGTGTATTAGATGCCCCCCTCCAGGTGAAAGCAAGCTGTTGCCTATACTCCACTGCCAAAGGAATGGAGAAAAATGCATTAGCAATGTCAGTCATGGCATACCACTTGGCTGCCTTTGACTCCAGTTCATAAAGGAGTTCTAACACATCCAGTAGAGCAGCACTCAGCAGTGGTGTGACTTTACTCAGGCCACAGTTAGTCTCTGCTCCCCATTAGACTTTCACACTGGCCATATGGGACTGTTGAAGGGGGAGCACATTGTGCTAATCACTCCTCGGCTCTCTGGTTGACGGATCAGCTCACGGATGGGGATCAGGGAGTCTCTATTAGTACAACACCTTTTGCTCCTCAACCCTCAGCAGCCCCACAATAGAAGGGTCCTCTGATAGACCAGGCAGGGTAGACAGCTGTTGAATTTCCTCTGTCTCCACAGCCGCTACACCAAACACACAACAGTACCCCCTCGGGTCCCTGAAATACCCTCTCCTCTGGTAATCTATACCAAGAATGCATGGGGCATCTGGGCCAGTCACAATAGGGTGCATCTGCTACTCAGTCCCAGTCAGACTCACTTCAGCTTCCAATACAGTCAGCTCTTGGGAGCCCCCTATCATGCCAGAGATAGAAATCGATTCAGTCCCTTTATAGTTTGATGGCATTAGAGTACATTGTGCACCATTTTCCACCAGAACCTTATACTGCTGTGGGTCTGATGTGCCGGGCCATTGAATCCACACAGTCCAAGAAACACAGTTGTTCCTCTCCTCCACCTGGCTGGAGGCAGGGCCCCTCTAATCCTGAACATAGTGTTCATTATCAACATCTCTGTTCAATCAGCTCATGTGGATTTGATCCCAATTATTCAGATCTGGTAAATAGGGATCTGAAGCCCATCTATGCTGTCTGGAGAGCTTCCCATTGGAAGCTGGAGCAACAAATCTCCTGGAAGAAGCCCCATTCCTAATCGGTTCACTTTGCAACTTAGATATGTGTGTCCATAAAGCCAAGGTAGGTTTTCTATCCCATTTCCTCATATCTTCTCCATGGTCACACAGGAAAAGCCATAGGGCACCTCGTGATATGTACCATCTCTCCTGAGCAGGTCTTGCAGGGGAACACTCTCTCCTGATGGCTGAGGCATTCTTTGGTACAGGTGGGGAGTGGGGTCTGTCCTTCATCTGGGACAGTTTTTCCCAACACCTTTCTGAATAGTTCAGTGGATTTGTCAGATGGTTTTACCACAGCAGAGACGCTGGCCCATGGGGAAGAAAAGATTGTCTGCATATTGGCGCATCCAATTATCTACGCCACCCATTGTTGGTGCATCGGCATCTGCCCAGCTAAATAACGCTAACGCGTTGCCACATGACAGTGGCGCAGTCTGTACCCACTAGCGCCACATGGGTCCGGTAACTTTGAGTGCATCTGCATCTACTGGTGTCTGCGGGTCATCCAGGTCCTCAAAAATCAGCTCCCGCACAGCTATTTCTCTGAGATTCTTAACCCCTCTCTCAATGGTTGTCCACTTGCCTGGGTGGTATATAACATCATCCCTAAAGGGATACCTGTTCTTAACACTTTGCAGTAGTCACCACCATATAGTGAGGGGCTTTGCACCTGTTGCAAGACCCCTATCACTGCCCACTTCTCTAGCCATTGGTCCCAGCTGCTTGGTTTTGCTACCATCTAACTCAAAACCATCAGCTCCACTATCCCAGCAGCAGAGCAGCCAAGTAAGAAGCTGCTTCCCTTCATGATGGCTGTAATCTTTACATATATCTCACAGTTCACTCAGGGAGAAAGACCAAGTGGTTACCTCTGGTTCCTCCTCCTGTAATGTCTCTGGTAGGCCATCACAACATGCTCTTCCCATGTATTTCCACTTCTGTACAGGGGCAACTGATACCAGCACTGGTTGAGTCCCTAGGTTAGCAGCATCATCCATCACTGGGGGCTGATTAGCTGCAGTGCTTATTACCAAAGTCTGGGTAATCTCAGCAAGTGCTACCTGGAGTTGAGTAATCACAGTACCCAGTGCAGAAATCTCAGTAGCCTCTGGGATAGCCAGGATGCCTGCCATAGGGCCTAGCAGGGTCTGAGTATCTGCAATGCCAGTCATGGGTGCTGGAGCAGCTGCAGTGTCTGTCATAGGGGCTGGAACTGCTGTGGTGCCTGGTGTAGGGGCCAGGGCTGCTGCAGGGCCCATTACAGTGGTTGCAGCAGCTGTGCTCTATCCACCCTTATACCCATGTTTAAGCAAGAGCAAGAACTGAAAAACATTCAAAAGGCCTAACAGCATGAGCATGGTGGTTGAAACATCCCACAGGTATTCAAAATTTTCAAAAGACAGTGAGATCAGCTTTGAGGGAAAAAGAACACAGGTCACCCATTCCCATTCCATAGAAACCAGAAATGGGTACAGTCTAAAAGAATTTATAATACCATAAACCAACACTAAACCACATAGCACACTGATACCTTTAAGTCCATGCCTAGAAGTGACAAATTGCACAAAACCAGTAACAAACAACAGCAAAACCACACATTTGATTAGCCATCCCAAAAGCTACTGTAAAACCAAACCCCAGAAAAATTCTACTCAGTGGCCCTGTTACCAACACAATGAACGCTTATAACAAAAGCAGTCAAATCTGTGAAAACTTCAACCCTCTGAGACTCTTAGATCAAAAGTCTACAGTTCTCCTAGGTGATCTATTTACATTGGGTCTTTGTTTATCCCACACCCAGAGCTAAACAATAGCAGGTTTTCTTCTCACCCAATGACCCTTCCCCAACCAAGGAAGGAAATTGGGAAAAGGAGGGAGACTTGCGGGTTAAAATTTAAACACATTTAATAAAATAAAGAAACCAATATCAATGACAACACAAAACACACAAAAGTATACTTATTTACAGAGCACTTGCAAGTTGTTCAAGGAATATCAATCATTAGCAACTGGAAAGAGAGAGAAAACCAAAAACAGACCCCCCTCTCCCTACCAAGCCCTCCCTTTTATAGTGAACTTGATTGTTAATGATATAGAATACACCTGTGGGCCAGCCTGGGTCAGCTGCCCTGGATTTAACTGCTAAGGGCCTTGATCACTGTCCTGGTTTGACCTAAACCAGGCCAATTTTCCTTTCAGTGATTTTTAATTTCAGCTAAGTCTCTTCTAAGTAACTGCACTTTCTGAAACTAACTGCATGTTTTGCAGATAGTGTCTGCTTCTAGGACTGATAACGCTCAAAGTTTATAGTTCTTACTGAGGCACCGGTAGGGATGTTATGCAGAAAGGCTCTTGCTGTACTTATTCTTAGAGAAACCAAGGTCACTGCTAAATTCCTCACTGCTTACGAGTGAAGAGCCAAAGGGGGGTCGCACCTGCGGGGAGGAGCGGACAGGGCAGGTGACCCAAAATTGACCAACGAAGGTATTCCATCCCATACATGTCATTTTGAGTATAAAGCGGGGGGATCAGGAGGGTCTCAGCCTGTTTTTTGGAGTCTTCTGCTTGAGGCTTGGGTTGCTTCTGCTGCTTGAGCCTTCGACCCTTTCTTTTCCCTTCTTGCCCCTTCTCCCATGGCTGGTGTCTAAAGAGGACTCTCTGTTTTCCTGCTGCCCCCGATCCCGATCAGTGCATCCCTGAATCCAGTTCTCGACTGTCGCTAGGCCCAGCCTGGGCCTTCCCGGAGCCTGCCCTGCAGTGCCAGTGGTGATGTGGCTGACATCAGGGGAGCTTGACCTTGGTTTTGTATATATTTGTATATATTTGATTATTCCAATATTATCATTATACTCTTTTTCATTATTATAGTTTATTAAAACTGTTTTAACTTTCCAACCCATAAGTCTCTCTCCCTTTTCCCTTTCCCTTTCCTTTTGGGCGGGGGGAGGGTTAACAGAGAGCGTCTGCCACAGGTTTAATAGCCGGCCTAGCTTTAAACTGTGACAATCACCATGGCTGGCCACAAACTGAAACAAAATCCCAATGAAACCAGGACATGCTGATATCTAAAACCTCTGTTGGCAGGAGTAAAACCTATATTTTTTCAGTTGTGTTTAAGTTAACTTCCAGCTACAGATACCTAACTGTAGCTGAAGATATTTTAAAATTAGCTAATACAAATAATTTGAATCTCTGCCATAAATATAAGGCCAAATATGAATTTTCCACTTATTTAAATTTTCAGAGTGGAAATATGATTATCTTCTGAATTGTGAACTTACTTTCAAAGCGGTTGCTTTAGTTATCAAAATTAAAGAATGTGCAGAGAAGGACAACTAAAATGGTAAAGGTATGGAGCATCTTTATGAAAAAGTCTGGGATTCCTCACTCTGGAGAGGAGAAGGCTAGGCATAGGGAGGTCTACAAAACTGAGGTGGTAGGTAAAGTGCATACAGAACTGATATTTGCAAAACCCCACAGTACTAGAAATAGGAGATGTGTTTAAAACATATTTTGGGAGGGGGGAAAAAATCTGTACTGCTTTACACAGCATGTAGTGAATCTCTCGAATTTGTTGTCATGGGCGTTGTAGAAGCAGGTAGCATCAGCAGTTCAAAAAGGAATTAAAAATATTCATCAGCAGCAGGTCCATAATCAGGTCCTAAAGGCAATAGACAAGGATGTGCCCCTCTTAGCAGTCCTGATGAAACCATTGTGGATGTTGGAAGTGTAAGGGGCATGAATTACAAAAAGCAGCCAAGCCTGTATGCTCATGGGCATAGTATCTCCTGTTACCATGGTTTCTGCAGAGGGAGAGCATGAACACAGTTACTGCTGTTATGAACTATGCAAACAACTATCTTGCAATTGGGTAATTCACACGGTCATCATACTGAGACTGTAAGGAATGAGCCACACCATGGAGGGCATACCTTCCCGATCTTGAGGGTAGAATACCAGGACAGATGATCTGTTGTTCTTACTCAGCATCAGGCTTGTGTTATCTCAAATTAAAAACTGATTCTATTGTTATACCGCTTCATCCTAAGAAAGGAGTGTTTGGATATTCTACAAAGAGTTTTATTTATCCTAGAAAGCTTGCTACAAAGATGAATACAACCCTAAGAATATTTTTTAAAGGAAGCTGATAAGCCTAACACTTAGAATTTCTAAATACTGCATACTTGCAGGAAACAGATACACAAAGCTGAATCCATGGGAAAACAGTCTGGTTTCAAGAAGAGGGTAGGAGTTTTGTAGAACAGCTAAGCTTAGGGAGAGGACAAGGTGTGCATTAGAATATCTGTTGTAGCTAACATGGTAAAGTTAACACTGTTCTTAGAATTTCTGACTCCGGGAAGGAGGGAGTTTGCTATTGTGTAAAATGTTATTACCACACTTAATGGGGATTTTTGGGGAGACTGAGTTAAGAAGCTAAATTGCAAGTCGAAAAACTGAAACAATAAAATTTCTCAAGGGTTACATAAAAGAAAATCGGAGTCAAAACAGAACTGAGATGTCAGTCCCATACTGTCCTATAATTATCAGGTCTTCCCAATAGGTAGCCCTGTGCCTGTCCTCCCCCCCCTTGCAAGCTGAAAATCCACATGCAGACTAAAATGGTGCAGGATTTTAGAAAACTGGAAATATGAGAGTATGCTTCATAATAATGTATTTTGTTTTCCAGCTTCCAGATGCATTTGAACACAAGTCCAATATTAGTGTTTGATTTTATGGAAACAGATCTAGAGGTAAGATTTTTTTTTAAAGATGTCTGTTATTTTAGTATCTTTAAATGTTTTTTGAAAATACTGCTTTAATAGGTTTACATTTGCCCATGTTAGAAAGGTGACTTTCATTATGTAAATTGATCATGCCTTAAAAATAGTTTGAATAGTTTGATAATTTTTGTGAGTTCTCAGCTGATAATGCCTTTACTTTTAAATATTTGATGTCAGCATGATCTTCAAGAAACAGATTATGTTTACTATGTTAGTTTTCTGGGACTTCAGTTAGAGTGTAGAACCTCAGTCATAGATCAGCACCTTGGAGTGCAATTGCTAAGCATAATAGCATCAAACATGTTCAAGTAAGTGTGACATTAAAGTATACCAAGTGATGAGCTGGTACTAAAATCACACACACCTGAACCATTCTTTTAAATGTAACAATGCTAGGTGCTTGCAAATCTGCATCTTACAGATGTTTCATTCTCCAAGACCTTAAGTTAGTTTGTCTTTGTGGAAGTCTTTGTATCAGATATTTAGGTGCAAGATTCTTCATTTTGGAAGACTGTCCTAGACAGCAATTCATGTCAGATCTGTATATGCACACATTATCACTACTCTGGACTGAAACTAATGTAGTTGTTAAGCTAACTCATTATACATATGTTGTTAAGCACTGGGGCTAGCATTTAAAATATTAAAAGAAAACATTGACAATTTTTCTGAAACCCAGAGGAATGCAAGACTGGAAAGGTTAGGTCAGTTTTTTGCTAATAGAATGAGTAGGCTTTCTAGAGGATTCATTCTGTTTGCCTAGTAACTAAGCAACATTTAGAGCTAAAGAAGATACAGCGTACAAAGAGGAATGAAATACACTTTTACTACATAATGCTATGGTATGCAGAGCATTTAACTGCATTGTGGTATCACTCAGGCCACTATTTGGGACTGCAGCCTGTTGTGATTAGGCATGTGCTGCATACATGAAATTTTGTGTAGTTGTAGACAGCTATTTTGTAAATCTTAAGCAACTTAAAACTTGGGAAAGGCTATTATTGAACTGGAAAATAATATTAACAAGCAAGTTTTGGGGAGTAGTGTACAAAATATTTTCAAACAGGATTCTTTGTTACAACCTGGTCGCAACTAGTTCATAAATCCCTTGGAGTAAATTAAGGTGAAACGACACCAAATAACTGGTATGAAATTAAGAACAATTTATTAATACAGGGAAAGTGGCATGGTTGTAAGTGTCTTGGGTTTCTAAAGGCATTGAGAAAAGAGAGGAAAAGAAAAGGAAAAAGAGAAAGAGGATAGAGACTATGAGAGAGAGGAAAAGAGAGATCACCACCCTTGGATCCAGCGATGTAAGTTGCCTGTAGAGTTGATAAATTGCTTGCAGAGTTGCTCCTCCAGTAAATCGCTTGCAGGATCGGTCCTTGGGATGCGCGCCAGCATCCCAAGTGAGAAGGTCTAAATACTTTAGGTCATTTGCATGCAAGATAGGAGAGGGTGGTCTTGTCTCCCCCCCTAGTTGTGGTGTCCGCTGTATGGCCCCGCTTCTGCACAAGCGTGGCTGATGCCTTGCAAAGTTGTTGCATATGTAGGCTGGCCCCAAGGAAAAGATACCATCCGGCCTCCACAGGACTTATCTCTTCCTCCAGCCAGACTTGTAAATCACAACAATTAAGGCACAGCAGGGGTATTGTTCTGTTCCCAAGGCCCTTATCTCTTGCCAGACTTGCAGGCCTCTGTAGTACACATACCCTCCTCCAGCCAGAGTTGTCAAACAAGTTGTTTAAGGCATACAAACTCTGTCCGTCACATGCTTACATAGACTTTTAATGTTAAAAATCAGAGAATGTTGGAAATTAAGTAACTTGTTAAAATATAGTGAAGTGGCTATACCTCCTGGTTGTCTTGAAAATGGAAGAGGAAACCATTGCATTTACAAAGATTGGATGCTTAGGTTGCATGGAGAAAGAAGGAATAAGTGAAAACATAATTTCTTCAAGATTGCTGACACATTTATCACTTTTATGTGTACAGCTTTGTCTTGTAAGATTGGGTGTCAACCTGGAACCGAGATAAAATTATAAACTCATGTTTCCCACTCATTTTCTCATTTGCTGGTTATGCAAAGTTCATGTAGGCTATCTGGACTCCTGTAGGTAGATTAGGGTACGGCGACCGGAAAATCTCGGGCTGTAACGGAAGGTAGGCGTGGCGAAAGGAGCAGGATGTGCAAGTATCGTGCGAGTTCGTACGGGACAAGACGACTATATAAGGCTGTTGCGCAGTTAAATAAATGCCATTTGTTGCATCCTCACATTGGTGTCAGTGCTCAATGGCCCTGGGGTGCAAATAGCCTCAGGCCAGCCAGCAACCGAACGGAGCTTGCCGCAGACAAGCGGCAACAAGTGGTGACCCCGACGTGATTGCTGGGCTGGCGGACCGCAGGCGGTCGGAGTGGGTTCGCGAACCATGGAAACCTTGATAAAGGTGATTTCGTTACTGGGCGGGGAATTTAAGATTTCTGTGAAATCGAAAGACGTAGCCCAGTGTGTGGACCGTCTCGTTAAAGGGGGGGGCGGTGGCAGGACCGGCTGATTGTTTACAGCCGAATACCTGGGAGCAGTGCTCGGTGCAGCTCGCGGAGCGAGCTATGGCAGCGGGTTCTGCCAAAGAATTAAAAACATGGGGAGTTATCTTGTGGCTGCTACGGGCTGCGCGGGAGGACTGGGCGACATGGGATGCGGCTCGGACGTGTTTACATGGGGTCTACCCTGACCAAGACAGAAGTGGCAGTGGTGAAACTCCTCCAACATATACTCTCTGAGAGAGGAATTAAATAGGATGAAGCTGCGTTAAAGCAGTTACTGTTCTGGGCAAAAGATAAAGGACATTTTACAACCTTTAATGATGTCTTTGAAGTGCCTTTATGGGAGAAGATTGGTGACTCTCTCTGGAATGCAGTGTCAAGTGGTGATAAGGAAGCCTTTAAATTGTCTACTACACAGAGGCTGGTTAGCGAAGCGTTAAAAGGAATAAAAGCAGAGAGAAGTCACACATACAGCTTTTATGGCTTTAGGACCGCAGACGTCTACTACCCCCTCACTGTTTGCGGGACCAACACCTCCCATGGCCCCGGTGGCTGTACCGGTGGCAGCTCCTTTATCGCCGTCGGTACGGACGGCTCCGGAAAAAGCCGAGGAGCGGGGAGCGAGACAAATAGATACAGATCCATCAGAACCGGTAGTGCGCCCTAAAACACAAACTCGATTTGGACTAATTGATTCAGATGCTGAACAGGAGACTTGGCAGAAACCCCCTCCGAAACCCCCTCCCTCTCATTGATCTCTCTACGGATGAGGCTGAGCAGGAGGACAAGAAGGAGGGTAAACATGCTTTGTACCCACCTTTACCAGATTCGCCATTTACGGAGTCAGCAGTACCAGAGTCACAAGGACTTAAAGGACTGTTACCATCACGAAATGGACACGAACTTGACATGACAGAGCTTGGTAGACGACTGGGAGAATTAAAGACGGAATTGCAGCAGCATCGTTCAACCAACGCCTCGGGACACGTGACTATGTCTCCCCCAAAACCCCCTCTGTGTTCGGGACAAGTATTAGGGCCACCTCAACCTCCTTTACAACTCCCTACTCCACCTTTAGATCAGGGCGGGGGGGGAGGTTTGCGTCCATCTGGTAATGTGGGAGGTGAGGGAGAGGGTCAGCGTCCGCCCGCGTATACAGGGGAAGGGGGGGGAGGTGAGGGAGGAGTGAAATGGAAAGGGGTCATTCGAGATGCGTTATTAGAAGGAGTTGTGATTCCACGGGCATATCCGGTGATTGTGGGTGCGGGTCCTGAGGGAAGAAATATTTGGCAACTGTTAGATTGGAAAATTGTAAAAGAAGCATTGCCACTACAGTTAGCGAAGGACAACACAGGTGAGGACTGCAGGAAATTTGCAGGGATGGCAAATCGTAACCCCACCTTAACTGAGCTAATGGATGCTTGTGAGAAAGTAGGAACCACCACATTTCAGATGGAGCATTTAGCAAAAACTTTTGCGGCGGCAATTAAGGTAGTTCATCGTTGTTATACATGCGAACAGGAAGGTCACTTTAAGAAAAACTGCCTTAAGAAGTCGAAGCTGAGTGGGAGAGATAACTCTGTTTTGATGTGTCATTGCTGTGGGAAGCTAGGGCATTTTGTGAAGCTGTGCAGGTCTCAGTATAATGCTCAAGGTCAGCTGATAACAACCAGCTGCAGAGTACAGGGAAACTGGAGAAAGAACGTGGGGGGGGGAACTGTATGCTGACACAAATGAATCTTCCCAACCAGTTCCAGGCCTATGCAGTTAACTCGCAGCCCAAACCGCAGGGAGCGCAGGACTGGTGTTTCCACACAGGGTTAACCTGTGCGGCTGCCAAGCCTTGGACCTGTGGCAAACAGGGATAATGCTAATGCTGATTGTCAAAAGATCATTGAAGCTTTACCTGAAAAAACAGATTTGAATGCTATGATAAAGGCACGTGCAAAAGTGGGTACTGTGGAACATAAGGCTCAAGTTATGGCTGCGGCCGTACTTGGGGCTTACGTGGTCACAATTGCAGCCTCTATTCCAATTGTTAGCAGGGGACACAACTTTAACAGCACCACGACAGACTACTGCAGAGGTACAGCAACTGATTACAGAAATAGAAAGCAGGCTACATTCCAAATTTGTACATCATATTGATTTGAATCAGGAAATACAAATTATCACTTTGTTTGATAGGCAAATTCCGTATGCAATAATTGGTCAATGGAATTCAGAATGATCAGATTCGTTACAGAGCTATTGGCACAGATTATTCATCAAAGGACAGATGCGATGTCGGGAGCTTGTGGCCAGATATCCCTGCATCACTAACCTTTCCTATTGCAGCTCAATACTTTGAGTGGTGTATGGCTAATAGCTTTGCTTTGCAAACAGCCATGGAGAATTTCTCGGGACAGATTGTTTACCACTTGCCCTCCCATCCTGTTATAAAATTGAGTGCGGAACTTCCAATTGCCACAGGAGTGTTGTGCGCAGACACTCCTGTGGATGGAATTACCATTTTTACGGATGGATCTGGGAACACAGGCAAGGCGGGCCTTGTCTGGTATTCTGATGGCAAGTGGGAATCTATGGTAGTACAACAAAAGGGTTCACCTCAGGTGGTAGAATTACGAACTGTATTAAAAATATTTCAGAATTTTCCCATTCCCTTTAATTTGATTGCTGATTCAGCATATGTAGCTGGCATTATAAAGCAATTGGATAGATCTGTTATAGAGCATATATGTAATCAGCGTGTTTTTGAATTGCTGCGAGCTCTGTGGCAAGAAATTCAAATCCGAACTGCATTGTTTTATGTTTTATATGTAAGAAATCATACTAATTTGCCTGGGTTTATTGCAGAAGGCAATGCTCGAGTGGACTCTTTGGTTTCTGACCTTACAAATTCTACTGCAATGACTGTGCAGGTGCCGGACATTAAACAGCAAATCATAGAATGGGTTTTTCCACCTTTTCATCCTAAAACAACAACTTAAGACTGATAATGGACCAGCATACTGTTCACAGATTTTTCGTCAATTTTGTCAACTATGGGGTATTACACATGTCACCGGGATTCCTCATTCGCCTACGGGTCAGGCGATTGTGGAACGTGCTCATAGTACATTGAAACAGCTTCTGCAAAAACAAAAAGGGGGAGAGGTGACTGAACCTTCTGAGAGACTTGCAAAAGCTGTTTATGTACTTAAGCATTTAACTTTAGCAGGAGATAAGGAGCGACCCCCAATTGTAATACATTGGGAGGCAGTTCGACAGGGAGCAAGCTATGTGCAAAACAAAGGTGAAGTGTGGTATAGGGAACCAGGTACTAACGAATGGTTGGGACCAGGGGAACTATTACTAATGGGTCGAGGTTTATGCTTCTGTCTCTACAGGCGCAGGAGTACGGTGGATTGTCTCTAAGAGGATGGTTAGCCACATTATTAGAGGGAATAGTTTATGTAGTTGTGATTATAGTTATCATAGGGATCTGCGTGGGTTGTGTTAAGACAATCATTGAGAATAGTATATGGAAGTAGTGAGATAATAAATCTAACTACTTCCAAAGGGGGAAATTGATACCGGATGGTTTAGCAATGGTTTAGCAAGAGTAGGCCTCAAAGTAGGCTCTAAAAGGCCTGCTCTGTGTTACCTTTAAACAGAATCAGCTTTCCTGTCAGTAATTTTCCTTTCAGCTAGAATAATAGAGAATAACAGTATGTTCTGAAGCAAACTGCATGTTTTGTAGATAGAGTCTGCTTATGGGAATGTTTATAATAGGCATTATCCTACTTGTGTTACCCTGTTTGTTTGCATGTTTGCAGAGAACTGTGCAACGAATGGTCAATACAGCCTTTTTGGCACAACAACAGAGAGCAGGATTTATGGGTAATCAAGGCTGGGATTCTCTGACCGGGCTCTGCGAGACACAGGGAACCAGGTTCAAGAGTACCTGTGGGGGAAGCCGAAACAGCACCAGCCTCGACCTTCAGACGTGAGGAGTCATGACAGTACAGAGGGTCTGGTGAAGCGGCGGGGCTCCAAGAAAGATGAGGAACGGCGACCGTTGCTGAGTGAA
This sequence comes from Nyctibius grandis, assembly GCF_013368605.1. NCBI lineage: Eukaryota > Metazoa > Chordata > Aves > Nyctibiiformes > Nyctibiidae > Nyctibius > Nyctibius grandis. The sequence goes on from NW_027167472.1 coordinate 1,118,983, forward strand.
ACAAAAGCTTTGAACAATGCGCTCATGATTAGCTTGCTTTTGCTTTGCATCTCAGGAGTTGCAGGGGAATCTTACTGGAGAACCTGGGCTCGGGATGTTGTATCCGCCAGCTACGCTTACGCTTTGACGCAAGGCTCCAGAATCAGCGATACCCTTTACTTCGCATGACTTGAAGCATGGGGAGGGGGAAATGTAGGTAGATTAGGGTACGGCGACCGGAAAATCTCGGGCTGTAACGGAAGGTAGGCGTGGCGAAAGGAGCAGGATGTGTCATTATCGTGCGAGTTCATACGGGACAAGACGACTATATAAGGCTGTTGCGCAGTTAAATAAACGCCATTTGTTGCATCCTCACATTGGTGTCAGTGCTCAATGGCCCTGGGGTGCGAATAGCCTCAGGCCAGCCAGCAACCGAACGGAGCTTGCCACAGACAAGCGGCAACAGACTCCCCATTTCAATTTCTGATCTCCAGAATAGACCCATTTTTCTGGAGAAAGGGTGAGAATGGTAGAGAATATGTGGCTGACAATTCAAACTTTGTCTTAAAGGATGAAATAACTTTTGAGCTGAAATAACTGAAGTAAGTTAATCTTGAGTGGTAAGCTTTGCTATCAATCTAACACTTTACAGGTTATTATAAAAGATACTGGTATTGTGTTGACACAGTCTCACATCAAGGCATATATGCTGATGACACCTCAAGGATTAGATTATTTACATCAGCACTGGATTCTGCACAGGGTAAGCATGTACTAAATTGACAGCCTTTACGCTGTAACAAAAGTCATATTTGATAGAATTTGAGTCTAAAGTCTAATGAAGATGGTTTTCATGTTCACAGGTTTTTAGTCTGTAAACTTTCATGCTAGCTGTTATGGAGAGACAATAGCAATACCAGAAATGTTAAGAATTACTGATGTAGTTGTTATTTAGACATTTATATAAAAGTGTCTCAAGTTACATAACTCTGATTAGCACTGTGAACTGGGTCTGGCTGGGATGGATTTAACTTTCTTCACAGCAGCCCATATGGTGCCATGTTTTGGATTTATGGCCAAACCAGTGTTGACAACACGCCAACGTTCTGGCTATTGCTGAACAGTGCTTGGGCATTATCAAGGCTTTCTCTTTTTCCCACTTTGCCCCTGCCCCAACGAGTAGGCTGGGGGTGGGCAAAAGGTGATGAGCAACGAAACTGGTGAAGGGTCTAGAGAATAAGTCTTATGAGGAGTGGCTGAGGGAACTGGGGTGGTTGTTTAGCCTGGAGAAAAGGAGGCTCAGGGGAGACCTTATCGTTGTATACAAGTACCTGAAAGGAGGTTGTAGCGAGGAGGGTGCTAGTCTCTTCTCCCAGGTAACAAGCGATAGAATGAGAGGAAAAGGCCTCAAGTTGTGCTAGGGGAGGTTTAGATTGGATATCAGGAAAAATTTCTTCACTGAAAGGGTTATCAAGCATTGGAACAGGCTGCCCAGGGAAGTGGTTGAGTCAACATCCCTGGAGGTACTTAAAAGACAGTGCTTAGGGACATGGTTTAGTGGTGGACTTGGTAGTGTTAGGTTAATGATTGGACTCGATGACCTTAAGGGTCTTTTCCAACCTAAATGATTCTATGATTCTGTTCTATGATTCTAAGTTGGGAGGGGGCACAGCTGGGACAGTTGGCCAGAGGAATATTGCATGCCATATAATGCCATGCTCAGCAATAAAAACTGGGGTAGAGGAAGAAGGGATTTTTTTGGCTTCCGAGTTGGTTGTTGCTTGGAGACTGGCTGGGCATCAGTCTGCTTGTGGGAGGTGGTGAGTGATTTTTTGTTGCATTGCTTTCCTCCCCCCACTTTCTTTCACCTGTTAAGCTGTCTTTATATTTCTTCATGTATTTTCTTGCTTTTGCTCTTCCTGTTCTCTCCCCTGTCCCACTGGGGGTAGGGGGCTGGGGTGAGGAAGGAGTGAATGAGTGGCTGTGTGGGTGATTGGCTGCTGGCCAGGAGTCAACCCACAGCACACTGCTACTGTATTAAACTGTATCATTTCCATGATTTCTACAGTTATCTGAAAAATTAGCAAGGTTGTCTTATTATTCATTAGGCAACTATGTAGCAAGACAGAACTGCTGTTTCTGCAGCAAAGCTAAAACCTATCAGGAGGCAGCTTTTTTTAAGCTCTGCAGCTTAAAGATCATAATATTCAAATGGACGTATTTGACTATGGTTTTCATGTATGATGAAATACTTGATTTCCTGGTTTTGGGTTTTTTCCTCACAATGTAGACTTCTGATAGGGTCAAAAGTCTGCATTTTAGAATACTGTTATTGCACACCTGCTGGGAGGTTCATTATATGTCTGGTTTTATCAACACTGACAAAATTCATTTTTTGCTTTCTATACTGACAGGATCTTAAGCCAAATAATTTGGGTTTAGATGAGAATGGGGTTTTAAAATTGGCTGACTTTGGCTTGGCAAAATCTTTTGGAAGCCCAAATAGAGTTTATACACACCAGGTAGTAACAAGGTAAGACATACTCTGTTTTGTTTCTTAGATATTGGTTATGTAGCTGTTTTGCATTGCCTCTTGAAATATGTCATGGCACATCAACATGTTGAGTTTGGCATCTAGCTCATGTGATATGGCTGTAGTGACAAGAGCCTCATAACAGAAAACACAAGAAAGCATTTTTATAGCAAAGTCTCTGTAAGAACTGCTAGAATATCGCATCCATGGGGGGGTGTTCTGTGGTATGATGTTCTATTGAAACACATGGAAATAATATGTATATTAAGCCTATAAGCCTAGCTTTCAGAGCAAGACAACTGTTACTTTCTGTTAATCATGAGACCTAGAGTTTTTTTTTTTTGTAGCTAGTCACATATTACCTATTATGAGACAAAAGCTTGAGCCAATTAAAATATTTATTAATGTTATTTATGGCATGCTTATTTAAGGTATGTACTCTTTCAAAAAGCAGGAATGCAGAATACACAAGAGATTTCCTTTTGTCTGCTGTAATGCCAAAATTAATCAGGCGAAGTTGTTTTTTAACACCTTTATTCAAAAGGCAAAAATTATACAGTAGTTTCAAATGCAGTGTGTATCAGATCATTACATTTAACTTGATTGTTCTTAGGCAGTGGAATAGCTGCTTTAAACAACTGTTGTCAAGGTTCATTTTGCACAAAACTAATCTCTATCCTTAGGTCTGTTGGTAATGAGATTTTTGAAAGCTGAAAGGAATTCTGTCTTTAACTTAAGTGTCATTTCTTGAACGTAAAGTTTAAAGAAAATTTTGGTTTATAACATGCAAACATGCCTGTTAAATACTTTTTCCTTTGCACATCTGCAGTTCTGTTGCTTGTTAATCAACTCAGCTGAAACTGTAGTTAGTTTGTGGTTATATGTGACTCCGTGGTGAGGAATACACAATTTTGTTCAGTCTTTCTTAAACAAAACACTTTGCAGGGTACAGTACAGCTCTTCAGTGTCTGAAAAAATATACAGGCAGGAGCAGTATCCTCTTTGTAGTTCTTGCATTGCTGCAATATACAGTGCTTGACATGAGCAAAACGAGGTGATTTTCCCCAAATGTGTTTTCTTTTCAGGTGGTACCAAGCCCCAGAACTATTGTTTGGTGTTAGAATGTATGGTGTCAGTGTTGATATGTGGGCTGTTGGTTGTATTTTAGCTGGATTGCTCCTCAGGGTAAGTCTTCAAATGTAAGCATTTTGTATTTGCTCTTCAGTGTATTTCAATTCTTATGTGTGGGCTTCCTCTCTCCTGCTAACAGCAGGAGGAGAAGGAAATTAGGCTACTTCTTAGGAAAGGAAGAAAGGGAGACGGGGGTGGGGGAAGGAAAGCTTCCAAAAGCTTGCTAACTGTAAGGAAAGTGAAATTTTGGAATAGACTGAGGTTCCATAACCATCACAAACTGTTGCCGCTTGTCTGCGGCAAGCTCCGTTCGGTTGCTGGCTGGCCTGAGGCTATCCGCACCGCAGGGCCATTGAGCACTGACACCAATGTGAGGATGCAACAAATGGCGTTTATTTAACTGCGCAACAGCCTTATATAGTCGTCTTGTCCCGTATGAACTCGCACGATAATGACACATCCTGCTCCTTTCGCCACGCCTACCTTTCCATTACAACCTGAGCTTTTCCGGTCGCCGTACCCTAATCTACCTACATTTCCCCCTCCCCATGCTTCAAGTCATGCGAAGTAAAGCGTATCGCTGATTCTGGTGCCTTGCGTCAAAGTGCAAGCGTAACTGGCGGATACAACATCCCGCAAAACGGAAGGTTTTCGGTATCAACGGACACCGAGGACTTGTGTTATTCGCAGTTAAGGCAACAAACATATAACAAGGTTGTGATGGTGTATCTATAGATAGGGGGAGACAGTACCATATCTGGTTATGTACCCGAGCCCAGGTTCTCCAGTAGGATTCCCCTGCAGTTCCTGTGACGCAAAGCAAAAGCAAGCTAATCATGAGCGCATTGTTCAAAGCTTTTGTTTCACTCAGCAACGGTCGCCGCTCCTCATCGTTCTTGGCGCCCCGCCGCTTTACCAGACTCTCTGTGCTGCCGGGACACCTCCTTTCTGAAGGTAGAGGCTGATGTTGCTTTGGCTTCCCCCACAGGTACTCCTGCAAAACATAAAGCTTGGACAGCGTACATATTACTTCGGATTAGGATTTTGTTTTAAATCAGGGTGCAAACAGCGTGTAGGGACCCACTGTATAACATCATCCCGTTTGATGGCGGCATACCCCCTCCCGTGATGTAGCAGCTCCCAACCTGTTTCCCACTCCGCTGTCCCAGGGAACCGAACCTTGACTGGGGGGCCCACTTCTGGCACCCCTGGACCCCAATGTCGCTCAATTGGGGCACGCTCTTGGTCTCCCCGGGCAAAATGATTTAAAGAATAAAGAGCGCGATGTAAAATGTGAGATTGGTAGTTGACAGGAATTACGTCTGGGAATCCTTCCCCCTCCCCAAGAATCTTAATTCTGTGTTTTAGCGTCTGATTAGCGCGCTCTACAATGGCCTGCCCGGTAGAATTATACGGAATGCCGTGTTTGAGCGTGATACCCCACCGCTGACACCACTGACGTGTGGTATGAGCAATAAAACAGGGGCCATTATCAGTTTTGATCTCGACAGGTAGGCCTAGCCAAGCGATTGCAAGATTCCAATGTAGCTGAATGGAGCGTGCTGTTTGTTTCCGATGCGGGGTGGCCACAATCATCATACTGTAAGTGTCCACGCGCCTCTATATTAGTTCTGATTGGCTTATGCTAAAAAGCTATATCTTGCAGGTGCAGCATTCTTTCTTATTTTTCAACTTCCCCCATATCTTGTTGGTCTCATAGCCAAGGCCCTTGTTCTCTATTATGATTGGCTAGTTCATCACCACCCCATTACCACCCCCTGGACATGCCTGGACATAGCTCGTTCAGTACCTTGTTCCCACCATTGTCCCGTGGGAACCCCACAATTTCCCCTTTTTGTTTTTGAACGAGCTATGTCCTATCTCGTCCTTTTTGTTTTTGTTTCTTACTCAAACCCGGTTCCCTGTGTCTCGCAGAGCCCAGTCAGAGAATCCCAGCCTTGATTACCCATAAATCCTGCTCTCTGTTGTTGTGCCAAAAAGGCTGTATTGACCATTCGTTGCACAGTTTTCTGCAAACATGCAAACAAACAGGGTAACACAAGTAGGATAATGCCTATTATAAACATTCCCATAAGCAGACTCTATCTACAAAACATGCAGTTTACTTCAGAACACACTGTTATTCTTTGTTATTCTAGCTGAAAGGAAAATTACTGACAGGAAAGCTGATTCTGTTTAAAGGTAACACAGATCAGGCCTTTTAGAGCCTACTCTGAGGCCTACTCTTGCTAAACCATTGCTAAACCATCCGGTATCAATTTCCCCCTTTGGAAGTAGTTAGATTTATTATCTCACTACTTCCATATACTATTCTCAATGATTGTCTTAACACAACCCACGCAGATCCCTATGATAACTATAATCACAACTACATAAACTATTCCCTCTAATAATGTGGCTAACCATCCTTTTAGAGACAATCCACCGTACTCCTGCGCCTGTAGAGACAGAAGCATAACCTCGACCCATTAGTAATAGTTCCCCTGGTCCCAACCATTCGTTAGTACCTGGTTCCCTATACCACACTTCGCCTTTGTTTTTCACATAGTTTGCTCCCTGTCAAACTGCCTCCCAATGTATTACAATTGGGGGTCGCTCCTTATCTCCTGCTAAAGTTAAATGCTTAAGTACATAAACAGCTTTTGCAAGTCTCTCAGAAGGTTCAGTTTCCTCTCCCCCTTTTTGTTTTTGCAGAAGCTGTTTCAATGTACTATGAGCACGTTCCACAATCGCCTGACCCGTAGGCGAATGAGGAATCCCGGTGACATGTGTAATACCCCATAGTTGACAAAATTGACGAAAAATCTGTGAACAGTATGCTGGTCCATTATCAGTCTTAAGTTGTTGTGGAACCCCAAGACTGGCAAAGCAAGCAAGTAAATGTCGTTTGACATGACGACCTGTTTCCCCAGTTTGTGCTGTTGCCCATATTACATGTGAAAACGTATCAACAGATACATGAACATATTTGAGCCTTCCAAATTCTGCAATGTGAGTAACGTCCATTTGCCACAGTTGCAACGCACTCAATCCTCGAGGATTTACCCCTATTCCAATTCCCATGCCAATTTTCTGACAACTAGGACAAGCACTGATCAATTCACGTGCTTGTGCCATGGTGAGGTGAAATTGTTTTGCTAACATTTTTGCTGATTGATGAAAGAATTGATGGGATAGGTGTACTTGTTCAAATAAATTTGGTGATATTTGCGTATAGGACACAAGTGTGTCTGCTTTATTATTTCCAATGCTCAAACCTTGATCAAATTGATGACTACAAATGTCAGTAACAAAATAAGGTACCTCTCTGAGGTTTATTGCTTGATGCAACTGTAGCAAAATTGTGTAAAGTCGCATATTCTTCACTGGTCGTATAAAAGCTCTTTCAATTCGATTTACAATGCCTGCTGCATAAAGAGAGTCTGTTACAATATTTACAGGTAAGTCCTTCCATTTTATAAAGACCTGATATATCGCAAAAAGTTCAAGTGTCTGCAATGAGTCCTCAGTTTGTCCTGAGAATTTACAATGTTTCCATTGTCCATCCTCTTGTCAAGTAATAACTGCTGAATGTGATCACTTTCCTGCATCAGTAAAAACAGTTAGTCCAGTCACAGATATCTCTGATCTGATAGGTTTTTCTTCCCAATCCTGTTTTCAAATAAACTGTAGCTTTTTATCTTTTGGCAGATGTGTTAACAATTGTCCAGTAAAGTCCTGTAAGGCCATTTGAAAAATAGTTGACTGATTTGTTAATCAGTAATCAAATTAAAGGGAATGGGAAAATTCTGAAATATTTTTAATACAGCTCGTAATTCTACCGCCTGAGGTGAACCCTTTTGTTGTACTACCATAGATTCCCACTTGCCGTCAGAATACCAGACAAGGCCCGCCTTGCCTGTGTTCCCAGATCCATCCGTAAAAATGGTAATTCCATCCACAGGAGTGTCTGCGCACAACACTCCTGTGGCAATTGGAAGTTCCACACTCAATTTTATAACAGGATGGGAGGGCAAGTGGTAAACAACCTGTCCCGAGAAATTCTCCATGGCTGTTTGCAAAGCAAAGCTATTAGCCATACACCACTCAAAGTATTGAGCTGCAATAGGAAAGGTTAGTGATGCAGGATCTCTGGCCACAAGCTCCCGACATCGCATCTGTCCTTTGATGATAATCTGTGCCAATAGCTCTGCAATCATGGGGACAGTTTTCTTTGTTCTTGAAGGTAGAAACAACCAATTCCAATACATGTAACAAATCTGATCATTCTGAATTCTATTGACCAATTATTGCATACGGAATTTGCCTATCAAGCAAAGTGATAATTTGTATTTCCTGATTCAAATCAATATGATGTACAAATTTGGAATGTAGCCTGTTTTCTATTTCTGTAATCAGTTGCTGTACCTCTGCAGTAGTCTGTCGTGGTGCTGTTAAAGTTGTGTCCCCTGCTAACAATTGGAATAGAGGCTGCAATTGTGACAACGTAAGCCCCAAGTACGGCCGCAGCCATAACTTGAGCCCTATGTTCCATTTTGCACTCGTTCTACAACGGTCGTTTGCCACAGGTCCAAGGCTTGGCAGCCGCGCAGGTTAACCCTGCGTGGAAACACCAGCCCTGCGCTCCCTGCGGTTCGGGTTGCGAGGTAGCTGCTTAGGCCTGGAACTGGTTGGGAAGATTAATTTGTGTCAGCACACAGTTCCTCCATGCGTTCTTTCTCCAGTTTCCCTGCACTCTGCAGCTGGTTGTTATCAGCTGACCTTGAGCATTATACTTAGACCTGCACAGCTTCACAAAATGCCCTAGCTTCCCACAGCAATGACACATCAAAACAGAGTTATCTCTCCCACTCAGCTTCGACTTCTTAAGGCAGTTTTTCTTAAAGTGACCTTCTTGCTCGCATGTATAACAACGATGAACTACCTTAACTGCCGCCGCAAAAATTTTTGCTAAATGCTCCATCTGAAATGTGGTGTTTCCTACTTTCCCACAAGCATCCATTAGCTCAGTTAAGGTGGGGCCACAGTTCGCTATCCCTGCAACAACTTTCCTGCAGTCCTCATCTGTGTTGTCCCTCGCTAATTGTAGTAACAATGCTTCTTTTACAATTTTCCAATCTAACAGTTGCCAAATATTTCTTCCCTCAGGACCCGCACCCACAATCACCGGATATGCTTGTGGAATTACAACTCCTTCTAATAACGCATCTCGAATGACCCCTTTCCATTTCACTCCTCCCTCACCTCCCCCCCCTTCCCCTGTATACGCGTGCGGACGCTGACCCTCTCCCTCACCTCCCACATTACCAGATGGACGCAAACCTCCCCCCCCGCCCTGATCTAAAGGTGGAGTAGGGAGTTGTAAAGGAGGTTGAGGTGACCCTAATACTTGTCCCGAACACAGAGGGGGGTTTTGGGGGAGACATAGTCACGTGTCCCGAGGCGTTGGCTTAACGATACTGCTGCAATTCCGTCTTTAATTCTTCCAGTCGTCTACCAAGCTCTGTCATGTCAAGTTCGTGTCCATTTCGTGATGGTAACAGTCCTTTAAGTCCTTGTGACTCTGGTACTGCTGACTCCGTAAATGGCAAATCCGGTAAAAGTGGGTACAAAGCATGTTTACCCTCCTTCTTGTCCTCCTGCTCAGCCTCATCCGTAGAGAGATAAATGAGAGGGAGGGGGTTTCTGCCAAGTCTCCTGTTCAGCGTCTGAATCAATTAGTCCAAATCGAGTTTGTGTTTTAGGGCGCACTACCGGTTCTAATGGATCTGTATCTATTTTTCTCGCTCCCCGCTCCTCAGCTTTTTTGGAGCTGTCTGTACCCATGGCGATAAAGGAGCTGCCACTGGTACAGCCACCGGGGCCGTGGGAGGTGTTGGTCCCGCAAACAGCGAGGGGGTAGTAGACGCCTGCGGTCCTAAAGCCATAAAAGCTGTATGTGTGACTTCTCTCTCTGCTTTTATTCCTTTTAACGCTTCGCTAACCAGCCTCCATGTAGTAGAACAATTTAAAGGCTTCCTTATCACCACTTGACACCGCATTCCAGAGAGAGTCACCAATCTTCTCCCATAAAGGCACTTCAAAGACATCATTAAAGGTTGTAAAATGTCCTTTATCTTTTGCCCAGAACAGTAACTGCTTTAACGCAGCTTCATCATATTTAATTCCTCTCTCAGAGAGTATATGTTGGAGGAGTTTCACCACTGCCACTTCTGTCTTGGTCAGGGTAGACCCCATGTAAACACGCCCGAGCCGCATCCCATGTCGCCCGGTCCTCCCACGCAGCCCGTAGCAGCCGCAAGATAACTCCCCATGTTTTTAATTCTTTGGCAGAACCCGCTGCCATAGCTCCCTCAGCGAGCTTCATCAAGCACCGCTCCCAAGCACTCGGCTGTAAACAATCAGCCGGTCCTGCCACCGCTCCCTCCTTAACGAGATGGTCCACACACTGGGCTACGTCTTTCGATTTCACAGAAATCTTAAATTCCCTGCCCAGTAACGAAATCACCTTTATCAAGGCTTCCATGGTTCGCGAACCCACTCCGACCGCCTGCGGTCCGCCAGCCCAGCTATCACATGGGGGTCACCATTTGTTGCCACTTGTCTGCGGCAAGCTCCGTTCGGTTGCTGGCTGGCCTGAGGCTATCCGCACCCCAGGGCCATTGAGCACTGACACCAATGTGAGGATGCAACAAATGGCGTTTATTTAACTGCGCAACAGCCTTATATAGTCGTCTTGTCCCGTACGAACTCGCACGATACTTGCACATCCTGCTCCTTTCGCCACGCCTACCTTCCGTTACAGCCCGAGATTTTCCGGTCGCCGTACCCTAATCTACCTACAACAAACATTGCAAGTCTTTAAGAACAGCCAGGTAAAAAATTGCAACAAACTGTCTCAGTCCTGCCTTGGGAAAGGTCAGTAGAATAGATAACTATTCCAGTCCTCTAAGTGTTATCTTTTCACACAGCCTTCTATCAGTTTTCATTTGCTACCTTTCTAGAAATCTGACATCATAGATACATGCATACTCTGTCCCTTATACATTGATTCCCAATAACTGGAAATAATTCTCACCAGTACCTTAACTGTGGATTTATTCGTAATGAGCAGAAGATGTACTGATGTTGTTCTAAGCTGTGGTTAGTTGACAATATTGGAATGAAGCTGAAGGTTAACATCAAGCTTCTACTATGCCACTCCCGAGAAAGGTGAACAGATGTAATGGTCTTTAAGAATATTTTACTGAAGTAGACCATTTATTATGCAGCTCTTAGCTGATGGGGAAGAAGACTGGCCTGGCTGGACAGAGAGCTTTTGCTGGAACTCAGGGGAAAAAAAGAGAGTTTATGACCTTTGGAAGAAGGGGCAGGCAACTCAGGAGGACTACAAAGATGTCATGAGGCTGTGCACGAAGAAAATTAGAAGGGCCAAAGCCCAACTAGAACTTAATTTGGCTACTGCAGTAAAAGACAATAAAAATGTGCATATACATACATTAACAACAAAACGAGGTCGAAGGAGAATCTTCATCCTTTATTAGATGCAGGGGGAAACATAGTGACAAAGGCTGAGGAAAAGGCTGAGGTGCTTAATGCCGCCTTTGCCTCAGTCTTTAATAGTAAGACCAGTTGTGCTCTGGGTACCCAGCCCCCTGAGCTGGAAGACAGGGACGGGGAGCAGAGTGAAGCCCCCATAATCCAAGGGGAAATGGTTAGTGACCTGCTACACCATTTAGACACATGCAAGTCTATGGGGCTTGATGGGATCCTCCCAAGGGTACTGAGGGAGCTGGCAGAAGTGCTCACCAAGCCACTTTCCATCATTTATCAGCAGTCCTGGCTAACCAGGGAGGTCCCAGGTGACTGGAAATTAGTAAATGTGATGCCCATCTACAAGAAGGGTTGGAAGGAGGATCCAGGGAACTATAGGATGAGGGAAAGGCTGTGGATGTTGTCCACCTAGACTTTAGTAAAGCCTTTGACACTGTTTCCCATAGCATTCTTCTGGAGAAATTGGCTGCTCATGGCTTGGATGGGCATATGCTTCACTGGGTAAAAAAACTGGCTGGATGTCTGAGCCCAAAGTGTTGTCGGAAATGGAGTTAAATCCAGTTGGCAGCTGGTCACAAGTGGTATTCCCTAGGGCTCAGTATTGGGGCCAGTTCTGTTTAATATCTTTATCAATGATCTGGACGAGGGGATTGAGTGTACCCTCAGTAAGTTTACAGACGACACCAAGTTAGACAGGAGTGTTGATCTGCTGGAGGGTAGGAAGGCTATGCAGAGGGATCTAGACAGGCTGGATTGATGGGCTGGGGCCAACCGTATGAGGTTCAACAAGGCTAAGTGTCGGGTCCTGCACTTGGGGCACAACAATCCCATGCAATGCTACAGGCTTGGGGAAGAATGGATGGAAAGCTGCCTGGCAGAAAAGGACCTGGGGGTGTTGATCGATGGCCGTCTGAATATGAGCCAGCAGTGTGCCCAGGTGGCCAAGGCAGCCAACAGCATCCTGGCTTGTATCAGAAATAGCGTGGCCAGCAGGACAAGGGAAGTGATCGTCCCCCTGTACTCAGCACTTGTGAGACCGCACCTCGAATACTGTGTTCACTTTTGGGCCCCTCACTACAAGAAAGACATTGAGGTGCTGGAGTGTGTCCAAAGAAGGGCAATGAAGCCGGTGAAGGGTCTAGAGCACAAGTCTTATGAGGAGTGACTGAGGGAACTGGGGTGGTTGTTTAGCCTGGAGAAAAGGAGGCTCAGGGGAGACCTTATCGTTGTATACAAGTACCTGAAAGGAGGTTGTAGCGAGGAGGGTGCTAGTCTCTTCTCCCAGGTAACAAGCGATAGAATGAGAGGAAAAGGCCTCAAGTTGTGCTAGGGGAGGTTTAGATTGGATATCAGGAAAAATTTCTTCACTGAAAGGGTTATCAAGCATTGGAACAGGCTGCCCAGGGAAGTGGTTGAGTCAACATCCCTGGAGGTATTTAAAAGATGAGTACATGTGGTGCTTAGGGAAATGGTTTAGTGGTGGACTTGGTAGTGTTAGGTTAATGATTGGACTCGATGACCTTAAGGGTCTTTTCCAGCCTAAATGATTCTATGATTGTTTGGAGAGGATGTGAAAGTGTGAGGTGGGGAACAGAGGGTAGGGGTATGGACACAGTTGAAATCATGAAGTAGCCTGCAGTATAATTTATCTTCCACAAGTAAGTGGCTTCTGCTTCGTTTATGTACCACACTTTAAATTTTTTTGTGACCACATGGTGAACCAGATTTGGGAACTGGTCTGTCTGTAAATACCTCGAAAGATATCTTTTGCCTTATTTGGTTTATCACACAAACAGTTGTGCTGGTACAATTTGGTCGGCAATTCAGAAATGGAAATGCACTGTGGCTCTTTAAGCAGTACTAGTGATATGTACATTAATATGCATTAGACCCACTAAAGTGTGACTCAAAGAAAGTCAGAAAACAAATAAATTGTTGAATTCTATTGAATTCTTTGGTTTCTCATGAAGCAGAAAATGTGTTATGGTTCAGTTTTATCACTATGATAGTTTTAAATGTATCTGTCTTTTTTTTCTTCCTGAGTGTATTAGGTTGAGGGACAATGCAACTTCTGGGAGCTTTCCAAAAGCATTTGATGTTGTCCTGGTTTTGTAGGGATAAAATTTATAGAATCAAGTTTCTGTTAGATTTTGTTTCAGTTTGTGGCCAGCTGTGGTATGGTCATCAAGGCCATTAGCAGTGAAAGCCAGGGCAGCTGACTCAGGCTGGCCCACAGGTGTATTCTATAACATTAATGTCAGGTTCACTATAAAAGGGAGGGCTTGGTGGGGAGGGAGTGGCTTCTTTGATGTGCTCTCATCTTCCTCTTCGTATCCCTGGAGGGGTTTATCACCACTCTGTGGGCTGAGTATAATTTTGTGACTTTTGTATTAGTATTGATATTGGTTTCTTATTTTATTAAATCTGTTTAAATTTCAACCCATGAGTCTCCCTCCTTTTCCCAATTCCCTTTCTTGGTTAGGGATGGGAGATTGGGTGATAGAACAACTGCTTATTGTTTAGCCATGGGTGTGGGCTAAATGGAGAGAGGTGTTTAAGGGGCTTTCATGACTGTCAAGATCATTTCGGATCTCTCAGATTTACAGCACAATGTACTCTGTGATTTCAACTTTATTTCATGAGTTCATTAAGACACATAATAAACAAGCATGACAAACAGGGGCTCAATCCCTTTTGTCCAGACTAGTCTTATCACATGAGTTAACTTATTCACCAGTCAAGTTGTTACTGTGTCCTGGTTTGGCCTAAACCAGGCCGATTTTCCTTTCAGTGATTTTTACTTTCAGCTAAGTCTCCTCTAAGTAACTGCACTTTCTGAAACTAACTGCATGTTTTGCAGACAGTGTCTGCTTCCAGGACTGATAACGCTCGAAGTTTGTAGTTATCACTGAGGCACCGGTAGGGATGTTGTGCAGTAAGGCTCTTGCTGTACTTGTTCTTAGAGAAACCAAGGTCACTGCTGAATTCCTCACTGCTTACAAGTGAAGAGCAGAAGGGGGGTCGCAGCTGCAGCGGGGAGCAGACAGGGCAGGTGACCCAAAATTGACCAACGAGGATATTCCATCCCACTGGTTCCCTGACCGGGAATCGAACCCGGGCCGCGGTGGTGAAAGCGCCGAATCCTAGCCACTAGACCACCAGGGACACGTGTGTGGGACACACGTCATTCTCTGTATAAAGGGGGGGGATCACGAGGGTCTCGCTCTCTTTCTGCTATGGCCGGTGTCCAGGGAGGACTCCGTCTGTTTTCCTGCTGCCCCCGATCCCGATCCGTGCATCCCTGAATACAGCTCTCGACCATCGCTAGGCCCAGCCTGGGCCTTCCCGGAGCCTGCCCTGCAGTGCCGGTGGTGACGTGGCTGACTTCAGGGGAGCTCAATCTTGGTTTTGTATATATATATTTGTATATATTTGATTATTTCTATTATTATTATTATACTCTCTTTCATTATTATAGTTTATTAAAACTGTTTTAACTTTCCAACCCGGAAGTCTCTCTCCCTTTTCCCTTTCCCTTTCCCTTTGGGGGGAGGGGGGGGGATAACAGAGGGCATCTGCCACAGGTTTAATAGCTGGCCCAGCTTTAAAACCGTGACATACTGAAAAATAGTAACCAAGAAAACTCTCCAAACCAAATGAAAGTTTAGAAAGCCAACATTGGTTTATTGGAGCATTGGGTGCATGTGAGATCTCTTTCTAGCATGCACACGGAGGGAGAAAAGCACACTCATATACATTATAAAAAAAAAAAAAAAAAAAATTCATACAATTTCTGAGAAAAGCCTGCCTATTCTAGTAAACCTTATGCATATGCTAATATATTGCAAAATTGGCTTTGCACATGCATACTAAATTAGGGTAGTATCTCTGGTGGTTGTGATCCTCTATAATTGTGCTGTCTGCTGTATGGCCCCACTTCTCCGTAAGTGTGGTTGATGTCTTTATGTTGCAAAGATGTTGCACATGTAGGTCGGCCCCAAGGAAAAGATACTGTTTTGCCTCCGCAGGATATATCTCTTCTGGCCAAAGTTGCAGGTCAGAGTTGTAAATCAAGTCATTTAAGACACAGCAAAAGTGTTGTTCACAGGCTTGTTTATCTTTGGCATGCAGACTTGCTTATCTTGTCTGTATAAAGTTTACACAAAGGAGGCCTGTTTTTTACTAAATCATTTAAGTCTTTGGTATCAAAGTCATAAGGTTTCATAACTTTTAACCCGTAACTCTTAATATCGTGCACCTATGAGCAAAAAAAAGAATTGGTTACCTAGCCAAGAGTGAGAGTGCTCATCCTTCATCCTTCCTCATGGTGTGGGCATTCCCTGTATCACACTGGGAAGCGTGAAAGCCTCAGCAGTCTAGCTGCTGTTGAATCCACTTCAAAAGCTTTTTGGGTAAGCTGATGTTTTATACCCTCCAGCTTGGAGGTTTGGTCTATGCCATTTCAATAAGTTAGTGGATTCTGAGGAAACTTCCAGACAGAAGATAATGGTGAGGGTGAGATCGGGCTGTACCGGGGGGTTTCCGTACCCAAGGCCACGCGAGCAGCAGCCCCGAGTCCCGTCTGGACCTGGACGTTCCCGGCAACGAATCAGGCAAGGAGGGGGCGTAGCCGGAAGCACCACGGGAAGATTTGAAAGGCCCCTGGGGAGAGCGAGTGACCCGGAGCATGGCGTGGCAGTTTGCGCATGCAGGAAGGGCGGTGCAGGGAGGGCCCTGCAAACCGCCTGTAGGTCCGCATCCCAGGCAAGTGCTTCAGGCCCCTGCCAAAATGGTGTGCACTCGCCTTAGAGCCCAAACCAGCGTTTCTGCAGAGAAGGCCCCTGGGAAGTCTGATGCTTTCACCCAGACAGAGCCAGTAAGGAAAGAGGCGGTAGGCTGCAACGAGTGCCCCAACCCTTCCCCTGGTGAAAAGGTAAGTATCTGCTTAAGCTGTGCACGGGTTGATGATCTGTTACGTGAAGTGGCTGAGTTGAAGGAAACAGTTAGAAGGCTGCACAATGTTAGAAGAGTTGAGGCAGAGATAGATAGGTGGTATCAGCACCATGCCCCCTTAGAAGACACCACTAAGAAAGAGGCTCCTTGGACCCTGGTGACCCACAAAAGCAAGACTCCGCCTCAGTCTCCACCTGTTGCCGCTTGTCTGCGGCAAGCTCCGTTCGGTTGCTGGCTGGCCTGAGGCTATTCGCACCCCAGGGCCATTGAGCACTGACACCAATGTGAGGATGCAACAAATGGCGTTTATTTAACTGCGCAACAGCCTTATATAGTCGTCTTGTCCCGTACGAACTCGCACGATACTTGCACATCCTGCTCCTTTCGCCACGCCTACCTTCCGTTACAGCCCGAGATTTTCCGGTCGCCGTACTCTAATCTACCTACATTTCCCCCTCCCCATGCTTCAAGTCATGCGAAGTAAAGCGTATCGCTGATTCTGTTTAAAGGTAACACAGATCAGGCCTTTTAGAGCCTACTCTGAGGCCTACTCTTGCTAAACCATTGCTAAACCATCCGGTATCAATTTCCCCCTTTGGAAGTAGTTAGATTTATTATCTCACTACTTCCATATACTATTCTCAATGATTGTCTTAACACAACCCACGCAGATCCCTATGATAACTATAATCACAACTACATAAACTATTCCCTCTAATAATGTGGCTAACCATCCTTTTAGAGACAATCCACCGTACTCCTGCGCCTGTAGAGACAGAAGCATAACCTCGACCCATTAGTAATAGTTCCCCTGGTCCCAACCATTCGTTAGTACCTGGTTCCCTATACCACACTTCGCCTTTGTTTTTCACATAGCTTGCTCCCTGTCGAACTGCCTCCCAATGTATTACAATTGGGGGTCGCTCCTTATCTCCTGCTAAAGTTAAATGGTTAAGTACATAAACAGCTTTTGCAAGTCTCTCAGAAGGTTCAGTCTCCTCTCCCCCTTTTTGTTTTTGCAGAAGCTGTTTCAATGTACTATGAGCACGTTCCACAATCGCCTGACCCGTAGGCGAATGAGGAATCCCAGTGACATGTGTAATACCCCATAGTTGACAAAATTGACGAAAAATCTGTGAACAGTATGCTGGTCCATTATCAGTCTTAAGTTGTTGTGGAACCCCAAGACTCGCAAAGCAAGCAAGTAAATGTCATTTGACATGACGACCTGTTTCCCCAGTTTGTGCTGTTGCCCATATTACATGTGAAAACGTATCAACAGATACATGAACATATTTGAGCCTTCCAAATTCTGCAATGTGAGTAACGTCCATTTGCCACAGTTGCAACGCACTCAATCCTCGAGGATTTACCCCTATTCCAATTCCCATGCCAATTTTCTGACAACTAGGACAAGCACTAACTAATTCACGTGCTTGTGCCATGGTGAGGTGAAATTGTTTCGCTAATATTTTTGCTGATTGATGAAAGAATTGATGGGATAGGCGAGCTTGTTCAAATAAATTTGGTGATATTTGCGTATAGGACACAAGTGTGTCTGCTTTATTATTTCCAATGCTCAAATTTTGATCAAATTGATGACTACGAATGTGAGTGACAAAATAAGGTACCTCTCTGAGGTTTATTGCTTGATGCAACTGTAGCAAAATTGTGTAAAGTCGCATATTCTTCACTGGTCGTATAAAAGCTCTTTCAATTCGATTTACAATGCCTGCTGCATAAAGAGAGTCTGTTACAATATTGATAGTTAAATCCTTCCATTTTACAAAAACCTGATATATCGCAAAAAATTCAAGTGTCTGCAATGAGTCCTCAGTTTGTCCTGAGAATTTACAATGTTTCCATTGTCCATCCTCTTGTCAGGTAATAACTGCTGAATGTGATCGCTTTCCTGCATCAGTAAAAACAGTTAGTCCAGTCACAGATATCTCTGATCTGATAGGTTTTTCTTCCCAATCCTGTTTTCAAATAAACTGTAGCTTTTTATCTTTTGGCAAATGTGTCAACAATTGTCCAGTAAAGTCCTGTAAGGCCTTTTGAAAAAGAGTTGACTGATTTGTTAACCCCTGTAGATATTCCTTTCTGATAGGTAAATAGATAGCATCTGAGTCTAGTCCGGTAATGTCTGTAATCCTTTTATGCACTTTGATAAGCAATTGTGCTATTGCTTCCACTCTGGTACAAATTGTTGTTTTAGGATGAAAAACCAAAGAGTCCACTCGAGCATTGCCTTCTGCAATAAACCCAGGCAAATTAGTATGATTTCTTACATATAAAACATAAACCAATGCAGTTCGGATTTGAATTTCTTGCCACAGAGCTCGCAGCAATTCAAAACCACACTGATTACATATATGCTCTATAACAGATCTATCCAATTGCTTTATAATGCCAGCTACATATGCTGAATCAGCAATCAAATTAAAGGGAATGGGAAAATTCTGAAATGCTTCTAATACAGCTCGTAATTCTACCACCTGAGGTGAACCCTTTTGTTGTACTACCATAGATTCCCACTTGCCATCAGAATACCAGACAAGGCCCGCCTTGCCTGTGTTCCCAGATCCATCCGTAAAAATGGTAATTCCATCCACAGGAGTGTCTGTGCACCACACTCCTGTGGCAATTGGAAGTTCCACACTCAATTTTATAACAGGATGGGAGGGCAAGTGGTAAACAACCTGTCCCGAGAAATTCTCCATGGCTGTTTGCAAAGCAAAGCTATTAGCCATACACCACTCAAAATATTGAGCTGCAATAGGAATGGTTAGTGATGCAGGGATATCTGGCCACAAGCTCCCGACATCGCATCTGTCCTTTGATGAATAATCTGTGCCAATAGCTCTGTAACGAATCTGATCATTCTGAATTCCATTGACCAATTATTGCATACGGAATTTGCCTATCAAACAAAGTGATAATTTGTATTTCCTGATTCAAATCAATACGATGTACAAATTTGGAATGTAGCCTGTTTTCTATTTCTGTAATCAGTTGCTGTACCTCTGAAGTAGTCTGTCGTGGTGCTGTTAAAGTTGTGTCCCCTGCTAATAATTGGAATAGAGACTGCAATTGTGACGACGTAAGCCCCAAGTACGGCCGCAGCCATAACTTGAGCCTTATGTTCCACAGTACCCACTTTTGCCCATGCCTTTATCATAGCATTCAAATCTGTTTTTCCAGGTAAAGCTTCAATGATCTTTTGACAATCAGCATTAGCATTATC
This sequence comes from Nyctibius grandis, assembly GCF_013368605.1. Taxonomy (NCBI): domain Eukaryota; kingdom Metazoa; phylum Chordata; class Aves; order Nyctibiiformes; family Nyctibiidae; genus Nyctibius; species Nyctibius grandis. The sequence continues at coordinate 1,138,401 of NW_027167472.1, forward strand.
CCTGTTTGCCACAGGTCCAAGGCTTGGCAGTCGCGCAGGTTAACCCTGCGTGGAAACACCAGTCCTGCGCTCCCTGCGGTTCGGGCTGCGAGTTAACTGCTTAGGCCTGGAACTGGTTGGGAAGATTCATTTGTCTCAGCACACAGTTCCCCCCCCCACGTTCTTTCTCCAGTTTCCCTGTACTCTGCAGCTGGTTGTTATCAGCTGACCTTGAGCATTATACTGAGACCTGCACAGCTTCACAAAATGCCCTAGCTTCCCACAGCAATGACACATCAAAACAGAGTTATCTCTTCCACTCAGCTTCAACTTCTTAAGGCAGTTTTTCTTAAAGTGACCTTCCTGTTCGCATGTATAACAACGATGAACTACCTTAATTGCCGCCGCAAAAGTTTTTGCTAAATGCTCCATCTGAAATGTGGTGGTTCCTACTTTCTCACAAGCATCCATTAGCTCAGTTAAGGTGGCATTACTATTTGCCATCCCTGCAACAACTTTTCTGCAGTCCTCACCTGTGTTGTCTTTCGCTAACTATAGTGGTAATGCTTCTTTTACAATTTTCCAATCTAACAGTTGCCAAATATTTCTTCCCTCAGGACCCGCACCCACAATCACCGGATATGCTTGTGGAATTATAACTCCTTCTAATAACGCATCTCGAATGACCCCTTTCCATTTCACTCCTCCCTCACCTCCCCCCCCTTCCCCTGTATACGCGGGCGGAAGCTGACCCTCTCCCTCACCTCCCACATTACCAGATGGACGCAAACCTCCCCCCCCGCCCTGATCTAAAGGTGGAGTAGGGAGTTGTAAAGGAGGTTGAGGTGGCCCTAATACTTGTCCCGAACACAGAGGGGGGTTTGGGGGAGACATAGTCACGTGTCCTGAGGCGTTGGTTGAACGGTGCTGCTGCAATTCCGTCTTTAATTCTTCCAGTCGTCTACCAAGCTCTGTCATGTCAAGTTCGTGTCCATTTCGTGATGGTAACAGTCCTTTAAGTCCTTGTGACTCTGGTACTGCTGACTCCGTAAATGGCGAATCCGGTAAAGGTGGGTACAAAGCATGTTTACCCTCCTTCTTGTCCTCCTGCTCAGCCTCATCCGTAGAGAGATCAATGAGAGGGAGGGGATTTCGGAGGGGGTTTCTGCCAAGTCTCCTGTTCAGCGTCTGAATCAATTAGTTCAAATCGAGTTCGTGTTTTAGGGCGCACTACAGGTTCAAATGGATCTGTATCTATTTTTCTCGCTCCCCGCTCCTCAGCTTTTTTCGGAGCCGTCTGTACCCACGGTGATAAAGGAGCTGCCACCGGTACAGCCACCGGGGCCGTGGGAGGTGTTGGTCCTGCAAACAGTGAGGGGGTAGTAGACGCCTGCGGTCCTAAAGCCATAAAAGCTGTATGTGTGACTTCTCTCTCTGCTTTTATTCCTTTTAACGCTTCGCTAACCAGCCTCCATGTAGCAGACAATTTAAAGGCTTCCTTATCACCACTTGACACCGCATTCCAGAGAGAGTCACCAATCTTCTCCCATAAAGGCACTTCAAAGACATCATTAAAGGTTGTAAAATGTCCTTTATCTTTTGCCCAAAACAGTAACTGCTTTAACGCAGCTTCGTCATATTTAGTTCCTCTCTCAGAGAGTATATGTTGGAGGAGTTTCACCACTGCCACTTCTGTCTTGGTCAGGGTAGACCCCATGTAAACACGCCCGAGCCGCATCCCATGTCGCCCAGTCCTCCCGCGCAGCCCGTAGCAGCCACAAGGTAACTCCCCATGTTTTTAATTCTTTGGCAGAACCCGCTGCCATAGCTCGCTCAGCGAGCTGCATCGAGCACCGCTCCCAAGCACTCGGCTGTAAACAATCAGCCGGTCCTGCCACTGCCCCCCCCTTTAACAAGATGGTCCACACACTGGGCTACGTCTTTCGATTTCACAGAAATCTTAAATTCCTCGCCCAGTAACGAAATCACCTTTATCAAGGTTTCCATGGTTCGCGAACCCACTCTGACCGCCTGCGGTCCGCCAGTCCAGCAATCACGTCGGGGTCACCGCTTGTTGCCGCTTGTCTGCAGCAAGCTCCGTTCGGTTGCTGGCTGGCCTGAGGCTATCCGCACCCCAGGGCCATTGAGCACTGACACCAATGTGAGGATGCAACAAATGGCATTTATTTAACTGCGCAACAGCCTTATATAGTCGTCTTGTCCCGTACGAACTCGCACGATACTTGCACATCCTGCTCCTTTCGCCACGCCTACCTTCCGTTACAGCCCGAGATTTTCCGATCGCCGTACCCTAATCTACCTACACCACCCTCTAGTATCGCAACCAAAAACAGATATGAAGCTTTAACAGCTATAGATACCCACGGGCAAGATCCACAAGGTGTAACTGTACCAGCAGCAGACAGCGGATACCATAAAAAGAAATGACGAGTGCTCGTGGTGGGTGACTCTCTGTTGAGGGGCACTGAGGCACCCATCTGCCGACCTGACAGAGAATCACGAGAGGTATGCTGCCTTCCAGGCGCTAAGGTGTGAGATATTGCTGAGAGGGTGCCACAACTTGTTAAGAGATCGGATTACTATCCTCTGCTTCTCTTTCATGTGGGCATGAATGACACCACGAGCTGGAGCCTGGGTAGGATCAAGGAAGACTACAAGGCACTGGGGGTGCAAGTGAAGAACATTGGTGCCCAAGTTATCTTCTCCTCCATTTTACCCATCAGAGGAAAGGGGGCAACCATAAATAGATGTATAATGGAAATCAACTCTTGGCTTCATGGCTGGTGCTATCGTGAGGGTTTTGGCTTTTATGACAATGGGATACTCTTTGACAACTATAACCTGTTAGGGAGGGATGAGATCCCACCTGTCTAAAAGAGGCAAGGGAATCTTTGGCAGCAGGCTGGCCAACTTGGTGAGGCAGGCTTTAAACTGAAGGACTTAGGGGGTGGGGTCCAGAGAGATAATGCTTGTGCCATAGCCTCTATTGGGGGAATAAGCCAGGCCAATCAGAGCAGAGAGAAAGGTTCCTTAGCTGCCTCCCAAGATAGGAACAAGAAGGCCAACCACCTCAAGGGTATGTATAGACATCACGGATCCTCTTGCGCCTCTCCTGGGAAACCTGCATGCTTGGCTACCTCTCTGAAATGCTTGTATACCAATGCATGCAGCATGGGGAATAAACAGGAAGAACTGGAGATCTATGTGAGGTCGAAGGTCCATGATCTCATTGCAATTACAGAGACATGGTGGGATAGCTCTCATGACTGGAATGCTGTCATGGATGGCTACGTACTTTTTAGGAAGGACAGGTCAGCAAGGCGAGGAGGTAGAGTTGCCCTTTATGTGAGAGAGCAACTGGAATGTATCGAGCTGAGCCTAGGGAAGGATGAAGAACAAGTAGAGAGCCTATAGGTAAGAATTAAGGGGTAGGCTAATATGGGTGACACAGTTGGGGGGTTTACTACAGGCCACCTGATCAGGAAGAGGAAGTAGATGAGTCCTTCTACAGACAGCTGGAAGTAGCCTCGTGATCGCAGGCCCTAGTTCTCATGGGGAACTTCAATCACCCTGATATCTGCTGGAAAGACAACATAGCTAGGCACCCACAGTCCAGGAGGTTCCTACAGAGCATTGACGATAACTTTTTGACACAGGTGGTGGAGGAGCCAACATCGAGAGGTGCGCTGCTAGACCTTGTGTTAACAAATAACGAAGGTCTGGTTGGAGATGTGAAAGTTGGGGGTAGCCTGGTGTCACGGTTTAAAGCTGGGCTGGCTCTTAAACCTGTGGCAGATGCTCTCTGTTAACCCCCCCCCCCCCCCCCCCCCCCCACCCGAAGGGAAAGGGAAAAGGGAGAGAGACTTATGGGTTGGAAAGTTAAAACAGTTTTAATAAACTATAGTAATGAAAAAGAATATAACAACAATAATAATAGAAATAATCAAATATATACAAATATATACAAAACCAAGACTGAGAGCTTGGAAATCCTCCTCAGGCAGAGTTGCTCCCCCCAGCACAGGCAGAGGGGAAAATGCAATAGCTCCCCCTGCCATCACACCTGCAGGCTTTTAACTGGAGAATTGGCAAAGCTGGTACCAATCAGTGGGAGACAGGAGGGCCCCTCCCTCCTGGGCCCCACCTCCAGGAGGCAGTGGGTTAGTGATAAATAGGAAAGTGAGAATGACATGTATGGGATGGAATACCTTGTTGGTCAATTCTGGGCCAGCTGCCCTGTCTGCTCCTCCCTGCAGGTGCGAGCCCCCTTTGGCTCTTCACTCATAAGCAGTGAGGAATTTAGCAGGGACCTTGGTTTCTCCAAGACTAATTGGCCTGGTTTGGGCCAAACCAGGACATTCCACCCCTTATTCCATACCATTCACGTCATACTTGGATCACCACTACCTTTTCATTTCCAAATATATATACACATATCACTAGTTTATGATTCATCTCTATACAAAAAGTTCATTAAGTTCATTTGGTTCAGGATTGTGGGTTTCCATCTGGCTAGCAGTCTCTCAGCAGTCTCTCTGGCTAGCAGTCTCTCTTTCGTCATGGTTCGTGCCCACGGGTTGCAGGTTAAAGATGTCAGACTTGAGGAGGTTATTGGACGCCACTTGATGAAGCTAGCTCCGGTCTCATCACCACTGTCTTAACCTGAAAGACACTTATGCAGTAACAACATACAGTTCAGAATTAAGTAGTCTCACCCAGAATCAGATCACCTTCAGGGACACATCGGACTTCACCATCTTGCAACATCACCCACCAAGTACATCCAGGTCCCTGAGCAAAAGCAATCCCACGAATGGGTTTACCTTTGCCCATTGCAGGAAGAATCCAGACAGTTTTTCCCAATAGATTCCTTTCATGCACCACAGGGACTTTATCTCCTTCTACTGTACGTAGAAGGTCTGACTGAGCAGGGCCAGCTCAATTGATAGATCCCCTGGTGTTAACTAGCCAGGTAGCTTGTGCCAGATGCTTATCCCAGTTTTTAAAGGTTCCACCCCCCATTGCTTTCAGGGTAGTTTTTAACAGCCCATTATACCGTTCAATTTTCCCAGAGGCTGGTGCATGATAGGGGATGTGATATACCCACTCAATGCCATGCTCTTTGGCCCAGGTGTCTATGAGACTGTTTTTGAAATGAGTCCCATTGTCCGACTCAATTCTCTCTGGCGTGCCGTGTCGCCACAAGATTTGCTTTTCAAGGCCCAGAATAGTGTTCCAGGCAGTGGCATGGGGCACAGAGTATGTTTCCAGCCATCCGGTGGTCGCCTCCACCATGGTAAGCACATAACGTTTACCCTGGCGGGTTTGAGGGAGTGTGATGTAGTCAATTTGCCAGGCCTCCCCATATTTATATTTCAACCACCTCCCCCCATACCACAAAGGTTTTAACCTTTTGGCTTGCTTAATTGCGGCGCATGTTTCACAATCATGGATAACCTGTGCAATAGAGTCCATAGTTAAGTCCACCCCTCGGTCACGAGCCCATCTGTATGTTGCATCTCTCCCTTGATGACCTGAAGCGTCATGAGCCCACCAAGCTAAAAATAGTTCACCTTTATGTTCCCAGTCCAAGTCTATTTGGAACACTTTAGCAGCCTGATCCGCTTGTTGGTTGTTTCGATGTTCCTCAGTTGCCCGACTTTTAGGTACGTGAGCATCTACATGATGTACCTTCACGACTAGTTTCTCTAGCCAAGCAGCAATATCTTGCCACAGTTCAGCAGCCCAAATAGGTTTACCTTTGCGCTGCCAGTTGCTTCGCTTCCACTGCTTTAACCACCCCCACAAGGCATTTGCTACCATCCATGAGTCAGTATAAAGATACAGCCTTGGCCACTTTTCTCGTTCAGCAATGTCTAAAGCCAGCTGGATGGCTTTTACCTCTGCAAATTGACTCGATGCACCTTGTCCTTCTGTGGCTTCTGTGACTCGTTGTATGGGACTCCATACAGCAGCTTTCCACTTCCGTTGCTTTCCTACAAGACGGCAGGATCCATCGGTGAACAGGACATACTGCTTCTCATCCTCTGGTAGTTCATTATATGGTGGGGCTTCTTCAGCACGTATCACCTCCTTTTCTGGTGGCATTCCGAAGTCTTTGCCTTCTGGCCAGTCCATGATCACTTCTAGGATTCCTGGGCAATTAGGGTTTCCTATTCGAGCCCTCTGTGTAATTAATGCAATCCATTTACTCCATGTAGCATCAGTTGCATGATGGGTAGTGGGAACCTTACCCTTGAACATCCAGCCTAGTACTGGTAATCGGGGTGCCAGGAGAAGCTGTGCATCTGTACCAATTACCTCTGAAGCAGCTCTAACTCCTTCATATGCTGCCACTATCTCTTTTTCAGTTGGAGAGTAATTGGCCTCGGAGCCCTTGTATCCTCGACTCCAAAATCCTAGGGGTCGACCTCGAGTCTCCCCTGGCACTTTCTGCCAGAGGCTCCAGGTAGGACCATTGTCCCCAGCTGCGGTGTAGAGCACATTTTTAACATCTTGTCCCATACGGACTGGTCCAAGGGCTACTGCATGCACAATCTCTTGTTTAATCTGTTCAAAGGCCTGTCGTTGTTCAGGACCCCACTGAAAATCATTCTTCTTTCTGGTCACCTGATAAAGAGGGCGTACAATCTGGCTGTAATCTGGAATATGCATTCTCCAGAAACCCACAACGCCTAAGAAGGCTTGTGTTTCCTTTTTGTTAGTTGGTGGGGACATAGCTGTTATTTTGTTGATCACCTCTATCGGGATCTGGCGACGCCCATCTTGCCATTTAATCCCTAAAAACTGGATCTCCCGGGCAGGTCCCTTGACTTTGCCTCTTTTTATGGCAAAACCAGCTTTCAGAAGAATTTGGATTATTTTCTCCCCTTTGTCAAAAACTTCTGCTGCTGTATCACCCCATACAATGATGTCATCAATGTATTGCAAATGTTCTGGAGCTCCACCCTTTTCTAGTGCAGTCTGGATCAGTCCATGGCAAATAGTAGGACTGTGTTTCCACCCCTGGGGCAGTCGATTCCAGGTGTACTGGATACCTCTCCAGGTAAAAGCAAACTGTGGCCTGCACTTTGGTGCCAAAGGAATAGAGAAAAATGCATTAGCCATGTCTATGGTGGCATACCACTTGGCTGCCTTTGACTCCAGTTCATATTGAAGTTCTAGCATGTCTGGCACAGCAGCACTCAGCGGTGGCGTAACTTCATTTAGGCCACGATAGTCCACAGTTAATCTCCATTCTCCATCAGACTTTCGCACTGGCCATATAGGACTATTAAAGGGTGAGTGAGTCTTGCTAATCACTCCTTGATTTTCTAATTGTCTAATCAGTTTATGAATGGGGATCAGGGAGTCTCGATTGGTGCGATATTGTCGTCGGTGCACCGTGGTAGTAGCAATTGGCACCTGTTGTTCTTCAACCTTCAGCAACCCCACAACAGAAGGGTCTTCTGAGAGGCCAGGCAAGGTAGACAGCTGTTTAATGTCCTCAGTCTCTACAGCTGCTATACCAAAGGCCCATCTATACCCTTTTGGGTCCTTAAAATACCCTCTCTTGAGGTAGTCTATGCCAAGGATGCATGGAGCATCTGGGCCAGTCACAATGGGGTGCTTTTTCCATTCATTTTTAGTTAGGCTCACTTTGGCCTCCAATACAGATAACTTCTGAGATCCCCCTGTCACTCCAGAAATACTGATAGGTTCTGCCCCTTTATGATCCGATGGCATTAGGGTGCACTGTGCACCAGTGTCTACCAAGGCTCGATACCTTTGTGGTTTTGATGTGCCAGGCCATCGAATCCACACAGTCCAATAAACTCGGTTGTCCCTCTCCTCCACCTGGCTGGAGGCAGGGCCCCCCTAATTAAGAAATGGATTCGTGCTGCTCACAGGGACTGGACCTTCATTTCTCCTATTCACACTTGGGAAAAAGGGACTTGAGGCCTATCTACCCTGGCTGGGGTCCTGCTCACTGGTAACTGGAGCAGCCATCCTCCTAGGAAAATTCTCTCTGGTATTTCTTTTAGCTTGCAACTCACGTACTCGTGCCTGTAGGGTACTGGTAGGTTGTCCATGCCATCTACTCATGTCCTCCCCATAACCACGCAGGGCAAACCACAGGATACCTCATGATGTGTTCTGTTTCCTTTGAGCTGGTCCTGTAGGAGGGCGTTTTCTCCTAACAGCTGCAACGCGCGCCTGTGTAGGTAGAGAGTCAAGTTTATTCTCGATCCTGGACAGTTTGTCTGACAGTTGTTTAAATGAGTCCTTGTTTTCCTTAGTCAGTTTTTCCACAGCCAAGATGCGTGCCTGCAGTGGGGAAGAAATACTATCTTCATACTGTCGCATACAGTTAACCATTTCGCCCACACTAGGTCATGCCATAGCATCTTCTCCCCATACTAATATTGACAATGTATGGGTATATGTCGATGGAGCATTCTTCACAACCTTCCGGAACATGGATCGGTTGCATTCCACTTCATCAGGATCTACAGGATCTACAATTTCCCATGGGTGTCTATAAATGATCTCTTGCACAGCTAGTTCTCTAAGGTAGTTAATACCTTTTCCTATAGTGGTCCATTTGCTTAGGTGGCTCATAACATCATCTTTATAGGGATACCTGCTCTTTACAGCTGACAAGAGTCGCCTCCAGAGACTGATAGCGTTTGACTTTCTTGCAAGCGCCTTATCAATACCACCATCTCTGGACAGGGATCCCAACTGTCTGGCTTCTCTGCCATCTAATTGCATGCTGTCTGCCCCATTATCCCAGCATCGGAGCAACCAGGTAATAATTTGCTCACCGTCATAACGGCTGAAGTCTTTCCTTATATTTCTCAGGTCCTTCAGGGATAAGGAGTGGTAGGTTATCTCTACGTCCGAGTCCTCCTCTTGTGATAGTTCTGCTTTAGAAGGACCTTTCTTCTGTGATGGGTCTGCTTTAAAAGGACCATCAAGGAAACCCCCATCTGTGTCAGGCCCTAACTCTGCCTGAGAAGGGCCCTCACCTGGGTCATATGATGGCTCTGCCTTAGAAGGCTCTGAGTCATCATCCTTCTCTTCACAAGCTGATTTCTTTTGGTATTTCTTCCTGGTTACAGGAGCAATTGGTACAGATTCGATAGATGCTGGGGTCTGAGTAGATGCAGTGGCTGTCGGGGGAGTGCTGAGAGTCTGAGTAGCTGCAGTGGCCATCTTGGGGGGTGTAGCAGCTGTGGTACAGGCTGCCGAGGTTTCAGTGGGTTTAGTGGCTGTAGCAGCAGTACACACTGTAGGATCTGAGGTGGCTGCACAACACCTACAACTGTCCCTGCACCGATATTTAATCTTATTCCACATCAGAAATACATTCAGGACAACCAAAAATAAAAACATGCCACCTAGACAGCACCATCCTAATTTCGCAAAATCTAGTGGAATCAGCTTGGCAGAAAAGGAGAAGGTATTATTTCCCAAAGTAAAACTGGAAGTGTAATCATTAACAGAATCAGCTAAAGGACGCCTGGAGTGTGCAGATGAAGTTGCTGCTACTGATTCGCAATTAAAGCTGCCCATCATTGTGTCATAGAGATAAGAGATCGGAATATTAACTGCCCAGTTTATCACAGCATAAATCAGCATCAAACCCCATACCAAAACAATACATTTCGACCAGCGCCCACTGCTAAACTGCATGTAAACATTCATAAGAAGCAAGCAATAACACAGTGCCCACGGCAGGTAAGGCATCATTGCAATACTCAACTGTGAAAGAAACTCCATAAAAAGATGAGCTAACACAGCATTCAAAAATGACATCACCATCTTCACTATATGTTTTAATTTCCAACCCCTTGTAAATCTCAAAGGAAGAAATCTGATATTCTCTCAGCTGAGCTCTCCGGGTCTCCTCCCACCAGAGCCAGGATTCAACTTATCAGAGCAACCTGTTAGATCTTCTCTCGAGCCCCTGTTCAGGCACCAATAAATCTGTCACAGTTTAAAGCTGGGCTGGCTATTAACCAGGTGGCAGATGCTCTCTGTTAACCCTCCCCCCCCCCCCCCCCCCCCACCCGAGGGGAAAGGGAAAAGGGACAGAGACTTATGGGTTGGAAAGTTAAAACAGTTTTAATAAACTATAGTAATGAAAAAGAATATAACAACAATAATAATAGAAATAATCAAATATATACAAATATATACAAAACCAAGACTGAGAGCTTGGAAATCCTCCTCAGGCAGAGTTGCTCCCCCCAGCACAGGCAGAGGGGAAAAGGCAGTAGCTCCACCCAGCACAGGCAGAGGGCAAAATACAGTAGCTCCCCCTGCCATCACACCTGCAGGCTTTTAACTGGAGAATTGGCAAAGCTGGTACCAATCAGTGGGAGACAGGAGGGCCCCTCCCTCCTGGGCCCCACCTCCAGGAGGCAGTGGGTTAGTGATAAATAGGAAAATGAGAATGACATGTATGGGATGGAATACCTTGTTGCTCAATTCTGGGCCAGCTGCCCTGTCTGCTCCTCCCTGCAGGTGCGACCCCCCTTCGGCTCTTCACTCATAAGCAGTGAGGAAGTTAGCAGGGACCTTGGTTTCTCCAAGACTAATTGGCCTGGTTTGGGCCAAACCAGGACACCTGGGTTGTAGCGACCACGAGATGGTGGAGTTCACGATTCTGTGTGGAGGAAGCAGGGCAATAAGTAGGACCAAAACCCTGGACTTCAGGAGAGCTGACTTTGGCCTCTTCAAGGACCATCTTGGGGGTATCCCATGGGTTAGGGCTCTAGAGGGCAGGGGGGTCCATGAGAGTTGGTCAATATTCAAACATCACTTCCTCCAAGCTCAAGATCGGTGCATCCCTATGATTAAGAAATCAAGCAAAGGTGGCAGGAGACCTGCATGGATGAGCAAAGAGCTTCTGACAAAACTGAAATAGAAGAAGGAAGGTTATGGAATGTGGAAAAAGGGACAGGCTACTTGGGAGGAATATAGGAAGTTTGTCAGAGTATGCAGGGAGGCGACAAGGAAGGCCAAGGCCTGCTTGGAATTAAATCTGGCAAGGGACATCAAAGACAACAAGAAGGGCTTCTTCAAGTACATCAGTAGCAAAAGGAAGACTAGGGAAAACGTGGGCCTGCTGCTGAATGAGGAGGGTGCCCTGGTGACGGAGGATGCAGAGAAGGCGGAGTTACTGAATGCCTTCTTTGCCACAGTCTTTACTACTAAGGCCAGCCCTCAAGAATCCCAGACCCTGGAGGTACAAGAGGAAGTCTGGAGAAAGGAAGACTTTCCCTTGGTTGAGGAGGATCAAGTTAGAGATCATTTAGACAAACTGGACACCCACAAATCTATGGGCCCCGATGGGATGCACCCACGAGTGTTGAGGGAACTGGCAGATGTTATTGCCCAGCCACTCTCTATCATCTTTGAAAGGTCATGGAGAACAGGAGAGGTTCCTGAGGACTGGAGGAAGGCCAATGTCACTCCAATCTTCAAAAAGGGCAAGAAGGAGGACCCAGGCAACTACAGGCCGGTCAGCCTCACCTCCATCCCTGGAAAGGTGATGGAGCAGCTCATTCTGGATGCCATCTCTAAGCATGTGGAAAAGGTCATCAGAAGTAGTCAACATGGATTCACCAAGGGCAAATCATGCTTGACCAATCTGACTGATAGCCTTCTATGATGACATGACTGGCTGGGTTGATGAGGGGAGAGCAGTGGATGTTATCTACCTTGACTTCAGCAAGGCTTTTGACACTGTCTCCCATAACATCCTCATAGGAAAGCTCAGGAAGTGTGGCTTAGATGAGTGCACAGTGAGGTGGATCGAGAACTGGCTGAACGACAGAGCCCAGAGGGTTGTGATCAGCAGTGATGAGTCTAGTTGGAGGCCTGTGGCTAGTGGTGTTCCCCAGGGGGCAGTACTGGGTCTGGTCCTGTTCAACTTATTCATCAATGACCTGGACGAAGGAACAGAGCGTACACTCAGCAAATTTGCTGATGACAGAAAACTGGGAGGGGTGGCCAATACACCAGAAGGCTGTGCTGCCATTCAGCGAGACCTGGACAGGCTGGAGAGCTGGGCGGAGAGGAACCTCATGAAGTTCAACAAAGGCAAGTGTAGGGTCCTGCACCTTGGGAGGAATAACCCCATGCACCGGTACAGGTTGAGGGCTGATCTACTGGAGAGCAGCTCTGCAGAGAAGGACCTGGGTGTTCTGCTGGACAACAAGTTCACCATGAGCCAGCAATGTGCCCTTGTGGCCAGGAAGACCAATGGTATCCTGGGGTGCATTAGGAAGAGTGTGGCCAACAGGTCAAGGGAGGTTATCCTGCCCCTCTACATGGCCCTGGTGAGGCCACATCTGGAGTACTGTGTCCAGTTCTGGGCCCCCCAGTTCAAGAAAGATAAGGAATTACTGGAGAGAGTCCAGCGAAGGGCTACAAAGATGATCAAAGGACTGGAGCATCTCTTATGAGGAGAGGCTGAGAGCGCTGGGTCTGTTCAGCTTGGAGAAGAGAAGACTGAGGGGGGATCTTATCAACACTTACAAATACCTTAGGGGTGAGTGTCAAGAGGAGGGGACCAGTCTCTTCTCAGTGGTGCCCAGTGACAGGACAAGGGGCAATGGGCACAAGCTGAAACATGGGAAATTCCATCTGAATATGAGGAAAAACTTTTTTACTTTGAGGGTGACAGAGCACTGGAACAGGCTGCCCAGGGAGGTTGTGGGGTCTCCTTCTCTGGAGATATTCAAAACCCGCCTGGAGGAGACACTGTGCAACATGCTCTAGGTGAACCTGCTTTGGCAGGGGGTTGGACTAGGTTCCACTTAAATATGAGGAAAAACTTCTTTACGGTGAGGGTGACCGAACACTGGAACAGGCTGCCCAGAGAGGTTGTGGAGTCTCCTTCTCTGGAGACATTCAAAACCCGCCTGGACGCGTTCCTGTGTGATATGGTCTAGGCAATCCTGCCCCGGCAGGGGGATTGGACTAGATGATCTTTCGAGGTCCCTTCCAATCCCTAACATTCTGTGATTCTGTGATCTCCAGAGGTCCCTTCCAACCCTTAACCATTCTGTGATTCTATGATTCTGTGGTTGCTGGAGACAGCAATCTGCAGGTGATCATGGCTGTGTAATGGCCCTTTAGGTCTTCCTAGCCACCTGTCCTGCCTATGTGGTGCTCTTGCTTTGTCCTAATGGTGCTGCTCCCAGAATACATCAGGCCTTAGCATGAGCTGAGTTAGCCAAAATCTAAGCGGGAGTTGAGTGAACAGTCACACATGACACAAAAATTTAGTACATTGACTAGTAGGGATGTTCCTTATGCTCTTTCTGTTCTTGTTAGTTAAATCCTGCCTCTAATTCTTCATAATTTTTCTGTTGTTCACAAAGTCCCTTTTTTCTTGCGTTGTGTGCCTGATGCACAAGCTAAAAGTTGAACCAGGCAAATATCCTCTTTTGTCATCTGCCTAGTTTAAATGAGATGTGACACTGATTGGGCAGTTTCTATCCTAATGGGTCACTACGCTCCCTCATGCTGTGATTTCATTCCATCAGTCTGCTGCTTGTGTAATCCAGTTGCAATTCACTTTAAATGCTTTGAATGTATATAAAGCCTAACTTCAGGGAGCAGATGTTGGAAAGATCACTGTGACCGACAGACTTTAAACTGGCAACTTAGATGTAAAATCTTTCCTCTCCCGTGTTTAGTTATTTTACATTAATGTGGTGGTGGTTTAAACATGTTTAGCTCTATGCTATCAAGTCAGTCATATCGAGCCCACGTTGCAAGAAACCTTCAAAATCTATTTGGACATCACTAGAAAGCCTCAAATATTCAGTGTACCTCTTTGTGGGCAGCTGGTATACAAAGATGTTTTGCCCTGCAATTATGAGGTGTAGCTCAAAGCTGCTCTAGAATTGAAGTTTGGAAGGTAATTCAGTCAAATACTGTGGCCTTCTTCCAGGTTCCTTTTTTGCCGGGAGACTCTGATCTTGACCAGCTGACGAGGATATTTGAAACTCTGGGCACTCCAACAGAAGAACAGTGGACTGTGAGTCCTTTTGTTTAACAGACTGACATTAGTTTTACTAGATAATCTCTGTTTTAGCTTTTGAAATTAAATTAAAGGGTATAGAAGAATACTTGAGTAGATTTTCAGAAGGCAGCTGCCTGATATCACAAAGCAGAGGATAAGCAGATGAGTTTTATTGTTTCTCTTGGTAAATCTCCGATCAATATAGCAGTGTTGTTAGCATTAAGCAACAGTAATGAAACTTCTTGGTTTTCTTTCTCTGTGTGTCTACAGTTTCCCATGGCTATTGGTGTGAAATTACGGTTGTTGCTTAATGGTCTTGAGATGCTTGATTAATTCATCTGCTTTAACCTTAAAGACTTTAATCACTTTCAGAATCACAGAATCACAGAATCACAGAATGTTAGGGATTGGAAGGGACCTCGAAATATCATCTAGTCCAATCCCCCTGCCGGAGCAGGATTGCCTAGACCATATCACACAGGAACGCGTCCAGGCGGTTTTTGAATGTCTCCAGAGAAGGAGACTCCACAACCCCTCTGGGCAGCCTGTTCCAGTGTTCGGTCACCCTCACCGTAAAGAAGTTTTTCCTCATATTTATGTGGAACCTCCTGTGTTCCAGCTTGCACCCATTGCCCCTTGTCCTGTCAAGGGATGTCACTGAGAAGAGCCTGGCTCCATCCTCATGACACTTGCCCTTTACACATTTATAAACATTAATGAGGTCACCCCTCAGTCTCCTCTTCTCCAAGCTAAAGAGACCCAGCTCCCTCAGCCTCTCCTCATAAGGGAGATGTTCCACTCCCTTAATCATCTTCGTGGCTCTGCGCTGGACTCTCTCTAGCAGTTCCCTGTCCTTCTTGAACTGAGGGGCCCAGAACTGGACACAATATTCCAGATGCGGCCTCACCAGGGCAGAGTAGAGGGGGAGGAGAACCTCTCTTGACCTGCTAACCACACCCCTTCTAATACACCCCAGGATGCCATTGGACTTCTTGGCCACAAGGGCACACTGCTGGCTCATGGTCATCCTGCTGTCCACTAGGACCCCCAGGTCCCTTTCCCCTACGCTGCTCTCCAACAGGTCTGTCCCCAACTTGTACTCACAGAATCACAGAATGTTAGGGATTGGAAGGGACCTTGAAAGATCATCTAGTCCAATCCCCCTGCCGGGGCAGGATTGCCTAGACCATATCACACAGGAACGCGTCCAGGCGGTTTTTGAATGTCTCCAGAGAAGGAGACTCCACAACCTCTCTGGGCAGCCTGTTCCAGTGTTCAGTCACCCTCACCGTAAAGAAGTTTTTCCTCAAATTTAAGTGGAACCTCCTGTGTTCCAGCTTGCACCCATTGCCCCTTGTCCTGTCAAGGGATGTCACTGAGAAGAGCCTGGCTCCATCCTCTTGACACTTGCCCTTTACATATTTATAAACATTAATGAGGTCCCCCCTCAGTCTCCTCTTCTCCAAGCTAAAGAGACCCAGCTCCCTCAGCCTCTCCTCATAAGGGAGATGTTCCACTCCCTTAATCATCTTCGTGGCTCTGCGCTGGACTCTCTCTAGCAGTTCCCTGTCCTTCTTGAACTGAGGGGCCCAGAACTGGACACAATACTCCAGATGCGGCCTCACCAGGGCAGAGTAGAGGGGGAGGAGAACCTCTCTTGACCTGCTGACCACACCCCTTCTAATACACCCCAGGATGCCATTGGCCTTCTTGGCCACAAGGGCACACTGCTGGCTCATGGTCATCCTGTTGTCCACTAGGACCCCCAGGTCCCTTTCCCCTACGCTGGTCTCCAACAGCTCTGCCCCCAACTTGTACTGGTACATGGGGTTGTTCTTGCCCAGATGCAGGACTCTACACTTGCCCTTGTTATATTTCATTAAATTTCTCCCCGCCCAACTCTCCAGCCTGTCTAGGTCTCTCTGAATGGCTGCGCAGCCTTCCGGTGTGTCAGCCACTCCTCCCAGTTTTGTGTCATCAGCGAACTTGCTGACAGCGCACTCTATTCCCTCATCCAAGTCATTAATGAATATATTGAATAGAACTGGTCCCAGTACTGACCCTTGAGGGACTCCGCTAGACACAGGCCTCCAACTGGACTCTGTCCCATTGACCACCACTCTCTGGCTTCTTTCCTACAGCCAGTTCACAATCCACCTCACTATCCGATCATCCAGACCACACTTCCTCAGTTTAGCTGCGAGGATGCGGTGGGAGACCGTGTCAAACGCTTTACTGAAATCGAGATAGACCACATCCACAGCTTTACCATCATCTATCCACCGGGTTACGTCCTCATAAAAGGCTATCAAGTTGGTTAAGCATGACTTCCCCTTGGTGAAGCCATGCTGAGTGCCCCTAATGATCCCCCTATCCTTGATGTGCCTAGAGACAGCACCAAGGACAAGTTGTTCCATCACCTTTCCGGGGATGGAGGTGAGGCTGACCGGTCTATAGTTCCCCGGGTCATCCTTCTTGCCCTTTTTGAAGACTGGAGTGACATTCGCTTTCCTCCAGTCCTCAGGCACCTCTCCCGTTGCCCACGACTTAGCAAAGATGATGGAGAGTGGCCTAGCAATGACTTCTGCCAGCTCCCTCAGCACCCGTGGGTGCATCCCATCAGGGCCCATGGATTTATGGATGTCCAGATTGCTTAATTGGTCCCTGACCCAGCCCTCATCTACCAAGACAGATTCCTCCTCTATCCTGACTTCTTCTGGGGCCTCAGGGGTCCGGGGCTCCTCAGGACAGCCTCCAGCAGTATAGACAGAGGCAAAGAAGGCATTCAGTAACTCCGCCGCCTTCTTATCCTCTGTCTCCAGGGCCCCCACCTCATTCACCAGTGGGCCTACATTGCCTCTAGTGTTGGTTTTACCTGCAATGTATTTGAAGAAGCCCTTTCTGTTGTCCTTGACCTCTCTTGCAAGGTTTAATTCCAAGGAGGCCTTAGCTTTCCTAGTTGCCTCCCTACATCCTCTGACAACAGACTTATATTCCTTCCAAGTGGCCAGCCCCTCCTTCCATGATCTGTACACCCTCTTCTTCCACTTGAGTTTGCCCAGCAGTTCCCTGTTCAACCATGCAGGTCTCCTGGTACCCTTCCTTGACTTCCTACCTGTTGGGATGCTCTGATCTTGAGCTCGGAAGAAGCAGTCCTTGAATGCTAACCAACTATCTTGGGCCCCCTTACCTTCTAGTACCCTGTCCCATGGGATTTCCCCTAGCAATTGCTTGAAAAGGCCAAAGTTGGCCCTCCTGAAGTCCAGGGTTGTGATTCTGCTAGCTATTCTGTTCCTGCCCCATGAGATCCTGAACTCTACCATCTCGTGGTCGCTACAACCAAAGCTGCCCTCAACCTTCACCTCTTCAACCAGACCCTCCTTGTTAGTGAGGATAAGATCCAGCAGCGCTCCTCTCCTAGTTGGCTCATCCACCATTTGCACCAGAATGTTATCATCAATGCACTGGAGGAACCTCCTGGACTGAGGATGGCTGGCTGAGTGGGCCTCCCAGCAAATATCAGGGTAGTTGAAATCCCCCATGACAACCAGGCCTGTAATTGTGAGACTGCTCTCAGCTGCCTGTAGAAGGCCTCATCACCCTCCTCATCCTGATCTGGTGGCCTGTAATAGACACCCACAACAGTATCACCCCTGCCAGCCTGCCCCTTAATTCGCACCCACAAACTCTCAACTCGCTCCTGATCCGCCTCTGGACAGAACTCAATACATTCTAGCTGCTCACTCACATAAAGAGCAACTCCACCACCTCTCCTTAGCGGCCTGTCTTTCCTGAACAGGACATAGCCATCCATGACCACATTCCAGTCATGCGAGGCATCCCACCAAGTCTCTGTAATTGCCACTAGATCATAGCCCCCCGACCGAACACGGATTTCTAACTCTTCTTGTTTATTCCCCATGATGCGTGCATTGGTGTACAGGCATTTCAGGGAGCGAGCTGAGCACACCGATTTCACCCTAGGGGGATGGGAGGCCTCCTGGTCTACCTCAACACTAGAGCGTTGCCCCAGTGGTGCAAGCTCAGCTACTACCCCATCCCCCTTCGAATCTAGTTTAAAGCTCTCCGAATGAGCCCTGCTAATTCCTGTCCCAGAACCCTTTTGCCCTTACGACATAAACCTTTCCCATGTATTACCGTCACGCCTGGTGTCTTATAAAACCAGCCATTATCAAAGAACCCAAAGCCCTGCCTGTAGCACCAGTCTCGTAGCCAGGCATTTATAGAGAGAATCCTACTATTCCATCCCACGTCATCACCTGAAAATGGAAGGAGGGAGGAGAAAACAACTTGTGCCCCAGACTCTTTCACCAACCATCCTAGGGCCTTGTAGTCTTTCTTCATCCCCCTCAGACTACGGGATGCAGCTTCTTCCCCACCTGTCTGGAAGATCAGCAGGGGGTAGTAGTCTGTTGACTGCACCAGGTTGGGGAGTTTCCTTGTGATATCCCTGATTCGAGCTCCAGGCAGGCTGCAGACCTCCCTGTGATGGGGGTCAGCTCTGCATATTGGGCCCTCAGATCCCTTTAGGGAGGAGTCTCCAACCACTAAAACTCTTCTCTTCTTCCTTGTGGAGGAGGTAGCTATACGCCTGTCAGGTTTTTCTGACTGTGGTGGGACCTCTGATATAGGTTGCCTCTCCACCACATCCCCATTGGACTGGCTGTATTCCACTAGGGCTTCATATCTATTTCTCAGAGGCACCTGTGGAGGCAAGGTAGGCAAGGAGGGCACTCACCTTTTGCCACGACCATAGACTTGCCTCCATTCACTCCTTTCCTCTAGGTTATTGTTTTCCACCTGAGAGGGGCAGAGTACAGGGGTCCCTCAATCCTGGGAGCTCTCCGGCAGGTGCTCCCATTTTTGTTGCAGGGAGGGCAGAGCCTGGCTCCACCAGTCTATCTCCATTTCAGCCTCCCGAATGCTCCTAAGCCTTTCTACTTTGGCTTGAAGCCTTTCAACCTGGCTTTGCAGCTGTGCCGCTCAGCCGAGCAGATCATCTACCTGCTCACAGCGCACACAGCCCCCTGTCACCACAGAGACACTGTAGCATTCCCTGCAGCCTGCGACCTGCACCATTGCCTCCTTCCGTGGGAGCTCTGTCTGGGTTCCCACATCCATTTTGGTCTTCTTCCGCCGGGTGGAGACCATTGTTCTTTCACTGAGCTGGGAAATACCTGTTGGTGACACCCCTGGTTCACAGCTCCTTGGCGCCTTCCTCGCCTTGTGCACTGGGAGGGAGTCAGTGCCCTCCCCAACGAGCTGCAAACGGCTGTGGCCTCCCCAGAAGTAGGAAAAATTTGTACGGGCTTAAGTTGGCCTGGCTAAGTTATTGTTTTGGGATACAGTAAGAAACACTAGACTAACAGCTTTAGGGATAAACAGTTTATCTTAGAGTAACTGTACAGTAACAAATACAAATCAGTAGTACAGTTATCTGGGTTGAGACAACAGTAAATCCAGTAATTCACTAATACCAGGTCAAACTTAGTGTCAGGGCACACAATGACCTGCATAACCATGATTATCAGGCAGGCTGACAGGAAGCGAGGCATGGTTTCTTAGGATGAGTGACTTGGACCAGCTGATGGGCGCAGGGAGTCCTGAATTCCATGATCAGACTGTCCTCTTTTATTGTTGAGTTGTGGAAGCTCTCTCTGGACTGGTTAACCAGTCATCATTTCCACTTTCTTCTAGCACAATGTTCCTTAGTGTCACCTGAGTTAAATGTCTATGCCAGTTATTTGTAAGGGAAAGGTATTAGCTGTGCTTAAGAAACCTGAGACACCCTATAATATAAAACCTGATTTAGGAATGAAAAGCTATACTGCATACGCTTGCTCAGAAAGGTTTAGTTGGTGCATTTCCTTAATAGACAATGCCGATTTCAATCCACTTTGAATTAAAATTGGAGTGAAAAAATAACTAAGCAACCAGTTTATTAAACTATCATTCTCAAAATAAAAGGGTTTTTTAAAGCAAATTTGCCTGGAAATACTAGCTTTGTGTGTTTTATTTCAAGACCAACAAGTGATTTAAAACATTTCATTTGATCAGAATCTAATCAAATTTGGTTACTTAAGTGCATGGATTTTTTTTCCTTTTGATTTTTTTTTTTTTAGTGTAAATTACTGAATATTAATAAAGATGATGTAGTGGAAGAAATAACCATTTAGCGTTACGAACAACCTCGTATTCTGGAATGGCCAGTTACATGTGCGTGTCTGGCCCCATGTGCACTGAAAAAATCTCTATTCCTACCTCATCTCAGAGATTTGTAGTTGCAGGTTTGCATTTGACCCCTTGCCTTGATTTAGCAGATCATTCAGTGCTCTCTTTGCTGTTATCGCAGAGCAGGAGCATCAGCCGCATTGGTGCCTGAACTGTGGTGGGTTCCTCTGGGATCCCCTCAAGCTGGTGTCCTCTGCAGCTAAATAACCATCTGGTTGATAGAATTAATCTTACAACAGTGGTAAATACCCCATCTTTAACTGAGTATATGCAGATGTTAGAGCACCGTTAAAAATAAACAACGTCTGCTTTTCATAAACTGTACCCTTATGGTAACTCTGGGCTCTTCGGCCCTCAGTAGAACATCAAATTACGTAACGCTGATTCATCATATGATCTGCTTTTTCTCCTAAAGCATCAACTTTCTGTTTGTTTGCACACACGAGGAAAGAGGAAGGGGTTTTATGCAATACATCCTGCAGTCCATACTGATTTCCTTTTTGGTAAGCGTAGCTACATTATCTACATGTATGTATCTATATGTAGTTTAATAGCTTTTAGTCACACTGAATTCCTAAAGCTAGGGCATTTTAAGACTAGATATAAAGTTCCAAATAGTTATCTTAAATATTATAGCGCACATACACACACAGAGGCAACAAAGCAGACAAGGCGAGGGAGTCTTTCCACAGAGACCCTCATTGCTACTATTGATGCCTTTGTTTGCAATAGCAAAGATATCCTAGAATCATAGAATGGTTTGGGTTGGAAGGGACCTTAAAGATCATCTAGTTCCAACCCCTCTGCCATAGGCAGGGATACCTTCCACTAGATCAGGTTGCTCAAAGCCCCATCCAACCTGGCCCTGAACACTTCTAGGGAGGAGGTATCCACAACTTCTCTGGGCAACCAGGTCCAGGATCTGCTTTGTGCCAGGAGGAAGGCAGCGTCACAAGGGACAAGGAGGGTTGGAAGAAAGTTACAGCATAGAGCAGTAAGAGAAACCCCTCCTTACCCTCTAAGATACCCTTACAGAACAGGTACAAGGCACTAGGTACGGTAGATGAAGCACATAATGAGATAGAGGAGGAACCTGTGCAACCAGTCTTGCCAAGATCAGAGACTAACCCCTCAGAACAAAACCTGCATTAAGACCAGTGCCACAAAGAAACAACGGCAAGTTATGGTCACTGGTGATTCCCTCCTGTGTGGAATGGAAGCACCTGTTTGTAGACCGGATCCTTTTTTTAGGGAAGTTTGCTGCCTCCCTGGGGCCTGAATTAGAGACATCACCACAAGACTAAAGAGCCTAGTTCAACCTTCAGACTACTATCCATTCCTGCTCTTTCACGTGGGTACTAATGATGTTGCAACAAAAAGTCTGAGGTCAATCAAGAGACACCAGAGCCCTGGAAAGAATGCTAAAAAATTTGGGAGCACAGGTAGTGTTTTCCTCAATCCTCCCAGTAATGGGGAAACTTCGGGTTTTTAAACCATGGAAGAGCCTTTGAGAGACAAGGTATGCTGGGGCCTGATGGGATCCACCTGTCCCAATGGGGAAAATGCATCTTTGGGCATAAGCTAGCAGGACTGATCGAGAGAGCTTTAAACTGGAATCCATGGCGGAAGGGGATACCAAAAGATTGCAATAGGTAAGCCAAAGGTTGGCATGGCATCACCTGAGCATAGCAATGCTAGTGGGAACATTTACACTGCTCCTGGAAGCACGGAGGGCTCAGGAGCATATCTGAAATGCTTGTACACCAACACACACAGTATGAGAAACAAACAGGATGAACTGGGAGCGTTGGTCAGCTCCCAGAGCTACAATAACATTGGTATTAGTGAGACTTGGTGGAATGACTCCCACGACTGCAGTGCTGGGATGGAGGGCTACAGGCTGTTCAGGAGGGATGGGCAGGACAGGCGGGGGGAAAGAGTTGCCCTGTATGTAAGGGAGAGGTTTGATTGTACAGCCCTTATAATTAGTGATGATGAGATTGAGAGCCTCTGGGTAAGGATTAGGGGAATGGAAAACAAAGGAGATGTTGTAGTGGGTGTCTACTACCAATCGCCCAGCCAGGATGATAGCACTGATGAGTTATTCTATAGGCAATTAGGAGAAATCTCTGGATCGGTAGCCCTTGTCCTTATGGGAGATTTCAACTTCCCAGACATCAACTGGGAATACCATACTGCTGTGATGAGCAAGCCTGGGAAATTCCTGAAGTTTGTAGGAGGATAACTTCTTGACACAAGTACTCAGGGAGCCAACTAGGAAAGATGCCCTCCTAGACTTGCTATTTGTGAATAGAGAAGGACTCGTGGGGGATGTGATGGTAGGTGGCTGTCTTGGCCACAGTGATCATGAAATGGTTGAGTTTAAAATTTTCAGTGCAATGAGAAAAAAAGACAGCAGAGTTGCTACCCTGGACTTGAGGAGAGCAAAATTTAAGCTATTCAGGGAGCTATTTAGCAGAGTACCCTGGGAATCTGCTTTTGAGGGCTTAGGAGTCCACAAGTGCTGGTCAGCTTTTAAGAACCACCTTTTAGAAGCACAGGAGCAGGCAATTCCACTGTGTCGAAAGTCAAGCAAGTGGGGCAGAAGACCAGCTTGGCTGAACAGGGAACTCCTCATGGAGTGAGGAGAAGGAACACGCCTCCACAAAATCCAATGTGAATCAAAGTGAAGACCCTTTCTTAAGCATAAGCTGTCCCTTTTATACATTTTGTACTTTCCCTGGCTGTAAGCATGTGCATTGCTACTGGTTAATATTACTAAACATACTCTTCTTTGATGTGTTGATTGGTCACTGCTCTGCCACTGGTCTTTTCTTAATTGGCTCCATCAGTTCTTGTTTCTTCTCCTCCGTGTTCGGCTCCCACCGGCTACTCCCTCAATTCTTGTTTGCTCAGCTACTGTTTTTCCTCATCTCTCCAAGGTCGGCTTGTTGACACTAGCTACACGACTCTTGTCACGCAGCTAAGCCCTCACTCCATACTCTCATACTTCTGGCTCATTACATGACCATTCTCCTCCAAAAACCCCTCTACAGTGGAGCTCAAGAGGAAAAGAAATTGTACTATCTCTGGAAGCAAGGTCAGGCTTCACAGGAAGATTACAGAGCTGTGGTTCATATATTCTGGGAGAAGACATGAAAGGCCAAAGCTCAATTAGAGTTGAAACTGGCCAGTGTTGTGTCAAATAACAACAAAGGCTTTTTTAAGTATGTCAATAGCAAGAGGAAGTCTAAAGAAAACATTGGACTGATACTTGTTGAAGATGGTCATCTGACTAATAGGGATGAAGAAAAAGTGGAGGTATTCAGTGCGTTTTTTGCCTCAGTCTTCAATAATACTGACAGACCTTGGGCTGCCCCATCCCGAGTCAGAGGACCACGAGTTTGGGAACAGTGACTTTCCGTATGATGACACTGAAATTGTAAGGGATCAGTTGTATCAGCTGAATGTTCACAAGTCCATGGGGCCTGATGGGATTCATCCCAGAGTACTGAAGGAGCTAGCGCACGTTACGGCAGGACCCTTCTCAATCATCTACCAAAGGTCTTGGGAGCCTGGGGAGGTCCCTGCTGACTGGAAGCTAGTCAATGTTATTCCCATCTACAAGAAGGGCGTGAGGGAAGACCCAGGGAACTACAGACCTGTTAGTCTAACCTCAGTACCTGGAAAAATTATGGAGAAGATCATACTGGGTGCTATTGAAAGGCATTTAAAGAATAATGCAATCATCAGGCACAGTCAACATGGGTTCACAAAGGGAAAGTCCTGTTTAACTAATTTGATATCCTTCTATGATAGGGTCACCCATCTAGTGGATGAAGGGAAGGCAGTGGATGTAGTTTTTCTGGATTTTAGTGAGGCTTTTGATACCATCCCTCACAGCATACTTCTGGACAAGTTGTCCAGCTGTGGGATGAGCAGGTTCATGGTATGCTGGGTGAAGAACTGGCTGAAGGGCAGAGCTCAAAGTGTTGCAGTGAATGGGGCTACATCTGGCTGGCAACAGGTCACCAGTGGTGTTCCTCAGGGCTTAATTCTAGGGCCAGTTCTGTTCAATATATTTATCAATGATCTGGATGCAGGACTTGAATGCACCATTAACAAGTTTGCTGATGATACTGAACTGGGAGGTCCTGTTGACTCTCTTGAGGGACAAGAGGCCTTGCAGAGGGATCTGGATAGATTGGAGCATTGGACAATGATTAATGGGATGAAATTTAACAAGTCAAAATGCCAGATTCTGCACCTAGGATGGAGTAATGCCAGGCACAAGTACAAAATGGGAGAGGAGTGGCTGGAGAGTAGTCCTGCAGAAAGGGATCTGGGGGTGCTGGTTGACAGCAGGCTCAATGTGAGTCAGCAGGGTGCCCTGGCAGCCAAGAGGGCAAACCGCATCCTGGGGTGCATCAAACACAGTATAGCCAGCTGGTCAAGAGAGATGATTATCCTGCTGTATTTAGTGTTGGTGCAGCCTCACCTTGAGTACTGTGTGCAGTTCTGGGCCCCACAATTTAAGAAGGATGGTAAGGTCCTTGAATGTGTCCAGAGGAGGGCAACAAAGCTGGTGAAAGGGCTGGAAGGAATGTCCTATGAGGAGCAGCTAAGGACTCTCGGTTTGTCTAGTTTGGAGAAAAGGAGGCTGAGGGGTGACCTCATTGCTCTTTGCAGCTTCCTGAGGAGGGGAAGTGGAGAGGGAGGTGCTGATCTCTTCTCCCTGGTATCCGGTGATAGGACAGAATCACAGAATCA
Organism: Nyctibius grandis; assembly: GCF_013368605.1. Taxonomy (NCBI): domain Eukaryota; kingdom Metazoa; phylum Chordata; class Aves; order Nyctibiiformes; family Nyctibiidae; genus Nyctibius; species Nyctibius grandis. Next base: position 1,163,470 of record NW_027167472.1, read on the forward strand.
CAGAATCAACCAGGTTGGAAGAGACCTCAGGGATCATCGAGTCCAACCATTGCCCTGACACCACCATGTCAACTAGACCATGGCACTAAAAGTGCCATGTCCAGTCTTTTTTTAAACACATCCAGAGATGGTGACTCCACCACCTCCCTGAGCAGCCCATTCCAATGTCTAATAACCCCTTCTGTAAAGAAATTCTTCCTAATGTCCAACCTGAACCTCCCCTGGAGAAGCTTGAGGCTGTGTCCTCTTGTCCTATCACTAGTTGCCTGGGAGAAGAGGCTGACTCCCACTTCACTACAACCTCCCTTCAGGTAGTTGTAGACTGCAATAAGGTCACCTCTTAGCCTCCTCTTCTCCAGGCTAAACAACCCCAGCTCCCTCAGCCGTTCCTCGTAGGTCAGACCCTCCAGACCCTTCACCAGCTTGGTCGCCCTCCTCTGGACTCGCTCCAACACCTCAACATCTTTCTTGAAGTGCGGGGCCCAGAACTGGACACAGTACTCAAGGTGCGGCCTCACCAGTGCCGAGTACAGAGGGACGATCACTTCCCTAGACTGGCTGGCTACACTATTCCTAATAGAGGCCAGGATGCCATTGGCCTTCTTGGCCACCTGGGCACACTGCTGGCTCATGTTTAGCCAGCTGTCGATCAGCACCCCCAAGTCTCTTTCTGCCGGGCCGCTCTCTAACCACTCTTCCCCCAGCCTGTAGCACTGCATGGGGTTGTTGTGGCTGAAGTGTAAGACCCGGCACTTGTTCTTGTTGAACCTCATGCCGTTGGTCTCGGCCCATCTATCTAACCTCTCCAGATCCCTCTGTAGGGCCTTCCTACCCTCCAGCAGATTGACACTCCCACCCAGCTTGGTGTCATCTGCAAATTTACTGAGGGTGCATTCAATCCCTACGTCTAGATCATCTATAAAGATATTGAACAGCACCGGCCCCAGAACTGAGCCCTGGGGAACATCGCTAGTGACCGGCCGCCAGTTGGACTTTGCCCCAGTCACCACCACTCTCTGGGCTCGGCCATCCAGCCAGTTTTTAACCCATTGAAGAGTCCACCCATCCAAGCCCCGGGCAGCCAGTTTGTCTAGGAGGATGCTGTGGGAGACAGTGTCGAATGCCTTACTGAAGTCTAGATAGACTACATCCACAGCCCTGCCCTCATCTACTAAGCGGGTCACTTGGTCATAGAAGGAGACCAAGTTGGTCAAGCAGGACCTGCCTTTCATGAATCCATGTTGGCTGGCCCCGATTGTCCTGCATGTGCCGTGTAATGGCACTCAGGATGCTCTGTTCCATCACCTTGCCTGGCACCGAGGTCAGGCTGACAGGCCTATAGTTCCCTGGATCATCCTTCCGACCCTTCTTGTAGATGGGCGTTACATTTGCTAATTTCCAGTCAGCTGGAACTTCTCCAGTTAACCAGGACTGCCGGTAGATAATAGAGAGTGGTTTGGCAAGTTCATTTGCCAGTTCCTTCATTACTCTGGGGTGAATCCCATCCGGGCCCATAGTCTTGTGAGTGTCCAACTGGCACAGCAGGTCACTAACTGTCTCCTCCTGGATTACGGGGGGTTCACACAGCCCCCTGTCCCTAACTTCAGGCTCTGGGGGCTGTCTCTCCTGAGGACAACCGGTCTTGACATTAAAGACCAAGGCAAAGAAGGCATTGAGCACCTCTGCCTTTTCCTCATCCCCTGACACTACACTACCCTCCTCATTCAGCAAGTGGTGGAGGCTCTCCTTGACCCTCCTTTTGCTGTTAATGTATTTGTAGAAGCTTTTTTTATTATCTTTGACCGTAGCAGCCAAATCGAGCTCTAATTGAGCTTTGGCCCTTCTAATCTTCTCCCTACACGACCTGGCAACGTCCCTATAGACCTCCCAAGTTGCCTGACCCTTCTTCCAGAGTAAGTAGGCTCTCTTTTTTTTCTTAAGTTCTAGCCTAAATTCTCTGTTTAACCAGGCTGGTCTTTTTCCCCGACGGCTTGTCTTCCTACACACCGGGACAGCCTGCTCTTGAATGTTTAGCAATTCCTTTTTAAAGCACGTCCAGCCTTCCTGGACTCCTTTGCCCTTCAGGACCGACTCCCAAGGGACTCGGTCCACCAGCCTCTTAAACAGGCTAAAGTCTGCCTGGCAGAAATCTAAGGCAGAAGTTCTGCTCTTGCCCCTCCTTACTTCCCCCACTATCGAAAACTCTAACATTTCATGGTCACTGTTCCCAAGACGGCCACCGACCCTCACATCTCCCACTAGTCCTTCTCTGTTCACAAACAACAGGTCAAGCAGGGCCCCTCCTCTAGTGGGCTCTTTTACCACTTGCATGAGGAAGTTGTCCTCCACACATTCGAGGAACCTCCTAGATTGCTTCCTCTCTGCCATGTTGTATTTCCAGCAGACATCCGGCAAGTTGAAGTCACCCACGAGTACAAGGGCCGGCGACCGGGCGGCTTCTGACAGCCGCTTGTAAAATGCCTCATCCGCCTGCTCATCCCACCGTAATGTCCGCCCTGCCGACCTTCCCCCTGATCTTTACCCATAGACATTCAACCTTGTCATCCTCACCATCTTCCTCAATTTCAACACAGTCCAAGCACTCCCTAACATACAGCGCTACCCCACCGCCTCTCCTGCTTCGCCTGTCCCTCTTAAAGAGCTTATAGCCATCCATAGCAGCACTCCAGTCATGAGAGTCATCCCACCACGTTTCTGTGATGGCAACCACATCATAACCTTCCTGCTGTACAGTGGCTTCTAGCTCTTCCTGTTTGTTGCCCATACTGTGTGCATTGGTGTAAATGCACTTCAGCTGGGCTAACGGTCTTGCCCCTGATGCAGGCCTGTTGCCCCTAGGTTCATTTGTAGTTGCCCTGATCTTATCCCCCTCCCCCATCAAACCTAGTTTAAAGATCTCTTGACCAGCCCTGCCAACTTCTGGGCCATAACCCTTTTCCCCTTCTGACTCAGGTGTTCCCCATCCGGCATAAGCAGGCCCAGTGCCATGAAAGCCACCCTGTGGTCAAAGAACCCAAAATCCCACCTACAGCACCAGTCTCTTAGCCACGTATTAATCTGTTGTATTTTCATAGTCCTTTCCCTATTTTCACCTAACACCGAAGGAATTGAGGAGAATATAACCTGTGCACCTACCCCCTTCACCAAATGCCCCAGGGCCCTGAAGTCCCTTTTGATTGCCCTGGGACTTCTCCCTTCAATCTCATCCCTACCCACCTGGAATACTAATAGTGGGTAGTAGTCAGAGGGCCTCACCAGTTCAGGAAGCCTCCTGGCAACATCCCTTACCCGAGCCCCAGGGAGGCTGCAGACTTCCCTGTGAGTTGGGTCTGGCCTGCATATGGGGCCCTCCGTTCCCCTTAGCAGGGAGTCACCTATAACAATTACTTTTCTCCTTTTTGGAGCTGGTTGCAACCCTCCTAGTTGGTTGCTTCTGTTTAAGTAGCCCCTTAGAAGGTCTTTCACCTAGATTCGTGTCTTCCTGACACTCAGGAAAACGCTCAGGCTCCAGCACATAGGACACATAGGAATGGTTCAAAGCTGTGTCAGGGGAGGTTCAGAGCTGACATTAAGAAGCATTTCTTTACTGAGAGGGTGGTCAAACACTGAAACAGGCTTCCTAGAGAGGTGGTCAATGCCCCAAGCCTGTCAGTGTTTAAGAGGCATCTTGAAAATAACATGCTTTAACTTTTGGTCAGCCCTGAATTGGTCAGGCAGTTGGACTAGCTGATCATTGTAGCTCCCTTCCAACTGAAATATTCTATTCTATTCTAACCTGTTCCAGTGTCTCACCACCCTCACAGTAAAGAATTTCCTCCTAACATCTAATCTAAATCTACCCTCTTTAAGTTTAAGACCATTACCCCTTGGCCTATCACTACATTCCCTGGTAAAGAGTCCCTCTCCAGCTTTCTTGTAGGCCCCCTTCAGGTACTGGAAGGCTGCTATAAGGTCTCCCCAGAGCTTTCTCTTCTCTAGGCTAAAGAACCCCAACTCTCTCAGCCTGTCCTCATAGTGGAGGTGCTCCAGCTCCCAGTCATCTTTGTGACCCTCCTCTGGACCCGCTTGAGCAGGTCCATGTCTGTCTTATGCTGAGGGGAGGCTCAGATCTGAGCACAGTACTCCAGGTGGGGTCTCACCAGAGCAGAGGGGGAGAATCAACTCCCTCGACCTGCTGGACACACTTCTTCTATGCAGCTGTCTACATTTAGCCTGCATCCAGGGCTAAACAATAACCAGTTGTTCTATCACCCAATGACCCCTCCCCAGCCAAGAAAGGGAATCGGGAAAAGGGGGGAGACTCATGGGTTGAAATTGAAACAGATTCAGTAAAATAAGAAAACCAATATCAATACTAATACAAAAGACACAAAGTTATGCTCCGCCCATATAGTGGTGGTGAGAACCTCCAGGGATAGCAACAGAGGAGAGGAGAAGGACCATCCCCAGCAAACTTTCCAATTTATAGTGAACATGATGTTTATGGTATAAAACACACCTATGGGCCAGCCTGGGTCATCTGCCCTGGCTTTCAATCCTCATAGCATAAGCACCTGGCTAATTCAAAACTGCTAACGGCCTTGATCACCATGGAAACCTGCATACCATGGCTGGCCATGCACTAAAACAAAATGTAACAGAAAATTGATTCTATGATTCTATCCCAGCAAAACCAGGACAGGATTCCACCCCTTATTCTATATCATTTACATCACATCCAAGTCACTACTATGTTCCCCGTCTCTCAACTTGTATATATACATATATACACACAGATATCATTCCCTTAGTCTATGGGCCATCTCTGAGAAGTTCATTGAATTCATTTAGTCCAAAACTGTGGGTTCCATTTGTCATCACAGTCTTTCAGGGCAGGAAAAAATGATGTGGGATACACTCAGTCGGCAGATTGGGACTAGGCCTCAATACAGTGTGACAGACTGGTGAAGTTGGGCACAGCAGGATGATGTGTCATGCATCTGGAGTTCGTAGCTGGTATATCTGGTGCAGCCCATGTTCCCAGTCTGGGGTGATTCTCACTGTAATAAATAACTAGGGAAATGATGACAAGCAGTATCATAACAATTAGCGTCATACAGTTCAAGTTATTGGCTATTTTCGCCCAAAATCAAATCTCCTTGAGGTACACATCTAACTTCCCCCTCCTCCTGCATCATCCACCTGGTGGACCCAGGTCCTTGAGCAAAAGCAATTCCTCAAATGAGTTTGCCTTTGCTCAAGGCAGTAGTAATCCAAACTGCTTTCCCCAACATATTCCTTGCGTGTACCACAGGGACTTTATCCCCCTCTACAGTGCACAACAGTTCGGATTGAGCAGGGCCAGCCTGATTGACAGATCCCCTGGTATTAACTAACCAGGTGGCCTTTGCTAAGTGTTCATCCCAATTTTTGAATGTCCCAGCACCCATTGCTTTCAGTCTCGTCTTCAACAGTCCATTACATCGTTCAACTTTCCCAGCAGCTGGTGCATGTTAGGGGATGTGATATATCCATTCAATACCATGCTCTTTAGCCCATGTGTCTATGAGCCTATTTCGGAAATGAGTCCCATTGTCTGACTCAATTCTTTCTGGAGTGCCATGTCACCACAAAATTTGCTTTTCAAGGCCCATAATAGTGTTATGGGCAGTGGCATGAGGCACAGGGTATGTTTCCAACCATCCAGGATTGCTTCCACTGTTGTGAGCACATAGCTCTTGTCTTGCTGGGTTCATGGAAATGAGATGTAATCAGTCTGCCAGGCCTCCCCATACTTGTACTTCAGCCATTGTCCTCCATACCACAGGGGTTTTAAGCATTTGGCTTGTTTAATTGCAGCACAAGTTTCACATTCGTGGATGATCTGTGCAAAAGTCTCTGTAGTCAAATCCACCATTAGGTCACAAACCCATCTATATGTCACATCTCTTCCTTGATGGCCTAATGTATTATGAGTCCACCGAGCTAAGAATAATACATCTTTATGCTGCCAGTCCAGGTCTACTTGAGACACTTTAGTCTTAGCAGCCTGATCCACCTGATGGTTGTTTGATGTTCCTCAGTGGCTCAACTCTTGGGTACGTGGGAATTTATGTGACATACCTTTGTCGTTATATTTGTCACGGCGGTCAAATAAAAACAGGAGACAGAATGATAGTTTCAAGCAGGCAGCAAAGCAAGAGCAAAAGCAAAAGAGCGCCTGTGTTTATTTTATTCCTTTTTTTATATCTTCCCTCCTCTAGCTGGCTAGCTTTATGATTGGTTGCACTTGCTATTCACGCGCCTGACCACAACCGCTGATTGGCTATCACACACTGGCCACGAGTCCATAGTTGGCAGCTGGAATATCACTCCTTATCTTGTTTTTCTCACATCCTGTTTTCTTGCTAAATTCCTTCAAGGTCAGGGCCGCCAGCAGCCCAGTCCAATCCCACAATTCCCCCTTTTTGTTTTTCAACCAAAAAGGCCGTGTTTATCATCCGTTGCAGGGCCCTTTGCAAACAAGAAAACAAACACGGTAACATGAGCATGATGTTACAAACTACAAACAATCCCATAAGTCCCATCTTTATCAATCCTGTCAGCCATCCCCCGAATCCTAGGTGACCCAGCCAGTCATCAAAGAACCCATGACCCATGACCATGCGCTAATAATAAAAATCTATAGCAGCTCTATTTTGCAATGTAGCATGTCAAATACTATCTACATCATTGGCTAATGCTTCTAAATCTCTAGAAGTTTGGTTAGCTCTTTTTGCAACCCAGCAAGCTAAATTTCGCAGTTGCGTCAACCCTTGGGCAGCATCGTTACATTCTATCCCTATGTTAGTGACACTTCTTTTTTACCTGGCCTTATGTAGGTTAGTATGGTTAGTATGACTTTTCGCGTAGGCAGTAGTAGACTTAATTTGCTTATGGTACACGGACCTCCCACCTTCTTACTGGGCAACCTTGGCCAAGCCCTATCCCCACAAATTAGGAATAAACCCTTTGGTAATTTTTGCTTTCAGATCCGTTTAAGGGGACCCCCACTAGACATGTATGAAAGGGTTGTTCAGGCTGAGCCAAGGAGGCACAAAACTGCGTCTGGTTCAGGCTCTGCATCAGAGTCACCCAAACCTTGTGACTCCCCTCCCAAGGTGTCGGCAGAAGGACTATCGGCTGGTGTCCTCTTGTCAGCTCCAGGATCCAAAGCAGGCTTAACACACCTGGTGGGAAACCACCGTGGCCCTGCATCTGTGGAGACACAAGCATACCCACGTCCCCAGGTAATTAAATCCCACGGGCCTGTCCACTTTCCCGTTTGCAGGTCTCGTGCTAAAACCTTTGCCCTGACAAGAGGATCGCCTCCCTGCAAAGACAAAAAATGAGAGATAATTACAGGACGCTCTTTCCCGGTTGGCACAGTTAAATGATTCAATGTGTACACAGCCTTCCACAGGCAAGCGTGTGGGGTCTCAGAGCTCATTCCCCCTTTTTGTTTTTCGAGAAGTTGCTTCAGAGTGTGGTGCACTCGTTCCACAATGGCCTGGCCGGTCAGGGAATGAGGAATGCCAGTAACATGTTCCACCCCCCAGGAGGTGAGAAATCGGGCCATGAGTGCAGATACATACGCTGGCCCATTGTCCGTCTTAATACGTTTCGGAATCCCAAGGGCAGCCCAGGCTTGCTGAAGATGTGAGATGGCGTTGATTGCTTTCTCACCGGCATGGGCTGATGCCCACATGACCTTAGAAAAAGTATCCACAGAGACGTGAACATATTGCAGGTGACCAAAAGAGGGAACGTGTATTACGTCCGTTTGCCACAGGTCCAAGGCTTGGCAGCTGCGCGGGTTAACCCCGCGTGGAAACACCAGTCCGGGTCCTAGGCGTTGACACTCTGGACAAGTGGCGGTGATAGATTTCGCGTCTGCAAAAAGGATCTTGAGTTGACAGACTAACGCCCGAGCCCCTTGGTGAAAAAACTGGTGAGACAGAAATGCTTGACGAACTAGGTCTGGCACTGGAGGGGTCCAAGCAGGGGCTGCGCGGGCGTCAGCGCGCGCGTTCCATTCACATATGAATCCTGGCAGACCGGTGTGGCTGCGAATATGCAAGATATAATACCTATGCGTACGTCGGTTCACTACAGTCCATAGCATTTTTAGCAATGAAAATAATTGTTCTGAGTTTACCTCTTTGAGTAGCGCACGATCAACACGCTGCGCAATGTCTGCTACATAAACAGAGTCCGTAACAATGTTTACAGCACAATGCGAAAATGTTTTAAAAGCAACAATGGCAGCATTAAGTTCAACCAATTGAGGTGATCCCTGTACTAAATGCACCAATTCCCGCCATTGCCTTCCGTCATACCAGGTAACTACTGCTTTTCCCGATTTTCCAGAGCCGTCAGTAAAGACCGTAGGGCCTTGTACTGGGCTAGCGGCTTCTGAATCACTTGTAACTCTGAATGAGCTTGTAACTGGGAAGATGATAAGATACCTGCCCTTCAAATCCTTCCAGGGCCAATTGAAATGGTAAACTGTTTGCCATACACCAGCTTACATAATCGCGTTCAATGGGAATTATCAGTCGACTGGGGTCTTGGCCCGTGCGTCCTTTCGTGATTGTTTTCGATATCAGCTCAATCTGAGTGCTCACTGTTTTTCGTGATTGAATGGATAAAAACAGCCACTCTAGAACGTGTAGCGGATCCTGCCAGCGCTCATTCCACTGGCCCAGTAATCCCATGGGATGATAGTTGGCAATGGCTACATATAAACTTACTGGTGTCTCTAAATCCACACAATGTACCTTTTTCTGTTGCATACCATTGGCCACTTCCTCTAAAGCCAAGGTGGCTTCCACTGTCAGTGATAGGGGAGACATCAAATCAGTGTCTCCTTTCAACAGGTCAAAAAGCAGCTTCAATTGAGCAGTCGGGAGGCCCAAGTATGGCCTTACCCAATTGATGGTCCCTAATAATTTTTGCACATCATTCAGGGTTTTGATGTTTACTCAGAATTGGATGCATTGTGGCTCAATTGTCTGATCCAAGACCTTAACTCCCAAGTACTTCCATGGGGCCTGCTGCTGAACTTTTTCCCGTGCTATACACAGCCCGAAAGTGGCCAATGATTGCCGCAGAACTGGATATACTTGTTGAAGTTCTGCTTTATCTGCAGCTGACCCAAGAATATTGTCCATGTAATGATAACAGTAGACCTGTGGAAATTGCTCCCGTACTGGTGTCAACGCCTTTGCTACATACCATTGACATATTGTGGGACTGTTTTTCATGCCTTGCGGTAATACCGTCCACTGATATCGTTGACAAGGCACCATGTTGTTCCTACTAGGTATTAAAAAAGCAAATTTGCATTTGTCAGTTTCATGTAAAGGGATGGTGAAAAAACAATCTTTCAGATCAATAACCAAAATGTCCCAGTTTCATGGAATCATAGTCGGAGAGGGCATGCCTGGTTGTAAGGCTCCCATCCCCTCCATCACGTCATTTACTTTCCGCAGGTCCTGCAGTAGTCGCCATTTACCTAACATTTTCTTAATCACAAACACAGGGGTGTTCCAGGGGCTATGGGAAGGTTCTAAGTGACCTTGTGCTACTTGTTCTTCCACTAATTGTCAGAGGGCTACACACTTTTCTTCAGGAAGGGGCCACTGCTCCACCCAAACGGGGGCGTTTGTTAGCCAAGTTAGAGGCAGAGTTGGTCTCTGTGCACCCTCCACAACAGTGGCCCCTATTAAAAATCCTTTTGGGTACCGATGACCACTCCCCATTGTCCCAGAACATCCCGTCCCCACAAATTCAAGGGAACATCAATCACGTAGGGTCGCACTGTCGCCGTCTGACCCTCAGGGCTCTGAACTTGCACCATAAATCGGCTCTGGACACTCTGTGTCGCACCACCTACTCCTGCCAGCATGGACCCAGCCGAGCAGGTGGGCCAGGATCGAGGCCATATACGTGCAGATATGATAGTCACATCTGCTCCCATATCAATCATCCCGGTCACCTGTATTGTCGAGGGGGTTCCTTTGGCGAAGGTGATTACACAAGTTAAAGTTGGGCGGGTATTCTGTATGCTCTGAGCCCAAAAGATCTGCGGCATTCCTGTCGAACCGAACCCCCCCTCCCCTCTGATCTTATCCTGTTTACAAGTGACTTGCGCTCGGAAAGGAATCAACTGCGCGAGCCGGCTACCTTCGGAAATTGACACGGGGGGGTAGGGGTCCATACCATCGCACAAATTTGACCCATATAGTCTGCATCAATAACTCCTGGTAAAACAAATAGACCTTGCAAGGTTACACTAGAACGTCTGAGTAATAGTGCACTTAACCCGTTTCCAATGGGTCCCACGGCATTCAATGGAACCTTATGCACTCTGCTATTCTCTGTTGTGATTGCGGTTGCTGTGGTAACATCCAGTCCGGTGCTCCCTGCGGTTCGGGCTGCGAGTTAACTGCTTAGGCCTGGAACTGGTTGGGAAGATTCATTTGTGTCAGCACACGGTTCCCCCCCGTGTTCTTTCTCCAGTTTCCCTGCACTCTGCAGCTGGTTGTTATCAGCTGACCTTGAGCATTATACTTAGACCTGCACTGCTTCACAAAATGCCCTAGCTTCCCACAGCGATGACACATCAAAACAGAGTTACCTCTCCCACTCAGCTTCGACTTCTTAGGGCAATTTTTCTTAAAGTGACCTTCTTGCCCGCATGTATAACAACGATGAACTACCTTAACTGCTGCTGCAAATGTTTTTGCTAAATGCTCCATCTGAAATGTGGTGGTTCCTACTTTCCCGCAAGCATCCATTAGCTCGGTTAAGGTGGGGTTACGGTTTGCCATCCCTGCAATAACTTTCCTGCAGTCCTCATTTGCGTTGTCCTTCGCTAACTGTAACAACAACGCTTCTTTAGCAGTCCCGTTTTGTATTTGTTTTTCTAAGGCATCTCTCAACCTATCTAAAAATCACAGAATCACAGAATCACAGAATGTTAGGGATTGGAAGGGACCTCGAAAGATCATCTAGTCCAATCTCCCTGCCGGGGCAGGATTGCCTAGACCATATCACACAGGAACGCGTCCAGGCGGGTTTTGAATGTCTCCAGAGAAGGAGACTCCACAACCTCTCTGGGCAGCCTGTTCCAGTGTTCAGTCACCCTCACCGTAAAGAAGTTTTTCCTCAAATTTAAGTGGAACCTCCTGTGTTCCAGCTTGCACCCATTGCCCCTTGTCCTGTCAAGGGATGTCACTGAGAAGAGCCTGGCTCCATCCTCTTGACACTTGCCCTTTACATATTTATAAACATTAATGAGGTCACCCCTCAGTCTCCTCTTCTCTAAGCTAAAGAGACCCAGCTCCCTCAGCCTCTCCTCATAAGGGAGATGTTCCACTCCCTTAATCATCTTCGTGGCTCTGCGCTGGACTCTCTCTAGCAGTTCCCTGTCCTTCTTGAACTGAGGGGCCCAGAACTGGACACAATACTCCAGATGCGGCCTCACCAGGGCAGAGTAGAGGGGGAGGAGAACCTCACATATCCCTCACCTGGACCTTGTTTTATTGTGGTCCAAGATTGTTGAGGAGCACCGTTATCTGGGACCTGCAACAGGGCCTGGAAGGCCAGTTCTTTTCCCTGTTGCAGGATGAAAGGATGCAAGCGAGCTTGCAATTGGGGAGAATTCATCAGACGATCTCCCATCAACTGCGGTATCCCAGCCCCAAAACGGGGATCATCTTGTGGATATTCCCAATTCATCAATGCCTGTTCGTTAGCAAATCGCCTCCAGTTTACCTCAAAAAGCAACATTTGCATAGGGGTCAGTATCACCTGAGCAATCGCGCGGCAGTCGTGGGCTGTCAAGTCTCCCATAAAAATACCACGCAATAACGATTGAGCATAGGGCGAGCCCAGACCATGTTGCATACATGTAGCTCTTAACTCCTTAATCATGTCCCAATTAAATGGCTCCCACTCGGGTGGGCCGTTCCCGTCCCCTCGATATACCGGGCAAGCCAATAGCCTGCCACCCATAGCAGCCACGGCCCCGAAATCACCGTCCGCAAGTGCGTGCTCTCTTAATTTTCTCCAGAACTTGGCCGGGTCCGGGCCAGACACAGTAACCTGGGCTGGCTGCAGCGTGAATAACTCCTCCATGCTACCGCCTGACTTTCCCGACCCTCGGGCTCTGCAGCGAGTATGTCCCGCTTCCATTTCTTCAGAAAGATCTGTTAAGGGTGGCTCAGTCTCAGATTCGGGTAACGGGATGGTAGAAGGATCAATGATGTTCCGCTGCTATTCTCTGGGCAGTGGGGTGTGGAAGACCCTCAGCCTGCAAACAGCTGTGCTTTACTTGGGGAGCATAAGATTTGCTTGGGAACACTGCACTGAGAATAGTTATTGCTTGCTTCTAAGATAAAGGAGCCGAGACCAGTTCACAGGGATTTTTGAGGCATGAAAGAAGTAAACATGTGTTGAAGGTCAGTTCTGAACACAGAGCTGAAAACAGGGAATGGTTGTTGATGTTTTGAGCCCAGGACACTGTGGCTCTTCCCAGAATGGGTGATGAGTGCTTAGTGTGTGAATGTTGATGTTATCTTGAACTGCCTAGTCTGGCTCCTGCATTGTAGCAGTTAAATAGGGTAGTAGAATAACAATAAAAAGCCTTAGGCCTTTCAGCCTCAGGCCCTTGCATCCTTGATCTCAGAGTCTGTGCCTTCCTTGCCGCCCGCCGCAAATGGCGCCCGAACAAGGTTGAAGATTAACGAAGAAGCGGCGGCGACTCTGATCGAACGATTGTCAGGGGCTAGTGCGCGCCAGGACCGGAGAGTCCCCAGGACCTGAGAGTCCCCAGGATCGGAGAGTGAGTCCCCAGGACCGGAGAGTCCCCAGGATCGGAGAATCCTCAGGACCGGAGAGTGAGTCCCCAGGACCGGAGAGTCCCCAGGACCGGAGAGTTCCGCGATTGCAATAAACATGGGACAGGCTAGTTCCCAAGAGCATAAGCTCTACACTGAGGTATTACAGCGTATATTACGCGAACAGGGCTATAAGGTCCAATTAGCGAAACTGGTGCAGTTATTAGTGTGGATCAAAGACAACTGTACCTGGTTCCCTGTATCAGGGACTTATGATGCAAAGATTTGGGCGAAAGTGGGGGTAGAAATACAAAAAAGGAACACGTTGCAGTCTGATATTCTAAAGGATTTAGAAGCAATGTGGAGGGTTGTTTTTACAGCAGTCTCTGCACTCCAGCCTGCAGAGGAGTATTTGCAATCTCTGGCATCCACTCCTATTAACACCTTAGTGGATGTGAAGGAGCAACAGGAGCCTGTATATGAAACAGTCTCCAGAGAATCAGACGATCCTTACGATCTTGATTTCACAGATCCAGACATACAGTCCAATTTATACCCACCATTAACATCGGTAAAAGAAACGGCTGCAGCCGTCCCTTCGGTGCAGGGGGTCTCGCAGCCGGAAGCAGCAGCGGCAGCGGCTACGGCCAGAGCACAGTTAACACCAACAGCTCCTCCGTATCCTGCGTCTGCCGAGCCACCTATTGGCTTTGCTGAAAAGGTACCAGTCTCGTGTAACGAAATACAAAACGCTGGCAGAAAATTGTAGAGAGGAAGCTGCTCGTAAAGGAGATTTTACCATGCTGACAGCAATGCCGGTAATCTATCGCCCAAATCATTCTCCTGAGTATCGCTACCTTAGTTATGAAATGATTAAGGAAGTACGGGCTGTGGTGAGAGACTATGGTTTGCACAGTAACTATACTTCAAATTTAGTAACAGTCATTGGGGAATCCTATACTATGACTCCACATGATTGGAAGTCACTTTTACGGATGATTTTAACACCTGCACAATATTCAGTGTGGCTGGCAGAGTACCAGGAGGCTGCTTCTGCAGACACTTTGGAAAATAGGCAAGAATGTTTGGGAGTTAATCAGTATGCGACACCAGAGGTACAGGCAGGGCTACCTCGACAGCATTTACAACAGGTCTCTGCATTGGCTTTAAAGTGCCTGAAACGCGTTCCGGAGGCAGGGAAACGCCAGCCCTCTTTTGCGGCAGTCAGGCAAGGAGCTCAAGAACCCTATGTTACATTTATTGATCGTTTACAAACTGCATTGAGCAGGCAGATTGATGATGAAAATACAGTAGAAACGCTGTTATTACAATTGGCTTATGAAAATGCAAATGCAGATTGTCAAAAAATTTTGGGCCCTCTAAAAAACTCTTACAAAAGTATAGCAGAATTTATTAAAGCCTGTCAGAACGTGGGTTCCGAAGAGCATAAAGCTACTTTACTTGCAAGTGCCTTGGCTCAGCAACTCGTCATGGGACGAGCAGAAATGAAATGTTTTGAGTGTAATCAAATGGGGCATATTAGAAAGAACTGCCCAAAGCTGACAGTAAAGAAAAAAGATGAGCAGAAAGGATCAAAAAGACCTAGAACACCCAGAGGATTATGTCCTAAGTGTGAAAAGGGCTATCATTGGAGCAATCAGTGTCGATCAAGGTTTGATAAGGATGGAAACACCATGCAGGGAAACTGGAGGAGGGGCGCGAGGCCCGGTGTTCCCCAATACAACAGGGTCTGTTGTGCACATGCTCAGTCCGAGAATCCGATAAACGGACAGTCTCAGAACTCGTTGCCAGCACAGCCGGCAGCGCCGGGTTGGATCTGGCCTCAGCCACTGATACAGAATGGAATGATAAAAGGACTAAGATCATAGATACCAATGTATATGGGCCTCTCCCTTCGGGACTGGTAGGATTAATTTTTGGTTGTTCTTCTGTGGGAAAGCAAAATATATTTGTCATACCTGGAGTTATTGATTCAGATTATATGGGCCAAATTAAAATCATGTTATGGACATCAGAACCACCTTGTTTTATACCTAAAGGCCAGTGTGTGGCGCAGTTGCTATTGATATCATATACTGTGCCGGCGGCTAATCCACATCCACGCGGCACAGGAGGATTTGGCAGTACTAACACACCACAGGTGTTGTGGAATCAAAAGGTAACTAATGATCGGCCCATGCTCACAACAAAAATTGATGGACGGTTATTCACAGGTCCGTTAGATACTGGAGCAGACGTGTCCATCAGCAGCAAAAATGACTGGCCGTCAGATTGGCCTCTTAAACAAGTAGCTGCTGCTGTGAATGGAGTAGGAGGGTTGCAAATTCCATCGCAAAGTGCACGTCCTCTGTTTGTGGTGGGCCCTGAAGGAAAAACGGCAACCTTAGTTCCTTTTGTTCTTTCTGTTCCTTTTACATTGTGGGGACGTGATCTTTTAGCTCAGTGGGGAATTGTACTGTCAGCTATGATGGCGCATTTAACCCAAGGGTCACTGATCTCTTATCCCGGCTCAAACTGACTTGGCTAACAACAAAACCGGTTTGGGTAAATCAGTGGCCCCTTAACGGGGAGAAACAAAAACAGGCAGAGGAATTAGTACATGAACAATTAAGGGCTGGACATATCGTACCCTCAACTAGTCCTTGGAATACCCCTATATTTGTGATACCAAAGAAATCTGGCAAATGGCGATTATTGCAGGATCTTAGAGCTGTCAATGCGGTAATGCAGCCTATGGGAGCTTTACAGCCAGGTACACCCAGTCCAGCAATGATCCCTTCTGACTGGCAGTTATATATAATTGATTTGAAGGACTGCTTTTGTACTATACCTCTCCATCCTGGCGATCAGCCACATTTTGCTTTCTCTGTACCTTCCATTAATAATCAGGCACCTATGAAAAGGTACCAATGGACGGTTCTCCCACAGGGCATGATGAACAGTCCCACAATTTGTCAGTTAGTGGTCTCTGCTGCAATAGAGCCGACTCGAAGTGTTTTTAAACAGTCTCTTATTTACCATTATATGGATGACATTCTCATTGCAGCTTTGACACAGACAGAACTGATGAAAACTGTAAATCATCTAAAAGACTCTTTACAACAATTTGGGCTTCATATTTCCCCAGAAAAAAATACAGACAGAACCGCCCTGGAAGTATTTGGGATGGGTAATGTTTACCAGAACCTTACGACCACAACAACTTTGTTTGGTAAACAATATCTCTACATTAAATGATTTGCAGCAACTACTAGGGACAATTAATTGGATTCATCCTGTGCTGGGTATTTCTACTGAACAGTTAAGTACCCTGTTTAACACCTTGAAGGGGGATTCAGATTTAACTTCGCCTCAAATCCTTTCTGACAAAGCAAAACAGGAATTGGCATTGGTAATTCAAAAACTTACAACTTCCCAAGCAGGACGTATAATCTTACACTTGCCTCTCTTATTTTTTGTGATTCACACGAAATTCCAGCCTTATGGGCTGTTTGCTCAATTGACAGAATCATAGCAATTAGTTACCCTGGAATGGATTTTCTTATCACACACCTTTACAAAAACCATTACGACCCCTTTGGAGATGGTCATTATGGTGATTCAGAAAGGACGGTTCAGGATACAGCAGCTGACAGGTCGAGACCCTGACATTATTTACCTACCCTTTCATAAGGAAACCCACCTTACTCTGATGAGGGACAGCCTTGAATTTCAGGATGCTCTGGCTGATTATTTGAATGATATCCATTTTACTTTGCCACAGAATAAAATCTTGCAAGCCTTACCTTCCCTCTGTTTACAACCACAGAGAGTGATGGTGCCTCACCCTATACCAAATGCAAAAATGGTTTTTACAGACAGCTCAGGTAAAACAAAGAAGGCCGTAGTGACATGGAAAGAAAAGGCACAATGGCAACACACATCAATTACTGTGGAAGCATCCACTCATATTGTTGAATTATCTGCAATACATTTAGCTTTGACATTGTTTGCAAGTGAACCTATTAATATTGTATCAGATTCGCTATATGCTGTTGGCGCTATTAACCGCTTAGAAGCTGCATTTATCAAAGGAATTAGCAATCAAGAGCTGTATAAACTTTTCCTTGCTATTGCAACTCTGCTTCAGCAACGACAGCATCCTTGCTTTATTGTTCATATTCGGTCTCACACTCGCTTGCCAGGACCTCTGGTAGAAGGGAATGCAGTAGCTGATAAGTACACTGTTTTGCCCATAACATCATCCTCCCTTACTCAACGATTTCAACATGCACAATTATCTCACTCCTTTTTCCATCAAAATGCTCGCAGTTTACAGAAAGAATTTGCTCTGACAAAAACCCAGGCTCGTGATATTATTCGGGCATGTAACGATTGTCAATTATATAATACTGCAACTTATCATGATGGTGTAAATGTCAGGGGACTGAAGGCTAATGAAATTTGGCAAGCAGATGTTACACATTATCCACCTTTTGGCAGGCAAAAGTATGTTCATGTTACTGTGGATACCTTTTCTGGTTATGTTGTTGCTTCTGCAGCTACAGGGGAACGGACTCAGGATGTTAAGAAACATTGGACAAGGTGCTTTGCACTTATGGGCCTCCCCAAATAAATAAAAACAGACAATGGACCCGCTTATGTATCTCAAGCAGCGGCCTTATTCCTACAACAGTGGGGTGTGTCTCACATTACAGGTATCCCACACACCCCCACCGGACAAGCCATAATTGAACGGACACATCAAAACTTGAAACACATGTTGCAAAAACAAAAAAGGGGGAGTGTAGCCACAGCTCCTCAAGAACAATTAGATATGGCTGTGTTCACTTTAAATTTTCTAAATCGGTCATCTTCTCGATTAGATACCACGGCAGTAGAACGACATTTTCAGGGTAAAGTACCCTTTAAACAAAATCCTAAGGTTTGGTATAAAGATCTGCCAGGCCCAACTGATTGGCGTGGACCAGTAGAATTGTTGACATGGGGGAGGGGATATGCTTGTGTTTTACTCCCAACAGGTCCTCGTTGGCTACCTGCGAGATGCGTGAAGCCATACCATGAGCTGGAGAAGCCACAACCAGAACCCGGTACCAGAAATGCAGATGCTGAAAGTACAGGGACCACGCAAGTGACGTAGAACAGTCAACCCGACACCAGGCGTTACTTGGGGAATGCTGAAATGACTGGATGAGCACGCAAGTAGCATGCTGCGAGGGGTCTTGGGTGGTCTCTGGTGGTCGTGGTCCCCCCATAGTTGTGCTGTATGCTGTGTGACCTCGCTTCCATGCAAGCATGGTTAAGGCCTTTCTGTGGACACATGCAGGTGGCTCTGAGGTGAAGATACTGTTTTGATTCTCACAGCAGTTCTCTCTTCTAGAGCGTGTGAATCAAGTAAATTTGGACACTACAGGGATGTTGTTCACAGTCTTGTTTATCTTTGGCCCTTCTTTGTAATTAGTGATACTACAGCATTATTGTATAGATGTCTATGTTTATTCCTTTTTCTATATGTATTTATTGTGTGCCTCTGTATATTACTCTGCTCTACACCCCGCAAGCCAAATGTACACGTCCAGCTTCACACTCCCCAGGGGAAGCGGTCTCTTGAGCAAGGGGGTAGAATGTGGGAATATAACGGAAGATGGGCGAGGAGGATTGTAAACACGCTCAAGTGACTTGCACCTGGGGTGTCAAAAAACACATATATCATACTAGTAACTGTTGCTTAGTCTTGTGTGCTGGACAAGTAGAGCATCTACATTCAGATAACATAGGCCTGTGATAAGACTCAAGGGCACCTAATTGTTTATGCCTGAGATTCCTGCCCTGCTGTGAGAAAGATCAAAGCACAGTGGAAAACTGCCGCCTGCAAGAAATCCCTAATATACAGGCAAAGGCAGCAGGCCCAGAATCTCTCTCACTCTCTGTCTAGCAGGAACCGAACTCCGCAGTGCCTGCGTCCCCGCTTGTGTGCCTTTGCCCCGA
The DNA here is from genome assembly GCF_013368605.1 of Nyctibius grandis. Lineage (NCBI taxonomy): Eukaryota > Metazoa > Chordata > Aves > Nyctibiiformes > Nyctibiidae > Nyctibius > Nyctibius grandis. The sequence continues at coordinate 1,182,363 of NW_027167472.1, forward strand.
GTGCTGCTTCAGAGATCTCTCGGTTTGTGAGTCCTTCACTTTACCTGGTCTGCAATCAGAGGACTCTGAAAAGCCGAAGCCCACATCATGACCACCCTTGTCATCGAATAAACAAAAAAGGGGGAAATGTGGAAGACCCTCAGCCTGCAAACAGCTGTGCTTTACTTGGGGAGCATAAGATTTGCTTGGGAACACTGCACTGAGAATAGTTTTTGCTTGCTTCTAAGATAAAGGAGCCAAGACCAGTTCACAGGGCTTTTTGAGGCATGAAAGAAGTAAACATGTTGAAGGTCAGTTCTGAACACAGAGCTGAAAACAGGGAATGGTTGTTGATGTTTTGAGCCCAGGACACTGTGGCTCTTCCCAGAATGGGTGATGAGTGCTTAGCGTGTGAATGTTGATGTTATCTTGAACTGCCTAGTCTGGCTCCTGCATTGTAGCAGTTAAATAGGGTAGTAGAATAACAATAAAAAGCCTTAGGCCTTTCAGCTTCAGGCCCTTGCATCCTCGATCTCAGAGTCTGTGCCTTCCTTGCCGCCCGCCGCACTGGGGGGGGCTCTGGCGGCGTGGAGGGCGATGGAGGCGGGGGGGGCTCTGGCGGCACAGAGGGCGAAGTCACTGTGAAAGGAGCTGTAGCCACCCAAGCCGCCGCCTTTGCCTCTCTGTCCGCCTTCATTTGCTCCAGTGAGTCTATAACTCATCTCCACTTCGTCAACGACGCAGTGGCGATCTTGTCCCCCCTTGAGGCAGCCTCAAAGAGAGACGTTCCAGCGCTTTGCCACATACTAAATTCGAAAGCAGTCTGCGCCGTAGCTGGCAAATTTTTCTTTTTACACCACACCAGCAATGTTCTCAGGGCATTCTCCTCATATTTGATGCCCCTCCTTTCAAGTATGCTTATCAGTATAGTTAGTATGGAATTTTCCTCGGCTGAAATTTTAGCACCCATGTTAATTAGTCCTCAACGGCTCACCTCTTCAGGTGTCTGTTACAATGGTCCGGACCTCAGGCTCAACTCCGCCTGTCTTCAGCTACATTGGGCACCGCTGTCACAGCTCATCGTCCACGGTCAATTAGCACCTCTAAATGCTCTGGTCATTCCTCACACACCCCGGTCGTGCCTCACACGGGGCACCATTTGTCATTATATTTGTCACGGCGGTCAAATAAAAACAGGAGACAGAATGATAGTTTCAAGCAGGCAGCAAAGCAAGAGCAAAAGCAAAAGAGCGCCTGTGTTTATTTTACTCCATTTTTTATATCTTCCCTCCTCTAGCTGGCTAGCTTTATGATTGGTTGCACTTGCTATTCACGCGCCCGACCACAACCGCTGATTGGCCATCACACACTGGCCACGAGTCCATAGTTGGCAGTTGGAATATCACTCTGTATCTTGTTTTTCTCACATCCTGTTTTCTTGCTAAATTCCTTCAAGGTCAGGGCCGCCAGCAGCCCAGTCCAATCCCACATACCTTCACAACCAGCTTATCTAATTGGGCAGCAATATCTTGCCACAACACGGCTGCCCAGATTGGTTTGCCTCTGCGCTGCCAGTTTTTCTTCCATTGCTTTAACCACCCCCACAGGGAATTTGACACCATTTTCATTGTTCAGCAATATCTGGAGCCAGCTTGATGGCTTTTACCTCTGCAAACTGACTCAACTCACCTTCTCCCTCAGCCACTTCTGCCACTCGTCGCATAGGACTCCCCACAGCAGCTTTCCACCTTCACTGTTTGACTACAATACAACAAGATCCATCAGAGAACAATGCATGATGCTTCTCATTTTCTGATAGTTTATTATATGGTGGAGCCTCTTCAGTGTACTTCACGTCCTCCTCTGGCGACATTCCAAAATCTTTGCCTTCCAGCGAGTCCATGATTAATTCCAAAATTCCTGGGTGATTGGGTTCCATATTCGAGCCCACTGAGTAATCAGTGCAATCCACTTACTCCACGTGGCATCGGTTGCATGATGTGTAGAGGGGGTCTGTCCTTTAAACAACCCCATGCAGTGCTACAGGCTGGGGGAAGAGTGGTTAGAAAGTGGACCGGTGGAAAGAGACCTGGGGGTGCTGATCGACAGCTGGCTAAACATGAGCCAGCAGTGTGCCCAGGTGGCCAAGAAGGCCAATGGCATCCTGGCCTCTATTAGGAATAGTGTAGCCAGCCGGTCTAGGGAAGTGATCGTCCCTCTGTACTCGGCACTGGTGAGGCTGCATCTTGAGTACTGTGTCCAGTTCTGGGCCCCGCACTTCAAGAAAGATGTTGAGGTGTTGGAGCGAGTCCAGAGGAGGGCGACCAAGCTGGTGAAGGGTCTGGAGGGTCTGACCTACGAGGAACGGCTGAGGGAGCTGGGGTTGTTTAGCCTGGAGAAGAGGAGGCTCAGAGGTGACCTTATTGCAGTCTACAACTACCTGAAGGGAGGTTGTAGTGAAGTGGGAGTTGGCCTCTTCTCCCGGGCAACTAGCGATAGGACAAGAGGACATAGCCTCAAGCTTCGCCAGGGGAGGTTCAGGTTGGACATTAGGAAGAATTTCTTTACAGAAGGGGTTATTAGACATTGGAATGGGCTGCCCAGGGAGGTGGTGGAGTCACCATCTCTGGATGTGTTTAAAAAAAGACTGGACATGGCACTTAGTGCCATGGTCTAGTTGACAGGGTGGTGTAAGGGCAACGGTTGGACTCGATGATCCCTGAGGTCTCTTCCAACCTGGTTGATTCTGTGATTCTGTGATTCTGTGATTCTGTGATTCTGTGATCCAGCTCGACACTGGCAATCTGGGTGCCAGGAGGAGCTGTGCCTCAGTGCTAATTACTTCTGAGACAGCTCAAACACCTTCATAGGATGCCAGTATCTCTTCTTCTCTTGGAGTATAACAGTCCTCTGATCCTCTGTATCCCTGGCTACAAAACCCTAGGGGTCAACCTCGAGTCTCCCCTGGTGCCTTTTGCCAGAGGCTCCAGGTAGGGCCATTCTCCCTGGCTGCCATGTAGAGGACATTCTTTACATCTGCTCCCGTCTGGACTGGTCCAAGAGCTACTGTATGGACTATCTCTTGTTTGATTTGCTCAAAAACCTGTTGTTTCTCAGGGCCCCATTTAAAATTGTTCTTCTTTCGAGTCACTTCATAGAGAGGGCTCAAAATTCGACTGTAGTGTGGAATATGCATCTTCCAGAAACCCATGACACCTAAGAAAACTTGTGTCTCCTTTTTGTTAGTTGGTGGAGACATGGCTGTTATTTTGTTAATCATGTCCATTGGGATCTGACGACGCCTATCTTGCCACTTAATTCCTAAAAATGTGATCTCTTTTGCAGGTCCCTTGACCTTACCTCATTTGATGGCAAAATCAGCTTCCAGAAGGACTTGAAGTATTTTTCCCCTTTTTCAAAAACTTCTCCTGCTGTATTACCCCATACAATGATGTCATCAATGTACTGCAGGTGTTCCGGAGCTCCACCCTTCTCCAGTGCAGTCTGGATCAGTCCATGGCAAATCATGGGGCTATGTTTTCACCCCTGGGGCGATGCATTCCAGATGTACTGGATGCTCCTCCAGGTAAAAGCAAACTGTTGCCTACACTCTGCTGCCAAAGGAATGGAGAAAAATGCATTTGCAATATCAGTCGTGGCATACCACTTGGCTGCCTTTGACTCCAGTTCATAATGAAGTTCTAACATGTCTGGCATGGCAGTGCTCAGCAGTGGCATGAATTCTTTCAGGCCATATAGACTGCAGTTAATCTTCACTCCCCTTTAGACTTTTGCACTGGCCATATGGGACTGTTGAAGGGTGAGCGCATCTTGCTGATCACTCCTTGGTTCTCCAGTTGATGGATCAGCTCATGGATGGGGATCAGTGAGTCTCGATTAGTACGATATTGTCGCTGGTGCACCATTGTAGTAGCAATAGGCACCTTTTGCTCCTCGATCCTCAGCAGCCCCACAATAGAAGGGTCCTCTGATAGACCAGGCAGGGTAGACAGCTGTTTAATTTCTTACATCTCCACAGCTGCTACTCCAAATGCCCACCAGTACCCCCTTGTGTCCTTGAAATACTCTTCTCAGGTAATCTATACCAAGAATGCATGGGGCATCTGGGCCAGTCACAATAGGGTGCATCTGCCACTCAGGCACAATAGGGTGCATCTGCCACTCAGGCACAGTCAGACTCACTTCAGCTTCCAGTACAGTCAGCTCTTGGGAGCCCCTTGTCATGCCAGAGATACAAATGGATTCTGTGCATTTATAGTTTGAAGGCATTAAGGTGCATTGTGCACCAGTGTCCACTAGAGCCTGATACTCCTGTGGTTCTGATGTGCCAGGCCATTTAATCCATACAGTCCAATAAACATGGTTGTCCCTCTCCTCCACCTGGCTGGAGGCAGGGCCCCTCTAATTCTGAACATAGTGTCCATTATCGACATCAGGGTTTGAGCGGCTGGTGGGGATTCGACCCCCATCCCCATTATTCACGTCTTGCAAATAGGGATCCGAAGCCCATCTACGCTGTCTGGACAGCTTCCCATTGGAAACTGGAGCAAGAAGTTTCCTGGATGCACTCCCTTTTGTGATTGTTTTACCTCACAACTCACGTACGCATGCCTGTAAAGCCAAAGTAGGTTTTCCATCCCATTTCCTCATGTCCTCTCCATGGTCACACAGGAAAAACCACAGGGTGCCTCGTGATGTGTACTATCCCTCCTGAGCAGGTCTTGCAGGGGAACACTTTCTCCTGATGGCTGAGACATTCTTCGGTACAGGCAGGGAGCAGGGTCTGTCCTCCATTTGGGACAGTTTTTTCCAACACCTTACTGAGCAGTTCTGCGGATTTGTCAAATGGTTTTTCCACAGTTGAGACGCTGGCCCGTGGGGAGGAAAAGAGATTGTCTGCATATTGCCGCATCTGATTATCTATGTCTCCCACCGTTGGTGCCTCGGCATCTTTCCAGCTAAATAATGTTAATGTGTTGGCACACGACGGTGTCGCGCTCAGTACCCATTTGTGCCACATGAGTCTGGTAACTCTGAGTGCATCTGGATCTAGTGGTGTCTGCGGGTCATCTAGGTCATCAAAAATCAGCTCCCGCACAGCTATTTCCCTCAGATTCTTAACACCTCTCTCAATGGTTGTCCCCTTGCCTGGGTGGTATATGACATCATCCCTAAAGGGATGCCTGTTTCTCACGCTTAGCGGGAGTCGCCTCCAGAGTGAGGGGATGTGCGTCTGTTGCAAGACCCTCTGTCAATACCCACGCTCTAGCCATCGGTCCCAACTGCTTGGCTTCTCTACCATCTAACTCAAAAACATCAGCTCCATTATCCCAGCAGCAGAGCAGCCAAGTAACAAGTTGCTTGCCTTCATGACAGCTGTAATCTTTACATATATCTCACAGCTCACTGAGGGATAGGGATCGAGTGGTTACATCTGGGTCATCTTCCTGTGATGTCCCTGGTAGGCCTTCATGACCTGCTCTTTTTGTGTATTTTGTGTTCTGTACAGGGGTGACTGATATTGGCACTGGTTGAATCCCTAGATTAGCTGCATCACCCATCTCTGGGGGCTGATTAGCTGCAGCGCTTGTCACCAAAGTCTGGGTAATTGCAGCGAGTATCGCTTGGAGTTGAGTAATCGCAGTACCCATTGCAGAAATGTGATTAGCCTCTGGGGTAGCTGCAGTGCCTGCCGTAGGGGCTGGTAAGGTCTGAGTATCTGCGATGCCTGTCACAGGGGCTGGGACAGCTGTGGTATCTGTCATAAGGGCTGGAGCTGCTGTAATGCGTGATGTATGGGCCAGGGCTGCTGCAGGGCCTGTTACAGCAGTTGTAGCAGCTGTGCCGTATCCACCCCTATACCAATGTTGTTCTGGCTTAGAGTACAAGAGCTGAAAGACATTCAATAGGCCTGAAAATATGAGCATGGTTGTTGAAACATGCCAAGGGTATTCAAAATTCTCAAAAGCCACTGAAATCAGCCTTGAGGAAAAAGGAAAGTACATATCGCCCGCTCCCATTCCATAGAAATCAGAAATGGGCACAGTTACAAAAGAATTCACAATACCATAAACTAATGCCAAACAACTTAGCAGAGCAATACCTCTAATTCCACACCCAGAAGTAATAAACCACACAAAACCATTAACAAACAGCAGTTTGAACCACACATTTGATTAGCCACCCCAAAAGCAACTGTGAAAACAAACACCAGAGAATTCCACCCAGCAACCAGGCTACTGACACCAACATAATGAATGCTCATAACAAAAGCAGTCAAATCTGTGAAAACTTCAACCCTCAGAGACTCTAAGAGCAAAAGTCTATGGTTCTCCCAGGTGAGCTATTTACATTGGGCACCAAATAAACTCTCTTCATTTAGCCCACACCCAGGGCTAAACAATAAGCAGTTGTTCTCTCACCCAATGTCCCTTCCCCAACCAGGAAAGGGAATTAGGAAAAGGAGGGAGACTCATAGGTTAAAATTTAAACAGATTTAATAAAATAAGGAAACCTTTATCAGTGCTAATACAAAACACACAAAATTATAGAATACACCTGTGGGCCAGCCTGGGTCAGCTGCCCTGGTTTTAACTGCTAATGGCCTTGATCACCATACCACAGCTGGCCACAAACTGAAACAAAATGTAACAGGAACTTGATTCTATAAATTTTATCCCCACAAAACAAGGACAAACACCAATTAAACTTTGTACATCTTGTCTTATTTTCTTTAAGCAAGACAGTGTGAGAGAGATGCTGTTCAAGATTTACAAAGCTCAAAGTCTGTCCATTGATAAGTCTGTCCATTGATAAGGAAACCTAGGACCTCATCTTTTTTTAACTACATCTGATGTGCAAGCCAACAAGGAGGTCTGTCTTTCTTCTATAACTTCTATGTATATTGGATTTGTAGCTTTTTTTTTCAAGTTCAACAAGAGCTGTACATTAGCAGAAATCAACGGTCAGTAGAACATGCAGTCTAATAGGTTTTTCTTTTGCTTGTCCAAAGTGAAATGTCTAATGATTAACACATTCTCCCTTGCAGTTAAAATTTCATAGCTTCCTCCCAATATCTGAAAATGTGAAAGAGCTTTATTTTCAGTCTGTTAAAATCAGCCTAATGACTCATTTAATAGCCCAAACAGATCTGCTCAGAAATCACTACTACTCATTAAATACAAGATATAGGTTCTATTTCATTAGTCTATGGGAAAATTGACCTGGAGGATAAGATTTCATGTTAAATAAATGTCACTAGATAAGAGCATCTATGCTACAAATGGAGTTATAAAATTGAAATTTGGAGAGAAATAGTGTAATGGGTTCTAGGTTGCAAACAGGCTTTTTTACACAACCTTTACATTGTATTTTTTAAACTAAGCCATGGGTGTTAGTTACTATAAAATGTCCTATGGGTGGTATACTGGTTGTTTATAGGGTTAGTGATTCAGGAGAAAAAAAGTATTTTTTTCTGAATCAGTACTGAAGCAATGTGACACTCTGGTTTACTTTTAGGACACAAAACCTAGGGCCTGATCAACTGACCTCATTTACATACAATAGATCTTTGTTTAATAAGTAGAATTTTAATATGACTGAGAACTTGACTTCTGGAATCTGAACAGAATCGAAGTGCATTTACTGCTCATATTATGACAGCCAGCATTTTGTTTCCTGGGAAAATATTCAGCTGCTCTGTTCAAGGCTTGCCAAGAACTGAGACTAGTTGTTGTGACAAGGTATCATCATGTTTGGCACTTCCACAGCAACTGAAGTTCTGCTCTTCTTTTCAAACCCTTGAATATTTTTAAATATCTTCTAGAAAAAAAACACAGCTCTGCCTCATACACTTGACTCCTCAGGAATACAGAATATTAGAAGTCACAACTATACTCAGTTTTGGTTAAAGGAAGAGGTTTGGAAAGGAAGGAAAATAAAATTCACTTATGCTCTAACAACTAATGTTATTTGAAGAAATTCAAAGGGCGAGTATTAAATCATTATGAATGTCACGGTTTAAAGCTGGGCTGGCGATTAAACCTGCAGCAGACGCTCTCTGTTAACCCTCCCCCCCAACCCGAAGGGAAAGGGAAAGGGAAAAGGGAGAGAGACTTACGGGTTGGAAAGTTAAAACAGTTTTAATAAACCTATAATAATGAAAAAGAGCATAATAATAATATTGGAATAATCAAATATATACAAATATATATACAAAACCAAGATCGAGCTCCCCCGATGTCGGCAACGTCACCACCGGCACTGCAGGGCAGGCTCCGGGAAGGCCCAGGCTGGGCCTAGCAACGGTCGAGAGCTGGATTCAGGGATGCACAGATCGGGATCGGGGGCAGCAGGAAAACAGTCGGAGTCCTCCTTGGACACCGGCCATAGCAGAAAAGAGCCCAAGCCCGAGACCCTCGTGATCCCCCCGCTTTATACCGAGAATGACGTGTATGGGATGGAATACCCTCGTTGGTCAATTTTGGGTCACCTGCCCTGTCTGCTCCCCCCTGCAGCTGCGACCCCCCTTCGGCTTTTCACTTGTAAGCAGTGAGGAATTCAGCAGTGACCTTGGTTTCTCTAAGAAAAAGTACAGCAAGAGCCTTACTGCACAACATCCCTACCGGTGTCTCAGCGATAACTACAAACTTCGAGCGTTATCAGTCCTGGAAGCAGACACTGTCTGCAAAACATGTAGTTAGTTTCAGAAAGTGCAGTTACTTAGAGGAGACTTAGCTGAAAGTAAAAATCACTGAAAGGAAAATCGGCCTGGTTTAGGCCAAACCAAGACATTCCACCCCTTATTCCATACCATTCACGTCATACTCAGATCACCACTACCTTTTCATTTTAAAATATATACAGATAACATTAGTTTATGATTCATTTCTATACAGAAAAAAAAGTTCATCAAGTTCATTTAGTTCAGGATTGTGGGTTTCCATCTGGCTAGGAGTCTCTCAGGGCAGGAGACATGGTATGAGCTTTGTCACAGTTTGTGCCCACGGGTTGCATGTTAAAGATGTCAGTCTCGAGGAGGTTATTGGACGCCACTTGCAGCTAGCTCTGGTCTCGTCACCACTGTCTTAACCTGAAAGACACTTATGAACACTGTTAGTATTATGCAGCAATTAACATCATGCAGTTCAGAATTAAGTATTCTCACCCAAGATCAGATCACCTTCAGGGACACATCGGACTCTACCATCCTGCAGCATCACCCACCAAGTACATCCGGGTCCTTGAGCAAAAGCAATCCCATGAACGGGTTTACCTTTGCCCGTAGCAGGAAGAACCCAGACAGTTTTTCCCAATAGATTCCTTTCATGCACCACAGGGACTTTATCTCCTTCTACTGTATGTAAAAGGTCTGACTGAGCAGGGCCAGCTCGGTTGATGGATCCTCTGGTGTTAACTAGCCAGGTAGCTTGTGCCAAATGCTTATCCCAGTTTTTAAAGGTTCCACCCCCCATTGCTTTTAGGGTAGTTTTTAACAGCCCATTATACCGTTCAATTTTCCCAGATGCTGGTGCATGATAGGGGATGTGATATACCCATTCGATGCCATGCTCTTTGGCCCAGTTATCTATGAGACTGTTTTTGAAATGAGTACCATTGTCCGACTCAATTCTCTCTGGTGTGCCATGTCGCCACAAGATTTGCTTTTCAAGGCCCAGGATAGTGTTCCGGGCAGTGGCATGGGGCACAGAGTATGTTTCCAGCCATCCGGTGGTTGCCTCCACCATGGTAAGCACATAATGTTTACCCTGGCAGGTTTGAGGGAGTGTGATGTAGTCAATTTGCCAGGCCTCCCCATATTTATATTTCAACCACCTCCCCCCATACCACAAAGGTTTTAACTGTTTGGCTTGCTTAATTGCGGCACATGTTTCACAATCATGGATAACCTGTGCAATAGAGTCCATGGTTAAGTCCACCCCTCGGTCACGAGCCCATCTGTATGTTGCATCTCTCCCTTGATGACCTGAAGTGTCATGAGCCCACCGAGCTAAAAATAGTTCACCTTTATGTTCCCAGTCCAAATCTATTTGGAACACTTTAGCAGCCTGATCTGCTTGTTGGTTGTTTCGATGTTCCTCAGTTGCCCGACTTTTAGGTACGTGAGCATCTACATGACGTACCTTCACTACTAGTTTCTCTAGCCGAGTAGCAATATCTTGCCACAGTTCAGCAGTCCAAATAGGTTTACCTTTACGCTGCCAGTTGCTTAGCTTCCACTGCTTTAACCACCCCCACAAGGCATTTGCCACCATCCATGAGTCAATATAAAGATACAGCCTTGGCCACTTTTCTCGTTCAGCAATGTCTAGAGCCAGCTGGATGGCTTTTACCTCTGCAAATTGACTTGATTCACCTTGTCCTTCTGTGGCTTCTCTGACTCGTCGTATAGGACTCCATACAGCAGCTTTCCACTTCCGATGCTTTCCTACAAGACGGCAGGATCCATCGGTGAACAGGGCATACTGCTTCTCATCCTCTGGTAGTTCATTATATGGTGGGGCTTCTTCAGCACGTGTCACCTCCTTTTCTGGTGGCATTCCGAAGTCTTTGCCTTCTGGCCAGTCCATGATCACTTCTAAGATTCCTGGGCGATTAGGGTTTCCTATTCGAGCCCTCTGTGTAATTAATGCAATCCATTTACTCCATGTAGCATCAGTTGCATGATGAGTAGTAGGAACCTTACCCTTGAACATCCAGCCTAGTACTGGTAATCGGGGTGCCAGGAGAAGTTGTGCTTCAGTACCAATTACCTCTGAAGCAGCTCTAACTCCTTCATATGCTGCCAGTATCTCTTTTTCAGTTGGGGTGTAATTGGCCTCGGAGCCCTTGTATCCTTGACTCCAAAATCCTAGGGGTCGACCTCGAGTCTCCCCTGGTACTTTCTGCCAGAGGCTCCAGGTAGGACCATTGTCCCCAGCTGAGGTGTAGAGCACATTTTTAACATCTTGTCCCGTACGGACTGGTCCAAGGGCTACTGCATGCACAATCTCTTGTTTAATCTGTTCAAAGGCCTGTTGTTGTTCAGGACCCCACTGAAAATCATTCTTCTTTCTGGTCACTTGATAAAGAGGGCGTACAATCTGGCTGTAATCTGGAATATGCATTCTCCAGAAACCCACAACGCCTAAGAAGGCTTGTGTTTCCTTTTTGTTAGTTGGTGGGGACATAGCTGTTATTTTGTTGATCACCTCTATCGGGATCTGGCGACGCCCATCTTGCCATTTAATCCCTAAAAACTGGATCTCCCGGGCAGGTCCCTTGACCTTGCCTCTTTTTATGGCAAAACCAGCTTTCAGAAGAATTTGGATTATTTTCTCCCCTTTGTCAAAAACTTCTGCTGCTGTATCACCCCACACAATGATGTCATCAATGTATTGCAAATGTTCTGGAGCTCCACCCTTTTCTAGTGCAGTCTGGATCAGTCCATGGCAAATAGTAGGACTGTGTTTCCACCCCTGGGGCAGTCGATTCCAGGTATACTGGATACCTCTCCAGGTAAAAGCAAACTGTGGCCTGCACTTTGGTGCCAAAGGAATAGAGAAAAATGCATTAGCTATGTCTATGGTGGCATACCACTTGGCTGCCTTTGACTCCAGTTCGTATTGAAGTTCTAGCATGTCTGGCACGGCAGCACTCAGCGGTGGCGTAACTTCATTTAGGCCACGATAGTCCACAGTTAATCTCCATTCTCCATCAGACTTTCGCACTGGCCATATAGGACTATTAAAGGGTGAGCGAGTCTTGCTAATCACTCCTTGATTTTCTAATTGTCTAATCAGTTTATGAATGGGGATCAGGGAGTCTCGATTGGTGCGATATTGTCGTCGGTGCACCGTGGCAGTAGCAATTGGCACCTGTTGTTCTTCAACCTTCAGCAACCCCACAACAGAAGGATCCTCTGAGAGGCCAGGCAAGGTAGACAGCTGTTTAATGTCCTCAGTCTCTACAGCTGCTATACCAAAGGCCCATCTATACCCTTTTGGGTCCTTAAAATACCCTCTCTTGAGGTAGTCTATGCCAAGGATGCATGGAGCATCTGGGCCAGTCACAATGGGGTGCTTTTTCCATTCATTTTTAGTTAGGCTCACTTCGGCTTCCAATACAGGTAACACTTGAGATCCTCCTGTTACTCCTGAAATACTGATAGGTTCTGCCCCTTTATGATCCGATGGCATTAGGGTGCACTGTGCACCAGTGTCTACCAAGGCTCGATACTTTTGTGGTTCTAATGTGCCAGGCCATCGAATCCACACAGTCCAATAAACTCGGTTGTCCCTTTCCTCCACCTGGCTGGAGGCAGGGCCCCCCTAATCAAGAAATGGATTCGTGCTGCTCACAGGGACTGGACCTTCATTTCTCCTATTCACACTTGGGAAAAAGGAATTTGAGGCCCATCTACCCTGACTGGGGTCCTGCTCACTGGTAACTGGAGCAGCCATCCTCCTAGAAAAATTCTCTCTGGTATTTCTGTTAGCTTGCAACTCACGTACTCGTGCCTGTAGGGTACTGGTAGGTTGTCCATGCCATCTGTTCATGTCCTCCCCATAACCACGCAGGGCAAACCACAGGATACCTCGTGATGTGTTCCGTTTCCTTTGAGCTGGTCCTGTAGGAGGCCGTTTTCTCCTAACAGCTGCAACGCGGGCCTGTGTAGGTAGAGAGTCAAGTTTATTCTCTATCCTGGACAGTTTGTCTGACAGTTGTTTAAATGAATCCTTGTTTTCCTTAGTCAGTTTTTCCACAGCTGAGATGCGGGTCTGCAGTGGGGAAGAAATACTATCTTCATACTGTCGCATACAGTTAGCCATTTTACCCACACTAGGTCATGCCATAGCATCTTCTCCCCAGACTAATATTGACAATGTATGGGTGTATGTCGGTGGAGCATTCTTCACAACCTTCCGGAACATGGATCGGTTGCCTTCCACTTCATCAGGATCTACAGGATCTACAATGTCCCGTGGGTGTCTATAAATGATCTCTTGCACAGCCAGTTCTCTAAGGTAGTTAATACCTTTTTCTATAGTGGTCCATTTGCTTAGGTGGCTCAGAACATCATCTTTATAGGGATACCTGCTCTTTACAGCTGACAAGAGTCGCCTCCAGAGACTGATAGTGTTTGACTTTCTTGCAAGCGCCTTATCAATACCACCATCTCTGGACAGGGATCCCAACTGTCTGGCTTCTCTACCATCTAATTGCATGCTATCTGCCCCATTATCCCAGCATCGGAGCAGCCAGGTAATAATTGGCTCACCATCATAACGGCTGAAATCTTTCCTTATATTTCTCAGGTCCTTCAGGGATAAGGAGTGGTAGGTTATCTCTACATCCGAGTCCTCCTCCTGTGATAGTTCTGCTTTAGAAGGACCTTTCTTCTGTGATGGGTCTGCTTTAAAATGACGATCAAGGGAACCCCCATCTGTGTCGGGCCCTGACTCTGCCTGAGAAGGGCCCTCACCTGGGTCATATGATGGCTCTGCCTTAGAAGGCTCTGAGTCATCATCCTCCTCTTCACGAGCTGATTTCTTTTGGTATTTCTTCCTGGTTACAGGAGCAATTGGTACAGATTCGTTAGATGCTGGGGTCTGAGTAGATGCAGTGGCTGTCGTGGGAGTGCTGAGACTCGTTAGAGTCTGAGTAGCTGCAGTGGCCATCTTGGGGGGTGTAGCAGCTGCGGTGCGAGCTGTAGCGGCAGCACATGCTGTAGGATCTGAGGTGGCTGCATAACACCTACACCTGTCCCTGCACCTGTATTTAATCTTATCCCACATCAGAAACACATTCAGGACAACCAAAAATAAAAACATGCCACCTAGACAGCACCATCCTAATTTCACAAAATCTAGAGGAATCAGCTTGGCAGAAAAGGAGAAGGTACTATTTCCCGAAGTAAAATTGGAAGTGTAATCATTAACACAATCAGCTAAAGGACGCGTGGAGTCCGCAGATAAAATCGCTGCTACCGCGGTCAGAATAGTAACAGCCCAGTTTATCACGACATAAATCAGTATGAAACGCCATAACAAAACAATGCACATTGACCAGTGCCCAGCAGTGATAAACTGCACATAAACAGTAACAAACAGTGCACACGGCAAGTAAGGTATCATTACACTTAACTCTGTAAAAGGCTTTATAAACAGATGAGATAACACAGCATTCAAAAATGACATCAGCATCTTCGCTATCTGTTTTAATTTCCAACCCCTCGTAAATCTCAAAGGAAGAAATCTGATACTCTCTCAGCTGAGCTCTCCGGGTCTCCTCCCGCCGGAGCCGGGATTCGACTTATCAGAGCAACCTATTGGAGCTTCTCTCGTGCCCCACGTTGGGCGCCAATAAATCTGTCACGGTTTAAAGATGGGCTGGCGATTAAACCTGCAGCAGACGCTCTCTGTTAACCCTCCCCCCCAACCCGAAGGGAAAGGGAAAGGGAAAAGGGAGAGAGACTTCCGGGTTGGAAAGTTAAAACAGTTTTAATAAACCTATAATAATGAAAAAGAGTATAATAATAATATTGGAATAATCAAATATATACAAATATATATACAAAACCAAGATCGAGCTCCCCCGATGTCGGCAACGTCACCACTGGCACTGCAGGGCAGGCTCCGGGAAGGCCCAGGCTGGGCCTAGCAACGGTCGAGAGCTGGATTCAGGGATGCACAGATCGGGATCGGGGGCAGCAGGAAAACAGTCGGAGTCCTCCTTGGACACCGGCCATAGCAGAAAAGAGCCCAAGCCCGAGACCCTCGTGATCCCCCCGCTTTATACCGAGAATGACGTGTATGGGATGGAATACCCTCGTTGGTCAATTTTGGGTCACCTGCCCTGTCTGCTCCCCCCTGCAGCTGCGACCCCCCTTCGGCTTTTCACTTGTAAGCAGTGAGGAATTCAGCAGTGACCTTGGTTTCTCTAAGAAAAAGTACAGCAAGAGCCTTACTGCATAACATCCCTACCGGTGTCTCAGCGATAACTACAAACTTCGAGCGTTATCAGTCCTGGAAGCAGACACTGTCTGCAAAACATGTAGTTAGTTTCAGAAAGTGCAGTTACTTAGAGGAGACTTAGCTGAAAGTAAAAATCACTGAAAGGAAAATCGGCCTGGTTTAGGCCAAACCAAGACAATGAAGTAACAAGATAAATGCTTCTATCAAGAAATAATTCTTTTGTTTCTCTGAATCATTTTTGTCAAAAGCACCAGGTAATTCTTACCATCAAATGTTCTGGGGAAAAAAATTACTGTATTAGTTCAACAAACAGAACACGTGGTTTACAATATCTACTTGGCAGTTTTTTTGAGGAATCAACCAAAATTTCAACTCTCTTTTCCAGTACTCCAAGTACCTTTGTCTTGTGCCGAAGGATTTGAAAAATAACACACTTAGTCTGAACACACTTTCCAAGAAACCAAAAGGCATGCAAGAATTTTGGGTGCCAGAACTGAGAGTTAGAAAGTTGAGAGTGGAAAATGCAGTCTTATGCAGATGTGGGCAGGACTTTTTTACAAACATATGCCCTTACTGTGAAGGAGGCAAGGAAATTTTCCTTTAATCTGCCAGATAAAACAGCAAACATACTCTGCAAAGGTTTTCCAGACTACAAATCACTTCAGAAACTCAGCGTGTGCTTTAACCCAACCCTGGAAACCAGCCCCTCTCATTTCTCAGGAACACCCACCTCTCCTGCAACCAAATGAGTCAGCCAGCATCCAGCAGCCTCCTTCCAGGAATCTGGCCCACTCAGAAACCCAGCAAAGAAGCACTGGCAATAATCAGTGCAGAGGATTAACACCATCTTGATAAAAGGGAAAACACAATGGGCAAATATTCTTAACAAAGCCTACACTGACAAAAGGCCCTAAAATTGCCATGGGCTCCTCTTCAACTATTTTCCTTTATGAACTATGCAGGTTAGTAAAAGAGACTTCTGTCCTCACTTTTCTGTTACTCATATCCCAGCTTCTCTCATTTAAGCTATGTGTCAGACTTGGTTCAGAGACAGCACTTGTCATGGCTATGGGTGAATTCCTGATGCCCAAAGACAAAGGCAGGACATCCATATCTGTCTCCTGTCCTACTGCCAACTGGTCATTAAATCCCAGGGTAAAAGCTGTAAAAGCAGTGATGGGAGCATCCCAACATGTGTTGGATCTTCCCAAACCAAATCCAACAAGCAATTACATGGACAGCTGGCAACTCCAGGTTCCATCTTCCTCAGGCTAGTGAGACCGCAGGAGAGCAAACAGGGGTGCAATGCCAGTGTTAAGACATGCCAACATAAGTCAAGGGGCCTTCTACATCAAACTGACCTGAGCGTATCTAAGCGTGACCTAAGGCTAACCTGAGAAAGCTGAGCTGGTAATATTAGGAGAAATGTGAGTAATGCCCTACTCTTCCCACTGTCTTTCACTGAGGGACTGTAGTCCCAGCTGACCTCATTCTCCCTGGAGTCTTAGGTGGCATTTGATGTCTACCAGACAGGGCTGCAAACTGCACAGAGCCCTTGGAGACTGCACTCAAGGCCTGCTCATTGCTGGAGGTGGTATCTAGCAGGTACCGTGCCTCCCACAAAATATTCTCCAGGGGAAAAAAAGTAAGCATCCTGCCTGCTTCAGTCCTTCTGAGCACGTCACTCTGTTGCTATGTTTTCTACACTGGGTGCCACCGATTGCCAACACCATTTCAACACTTAGTCTTCCCTCTGTGAAGACAGCTACCTGGCTCAGCTAAAATAAGGAGACCAGATAACCAAAATAATCCTTGTGAGCCACTAAAGAAGCAGATAGAACAGATGGGAAACTACTTTCTTACCCCATGCAAGTCAGAGGGATTTCTGAGTTTTTCATATCCCGCACTGAGGAAACGGAACCTTTCAAGGATTTTTGTGAAAAACAAGGTATCTCTTCCCACTGCAGAAAAGCTACTAATCCACTGGTTCGGACACTTGCATAGAGCTGTGGAGCAGCCAGAATGAGTTCTCACTTTCCTTAAGTCAGAGCAGAGAGCTGAAATCTCTCTTCCACGTAATCACAGAGTATCAGCTATTCCAGGCGAATTTGTGCCTGTCCCATATCCATCAGTTCCCTTCCTCCCTCTCCAAATGCCTATCTGGAGCAATCTCTCCTGTCTGAAACAGTACAATTTTTTTTTTTTAGAATATATAAGTTTCAAAAATTTGCATTTTTCAACAGCAACAGTTTCAACAGAACATGCGTCACTGGACTTGGAGGTGCTGCAGCCCTTCCTCTTCCCCATGGCTGCTGCTGAATGGTGGAACACGCTACTGGAGGAATTTCTAGAGATGTTTCGCACTGTGATCAAAACTAAGTGCAAAACTCGCTGGGAAGTCCTGACCTGAACATATGCAACCCAGTTTAACCAAATATCGGTCTTGCCTTTTAATAGTGAGAAGAAAAGCTTTCTCTTTTTTTTTTTTTATTTTTTTGGTGCTTTTAATAATTCTCAAAACACAAAGCCACCCCATAACTGGACCCCACATGAAACCCTAAAGACTTTCCCTTCAGCATCTGACTCTTTAATGCTATGGCATTCGAGTGCAAGTTAAATATAAGCTGAAATAACTGACTGCAGGAATGAAAAAAGGCTGGAGA